>NW_027362763.1:909203589-910511089 GCF_046119375.1 Phyllobates terribilis | reverse complement strand
CAGCCGCCCAGCGGCCGGGTGTCCACGCTCGGTCCCCAGCCTCCAGGGTGCGGCCGGGTGTCCATACTCGGTCCCCAGCTGCCCCATGGCCGGGTGTCCATAAACGGTCCCCAGCCTCCCCTATTTCTCCTGTCAACTTCTCCCACACTTTTCTTAGCCTGGCCTGCTTTAGGGCAGCATTGGATGAGCCCACCAGAGAACCAAACTCCTCCGGTGGGCCCTGGCTTCTCCATCAGGGGAGTTGAGAGTGCCAAGGTGAGGAGTATGATGATGATAGAAGTTAGCATCTGCTTTGTTTTCTTGGAATGCATGTAGTAGCGGCTAGGCCTTAGGTGGTCAGCGTTTTGGCGCATACCCTACCTCCTCAGAGGATTTCTAGATGTTTTCCTGCTACTATCCCAGTTCTATGACACCCGTTAAAACAAAGCTTCAGGTGATGAATGATGGATGAGGTGGTGGCAAAGGAGAAAGAGAAGGAAGGAACAGGGACCATTCACATCAATATCAGGCCAGTCAACCACACATGTCTAGTAGGATATGTTTCTGTACTAAAAGGAGCGGTTCGGCTACACAGTTATAGGGCATACAGTGAGTGTAATGCCTACCAAAAATTTTGAGGCACTCCATATCCCCTTGGAAGTGACATGGAGGTCAGAGGGCCTTAACTAAACCGTTTTTTCCATTTATAGCAACTGGGTCTCCTCTGCACTGTTGGCCTAAGCAGTGAATGGAAGGCTTTCCAAAAATTATGAGGAACTGCAATGCCCCTTGAAAAAGACGTGGATTGCAGCATACTAAAAACCTTCTACCCATTATTGGGGAGTGGGTCTACCTTACTGTTCGCCTATGCATTGAATAGCAAAAGCTGACTAAAATTAGGAGGAATTGCAATGCCTGTTGGAAGAGTCGTGGATGGTTAGAGTTAATTAAAAACAACTTTTCAATGCCCCTTGGAAGAGCTGTGGAGTTCTGAGTGGTTTAACAAGACGGTTTTAATGCCCTTGGAAGAGACGTGGAGGTCGCAGTAGCTTAACAAGATGGTTTTAATGCCCCTTGGAAGAATGGTGGAGGTCGCAGTAGCTTAACAAGATAGTTTTAATGCCCCTTGGAAGAGACGTGGAGGTCGCAGTAGCTTAACAAGACAGTTTTAATGCCCCTTGGAAGAATGGTGGAGGTCGCAGTGGAATAAAAACACAATATCAATACCCCTTGGAAAAGTGGTGGAGGTCGCAGTAGCTTAACAAGACGGTTTTAATGCCCCCTGGAAGAATAGTGGAGGTCGCAGTAGCTTAACAAGACGGTTTTAATGCCACTTGGAAGAATGGTGGAGGTCACAGTAGCTTAACAAGATGGTTTTAATGCCCCTTGGAAGAATAGTGGAGGTCGCAGTAGCTTAACAAGATAGTTTTAATGCCCCTTGGAAGAGACGTGGAGGTCGCAGTAGCTTAACAAGACAGTTTTAATGCCCCTTGGAAGAATGGTGGAGGTCGCAGTGGAATAAAAAGACAATATCAATACCCCTTGGAAAAGTGGTGGAGGTCGCAGTAGCTTAACCAGACGGTTTTAATGCCCCCTGGAAGAATGGTGGAGGTCGCAGTAGCTTAACAAGACGGTTTTAATGCCCCTTGGAAGAATCGTGGAGGTCGCAGTAGCTTAATAAGACGGTTTTAATGCCCCTTGGAAAAGTGGTGGAGGTCGCAATAGCTTAACAAGATGGTTTTAATGCCCTTTGGAAGAGACGTGGAGATCGCAGAAGCTTAACAAGACGGTTTTAATGCCCCTTTGAAAAATGGTGAAAGTCACAGTGGAATAAAAAGACAAGATCAATGCCCCTTGGAAAAGTGGTGGCGGTCGCAGTAGCTTAACAAGACCTTTTTATTGCCCCTTTGAAAAGTGGGGGAGGTCGCAGTAGCTTAACAAGATGGTTTTAATGCCCCTTGGAAAAATGGTCGCGGTCGCAGTGGAATAAAAAGACAATATCAATGCCACTTGGAAAAGTGGTGGAGGTCGCAGTAGCTTAACAAGACGGTTTTACTGCCCCTTGGAAAAATGGTGGAGGTCGCAGTAGCTTACCAAGATGGTTTTAATGCCCCTTGGAAGAGACGTGGAGTTCAGAGTAGCTTAACAAGATAGTTTTCATGCCCCTTACAAGAGCCATGCAGTACAGCATATTAAAAACATTATTCCCATTATTGGGAAGTGGGTCTCCCATAGTCTTTGCCTATGCCTTCCAAGCAAAAGCTGCCAAAAATTAGGACGGAGGAACTTGCAACGCTGGCAACACGGACCACGGTCACCCTGGTGGGATAGTGGTGGTGGATGCTGAGGATAAGGAGAAGAGCAAAATACAGCTGAAATGAGGAAGCGTATACCCATGTGTGGGTATGAAACGGTGCATGGGAATACACCTCCCGAAATAACACAGTGGGTTTGACTTTATGTTACTCTGCTGTCATTTGGTGGTGATGAGAAGTCTGGCCCTATCCAGCCCTTGTTCATTTTGATAAGGGTCAGCTTGTCAGCATTGTCAGTTGACAGGCGAGTGCGCTTATCAGTTATAATTCCCCCAGCGGCCCTAAAAACGCGCTCCGATAACACGCTAGCGGCAGGGCAGGCCAGGACCTCCAAGGCGTACAGAGCGAGTTCATTCCAATTGTCCAGCTTGGATACCCAATAATTAAAAGGCACAGAGGAATCACGGAGGACGCTGGTACGGTCGGCAAGGTACTCCCTCACCATCTTTTGAAACTTTCCACTCCTTGTGAGAGTACCCTGCGCCTCAGGGCCTGTAAGCTGGGCGAGTGTTAGAAAACTGTCCCAGAACGTTGACAGTGTTCCCCTGCCTCTGCTGGATTGGAGTTGCATCTCTCTCGCCTGTACGCCTTGGTTGGTCAATGAACTGTGACCTCTACCGCTAGCGTGTTCAGATGGGAATTTTTTTAACAGTTCTGCAGCAAGGACCTTCTGGTACTGCCACATTTTTGTAGACCACTCTACCTCAGGAATAAGAGAGTGAAAGTTCTCCTTGTAGCGGGGATCTAAAAGTGTCAACAACCAGTAATGACTGTCACCCAACATTTTGACAATGCGAGGGTCACGGTTAAGGCAGCGTAACATAAAGTCAGCCATGCGTGCCAGACTGGTAAAGGGCAAGACTTCCATGTCCTCACCAAGATGACGACTGACCATGCTCTCCTCCTCCTCCTCCCTATCCTCAGGCCACCCACGCTGAACCGACTGTATGACAGTTGTACAGGTACTACCATCTACAGCGAATGAGACCAGCTCCTGTTCTTCTTCCTCCTCCTCCTCTCCCTCATTGTCCCCCAATGCACATTGAGATGAGATGAGGCTGGGCTGTGTGTAATCGCCCAATACGGCTTCTTGATCCATCTCATCATACTGTGGCTTCAATGCCTCCTCTTTAATTCTCTGCAGAGAGCGTTGCAACAGAGAGACAAGTGGGATGCTGACGCTAATGATGGCGTCATCGCCACTCACCATCTTGGTGGACTCCTCAAAGTTTGTCAGGATTGTACATATGTCAGTCATCCAGGTCCACTCCTAAAGGTCTTATGTGTGGAGTCTGACCTGAATATCGACAGCCTTGTTGCAGCTGGTACTCCGCAACTGCTCTCTTCTGCTCACAAATCCTTTGCAACATGTGGAGGGTAGAGTTCCAACGTGTGGGGACATCACACAACAGTCGGTGTGCCGGAAGCTGCAAATGCTGCTGCAACACATCAAGGGCGGCGGAAGTTGTAGCCGACCCCCGAAAATGAGCTGACAGGCGGAGTACTTTAACACGCAGATCTGGCAACTCGAGGTACGATTTAAGAAACCGCTGAACCATGAGGTTAAGCACATGAGCCAGGCATGGTACGTGTGTGATCTCGCCTCGCCTCAGAGCCGCCACCAGGTTACGGCCATTGTCACACACGACCATGCCTGGATGTAGGTTCAGCGGTCTCAGCCACAGATCTGCCTGCTCTTTCACAGCTGTCCACAACTCACAAGCAGTGTGAGGTTTATCACCTAATCTTATGAGTTTCAGCACAGCCTGTTGCCGCTTGACTGAGGCAGTACGGCAATGCTTCCAGCTTGTAACTGATGTGGTGATATCTGAGATGGAGGCTGAACAAGAGGAGGAGGAGGAGGATGATGCGCAGGAGCTGTACACTGTGGGGGCAACTCTGACTGACATAGGGACCGCAATCCTCGGTGTGGGGAGGATGTGTTCCGTCCCAAGGTCCGACTAGGTCACGGCTTCCACTATGTTTACCCAGTGTGCCGTCAGGGAGATGCACCATCCCTGGCCACAAGCACTTGTCCACGTGTCCGTTGTCAGGTGGACTCTTCCAGTAACTGCGTTGTTGAGAGCATGGCAGATGTTTTGAGACATGTGCTTGTGTAGTGCGGGGATGGCACACCGGGCAAAATAGTGTCGGCTGGGGACTGAGTACAGAGGGACGGTCACCGCCATATGGTTGCGGAAGGATTCCGTCTCCACCAGCCTAAAAGGCAGCATTTCCAACGCAAGCAGTCATGAAATGTGCGAATTTAGGACTGTGGCCTGTGGGGCGTTGGCTGCGAATTTGCGCTTTCGTTCAAAGCTCTGGGATATGGACAATTGAACTCTGCGGTGGGACGTGGACGTTGATGCTGTTTCTTGAGAAACTGCCATAGCAAGTGAAGACTGAGAGGAGGGGGAATCTTTGCATGCAGTATTGACAGGGGATTGCCTTGCATGCACAACAGGGGCTTCTATTACACGCACAACAGCGGAAGAAGCAGTGGTGACACCCGCTGACACTGGTCGTGGACCCTGGGGTTCGCCCCATAAAGTCGGGTGCTTTGCTGACATGTGCCTGATCATGCTGGTGGTGGTCAGACTGGTAGTGTTGTCACGCCTTCTGATGCTGGCATGGCAGGTGGTACAAATGGCCTTTTTGGGGTTATCAGCAGATTCTTTAAAAAAATTCCAGACTCTGGAAGACCTACCACTTGTACTGGCAACGTCCCTCGTGTTGGTGTTACGGGGAACTGTTGCGCGCCTTCTGTGTGTGGACACCACACTGCTTCTTCCTGTCTGTTGGGGTACTCTGCTTCCCTCCCCCTGTGTGCTGCTGGCCTCGCTCTGCATGTCCTCCTGCCACGTTGGGTCAGTTACTAGATCATCCACCACCTCCTCCTCTTCCACTTACGTAACACGATCCTCCTCCTCACATCATGGCAATTATGTATCGTTATCGTCCACCTCTTGTGACAAATTGGCAGCCTCGACTTCCTGTGGCCGTGGCTGTTCAAATATTTGGGCATCTCTACATAGGATCTCCTCTTCCACCATTTCAAGCGGAGCAGGTGTGGGGCCCAAATATGGAAATGGACCAGTGAACAGCTCTTCAGAGCGTCCAAGTGTGGGATCAGTTGCTGTCTGACGTCACTTGGCATGGTGGGAGGAGGGAGCATCAGGGTGAGGAGGAGAATGCGGTCAAGACTCACGGCTACTAAAACTTGACCGTGTGGAAGACAGACCGGAGGTGGTGGTGCCCAGGTAACTGGAAGTATTATCTGCTATCCAATTAATAACCTGTTCACACTGATCAGTTCGCAATACTGGTGTTGTAGTGTGCTTCCCTAGTAATTCGGTCAAGAAGTGGGAGCGAGAAGATGTGGCTGTTGGTTGTGGCACATTTTTACCTTGGCCACGGCCCCATCCTGTACACGCACCATCACCAGAACGTCCAGTTTCACGTCCCTTGCCACGCGCCTTGCCCAATGTAAATGAAGTAAAATAGCTTACACACGCACTATCAATGGAAAAAGGGTAATATAAAGGAGATTAGAACCGTGGAAGAGGAAAACCACAGTTCTATTTCTCTGGCCTACACCAGACTCTTTTAAACAAATAAAATTGGTGTCTGAACAGTCAGGGAGACACTATTACAGGTTTTTTTTACGGAAAAAAAATGCCAAAAGCAGGATAATACAGAGATTTGGCCCATGGAACTGCAAAACCACAGTTCTGTTTCTCTGGCCTACACCAGACTCTTTTAAACAGATATATTGGTGTCTGAACAGTCAGGGAGACACTATTACTGTTTTTTTTACGGCAAAAAATTCCAAAAGCAGGATAATACAGAGATTTGACCCGTGGAACTGCAAAACCACAGTTCTATTTCTCTAGCCTACACCAGACTCTTTTAAACAGATATATTGGTGTCTGAACAGTCAGGGAGACACTATTACAGGTTTTTTTTTACGGCAAAAAATGCTAAAAGCTGGATAATACAGAGATTTCACCCATGGAACTGCAAAACCACATTTCTATTTCACTGGCCTACACCAGACTCTTTTTAAAAGACATATTTGTGTATGAGCAGTCAGGGAGACACTATTACTGTTTTTTTTTTACGGCAAAAAATGCCAAAAGCAGGATAATACAGAGATTTGACCTATGGAACTGCAAAATCGCAGTTCTATTTCTCTGGCCTACACCAGACACTTTTAAACAGATATATTGGTGTCTGAACAGTCAGGGAGACACTATTACTGTTTTTTTTATGGCAAAAAATGCCAAAAGCAGGATAATACAGAGATTTGACCCGTGGAACTGCAAAAACCACAGTTCTATTTCTCTAGCCCTCACCAGACTCTTTTAAACAGATATATTTGTGTCTGAGCAGTCATGGAGACACTATTACTGTTTTTTTTTACGGCAAAAAATGCCAAAAGCAGGATAATACAGAGATTTGACCCATGGAAATTTAAAACCACAGTTCTATTTCTCTGGCCTACACCAGACTCTTTTAAACAGATATATTAGTGTCTGAACAGTCAGGGAGACAGTATTACAGTTTTTTTTTACGGCAAAAAATGTAAAAAGCAGGATAATACAGAGATTTGACCCGTGGAACTGCAAAACCACAGTTCTATTTCTCTGGCCTACACCAGACTCTTTTAAATAGATATATTTGTGTCTGAACAGTCAGGGAGACACTATTACAGTTTTTTTTACGGCAAAAAATGCCAAAAGCAGGATAATACGGAGATTTGACCTGTGGAACTGCAAAATCACAGTTCTATTTCTCTGGCCTACACCAGACTCTTTTAAACAGATATATTGGTGTCTGAACAGTCAGGGAGACACTATTACATTTTTTTTTACGGCAAAAAATGCCAAAAGCAGGATAATACAGAGATTTGACCCGTGGAACTGCAAAACCACAGTTCTATTTCTCTGGCCTACACCAGACTCTTTTAAACAGATATATTGGTGTCTGAACAGTCACAGACACACTCAATTTTTTGGGGGGGCGGCAAAATATACCAAAAGGTTAATAAGACGCGTATTTGTCCAGTATGACTGAGGAAAAAAAAAATACAGGATTTAGATGAAAAAAAAAGGATTTTTCATGGCCCCTGAGACCGGGGGATATGTCTAGCAATTTGACCAACAGGAGCACACAGGACTGTAATGCAGCGTTTGTTGGTATAACCACTGCGTCTCCTATACAGCCTGCCTGCCTGCCTGATGTCTGGGATGGATAATAGCACTGAGAAGGACTGTTTGTTTGATTTGGCAGGCTTTAGAGACCCTACACTACCTATTTCGCACTATATATCTCTCCCTAGCTCAGCAGCACTTTCCCTACACTGTCTGATCCCGGGCGACTGTGTCCAAGATGGCGGCGCCCGGTTTTAAATGCTCGAGGTGACGCTGTGTGGCCAGCCAATCACTGTAATGCCCACAAACAACATGGCTGCGGCATTACAGTGACTGGCTGGCAATCCCTGCATGTTCATTGGCTCTGTAAAGAGAGCCAAACATGCAGGGCGGAGACTCGAGCTGCCGCTGTTAGAAGTCTCCTGTTAGGTTTTTTCTATCTTGCTGGTCACATGACCTTTTTTGCCTATTTAATCCTGCTCCGCCCTCCTGGCCTTGCTGGACTTCATTGTAATTTCTACTCTTAAGTTAGCCTGGTGCTTAGTTACCTTTCTCAGTCAGTTTAGCTAGGTCTTCGGACCTTTATGTTCTATGTTGTGTGTTTGTCTTTTACTGCTACAATTTCTGCTAGGAGGTGTCCAACTTTATCCCAGTCCCTAGTTCTTGTAGGGATCCCTCCCTTGCATCTATAGGTCTTCGTACAGACTAGCCGAGGACTTTAGCGGGTCTGATCGCAGGATCAGGTTCCCCGTTACATCATAGGGATCTAGCTTAGTTCTATTGTAGGGACAGATCTCCTTTCTTTCCTTAGTGCTTGTAGCAGATCATAACAGTAAGTCCAGCCCAAAAATATCTCTAAGGAAAGACTTCCAGTTTACATCATGGTGTCGGTTCAGGATTTGGCTCAACGCCTGCAGGGACTCTCTCTGGAGGTGGCCGAGCTCCAACAACACGTGAGTAGCTGTACTGGAGCACATTTTGTGGAGCCAAAGGTATGTTTGCCTGATTTATTTTTTGGTGATCAAGAAGAATTTTTTTCCTTTAAAATTGCTTGTTTGTTGTATTTTCGTTTGAGACCCAGATCCTCTGGTGATGAATCACAGCGCATAGGGTTCATAATGTCACTTTTGCGCAAAGAACCTCAGGGATGGGCCTTTTCTCCCCAACTTAGTGATCCATGCTTTAGATCAGTGGATAGTTTTTTTTCTGCTTTGGGTTTGTTGTATAATGATCCTGATCGTGTCTCATCAGCTGAGACTGAATTGAGACGTTTGAGGCAGGGATCAGGTAATGTGGAAAAATATTGTTCTCACTTCCATCGGTGGTCTGCCCAGGTGGGGTGGAACGATTCAGCTTTGAAAAGTTTGTTTCTTGTGGGGCTAGGTGAAAGGGTTAAGGATTTGCTGATTGCTTATCCCACACCTGGAAACTTGCAGGAGGCAATGCAAATAGCTATACGGGTGGACAGGAGACTGCGTGCAAGGGTTAATGAGAGTAAATCCTCTGCCATGTCAGCTCCAAGTCTTGAGAGGGTCTGTACTGACATTGGAGAGCCGATGGAGATTGGGGCGATGGCACCCCGCTCTCAGGAAAAAGACCGCAGATCTTCGGAAGGTTTGTGCTTTTATTGCGGGAAATCTGACCATTTTATTAAGAACTGTGTGCTTCGTATGAACAAAGAAAAAAAAAAGGTCAGTTACGCCCGTATTGCCTGTTTAAATACTAAGGGGGTATTTCTTTCTGCTACTACTGCTGCTCAGGAAGAATTAATTGAATTTCGGATATTTGTGGATTGTGGTTCTACTCTGAATGTGATTGATGGGGGATTCTTGGAAAAACTTAAATTAAAACCCAAACCTTTGTCATCCCCTATTGCTGTGGTTTCTGTCGATGGCTCCACCTTGAAGAGTGTTACTCACAAGGTCTGTGAATTTCCCCTCACTATTAATGGTATTCACCAAGAAAATTTGGATTTGGTGGTATTAAATAATTTGCCTTCTCCAGTAATTTTGGGGTTACCCTGGTTAAAATTGCACAATCCTGTACTGGATTGGTCTACCAATGAAATTAAGTCCTGGAGCCCTAAGTGTTATGACAAGTGTTGTAACAGACGTATTGCTGCGGTGGAAAAAGTGGAATTACCTGTACCTATTCAGGATTTTTGGAGAGTTTTTTCTGAGGAGGAGTCACAAATTTTGCCTCCCCATATAAACTATGATCGTACCATTGAATTTGTCCCTGGAGCGACTCTTCCTAAAAGTCGTTTATTTAATCTTACTATTCCTCAGAGAAAGGCTTTAGAGGAATACATACAGACAAGCTTGGCCGCCGGTCACATTAGGCCTTCCAAGTCTCCTGTGGCTGTTGGATTTTTTTTTGTTAAAAAAATTTTCTGAGACTGAGCTTATTTACGATATTGGTAATCGGGAATTGCTGGCTATTAAACTCGCATTTGAACACTGGCATCATCACTTGGAAGGTGCTGAATTTCCCATTCAGGTTTTCACTGATCTTAAAAATCTGATCTATCTTGATGCTGCCAAGCGCTTGAATGCCCGTCAGGCTAGGTGGGCACTTTTTTTCTCGCGGTTTAATTTTTCCGTTACTTACATCCCGGGTACCAAGAATGTTAAAGCTGATGCTTTGTCTCGCAGCTTTCTCCCATGGTCGGTGCTGAGGAGGAGGGGAGCATTTTACAAGAAGGTGTTGTGATTGCTGCATTGGACTCCGTTTTGGAAGATGAGATTCTTAAAACACAGGAGAATGCCCCATCTAACACTCCCCATGGGAGGTTGTTTGTGCCTAGGACCTTTAGGAGAGATTTGTTTGTTGAGTGTCATGAGTCTCGGTTGGCAGGTCATCCAGGAATTTCTGAGACCAAGAGACTTGTGGGTTGCAGTTTTTGGTGGCCTGGGTGGCAGAAGGAAGTCATTAAGTGGGTGCGTCAATGTACGGTGTGTGCTAGATCTAAGTCTTCACATACTCCTGCAGCGGGGTTGCTTTGCCCTCTGGAGGTTCCTAGTGCACCTTGGACACATCTGGCTATGGACTTTATTACTGACCTTCCCCCCTCTGAGGGTTTCACAGTCATCTGGGTGGTCGTGGACCGTTTTAGCAAGATGTGTCACTTGGTTCCTTTCATCAAACTGCCCTGCGCTAAGACACTTGCTAAGGCCTTGGTCAAGGAAATTGTCAGACTACATGGCGTTCCTACTGACATTGTTTCGGATAGGGGACCTCAGTTCGTGGCTCGTTTTTGGCATGCTTGTTGTGACAGGTTGGGAGTTCATTTGTCGTTTTCATCCGGATATCATCCTGAGTCTAATGGCCAGACAGAAAGGAAGAATCAGGATGTTGAGCAGTTCTTGCGTTGTTTTGTGGCAGACAATCAGGAGGGGTGGTCTGAGTTTCAGCCACTTGCTGAGTTTGCTCTTAATAACCATACATCCTCTTCTGCTGGTTGTTCACCTTTTTTTGTTGTTCTGGGAGACATCCGTCTTTTGGGTCATTCTCCAAATTGGTATCGGCTGTGCCTGAGGAGGAGAGTTTTTCCGGTGATTTTGAGAGAGTTTGGACGGATGTGCGTGGTAATCTTCAGGAGGCTAACAAAAAATCTAAGAGGTACTTTGATAGGAAATGGCAAGAGGTTTTGTTTGCTATTGGTGACATGGTTTGGTTGTCCTCTAAGAATCTGCGGTTGAGGATTCCTTCTAAAAAATTGGGTCCCAAGTTTGTAGGGCCCTTTAAGGTGCTTCAGGTAGTTAACCAATCTGCTGTTAGGTTGGAGGTTACTACCTCCTGGAAGATTAATCCGGTGTTTCATGTTTCTCTGTTGAAAAGAGCTTATGTGTCGGATGGAGACGCCTCTGCCACTGTTCCTCCGGTGGTGGAGGACGGGGAATACGAAATTTCCCGCATCCTAAATTCTAGACTGTATAGAGGGAGTTTGCAGTATCTCGTCGCTTGGAAGGGTTTTGGACCCGAGGATAACTCATGGGTGAGGGCGGATGATGTTTCTGCTTCCAGACTTGTCAGAGCATTTCACAAGAGGTTTCCTGATAAGCCTGGGCCTAGGGGATCCGGAGGATCCTCATAGAAGAGGGGGTACTGTTAGAACTCTCCTGTTAGGTTTTTTCTATCTTGCTGGTCACATGACCTTTTTTGCCTATTTAATCCTGCTCCGCCCTCCTGGCCTTGCTGGACTTCATTGTAATTTCTACTCTTAAGTTAGCCTGGTGCTTAGTTACCTTTCTCAGACAGTTTAGCTAGGTCTTCGGACCTTTATGTTCTATGTTGTGTGTTTGTCTTTTACTGCTACAATTTCTGCTAGGAGGTGTCCAATTTTATCCCAGTCCCTAGTTCTTGTAGGGATCCCTCCCTTGCATCTATAGGTCTTCGTACAGACTAGCCAAGGACTTTAGCGGGTCTGATCGCAGGATCAGGTTCCCCGTTACATCGTAGGGATCGAGCTTAGTTCTATTGTAGAGACAGATCTCCTATCTTTCCTTAGTGCTTGTAGCAGATCATAACAGCCGCCCGAGTAACCCCAAAATGCTCGGTGCTCGCCGAACATCCCGAGTCGTGAGATGTTCGGGTGAGTACCGAGCAGTGTTGAGCATGCTTGCTCAACACTAGTAAAAACCTCTCTGGTGTAGTCAAACCTGGAAGTCTTGGTCCAGCTTGAGAGGCCCGGGGATTTCAGTATGAGTGGCTACGATATGAAGATGCTGAAAGAAGTGTAAGGGCCAGAGAGGTGAGCGGTGAAATGAATATAAGGCAACATATACACATTCAGTATTTGGTCAGTATTTTACCCCAGTATTTGTAAGCCAAAACCAGGAGTGGAGCAATCAGACGAAAAGTATAATAGAAGCATGTGCACCACTTCTGCATTTTTCACCCACTCATGGTTTTGGCTTAAAAATACTGATGTAAAGTACTGAACGTGTCTCTAGGAGGGGATTTTTTTTACATTTTGATGGCCTTTTGTGCTTCACTTCATGGTTTTTGCTGAATTCGCGCAAAAGTGAATGGAAAAAATCTGCATTTTGGGTAATGTGGATTTTTGGAAGATTCAAGTAGAATTCCATTGTAGATGCGTACGTGCTCTCTGTATACGTGTGTGTGTGTATGTATGTGCCTGTATGTATGTCTATACATGTGCCTGTATGTACCATGTGTGTGTAAAATACATTATAAACGTAGAATACATATACACACACACACACACACACACATACTGTCAGTGCAGATGAGAGTTCAGAAGTGTAATCATGTTGGCAGTTGCCAATGAATGAGGTGATTAGATTGTTCATGCTGGAACAGAAATCATTTATTCTCACATTGCCCAATGTAAACTGGAGATGTGGTGCTAACAAGATACTGTATGAAAACAGATTGCTTGATTTATTAGTGATCGTTTTGTGGCCATTATTTTTCATCAGCCTATGTGTAAGGAGGTGGAGAAACCAGCTCCCAACAGGAATATTGTCAATTTTCCTCTTTTAATGACTTGTACTCAGCTCGTGTAAATGCAACCTCAATGTTTCTGTGTTATGGTGCAATATGTAAGCATTTCGGGCACCAATTTTACATTTTGCCCAGGTACACACTTTATCTAAACCGGCCCTGTGTGGTGATATAGTCCTGAATATGGAGGACTACAAGGCATTAAATTTACTAGTCCTCTTGATAATACCCTGCTGAGAAAACAGTGATTTTATCATTAAAAAGAGCCCAGTCTGGGACACATCGCTGAAATCGGGGTTTCTCTCTACATCTCTCTGGTGATATATTCCCGTTAAATGTCACTGGTACGAATGTTTCCTCCTCTTGTGAACTTGCTCCTTGTGATTTTGTACAGCATGGAAAAGCTCTATGCTCCCAAATTAAAGCACAAGCATACACATACATATAAAATGGCCTTTTAGAATTTGGAATGCTGTAATGAGATTTTTTAGAGCCATAAGACTAGAGATGAGCGTTGTTCTACTCGAACTGTTCGCCAATCTCAAATTCGAGCTGTTTTGGGCGGTGTTCGAGCCGTTCGGCGAACACGAACGATTTGAGAAAAATTCGGCTGTTCGAGGTTATGTTCAATAACTGTTCGTGCACCAAAATCATAACTGGATTTTTTCTCAGTAATGATGAAAATTAATGTTAATACGCAGTTTGAGTGTACAGCGGGGTGGGGGGAGGGGCAGGGGATGGATCTCTGCAGGAATAATGAAGATCTCCATTTTTTTTTCTCTTTCCCGCATTTACAGTGGGGAGGTGCAATCTGTCAGCCTATCAGCAGCGCACACACGGAGCGAAGTGCTTTTTTTCACACAAGCAAGGGCATGTGTCATTGGCTGTGTATGTCACATGTCCTTGCCCTATAAGACCCAGCCATTTTCCCCGTCGCCACCATTTTCTCACTGCTGCAGCTGCGTGTTAGACGGCACCGCTGTTGTTGTGTGCGCTATACCTTATTAATTTCAAGCCAATTTTCGCACAAATCTACAGATAGCTTGGGAGTAGGGAATAGTTGTGATTGTAGTCCTTTTAAGGACTAGGTTACAGCATTTCCTACGACTTTTATCAGGCAGGTCTCTGCTCTTAAATAGATAGATTGTGGGAGTAAAGACTAATTGTAATTGCAGTCCTTTTCAGGACTAGGTTACATCAGTTCCTATCAGTTTTTGCCAGGCAGGTCTATGCCAGTGCTGTGCAAGTTTTTTTCACAGCATTTGGCTGAATCTAGCAAAGCTAATCCTTTTTGGCCTATTGCAGAGTGTGTTAGTCAGTGGAGTAGCCTATCTGTGTTGCAAGATATACCACCTGTGTATAGAATACCAATTTTTTTACTGCACCTAGTGAAGTAAAATCTTTTGGGCATAGCATCATTCTATTAGTCCATCTATACTGACCTCCATCAGGTTGCAAATTGAATATAATTTTTTTCTGCATCTAGCTCTGAAAAAATATTTGGGCTTCTAGCAGTGTGTGTGACTTGTTCTATTAGTCCATCTATACTTACCTCCATCAGGTTGCAAACTGAATATAATTTTTTTCTGCATCTAGCTCTGAAAAAATATTTGGCCTTCTAGCAGTGTGTGGGACTTTCTCTATTAGTCCATCTATACTGACCTCCATCAGGTTGCAAACTGAATATATTTTTTTTCTGCATCTACCTCTGAAAAAATATTGGGCTTCTAGCTGTGTGTGGGACTTGTTCTATTAATCCATCTATACAGACCTCCATCAGGTTGCAAACTGAATATAATTTTTTTCTGCATCTACCTCTGAAAAAATATTTGGGCTTCTAGCTGTGTGTGGGACTTGTTCTATTAGTCCATCTATACTGACCTCCATCAGGTTGCAAATTAAAAATAATTTTTATCTGCATCTACCTCTGAAAAAATATTTGGGCTTCTAGCAGTGTGTGGGACTTGTTCTATTAGTCCATCTATACTGACCTCCATCAGGTTGCAAACTGAATATAATTTTTTTCTGCATCTAGCTCTGAAAAAATATTTGGCCTTCTAGCAGTGTGTGGGACTTTCTCTATTAGTCCATCTATACTGACCTCCATCAGGTTGCAAATTAAAAATAATTTTTATCTGCATCCAGCTCTGAAAAAATATTTGACCTTCTAGCAGTGTGTGGGACTTTCTCTATTAGTCCATCTATACTGACCTCCATCAGGTTGCAAATTAAAAATAATTTTTTTGTCTGCATCTAGCTCTGAAAAAATATTTGGCCTTCTAGCAGTGTGTGGGACTTTCTCTATTAGTCCATCTATACTGACCTCCATCAGGTTGCAAACTGAATATATTTTTTTTCTGCATCTACCTCTGAAAAAATATTGGGCTTCTAGCTGTGTGTGGGACTTGTTCTATTAATCCATCTATACAGACCTCCATCAGGTTGCAAACTGAATATAATTTTTTTCTGCATCTACCTCTGAAAAAATATTTGGGCTTCTAGCTGTGTGTGGGACTTGTTCTATTAGTCCATCTATACTGACCTCCATCAGGTTGCAAACTGAATATAATTTTTTTCTGCATCTAGCTCTGAAAAAATATTTGGCCTTCTAGCAGTGTGTGGGACTTGTTCTATTAATCCATCTATACAGACCTCCATCAGGTTGCAAACTGAATATAATTTTTTTCTGCATCTACAGCTGAAAAAATATTTGGGCTTCTAGCTGTGTGTGAGACTTTCTCTATTAGTCCATCTATACTGACCTCCATCAGGTTGCAAATTAAAAATAATTTTTATCTGCATCCAGCTCTGAAAAAATATTTGGCCTTCTAGCAGTGTGTGGGACTTTCTCTATTAGTCCATCTATACTGACCTCCATCAGGTTGCAAACTGAATATATATTTTTTCTGCATCTACCTCTGAAAAAATATTAGGCTTCTAGCTGTGTGTGGGACTTGTTCTATTAATCCATCTATACAGACCTCCATCAGGTTGCAAACTGAATATAATTTTTTTCTGCATCTACCTCTGAAAAAATATTTTGGCTTCTAGCTGTATGTGGGACTTGTTCTATTAGTCCATCTATACTGACCTCCATCAGGTTGCAAACTGAATATAATTTTTTTCTGCATCTAGCTCTGAAAAAATATTTGGCCTTCTAGCAGTGTGTGGGACTTGTTCTATTAATCCATCTATACAGACCTCCATCAGGTTGCAAACTGAATATAATTTTTTTCTGCATCTACCTCTGAAAAAATATTTGGGCTTCTAGCTGTGTGTGGGACTTTCTCCATTAGTCCATCTATACTGACCTCCATCAGGTTGCAAATTAAAAATAATTTTTATCTGCATCCAGCTCTGAAAAAATATTTGACCTTCTAGCAGTGTGTGGGACTTTCTCTATTAGTCCATCTATACTGACCTCCATCAGGTTGCAAACTGAATATATTTTTTTTCTGCATCTACCTCTGAAAAAATATTGGGCTTCTAGCTGTGTGTGGGACTTGTTCTATTAATCCATCTATACAGACCTCCATCAGGTTGCAAACTGAATATAATTTTTTTCTGCATATACCTCTGAAAAAATATTTGGACTTCTAGCTGTGTGTGGGACTTGTTCTATTAGTCCATCTATACTGACCTCCATCAGGTTGCAAACTGAATATAATTTTTTTCTGCATCTAGCTCTGAAAAAATATTTGGCCTTCTAGCAGTGTGTGGGATTTGTTCTATTAATCCATCTATACAGACCTCCATCAGGTTGCAAACTGAATATAATTTTCTTCTGCATCTACCGCTGAAAAAATATTTGGGCTTCTAGCTGTGTGTGGGACTTTCTCTATTAGTCCATCTATACTGACCTCCATCAGGTTGCAAATTAAAAATAATTTTTATCTGCATCCAGCTCTGAAAAAATATTTGGCCGTCTAGCAGTGTGTGGGACTTTCTCTATTAGTCCATCTATACTAACCTCCATCAGGTTGCAAATTAAAAATAATTTTTTGTCTGCATCTACCTCTGAAAAAATATTGGGCTTCTAGCTGTGTGTGGGACTTGTTCTATTAATCCATCTATACAGACCTCCATCAGGTTGCAAACTGAATTTTAATTTTTTTCTGCATCTACCTCTGAAAAAATATTTGGGCTTCTAGCTGTGTGTGGGACTTTCTCTATTAGTCCATCTATACTGACCTCCATCAGGTTGCAAATTAAAAATAATTTTTATCTGCATCCAGCTCTGAAAAAATATTTGGCCTTCTAGCAGTGTGTGGGACTTTCTATATTAGTCCATCTATACTGACCTCCATCAGGTTGCAAATTAAAAATAATTTTTTGTCTGCATCTAGCTCTGAAAAAATATTTGGCCTTCTAGCAGTGTGTGGGACTTTCTCTATTAGTCCATCTATACTGACCTCCATCAGGTTGCAAACTGAATATAATTTTTTTCTGCATCTAGCTCTGAAAAAATATTTGGCCTTCTAGCAGTGTGTGGGACTTGTTCTATTAATCCATCTATACATACCTCCATCAGGTTGCAAACTGAATATATTTTTTTTCTGCATCTACCTCTGAAAAAATATTGGGCTTCTAGCTGTGTGTGGGACTTGTTCTATTAATCCATCTATACTGACCTCCATCAGGTTGCAAACTGAATATAATTTTTTTCTGCATCTAGCTCTGAAAAAATATTTGGCCTTCTAGCAGTGTGTGGGACTTGTTCTATTAATCCATCTATACAGACCTCCATCAGGTTGCAAACTGAATATAATTTTTTTCTGCATCTAGCTCTGAAAAAATATTTGGCCTTCTAGCAGTGTGTGGGACTTGTTCTATTAATCCATCTATACAGACCTCCATCAGGTTGCAAACTGAATATATTTTTTTTCTGCATCTACCTCTGAAAAAATATTGGGCTTCTAGCTGTGTGTGGGACTTGTTCTATTAATCCATCTATACAGACCTCCATCAGGTTGCAAACTGAATATAATTTTTTTCTGCATCTAACTCTGAAAAAATATTTGGGCTTCTAGCTGTGTGTGGGACTTGTTCTATTAGTCCATCTATACTGACCTCCATCAGATTGCAAACTGAATATAATTTTTTTCTGCATCTAGCTCTGAAAAAATATTTGGCCTTCTAGCAGTGTGTGGGACTTGTTCTATTAATCCATCTATACAGACCTCCATCAGGTTGCAAACTGAATATAATTTTTTTCTGCATCTACCTCTGAAAAAATATTTGGGCTTCTAGCTGTGTGTGGGACTTTCTCTATTAGTCCATCTATACTGACCTCCATCAGGTTGCAAATTAAAAATAATTTTTATCTGCATCCAGCTCTGAAAAAATATTTGGCCTTCTAGCAGTGTGTGGGACTTTCTCTATTAGTCATCTATACTGACCTCCATCAGGTTGCAAATTAAAAATAATTTTTTGTCTGCATCTAGCTCTGAAAAAATATTTGGCCTTCTAGCAGTGTGTGGGACTTTCTCTATTAGTCCATCTATACTGACCTCCATCAGGTTGCAAATTAAAAATAATTTTTTGTCTGCATCTAGCTCTGAAAAAATATTTGGCCTTCTAGCAGTGTGTGGGACTTTCTCTATTAGTCCATCTATACTGACCTCCATCAGGTTGCAAACTGAATATATATTTTTTCTGCATCTACCTCTGAAAAAATATTGGGCTTCTAGCTGTGTGTGGGACTTGTTCTATTAATCCATCTATACAGACCTCCATCAGGTTGCAAACTGAATATAATTTTTTTCTGCATCTACCTCTGAAAAAATATTTTGGCTTCTAGCTGTATGTGGGACTTGTTCTATTAGTCCATCTATACTGACCTCCATCAGATTGCAAACTGAATATAATTTTTTTCTGCATCTAGCTCTGAAAAAATATTTGGCCTTCTAGCAGTGTGTGGGACTTGTTCTATTAATCCATCTATACAGACCTCCATCAGGTTGCAAACTGAATATAATTTTTTTCTGCATCTACCTCTGAAAAAATATTTGGGCTTCTAGCTGTGTGTGGGACTTTCTCTATTAGTCCATCTATACTGACCTCCATCAGGTTGCAAATTAAAAATAATTTTTATCTGCATCCAGCTCTGAAAAAATATTTGGCCTTCTAGCAGTGTGTGGGACTTTCTCTATTAGTCATCTATACTGACCTCCATCAGGTTGCAAATTAAAAATAATTTTTTGTCTGCATCTAGCTCTGAAAAAATATTTGGCCTTCTAGCAGTGTGTGGGACTTTCTCTATTAGTCCATCTATACTGACCTCCATCAGGTTGCAAATTAAAAATAATTTTTTGCCTGCATCTAGCTCTGAAAAAATATTTGGCCTTCTAGCAGTGTGTGGGACTTTCTCTATTAGTCCATCTATACTGACCTCCATCAGGTTGCAAACTGAATATATATTTTTTCTGCATCTACCTCTGAAAAAATATTTTGGCTTCTAGCTGTATGTGGGACTTGTTCTATTAGTCCATCTATACTGACCTCCATCAGGTTGCAAACTGAATATAATTTTTTGTCTGCATCTAGCTCTGAAAAAATATTTGGCCTTCTAGCAGTGTGTGGGACTTGTTCTATTAATCCATCTATACAGACCTCTATCAGGTTGCAAACTGAATATAATTTTTTTCTGCATCTACCTCTGAAAAAATATTTGGGCTTCTAGCTGTGTGTGGGACTTTCTCTATTAGTCCATCTATACTGACCTCCATCAGGTTGCAAATTAAAAATAATTTTTATCTGCATCCAGCTCTGAAAAAATATTTGACCTTCTAGCAGTGTGTGGGACTTTCTCTATTAGTCCATCTATACTGACCTCCATCAGGTTGCAAACTGAATATATTTTTTTTCTGCATCTACCTCTGAAAAAATATTTGGCTTCTAGCTGTGTGTGGGACTTGTTCTATTAATCCATCTATACAGACCTCCATCAGGTTGCAAACTGAATATAATTTTTTTCTGCATATACCTCTGAAAAAATATTTGGACTTCTAGCTGTGTGTGGGACTTGTTCTATTAGTCCATCTATACTGACCTCCATCAGGTTGCAAACTGAATATAATTTTTTCTGCATCTAGCTCTGAAAAAATATTTGGCCTTCTAGCAGTGTGTGGGATTTGTTCTATTAATCCATCTATACAGACCTCCATCAGGTTGCAAACTGAATATAATTTTCTTCTGCATCTACCGCTGAAAAAATATTTGGGCTTCTAGCTGTGTTTGGGACTTTCTCTATTAGTCCATCTATACTGACCTCCATCAGGTTGCAAATTAAAAATAATTTTTATCTGCATCCAGCTCTGAAAAAATATTTGGCCGTCTAGCAGTGTGTGGGACTTTCTCTATTAGTCCATCTATACTAACCTCCATCAGGTTGCAAATTAAAAATATTTTTTTGTCTGCATCTACCTCTGAAAAAATATTGGGCTTCTAGCTGTGTGTGGGACTTGTTCTATTAATCCATCTATACAGACCTCCATCAGGTTGCAAACTGAATATAATTTTTTTCTGCATCTACCTCTGAAAAAATATTTGGGCTTCTAGCTGTGTGTGGGACTTGTTCTATTAGTCCATCTATACTGACCTCCATCAGGTTGCAAACTGAATATAATTTTTTTCTGCATCTAGCTCTGAAAAAATATTTGGCCTTCTAGCAGTGTGTGGGAGTTTTTCTATTAATCCATCTATACAGACCTCCATCAGATTGCAAACTGAATATAATTTTTTTCTGCATCTACATCTGAAAAAATATTTGGGCTTCTAGCTGTGTGTGGGACTTTCTCTATTAGACCATCTATACTGACCTCCATCAGGTTGCAAATTAAAAATAATTTTTATCTGCATCCAGCTCTGAAAAAATATTTGGCCTTCTAGCAGTGTGTGGGACTTTCTCTATTAGTCCATCTATACTGACCTCCATCAGGTTGCAAATTAAAAATAATTTTTTGTCTGTATCTAGCTCTGAAAAAATATTTGGCCTTCTAGCAGTGTGTGGGACTTTCTCTATTAGTCCATCTATACTGACCTCCATCAGGTTGCAAACTGAATATCATTTTTTTCTGCATCTAGCTCTGAAAAAATATTTGGCCTTCTAGCAGTGTGTGGGACTTGTTCTATTAATCCATCTATACATACCTCCATCAGGTTGCAAACTGAATATATTTTTTTTCTGCATCTACCTCTGAAAAAATATTGGGCTTCTAGCTGTGTGTGGGACTTGTTCTATTAATCCATCTATACTGACCTCCATCAGGTTGCAAACTGAATATAATTTTTTTCTGCATCTAGCTCTGAAAAAATATTTGGCCTTCTAGCAGTGTGTGGGACTTGTTCTATTAATCCATCTATACAGACCTCCATCAGGTTGCAAACTGAATATAATTTTTTTCTGCATCTAGCTCTGAAAAAATATTTGGCCTTCTAGCAGTGTGTGGGACTTGTTCTATTAATCCATCTATACAGACCTCCATCAGGTTGCAAACTGAATATATATTTTTTCTGCATCTACCTCTGAAAAAATATTTGGGCTTCTAGCTGTGTGTGGGACTTTCTCTATTAGTCCATCTATACTGACCTCCATCAGGTTGCAAATTAAAAATAATTTTTATCTGCATCCAGCTCTGAAAAAATATTTGGCCTTCTAGCAGTGTGTGGGACTTTCTCTATTAGTCATCTATACTGACCTCCATCAGGTTGCAAATTAAAAATAATTTTTTGTCTGCATCTAGCTCTGAAAAAATATTTGGCCTTCTAGCAGTGTGTGGGACTTTCTCTATTAGTCCATCTATACTGACCTCCATCAGGTTGCAAACTGAATATATTTTTTTTCTGTATCTACCTCTGAAAAAATATTTGGGCTTCTAGCTGTGTGTGGGACTTGTTCTATTAGTCCATCTATACTGACCTCCATCAGGTTGCAAACTGAATATAATTTTTTTCTGCATCTAGCTCTGAAAAAATATTTGGCATTCTAGCAGTGTGGGGGACTTGTTCTATTGATCCATCTATACAGACCTCCATCAGGTTGCAAACTGAATACAATTTTTTTCTGCATCTACCTCTGAAAAAATATTTGGGCTTCTAGCTGTGTGTGGGACTTTCTCTATTAGTTCATCTATACTGACCTCCATCAGGTTGCAAACTGAATATAATTTTTTTCTGCATCTACCTCTGAAAAAATATTTGGCATTCTAGCAGTGTGGGGGACTTGTTCTATTAATCCATCTATACAGACCTCCATCAGGTTGCAAACTGAATATAATTTTTTTCTGCATCTACCTCTGAAAAAATATTTGGGCTTCTAGCTGTGTGTGGGACTTTCTCTATTAGTCCATCTATACTGACCTCCATCAGGTTGCAAACTGAATATAATTTTTTTCTGCATCTACCTCTGAAAAAATATTTGGGCTTCTAGCTGTGTGTTGGACTTGTTTTATTAGTCCATCTATACTGACCTCCATCAGGTTGCAAACTGAATATATTTTTTTCTGCATCTACCTCTGAAAAAATATTGGGCTTCTAGCTGTGTGTGGGACTTGTTCTATTAATCCATCTATACAGACCTCCATCAGGTTGCAAACTGAATATAATTTTTTTCTGCATCTACCTCTGAAAAAATATTTGGGCTTCTAGCTTTGTGTGGGACTTGTTTTATTAGTCCATTTATACTGACCTCCATCAGGTTGCAAACTGAATATAATTTTTTTCTGCATCTAGCTCTGAAAAAATATTTGGCCTTCTAGCAGTGTGTGGGACTTGTTCTATTAATCCATCTATACAGACCTCCATCAGGTTGCAAACTGAATATAATTTTTTTCTGCATCTACCTCTGAAAAAATATTTGGGCTTCTAGCTGTGTGTGGGACTTTCTCTATTAGTCCATCTATACTGACCTCCATCAGGTTGCAAATTAAAAATAATTTTTATCTGCATCCAGCTCTGAAAAAATATTTGGCCTTCTAGCAGTGTGTGGGACTTTCTCTATTAGTCCATCTATACTGACCTCCATCAGGTTGCAAATTAAAAATAATTTTTTGTCTGCATCTAGCTCTGAAAAAATATTTGGCCTTCTAGCAGTGTGTGGGACTTTCTCTATTAGTCCATCTATACTGACCTCCATCAGGTTGCAAACTGAATATATTTTTTTTCTGCATCTACCTCTGAAAAAATATTGGGCTTCTAGCTGTGTGTGGGACTTGTTCTATTAATCCATCTATACAGACCTCCATCAGGTTGCAAACTGAATATAATTTTTTTCTGCATATACCTCTGAAAAAATATTTGGGCTTCTAGCTGTGTGTGGGTCTTGTTCTATTAGTCCATCTATACTGACCTCCATCAGGTTGCAAACTGAATATAATTTTTTTCTGCATCTAGCTCTGAAAAAATATTTGGCCTTCTAGCAGTGTGTGGGACTTGTTATATTAATCCATCTATACAGACCCCCATCAGGTTGCAAACTGAAAATAATTTTTTTCTGCATCTACCTCTGCATCTACCTCTGGAGGAAGTAGAGGAGGAGGAGTTGTATGCGGAAGGGCTAACATCTGCAAGGTCCAGACGGTCGGCAGCACCAAGGCGGCAGGCATGTGAGGGTGGGGGAGATGGTTTTACCAGGGCGCATGGTAGCAGCCAAACTAGTGAGAAAGGTGCAGGAGCCCAGGAAGAAGTGGAGGATGAACTGATGGAAGACTCATCAGATGAGGGAGACCTTGATCACATTTCTGTTGTGCGAGGTTGGGGGGAGAGGACAGAGGAAGGAAGCATGATTGTTACCTCGCCACCAACACAACAGGGACGTGGTGCTCCTGGATGCGCAACACACATGAGTGCCTTCTTGCTGCACTACCTGCAACATGACCCTCGAATTGTGAGAATTAGAAATAATCCTGACTACTGGGTTGCCACACTGTTAGATCCCCGGTACAAAAGTAAATTTGCAGAAATTATTCCTGCCATAGAAAGGGATGCACGCATGCAGGAGTATCAGCAGAGACTGTTGCAGAATCTTACATGTGCTTTTCCACAAAACACCAGTGGTGCACGTAGTGAATCTCACAGTTCCAACTTGCCAACCGTGGGACCGTCAAGTGTTCAGCACTCAAACCGTAACAGAACCACAGTATCTGCTGGTAACATCAATTTTGCGCAATCATTTCACCACTTTTTTAGCCCATCCTTTGCAAGGCCACAGGAGACAAGAAGTCTGACACATAGTCAACGCCTAGAGACGATGGTACAGGAGTATCTCCAAGTAAACATTGAAGCCATGACTGTGTCACTGGACCCTTGCTCTTTTTGGGCTTCCAATCTGGATAAATGGCCGGAGCTAACCACTTACTCCTTGGAGATCTTGTCATGCCCCGCAGCCAGCGTTCTGTCTGAACGTGTGTTCAGCGCTGCTGGTGGTGTGCTGACAGATAAGCGCACGCGGCTCTCCACTGATAATGTAGACAGACTCACGTTCATAAAGATGAACAAATCATGGATCCGAAACGACTTTTCTACCCCTGTGTCATCCTGGGGAGAGTAAAAGCTTGATGATTGGTTAAAATCACCCTACCAACCATTTTAAGCTTTCAAATTACTAATCATGTTTATCTGTATCTTGACTGGAAAATAATTTGGGCTTTGTAGCAGTGTGCAGCACTGATCCTATTAGCCCATCTATACTAAGCTCCACCAGATTTAAAATTAATAATAATTTTTAGCTGCATCTAGCCCAGAAAATAATTTTGGGTCTCCGAGATGCGCAAGACACATAAGTGCCTTCTTGCTGCACTACCTGCAACATGACCCTCATATTGTCAGAATTCAAAGTAATCATGACTACTGGGTTGCCACACTCTTAGATCCCCCAAACTTTTCGATCAACCTTTTCATTTTAATAAAGACCAAAAAAATGTTCATTTTTGAAATTATAAGCATTAGCAGGTTATTAGAAACTGAAATCAAACAGTTTTCAACTCAAAACTTTATTCTAGGTGATGTTACATTTTCACATAGGACCCCTTGTTCGAAAGGAGCTTCTGAACTCTCTCGTCCATTGAATTTGTCAGGTTTTGGATGGTTTCTGCTTCAATTGTTTTGCATGAGGACAGAATACCCTCCCAGAGCTGTTGCTTAGATGTGAACTGCCTCCCGCCATCATAGACACTCCTTTTGATGATGCTCCAGAGGTTCTGAATGGGGTAAAGGTCAAGGGGAGCATGGGGGTCACACCATAAGTTTGTCCCCTTTTATGCCCATATCAGCCAGAGATGCAGATGTTTTATGTGCAGCATGAGATGGTGCATTATCATGCAAAAAAATGATCTTGCTGTGAA
Organism: Phyllobates terribilis; assembly: GCF_046119375.1. Classification (NCBI taxonomy): domain Eukaryota; kingdom Metazoa; phylum Chordata; class Amphibia; order Anura; family Dendrobatidae; genus Phyllobates; species Phyllobates terribilis. Next base: position 910,485,832 of record NW_027362763.1, on the reverse strand, counting down.
ATACATGGTTCTTCTTCTTGAACCATGGCAGGAAGTGCTGTTTGAGAAAATCCACATACATTATGGAGTTCATCTTTAGCGCCTTCAGGGATCCTAAAGGGGCTGACAATCTCTCTCCCCATGATTCCAGCCCAAAACATTACTCCACCTCCTCCTTGTTGGCGCTGTAGCCGTGTTTGCATGGGGTGTCCATCAACCAGCCATCCTCCACTCCATCCATCTGGACCATCGAGCGCTGCACGGCACTCATCCGTGAACAAAACAGTTTTGAAATCAGTCTTCATGTAATGTTTGGCCCACTGGAGCCGTTTCTGCTTGTGTGAAGTGGATAGAGGAGGTCAACAGGATGGCATATGCACAGCTGCAAACCTCTGAAGGACCCTGCATCTTGTTGTTCGGGGGACGTTGGAGGCACCAGCAGCTTCAATAACTTGTCTGCTGCTATGACAAGGCTTTTTTGCCGCTTCTCTTTTAACCTGATGTAATTGCCTGTAGGAAAGAGTCCTCAATTTGCCCTTATCAGCACGCACATGTGTGTACTGTGAATCAGCTACATACTTCTTGATTGCCAAGACACTTCATCCTGATCATCGCACAATGTTGATTGTAGTCATGCCTTGACCTAAACACTCCACAATTTGTTGCTTCTCAGCAGCCGACACATCCTTTTTCTTTCCCATTTTGGCAGAAAATGTAGGCTGCTTAATATTGTGAGACAGCCTTCTTAAGTAGTCTTGCCTTTCATTGGACACACCTGCCAAACTAATTAGCACAGGTGTCTGCAATTGCTTACAGTGATATAAAGAGCCCTGACACACATCACCATCAATGAGTTTAACTGACAAACAAACAAATTCTTCCCTTATCACTCCTAAACACGTTTTGCATAATAATTTGGAACACAGTGTACATGTGCTTTTCCACAAAACACCAGTGGTTTACGTAGTGAATCTTACAGTTCTAACTTGCCAACCGTGGTCTGTATAGAGTTGTTCAATAAAGGGCCCAAAATTAAGATAACATAGATGGGAGAGGTCTCTATGAATAGGAATTCCTAAGTATTTGATACCCTGTGAGGGCCAGGCAAAGGGAAAGTTGGAATGGATGGAATCCTATATGGATTTGGGGAGGGAGACATCGAGGGCCTCAGACTTCGCTGCATTGATTTTAAAATTTGACCATGTAACAAAGTGATCTATTTCAGCCATAACAGCATGGATGGATATATGTGATTGAGTGATATATACTAGTACATCATCAGCAAATAGAGAGCACTTGTACTCGGTGCCTCCCACCTCAATCCACCTAATATTGGGGTTATGGCGAATAGATGAGAGCAGGTGCTCCGTCACTAGGATGTATAAGAGAGGGGACAGAGGACATCCCTGCCTTGTCCCATTGGTGATTGTGAAAGGTGATGAAAATGTTCTCATGCACCCCCTGGGCCTTGGGACACCCGGAGCCAGACCCTTTATGGTGGATACTGGTGGTTGTAGTCTTCGTGGCGGCGACCCGGTTCCATGGCTCGGGGTGGTCAAACCACTGGCGGAACTATTTATGTGGTTTTGATGTTTAAATGTCCGACTACGCCACCCGTGGATTGCGGTCAGAGTGAACCACCGCTGCAGGGCAGACCGCTGAGGCTGGTGTTGTGGGTGCAGCAGAGCGTAGCATAACTCCACACGGGAGGAGTATAGCCTCAGGGCAGTGTATGCGGAGGATGGGGGTGATGGTGCAGGGCAGCAGCAGTAACGACACAGAGTCAGTGATGCAGTCCAGGGCCTTTACTCACAGTTCTTATTATCCAGACCACGTCTGCAGGTAACGGCTGCCCACGTCGTACTGTGCTCACCAGGTGAGGGGCTCATACAACTCCCAGATATCTTTGGAGCGCTTCACAGGACCCCCTTTGTGGGTCCTTTGTCTGGCCTTTCTTACCAACCCTTCTGTCCGGCTGCCTCGGGCCTCCTCTTGGTAAACTTGGCACCAGTTTCCCTGACCCTATGTGCTGCCCTCCTAGCGGGTGTAGCGAGGGGCTGCGCCACATAAAATGTCACAGCCTCCGGTTTCTAGCTGAGGGTCGTTTCCTGCCTCCACTAGTTTCGGGGACCGGTCTCCCCCTTTGGCCTGACCCCTCCATGCAGGTGGATTTTGGCGTGCGGTGGCGACTCGCCCGTCCGCACCCCTGGGATCCCTTCGTTCCTCGTTCCTGGAGCCTTCTCCGCTCCTCTTCCTTCCTTCTCCCTCTTCCAGGCCTGGGCCTCTGTTACTAGGCCCGCCTCCAGAGCAGAGCTCATGCAGAGCCCCTGCTCCCTGCCACTTCTGCTCAGACTTCTCTGCACTGAACTAAGATGGTGCCCACCTTTTATACTCCCTTCTCAATGCACCCAGGAACTGCTTCCTCCCTGCTCCTGCACTACAGGGTTCCCCTTCCTCAGTGTTCCCTCCCCCCACTCCAGCCAGGGACCGGGACTGTCGTGCCCATCTCAGGGGCATATTGGTCGCCCTGCACCACGGCAATGTGGTGTAATGCATGCAGGTGTCGGGTCCTGATCCACACTCCATCCTTACCTGAGAGTGAGATATCACACCTCTGGGTGAGGTGCAATACCTCTGTAGCAACCGAGCCCTCAGGGTGCTACAGTTCCATTTATCTTCAGCCTAGGTGACGTATTGCGATACAGGGCCGTGATTTTGGCTATAAAAGGGTCCCCTAGACCCCTACCCCAAGCTTTTTAAGAGAATCATATATGGCGTGCCAGGAGACTCTATGGAATGCTTTCTCAGCATCCAACGAGAGTATCTAATTACAAATTTTTAACTGCATCTAGCCCAGGAAATACTTTGTGCCTAGTAGCAGTGTCTGCTAGTCAGCGGATTATCCCGGCTGTTAAGCAAGCTACACCACCTGTAGTTTGCACACTTAATTTTTTCAAAGAAAATGCTTCGGGACCACGGGATACTCAGTGAAGAGCATCAGGAGGCACCCCAAGGCATAGGGGCTGGGACTGGCAGTAGGATGCCTTGCGGTGGACAGCCGAGCTCGATCCTTATAAAAGCTTTTTAACTGCAGCAGCTTTAGTGGACGCTACTGGAGCTGGAATTACGCGGCTGCTGGCATGAGACTTGCCCTCCAATAGATCCTTGTAAATGGATTTAAAGTGTATTCATTCAAATTAGAGAGACAATTTAAATTAAAAAGCTTAGAGCTGCCTCCACCACAGGGGGGCTCGCTCGACCCACCAGCGGACAGGCACCAGTATTGGGAGAGGGGGGCTGGCCGTCAGGGTTCACCGCGGCTCTGGCACAAACCCGGCTACACGGAGGTGGCACGGGCAGGAGCGGACTGAACGTGTCGGCTTCTCACTTTTTGGATTTTAGAAGGGCATGACATGCCTATATCTGTGTCTCCCCCTCCTTTTACTCCTCCACCTCTTTTCTTTTCGCATGACTATATGTACTTGTCACTTTTCCATGTGTTAGTTATGTCTTCTGAGCAGTTTGTCAGCTTTTGGACACCTTTGAAGGTGTTTTCTATGTGTTTCTATGTGTTTTTGTTTGCCTGCCATTGGTTTTAACGGTGTTCGAAGGTGTTCGACGAACAGTTCGGCAAACACACGGGTGTTCGACGAACCGAACTCGAACACTACGGGGGTGGCTCAACACTACATAAGACCCTCTAGCCCTGTGTATGAGGCTTAGGGTAATTATATACAGCTAATGAAATATTGTTTTAAGCGTTGCATTTTCGGTGATTCTTCAATAGCATGTCTGTCACAAAGATGTTATTCTATCTAATTAATGTCTGAAAGTTGCAGGTTATGCAACACCTCTTGGACCCTCACCTATCTTTCTGTTTTCTACTCCCGGCTTCCATATGCTGCAAATGGAGAACCATCCGCACAAGTTCAGCTTTTTGTTCGTTTCAATTATAGTTTCAAAACGGCCAAGCAAGCTGTTTTAGAAATTTAGCTCCATGACGCAAGCGGCACTTATCCAGTCCCACATAAGGGAACTGCCACCATCATGTTTCACTGTACGCACCATGCATTTTTCTCAATTCATTATTCCAATGCATGGTGCCCACAGTGAAACATGGTGGTGGCAGTGTCCTCATGTGAGGCTGCATGAGTGCTGCTAGTGTGGCGCCCCTGAGGGTTCAGTCGCAACAGAGGTACTGCACCTCACCCAGAGGTGTGGTGACTCCCTTCTCTTAGGTAAGGAGGGAGTGCTGCCCGGAACCCCAACACCTGCATCCAACACTACACTGCTCCAGGCCGGCTGGAAGGGCAAGACGCAATGTAGTTTTCCTGCTGAGCCCTGTCCCTGGCTGGAGTGGGGGGAACCAAAGGTAGGGGGAACCATTAGTGGGTGTGGGTGGAGGAAGTAGTTAGAGGGAGCACTTGTAGAAGGAGATATAAAATGGGAAGCCATCTTAGGGTGGTAGGTCAGTTGACAGGGACAGTTCCGAAGAACAGTCTGGGAGCAGAGTCTCTTTAGGAGCTCTGCTCCACTACTAGGGCCTAGTGACAGAGGCCCAGGAGGGGAGCAGGAAGTAGGCTCCATTCTAAGAAGGGATCCTAGGGGGTACGGCGCGTGCAGGACGGCACCCGTACGCCCCGAATCTGTCAGAAGACAGAGGGATCGTAAGCTGCATTCTAATCCCCTGAGGGTCAAGCAAGTCTGTGCAACTCCGACGGACAGGAGGGACTTCAGAGCATCCAAACCGGATTGAGAGTTGGCAACACAGGGCAGGAGGGAGAAAGACCCAGAGTGAAGACGGTCTGGATAAGAACATAGAAAAAGGGATTCTGCCAGGTACTCCTAACCTGCCTGAGGAAGATCTGAACCCCTTCCCGGTGAACGCAACATGACAAGAGCGGCTAGCACCAGTACTGTGCACCAGTGGAACTGTCACAAGAGCTGTGAGTAAACACTTGGATGACTGCACTGAACTGCCTCCGTCTATTCCTTCACCGATGCCATATCTCTCCCTGCACTACAACACCCAGCGCGCCTTTCACTAACTACACTGCCCTGGAGCTTGCTCTACCTGTGGAGAGCCACACCACCCCTGCTGCCGTAACACCAGCTCCAGAGGACTGCTCCGCAGCGTCGGCCCCTCTAGCTGCAATCCACAGGTGGCGTCACGAATTTTCCAAATCCCCAATAAACCCCTTTTGCACTGTCCGCCCTGGGTCACGGACCGGGCTAGCCACCGTGATATCCGCTGCAAGCAGCCATAGGCCCGGCTGCCGAGTACCCCACGGCCCTGGGGGCGCATAACTAGTGTCAGGGAGCTACATTTCATTGATAGTATCATGAATTCACACCTGTACTGCACTGTATTAAAAGAGAAGATGCTACCATCACTCTATGCCCTTTGTAGACAAGCACTTTTCCCAAATTGCAATGATCTAAATCACACATCTGTTGCATTTCTGAAGAAGAACAGGGTGAAAGTGTTTCAGTGGCCAAGTCTGTTTCCTGATCTGAACCCATCCAAAACCTCTATGTGCAATTCTGAAGAGATGTTGAGCATCACACTCCATCCAACATCCAGGCTCTAAAAGGGGTCATTCTGGAGTTGCGAACATATTGCAACATCTATCTTTTTCTATTATTCAGGAATGCAAAAAGATAGAGGTTGCAGTATGTCACCAAATCGTTCATTTGATGCCTAGACGACTTGGTGCTGTCCATAAAAATCATGGAGGTCATACAAAATACTAGATAGAGTAGTTTTTGATGTGAGGCATATTCATTTTTGCATCATCTAATTTGGGTAAAACTGAAGGTTTTGCAATGAAAGTTATGTTATTAGTCTTACTTTCATGTACTAGGCTAAAAAAATTTCAATGAATCTGTCTTGTCAGAATTTCGGAATTGATTAAAATCTTACTTTTTAAAGGGGTGTACTCATTTATAATGAGGTTCGTAAATGCACGTCTCCTCTTTTACATGACAGTAGTGGCAACCAAGTAGGTATCATGTTACATCCTATCGTGTGTGTATGTACATATGTTTTTATTTAAAAAATAATAATAATTTTAGGCTATATTCACGCATGTGTGTTTGCTGTGTTTTTGCTGTGTTTTTTTTCTGCAGGCAAAACCTTCTGTCTTGACAGTAAAGAAGCTGCTTACAAAGAGCAGTTTTTGTTTCGGGTTCCCAAAGCTTTGCTTCCACCATAGAAGCCTGAACAATGCAATGTATTGGGCTATGTTCACACGTGTTGTTTTTTTTTCAGTGTCACAAATCAGCAGCAAAACCAAACTTTGGCAGGAAATCAGCTGCGTCAAAAACGCAGGTTTTGCTGCATTTTTTCGGCGCTATTATCACTGTCCTTTTGTCTCTATTTATGCATGTACATAAAGTTCAGTGAAAAAAAAATCTTTTCTGATTTTGGCATAGTGGAGGAGGTGAATTTTTCTAGAACCATTTAGACACTAGCAATGCATTGAGTTTGTATGACACCATTTACTTTCACACTATGGGGTCTGCTATTCAGTTGTTGCACAGGCATTGTTCAATTTCACACCTCGCTGGGCCACAGGTATTGTTCAATCTCACACCTAGCTCAGCCAATGTTTACACTCTAGACATCACTAATTTAATTAAACTCTCCTAATGCAAACAACCATCTCAGTGACCAAGACAAGATGGTAAAATCACAAAATTAAATGTGCTTCACATACTGCTGTACTTGCTTATTTTCACTAAAAATGCAGCAAAACCTGATGGCTATGTTCACACATCATGTTTTTTTCAGCGGTTTTTCACTACCCATTACTTCTAATGGGTGAAAAATGCTGAAAAAACACAAAGTGACGTGCTCTATTTTCCAAAACCCCAACCAAGGCACAAAATGTGCAACTAAGATAAAACCAGATGTGTGAACAGAGAATTCTGGTCTCTCATAGACTTTGGTGGTACTGTAAAATGCAGCTGAATTTGCATAAAAATCAGCAGCAAAAAACTGCTGAAAAACCCAACATGTGGGCACATGGCCTTAGGGATACAAAGGAAAAGAGCTAATGGGCACAGCTCAAACTGTGTAAGAGAGGGGTGCTACATATCCCATGTGAGGGAGATCTGTTTAATATTATAGGGAGAGAAAGCTGCAGGGAAAGCAAATAGAACTGTGCACACCCAAGACTTCAGAAAATGACCAAATTTTATTTAAACAAGATTAGTGACATAGAGCAATCCAGAGAAAAAGGGTTAAAAACATTTAAAAAGTGAGCAAAATGCACATGAAATGCGCTCCACGGGCAAGGTTGCCGGTGAAAAGCATCTGTCTGACGCTTTACACCTAGTTAGATATCTAGGAGAGTTCACTCCCTGTCTTGGTCGCTGTGGCTGGTGCGTCACTTGTAATCCACCTTTATATCTGGGTGGAGCGCACTCAGGGCTTACAGCCGTAACCATTGCATCACTTCCAGCTGGCGTCTGCGTTCCAGCTCTGTAGTCTAGTGGAATGCAAGTCGCATTGTACTGCACATAATGGGAAGTTATTTAAAACATATGTAACACAGGTACTTTAGATGCAGTGACACAGATACAAAGAGCAGCCAATACAGGGTTAATAAACAGGGAAAGTTTATGATAACAAGATGAATCTCCACGCAGGGAGTAACAGGGTAAAATATGGGGAAATAGCAGGCATTAGTCTGACAGTTTACAGTTTCACTAGATGTAGCAGAGTCAAACCAGTAACAAACGACAGTTTTTTCACTTAGCTGACTTGTATCCTCTACAAGGCAGTTGCCAGCTGGTGCTGGTGACGCTGTCTTCAGGCTTCCCCGCCCAAACAATGCTCCATCTTCTGGCGGCAGCGGGCGGTCTCCAGTTTTACCCGCTGAGCCCCTAGTCCATAACACGGCACCTCACGTGCTCAGCTCCACGGACCCTGCGTCTCTACTCCCTACAGTCAGCTTGACTCCTCCGGTCCACTGCACTGGGATCCCTTGCTCCAAGTCCTGTAGCCAGGAGCCTGGACCCTCTCACACTGCTCTGCTCCGCAGGACTCAGCTCCGCTTTCCCACGCAAACGTCCTCGTCTCTCCCTCTCATCACACCAGGAGTCCCTCTGTCACCTGACCTACCAGCTCTCTCTCTCGACACACCCCCTGCTTCCCTGTCACATGACTCCTCTGCTTGCAGTCTGTCTTCCCCCTGCAACAAGAGGTACGGCCCCGGCAGTTCCAGATCCCTTGGTCTGAAAGTACTTACACCCCGGTCTTCCCCCTTACACATATGCAGCTGCTCCCTATCACCCTACTCAAACGCCCTTTCTATAAATACCTGCCCTGCGCAGCGATACACATTGGGTCTTGTCCCTGCAAGTAATTTGCTCAAATCCATCTGGTAACTATGGTCTTTTTATGATATTCGTGACTGTCTTTACTTAGTTTATAGTTGCTATGTACCCTGTATATTTACTGATGCTCTTGTTTACTTGTTTGCTCTTGTATCTTGCTCTGTGACCGTCCCCATCAGTCTCAGTATGAATGATTTATTCATTATATAAATGATTAGTAACTTATTATGTACTTGCTGAAGAGATTGTTTTGTTGGACCGTTATTTCCAACCTCTCCATGTGCATTTTGCTCAGACTTTAAATGTGTTTAACCCTTTTTGTCTGAGTTGCTCTATGTTGCTAATCATGTTTAATAAAATTTGGTAATTTTCTCAAATCTTGGATGTGCACAGTTCTATTTGCTTTCCCTCTGGCTTCCTCTCCCTACTATATTGAATGCAAGGTGTTGGTCACCAATGCAAGACATATGTGAAACCATAAAATCATTCTGGAGAAAAAGGGACAATTTGAACAAATTATTTAGTGGAAAAAGATTGCCTGAAAATATAGTGACTAGTCTGTAAAAAGAAAAGTTCCTATGAGTTTATGAAAAAATACACAATTACAAATGTAAGGGGGGGAGTTTGAATTGTTCAGGAATAATTTACAAAAGACAGTAGTGGAACACTGAGTTTGTAGGACACTGTTTACTTTCACACTTTGGTCAGCCCTTGAGTTGGTCAGGTATTGTTCAATTTCACACCTTGGGCAAGCTTTGTTTACTTTACACAAATCACTAATTTAACTCAACTGTACTAATTCTGACTGCCATTCTCAGGTGAGGAGACCAAGACATTATGGTTTAAACTTGGAAAAATCACAAAAATAAATGGTTTTCACAACCTGCTGTACATGCTTTTTCACTAAAAACAACAGCGCGAGCATTGCAAGAGAACGGACGGCGTGGACAAAACACCGGGAGGACATCGGAAGGTAAGTATAAACTTTATTTTTTTATTTTAAATACTTTTTTTTATAGATTCTATCGTACCCGGGTCTGGATGAGAGTCTTCTCTCCTCCAGACTTGGGTACCATCCGCACATTAGAACACGCCAATTACGCAAGTACAGATACAGTGTTGCGGAATTGGCGTCTTCTAATGCAAGTCAATGGCGGCGATTACGCTGCGTGTCCGCAAAATTAATGAACATGCTGCGGATTTTTGAGCGCAGCATAAACGCTGCGGAAAAATACGCAGCATGAGCATTGAAAGTGCGGAATTGCATTGGAGATCATGGGGGAAGGTTTCCCAAGCATTTACGCTGCTGAAATTCCGCAGCGTAAACGCTTGAAAAACGCATCGTGGGCACACAGCCTTAGACTTTGTATGCTGAACCTGTGAATTCACTCTGCTTGAATATGAAGCATCAGGACAGAGCTATTTTCCATGCACTCCAGAGGTATCCCATTACAGTCTAGTACATGCTCTAACTTATCCTGACACCTCTCCTGTGTTTATCTTTACTGTGTGCTTAGGGTCTTTGTCTCTTTGGAAGTACAGCATTCTCTGGAGCAGGTTTTTTTTTATCAAGGATCTGTATGTACTTGTTACTCTTCCTGTCAATCCTCATTAGTCTACTAGTTCTTGCAGCTGAAAAAACAACTGCATGGCATGATGTTGGCACAACCAAGGTATGGTAGTGGTCATGTAACAAGTGTCTGGTTTCCTCTAGACTATACACTTGTTATTCATGCAAGCAGCTGCAAACTCTCAGACCAGAGAATCTTGTTTATTTTGCTATAAGACCATTAAAGGCGATGAATCCACGCTCATAGGAAGGTAACAATGTTCATACAAAGAAGGCGATGGCAGTTTTGTGCTGAATGTTTGCTTTTGCTGGCCTGCACAATGTAATGACCTCTGCGCATCTATCTGTAAGTGCGCTGACATACATCTTCTTGGTTACAATTAGAGATGAGCGTTGTTCGACTGGAACTGTTCGCCAATCTCAAATTCGAGCTGTTTTGGGTGGTGTTCGAGTCGTTCGGCGAACATGAACGATTTGAAAAAAATTCGGCTGTTCGCGGTTATGTTCGATAACTGTTCGTGCACCAAAATCATAACTGGATTTTTTCTCAGTAATGCTGAAAATTAATGTTAATACGCAGTTTGAGTGTACAGTGGGGTGGGGGGAGGGGCAGGGGATGGATCTCTGCAGGAATAATGAAGATCTCCATTTTTTTTTCTCTTTCCCGCATTTACAGTGGGGAGGTGCAGTCTGTCAGCCTATCAGCAGCGCACACACGGAGCGAAGTGCTTTTTTTCACACAAGCAAGGGCATGTGTCATTGGCAGTGTATGTCACATGTCCTTGCCCTATAAGACCAAGCCATTTTCTCCGTCGCCACCATTTTCTCACTGCTGCAGCTGCGAATTAGACGGCACCGCTGTTGCTGTGTGCACTATACCTTGTTAATTTAAAGCCAATTTTCGCACAAATCTACAGAAAGCTTGGGAGTAGGGAATAGTTGTGATTGCAGTCCTTTTAAGGACTAGGTTACAGCATTTCCTACGACTTTTATCAGGCAGGTCTGTGCTCTTAAATAGATAGGTTGGGAGTAAAGACTAATTGTAATTGCAGTCCTTTTCAGGACTAAGTTAGATCAGTTCCTATCAGTTTTTGCCAGGCAGGTCTGTGCCAGTGCTGTGCAAGTTTTTTTCACAGCATTTGGCTAAATCTAGCAAAGCTAATCCTTTTTGGCCTATTGCAGAGTGTGTTAGTCAGTGGAGTAGCCTATCTGTGTTGCAAGCTACACCACCTGTGTATAGAATACCAATTTTTTTACTGCACCTAGTGAAGTAAAACCTTTTGGGCATAGCATCATTCTATTAGTCCATCTATACTGACCTCCATCAGGTTGCAAATTAAAAATAATTTTTATCTGCATCTAGCTCTGAAAAAATATTTGGCCTTCTAGCAGTGTGTGGGACTTGTTCTATTAGTCCATCTATACTGACCTCCATCAGATTGCAAATTAAAAATAATTTTCATCTGCATCTAGATCTGAAAAAAATATTTGGCCTTCTAGCAGTTTGTGGGACTTGTTCTATTAGTCCATCTATACTGACCTCCATCAGGTTGCAAATTGAATATAATTTTTTTCTGCATCTAACTCTGAAAAAATATTTGGCCTTCTAGCAGTGTGTGGGACTTGTTCTATTAGTCCATCTATACTGACCTCCATCAGGTTGCAAATTAAAAATAATTTTTATCTGCATCTAGCTCTGAAAAAATATTTGGCCTTCTAGCAGTGTGTGGGACTTGTTCTATTAGTCCATCTATACTGACCTCCATCAGGTTGCAAATTAAAAATAATTTTTATCTGCATCTAGCTCTGAAAAAATATTTGGCCTTCTAGCAGTGTGTGGGACTTGTTCTATTAGTCCATCTATACTGACCTCCATCAGGTTGCAAATTAAAAATAATTTTTATCTGCATCTAGCTCTAAAAAAAATATTTGGCCTTCTAGCAGTGTGTGGGACTTGTTCTATTAGTCCATCTATACTGACCTCCATCAGGTTGCAAATTGAATATATATTTTTTCTGCATCTAGCTCTGAAAAAATATTTGGCCTTCTAGCAGTGTGTGGGACTTGTTCTATTAGTCCATCTATACTGACCTCCATCAGGTTGCAAATTGAATATAATTTTTTTCTGCATCTAGCTCTAAAAAATATTTGGCCTTCTAGCAGTGTGTGGGACTTGTTCTATTAGTCCATCTATACTGACCTCCATCAGGTTGCAAATTAAAAATAATTTTTATCTGCATCTAGCTCTGAAAAAATATTTGGCCTTATAGAACTGTGTGGGACTTGTTCTATTAGTCCATCTATACTGACCTCCATCAGGTTGCAAATTAAATATAATTTTTATATGCATCTAGCTCTGAAAAAATATTTGGCCTTCTAGCAGTGTGTGGGACTTGTTCTATTAGTCCATCTATACTGACCTCCATCAGGTTGCAAATTGAATATAATTTTTTTCTGCATCTAACCCAGACAATAGTTTTGGCCTAATACCACAATTTGGCCACTCAGCTCTGCTCGGTTCCCATCCATTGTTTTTTTGTGCAAACAACTCCAGAGTTGTGAATTAGTTAACCACCAAAATGAGTGGAAAAAGGCCTGCTGCTCGTGGAAAGGGGAATAGGCGTGTTGGGAAGGGGAAAAAAGGTTGTGTCCATGGGGTAGGTGTTAAAGCAACAATAACATCTGCAGAAGAAAGACCATCTTCCAGCCAAACTAAAATGTCTACTTCTTTTAGCGGACAATGTGATAAGATCCCTTTCTTACGGCCAAGCCAATCGCTATAAATTCCAGATGAGGCACAAAAACAGCAGGTGCTTCAACGGTTATCAAGTGCTCTCCTCCACATCAACTTCAACATCACAAATACTCCAGTCCTCAGAGGTGTCACCCCAATCACACTTGCTTCCTCACAGCTCCCAAATCTCCAGCTGCCCGTCTGAGTATGAGGTATAACAGATGGTTGAGTCTGCAGAGCTGTTTACTCATGCTATAGCCTGGGAATCAGAAGTCGGCTCCAGCGCTTCTGTGAATCCAGACGAAGAAATGATCTGCACTGATGCCCAGAATCTTTATGAGTCGGAACCAGGACCAGACGCAGAAGGTTCTGACCATAATGTAGACCCTCATTCCCAAACTGTAACTCCTGTTGGTGGAGACAATGAGGAAGACGATGATGAGGCTCAAATACTTGATTGGAGCGACAACTTTAGTTTTTTGTCAGGGCAGGAAAAGGTTGGCTCTGAGGACGACGGGTGTGATAACACACAGGGTGATGATGATGAGGTTGGAGATCCCACTTACTGTCAACCCACAGTCAGCCAAGAGATGAGGTCAGCAGAGGAGGTGGAGGAGGATGCTAGTGACGACGAGGTCAGGTTGCGCCTTCCTGGACAGAGACGTAGTACTGGAAGCACATCAACAACTGCATCCTCAAACACAACTCTGCCTCTGACCACAAGTCGTGGTGGCTCTTCAGGTCGCATGGGTGCTAAGCCTTGCATAGCCTGGGCATTTTTTCAGATCGATAAAGATGACCCAACTCGTGTTATCTGTAACATTTGTCAACAAAAGCTAAGTAGAGGCCAAAAAATACATAGTTTGAGTACTTCATGCATGAACCGGCACATGGACATGAAGCATAAGTTGCAGTGGGAAGCTCACTGTGCTACAATGCGGCCTAGCCGGCCGGGCCAACCACCGTCTGCTCCATCTTGTGCATCTGCGGCCTCTTCATCCTCTGTGACTGGGGGGACAGCAGTCACACCTGTTTTGGGACGCAGACCTGCCACCTCTTTACCCGCAACAGCCAGCGTGATTGGCAGGTCATCATTTTCTTTGGAGGTGGTAACACCAGCTGGTGTTGAGCGCTGTCCGACATCGATAGCACCACCTTTGGATCAAGGCAACCTAACATGTCCGCCTGCATCTTCCTCACAGACCGGCAGTGTGCCGGGGACACCCTTATCAACCCCGTCTAAGCACAGCAGCCAGCCCAAGGTCCCTCAGATGTGGACAAGTAAAAGACCATTTCCTCCTAGCCATGAGAAAGCTAAGAGGTTGAATTTCACCATCTGCAAGCTCTTGGCTACAGAAATGCTGCCTTTCCGCCTGGTGGACACAGAGGATTTTTGAGACCTTATGTCCGTCGCAGTGCCCCAGTACCAGATGCCCAGTCGGCACTACTTCTCAAAGAAAGGTGTTCCTGATCTCCACCAGCATGTCGCACACAACATCACCGCTTCTTTGTGAAACTCTTTGTGTGACAGGGTACATTTCACCACAGACAGTTGGACGAGTAGGCATGCACAGGGGCGTTACCTGTCGGTGACTGGACACTGGGTAACTATGGTGACAGCAGGACAAGGGGCTCCTGTCCAAGTCTTGCCGTCCCCACGAGTTGTGCGTCAATCCTCTTTATCTCAAAGTTCCTCCACTGCTTCTGCCTCCTCAACCACCTCACGGTCCTCCACCTGCACCCAAAGCATGTCTGGTCATGCCACAAGCTTTCTAACTGCGCAGAAGGGATCCTGCATACCTCCTTTCTATGCTGGCAGTAGGGCTCAACGTCATCAGGCGGTTTTTACTTTGAAATGTCGGAGAAATGTGAGTCACACAGCTGAGGAGTTGTGGTCAGCTCTGGAGAACCAATTTCATGAATGGTTGTCTCCACTGGACCTGAAACCAGGGAAGGCCATGGGCGACAATGCTGCAAACCTCGGTGCGGCCCTTCGCCGGGGCAATGTCACACACGTGCCTTGTATGGCTCACGTGTTGAACCTGGTTGTCCAGAAATTTTTAGCCCTCTATCCCGGACTAGATGGCCTTCTGCAGAGGGCACGGTCGCTGTGTGCTCACTTCCGCCGTTTGCATCCCGCAGCTCAGCGACTTACATCTCTACAGAAGTCGTTGGGCCTGCCACTTCACCGGCTAAAATGCGATGTGCCTACCCGGTGGAATTCAACTCTGCACATGTTGAAGCGACTGTGGCAGCACCGACAAGCCCTGGTGCAATACGTTCTGACGTATAGCCTGGGCCAACGAGATCCAGAGGTGGGGCAAATCAAGCTGGAGGAGTGGTCTCAGATTAGGGACCTATGCAACCTTCTGCACAGTTTTGAAATGGCGACGAAGATGTTTAGTGCTGACGATGCCATTATCAGCATGACTATTCCTGTGATTTACATGCTGGAGCACATGTTAAACAGAATTCGGAGTCATGTGGTGGCACAAGAGGAGGAGGAGGAGTTGTATGCGGAAGGGCTAACATCTGCAAGGTCCAGACGGTCGGCAGCACCAAGGCGGCAGGCATGTGAGGGTGGGGGAGATGGTTTTACCAGGGCGCATGGTAGCAGCCAAACTAGTGAGGAAGGTGCAGGAGCCCAGGAAGAAGTGGAGGACGAACTGATGGAAGACTCATCAGATGAGGGAGACCTTGATCACATTTCTGTTGTGCGAGTTTTGGGGGAGAGGACAGAGGAAGGAAGCATGATTGTTACCTCGCCACCAACACAACAGGGACTTGGTAGTCCTGGATGCGGAAGACACATGAGTGCCTTCTTGCTGCACTACCGGCAACATGACCCTCGAATTGTGAGAATTAGACATAATCCTGACTACTGGGTTGCCACACTGTTAGATCCCCGGTACAAAAGTAAATTTGCAGAAATTATTCCTGCCATAGAAAGGGATGCACGCATGCAGGAGTATCAGCAGAGACTGTTGCAGAATCTTACATGTGCTTTTCCACAAAACACCAGTGGTGCACGTAGTGAATCTCACAGTTCCAACTTGCCAACCGTGGGACCGTCGAGTGTTCAGCTCTCAAACCGTAACAGAAACACAGTTTCTGCTGGTAACATCAATTTTGCGGAATCATTTCACCACTTTTTTAGCCCATCCTTTGCAAGGCCACAGGAGACAAGAAGTCTGACACATAGTCAACGCCTAGAGACGATGGTACAGGAGTATCTCCAAGTAAACATTGAAGCCATGACTGTGTCACTGGACCCTTGCTCTTTTTGGGCTTCCAATCTGGATAAATGGCCGGAGCTCGCCATTTACGCCTTGTAGATCTTGTCATGCCCCGCAGCCAGCGTTCTGTCTGAACGTGTGTTCAGCGCTGCTGGTGGTGTGCTGACAGATAAGCGCACGCGGCTCTCCACTGATAATGTAGACAAACTCACGTTCATAAAGATGAACAAATCATGGATCCGAAACGACTTTTCTACCCCTGTGTCATCCTGGGGAGAGTAAAAGCTTGATGATTGGTTAAAATCACCTCACCAACCGTTTTAAGCTTTCAAATTACTAATCATGTTTATCTGTATCTTGGCTGGAAAATAATTTGGGCTTTGTAGCAGTGTGCAGTACTGATTCTATAAGGCCATCTATACTAAGCTCCACCAGATTTAAAATTAATAATAATTTTTAGCTGCATCTAGCCCGGAAAATAATTTTGGGGCTCCGAGATGCGCAAGACACAAGTGCCTTCTTGCTGCACTACCTGCAACATGACCCTCAGATTGTCAGAATTCAAAGTAATCCTGACTACTGGGTTGCCACACTCTTAGATCCCCCACACTCTTCGATCAACCTTTTCATTTTAATAAAGACCAAAAAAATGTTCATTTTTGAAATTATAATCATTAGCAGGTTATTAGAAACTGAAATCAAACAGTTTTCAACTCAAAACTTTATTCTAGGTTATGTTACATTTGCACATAGGACCCCTTGTTCGAAAGGAGCTTCTGAACTCTCTAGTCCATTGAATTTGTCAGGTTTTGGATGGTTGCTGCTTCAATTGTTTTGCATGAGGACAGAATACCCTCCCAGAGCTGTTGCTTAGATGTGAACTGCCTCCCGCCATCATAGACACTCCTTTTGATGATGCTCCAGAGGTTCTGAATGGGGTAGAGGTCAGGAGAGCATGGGGGTCACACCATAAGTTTGTCCCCTTTTATGCCCATATCAGCCAGAGATGCAGATGTGTTATGTGCAGCATGAGATGGTGCATTATCATGCATGAAAATGATGTTGCTGTGGAATACACGGTTCTTCTTCTTGGACCATGGCAGGAAGTGCTGTTTGAGAAACTCCACATACATTATGGAGTTCATCTTTACCCCTTCAGGGATCCTAAAGGTGCCGACAATCTCTCTCCACATGATTCCAGCCCAAAACATTACTCCACCTCCTCCTTATTTGCGCTGTAGCCATGTTTGCGTGGGGTGTCCATCAACCAGCCATCCTCCACTCCATCCATCTGGACCATCGAGCGTTGCACGGCACTCATCCGTGATCAAAACAGTTTTGAAGTCAGTCTTCATGTATTGTTTGGCCCACTGGAGCCGTTTCTGCTTGTGTGCAGTGGATAGAGGAGGTCGACAGGATGGCGCACGCACAGCTGCAAACCTCTGAAGGACCCTGCATCTTGTTGTTCGGGGGACGTTGGAGGCACCAGCAGCTTCAAAAACTTGTCTGCTGCTATGACAAGGCTTTTTTGCCGCTGCTCTTTTAACCTGACGTAATTGCCTGTAGGAAAGAGTCCTCAATTTGCCCTTATCAGCACGCACACGTGTGTACTGTGAATCAGCTACATACGTCTTGATTGCCAAGACACTTCATCCTGATCATCGCACAATGTTGATTGTAGTCATGCCTTGACCTAAACACTCCACAATTTGTTGCTTCTCAGCAGCCGACACATCCTTTTTCTTTCCCATTTTGGCAGAAAATGTAGGCTGCTTAATAATGTGGGACAGCCTTCTTAAGTAGTCTTGACTTTCATTGGACACACCTGCCAAACTAATTAGCACCGGTATCTGCAATTGCTTACAGTGATATAAAGAGCCCTGACACACATCACCATCAACGAGTTTAACTGACAAACAAAGAAATTGTTCCCTTATCACTCCTAAACACTTTTTCCATAATAATTTGGAACACAGTGTACATGTGCTTTTCCACAAAACACCAGTGGTTCACGTAGTGAATCTTATAGTTCTAACTTGCCAACCGTGGTCTGTATGGAATTGTTCAATAAAGGGCCCAAAATTAAGATAACATAGACGGGAGAGGTCTCTATGAATAGGAATTCCTAAGTATTTGATACCCTGTGAGGGCCATGCAAAGGGAAAGTTGGATTGGATGGAAACCTATATGGATTTGGGGAGGGAGACATCGAGGGCCTCAGACTTCGCTGCATTGATTTTAAAATTCGACCATGTAACACAGTGATCTATTTTAGCCATAACAGCAGGGATGGATATATGTGATTGAGTGATATATACTAGGACATCATCAGCAAATAGCGAGCACTTGTACTCGGTGCCTCCCACCTCAATTCACCTAATATTGGGGTTATGGCGAATTGATGAGAGCAGGTGCTCTGTCACTAGGATGTATAAGAGAGGGGACAGAGGACATCCCTGCCTTGTCCCATTGGTGATTATGAAAGGTGATGAAAATGTTCTGACGCACCCCCTGGGCCTTGAGACACCCGGAGCCGGACCCTTTTTGGTGGATGCTGGTGGTTGTAGTCTCCGTGGCGGCGACCCGGTTCCGTGGCTCAGGGCGGTCAAACCAGTGGCGGAACTATTTATGTGGTTTTGATGTTTAAATGTCCGACTACGCCACCCGTGGATTGCGGTCAGAGTAAACCGCCACTGCAGGGCAGACCGCTGAGGCTGGTGCTGTGGGTGCAGCAGAGCGTAGCATAACTCCCCACGGGAGGAGTATAGCCTCAGGGCAGTGTATGCGGAGGATAGGGGTGATGATGCAGGGCAGCAGCAGTAACGACACGGAGTAAGTGATGCAGTCCAGGGCCTTTACTCACAGTTCTTATTATCCAGACCACTTCTGCAGGTAACGGCTGCCCACGTCGTACTGTGCTCACCAGGTGAGGGGCTCAGACTACTCCCAGATAACTTTGGAGCGCTTCACAGGACCCCCTTTGTATGTCCTTTGTCTGGCCTATCTTACCAACCCTTCTGTCCGGCTGCCTCGGGCCTCCTCTTGGTAAACTTGGTGCCAGTTTCCCTGACCCTATGTGGTGCCTTCCTAGCGGGTGTAGCGAGGGGCTGCGCCACATAAAATGTCACAGCCTCCGGTTTCTAGCTGAGGGTCGTTTCCTACCTCCACTAGTTTCGGGGACCGGTCTCCGCCTTTGGCCTGACCCCTCCACGCAGGTGGATTCGGGCGTGCGGTGGCGACTCGCCCGTCCGCACCCCTGGGATCCCTTCGTTCCTCGTTCCTGGAGCCTTCTCCGCTCCTCTTCCTTCCTTCTCCCTCTTCCAGGCCTGGGCCTCTGTTACTAGGCCCGCCTCCGGATCAGAGCTCATGCAGAGCCCCTGCTCCCTGTCACTTCTGCTCAGACTTCTCTGCACTGAACTATGATGGTGCCTACCTTTTATACTCCCTTGTCAATGCACCCAGGAACTGCTTCCTCCCTGCTCCTGCACTACAGGGTTCCCGTTCCTCAGTGTTCCCTCCCCCCACTCCAGCCAGGGAAAAGGACTGTCGTGCCCATCTCAGAGGCATATTGGTCGCCCTGCCCCACGGCAATATGGTGTAATGCATGCAGGTGTCGGGTCCTGATCCACACTCCATCCTTACCTGAGAGTGAGATATCACACCTCTGGGTGAGGTGCAATACGTCTGTAGCAACCGAGCCCTCAGGGTGCTACAGTTCCATTTATCTTCAGCCTCGGTGACGTATTGCGATACAGGGCCGTGATTTTGGCTATAAAAGGGTCCCCTAGACCCCTACCCCAAGCTTTTTAAGAGAATAATATATGGCGTGCCAGGAGCATCTATGAAATGCTTTCTCAGCATCCAAGGAGAGTATCTAATTACAAATTTTTAACTGCATCTATCCCAGGAAATACTTTGTGCCTAGTAGCAGTGTCTGCTAGTCAGCGGGTTATCCCGGCTGTTAAGCAACCTACACCACCTGTAGTTTGGACACTTAATTTTTTCAAAGGAAATGCTTCGGGACCACGGGATACTCAGTGAAGAGCATCAGGAGGCACCCCAAGGCATAGGGGCTGGGACTGGCGGTAGGACGCCTTGCGGTGGACAGCTGAGCTCGATCCGTATAAAAGCTTTTTAACTGCAGCAGCTTTAGTGGACGCTACTGGAGCTGGAATTACACGGCTGCTGGCATGAGACTTTCCCTCCAATAGATCCTTGTAAAAGGATTTAAAGTGTATTCATTCAAATTTAGAGAGACAATTTAAATTAAAAAGCTTAGAGCTGCCTCCACCACAGGGGGGCTCGCTCGACTCACCAGCGGACAGGCACCAGTATTGGGAGAGGGGGGCTGGCCGTCAGGGTCCACCGCAGCTCTGGCACAAACCCGGCGACACGGAGGTGGCACGGGCAGGAACGAACTGGCCGTGTCGGCTTCTCACTTTTTGGATTTTAGAAGGGCATGACATGCCTATATCTGTGTCTCCCCCTCCTTTTACTCCTCCACCTCTTTTCTTTTCGCATGACTATATGTACTTGTCACTTTTCCATGTGTTAGTTATGTCTTCTGAGCAGATTGTCAGCTTTTGGACACCTTTGAAGGTGTTTTCTATGTGTTTCTATCTGTTTTTCTTTGCCTGCCATTGGTTTTAACGGTGTTCGAAGGTGTTCGACGAACAGTTCGGCGAACACACGGGTGTTCGACGAACCGAACCGAACTCGAACACTACGGGGGTGGCTCAACACTAGTTACAATTCAATGTTTGTGCAAGTTCAAACCAAATTACAAGTTAAAACTGTCAAAGAGGACTAAGGTCATAAGGTAACCTGATCTGTAATTATTTATCAATACTGAAAGAAAGCGAGTTCTAAAAAGACACAAATCATTTTGTTCATTTAATCTAACACTTCCATAGCATCAGCATGAAGAATCTCTCTGGCTTCCCTCTACAATAACTTCCTGGTACTACTTCTAAGTCTGAAAAATGTAAAGAGTAATGATTTTAATTTTTTTTTTTTTCACAAACTTAGAAGCAGATTTTTCTAATAAGGCTATGTGCCCACGATGCAGAAATGCTCAGGATTTTTTCCTGAGCGTTTCTGCATCTCCCTGGCAGAAAAAAACGCATGCGGATTGTACATGTGTTTTCCTGCCAGGGACATGCAGAAATGGAGCGGCATTTCCGCATGTGGATTGACAAGCGCTTTCCAAGCGATTAGCATAACTTGGAAAGTGCTTGTGACAACTAAGTCACACTATATAAATCCATGCAACCAGCATGGATTTATAT
Organism: Phyllobates terribilis; assembly: GCF_046119375.1. Taxonomy (NCBI): domain Eukaryota; kingdom Metazoa; phylum Chordata; class Amphibia; order Anura; family Dendrobatidae; genus Phyllobates; species Phyllobates terribilis. Next base: position 910,464,682 of record NW_027362763.1, on the reverse strand, counting down.
AGTGTGGCCCGAGAGAGTGGTAAAAATAAAAAAATAAATGTATGCTTACCATCCGATGGCCCGCACTGTCTTGTTTCGCTCCGTCCCGGCTTCCGGCAGCAATGAATTGAAAGACCTGCCGACTTCAGCGTCGCGTGACCCGTCACTTGACTCTGACGTCAGCGCAGGTCCTTCAATTCACTGCAAAGTGCCAGGAAGCAAGTAGGAGCGGTGCGCGGGCCGACAAAAGGTAAGTATACATTTATTTTTTATTTTATTCTTTTTTATAGATTTTTTAATGGTAGCTGAGTGTGGATGAGACTCTCCTCTCATCTACACCCAGGTACCATGCGCACATTAGAACGCTTGGATTACGCATCTACATATACAGTGATGCATAATCCATGCGGTCTAATGCAAGTCAATGACGGCGAAGACGCAGCACTTCCGCAAAATAATTGGTAGTGCTGCGTTTTTCTCCGCAATGATAATCCGCAGCGGAAATTTCCGCAGCATGTGCACAGCACATGCGGATTATCATTGGGGAATATTGCTGCCCTTCTACCATGCGTTTTTAATGCGTTTCCGCAGCTGCAAAATCAAAAGCAGCCTAAGAAATGTTTCATTCTCCTCTGGAACTGATCTCAAAATTCTCAATTCAAAGATAAAATCTGTTTTCATCTGTTTTCAGTGTTGAGCAAGCACTAAAATGCTCGGGTGCTCGAAACTCGGGCCGAGCTCACCGTGATACTCGGGTGCTCGACCCGAGCAACGAGCCCAATGTTAGTCTATGGGAGACTCGAGCATTTTTGCGGCGGCACCCCCGGCAGTCTGTAGAAAGCCTAAAAAGTGCCCAAAACGATAGTGACAGTGCTCAAAAGACATGGGGACAGCATGGGCATTGCCCCAGGAAGCATTTCTGACACCCAGGTCACTGCTGTCAACAACGTGGTCAGAGGTATTAAGCCACTTTTACGGGCTCACAATAAAACGTTCAAAAACAAAACTTAAACGGTTTTCCTGTGAAATATGTTAAGGAACTTCCTTTCCAGTGTAAAGACTTGTGTATAAGGTAAAATAAATAACCAAAAATAAAAATACTCCTCCACACCTTGGGCTATGTTCACAAGTAGCATTTTTTATGTGTTTTTACACTTTTGCATTGTTTTCAACCGTGACAAATTCATTCACCGTGAAATGTCATTTTAACATTTTACAATCTTATCTGGTCATGTGCTGTATGACACATGTATATGTAGCGCCCTGAGGGTTCGTCCGCTACAGGGGTATTTCACCTCTGCCAGAGGTGTGGTATTCCACTCCCAGGTAAGGAGGGAGTATGGACCAGGGCTCAGTTAGCTGCATACAGCACACACACCCCATTTCCGAGGGACAGCTCAACGGTGCTCCCACTAGACAGAAGTGCAGGCACGACCGACTATGTACCTGGCTGGAGTGGGGAGGGGGGTGGAATACCCAGTGCTGTAGGGGCAGATAGGGGTTGGTTCCTGAGCGTAGGAAGGAGCCCATTGGTTGCTGGTCACCTGGGCTCATGGTCAGAGGGAGGTATAAAAGGTGGGCACCATCTTAGCTCTGGGAGAAGTGAAGTTCAGGCAGTCTGTGCAGACTGAGGAGAAGACAGGGAGTAGAGGCTCTGAAGGAGCTCTACTCCAGAGTGGGCCTAGAGAGAAGCCGAGGAAGAGAGAGAGGAGGTGAAAGGGAGCTGTGATTAAGTCTCATCCCAGCTCCACGAGATAGGAACAGAAAGGAACAGAAAAGGAGAAGAAGAGACAGAGAAACAGAAGGGCTCAGGAACAAGAAGGTGGAAGGGACCCTAAGAACCCACGAGAATACAGGGTGAAGGGTCAGGCAGATTAAGGGTGCCGGATCCCAAGTTGGTGGAGGAGAAACTACCCTCAGCCAAAGACCGGACGTCGTGATCATTTATTGGTGCGACACCTCATCAAATGGGCTAGGAAGGCACCATATAGGACAGCGGAGAACGGGGCCCACATTTACCCGCACAAGTCCGCGGCAGCTGGACAAAAGTGGGTCACTGGTGAGGCAGGCCAGAGAAAGGAAAGAAGGGGATCCTGTGCCATATTCCTGAGCTGCCTGGGAGTTGACCGAGCCCCTCACCTGGTGGACGCAGCATGGCTCGGGCGGTCACTACCTGTACAGAAGTGACCCGGAGTACCTGAACTGTGAGTAAAAGACATTGGACTGCAGTACGTTGTCTGTGTGCTCTTTCGCTCCTCCAGCACTAACGGTACTGGGACTCCCACCACCATCACTCCCACCATTCACTACACTGCCCTGGGGCCGCACTCTTCCCGTGGGGAGTCACAGCATCCCAGTTGCATACATCATCGGCCCCAGCGGTCTGACCTGCAGCGGCGGTTCCTAATAACCGCAATCCACGGGTGACGTAGTCGGACATTATCTAAAACATCTAAAAGACTGCCGCTGGTCTGACCACCCTGAGCCACGGGACCGGGTCACCACTACTACCCCCATCGTCTCCCTATTGCCCGGTTCGGAGTGCCCCACGTCCCTGGGGGCAGGATTTTGTGCCCGCTAACACCGGGTACTGCGCACCTGAAAAGAGACTGTTTCACTGTACTAAAGATGGCGCCCGCCCCAGAAGAACGAGTGCCATGATGTACTCGCCAAAAGACCACAGGAAGCCACCTCCTCATCGTGGGCCAGGTCCCAGAATGGCGCCAAAGAAGGAGCCCACCCCCGACAGCCATGAGTGCGGCTGTGGAAATGTCCATCAAGGTGGGGGGGCTGCCCCTGAAAGTGATTGTCACCAAGTTGCCGCAGGACCACCCCCAATGGGTGTGGGAAGAGAAGAAAACTGTGGGGCACGGCGCGGTCTGGATCAGTCTAGACAGACCGCACCCGGGAATGGACGACTTCAGCAGCACCAGCCTCCTGGCCCGAAGCCTGCTGCGGGCTGAACCACCCTGCAGCCTAGCAGAGGTCTTAGCGCAGCTCCCTAGAGACCCGGAGCGTGCACAAGCTGCACTGTAGGACCTGGAGCGGAGGATGGTCCGGGCACAGCGGGGTGCGCTCATCGAATGGAGAGAGGAACTGGTCCGGCAGGCTGAAACCCGCCAGCGGCAGGTACCACCCGCACCCTGGAGTCCGCCTGCCTCTGAGGACAGAGCAGGAGAAGTGAAGGCCAGAGGCGGCATCGCGGAGGAAGTTATGAGGACCGAGGCAGGTACAGGGGACGTCACCACCCCAGGCCCAGCAGCAGCAAGCCTGCCCCAGCCTCCCATAGCAGAACCCGAGGCCCCACTTACCACACCGGTTGCCGGGCCGCCACTGCTCCCCGCTAGGCCTCAAGCGGCGAGCGCCGCGGCCACGCCTCGCCCGGCGCCACGCCCCTTGACCCCGGGCGCCGTAAAGCGAGAAGCATCATCGGCCCGGTCGCAAGGCCTGGATGACCCGGGCGCCATTGCTAAGCCTGCGCCCCTGTCCCGGACAGGACTGCCACCAGACGTGACCAGAAGACCCCCGGCCTGGTCGCAAGGCCGAGTGCCCCTGGGCGCTGCTCCCAGACCAGGTCCCCCCACTATACCATCGCTGGGCGTGGACCTATTTGCACATCATACCGGTCCGGATGGACTGCCGCTGGAGTGGCCGGCTGAAGTGACCAGCAGTCAGCCATGGAAGGCCCAGCCCCCGCGCAAGCCTCTGATACCGGCTCCAGAGCCCGTAGAGGTCACCCTACCCCCACTGGAGGACGCACAATTTGAGAGGGACCCCGCCGGCGAGAACTTGATGGGGTTCACTCAAGAGACCCGGGCAGATGCGGTCCATCGTCTGGAGGCTTGTCAGCAGCAACTGGCGACCTTCGAACGGGAACGGCGGGAGAGGCGCGTCAGGGAGGAGCGGCTCCAGGCCCGAAGCGCTGAGCAAAAGCGCAAAGCACGTCAAAACCCCCGGGCCACCCGCGGTCCCCGAATCACCGGGACCATAATCAAATTCCATATGGAGAATGGTTGGGGCTTCTTCAGGGGCCCGGAAACGGCAGGCGACAGCTTTGTAACCCGCAGGGACGCTGAAAGCCACCTACCCGAGGGACACCGTGGCCATGAACTCTACCCTGGTGATGTGGTCACCTTTACCCGACACGAGGGCGCAAAACGAACCGTATGAGGAGGAGGAAGAAGGAGCATATGGAGGACACCGCTACTAGTAAGCAGCAAAAGCATGTGTGTAAATAGTTACCCGTCGGGGTAAAAGAACTGTTTCCAGAGAGTGTGTGGTCCCCGTTGGGACTGTTAAGAGACTGTTACCTGTGTGCCCCTCATCCCCTACCAGGCTGAGGACTGTGAGCAGCCATTCCCCTCCCCCCTTCCAACCGGCCGAGGACTGGGAACGGCCAATCCCCTGTAAATAGTTGTGCTTCCTAAACTGGTTTTATAAAAAGACTACCACATCTACCTCGGGACGAGTCCCTCATGTTTACAAGTTTGCCAAGGTTGCTGCACTTAAAAGAAGAATGCACACCTGGTCGCAAGTTGCACCGCGGCCAGGATCCAAGAATGTGTTTTTGAAAATGTTTTTTTGTAAATGTTTTATATGAAAAGTTTTTAGATGCTGCTAAATAGTGTTGTGAATGTTTTCTATAATGTTTATATGTCAAAAGAGTTCCAGAAGTATTAGTATGTGTTTTATAATAGTGTGACAAGAAAAGAAAAGTGTTTCCCATAAAGGGAACTGAACTGTGTTGCCTGTTTCATGATGTGAAAAGTTTTGAAAAAGTTTGCATGTCCTGTACTTAATTGTTTTTGCTCTGTTCCAGCCCGAGGACGTGCTGTGGTTTACCAGGGGGGAATGTAGTGCCCCTAGGGTTCAGTCGCTACAGGGGTATTGCACCTCTGCCAGAGGTGTGGTATTCCACTCCCAGGTAAGGAGGGAGTATGGACCAGGGCTCAGTTAGCTGCATACAGCACACACACCCCATTTCCGAGGGACAGCTCAACGGTGCTCCTACTAGACAGAGGTGCAGGAACGACCGACTATGTACCTGGCTGGAGTGGGGAGGGGGGTGGAATACCCAGTGCTGTAGGGGCAGATAGGGGTTGGTTCCTGAGCATAGGAAGGAGCCCATTGGTTGCTGGTCACCTGGGCTCATGGTCAGAGGGAGGTATAAAAGGTGGGCACCATCTTAGCTCTGGGAGAAGTGAAGTTCAGGCAGTCTGTGCAGACTGAGGAGAAGACAGGGAGTAGAGGCTCTGTATGAGCTCTACTCCAGAGTGGGCCTAGAGAGAGGCCGAGGAAGAGAGAGAGAGGAGGTGAAAAGGAGCTGTGATTAAGTCTCATCCCAGCTCCACGAGAAAGGAACAGAAAGGAACAGAAAGGAACAGAAAGGAACAGAAAAGGAGAAGAAGAGACAGAGAAACAGAGAAACAGAAGGGCTCAGGAACAAGAAGGTGGAAGGGACCCTAAGAACCCACGAGAATACAGGGTGAAGGGTCAGGCAGATTAAGGGTGCCAGATCCCAAGTTGGTGGAGGAGAAACTACCCTCAGCCAAAGACCGGACGTCGTGATCATTTAGTCGTGATCATCAAACCTGCTAGGAAGGCACCATATAGGACAGCGGAGAACGGGGCCCATGTTTACCCACACAAGTCCGCGGCAGCTGAACAAAAGTGGGTCACTGGTGAGGCAGGCCAGAGAAAGGAAAGAAGGGGGTCCTGTGCCATATTCGAGAGCTGCCTGGGAGTTGACCGAGCCCCTCACCTGGTGGACGCAGCATGGCTCGGGCGGTCACTACCTGTACAGAAGTGACCCGGAGTACCTGAACTGTGAGTAAAAGACATTGGACTGCAGTACGTTGTCTGTGTGCTCTTTCGCTCCTCCAGCACTAACGGTACTGGGACTCCCACCACCATCACTCCCACCATTCACTACACTGCCCTGGGGCCGCACTCTTCCCGTGGGGTGTCACATCATCCCAACTGCATACATCATCATCAGCCCCAGCGGTTTGCCCTGCAGCGGCGGTTCCTAATAACCGCAATCCACGGGTGGCGTAGTCGGACATTATTTAAAACATCTAAAAGACTGTCGCTGGTCTGACCACCCTGAGCCACGGGACCGGGTCACCACTACTACCCCCATCGTCTCCCTATTGCCCGGTTCGGAGTGTCCCACGGCCCAGGGGGCGAGTCATATACAGTGCTGAAAAGACATGGGAACAGCATGGGGAAGACCCCTGGAAGCATCTCTGACACCCAGGTCACTGCCTAAAAGTGTGCCCATCAGAAGTGATCCTTGCCGCATCAGAAGATGCAGACTTGCAACTATCCCCTTGTCCCAGGGCAGTGTTCAATTGTACCTCCCACATTCCTTGCAATGCAAGTGCAAGTATGCAGCCTGCCACACACCCCCAGGCTGCAATACCATACTGCTAGCTTTCACTTGAAATGGGGCCTTTTAGTTTGGAGGAGGCCAAAGCTGGCCACTACCTCATGGCTGCACGCGGCGGGTGTCCACACACGGTCTCCAGCCGCCTGGGGGCAGCCGGGTGTCCATAAATGGTCCCCAGCCACCCCTATTTCTCCTTGAAACTTGACCCACACTTTTCTTAGCCCAACCTGCTTTAGGGCAGCATTGGACGAGCTCACCAGAGAACCAGACTCCTCCGGTGGGTCCTGGCTTCTCCATCAGGGGAGTTGAGAGTGCCAAGGTGAGGAGCATGATGATGATGATAAAAGTTAGCATCTGCTTTGTTTTCTTGAAATGCAAGCATAAGTGTGTAACCTGCCACCCACCCACCCCCAAGCTGCAATACCATACAGCTAGCTTGCCTTTTAAGCATGTGGAGGCAGATGCCGTCCACCATGTCATGGCTGCGTCGGCGGCCTGGTATCCATACTCAGTCTCCAGCCGCCCGGCGGTCGTGTGGCCACGCTTGGTCCCCAGCCGCAAGGGGACGGCAGGGTGTCCATACTCGGTCCCCAGCCGCCCCGCGGCCAGGTGTCCATAAACAGTCCCCAGCCGCCCCTATTTCTCCTTGGAACTTCCCCCCACACTTTTCTTAGCCCGGCCTGCTTTAAGACAGCATTGGACGAGCCCACCAGAGAACCAGACTCCTCCGGTGGGCCCTGGCTTCTCCATCAGGGGAGTTGAGAGTGCCAAGGTGAGGAGCATGATGATGATGATAGAAGTTAGCATCTGCTTTGTTGTCTTGTAATGCAAGTGCATGTATGTAGTAGCGGCTAGGCCTGAGGTGGTCAGCGTTTTGGTGCATATCCTACCTCCTTCGAGGATTGCTGGATGTTTTCCTGCTACTATCCCAGTTCTATGACTCCCGTTAAAACAAAGCTTCAGGTGATGAATGATGGATGAGGTGGTGGCAAAGGAGAAAGAGCAGGAGGAACAGGGACCATTCACATCAATATCAGGCCAGTCAACCACACATTTCTTGTAGGATATGTTTCTGTACCAAAAGGAGCAGTTCGGTTACACAGTTATAGGGCATGCAGTGAGTGCTATGCCTACCAAAAATTTCGAGGCACTCCAATGCCCCTTGGAAGTGACATGGAGGTCAGAGGGCCTTAACTAAACCGTTTTTTTCCATTTATAGCAATTGGGTCTCCTGTGCACTGTTGGCTTAAGCAGTGAATGGAAGGCATTCCAAAAATTATGAGGAACTGCAATGCCCCTTGAAACAGACGTGGATTACAGCATACTAAAAACCTTCTACCCATTATTGGGGAATGGGTCTCCCTAAGTGTTCGCCTATGCATTGAAAAGCAAAAGCTGACTAAAATTAGGAGGAAATGCAATGCCCGTTGGAAGAATGATGGAGGTCGCAGTGGAATAAAAAGACAATTTCAATGCCCCTTGTAAAAGTGGTGGAGGTCGCATTACCTTAACAAGACGGTTTCAATGCCCCTTGGAAGAGACGTGGATGTCGCAGAAGCTTAACAAGACGGTTTTAATGCCCCTTGGAAGAGACATGGAGGTTGCAGTAGCTTAACAATACGGTTTTAATGCCCCTTTTAAAAGTGGTGGAGGTCGCAGTAGCTTAACAAGACAGTTTTAATGCCCCTTGGAAAAGTGGTGGAGGTTGCAGTAGCTTAAGAAGACAGTTTTAATGCCCCTTTTAAGAATGGTGAAGGCCGCAGTTGAATAAAAAGACAATATCAATGCCCCTTGGAAAAGTGGTGGAGGTCGCAGTAGCTTAACAAGACAGTTTTAATGCCCCTGGGAAAGGTGGTGGAGGTCGCAGTAGCTTAACAAGACGGTTTTAATGCCCCTTGAAAAAGTGGTGGAGATTGCAGTAGCTTAACAAGACGGTTTTAATGCCCCTTGGAAGAATGGTGGAGGTCGCAGTGGAATAAAAAGACAATATCAATGCCCATTGGAAAAATGGTGGAAGTCGCAGTAGGTTAACAAGACGGTTTTAATGCCCCTTGGAAGAGTCGTGAAGGTTGCAGTAGCTTAAAAAGACGGTTTTAATGCCCCTTGGAAGAGTCGTGAAGGTTGCAGTAGCTTAACAAGACGGTTTTAATGCCCCTTGGAAAAGTGGTGGAGGTCGCAGTAGCTTAACTAAACGGTTTTAATGCCTCTTGGAAAAGTGGTGGAGGACGCAGTAGATTAACAAGATGGTTTTAATGCACCATGGAAGAATGGTGGAGGCCGAAGTGGAATAAAAAGACAATATCAATGCCACTTGGAAAAGTGGTGGAGGTTGCAGTAGCTTATCAAGATGGTTTTAATGCCCCTGGGAAAAGTGGCGGAGGTCGCAGTAGCTTAGCAAGATGGTTTAATGCCCCTTGGAAAAGTGGTGGAGGTCGCAGTAGCTTAACAAGACGGTTTTAATGCCTCTTGGAAGAATGGTGGAGTTCGCAGTGGAATAAAAAGACAATATCAATGCCCCTTGGAAAAATGGTGGAGGTCGCAGTATCTTAACAAGATGGTTTTAATGCCCCTTGGAAGAGACGTGGAGGTCGCAGTAGCTTAACAAGATGGTTTTAATGCCCCTTCGAAGAATGGTGGAAGTCGCAGTGGAATAAAAAGATATTATCAATGCCCCCTGAAAAAGTGGTGGCGGTCGCAGTTGCATAACAAGATGATTTTAATGCCCCTTGGAAGAGACGTGGAGGTCGCAGTAGCTTAACAAGACGGTTTTAATGCCCCTTGAAAGAGACGTGGAGGTTGCAGTAGCTTAACAAGACGGTTTTAATGCCCCTTGGAAGAATGATGGAGGTCGCAGAGGAATAAAAAGACAATATCAATGCCCCTTGGAAAAGTGGTGGAGGTCGCAGTAGCTTAACAAGACGGATTTAATGCCCCTAGTAAAAGTGGTGGAGGTCGCAGTAGCTTAACAAGACGGTTTTAATGCCCCTAGGAAAAGTGGTGGAGGTCGCAGTAGCTTAACAAGATGGTTTTAATGCCCCTTGGAAAAATGGTGGAAGTCGCAGTAGCTTAACAAGACGGTTTTAATGCCCCTTGTAAGAGTCGTGAAGGTTGCAGTAGCTTAAAAATACGGTTTTAAAGCCCTTTGGAAGAGACGTGGAGGTTGCAGTAGCTTAACAAGTCGGCTTTAATGCCCCTTGGAAAAGTGGTGGAGGTCGCAGTAGCTTAACAAGACGGTTTTAATGCCCCTAGGAAAAGTGGTGGAGGTCGCAGTAGCTTAACAAGACGGTTTTAATGCCCCTTGGAAGAATGGTGGAGTTCGCAGAGGAATAAATAGACAATATCAATGCCCCTTGAAAAAGTGGTGGAGGACGCAGTAGCTTAACAAGATGGTTTTAATGCCCCTTGGAAGAGACGTGGAGATCGCAGTAGCTTACCAAGACGGTTTTAATGCCCCTTGGAAGAATGGTGGAGGTCGCAGTGGAATAAAAAGACAATATCAATGCCCCTTGGAAAAGTGGTGGAGGTCGCAGTAGCTTAACAAGATGATTTTAATGCCCCTTGGAAGAGACGTGGAGGTTGTAGAAGCTTAACAAGACGGTTTTAATGCCCTTGGAAGAGACGTGGAGGTCGCAGTAGCTTAACAAGACGGTTTTAATGCCCCTTGAAAGAATGGTGGAGGTCGCAGTGGAATAAAAATACAATATCTATGCCCCTTGGAAAAATGGTGGAGGTCGCAGGAGCTTAACAATATGGTTTTAATGTCTCTTGGAATAGACGTGGAGGTCGTAGTAGCTTAACAAGACGGTTTTAATGCCACTTCGAAGAATGGTGGAAGTCGCAGTTGAATAAAAAGACATTAAGAATGCCCCTTGGAAAAGTGGTGGAGGTCACAGTAGCTTAACAAGACGGTTTTAATGCCCCTTGGAAAAGTGGTGGAGGTCGCAGTAGCATAACAAGACGGTTTTAATGCCCCTTGGAAAAGTGGTGGAGGTCGCAGTACTTAACAAGACGGTTTTAATGCCCCTTGGAGGAAACGTGGAGGATGCAGTAGCTTAGCAAGTCTGTTTTAATGCCCCTTCGAAGAATGGTGGAAGTCGCAGTTGAATAAAAAGACAATATCAATGCCCCTTGGAAATGTGGAGGAGGTTGCAGTAGCTTAACAAGATGGTTTTAATGCCCCTTGGAAGAGGCGTGGAGGTCACAGTAGCTTAACAAGATGGTTTTAATGCCCCTTTTAAAAGTGGTGGAGGTCGCAGTAGCTTAACAAGACAGTTTTAATGACCCGTGGAAGAGACGTGGATATCGCAGAAGCTTAACAAGACGGTTTCAATGCCCCTTGGAAGAGACGTGGAGGTCGCAGTAGCTTGACAAGATGGTTTTAATGCCCATTGGAAGAGACGTGGAGGTTGCAGGAGCTTAGCAAGACGGTTTTAATGCCCCTTGGAAAAGTGGTGGAGGTCGCAGTAGCTTAACAAGACGGTTTTAATGCCCCTTGAAAAGTGGTGGACGTCACAGTAACTTAACAAGTGTTAGAACTCTCCTGTTAGGTTTTTTCTATCTTGCTGGTCACATGACCTTTTTTGCCTATTTAGTCCTGCTCCGCCCTCCTGGCCTTGCTGAACTTCATTGTAATTTCTACTCTTAAGCTAGCCTGGTGCTTAATTACCTTTCTCCGTCAGTTTAGCTAGGTCTTCGGACCTTTATGTTCTATGTTGTGTGTTTGTCTTTTACTGCTACAATTTCTGCTAGGAGGTGTTCAACTTTATCCCAGTCCCTAGTTCTTGTAGGGATCCCTCCCTTGCATCTATAGGTCTTCGTACAGACTAGCCGAGGACTTTAGCGGTATGATCGCAGGATCAGGTTCCCCGTTACATCGTAGGGATCTAGCTTAGTTCTATTGTAGGGACAGATCTCCTTTCTTTCCTTAGTGCTTGTAGCAGATCATAACAGTAAGTCCAGCCCAAAAATATCTCTAAGGAAAGACTTCCAGTTTCCATCATGCTGTCAGTTCAGGATTTGACTCAACGCCTGCAGGGACTCTCTCTGGAGGTGCCCGAGCTCCAACAACACGTGAGTAGCTGTTCTGGAGCACATTTTGTGGAGCCAAAGTTACGTTTGCCTGATTTATTTTTTGGTGATCAACAAGAATTTTTTTCCTTTAAAAATGCTTGTTTGTTGTATTTTCCTTTGAGACCCAGATCCTCTGGTGATGAATCACAACGCATAGGGTTCATAATGTCACTTTTGCGCAAAGAACCTCAGGGATGGGCCTTTTCTCTCCAACCTAGTGATCCATGCTTTAGATCAGTGGATAGTTTTTTTTCTGCTTTGGGTTTGTTGTATGATGATCCTGATCGTGTCTCATCAGCTGAGACTGAATTGAGACGTTTGAGACAGGGATCAGGTAATGTGGAAAAATATTGTTCTCACTTCCGTCGGTGGTCTGCCCAGGTGGGGTGAAACGATTCAGCTTTGAAAAGTTTGTTTCTTCCGGGGCTAGGTGAAAGGGTTAAGGATTTGCTGATTGCTTATCCCACACCTGGAAACTTGCAGGAGGCAATGCAATTAGCTATGCGGGTGGACAGGAGACTGCGTGCAAGGGTTAATGAGAGTAAATCCTCTGCCATATCAGCTCCGAGTCTTGAGAGGGTCTGTACTGACATTGGAGAGCCGATGGAGATTGGGGCGATGGCACCCCGCTCTCAGGAAAAAGACCGCAGGTCTTCTGAAGGTTTGTGCTTTTATTGCGGGAAATCTCACCATTTTATTAAGAACTGTGTGCTTCGTATGAACAAAGAAAAAAAAAAGGTCAGTTACGCTCGTATAGCCTGTTTAAATACTAAGGGTGTATTTATTTCTGCTACTACTGCTGCTCAGGAAGAATTAATTGAATTTCGGGAATTTGTGGATTGTGGTTCTACTCTGAATTTGATTGATGGGGGATTCTTGGAAAATCTTACATTAAAACTAAAACCTTTGTCATCCCCTATTGCTGTGGTTTCTGTCGATGGCTCTCCCTTGAAGAGTGTTACTCACAAGGTCTGTGAATTTCCCCTCACTATTAATGGTGTTCACCAGGAGAATTTGGATTTAGTGGTATTGAATAATTTGCCTTCTCCAGTAGTTTTGGGGTTGCCCTGGTTAAAACTGCACAATCCTGTACTGGATTGGTCTACCAATGAAATTAAGTCCTGGAGCCCTAAGTGTTATGACAAGTGTTGTAACGGACGTATTGCTGCAGTGGAAAAAGGGGAATTACCTGTACCTATTCAGGATTTTTGGAGAGTTTTTTCTGAAGAGGAGTCACAAATTTTGCCTCCCCATAGAGACTATGATTGTACCATTGAATTTGTCCCTGGAGCGACTCTTCCTAAAAGTCGTTTATTTAATCTTACTATTTCTGAGAGAAAGGCTTTGGAGGAATACATACAGACAAGCTTGGCCGCCGGTCACATTAGGCCTTCCAAGTCTCCTGTGGCTGTTGGATTTTTTTTTGTTAAAAAAAAGGACGGCGGTTTACGTCCTTGTCTGGATTTTCGTGAGATTAATAAAATTACTGTACGCAATCCTTACCCACTGCCATTGATTCCTGATTGTTTAACCAGTTAGTGGGGGCCAAATGGTTCTCTAAAATTGATCTCCAGGGGGCATACAATTTGTTGCGCATGAAGGAGGGTGATGAATGGAAGACTGCTTTTAACACTCCTGTGGGTCATTTTGAGAATCTGGTTATGCCTTTTGGTCTTACCATTGCTCCAGCATTTTTTCAGAGTCTTATTAATGACATCCTTAGACCTTTGATAGGCAAAAATGTGGTTGTGTATTTGGATGACATTTTGATTTATTCGCCTGATCTGGAGTCTCATTGGCGGAGCATACGTGAGGTATTGCAGTTATTGATTGACAATTTGCTTTTTGCTAAGCTGGAGAAATGTGAGTTCGCTATACAGAGAATTCATTTTTTGGGCTACATTATCTCCAGCGAGGGCTTTGAGATGGACCCGGTGAAAGTTCAAGCTGTGCAGGAATGGCCTAGGCCTATTGGTTTGAAATCGATACAGAGGTTTTTGGGTTTCACCAATTATTACAGAAAATTCATTAAAAATTTTTCTATTATTGTCAAACCACTGACCGATCTCACCAGGAAAGGTGCTAATGCGGTTCAGTGGACTAATGAGGCCATTGAAGCTTTTGTGTTTCTAAAGGAGAGGTTCAGCTCTGCTCCCATCCTTATGCAGCCTGATGTGACTAAGCCGTTTTTGGTTGAGGTTGATGCTTCTTCGGTAGGGGTCGGTGCAGTGTTGTCTCAGAAAAACAAGGATGGAGTACATCACTGTACCTTTTTTTCAAAAAATTTTTCTGAGACTGAAATTAATTACGATATTGGTAATCGGGAATTGCTTGCTATTAAACTCGCATTTGAACACTGGCGTCATCTCTTGGAAGGTGCTGAATTTCCCATTCAGGTTTTCACTGATCATAAAAATCTGATCTATCTTGATGCTGCCAAGCGCTTGAATGCCCGTCAGGCTAGGTGGGCACTTTTTTTCTCTCGGTTTAATTTTTCCGTTACTTACATCCCGGGTACCAAGAATGTTAAAGCTGATGCTTTGTCTCGCAGCTTTTCTCCCATGGTCGGTGCTGAGGAGGAGGAGAGCATTTTACAAGAAGATGTTGTGATTGCTGCTTTGGACTCCGTTTTGGAAGATGAGATTCTTAAAGCACAGGAGAATGCACGATCTAACACTCCCCATGGGAGGTTGTTTGTGCCTAGGACCTTTAGGAGAGATTTGTTTGTCGAGTGTCATGAGTCTCGGTTGGCAGGTCATCCAGGAATTTCTGAGACCAAGAGACTTGTGGGTCGCAGTTTTTGGTGGCCTGGATGGCAGAAGGAAGTCATTAAGTGGGTGCGTCAATGTACGGTGTGTGCTAGATCTAAGCCTTCACATACTCCTGCAGCGGGGTTGCTTTGCCCTCTGGAGGTTCCTAGTGCACCTTGGACACATCTGGCTATGGACTTTATTACTGACCTTCCCCCCTCTGAGGGTTTCACTGTCATCTGGGTGGTCGTGGACCGTTTTAGCAAGATGTGTCACTTGGTTCCTTTCATCAAACTGCCTTGCGTTAAGACACTCGCTAAGGCCTTTGTCAAGGAAATTTTCAGACTACATGGCGTTCCTACTGACATTGTTTCGGACAGGGGACCTCAGTTCGTGGCTCGTTTTTGGCGTGCTTTTTGTGACAGGTTGGGAGTTCATTTGTCGTTTTCATCCGGATATCATCCTGAGTCTAATGGCCACACAGAAAGGAAGAATCAGGATGTTGAGCAGTTCTTGCGTTGTTTTGTGGCAGACAATCAGGAGGGGTGTTCTGAGTTTCTGCCACTTGCTGAGTTTGCTCTTAACAACCATACATCCTCTTCTGCTGGTTGTTCGCCTTTTTTTTGTTGTTCCCCGTCCATACACCTATATATAAATAATTGTGTTTTGTATTGTATATATATACGGACTGTATCCCCATATTTAGAATGACGTCCATGTTGGCCGGAGCCGTGCAGTGTACATCTTGCGCAATGTATGCATTCCGTGAGCAACCGCTCGAGGATCCATACTGCTGCGAGAGATGTGAGCATATCGTGCACTTGGAAGCCCAAATTCTGGATCTAAGTGCTCAGATAGCGGTACTGAGGAGCATCGACAACATGGAACGGAGTTTGCTGCTCACCGAGCAGACACTCAATGGGTCAATACTGGGGGTGGAGCATAGAGGGGAAGTGCAGGCTGAACAGGCAGGGAGCTGGATAACAGTTAGGAGGGATAGAGGGAAGAAGTATAGGAAGGCTGGTTCAGAATCGGCATTATTGGAGCACGACAGATCCTCTGACCGCCGGGGGAGTGTATGCTCCAGTAATGAGGGGGAGGGGGGAAGTGTAGGGCAGGCAAGACAGGTTCTGGTAGTGGGTGACTCTATTATTAGGGGGACAGACAGGGCAATCTGTCACAAAGACCGGGATCGCCGAACGGTGTGCTGCCTCCCTGGCGCTCGAGTCCGGCACATCGCGGATCGGGTTGACAGGTTACTGGGTGGGGCTGGCGAAGACCCAGCGGTCATGGTCCACATCGGCACCAATGACAAAGTGAGTGGTAGATGGAGGGTCCTTAAAAATGATTTCAGGGACCTAGGTAGGAAGCTTAGGGCAAGCACCTCCAAGGTAGTTTTCTCAGAAATACTACCAATCCCGCGAGCCACACAGGAGCGCCAATGGGAGGTTAGGGAGGTGAATAAGTGGCTAAAGAGTTGGTGCAAGGCAGAAGGGTTTGGGTTCATGGAGAACTGGGCCGACTTCGCGGTCGGCTACAGGCTCTACCGTAGGGACGGGCTGCACCTCAATGGGGAGGGTGCAGCGGTGCTGGCGAAGAAGAAGGCTAATAGGTTGGAGGAGTTTTTAAACTAGAGACGGGGGGGGAACCAAGGAAATAGGTGGGATGTGAGGCAAGCAAGGGGGAAGGGGAGAAGTGAATATACTGAGGGTGGAGAGGGGGGTGGGGATAGTACAGTTAGATCGTTAGAGAAGAATAGGATGCTAAATAACCCCAAAGTTTTATCTTGCATGCTGACCAACGCAAGAAGCCTGACCAATAAGGCGGATGAGCTGCGCGCGCTTATATCGGAGGAGAGGTATGACATCGTAGGTATAACAGAGACTTGGCTAGACGATAGCTACGACTGGGCGGTAAATTTATTACATTATAGTTTATTTACAAGGGACCGGAAACAGGGGAAAGGTGGAGGAGTCTGCTTATTTGTAAAGTCATGTCTAAAACCCAGACTAAGGGAAGATATAGGAGAGGGAGAAGAGGGGGTAGAGTCCATGTGGGTAGAGATAGAGGGGGCAAAAAATAATAATAAAATATTACTGGGGGTCTGCTATAAGCCACCAAATATAACAGAGGAGAATGAGAATCTGCTATTAGGACAAATAGACAAAGTAGCAAAACATAATGAAGTGACTGTTATGGGGGACTTCAACTACCCGGATATTGACTGGGAAACAGAAACCTGTAGATCTCAGAAAGGAAAAAGGTTCTTGACAAATATTAAGGATAATTATCTCTCCCAACTAGTGCAGGAACCAACGAGAGGGAAGGCCGTGTTGGACTTAATATTGACTAATAGGCCTGATAGAATAACTGAGGTACAGATAGGGGGGCACCTAGGTAATAGCGACCATAATATTATCGACTTCAAAATGCCCTTCAGTAGGGTTATCAATAAGGGAACAACAAAAACATTAAACTTTAGGAGGGCGAAGTTTGATCAGCTGAAAGAAAGCCTTTAACTTATTGACTGGGACAAAGTTCTTAATCAAAGGAATACGAATAGTAAATGGGAAACCTTCAAAAGAATTCTGAATACTCAGTGCGAGAGGTATATACCATATGGGAATAAAAGGGCCAAAAATAAGAGGAAACCAATATGGTTGAACAAGAACGTAAAAGGGGCGTTAAATAGCAAAAAAGAGGCATTCAAGAGATTAAAACAGGAAAACAGTAAGGAGGCACTAAAGTGTTACAAGGAAAAAACGAGAACCTGCAAAAAACAAATAAAAATAGCGAAGGAGGAAACAGAGAGACGTATTGCTAGGGAAAGTAGATCAAATCCCAAACTGTTCTTTACGTATATAAATAGTAAAAGGATTAAATCGGATAATATTGGACCGATAAAAAGTGAGGAAGGCAAAATCATAGAGAAAGATGAGGATAAAGCTAATCTATTAAATAATTTTTTTCAACAACTTTCACAAAGGAAATCGAACTAACAGGAGAAATGAGAAGTGACAAGCTTAATCCTCCACTAAGTATGACAAATCTAACCCAAGTTGAGGTACAGAAACGCCTCAGTAACATTAAAATAAACAAATCACCAGGACCTGATGGCATACACCCACGGGTACTAAGGGAACTAAGTAATGTGATAGACAGACCGTTATATCTTATATTTAAGGATTCTGTTGAGACTGGGTCTGTGCCACTTGATTGGCGACAGGCGAATGTAGTGCCAATATTCAAAAAGGGAGCGAAAAGTGACGCCGGAAACTATCGGCCGGTGAGTCTGACGTCCGTTGTGGGCAAAATTTTTGAAAGCTTCATTAAAGAGGCAATTACGGAGCATCTTGATGCTAATAATCTTTTAATCCCGAACCAACATGGATTCATGAGGAATCGCTCCTGCCAAACAAACCTGATTGACTTCTACGAGGAGGTTAGCTCTCGAGTAGATCAGGAGGAACCAGTGGATGCCGTGTATCTCGACTTCTCAAAAACGTTCGATAGCGTGCCACATAATAGGCTGGTATACAAAATGAGAATGATGGGGCTGGGGGAAAATGTCTGCAAGTGGGCAGCAAACTGGCTAAGGGATAGCAGGCAGAGGGTGGTTATAAATGGAATATACTCAGATTGGGTAAGCGTCACTAGTGGGGTACCACAAGGGTCTGTACTAGGCCCAATGTTATTTAATATCTTTATTAACGACATAGTCAACGGGATAAATAGTAAAATATCAATATTTGCAGATGACACAAAGTTATGTAAAACAATTAATACAAAAGAGGACAGTGCAGACCTACAGAGGGATTTGGATAAGCTGGGTAGGTGGAGCATTAAATGGCAAATGAGGTTTAATGAGGAGAAATGTAAGGTCATACATATGGGAAGGAAAAATGGAAGTCACCAGTACTCACTGAATGGGAAATCATTGGGGAATTCAGAGATGGAGAAGGACTTGGGCATCTTGATTGATAGCAAACTAAATTGGAGTGCCCAAAGTCAGGCCGCTGCTGTAAGGGCAAACAGGGTAATGGGATGTATCAGAAGAGGTATAACTGCAAAGGATGAGAACATTGTTCTTCCACTGAACAAAGCACTGGTCAGACCACACTTGGAATACTGTGCTCAGTTATGGGCCCCAATATATAGAAAGGATATAAACTAGCTTGAAAAGGTACAAAGGAGGGCAACAAAATTAATAAAGGGAATGGAGGGACTGCAATACCCAGAGAGGTTGGCAAAACTAGGACTATTCAGCCTGGAAAAGAGAAGGTTGAGGGGGGACATAATAAATGTGTACAAATATGTTAGGGGACAGTATAGAGACCTTGCCAGGGATTTGTTCAAAAGGAGGAATATTACGGTAACAAGAGGGCATTCACTAAGACTGGAAGAGAAAAGGTTTCAGCACCAGCATAGGAAGGGGATCTTTACGGTAAGAGCAGTGAGAATATGGAATTCACTGAGTGAGGAGACGGCAATGTCGGATTCACTACACCAGTTCAAGCGGGGACTGGATGCATTTCTAGATACCAGGCAGATTTCAGCATATACTTAAAAATAAAATAAAATAGTAGGTTGATACAGGGATTTATTCTGACTGCTGGTTTCAGAGTCGGGAGGGAATTTTTCCTCAGGTGAAGATTGGCCAAATCATTTGGGGTTTTTACCCTCTTCTGGATCAACTTTAGCAATTACAGAACTAACAGGTCGAACTTGATGGACGCAAGTCTTTATTCGGCTTTACAAACTATGTTACTATGTTACTATGTTACATTCGTCTTTTTGGTCATTCTCCAAATTGGTATCGGCTGTGCCTGAGGAGGAGAGTTTTTCCGGTGATTTGGAGAGAGTTTGGACGGATGTGCGTGGTAATCTTCAGGAGGCTAACAAAAAATCTAAGAGGTACTTTGATAGGAAACGGCAAGAGGTTTTGTTTGCTATTGGTGACATGGTTTGGTTGTCCTCTAAGAATCTGCGGTTGAGGATTCCTTCTAAAAAATTGGGTCCCAAGTTTGTAGGGCCCTTTAAGGTGCTTCAGGTAGTTAACCAATCTGCTGTTAGGTTGGAGGTGCCTACCTCCTGGAAGATTAATCCTGTGTTTCATGTTTCTCTGTTGAAAAGAGCTTATGTGTCGGATGGAGACGCCTCTGCCACTGTTCCTCCGGTGGTGGAGGACGGGGAATACGAAATTTCCCGCATCCTAAATTCTAGACGGTATAGAGGGAGTTTGCAGTATCTCGTCGCTTGGAAGGGTTTCGGACCCGAGGATAACTCATGGGTGAGGGCAGATGATGTTTCTGCTTTCAGACTTGTCAGAGCATTTCACAAGAGGTTTCCTGATAAGCCTGGGCCTAGGGGATCCGGAGGATCCTCATAGAAGAGGGGGTACTGTTAGAACTCTCCTGTTAGGTTTTTTCTATCTTGCTGGTCACATGACCTTTTTTGCCTATTTAGTCTTGCTCCGCCCTCCTGGCCTTGCTGGACTTCATTGTAATTTCTTGTCACGCTGTCTCAGCGTACAGGAGGTCAGGGGCCTGAGCTGACCCTAAATGAGGGCCCTGACTAATCCCTCAACCTGGAGGTACTGTTAATGGTACAGAGGTCCAGGCCGCCAGCGTAACCCTAAACTCCTGAATATCCCTGAACCTCAGTAATCTAGTTCTGAGAAGGACCCCGATCACAACAATGGGGAACAGGATAGAAAATGCCCAAAACACAGTACAAGACAAACGAGACAGTACAAGGGGAAAACCAAAAACCACCTTGCATACAAAAACTCACACCACAATTACAGAGGAAACAACAGCAGGTTAGGAGATAACTGATAATGGGAGGAACGGAAGAAACCACACCGCATACTCTTCGCTCCGAACTCCACCAAACAACGATCCGCTCTGAAGGTCTGCAAGAAATGCTTTCACCGACAACTT
This sequence comes from Phyllobates terribilis, assembly GCF_046119375.1. NCBI lineage: Eukaryota > Metazoa > Chordata > Amphibia > Anura > Dendrobatidae > Phyllobates > Phyllobates terribilis. Next base: position 910,444,550 of record NW_027362763.1, on the reverse strand, counting down.
CCCTATCAGACCACCAGGTATTTGAAGGAATCCCAATACTGCAGCATTAACTGCAGCTGGGCGAGGCTGAGCCTCATCAAGCACAGAGAGAGAGAATTAACTCCCTCACTACCAATAAACACAAAGCACCAAAAACTCAGCTGCGAGAAGTCAGGCTGTGTAGTCGCGACGATCTTCGTGGCGACACACCCATGACCAGTACCCCCCCTTCTACGAGGGGCCTCCGGACCCTCAGGGCCAGGCTTATCCGGGTGAGTCGTGTGGAAGGCCCGAATTAACCGGTCTGCGTTAATATCTGACGCAGGAACCCACATTCTCTCCTCAGGACCATACCCTTTCCAATGAACCAGGTACTGAAGGGACCGGCGACTAAAACGTGAATCGATTACTTTCGATACCTGAAACTCCAAATTTCCATTGACCACCACTGGAGGAGGAGGTAAAGGTGACGGTATCATTGGCGCCACATACCTCTTAAGCAAAGATCTGTGGAACACGTTATGAATTTTAAACGTAGGGGGGAGGTCAAGACGGAATGCCACCGGATTAATTATAGAACTGATTCTGTACGGCCCGATGAACCTGGGACCCAGTTTCCAGGAGGGAACCTTGAGTTTTATATTCTTGGTAGACAACCATACCCGATCGTTCATACTTAGTTCCGGACCAGACACTCTCCTCCTATCAGCCATACGTTTGTATCGGTTCCCCATAGTACTCAGATTATTCAGTAGTTTAGGGTTACGCTGGCGGCCTGGACCTCTGTACCATTAACAGTACCTCCAGGTTGAGGGATTAGTCAGGGCCCCCGTTTAGGGTCAGCTCAGGCCCCTGACCTCCTGTACGCTGAGACAGCGTGACATTTTCACCGACCTGGAGGTACTGTTAATGGTACAGAGGTCCAGGCCGCCAGCGTAACCCTAAACTACTGAATAATCTGAGTACTATGGGGAACCGATACAAACGTATGGCTGATAGGAGGAGAGTGTCTGGTCCGGACCTAAGTGTGAACGATCGGGTATGGTTGTCTACCAAGAATATAAAACGCAAAGGTTCCCTCCTGGAAACTGGGTCCCAGGTTCATCGGGCTGTACAGAATCAGTTCTATAATTAATCCGGTGGCATTCTCTCTTGACCTCCCCCCTACGTTTAAAATTCATAACGTGTTCCACAGATCTTTGCTTAAGAGGTATGTGGCGCCAATGATACCGTCACCTTTACCTCCTCCTCCAGTGGTGGTCAATGGAAATTTGGAGTTTCCGGTATCGAAAGTAATCGATTCACGTTTTAGTCGCCGGTCCCTTCAGTACCTGGTTCATTGGAAAGGGTATGGTCCTGAGGAGAGAATGTGGGTTCCTGCGTCAGATATTAACGCAGACCGGTTAATTCGGGCCATCCACACGACTCACCCGGATAAGCCTGGCCCTGAGGGTCCGGAGGCCCCTCGTAGAAGGGGGGGTACTGTCATGGGTGTGTCGCCACGAAGATCGTCACGACTACACAGCCTGACTTCTCGCAGCTGAGTTTTTGGTGCTTTGTGTTTTTTTTGTCGGTCGGTGAAAATGTCACGCTGTCTCAGCGTACAGGAGGTCAGGGGCCTGAGCTAACCCTAAACGGGGGCCCTGACTAATCCCTCAACCTGGAGGTACTGTTAATGGTACAGAGGTCCAGGCCACCAGCGTAACCCTAAACTCCTGAATATCCCTGAACCTCAGTAATCTAGTCCTGAGAAGGACCCCGATCACAACAATGGGGAACAGGATAGAAAATGCCCAAAACACAGTACAAGACAAACGAGACAGTACAAGGGGAAAACCAAAAACCACCTTGCATACAAAAACTCACACCACAATTACAGAGGGAACAACAGCAGGTTAGGAGATAACTGATAAAGGGAAGAAGGGAAGAAACCACACCGCATACTCTTCGCTCCGAACTCCACCAAACAACGATCCGCTCTGAAGGTCTGCAAGAAATGCTTTCACCGACAACTTCTCTATCAGACCAGCAGGTATTTGAAGGAATCCCAATACTGCAGCATTAACTGCAGCTGGGCGAGGCTGAGCCTCGTCTAGCACAGAGAGAGAGAATTAACTCCCTCACTACCAAAAAACACAAAGCACCAAAATCTCAGCTGCGAGAAGTCAGGCTGTGTAGTCGCGACGATCTTCGTGGCGACACACCCATGACATTTCTACTCTTAAGCTAGCCTGGTGCTTTGTTACCTTTCTCTGTCAGTTTAGCTAGGTCTTCGGACCTTTATGTTATATGTTGTGTGTTTGTCTTTTACTGCTACAATTTCTGCTAGGAGGTGTCCAACTTTATCCCAGTCCCTAGTTCTTGTAGGGATCCCTCCCTTGCATCTATAGGTCTTCGTACAGACTAGCCGAGGACTTTAGCGGGTCTGATCGCAGGATCAGGTTCCCCGTTACATCGCAGGGATCTAGCTTAGTTCTATTGTAGGGACAGATCTCCTTTCTTTCCTTAGTGCTTGTAGCAGATCATAACAACAAGACAGTTTTAATGCCCCTTCGAAGAATGGTGGAAGTCGCAGTTGAATAAAAAGACAATATCAATGCCCCTTGGAAAAGTGGTAGAGGTCGCAGTAGCTTAACAAGACGGTTTTAATGCCCCTGGAAAAGTGGTGGAGGTCGCAGTAGCTTAACAAGACGGTTTTAATGCCCCTTGGAAGAATGGTGGAGTTCGCAGTGGAAAAAAAAGACAATATCAATGCTCCTTGAAAAACTTGTGGAGGACGCAGTAGCTTAAAAAGATTTTTTAAATGCCCCTTGGAAGAGACGTGGAGGTCGCAGTAGCTTAACAAGATGGTTTTAATGCCCCTTCGAAAAATGATGGAGGTCGCAGTGGAATAAAAAGACAATATCAATGCCCCTTGGAAAAGTAGTGGAGGTCACAGTAGCTTAACAAGACGGTTTTAATGGCGCTTGGAAGAATGGTGGAGGTCGCAGTGGAATAAAAAGACAATATCAATGCCCCTTGGAAAAATGGTGGAGGTTGCAGGAGCTTAACAAGACGGTTTTAATGCACCTTGGAAGGGATGTGGAGGTCGCAGTAGCTTAACAAGACGGTTTTAATTCCCCTTGGGAAAGTGGTGGAGGTCGCAGTAGCTTAACAAGACGGTTTTAATGCCCCTTGGAAGAATGATGGAGTTCGCAGTGGAATAAAATGACAATATCAATGCCCCTTGAAAAAGTGGTGGAGGTTGTAGTAGCTTAACAAGATGGTTTTAATGCCCCTTGGAAAAGACTTGTTAGTCGCAGTAGCTTAACAAGACGGTTTTAATGCCCCTTAGAATAATGGTGGAGGATGCAGTGGAATAAAAAGACAATATCAATGCCCCTTGGAAAAGTGGTGGAGGTCGCAGTAGCTTAACAAGATGGTTTTGATGCACCTTGGAAGAGACGTGGAGGTCGCAGTAGCTTAACAAGCCAGTTTTAATGCCCCTTGGAAGAATGGGGTAGGTCGCAGTGGAATAAAAAGACAATATCAATGCTCCTTGGAAAAGTGGTGGAGGACGCAGTAGCTTAAGAAGACGGTTTTTATTACCCCCGGGAAAAGTGGTGGAGGTCGCAGTATCTTAACAAGACGGTTTTAAAGCCCCTTGGAAAAGTGGTGGAGGTCGCAGTAGCTTAACAAGACAGTTTTAATGCCCCTTCGAAGAATGGTGGAAGTCGCAGTAGAATAAAAAGACAATATCAATGCCCCTTATAAAAGTGGTGGAGGTCGCAGTAGCTTAACAAAACCGTCTTAATGCCCCTGGGAAATGTGATGGAGGTCGCAGTAGCTTAACAAGACGGTTTTAATGCCCCTTGGAAGAATGGTGGAGTTCGCAGTGGAATAAAAAGACAATTTCAATGCCCCCTGAAAAAGTGATGGAGCTCGCAGTAGCTTAACAAGATTGTTTTAATGATCCTTGGAAGAGACGTGGAGGTCGCAGTAGCTTAACCAGACGGTTCTAATGCCCGTTCGAGGAATGGTGGAGGTCACAGTGGAATATAAAGACAATATCAATGCCCCTTGGAAAAGGGGTGGAAGTCGCAGTAGCTTAACAAGACGGTTTTAATGCCCCTTGGAATAGACTTGGAGGTCGCAGTAGCTTAACAAGATGGTTTTAATGCCCCTTTGAAGAGACGTGCAGGTCGCAGTAGCTTAACAAGACGCTTTTAATGCACCTTCGAGGAATGGTGGAAGTCGCAGTGGAATAAAAAGACAATATCAATGCCCCTTGGAAAAGTGGTGGAGGTCGCAGTAGCTTAACAAGACGGTTTTAATGCCCCTGGGAAAAGTGATGGAGGTCGCAGTAGCTTAACAAGACGGTTTTAATACCCCTTGGAAGAATGGTGGAGGTCGCAGTGGAATAAAAAGACAATATCAATGCCCCTTGAAAAAGTGATGGAGGTCGCAGTAGCTTAACAAGATGGTTTTAATACACCTTGGAAGAGACGTGGAGGTCGCAGTAGTTTAACAAGACTGTTTTAATGCCCCTTCGAAGAATGGTGGAGGTGCAGTGGAATAAAAAGATAATATCAATGCCCCTTGGAAAAGTGGTGGAGGTCGCAGTAGCTTAGTAAGATGATTTTAATGCCCCTTGGAAGAGACGTGGAGGTCTCAGAAGCTTAATAAGACGGTTTTAATGCCCCTTGGAAGAATGGTGGAGGTCGCAGTGGAATAAAAAGACAATATCAATGCCCCTTGGAAAAGGGGTGGAGGTAGCAGAACCTTAACAAGACGGTTTTAATGCCCCTGGGAAAAGTGGTAGAAGTCGCAGTAGCTTAACAAGATGGTTTTAATGCCCCTTGGAAAAGTGGTGGAGGTCGCAGAAGCTTAACAAGACATTTTTAAAGCCCCTTGGAAGAATGGTGGAGGTCGCAGTGGAAAAAAAAGACAATATCAATGCCCCTTGGAAAAATGGTGGAGGTCGCAGGAGCTTAACAAGACGGTTTTAATGCCCCTTGGGAGAGACGTGGAGGTCGCAGTAGCTTAATAAGACGGTTTTAATGCCCCTTGGAAGAATGGTGGAGGTCGCAGTGGAATAAAAAGACAATATCAATGCCCCTTGGAAAAGTGGTGGAGGTAGCAGTAGCTTAACAAGACGGTTTTAATGCCCCTGGAAAAAGTGGTGGAGGTCGCAGTAGCTTAACAAGGCGGTTTTAATGCCCCTTCGAAGAATGGTGGAAGTCACAGTTGAATAAAAAGACAAGGTAAATACCCCTCGGAAAAGTGGTGGAGGTCGCAGTAGCTTAACAAGACGGTTTTAATGCCCCTTGGAAAAGTGGTGGAGGGCGCAGTAGCTTAACAAGACGGTTTTAGTGCCCCTTGGAAGAGACGTGGAGGTCGCAGTAGCTTAACAAGATGGTTTTAATGTGCCTTGGAAGAGACGTGGATGTTGCCGTTGCTTAGCAAGATGGTTTTAATGCCCATTCGAAGAATGGTGGAAGTCGCAGTTGAATAAAAAGACAATATCAATGCACCTTGCAAAAGTGGTGGAGGTCGCAGTAGCCTAATAACACGGTTTTAATGTCCCCTTGGAAGGGACGTGGAGGTTGCAGTAGCTTAACAAGACGGTTTTATTGCCCCTTGGAAGAGACGTGGAGGTCGCAGTAGCTTAACAAGACGGTTTTAATGCCCCTTGGAAGAGACGTGGAGGATGGAGTAGCTTAGCAAGATGGTTTTAATTCCCCTTGGAAAAGTGGTGGAGGTCGCATTAGCTTTACAAGACGGTTTTAATGCCCATTTGAAAAGTGGTGGAGGTCACAGTAGCTTAATAAGATGGTTTTAATGCCCCTTCGAAGAATGGTGGAAATCGCAGTGGAATAAAAAGACAATAACAATGCCCATTGGAAAAGTGGTGGAGGTCGCACTAGCTTAACAAGACGGTTTTAATGCCCCTTGGAAAAGTGGTGGAGGTCACAGTAGCTTAACAAGACGGTTTTAATGCCCCTTGGAAGAATGATGGAGTTCGCAGTGGAATAAAAAGACAATATCAATGCCCCTTGAAAAAGTGGTGGAGGACGAAGTAGCTTAACAAGATTTTTTAAATGCCCCTTGGAAGAGACGTGGAGGTCGCAGTAGCTTAACAAGACGCGTTTTAGAGCACCTTCGAAGAATGATGGAGGTCGCAGTGGAATAAAAAGACAATATCAATGCCCCTTTTAAAAGTGGAGGAGGTCGCAGTAGCCTAACAAGACAGTTTTAATGCCCCTTGGAAGAGACGTGGAGGTCGCAGTAGTTTAACAAGATGGTTTTAATGGCCCTTGGAAGAATGGTGGAGGTCGCAGTGGAATAAAAAGACAATATCAATGCCCCTTGGAAAAATGGTGGAGGTCGCAGGAGCTTAACAAGACTTTTTTAATGCCCCTTGGAAGAGATGTGGAGGTCGCAGTATCTTAACAAAACGGTTTTAATGCCCCTTGTAAGAATGGTGGAGCTCGCAGTGGAATAAAAATACAATATGAATGCCCCTTGAAAAAGTGGTGGAGGTCGCAGTAGCTTAACAAGTGTAGCATACCTGGCGGCGTTCTTGCATGGTGTTCCATCTCTCATCATGCAAGATCGCAAACTTCATCTCCCGTCCAGCTTCCTGGTCTGGCTTCTTTCCTTGTGCTCTGCTCTGCTCGACTTTGGCTGCATAGGGCGACGCCCGCTGAACTTCCTGTTTCTTGTACCTGCTGTGGACACGCCCCTGTTGCACCTTCAGCCTATTGCTGTCCATCTTTGGGTATTTATACCACCTTCTTCCTCAAGATGGCGCCTGAGCATTGTTTCTTGTCAGTTGGCTTTTTGTCTCTGACATGCCAGGTCCTATCCTGTTTTCCTGCCTGTTTTCCAGTTCTGTGTCTGAACTGTGGTCTGTTCTTGTGAACACGCTTCTTGCCTGTTCTTTCGCCTTCTAGGGGCCGTATTCCTAGATCTGCCTGTCTGTGCCTTGCGGTATCTGTTCCCGTCTGAACAGAGTCCTGCTTGTGTCTCTGCCTTGCGGTATCTGTTCCCGTCTGAACAGAGTCCTGTTTGTGTCCCTGCCTTGCGGTATCTGTTCCCGTCTGAACAGAGTCCTGTTTGTGTTCCTGCCTTGCGGTATCTGTTCCCGTCTGAACAGAGTCCTGTTTGTGTTCCTGCCTTGCTGTCTCTGTTCCCATTCCTCTGTTCCCTGTTGTCTGTGCCTCGTTTCTACTTTAACCTTGTCTCCTTTTTCCCTCTATGTCTGTTTTCTGCGTCTTTCTGCAGAGTCTGAACCCGCTCCTAAATTCCTTCTTGTCGTCTCTGTACCTCTGTTGTGAATTTAGTGTACGCTCGCTACTTCTATGTAAGTACTGTGCGTGCTTCTGGTTCTGTCTTTCCTTCTCCGTCTGTTCTTTGTGAACAGAGTCCTATCCCCTTGCCTTGTTTACCGCTCTGCGGTGTCCGCTCTGCTCCTGCTTAGCTTGCCACTCTTGCGGTTTCTGCTCTGCTCCTGCCTTGTTTACCGCTCTGCGGTGTCCGCTCTGCTCCTGCTTAGCTTGCCGCTCTTGCGGTTTCTGCTCTGCTCCTGCCTTGTTTACCGCTCTGCGGTGTCCGCTCTGCTCCTGCTTAGCTTGCCGCTCTTGCGGTTTCTGCTCTGCTCCTGCCTTGTTTACCGCTCTGCAGTGTCCGCTCTGCTCCTGCTTAGCTTGCCGCTCTTGCGGTTTCTGCTCTGCTCCTGCCTTGTTTACCGCTCTGCGGTGTCCGCTCTGCTCCTGCTTAGCTTGCCGCTCTTGCGGTTTCTACTCTGCTCCTGCCTTGTTTACCGCTCTGCGGTGTCCGCTCTGCTCCTGCCTTGGTTACCGCTCTGCGGTGTCCGCTCTGCTCCTGCTTAGCTTGCCGCTCTTGTGGTTTCTGCTTTGCTCCTGCCTTGTTTACCGCTCTGCGGTGTCCGCTCTGCTCCTGCTTAGCTTGCCGCTCTTGCGGTTTCTACTCTGCTCCTGCCTTGTTTACCGCTCTGCGGTGTCCGCTCTGCTCCTGCTTAGCTTGCCGCTCTTGCGGTTTTCACTCTGCTCTTGCCTTGCTTGCCGCTCCTGCGGTTTCCGCTCTGCTCTTATCTTGCTTACTGTTTCTGCGGTTTCCGCCCTGCCCTGCTTCTGCCCGCTGCTCCGGCAGTCCTGTCCTGCCCTGCTTGTGCTCGTTGCTCCTGCAGCCCCGTCCTGCTCTGTTCTTGCCCACCGCTTCGGGCGTTCCCTCTCTGCTGTGGTTGTCTACCGCATCTGCGGTTCTGTGACCCAGTCTGTACTGGGTCTTAACCTCTCTGTGCTCCAGCCCGTCCTTTCGGCCAGTACCTCCCTGCCTGCATACTCGCCTGTATCCACCCATCTGCATACCTGCCGAGTTTGCTTTCATCCACCAGTCTGTGCCAGCCTAACCTGCCTGTTCCAGTAATCCCAGTGTGGGTCAACCCCCGTGTCCGGAGTTTGACCTGGAGTAGCACCTGGTCCCTCTGCCCGGTTTCTCCCTGGTGCACTGGCGTCGTATGCCGTCGTGCAACCTTGGTCGGATCGGCCAGATACTTAGTCACGCCCCTCCAGGCACTCTCCGGTCCATGGTCCAGTGGAACCACAACACCCGCACACGCCAGTCAGTCCGGGCGTGTGCATAACAGCATGCTCAGGCCATGGTTCCCGTTGAGCCCCACGGCCTTCGCTCTCTGAGACGTTTTCCAGCTAATACGTGCATTAAAAATAAATAATTTTTTTTTTTTTTTCTCTAGCTGAGTTCCAGGCTAATTTCGCACCCGTCCAGATAGAGCTTTCTGCACCCGTTCCTGCGGATCCGCCCCAGTACTAAGGGGATCCAAAACAAAGTCGTGCATTTGTGGAGCAATGCATGCTGCACTTCAAGTTCTACCCTCTTTCTTTTCCTTCTGATTGGTCTAAAGTGGCATTTGTAATTGACTACCTAGCGGGGGATGCCTTGAAGTGGGTCACCCCCCTATGGGAAGCTTGGGATCCTATCGTCCTTGACCTGCAGGCCTTCCTGGTGGCCTTCCTAATGGTCTTCGATGACCCCAACCCTGGAGTCCCTGCTGAGGCTGCACCTGCTCCCGCGGATCCACCACGGTACTTCGGGGATCCAAAACAATGCCGTGCGTTTGTGTGGCAATGCTTGCTGCAGTTCCGGTTCTATGCTAATGCTTATTCTTCTGATCGGGTTAAGGTGGGATTTATAATGTCCAACCTAGCGGGTGATGCCTTGGAATGGATCAACCCCCTATGGGAAGCACAGGATCCTATCGTTCTTGACCTACAGGCCTTCCTGGTGGCCTTCCTTTTGGCTTTCGATGATCCTAACCCTGAAGCCCCTGCTGAAGCTTCACTTCCCTGTATCCCGGAGCAGCTCCGACGGGTAATGTGCATAGGTAGCGCACAAGTTCTCCTGCCCGAAAAGACTGTTGCTTGCCCTGAATCCACTCAGGATGACTACACTCTCCGGAATACTGCTCCCAACCTCAAGAGGCAGTCCAGACGTGCTAGACGCAGAGGCAAGCCGTCACGCCAGGGTCTGTCCTCCTTGAGACCTCCTGACCCCAACATTGAAGTCCCTACTGAAGCTTCATCTTCCTGTATCCCGGAGAAGCCCCAGCGGGTGATGTGCGTGGGTGGTGCACCAGTTCTCCAGCCAGAAGAGACTGCTACCCATCCAGAGTCCACACAGGAGAGCTTCCTGCACCTGGCATCAGATTCTACACCCACTTTAACCAGTGTGCATGTCCAAGGATGCTCCGAAGCTGTGTTTACCTCCGAGTCTGTACACCTCTACTACCTGGCGGAGGACCCCTTGTTGCCTCCGTAATCCTCCGGGATACCACTCGATGACAATTGGAGAGAGACTTCCCTACACCCGGTACCCGATACTTTGTCCGCTCAGTCCTGTGGGCCTGACAATGGGTGCCTCAAAGTGGTAGTTACTCCCGAGTCTCTACACCCCTCTGACCAGGCGGAGGACCTCCAGTTGTCTCCAGAACCCTTCGGGGTGCTACCTGGTAGCGAAAGGACAGAGACTCTCCTATTCTCTGTACCTGATACCTCGCCCGCTTCTTCCAGTGAGTCCGACCTAGTGTACTCCGAAGCAGAGGTTACCCCCGAGTCTCTACACCCCACCGACCAGGCGGAGGACCTCCAGTCGTCTCCTGAACCCTTCGGGGTGCTACCTGATAGCGAATGGACTGAGACTCTCCTTTACTCGGTACCTGATACCTCGCCCGCTTCTTCCAGTGAGTCCGACCTAGTGTACTCCGAAGCAGAGGTTACCCCCGAGTTTCTACACCCCTCCGACCAGGCGGAGGACCTCCAGTCGTCTCCTGAACCCTCCGGGGTGCTACCTGATAGCGAATGGACAGAGACTCTCCTTTACTCGGTACCTGATACCTCGCCCGCTTCTTCCAGTGAGTCTGACCTTGTGTATTCCGAAGCAGAGGTTACCCTCGAGTCTCGGTATCCCTCCAACCTGGCGGAGGACCCCCAGTTGTTTCCTGAATCCTCCGGGGTACCACCACATAACAAAGAGGCAGTGTCTTCTCTACACCTTGTACCTGATACTTTGCCCATTTCATCCTGTGAGCTTGACAAGATGTACCCCGAAGCAGAGGCTACCCCCAAGTCTCTGCACCCCTCCAACCCGGCAGAGGACCTCCAGTTGTCTCCTGAACTTTTTGGGGTGCTGCCTAAAAATAAATGTAGAGAGACTTTTTTGTGTGCTGTTTCTGGTACTTCACCCGTTTCTTTTGTTGCTGAAGATGGCTGGATGGGAAGTCGCATCCTAGCCATCCAGATTATGAGACCAGTTTTGTCTCCTCCTGTGGACAATAGAAGTAATCTCCTTGAAGAGAGGGATTGGCCCCCAAATTCCCTGCGGAAGATCCTTGCAGGCCTGAAGAAGAGGGGGCGTAAGGGGGGGGTACTGTAGCATACCTGGCGGCGTTCTTGCATGGTGTTCCATCTCTCATCATGCAAGATCGCAAACTTCATCTCCCGCCCAGCTTCCTGGTCTGGCTTCTTTCCTTGTGCTCTGCTCCACTTTGGCTGCATAGGGCGACGCCCGCTGAACTTCCTGTTTCTTGTACCTGCTGCGGACACGCCCCTGTTGCACCTTCAGCCTATTGCTGTCCATCTTTGGGTATTTATACCACCTTCTTCCTCAAGATGGCGCCTGAGCATTGTTTCTTGTCAGTTGGCTTTTTGTCTCTGACATGCCAGGTCCTATCCTGTTTTCCTGCCTGTTTTCCAGTTCTGTGTCTGAACTGTGGTCTGTTCTTGTGAACACGCTTCTTGCCTGTTCTTTCGCCTTCTAGGGGCCGTATTCTTAGATCTGCCTGTCTGTGCCTTGCGGTATCTGTTCCCGTCTGAACAGAGTCCTGTTTGTGTCTCTGCCTTGCGGTATCTGTTCCCGTCTGAACAGAGTCCTGTTTGTGTCCCTGCCTTGCGGTATCTGTTCCCGTCTGAACAGAGTCCTGTTTGTGTTCCTGCCTTGCGGTATCTGTTCCCGTCTGAACAGAGTCCTGTTTGTGTTCCTGCCTTGCTGTCTCTGTTCCCGTTCCTCTGTTCCCTGTTGTCTGTGCCTCGTTTCTACTTTAACCTTGTCTCCCTTTTCCCTCTATGTCTGTTTTCTGCGTCTTTCTGCAGAGTCTGAAACCGCTCCTAAATTCCTTCTCGTCGTCTCTGTACCTCTGTTGTGAATTTAGTGTACGCTCGCTACTTCTATGTAAGTACTGTGCGTGCTTCTGGTTCTGCCTTTCCTTCTCTGTCTGTTCTTTGTGAACAGAGTCCTATCCCCTTGCCTTGTTTACCGCTCTGCGGTGTCCGCTCTGCTCCTGCTTAGCTTGCCGCTCTTGCGGTTTCTGCTCTGCTCCTGCCTTGTTTACCGCTCTGCGATGTCCGCTCTGCTCTTGCTTAGCTTGCCGCTCTTGCGGTTTCTGCTCTGCTCCTGCCTTGTTTACCGCTCTGCGGTGTCCGCTCTGCTCCTGCTTAGCTTGCCGCTCTTGCGGTTTCTGCTCTGCTCCTGCCTTGTTTACCGCTCTGCGGTGTCCGCTCTGCTCCTGCTTAGCTTGCCGCTCTTGCGGTTTCTGCTCTGCTCCTGCCTTGTTTACCGCTCTGCGGTGTCCGCTCTGCTCCTGCTTAGCTTGCCGCTCTTGCGGTTTCTGCTCTGCTCCTGCCTTGTTTACCGCTCTGCGGTGTCCGCTCTGCTCCTGCTTAGCTTGCCGCTCTTGCGGTTTCTACTCTGCTCCTGTCTTGTTTACCGCTCTGCGGTGTCCGCTCTGCTCCTGCCTTGGTTACCGCTCTGCGGTGTCCGCTCTGCTCCTGCTTAGCTTGCCGCTCTTGCGGTTTTCACTCTGCTCTTGCCTTGCTTGCCGCTCCTGCGGTTTCCGCTCTGCTCTTATCTTGCTTACTGTTTCTGCGGTTTCTGCCCTGCCCTGCTTCTGCCCGCTGCTCCGGCAGTCCTGTCCTGCCCTGCTTGTGCTCGCTGCTCCTGCAGCCCCGTCCTGCTCTGTTCTTGCCCACCGCTTCGGGCGTTCCCTCTCTGCTGTGGTTGTCTACCGCATCTGCGGTTCTGTGACCCAGTCTGTACTGGGTCTTAACCTCTCTGTGCTCCAGCCCGTCCTTTCGGCCAGTACCTCCCTGCCTGCATACTCGCCTGTATCCACCCATCTGCATACTTGCCGTGTTTGCTTTCATCCACCAGTCTGTGCCAGCCTAACCTGCCTGTTCCAGTAATCCCAGTGTGGGTCAACCCCCGTGTCCGGAGTTTGACCTGGAGTAGCACCTGGTCCCTCTGCCCGGTTTCTCCCTGGTGCACTGGCGTCGTATGCCGTCGTGCCACCTTGGTCGGATCGGCCAGATACTTAGTCACGCCCCTCCAGGCATTCTCCAGTCCATGGTCCAGTGGAACCACAACACCCGCACACGCCAGTCAGTCCGGGCGTGTGCATAACAACAAGATGGTTTTAATGCCCCTTGGAAGAGACGTGTTAGTCGCACTAGCTTAACAAGACGGTTTTAATGCCCCTTCGAAGAATGGTGGAGGTCGCAGCGGAATAAAAAGACAATATCAATGCCCCTTGGAAAAGTTGTGGAGGTCGCAGCAGTTTAACAGGGCGGTTTTCAGTGCCCCTGGGAAAAGTGGTGGAGGTCGACTTTCTTAACAAGACAGTTTTAAAGCACCTTGGAAAAGTGGTGGTGGTCGTAGTTGCTTAGAAAGACGGTTTAAATGCCTCTTGGAAGAATGGTGAAGGTCGCAGTGGAATAAAAAGACAATATCAATGCCCCTTGGAAAAATGGTGGAGGTCGCAGTATCTTAAGAAGATGGCTTTAATGCCACTTGGAAGAGACGTGGAGGTCGCAGTAGCTTAACAAGATGCTTTTAATGCACCTTGGAAGAGTGGTGGAGTTTGCAATGGAATAAAAAGACAATATCATTGCCCCTTGAAAAAGTGGTGGAGGTCGCAGTAGCTTAACAAGATGGTTTTAATGCCCCTTGGAAGAAACGTGGAGGTTGCAGTGGAATAAAAAGACAATATCAATGCCCCTGGGAAATGTGGTGGAGGTCACAGTAGCTTAACAAAACTGTTTTAATGCCCCTTGGAAGAGATGTGGAGGTTGCAGTAGCTTAACAAGACGGTTTTAATGCCCCTTGGAAGAATGGTGCAGTTCACAGTGGAATAAAAAGACAATATCAATGCCTCTGGGAAAAGTCGTGGAGATCGCAGTAGCTTAACAAGACGGTTTCTATGTCCCTTGGAAGAATGGTGGAGGTCGCAGTGGAATAAAAAGACAATATCAATGCCCCTGGGAAAAGTTGTGGAGGTCGCAGTAGCTTAACAAGATGGTTTTCATGCCCCTTACAAGAGCCATGCAGTAGAGCATATTAAAAACATAATTCCCATTATTGTGGAGTGGGTCTCCCATAGTCTTTGCCTATGACGTCCAAGCAAAAGCTGCCAAAAATTAGGACGGAGGAACTTGCTATGCTGGCAATACGGACCACGCAAAATACAGCTGAAATGAGGAAGCGTATACCCATCTGTGGGTGTGAAGCGGTGCATGGGAATACACTTCCCGAAATGACACAGCGGATTTGACTTTATGTTACTCTGCTGTCATTTGGTGGTGATGAGAAGTCTGGCCCAATCCAGCCCTTGTTCATTTTGATAAGGGTCAGCTTGTCAGCATTGTCAGTTGACAGGCGAGTGCACTTATCAGCTATAATTCTCCCAGCGGCACTAAAAACACGCTCCGATAACACGCTAGCGGCAGAGCAGACCAGGACCTCCAAGGCGTACAGAGCGAGTTCATTCCAAGTGTCCAGCTTGGATACCCAATAATTAAAAGGCACAGAGGAATCACGGAGGACGCTGGTACGGTCGGCAAGGTACTCCCTCACCATCTTTTGAAACTTTCCACTCCTTGTGAGAGTACCCCGTGCCTCAGGGCCTGTAAGCTGAGTGGATAACTGTCCCAGAATGTTGACAGTGTTCCCCTGCCTCTGCTGGATTGGAGTTGCGTCTTTCTCGCCTGTACGCCTTGGTTGGTCAACTAACTGTGACCTCTGCCGCTAGCCTGTTCAGATGGGAATTTTTTTAACAGTTCTGCAGCAAGGGCCTTCTGGTACTGCCACATTTTTGTAGACCTCTCCACCTCAGGAATAAGAGAGTGAAAGTTCTCCTTGTAGCGGGGGTCTAAAAGTGTCAACAACCAGTTATGACTGTCACCCAACATTTTTACAACGCGGGGGTCATGGTTAAGGCAGCGTAACATAAAGTAAGCCATGCGTGCCAGACTGGTAACGGGCAAGACTTCCGTGTCCTCACCAAGATGACGACTGACCATGCTCTTCTCCTCCTCCTCCTCCTCCCCCCTGTCCTCAGGCCACCCACGCTGAACCGACTGTATCACAGTTGTATATGTACTACCATCTACAGCGCATGATACCAGCTCCTGTTCTTCCTCCTCCTCCTCCTCCTCTCTCTCATTGTCCCCCAATGCACGTTGGGATGAGATGAGGCTGGGCTGTGTATAATCGCCCATTACAGGTTCTTGATCCATCTCATCATACTCTGGCTGCAATGCCTCCTCTTTAATTCTCTGCAGAGAGCGTTGCAAAAGACAGACAAGTGGGATGCTGACGCTAATGATGGCACTATTGCCACTCACCATCTTGGTGGACTCCTCAAAGTTTGTCAGGATGGTACATATGTCAGACATCCAGGTCCACTCCTGAGGTCTTATGTGTGGAGTCTGACCTGAATATTGACGGCCTTGTTGCAGCTGGTACTCCACAACTGCTCTCTTCTGCTCACAAATCCTTTGCAGCATGTGGAGGGTAGAGTTCCAACGTGTGGGGATATCACACACCAGTCGGTGTGCCGGAAGCTGCAAACACTGATGCAACACAGCAAGGGCGGCGGAAGCTTTAGCCTACTTGTGAAAATGAGCTGACAGGCGGCGTACTTTGATGAGCAGATCTGGCAATTCGGGGTACGATTTAAGAAACCGCTGAACCACGAGGTTAAGCACATGAGCGAGGCATGGTACGTGTGTGATTTCGCCTCGCCTCAGTGCCGCCACCAGGTTACGGCCATTGTCACACACGACCATGCCTGGATGTAGGTTCAGCGGTCTCAGCCACAGATCTGCCTGCTCTTTCACAGCTGTCCACAACTCACAAGCAGTGTGAGGTTGATCATCTAAGCTTATGAGTTTCAGCACAGCCTGTTGCCGCTTGGCTGAGGCAGTACTGCAGTGCTTCCAGCTTGTAACTGATGTGGTGATATCTGAGATGGAGGCTGAACATGAGGAGGAGGAGGATGATGCGCAGGAGCTGTACACTGTGGGGGCAACTCTGACTGACATAGGGACCGCAATCCTCGGTGTGGGGAGGATGTGTTCCGTCCCAAGGTTCGACTGCGTCCTGGCTTCCTCTATGTTTACCCAGTGTGCAGTCAGAGAGATGTACCATCCCTGGCCACAAGCACTTGTCCACGTGTCCGTTGTCAGGTGGACTCTCCCAGTAACTGCATTGTTGAGAGCACGGCAGGTGTTTTGGGACACGTGCTTGTGTAGTGCGGGAATGGCACACCGGGCAAAATAGTGTCGGTTGGGGACCAAGTACCGAGGGACGGCCACCGCCATAAGGTTGCGGAAGGATTCCGTCTCCACCAGCCTAAAAGGCAGTATTTCCAATGCAAGCAGTCGTGAAATGTGCGAATTTAGGACTGTGGCCTGTGGGGCGTTGGCTGCGAAATTGCGCTTTCGTTCAAAGCTCTGGGATATGGACAATTGAAAGCTGCGGTGGGACGTGGACATGGACGTTGATGCTGTTTCTTGAGAAACTGCCATAACAAATGAAGACTGAGAGGAGGGGGTATATTTACATGCAGCATGGACAGGAGATTGCCTTGCACGCTCAACAGTGCGTTCTATTACATGCACAACAGCGGAAGAAGCAGTGGTGACACCCGCTGACACTGGTCGTGGACCCTGGGGTTCACCCCATAAAGTCGGGTGCTTTGCTGCCATGTGCCTGATCATGCTGGTGGTGGTCAGGCTGGTAGTTTTGTCACCCCTGCTGATGCTGGCATGGCAGGTGGTACAAATGGCCATTTTGGGGTTATCAGCAGAGTCTTTAAAAAAATTCCAGACTCTGGAAGACCTACCGGTTGTACTGGCAACGACCCTCGTGTTGGTGTTACGGGGAACTGTTGCCCGCCTTCTGTGTGCGGCCACCACACTGCTTCTTCCTGCCTGTTGGGGTACTCTTCCTCCCTCCCCCTGTGTGCTGCTGGCCTCGCTCTGCGTGTCCTCCTGCCACGTTGGGTCAGTTACTAGATCATCCACCACCTCCTCTTCCACTTGCGCACCACGATCCTCCTCCTCACTTCGTGGCAATTGTGTCTCGTCACCGTCCACCTCTTGTGACAAATTGCCAGCGTCGACTTCCTGTGGCCGTGGCTGTTCAAATACTTGGGCATTGCTAAATGGGATCTCTTCTTCCACCACTTCAAGCGAAGCAGGCGAGGGGCACAAATATGGAAATGGACCAGTGAACAGCTCTTCAGAGTGTCCTAGTGTGGGATCAGTTGCTTTCTGACGACACTCGGCATGGTGTTAGGAAGGAGCATCAGGGTGAGGAGGAGTATGCGGTCGAGACTCACGGCTACTAAAACTTGACCGTGTGGAAGACAGACCGGAGGTGGTGGCGCCCAGGTAACTGGAAGTATTATCTGCTATCCAAGTAATAACCTGTTCACCCTAGTAATTCGGTCAAGAAGTGGGAGCGAGAAGATGTGGCTGTTGGTTGTGGCACATTTTCACCTTGGCCATGTCCCTGTCCTTTACACGCACCATCACCAGAACGTCTAGTTCCATGTCCCTTGCCACGCGCCTTGCCCACTGTAAATGAAGTAAAATAGCTTAACCTCGCACTATCAATAGAAAAAGGGTAATAAAAAGGAGATTAGAACCGTGGAAGAGGAAACCCACAGTTCCATTCCTATGGCCTCCACCAGACTCTTTTAAACAGATATATTGGTGTCTGACCAATCAGGGAGACACTATTACAGTTTTTTTGTACGGCAAAAAATTCCAAAAGCAGTATAATACAGATATTTGACCCTTGGAACTTCAAAACCACAGTTATAGTTATGTGGCGTACCCCAGAATCTTTTAAACAGATATATTGGTGTGTGACCAGTCAGGGAGACACTATTACAGTTTTTTTTATGGCAAAAAAAGCCAAAAGCAGGATAATACAGAGATTTTACCTGTGGAACTGCAAAACCACAGTTATAGTTATGTGGCGTACACCAGACTCTTTAAACAGATATATTGGTGTCTGACCAGTCAGGGAGACACTATTACAGTTTTTTTTACGGCAAAAAATGCCAAAAGCAGGATAATACAGAGATTTGACCCATGGAAATGCAAAATCACAGTTCTATTTTTCTGGCCTATGACAGACTCTTTTAAACAGATATATTATTGTCTGACCAGTCAGGGAGACAATATTGCAGTTTTTTTTACGACAAAAAATGCCAAAAGCAGGATAATACATAGATTTCACCCGTGGAACTGCAAAACCACAGTTATAGTTATGTGGCATACACCAGAATCGTTTAAACAGATATATTGGTGTCTGACCAGTCAGGGAGACACTATTACAGTTTTTTTTATGGCAAAAAATGCCCAAAACAAGATAATACAGAAATTTGAACCGTGGAACTGCAAAACCACAGTTATAGCTATGTGGCGTACACCAGTAGAGATAAGTGGTGTTCGACTAGAACTGTTTGCCTATCTCAAATTCGAGCTGTTTTGGGTGGTGTTCGAGTCGTTCGACGAACGCGAGCGATTTGCAAAAAATTCGGCTGTTAGAGGTTATGTTCGATAACTGTTCGTGCACCAAAGGCGTGTATTGCATGGTGCTTGTGGCATTACAGTGGTTGCCCAAATCGATGGGAACAGTGCTCACAGTGAAACATGAAAAGCCGGCAATTCAGCAGCGGCATACACCGGTACCCGACAATTTAGAACAGAAAGAATAGAGTATCACACACAGATTAGATAGATAGAAACATGTCAGTCACATATATAAGAAGTACAGTGACAGTGTTGATTACTGTACTTGTCATTTAGTGTTAAAATAAAGGATTTATTAAAAAAAAAATTGGCGTGGGGTTCCCCGTATTTTTAGTCTCTAGCGGAGGTTAAGGAGACGGCTGAGGCAGATGTTTGAAGCCTGGGAAGGGGGTAATACCCACGGAGCTTCCCAGGCTACTAATATCAGCCCCCAGCTGAATACCTAGCCTTTACTAGCTATTAAAATGGGGGACCCCCAAAAAAATGACATGGGGTCCCCCCTATTTTAATAGTTAGCAAAGACTAGGCAGACAGCTGGGGGCTGTTATTAATAGCCTAGGAAGGGTGCCATGAATATTGGCCCCCTCCCAGGCTAGAAACACCAGCCATCAGCTGCCCCAGAAATGGCGCATCCATATGATGCGCCAATTCTGGCACTTAGCCTCGCTCTTCCCACTGCCCTGTAGCGGTGGCAAGGGGGTAATAGGGCTGGGGTTGATGTCAGCTTATAATGCCAGCTGATATCAAGCCCAGGTTAGTAATGGAGAGGCATCTATAAGACACCCCCATTACTAACCCCATAGTCAAAGTTTAAAAAAAACACAAACACTCAGAATAAAGTCTTTAAATTGAAATAAACACACAATTCTTTATTGTTTTAAATTAAACCATACTTACCGTCACGCCCATTACAGCTGAAGCCAATGTCTTCTGCAATAAAAGTAAAATAATAAAGCAGCATCATCCTTACCTCTCCATCGTTCCCAGGACTGCTCCGGCTCTGCTACATTCACATGACAGGCTGGATCGCAGCCGAAAGCTGCCATCCAGCTTGCCATGCTGCAGACACTGAGAAGCGCAGGCATGCTTGCGCTTCTCACTGTCTGGCTTTGACAGCACCCAAATGAGCCGAGGTCATGTCCAATGAACTTGGCTCACATCATGCACGTCACTGACAGCGTGGGAAAATTTTCCTGCGCTCAGCGCTTGAGCAGGAGAATTCTCCACGCTCACTGCATGCGCAGGAGAATTTTCCCATGCTGTCAGTGACGTGCATGAGGTGAGCTGAGTTCATTGAACATGCCTGCGCTTCTCAGTGTCTGCGGCATGGCAAGCTGGATGGCAGCGTTCGGCTGCGATCCAGCCTGTCATATGAATGTAGCAGAGCTGGAGCCGTCCTGGGAACCATGGAAAGGTAAGGATGATGTTGCTTTATTATTTTACTTTTATTGCAGAAGACATTGGCTTCAGCTGTAATGGGCATGATGGTAAGTATGGTTTAATTTAGAACATTAAAAAATTGTGTGTTTATTTCAATTAAAGGACTTTATTCTGAGTGTTGTGTTTTTTTAAATACTTTACTAGAAATTCATGGCGGTCATGTCTAATATTGGTGTGACCCCATGAATTTCGGGCTTAGGGCCAGCTGATAATGCCAAGCTGGCCCTAACCCCTTTATTACCCAGTGAGCCACCGCACCAGGGCCCTGGATGAGTTACGTAAAAGCCCAGAAGATGGCGTTTCTATGAACACGCCATTTTCTGGGGTGGCTGCGGACTGCAATTTGCAGCGGGTGGGGGGCCCAGAAAGCTTGGGCCTCCCTGCGCTGCGGATTCCAGCCTCCAGCTGCCTAGTTGTACCTGGCTGGGCACAAAAATAGGGCGAAGCCCCACGTATTTTTTTTTTTTATTACTTCATGAAATTCATGAAATAATTAAAAAAAATGGGCTTCCCTATATTGTTGAGTCTGGCCAGGTACAAATAGGCAGCTGGTGGTTGGGAGCAGCCCATTCCTGCCTGCTGTACCTGGCTGGACACAAAAATAGGGCGAAGCCTCACGGCAATTTTTTTATAATTATTTCATGAAATTCATGAAATAATTAAAAAAAGGGCTACCATGTATTTTTGTTTCCAGCCAGGTACAAATAGGCATCTGGGGTTTGGGGGCAGCCCGTTCCTGCCTGCAGTACCTGGCTGGACACAAAAACATGGTGAAGGCCATGTCAAATTTTTGGTGAAAAATTCTATAAAAATTTTAAAAAATACACATTTAGGGACTGCATCTTTATTAATCCCTCCATGTGAGGGGTTAATAAAGATGCAGTCCGTAAATTATTATTACTTTTTTATTATTTTTTAATTAATTTTTCCCAAAAATTTTGACGTGGGCTTCGCCATATTTTTGTATGCCAGCCAGGTACAGCATCCAGGAACGGGCTGCCCCCATCCACCAGCTGCCTATTTGTACCTGGCCAGACACAACGATAAAGGGAAGCCCTTTTTTTTTTAATTATTTCATGAATTTCATGAAATAATTTAAAAAAAAAATGCGTGGGGCTTCGCCCTATTTTTGTGTCCAGCCAGGTACAGCTAGGCAGCTGGGGGCTGGAATCCGCAGCGCAGGGAGGCCCAAGCTTTCTGGGCCCCCCCCCGCTGCAAATTGCAGTCCGCAGCCACCTCAGAAAATGGCGCATTCATAGAAGCACCATCTTCTGGCGCTGTACCCAACTCATCCAGGGCCCTGGTGCGGTGGCTCACTGGGTAATAAAGGGGTTAGGGCCAGCTTGGCATTATCAGCTGGCCCTAAGCCCGAAATTCATAGGGTCACGCCAATATTAGACATGACCGCCATGAATTTCTAGTAAAGTATTTAAAAAAACACAACACCCAGAATAAAGTCCTTTAATTGAAATAAACACACAATTTTTTAATGTTCTTAATTAAACCATACTTATCATCACGCCCATTACAGCTGAAGCCAATGTCTTCTGCAATAAAAGTAAAATAATAAAGCAACATCATCCTTACCTCTCCATGGTTCCCAGGATGGCTCCAGCTCTGCTACATTCACATGACAGGCTGGATCGCAGCCGAAAGCTGCCATCCAGCTTGCCATGCCGCAGACACTGAGAAGCGCAGGCATACTTGCGCTCCTCAGTGAGAAACCAAAAACAAGAAAAATACCGAAATAACTGGAAGTAAATAGATAGATAGCACAGTGCAAAAATAATAATAAATAATAAAGGGTATTTAGTTAACATAATTTTGATCAAAATAATGTAAAAGCCATCCCGTCACGTCACGGCAACCCTTATGGGACAGTCCTAACTCTAGTATTAAAAATCTTACCATTTGTCAAGTGACATACATATGGACAAGGGCAGAGAGACTGGATCCCTAGTGTAAGCATAAGCCTGAGGCAGAATGAGCGTCTATTTGTGTGATCTATCCATTTACTTCCAGTTATTTGGGTATTTTTCTAGTTTTTGGTTTCTCTCTGTTTAATGGCCTTGTGTGAACATGCATTTTGCATGCACATCAATTTAAGTTTCAGTTCAGACCTCCAGGTTTTTTCTTTGCGCTCCTCAGTGTCTGGCTGTGACGGCATCCAGATGAGCCGAGGTCATGTCTAATGAACTCAGCTCACCTCATGCATGTCACTGACAGCGTGGGAAAATTCTCCTGCACATGCAGTGAGAGTGAGAGAATTCTCCTGCTCAAGCGCTGAGTGCAGGAGAATTTTCCCACGCTGTCAGTGACGTGCATGAGGTGAGCCAAGTTCATTGGACATGACCTCGGCTCATCTGGTTGCCGTCACAGCCAGACACTGAGGAGCGTAAGCATGCCTGCGCTTCTCAGTGTCTGCGGCATGGCAAGCTGGATGGCAGCTTTCGGCTGCAATCCAGCCTGTCATGTGAATGTAGCAGAGCTGGATCCGTCCTGGGAACCATGGAAAGGTAAGGATGAGGTTGCTTTATTATTTTACTTTTATTGCAGAAGACATTGGCTTCAGCTGGAATGGGCGTGACGGTAAGTATGGTTTAATTTAAAACAATAAAGAATTGAGTGTTTATTTCAATTAAAGGACTTTATTCTGGGTGTTTGTGTTTTTTTTTAACTTTGACTATGAGGTTAGTAATGGGGGTGTCTTATAGACGCCTCTCCATTACTAACCTGGGCTTGATGTCAGCTGGCATTATAAGCTGACATCAACCCCAGCCCTATTACCCCACTGCCACCGCTACAAGGCACTGGGAAGAGCGAGGCTAAGTGCCAGAATTGTCGCATCCTATGGATGCGCCATTTCTGGGGCGGCTGACAGCTTGTGTTTCTAGCCTGGGAGGGGGCCAATATTCATGGCACCCTTCCTGGGCTATTAATATCAGCCCCCAGCTGTCTGCCTAGCCTTTGCTAGCTATTAAAATAGGGGGGACCCTCATTTTTTGGGGTTTCCCCCATTTTAATAGCTAGTAAAGGCTAGCTATTCAGCTGGGGGCTGATATTAGTAGCCTGGGAAGCTCTGTGGGTATTACCCCCTTCCCAGGCTTCAAACATCTGCCCCAGCCGTCTGCTTAACCTCCGCTAGAGACTAAAATTGCGGGGGAACCCCACGCCAATTTTTTTAAAATAAATCCTTTATTTTAACACTAAATGACAAGTACAGTAATCAACACTATCACTGTACTTCTTATATTTGTGACTGACATGTTTCTATCTAAATAATCTATGTGTGATGCTCTATTCTATCTGTTATAAATTGTCGGGTACCGATGCTGAATTGCCTGCCGACTTTTTTAAAGAGACAGGTGCATGAAAACACTATTATTTTTTTTTAATAAATCCTTTAACACTAAATGAAAAGTACAGTAACCAACACTGTAACTGTACTTCTTATATATGTGACTGACATGTTTCTATCTATCTAATCTATGTGTGATGCTCTATTCTTTCTGTTCTAAATTGTCGGGTACCAGTGTATGCCGCTGCTGAATTGCTGGCCGGCTTTTTTAAAGAGAGTGTCTTCTGAGCAGTTTGACAGCTTTTGGACACCTTTGAAGGTGTTTTCTATGTGTTTTCTATGTGTTTCTATGTGTTTTTGTTTGCCTGCCATTGGTTTCAACGGTGTTTGACGGTGTTCGATGGTGTTCTAAGGTGTTCGACGAACAGTTCCACGAACATCCCGATGTTTGACGAACCGAACCCGAACACTACGGGGGTGGCTCAACACTATACACCAGACTCTTTTAAACAGATATATTGGTATCTGACCAGTCAGGGAGACACTATTACAGCTTTTTCTTTATGGCAAAAAATGCCAAAAACAGGATAATACAGAGATTTGACCCGTGGAACTGCAAAACCACAGTTATAGTTATGTGGTGTACACCAGACTCTTTTAAACAGATATATTGGTGTCTGACCAGTCAGGGAGACACTATTACAGTTTTTTTTACGGCAAAAAATGCCAAAAGCAGTATAACACAAAGACTTGACCCGTGGAACTGCAAATCCACAGTTATAGTTATGTGGCGTACACCAGAATCTTTTAAACAGATATATTGGTGTCTGACCAGTCAAGGAGACACTATTACAGTTTTTTCTTACGGCAAAATATGCCGAAAGCAGGATAATACAGAGATTTGACCTATGGAACTGCAAAACCACAGTTCTATATTTCTGGCCTACACCAGAATCTTTTAAACAGGTATATTGGTGTCTGACCAGTCAGGAAAACACTATTACAGTTTTTTTATGGCAAAAAAATGCCAAAAGCAGGATAATACAGAGATTTGACCCGTGGAACTGCAAAACCACAGTTATAGTTATGTGGTGAACACCAGACTCTTTTAAACAGATATATTGGTATCTGACCAGTCAGAGAGACACTATTACAGCTTTTTTTTATGCCAAAAAATCCCAAAAACAGGATAATACAGAGATTTGACCCGTGGAACTGCAAAACCACAGTTATAGTTATGTGGTGTACACCAGACGCTTTTAAACAGATATATTGGTGTCTGACCAGTCAGGGAGACACTATTACAGTTTTTTTTTTACGGCAAAAAATGCCAAAAGCAGTATAATACAAAGATTTGACCCGTGGAATTGGAAAACCACAGTTATAGTTATGTGACGTACACTAGACTCTTTTAAACAGATATATTGGTGTCTGACCAGTCAGGGAGACACTATTACAGTTTTTTTTATGGCAAAAAATGCCAAAAGCAGGATAATACAGAGATTTGACCCGTGGAGCAGCAAAACCACAGTTCTATTTTTATGGCCTACACCAGACTCTTTTAAACAGATATATTGGTGTCTGACCAGTCAGGGAGACACTATTACAGGTTTTTTTATGGCAAAAAATGCCAAAAGCAGGATAATACAGAGATTTGACCTGTGGAACTGCAAAACCACAGTTATAGTTATGTGGCGTACATCAGAATCTTTTAAACAGATATATTGGTGTCTGACCAGTCAGGGAGACACTATTACAGTTTTTTTTTTACAGCAAAAAAATGCCCAAAACAGAATAATACAGAGATTTGACCCGTGGAACTGCAAAACCACAGTTAGAATTATGTGTCGTACACCAGAATCTTTTAAACAGATATATTGGTGTCAGACCAGTCAGGGAGACACTATCACAGGTTTTTTTTACGGCAAAAAATGCCAAAAGCAGGATAACACAGAGATTTGACCCGTGGAACTGCAAAACCACAGTTATACTTATGTGGCGTACACCAGACTCTTTTAAACAGATATATTGGTGTCTGACCAGTCAGAGAGACACTATTACTGTTTTTTTTTACGGCAAAAAATGCCAAAAGCAGGATAATACAGAGATTTGACCCGTGAACTGCAAAACCACAGTTCTATTTCTCTGGCCTACACCTGACTCTTTTAAACAGATATATTGGTGTCTGAACAGTCACAGACACACTCAATTTTTTTTTGGGGGGGGGGGGGGGAATAACAAAAGGTTAATAAGATGCGTATTTGTACTGTCTGACTGAGGAAAGAAAAAAATACAGGATTTAGATAAAAAAAAAAGGATTTTTCTTGGTCCCTGAGACCGGGGGATTAGTCTAGCAACTTGACCAACAGGAGCACACAGTACTGTAATGCAGCTTTGCTGGTATAACCACTGCATCTCCTATACATCCTGCCTGCCTGATATCTAGGATGGATATTAGTCCTGAGAAGGACTGTTTGTTTGATTTGGCAGGCTTTAGAGACCCTACACTACCTATTTCGCACTATATATTTCTCCCTAACACAGCAGCACCCTCTCTACACTGTCTGATCCGGAGCTACTGTGTCCAAGATGGCGGTGCCTGGTTTTAAATTCTCGAGGTGACGCTGTGTGGCCAGCCAATCACTGTAATGCCCACAAACAACATGGCTGTGGCATTACAGTGACTGGCTGGCAATCCCTGCATGTTCATTGGCTCTGTAAGAGGGCCAAACATGCAGGGCGGAGACGCGAGCTCCCGCCCGAGTAACCCGGAAATGCTTGGTGCTCGACGAACATCCTGGGTAGTGAGATGCTCGGGCGAGTAACGAGCAGTGTCGAGCATGCTCGCTCAACGCTTATTTTTACATTTATAGATTTTTACATTCTAGATTTAGGAGATGACAGTTGGTGCTCAAAGTTCTATAGAGTACTATAACTGTCATTTCAGGAGAACTTCAAAGCACAAATTGTAATCGTAATTGTCAGTAATGTGAAAATAATTGAAGACACATTTTATGGATTGAAGCCATGAACCCAGAATGAAAGAAAATTTCTCTGATAAGGTATATTACAAAGATGCTTATTTTCATATATACTGTAAACTATTGATTTATGAAATAAAAATGAAAACGATGGTTACACCTTAACCCCCTTCATCACCTTTGACGAAACCTATGTCATGGCCGGATAAGGGTACCATACCTTTGACGTATAGATGGCTTATTGCGATCATGCAGGCATAAGAGCGGTGGCCGAGCGGTCACCGCTGGGTGTTTGGCTTACGTGATAGCCGAGCCTTGGCTGTCACTTCCAGAAATGGTACCTGCACCGCCCTTGGCTGTTTAACCCTCTAAATGCCACAATCAATATAAATTGCAACATTAAGGTGGCTAGCAAAGGGACGAGGCTACCTCTCCCGTCCAATCGGTGCCATCACGACATCATCGAGAGGGCCTGATCACTGGCAACCCGAGGTCATCATGGTGACCAGCCTTGTTAGACCATGCCAGGGTCATGATCTAAGTGGCTTGGGTCAGTGCAGCACTGACAGGTATAGTGCATTGCAATGCATTATACCAGCGATCAGAGTAATAAAGTGGAAGTCTAGAGGGACTAAGAAAAAAAAAAAATTCACAAAATAAAAAAAAGGAAAAAAATATTATACCAATAAATAGGTATATTTATGTAAAAAACAAAAATAAACCAAAAAAAGTACACACTTGGTATTGCCAGATCCAGAACAACCTACCCTATAAAACTGTCGCACTAGTTAATCCCTTAGTGAACACCATAAAAAAAAGCAAAATGTGGCAAAGAACTATGCCTTTCATCATATTGCCGAACAAAAAATGGAATAAATTAAAAAGTCGAATGGAAATAGAAATGGTATAGCTGAAAACGTTATGTTGTCCTGCAAAAAACAAGTCTCCATAGAGCTCCATCAGTGGAGAAATAAAAAAGCTATAACTCTCAGAATATAGCGATAAAAAAACAATTATTTTTTCTATAAAATAGTTTTTATTGTAGAAAAGCATCAAAACATAAAAACAATGATATACAGTGGTTGAAAAAGTGTTTGCCCCCTTCCTGATTTCTTATTCTTTTGCATGTCTGTCACACTTACAGTAGTGTTCAAAATAAGCAGTCCAATATGACTAACCAAATTAATCACTGTTTTTGGTATAAATTCTATTACCAAATGTCAAATAATTTACCAGTTGATGCAGTAGACTCTAAGAAAACCACCAGACTCAGCATTTATAATTTGCATGTTTTTAAGTTTGTGTATTTGAATAATTAATTGAAAGGGGGTATGTTCAAAATAATAGCAGTGTGGAGTTCAATTAGTGAGGTCAATCATTCTGTGAAGAAACAGATGTGAATCAGGTGCCCCTTATTTAAGGGTGAAGCCAGCACATGTAGTACATGCATTTCTACTTTAAAGCCTAAGGGTATGTGCCCACTATGCATTTTTCAAGCGTTTATGCTGCAGAATTTCCGCAGCAGAAACGCTTGGTAATCCGCCCCCCATGGTCCCCAATGACAAGCCGCACTGTCAATGCCCATGCTGCGGATTTTTCCGCAACGTTTATGATGCGCTCAAAAATCCGCAGCATGTCCATTAATTTTGCGGACACGCAGCGTTATCGCCGCCATTGACTTGCATTGAAACACATATAATCCGTGTCAGTACATTTGTACACACGGATAATATGCATTTCTATGTGCGGATGGTACCCAAGTCTGGAGGAGAGGAGACTCTCATCCAGACCTGGGAACCATAGAAACTGTAAAAAAAAGAATTTAAAATAAAAAATAAAGTTTATACTCACCTTCTGATGTCCTCTCGGTGTTTTGTCCACGCCGTCCAGTCTCTTGCATTGCTTGCGCAGTTGTGAAGGACCTGCCATGACCTCACTGAGTCATGTGACCCATCACATGAGCATTGCAACACACCGGACGCAGCAGAGAAAACACCGGGAGGACATCTGAAGGTGAGTATAAACTTTATTTTTTTATTTTTTACCATTCTTATTCTTTTTTTTTTAACTAACTTGGTCACACTATATAAATCCATGCCGGTTACATGGATTTATATAGTGTGAACAAGTTGTCAAGCACTTTTCCAAGTGATGCTAAAATCACTTGGTAAAGCACTTGATAACCCTCATGCAGAAATGCATGTAAAGACGCTTGACAAAAACTTCTACCTGGCGGGAAAAGCGCAAGTAAAAAAAGCGTTTTTGCTGCTAGGGAGAAGCGTAAAAAATATGCAGCATTTCTGCATCGTGGGCACATAGCCTAAGAAATACGGGTAATTTGAGACATTCTTCAGAAGAACAGCGTACTTTGATTAAAAAGTTGATTGGAGAAGGTAAAACTTATAAAGAAGTGCAGACGATGATGGGCTGTTCAGCTAAAATGATCTCCAATGCTTTGAAATGGAAAGCAAAACCAGAGAGACGTGGAAGAAAACTGAAGACTGCCATTCGAATGGATCGAAGAATAGCCAGAATGGCAAAGACGCAACCAATGATCAGCTCCAGAATGATCAAAGACCGTCTCAAGTTACCTGTGAGTATTGTGAAAGTTAGAAGACTCCTGTGTGAATTTAATATCTTAGCAAGAAGTCCCCTCAAAGTCCTACAGTTAAAAAAAAAAAGACATGTACTGAAGCAGTTACAATTTGCAAAAAAACACATCAACTGGCCTAAAGAGGAATGGAGAAATATTTTGTGGACTGATGAAAGTAAAATTGTTCTTTTTGGGTCCAAGGGCCGCAGACAGTCCGTCAGATGACCCCCCAAACTCTGCATTCAAGCCACAGTACACTCTGAAGACATTGAAGCATGGTGGTGCAAGCTTCATGATATGGGCTTGTTTCCCTTACTATGGTGCTGAACCTATTTACCCCATATCAGGGATCATGGACCAGTTTGTATATATTAAAATACTTGAGAGGTCATGTTTAGTGTTGAGCCACCCCCGTAGTGTTCGAGTTCGGTTCGGTTCGTCGAACACCCTTGTGTTCGTCGAACTGTTCATCGAACACCTTCGAACACCGTTAAAACCAATGGCAGGCAAACAAAAACACATAGAAACACATAGAAAACACCTTCAAATGTGTCCAAAAGCTGACAAACTGCTCAGAAGACATAACTAACACATGGAAAAGTGACAAGTACATATAGTCATGCGAATAGAAAAGAGGTGGAGGAGTAAAAGGAGGGGGAGACACAGATATAGGCATGTCATGCCCTTCTAAAATCCAAAAAGTGAGAAGCAGACACGGCCAGTCCGTTCCTGCCCGTGCCACCTCCGTGTCGCCGGGTTTGCGCCAGAGCCGTGGTGGACCCTGACGGCCAGCCCCCCTCTCCCAATACTGGTGCCTGTCCGCTGGTGGGTATTTAAGTGGTGAAAAAAAAATCCAAAGCTTGCTAAAAAAAACAAAAAAAATGACGCCATTTTCCGAGACCCTTAGCTTCTCCAGCTTATTTTTTGTGTGCTGGGCTGACGTTTTTATTGATACCATTTTGGGGTAGATCCGATGTTTTGATCGCCCGTTATTGCATTTTATTGCAAAGTTGTAGCGACCAAAAAAACTTAATTCTGGCGTTTAAATTTTTTTTCTCGTTACGCCGTTTACTGATTGTATTAATTCTTCTTTTATATTGATAGATCGGGCGATTCTGAACGCGGCGATACCAAATATGTGTATGTGGTTTTTTTTTATATATATATATATTTTATTTTGAATGGGGCAAAAGGGGGGTGACTTAAACTTTTATATATTTTTTATTCTTTTTATTTTTTTAAAAACTTTTTTTTTACACTTTCTGCTTGCTTCTATAGTCTCCAGAGGAGACTAGAAGCAGCAGTTGTCTGATTGCTTCTACTGCATACAAGCGATGAGCAGATCGCTTGTATGCAGGAGAAATGCTCACTTGCTATGAGCGCTGACCACTAGGTGGCGATCATAGCAATTGAGACATGACAACCACAGGCGTCTGCTGCAGACCCTGAGTTGTCATGCCCACCCATTGGTGACCCGCGATCACGTGACGGGGTCACTGATGGGCGGGGCTTAGGACTCCCGGAAGCGCGAGTTAAATGCCACTGTCAGAGATTTAACATGTTAACAGCCGCAGGTGGATTGCGATTCCAATAATCAGCTGACATGTGCTCGCTTCAGTGCGGGCTCACCGCCGGAGCCCCCGCTGAACCGGCCTTCCCGACCTGGTGCGTACTATTACTGACCAGGTCGGAAAGGGGTTAAGGAACATCCTTTCCAGGGTAAAGACTTGTGTTTAAGGTAAAATAAATAACCAAAAACAAAAATACTCCTCCACACCTTGGGCTATGTTCACAAGTAGCATTTTTTATGCGTTTTTGCACGTTTGTATTGCTTTCAACCGTGACAAATGCATTCACCGGGAAATGTCATTTTAACATTTTACAACCTTATCTGGCCATGTGCTGTGTGACACATGCATACAGTGCTAAAAAGACATGGGAACAGCATGGGGAAGACCCCTGTAAGCATCTCTGACACCCAGGTCACTGCCTAAAAGTGTGCCCATCAGAAGTGATCCTTGCCGCATCAGAAGATGCAGACTTGCAGCTATCCCCGTGCAATTCCTTGTCCCAGGGCAGTGTTCAATTGTACCTCCCCTATAACTTGCAATACAAGCGCAAGTATGCAGCCTGCCACCCACCCACCCCCAGGCTGCAATACCATATTGCTAGCTTGCTTGCACTTGAAATTGGGCCTTTTAGGCATGTGGAAGTGGAATCTGGCCACCACGTCATGGCTGCATCGGTAGCCTGGTATTCATACTCAGTCCCCAGCCGCCCCGCGGCCGGGTGCCCACACACAGTCCCCAGCCGCGTGGGGGTGGCCGGGTGTCCATAAACGGTCCCCAGCCGCCCCTATTTGTCCCGGTGCACCTTATACACAAGCGCGCATACCAAAACATTACCTGTGCCCTCCCCAGTGCATTTAGTGGGAAGTACAGCCTAACCACAAACACGTGGACAAGTGAATGTGGCCAGGAATTGTCCATCTCACTGACGCCTTCACACTGGGTTAATATTGTGGAAGCCGGGACACAGTTGGACACTGGGATGCAACACGTCCTCCAGATATAGAGGATTGCGGGTCCTGGGTCAATCAGGCTTCAACACAAAGTTCAGAAGGTAGACAGCAGCAGTGGTCGGCCTCCTACACAACGAGTAAATTATTCATGATCATGAGGCCATCCACCTCCTTAGCTTTCTGTTCCTTGGAATGCAAGCGCATGTATGTAGTAGCAGCTAGGCCTGAGGTGGTCAGCGTTTTGAGGCATATTCTACCTCCTTCGAGGATTGCTGGATGTTTTCCTGCTACTATCCCAGTTCTATGACTCCCGTTAAAACAAAGCTTCAGGTGATGAATGATGGATGAGGTGGTGGCAAAGGAGAAAGAGCAGATGGAACAGGGACCATTCACATCAATATCAGGCCAGCCAACCACACATGTCTTGTAGGATATGTTTCTGTACCAAAAGGAGCGGTTCAGCTACACAGTTATAAGGCATAGAGTGAATGCAATGCCTACCAAAAATTTCGAGGCACTCCAATGCCCCTTGGAAGTGACATGGCGGTCAGAGGGCCTTAACTAAACCGTTTTTTCCATTTATAGCAACTGGGTCTCCTGTACACTATTGGCCTAAGCAGTGAATAGAAGGCTTTCCAAAAATTATTAGGCACTGCAATGCCCCTTGAATCAGACGTGGATTACAGCGTATTAAAAACCTTCTACCCATTATTGGGGAGTGGGTCTCCCTTAGTGTTCGCCTATGCATTGATAAGCAAAAGCTGACAAAAATTAGGAGGAAATGCAATGCCCTTTGCAAGAGTCGTAGAGGTTAGAGGTAATTAAAAACAACATGTCAATGCCCCTTGGAAGAGCTGTGGAGTTCAGAGTGGTTTAACAAGACGGCTTTAATGCCCCTTAGAAGAGACGTGGTGTTCAGAGTGGTTTAACAAGACAGTTTTAATGCCCCTTGGAAGAGATGTGGAGGTCGCAGTAGCTTAACAAGACGGTTTTAATGCCCCTTGGAAGAGTGGTGGAGGTCGCAGTGGAATAAAAAGACAATATCAATGCCCCTTGGAAGAGTGGTGGAGGTTACAGTGGAATAAAAAGACAATATCAACGCCCTGTGGAAGAGACGTGGAGGTCACAGTAGCTTAACAAGACGCTTTTAATGCCCCTTGGAAGAGTGGTGGAGGTCGCAGTGGAATAAAAAGAAAATATTAACGACCCTTGGAAGAGACGTGGAGGTCACAGTAGCTTAACAAGATGATTTTAATGCCCCTTACAAGAGCCATGCAGTACAGCATATTAAAAACATTATTCCCATTATTGGGGAGTGGGTCTCCCATAGTCTTTGCCTATGCCTTCCAAGCAAAAGCTGCCAAAAATTAGGACAGAGGAACTTGCAATGCTGGCAACATGGACCACGGTCACCCTGGTGGTATAGTGGTCGTGGAGGCTGAGGATAAGGAGAAGAGCAAAAAACAGCCGAAATGAGGAAGCGTATACCCATGTGTGGGTGTGAAGCGATGCATGGGAATACACCTCCCGAAATAACACAGTGGATTTGACTTTATGTTACTCTGCTGTCATTTGGTGGTGATGAGAAGTCTGGCCCAATCCAGCCCTTGTTCATTTTGATAAGGGTCAGCTTGTCAGCATTGTCAGTTGACAGGCGAGTGCGCTTTTCAGTTATAATTCCCCCAGCGGCACTAAAAACACGTTCCGATAACACGCTAGCGGCAGGGCAGGCCAGGACCTCCAAGGCATACAGAGTGAGTCCATTCCAAGTGTCCAGCTTGGATACCCAATAATTAAAAGGCACAGAGGAATCACGGAGGACGCTGGTACTCCCTCACCATCTTTTGAAACTTTCCACTCCTTGTGAGAGTACCCTGCGCCTCAGGGCCTGTAAGCTGGGCAGGTCTCAGAAAACCGTCCTAGAACATTGACAGTGTTCCCCTGCCTCTGCTGGATTGGAGTTGCGTCTCTCTTGCCTGTATGCCTTAGTTGGGCAGCGAACTGTGACCTCTGCCGCTACCGTGTTCAGATGGGAATTTTTTTAATAGTTCTGCAGCAAGGGCCTTCTGGTACTGCCCCATTTTTGTAGACCTCTCCAACTCAGGAATAAGAGAGTGAAAGTTCTACTTGTAGAGGGGGTCTAAAACTGTCATCAACCAGTAATGACTGTCACCCAACATTTTGAAAATGCGAGGGTCACGGCTAAGGCAGCGTAAGATAAAGTCAGCCATGGGTGCCAGACTGGTAACGGGCAAGACTTCCGTGTCCTCACCAAGATGACGACTGATAGTGTTGAGCGATCACTAAAATGCTCGGGTGCTCGAAGCTCGGGCCGAGCTTACCGTGATACTCGGGTGCTCGACGCGAGCAACGAGACCAATGTAAGTCTATGAGAGACCCGAGCATTTTTGCGGCAGCACCCCCGGCAGTCTGTAGAAAGCCTAAAAAGTGCCCAAAACGATAGTGACAGTGCTCAAAAGACATGGGGGCAGCATGGGGATCGCCCCTGGAAGCATTTCTGACCCCCAGGTCACTGCTGTCAACAACGTGGTCAGAGGTATTAAGCCACTTTTGCGGGCTCACAATAAAACGTTCAAAAACGAAACTGAAACGGTTTTCCTGTGAAATATGTTAAGGAATTTCCTTTCCAGGGTAAAAACTTGTGTATAAGGTAAAATAAATAACCAAAAGCAAAAATACTCCTCCACACCTTGGGCTATGTTCACAAGTAGCATTTTTCATGCGTTTTTGCACTTTTGTATTGCTTTCAACCATGACAAATGCGTTCACCGGGAAATGTCATTTTAACATTTTACAACCTTATCTGGCCATGTGCTGTGTGACACATGCATACAGTGCTGAAAAGAGAAGGGATCAGCATGGGGAAGACCCCTGGAAGCATCTCTGACCCCCAGGTCACTGTCTAAAAGTGTGGCCATCAGAAGTGATCCTTGCCGCATCAGAAGATGCAGACTTGCAACTATCCCCGTGCAAGTCCTTGTCCCAGGGCAGTGTTCAATTGTACCTCCCCCATTCCTTGCAATGCAAGTGAAAATATGCAGCCAATCACCCACCCACCCGCAGGCTGCAATACCATACTGCTAGCTTTCACTTGAAATGGGGCCTTTTAGTTTGGAGGAGGCCGAAGCTGGCCACTACCTCATGGCCGCTTCGGCATCGAGGTATCCATACTCTGTCCCCAGCCGCCCGGCGGCCGGGTGTCCACGCTCGGTCCCCAGCCGCCAGGTGGCGGCCACGTGTCCATACTCGGTCCCCAGCCGCCCTGATTTCTCCTGTCACCTTCCCCCACACTTTTCTTAGCCTGGCCTGCTTTAGGGCAGCATTGGACGAGCCCACCAGAGAACCAGACTCCTCCAGTGGGCCCTGGCTTCTCCATCAGGGGAGTTGAGAGTGCCTAGGTGAGGAGCATGATGATGATGATAGAAGTTAGCATCTGCTTTGTTTTCTTGGAATGCAAGCGCATGTATGCAGTAGCGGCTAGGCCTGAGGTGGTCCGCGTTTTGGTGCATATCCTACCTCCTCCGAGGATTGCTGGATGTTTTCCTGCTACTATCCCAGTTCTATGACTCCCGTTAAAACAAAGCTTCAGGTGATAAATGATGGATGAGGTGGTGGCAAAGGAGAAAGAGCAGGAGGAACAGGGACCATTCACATCAATATCAGGCCAGTCAACCAGATATGTCTTGTAGGATATGTTTCTGTAACAAAAGGAGCGGTTCGGCTACACAGTTATAGGGCATACAGTGAGTGCAATGCCTACCAAAAATTTCGAGCCACTCCAATGCCCCTTGGAAATGACATGGAGGTCAGAGGGCGTTAACTAAACCTTTTTTTCGATTTATAGCAACTGGGTCTCCCGTGCACTGTTGGCCTAAACAGTGAATGGAAGGCTTTCCAAAAATTATGAGGAACTGCAATGCCCCTTACAAGAGCCATGTGTGGCACCCCAGGGGTCTGGTCACCACAGTAATAGAGATATTACGTCGGAGAGCAAGTGGGAGGTTTCCTGGTCAGGATCCCTTAAACATGCAACATCCTCCTGCCCCAGTCCTGGGAGGGGAGAATTCTGCCCTTATAAACTGGATCTGGGGCGGGGTTGAGTGAGTCAGAGAACAGTCAGAGTCAGAGTGAGAGCAAGGGAAAGTAACAGCAAGGAGCTCTGTAGGAGCTAGGAGCTAAAGACCAGGGGCTGGAAGCTGAGCAGAGCTCGCCCTGGCAGAAGACAATAGGAACCGGACACAGGAGTCCGAAGCTGTGAGGACTTATATATCCAGCAGCAGAAACCAGCCGGCAGGGGATTTCAGGTCCTCTGGCCATAGAAGCCCGGAGGCTCAGTCACAAGCAAGGGACCAGCACCGTTGTCGTGGAGCGGAAGCTAACAGAAGGCCCCAAGTCACCAGCCATACGGGTGAGCACTACACGGTACACTCAGGGACGTGGGCTACTTCTACCCGCTTACAGCAATGTAGCCAGGAAGAGTGCAGACAGACGGGGAGGCCTACAACTCCACCTGGCCAGGGGAACTCCTGCTTGCTCACAGACTGACCAGGCCTCTTATGCTAGTCAGTACTCCCGGGAGGGTCTACCTTATAATCATCAGTAAAGACCCTGAACTGCACTGCAAAGACTCTGAGTCGTTCCTGCTGCGCTCGTGCACCATCACTCCCATCATCCACACTCACTGCCCTGAGTCTATACTCCTCCCGAGGGGAGTTATCCCGTTCTATGCTGCGCACACAACACCAGCCTCAGCGGTCTGTCTCGCAGAGGTGGTACTCCCTGACCGCAATCCACGGGTGGCGCAGTCGGACAATTAACTTCAAAACCTAAGAAAGACTGCCACTGGTTTGACCAGCCTGAGCCACGGTACCGGGTCACCGCCACGGAGACTACAGACCCCAGAGACCCGGCACCGGGTATCCCACACACGTGTACACACGGCCCAGGGGGCGCGCCACATGCAGTACAGCATATTGCAAACATAAGTCCCATTATTGGGGAGTGGGTGTCCCATAGTATTTGCTTATGCCTTGCAAGCAAAAGCTGCCAAAAATTAGGACGGAGCAACTTGCAATGCCCCTTACAAGAGCCATGCAGTACAGCATATTACAAACATAAGTCCCATTATTGGGGAGTGGGTCTCAATAGTATTTGCTTATGCCTTGCAAGCAAAAGCTGTCAAAAATTAGGACGGAGCAACTTGCAATGCCCCTTACAAGAGCCATGCAGTACAGCATATTACAAACATAAGTCCCATTATTGGGGAGTGGGTCTCCCATAGTATTTGCTTATGCTTTCCCAGCAAAAGCTGCCAAAAATTAGGACGGAGCAACTTCCAATGCCCCTTACAAGAGCCATGCAGTACAGCATATTACAAACATAAGTCCCATTATTGGGGAGTAGGTGTCCCATGGTATTTGCTTATGCTTTACCAGCAAAAGCTGCCAAAAATTAGGACGGAGCAACTTGCAATGCCCCTTACAAGAGCCATGCAGTACAGTATATTACAAACATAATTCCCATTATTGGGGAGTGGGTGTCCCATGGTATTTGCTTATGCTTTCCCAGCAAAAGCTGCCAAAAATTAGGACGGAGGAACTTGGAATGCTGGCACCCTGGTGGTATAGTGGTGGTGGAGGCTGAGGATAAGGAGAAGAAGATTAAACAGCCGAAACGAGGGAGCGTATACCCATGTGTGGGTGTGAAGCAGTGCATATGAATGCACCTCCCGAAATAACACAGTGGATTTGACTTTATGTTACTCTGCTGTCATTTGGTGGTGATGACAAGTCTGGCCCAATCCAGCCCTTGTTCATTTTGATAAGGGTCAGCTTGTCAGCATTGTCAGTTGACAGGCGAGTGCGCTTATCAGTTATAATTCCCCCAGTGGCACTAAAAACACTCTCCGATAACACGCTAGCGGCAGGGCAGGCCAGGACCTCAAAGGCGTACAGAGCGAGTTCATTCCAAGTGTCCAGCTTGGATACCCAATAATTAAAAGGCACAGAGGAATCACGGAGGACGCTGGTACGATCTGCAAGGTACTCCCTCACCATCTTTTGAAACTTTCCACTCCTTGTGAGAGTACCCCGCGCCTCAGGGCCTGTAAGCTGGGCGGGTGTCAGAAAACTGTCCCAGAACGTTGACAGTGTTCCCCTGCCTCTGCTGGATTGGAGTTGCATCTCTCTCGCCTGTACGCCTTGGTTGGGCAACGAACTGTGACCTCTGCCGCTAGCGTGTTCAGATGGGAATTTTTTTAAGAGTTCTGCAGCAAGGGCCTTCTGGTATTGCCCCATATTTGTAGACCTCTCCACCTCAGGAATAAGAGAGTGAAAGTTCTCCTTGTAGCGGGGGTCTACAAGTGTCACCAACCAGTGATGACTGTCACCAAACATTTTGACAACGCGAGGGTCACGGTTAAGGTAGCGTAACATAAAGTCAGCCATGCGTGCCAGACTGGTAACGGGCAAGATTTCCGTGTCCTCACCAAGATGACGACTGACCATGCTCTCCTCCTCCTCCTCTTCCTCCTCCCCCCTGTCCTCAGGCCACCCACGCTGAACCGACGGTATGACACTTGTACAGGTATTACCGTCTACAACGCATGATAGCAGCTCCTGTTCTTCCTCCTCCTCCTCCTCCTCTCCCTCATTGTCCCCCAATGCACGTTGGGATGAGATGAGGCTGGGCTGTGTGTAATTGCCCGCTATGGCTTCTTGATCCATCTCATCATACTCTGGCTGCAATGCCTCCTCTTTAATTCTCTGCAGAGAGTGTTGCAAAAGACAGACAAGTGGGATGCTGACACTAATGATGGCGTCATCGCCACTCACCATCTTGGTGGCCTCCTCAAAGTTTGTCAGGATGGTACATATGTCAGACATCCAGGTCCACTCCTGAGGTCTTATGTGTGGAGTCTGACCTGAATATCGACGGCCTTGTTGCAGCTGGTACTCCACAACTGCTCTCTTCTGCTCACAAATCCTTTGCAACATGTGGAGGGTAGAGTTCCAACATGTGGGGACATCACACACCAGTCGGTGTGCCGGAAGCTGCAAACGCTGCTGCAACACAGCAAGGGCGGCGGAAGCTGTAGCCGACTTGCGAAAATGAGCTGACAGGCGGCGTACTTTCACGAGCAGATCTGGCAACTCGGGGTACAATTTAGGAAACCGCTGAACCACGAGGTTAAGCACATGAGCCAGGCATGGTACGTGTGTGATCTCACCTCGCCTCAGAGCCGCCACCAGGTTAGGGCCATTGTCACACACGACCATGCCGGGATGTAGGTTCAGCGGTCTCAGCCACAGATCTGCCTGCTCTTTCACAGCTGTCCACAACTCACAAGCAGTGTGAGGTTTATCACCTAAGCTTATGAGTTTCAGCACAGCCTGTTGCCGCTTGGCGGAGGCAGTACTGCAATGCTTCCAGCTTGTAACTGATGTGATGATATCTGAGATGGAGGCTGAACATGAGGAGGAGGAGGAGGATGCGCAGGAGCTGTACACTGTGGGGGCAACTCTGACTGACATAGGGCCCGCAATCCTCGGTGTGGGGAGGATGTGTTCCGTCCCAAGGTCCGACTGGGTCCCGGCTTCCACTATGTTTACCCAGTGTGCCGTCAGAGAGATGTACCGTCCCTGGCCACAGGCACTTGTCCACGTGTCCGTTGTCAGGTGGACTCTCCCAGTAACTGCGTTGTTGAGGGCACGGCAGATGCTTTGGGACACGTGCTTGTGTAGTGCGGGGATGGCACACCGGGAAAAATAGTGTCGGCTGGGGACCGAGTAGCGAGGGACGGCCACCGCCATAAGATTGCGGAAGGATTCCGTCTCCACCAGCCTAAAAGGCAGCATTTCCAATGCAAGCAGTCGTGAAATGTGCGACTTTAGGACTGTGGCCTGTGGGGCGTTGGCTGCGAATTTCCGCTTTCGTTCAAAGGTCTGGGATATGGACAGTTGAACGCTGCGGTGGGACGTGGACGTGGACGTTGATGCTGTTTCTTGAGAAACTGCCATAACAAGTGAAGACTGAGAGGAGGGGGCATCTTTACATGCAGTATGGACAGGGGATTGCCTTGCACATACAACAGGGGGTTCTATTGCACGCACAACAGTGGAAGAAGCAGTGGTGACACCCGCTGACACTGGTCGTGGACCCTGGGTTTTGCCCTACAAAGTCGGGTGCTTTGCTGCCATGTGCCTGATCATGCTGGTGGTGGTCAGGCTGGTAGTTTTGTCACCCCTGCTGATGCTGGCATGGCAGGTGGAACATATGGCCTTTTTGGGGTTATCAGCAGAGTCTTTAAAAAAATTCCAGACTCTGGAAGACCTACCGCTTGTACTGGCAACGTCCCTCGTGTTGGTGTTACGGTGAACGGTTGCCTGCCTTCTGTCTGCGGCCACCACACTGCTTCTTCCTGCCTGTTGGGGTACTCTGCCTCCCTCCCCCTGTGTGCTGCTGTCCTCACTCTGCATGTCCTCCTTCCACGTTGGGTCAGTTACTAGATCATCCACCACCTCCTCCTCTTCCACTTGCGCACCACGATCCTCCTCCTCACTTCCTGGCAATTGTGTCTCGTCATCGTTCACCTCTTGTGACAGATTGCCAACGTCGACTTCCTGTGGCCGTGGCTGTTCAAATATTTGGGCATCGCAACATGGGATCTCCTCTTTCACCACTTCAAGCGTATCAGGCGAGGGGCCCAAATATGGAAATGGATCAGTGAACAGCTCTTCAGAGTGTCCAAGTGTGGGATCACTTGCTCTCTGACGACACTCGGCATGGTGGGAGGAAGGAGCATCAGGGTGAGGAGGAGTATGCGGTCGAGACTCACAGCTACTAAGAGTTGACCGTGTGGAAGACAGACCGGAGGTGGTGGTGCCCAGGTAACTGGAAGTATTGTCTGCTATCCAATTAATAACCTGTTCACACTGATCAGTTCTCAATACTGGTGTTGTCCTGTGCTTCCCTAGTAATTCGGTCAAGAAGTGGGAGCGAGAAGATGTGACTGTTGGTTGTGGCACATTTTCATCTTGGCCACGGCCCCGTCCTCTGCACGAACCATCACCAGAACGTCCACTTCCACGTCCCTTGCCACGCGCCTTGCCCATTGTAAATGAAGTAAAATAGCTTACACTTGCACTATCAATGGAAAAAGGGTAATAAAGAGTAGATTAGAACCGTGGAAGAGGAAAACCACAGTTATTGTTTACTGGGGTATACCACACTTTTTTAAATAGAGATATTTGCGGCTGAACAGTGAGCGACACACTCAAACTGCTTTTTTTTTAGATACCAAAGGCCCAAAACTGGATAGTACAGCGATTTGACCCGTGGAACTGCGAAACCACACTGGGATGTCGGGCCTACACAAGACTATTTTCAACAGATATATTTTTGTGTCACAACAGTCAGGAGACACTACTGTTTTTCTTTACGGAAAAAACTACCAAAACCTGAATAATAGAGATTTTTTCCATGGGATGGCAAAACTACAGTTATTGTTTACTGGGGTATACCACACTTTTTTAAATAGAGATATTTGCGGCTGAACAGTGAGCGACACACTCAAACTGTTTTTTTTAGATATAAATGGCCCAAAAGTGGATAATACAGAGGTTTGACCCGTGAAACTGCAAAGCCACACTTGTATTTCTCGGGCCTACACCAGACTATTTTCAACAGATATATTTGTGTCTGAACAATCAGGAGACACTATTTATTTTTTACCTCAAAAAATGCCAAAAGCAGGATAATAGAGATTTTTTACTGTGGAACAGCAAAACCACAGTTATAATTTACTGGTGTATACCAGGCTTTTTAAAATATATATATATTTGCGGCTGAACAGTGAGCGACACACTCAAACTGTTTTTTTTAGATACAAATGGCCCAAAAGTGGATAATACAGAGGTTTGAACCGTGAAACTGCAAAGCCACACTTGTATTTCTCGGGCCTACACCCGACTATTTTCAACAGATATATTTGTGTCTGGACAATCAGGAGACACTATTTATTTTTTACGGCAAAAAATGGCAAAAGCAGGATAATAGAGATTTTTTACTGTGGAACAGCAAAATCACAGTTATAATTTACTGGTGTATACCAGGCTTTTTAAAATATATATATATTTGCGGCTGAACAGTGAGCGACACACTCAAACTGCTTTTTTTAGATACAAATGGCCCAAAAGTGGATAATACAGAGGTTTGAACCGTGAAACTGCAAAGCCACACTTGTATTTCTCGGGCCTACACCAGACTATTTTCAACAGATAAATTTGTGTCTGAACAATCAGGAGACAGTATTTATTTTTTACGGCAACAAATGCCAAAAGCAGGATAATAGAGATGTTTTACCGTGGAACAGCAAAACCACAGTTATAATTCACTGGTGTATACCAGACTTTTTTGAATATATATATATTTGCGGCTGAA
The DNA here is from genome assembly GCF_046119375.1 of Phyllobates terribilis. NCBI lineage: Eukaryota > Metazoa > Chordata > Amphibia > Anura > Dendrobatidae > Phyllobates > Phyllobates terribilis. The sequence continues at coordinate 910,402,879 of NW_027362763.1, read as the reverse complement.
CATTGAGCGACACACTCAAACTGCTTTTTTTAGATACAAATGGCCCAAAAGTGGATAATACAGAGGTTTGAACCGTGAAACTGCAAAGCCACACTTGTATTTCTCGGGACTACACCAGACTATTTTCAACAGATATATTTGTGTCTGAACAATCAGGAGACACTATTTATTTTTTACGGCAAAAAATGCCAAAAGCAGGATAATAGAGATGTTTTACCGTGGAACAGCAAAACCACAGTTATAATTTACTGGTGTATACCAGACTTTTTTGAATATATATATATTTGCGGCTGAACAGTGAGCGACACACTCAAACTGTTTTTTTTAGATACAAATGGCCCAAAAGTGGATAATACAGAGGTTTGAACCGTGGAACTGCAAAACCACACTTGTATTTCTTGGGCCTACACCAGACTATTTTCAACAGATATATTTGTGTCTGAACAATCAGGAGACACTATTTATTTTTTATGGCAAAAAATGCCAAAAGCAGGATAATAGAGATGTTTTACCGTGGAAGAGCAAAACCACAGTTATAATTTACTGGTGTATACCAGACTTTTTTGAATATATATATATTTGCGACTGAACAGTGAGCGACACACTGAAACTGTTTTTTTTTAGATACAAATGGCCCAAAAGTGGATAATACAGAGGTTTGAACCGTGGAACTGCAAAACCACACTTGTATTTCTCGGGCCTACACCAGACTATTTTCAACAGATATATTTGTGTCTGAACAATCAGGAGACACTATTTATTTTTTACGGCAAAAAATGCCAAAAGCAGGATAATAGAGATTTTTTACTGTGGAACAGCAAAACCACAGTTATAATTTACTGGTGTATACCAGGCTTTTTAAAATATATATATATATTTGCGGCTGAACAGTGAGAGACACACTCAAACTGTTTTTTTTAGATACAAATGGCCCAAAAGTGGATAATACAGAGGTTTGTACCGTGGAACTGCAAAACCACACTTGTATTTCTCGGGCCTACACCAGACTATTTTCAACAGATATATTTGTGCCTGAAAAATCAGGGAGACACTATTATTTTTTTTTTTTACAGCAAAAAATGCAAAAAGCAGGATAATAGAGATTTCTTACCGTGGATCAGCAAAAGCACACTTCTGTCTCTCTGGCCTACACCAGACTATTTTCAACAGATATATTTGTGTCTGAAAAATCAGGGAGACACTATTATTATTTTTATACAGCAAAAAATGCCAAAAACAGGATAATAGAGATGTTTTACCGTGGAACATCAAAACCACAGTAATAATTTACTGGTGTATACCAGACTTTTTTAAATATATATATTTGCGGCTGAACAGTGAGCGACACACTCAAACTGTTTTTTTTAGATACAAATGGCCAATAGAACTGCAAAACCACACTTCTATTTCTCTGGCCTACACCAGACTATTTTCAACAGATATATTTGTGTCTGAATAATCAGAGGCACACTTTTTTTTTTGGGGGGGGACACCAAAAGGTTAATAAGATGGGTATTTGTACATTGTGAAGTAGTAAAAAAAAAAGAGGATTTAGAAAAAAAAAAGGATTTTTCCTGGCCCCCGGGACCTGGAGCTAAGTCCAGCAATTTCAGCAACAGGAGGAGCACACAGGACTGTAATGCAGCGTTTGCTGGTATAACCACTGCGCCTCCTATACAGCCTGCCTGCCTGCCTGCCTGATATACCTGGGATGGATATTAGTCCTGAGAAGGACTGTTTGTTTGATCTGGCAGCCTTTACAGACATTACACTAACTATTTTGCAGGATATATCTCTCCCTAAATCAGCAGCGCTGTCCCTACACTGTCTGATCCGGAGCGACTGTGTCCAAGATGGCGGCGCCCGGTTTTAAATACTCGAGGTGACGCTGTGCGGCCAGCCAATCACTGTAATGCCCACAAACAACATGGCTGCAGCATTACAGTGACTGGCTGGCAATCCCTGCATGTTCATTGGCTCTGTAAAGAGTGCCAAACATGCAGGGCGGAGACCCGAGCTCCCGCCCATGTAACCCGGAAATGCTCGGTGCTCGCCGAACATCCCGAGTAGCGTGATGCCTGGGCGAGTACCAAGCAGTGTCGAGCATGTTCGCTCAACACTACACCTTAGCGATCCTGGGACTTGTAGTTCTCCAGGGATTCTGGTTATGCCTTACTGGGTCATAGAGATCCCGGTAAGCTCGGATCCGGTGTCTGGTAAATGCTTCGGGGTGAGCTGGTTAAGCTCCTCTGCCCCTTATGTACTAATTCGCCACTCGCCTTTGGCCTACTCGGGCCCTCACTAGGCTATACACACTAACGGCAGCTTGCCGCGCTTCACCGATCTTATGGCGCCGGCACACCTTAAGCTCTATCTGGGCTCCCTGAATCTAGCTAGCAGGAGCCTCGTGCTCCACTGCTGAACTATTAACTGAGTTCTCTAGACTAGACTGAGCTCCACTGCAGACTGACCTCTCTTAGGCTTCTCTACTGCAGGAACTCTTCAGAGGAACTGAACTGCCTAGCTCCACCTTCCCTATTTATATCCCTAACGGGCTCCCTCTGCTGGTCTGAGGTGGAAGGTGGAGATGTGTGAATGTTTATGGGGGCCTCTTGTGGAGGATGCCATCAATACACTCTTCTAGGATCTGTGATACCAAGTGCAGCGGGGCGTCACAGATGCTATTGACGAAGAGGTTAGGTTGCGCCTTCCTGGACAGAGACGGAGTACTGGAAGCACGTCAACAACTGCATCCTCAAACACAACTCTGCCTCTGACCACAAGTCGTAGTGGCTCTTCAGGTCGCATGGGCTCTAAGCATTGCATAACCTGGGCATTTATTCAGATCGATAAGGATGACCCAACTCGTGTTATCTGTAATATTTGTCACCAAAAGCTAAGTAGAGGCCAAAAAATCCATAGTTTGAGTACTTCATGCATGTACCGTCACATGGATATGAAGCATAAGTTGCAGTGGGAAGCTCACTGTGCTACAATGCGGCCTAGCAGGCTGGGCCAACCACCGTCTGCCCCATCTTGTGCATCCGTGGCCTCTTCATCCTCTGTGACTGGGGGGACAGCAGTCACACATGTTTTTGGACGCAGACCTGCCACCTCTTTACCTGCAACAGCCAGTGTGATTGGCAGGTCGTCAGTTCATTGGGAAGTGGAAACACCTGCTGGTGTTGAGCGCTCTCTGACATCGAGAGCACCACTTTTGGATCAAGGCAACCTAACATGTCCGCCTGTATCTTCCTCACAGACCAGCAGTTTGCCGTGGACACCCTAATCAACCCCGTCAAAGCACAACAGCCAGCCCTCGGTCCCTCAGATGTGGAAAAGTAAAAGACCATTTCCTCCTAGCCATGAGAAAGCTAAGAGATTGAATTTCACCATCTGCAAGCTCTTGGCTACAGAAATACTGCCTTTCCGCCTGGAGGACACAGTGGATTTTAGAGACCTTATGTCCGTCTCAGTGCCCCAGTACCAGATGCCCAGTCAGCACTACCTCTCAAAGAAAGGTGTGCCTGCGCTCCACCAGCATGTCACACACAACATCACCGCTTCTTTGAGAAACTCTGTGTGTGACAGGGTGCATTTCACCACAGACACTTGGACGAGTAGGCATGGACAGGGGTGCTACATGTCGCTGACTGGGCACTGGGTAACTATGGTGACAGCAGGACAAGGGGCTGCTGTCCAAGTCTTACCGTCCCCACGAGTTTTGCGTCAATCCTCTTTATCTTGAAGTTCCTCCACTGCTTCTGCCTCCTCAACCTCCTCTCGGTCCTCCACCTGCACCCAAAGCCTGTCTGGTAATGCCACCTGCTTTCTAACTGTGCAGAAGGAATCCTGCATACCTCCTTACTATGATGGCAGCAGGGCTCAACGGCATCAGTGTTTACTTTGAAATGTCTGGGAAATGTGAGTCACACAGCTGAGGACTTGTGGTCAGCTCTGGAGACCCAGTTTCATGAATGGTTGTCTCCACTGGACCTGCAACCAGGGAAGGCCGTGTGCGACAATGCTGCAAACCTGGGTGCGGCCCTTCGCCGGGGCAATGTCACACACGTGCCTTGTATGGCTCACGTGTTGAACCTGGTTGTCCATAAATTTTTAGCCCACTATCCCGGACTAGATGGCCTTCTGCAGAGGGCACGGTCGCTGTGTGCTCACTTCCGCCGTTCGCATCCCGCAGCTCAACGACGTATATCTCTACAGAAGTCGTTGGGCCTGCCAGTTCACCGGCTGAAATGCGATGTGCCGACACGGTGGAATTCAACTCTGCACATGTTGCAGCGACTGTGGCAGCACCGACAAGCCCTGGTGCAATACGTTCTGACGTATAACCTGGGCCAACGAGATCCAGAGGTGGGGCAAATCACGCTGCAGGAGTGGTCTCAGATCAGGGACCTATGAAGTTGACGCGCCCCCTGGGCCGTGGGGCACCCTGAGCCGTGCCGGTAGACGCTGGGGGTTGTAGTCACTGTGGCGGTGACCCGGTCCGTGACCCAGGGCGGTCAATCCAACGGTAATTTGTATATATGGATTTTATAATGTCCGACTACGCCACCTGTGGAGTGCGGCCAAAGGGGCCGCCACTGCGGAACAGTCCTCTGAAGCTGGTGGTTTTGCAGCAATGGTATTATTACTCACCACAGGAAGAGTGTAGCTTCAGGGCAGTGTGGGTGGATGATGGTGGTTGTAGTGCAGGGAGTCAGTAATGAACACAGAGTCCGTGTGATGCAGTCCCAAGATTTTTACTCACAGTTGTTGCAGTCCAGATTACAGGTACCAGAGCAATCTCACCCGTCGTGCTGTGCGTACTCAGTGAGGGGCTCAGTCCACCCCCAGATAGCTCCGGAGTACTTAGCAGGACCCCCTTCTGTGTGTCCTTTCTCTGGCCTTCTCCCTGCACCGCACACCCAGTGACACCTCTATCTGGTATCCTCGGGCGTTGGCGGGCGACTTCTGTTCCGTTCCCTGGGACCTATGTGGCTACCTTCTTAGTGAGACTTGTGTGGACTTTTGCCTGCAGTACATGAAATGCTGCAGCTTCCGGTTTCTAGTTGAGCCTTGCTGTTTCTCCTCTAGTTGAGGGACCGGTTCCTCTTATCTGGCCTGACCCCTCTACCTCCTGGTAGCAGCGGGAGTACAGGTGGCCTTCTGCACGGCCCATAGCCCTAGGGTCCCTTCGGTTCCTGGAGCCTTCCTGCTCCCACTCCTCTCTTCTCTCCTTCAGTCCTGGGCCTCCCAGGCTAGGCCCGCCTCCGGAGCAGAGCTCATGCCGATCCGCTGCTCCTGTCACTTTTCCTCCTCTGACTGGCTTGCTCTTTCTAAGATGGCTTCCTATTTATACTCTCCCTGTCATGTGCTCCCCTAAGCTGCTCCCCTAAGCACCACTACATAGGACCCTCCCACCAGCTAGGGACCTGGGACTGTGCTCTCCCTTAGGAGCAATCTCGCCCTAACCCCACTGCGGGTATGTGTTGGATGCAGGTGTTAGGGTCCCGAGCCATACGCCTTCCTTACCTGAGGGTGAGATACCACACCTCTGGGTGAGATGCAGTAATTCTGTGGCGACTGAACCCTCAGGGGCGCCACACACCCTTCTGCACAGTTTTGAAATGGCGACGAAGATGTTTAATGCTGACGACGATCCCATTATCAGCATGACTATTCCGGTGATTTACATGCTGGAGCACACATTAAACAGAATTCAGAGTCAGGTGGTGGGACAAGAGGAGATGGAGGCAGTAGAGGAGGAGTCGTATGCGGAAGGGATAACATCTCCAAGGTCCAGACGGTTGGCAGCACCAAGGCGGCAGGCATGGGAGGGTGGGGGAGAGGGATTAACCAGGGCGCATGGTAGCAGCCAAACTGTTGAGGAATGTGCAGGAGCCGAGGAAGAAGTGGAGGATGAACTGGCGATGGGCATGGAAGACTCATCAGATGAGGGAGACCTTGATCACATTTCTGTTGTGCGAGGTTGGGGGGAGAGGGCAGAGGAAGGAAGCATGGACAACAAGGACTTGGTCCTCCTGGATGCGCAAGACACATGAGTGCCTTCTTGCTGCACTACCTGCAACATGACCCTCAGATTGCAGAATTCGAAGTAATCCCGACTACTGGGTTGACACACTCTTAGATCCCCGGTACAAAAGTAAATTTGCCGAAATAATTCCTGCCATAAAAAGGGATTGACGCATGCAGGAGTATCTGCAGACGCTGTTGCAGAATCTTACATGTGCTTTTCCACAAAACACTAGTGGTGCACGAAGTGAATCTCACGGTTCTAACTTGCCAACCGTGGGACTGTCGAGTCTTCATCACTCAAACCGTAACAGTAACACAGTATCTGCTGGTAACAACAATTTTGTGGAATCGTTTCACCACTTTTTTAGACCATCCTTTGCAAGGCCACAGGAGACAAGAAGTCTGACACATAGTCAATGCCTAGATTGGATGGTGCAGGAGTATCTCCAAGTGAACATCGAAGCCATGACTGTATCACTGGACCCTTGCTCATTTTGGTATTCCAATCTGGAAAAATGGCCGGAGCTCGCCATTCTCGCCTTGGAGATCTTGTCATGCCCTGCAGCCAGTGTTCTCTCTGAACGTGTGTTCAGCGCTGCTGATGGTGTGCTGACAGATAAGCGCATGCGGCTGTCCACTGAGAATGTAGACAGACTCACGTTCATAAAGATGAACAAATCATGGATTCGCAAGGACTTTTCTAACCCTGTGTTATCCTTGGGAGACTAAAAGCTTGAGGATTTGGTAATGTCACCTCACCAACTGTTTTAAGCAACTGTTAGGCAATTGATGCCACTTAACCCTAGAACGCATGACCATAAAAATCTACACTTTCATATACCTGGGGCCTTTTAGGCCTGTGTGCAAATAACATGGAGTAACTCAAACTCAAATGACAAACAACTATATACATGAAGAATACCTAGAGTTTCAAAATTCTAACTAAAGTAATCTTGCAGAAAATAGAAAACAATTAACAGGGCGGGACTGCGAGGCCCCAGGTATGCGTTCTAGGGTTAAGTGGTGTCTGTGCCACAATTTTGGGAAAAAATAAAGACTCTTTTTGGAGTCCCCTTGCTGTGTCTTACGTGACGTTGGCATCGTCAATTCCAGGTGGGTTGGGTAGCCCCCTTTTAACTGTAAGAAACTACATACACTATGGCTTGGGGTAACACAGATGGTTGAGTCTGAAGAGCTGTTTACTCAGAGGTCTGCTCCAAATCTTCAGTGTCTGCTAGTCAGCGTAGAATTTTTAACTGCATCTAGCCTAGGCAATACTTTGGGCGTAGTAGCCCAGCTGCGAAGCAAGCTGCACCGCCTGTGTATCTAATAAGAATTTTTAAATGCATCTAGCCTAGGCAGACTGTGGGGACCCCCAACCAAACCCAGACGCTCAGCCCCCCTACCGCCCCCCTTTCCTTGACAATAAAATAATGTAACTCTTACAACTGGATGGGTGAGGATCAGTCACAGCTTTAATAACTCTTTATACTCATTCCATTAGAAAGGCATTTTATTTCTAAAATAATTCAGCTTGTTGCAGCATGCCCTGGGTCTCCTCTCCGGCAAGTTGGCCAACAAGTGTAACTCTCCAACATATCCTTTCTATTTCCAGGCCACGGAGTATCCTGCGTACTCGTATGCAGGACTCTGACCCCCACCCATTACTCTTAACGCTTGTTCCACTCCGTCCTGGAGTCCTGACAGGAATATCTCCAGTCCAATATCCATTAAGTGAACACTGTCGGGCCGTATGAGGCCTGCTTTATCTCCTTCCAGTTGTCGGTGTCGTATGACTACACCGCCTCTGTCTCTTCTAAATTTTGCCATCCGAATATTTATTACCCGCCTTGTCCGTTCGATGGCTGTGATGTCTCGCGCACCTTGCCATACCGCTATCGGCACAATCTCTGACCATACTATAGTTAGTTTTGTGAAAAATTCTCTGAAGCGCTCAGTGTCTAGTTTCATTATTGCCATTAGTTATGCGCTCTTGTGATGACCTAGGTTGTTTCCCCCGGCCTGTATAACTAAGATGACCAGACCTCTTGCCTCACTCCCTACCTTGATTACCTCCATTAGTACCTGTGGCCATAGCAGGCCTCTAATACCTCTCCAGTTGAAATATGTGTTATGAAACTCTAATTTCCTCCCGCCTGGGTGAACTTTCGCCCTTTTTTCTGCCCAATATATATACGAGTGGCCTATCACCCACACTGTTGGCTTAGCGTCACCTGTAAAAGAAACAAACCACATTAGGATAACAAGTCCGGTGTTATGTATCTCGCCAAACACGTGGATTGCCATCTCCCTATCCTCTGAACTTCCGTTTCTGACAGTCCTGCTCTTGCTGCTTCCGTGGCCGTGCCTATGCGGAATGAGCGTGTCCCGTAATCTTTGGGGTGGTTCCCTGCCGATTTTATGCATTTATTAAATATAGCTTGGAACTGGTATCTTGATAATGGCGTTCCATCAATGTGTGATAGGAAGAAATTACTTTGTGATCTGATGGTTATATATGTTTTTACTATTGTTACCCGACTCAGTGTACCGTTTATGGGTTGTAGAAGTACCCAAGTGCCCTTGCCCGCTGGAACCATTTTTGATTGGCGTATGCGTAGACGTATTGCATTATTGGCTATGACTACGTCCTGGTGTAATAAGCCTCCACTGGTGGTAATTTTGGATTGAGGGACTAATTCGCTTATGCATAGCGCCCCGAAGAAGGCGATCACAAATGCAGTAGACAGTAGTGTTGCTTCAAATTGTGAGTGTAATGTTAATAGTGTTAGGGATATGATGTGAGAAATCAGTTTTAGTGACACGGGACGGGACATCTACACTCCTGACTTGGCTGACCCCTTTTCCACCCTTTTATGGATTGTCTGATGATGAATCTTTGTCACATCTCCCCAATTCAGTAGTTGGAAGTGAAATGCTACTCCGGTCAGACACCGCTGCGCTGACGCCCCTGATATGCCCCTCATCATTAGCTGGTGGAGAAATTCTATGGTGACTTGTGATCTGGCTTGTTCACATTAGCCAATCCATCTGCCTGCTAGTAGTCGAGTCCACTCTTCCCATGCCTTACCGTATGCTTGCCACGTCGACGGGGCAACTGACGCTCTGATTAATGGCATCAACTATTCGCCACTAGATCACATAGGGAGGGTGGGCAACTGTTGCCCGATGGGTGGTCGTTGGGGTAGAGCTCTGTGAAAATCTGCCAATTGAATTGTGATAAAGCGTTAGCAGCAGCTTTAGACCCCTCAGCATCGTGGCTAGCGCGGACCCATACATTGTGGTTTAGGCACAGGAATGCTAGCCTACGTAGTATGCCTAGCACTGGGAGAGACGATGATGCCATCTTATTAATGCAGTGCGCTAGGCTGGTGTTTTTTGTTATGAAGCGTATATTTTTGTTAGCCAGGCGCGCGCCCCATATTTCTATTGCTACCACTATTGGGAAGAAAAATTATTTTCAGGGCTAGATACAGCTAAAATTATTATTAATTTAAAAGCTGGTGGAGCTTGGTATAGATGGCCTAATACAATGAGTACCACACACTGCTACAAGCCCAAATATTTTTTCAGAGCTAGATGCAGATAAAAATTATATTGAATTTGCAACCTGGTAGAGGTTAGTATTGATGGACTAATAGAACAAGTCCCACACACTGCTACAAGCCGAAATATTTTTTCAGAGCTAGATGAAGAAAAAAATTATATTGAATTTGAAACCTGATGGAGGTCAGTATAGATGGACTAATAGAACAAGTCCCACACACAGCTAGAAGCCCAAGTATTTTTTCAGAGGTAGATGCAGAAAAAAATTATATTCAGTTTGCAACCTGATGGAGGTCAGTATAGATGGACTAATAGAACAAGTCCAACACACTGCTAGAAGCCCAAATATTTTTTCAGAGGTAGATGCAGAAAAAAATTATATTCAGTTTGCAACCTGATGGAGGTCAGTATAGATGGACTAATAGAACAAGTCCCACACACTGCTAGAAGGCCAAATAATTTTTCAGAGGTAGATGCAGAAAAAAATTATATTCAGTTTGCAACCTGACGGAGGTCAGTATAGATGGACTAATAGAACAAGTCCCACACACTGCTAGAAGCCCAAATATTGTTTCAGAGGTAGATGCAGAAAAAAATTATATTCAGTTTGCAACCTGATAGAGGTCAGTATAGATGGACTAATAGAACAAGTCCCACACACAGCTAGAAGCCTAAATATTTTTTCAGAGCTAGATGCAGAAAAATATTATATTCAATTTGCAACCTGATGGAGGTCAGTATAGATGGACTAATAGAACAAGTCCCACACACAGCTAGAAGCCCAAATATTTTTTCAGAGGTAGATGCAGAAAAAAATTATATTCAGTTTGCAACCTGATGGAGGTCAGTATAGATGGACTAATAGAACAAGTCCCACACACTGCTAGAAGGCCAAATATTTTTTCAGAGCTAGATGCATAAAAAAATTATATTCAGTTTGCAACCTGATGGAGGTCCGTATAGATGGACTAATAGAACAAGTCCCACACACTGCTAGAAGACCAAATATTTTTTCAGAGGTAGATGCAGAAAAAAATTATATTCAGTTTGCAACCTGATGGAGGTCAGTATAGATGGAGTAATAGAACAAGTCCCACACACAGCTAGAAGCCCAAATATTTTTTCAGAGCTAGATGCAGAAAAATATTATATTCAATTTGCAACCTGATGGAGGTCAGTATAGATGGACTAATAGAACAAGTCCCACACACAGCTAGATGCCCAAATATTTTTTCAGAGGTAGATGAAGAAAAAAATTATATTCAGTTTGCAACCTAATGGAGGTCAGTATAGATGGACTAATAGAACAAGTCCCACACACTGCTAGAAGCCCAAATATTTTTTCAGAGCTAGATGCAGAAAAATGTTATATTCAATTTGCAACCTGATGGAGGTCAGTATAGATGGACTAATAGAACAAGTCCCACACACAGCTCGAAGCCCAAATATTTTTTCAGAGGTAGATGCAGAAAAAAAATTATATTCAGTTTGCAACCTGATGGAGGTCAGTATAGATGGACTAAGAGAATAAGTCCCACACACTGCTAGAAGCCCAAATATTTTTTCAGAGGTAGATGCAGAAAAAAATTATATTCAGTTTGCAACCTGATGGAGGTCAGTATAGATGGACTAATAGAACAAGTCCCACACACTGCTAGAAGCCCAAATATTTTTTCAGAGCTAAATGCAGAAAATTATTATATTCAATTTGCAACCTGATGGAGGTCAGTATAGATGGACTAATAGAACAAGTCCCACACACAGCTCGAAGCCCAAATATTTTTTCAGAGCTAGATGCAGAAAAATATTATATTCAATTTGCAACCTGATGGAGGTCAGTATAGATGGACTAATAGAACAAGTCGCACACACAGCTAGAAGCCCAAATGTTTTTTCAGAGGTAGATGCAGAAAAAAATTATATTCAGTTTGCAACCTGATGGAGGTCAGTATAGATGGACTACTAGAACAAGTCCCACACACTGCTAGAAGCCCAAATATTTTTTCAGAGCTAGATGCAGAAAAATATTATATTCAATTTGCAACCTGATGGAGGTCAGTATAGATGGACTAATAGAACAAGTCCCACACACAGCTCGAAGCCCAAATATTTTTTCAGAGGTAGATGCAGAAAAAAATTATATTCAGTTTGCAACCTGATGGAGGTCAGTATTAGTGTTGAGCCACCCCCGTAGTGTTCGAGTTCGGTTCGGTTCGTCGAACACCCGTGTGTTCGCCGAACTGTTCGTCGAACTGTTCGTCGAACTGTTCGTCGAACACCTTCGAACACCGTTAAAACCAATGGCAGGCAAACAAAAACACATAGAAACACATAGAAAACACCTTCAAAGGTGTCCAAAAGCTGACAAACTGCTCAGAAGACATAACTAACACATGGAAAAGTGACAAGTACATATAGTCATGCGAAAATAAAAGAGGTGGAGGAGTAAAAGGAGGGGGAGACACAGATATAGGCATGTCATGCCCTTCTAAAATCCAAAAAGTGAGAAGCCGACACGGCCAGTCCGTTCCTTCCCGTGCCACCTCCGTGTCGCCGGGTTTGTGCCAGAGCCGCGGTGGACCCTGACGGCCAGCCCCCCTCTCCTAATACTGGTGCCTGTCCGCTGGTGGGTCGAGCCCCCCGCGGTCGGGGGGGAGTAACATCTGCAGAAGAAAGACCATCTTCCAGCCAAACTAACATGTCAACTTCTTTTCGTGGACAATGTGATACGATCCCTTTGTTGCGGACACGCCCATCGCTACAAATTCCAGATGAGGCACAAAAACAGCAGGTGCTTCAGTGGATATCAAGTGCTCCTTCAAGTGGGCTCTCTTCCACCTCAACTTCAACATCACAAATACTCCAGTCCTCAGAGGTGTCACCCCAATCGCACTTGCTTCCTCACAGCTCCCAAGTCTCCAGCTGCCCGTCTGAGTATGGGGTAACACAGATGGTTGAGTCTGCACAGCTGTTTACTCATACTATAGCCTGGGAAACGGAGGTCTGCTCCAGAGCTTCTGTTAATCCAGACGAGGAAATGATCTGCACTGATGCCCAGAATCTTTATAAGTCGGATCCAGGACCAGATGAAGAAGGTTCTGAGCATAATGTAGACCCTCGTTCCCAAACTGTAACTCCTGTTGGTGGAGACAATGATGAAGACGATGATGAGACTCAAATACCTGATTGGAGCGACAACTTGACTTTTCGGTCAGGGCAGGAAGAGGTTGGCTTTGAGGACGACGGGTGTGATAACACACAGGGTGATGATGACAAGGTTGGAGATCCCACTTACTGTCAACCCACAGTCAGCCAGTCGATGAGGTCACCCGGGCCTTTGCCTGGCCTTTGGGATGTCGCGGTGGTCGGCTCCCTGGCCCGTACCCTGGGGTCACTCTTTAAAAGGGTGGATAATTGTTAATTTTATAAGAGTTTGTGACACCACCTGTGGTATCTGGTGAGAAGCACCAGCGCTGCAGCAGTCCACTGAGGCCCGTGATAAGGCAGCTCGATGGTATAGCTCCCCACAGGTGGAGCTAGGTCTCAGGGCAGCGTATGCAGGGGGAATGCAGGACAGGCGAGACCCAGCTGGGTCAGAGCAAGAACGGAAACGGACACGGTAGTCACTTCAGTACCTTTTACTGGAGGAAATTCAGGCACATCCTGGAGCACTGTAGGGTGAAGGGTGCATATCAGGATCCTCCCCAATGAGCGGGTGTAGGGCCTCCTGTTTCTTACCTCTGCGCAGTAAGTTTCTGACCTGCCTGGAGCTAGGCCTAACTTTGTCTCTGTCCTGCGCTGGCTGACCTTGTGGTAGGGCCTTCTCTTGAAGTTCACGCTCCCAGAATGCGGGGCCTAAGCGTCTCCTGGCTCTGTTACGTATCAGCACCTTAGCGATCCTGGGACTTGTAGTTCTCCAGGGATTCCGGTTATGCCTTACTGGGTCATAGAGATCCCGGTAAGCTCGGATCCGGTGTCCGGTAAATGCTTCGGGGTGAGCTGGTTAAGCTCCTCTGCCCCTTATGTACTAACTCGCCACTCGCCTTCGGCCTACTCGGGCCCTCAATAGGCTATACACACTAAAGGCAGCTTGCCGCGCTTCACCGATCTTATGGCGCCGGCACACCTTAAGCTCTATCTGGGCTCCCTGAATCTAGCTAGCAGGAGCCTCGTGCTCCACTGCTGAACTATTAACTGAGTTCTCTAGACTAGACTGAGCTCCACTGCAGACTGACCTCTCTTAGGTTTCTCTACTGCACTAACTCTTCAGAGGAACTGAACTGCCTAGCTCCACCTTCCCTATTTATATCCCTAATGGGCTCCCTCTGCTGGTCTGAGGTGGAAGGTGGAGATGTGTGAATGTTTATGGGGGCCTCTTGTGGAGGATTCCATCAATACACTCTTCTAGGATCTGTGATACCAAGCGCAGCGGGGCGTCACAGATGCTATTGACGACGAGGTTAGGTTGCGCCTTCCTGGACAGAGACGGAGTACTGGAAGCATGTCAACAACTGCATCCTCAACCACAACTCCGCCTCTGACCACAAGTCGTAGTGGCTCTTCAGGTCGCATGGGCTCTAAGCCTTGCATAGCCTGCGCATTTATTCAGATCGATAAGGATGACCCAACTCGTGTTATCTGTAATATTTGTCACCAAAAGCTAAGTAGATGCCAAAAAATCCATAGTTTGAGTACTTCATGCATGTACCGTCACATGGATATGAAGCATAAGTTGCAGTGGGAAGCTCACTGTGCTACAATGCGGCCTAGCAGGCTGGGCCAACCACCGTCTGCCCCATCTTGTGCATCCGCGGCCTCTTCATCCTCTGTGACTGGGGGGACAGCAGTCACACATGTTTTTGGACGCAGACCTGCCACCTCTTTACCTGCAACAGCCAGTGTGATTGGCAGGTCGTCAGTTCATTGGGAAGTGGAAACACCTGCTGGTGTTGAGAGCTCTCTGACATCGAGAGCACCACCTTTGGATCAAGGCAACCTAACATGTCCGCCTGCATCTTCCTCACAGACCGGCAGTTTGCCAGGGACACCCTACTCAACCCCGTCAAAGCACAACAGCCAGCCCTCGGTCCCTCAGATGTGGACAAGTTAAAGACCATTTCCTCCTAGCCATGAGAAAGCTAAGAGGTTGAATTTCACCATCTGCAAGCTGTTGGCTACAGAAATGCTGCCTTTCCGCCTGGAGGACACAGTGGATTTTTGAGACCTTATGTCCGTCGCAGTGCCCCAGTACCAGATGCCCAGTCGGCACTACTTCTCAAAGAAAGGTGTGCCTGCGCTCCACCAGCATGTCGCACACAACATCACCGCTTCTTTGAGAAACTCTGTGTGTGACAGGGTGCATTTCACCACAGACACTTGGACGAGTAGGCATGGACAGGGGCGTTACATGTCGCTGACAGGGCACTGGGTAACTATGGTGACAGCAGGACAAGGGGCTGCTGTCCAAGTCTTGCCGTCCCCGCGAGTTGTACGTCAATCCTCTTTATCTAGAAGTTCCTCCACTGCTTCTGCCTCCTCAACCTCCTCTCGGTCCTCCACCTGCACCCAAAGCCTGTCTGGTAATGCCACCTGCTTTCTAACTGCGCACCTCCTTACTATGCTGGCAGCAGGGCTCAACGGCATCAGTGTTTACTTTGAAATGTCCTGGAAATGTGAGTCACACAGCTGAGGACTTGTGGTCAGCTCTGGAGACCCAGTTTCATGAATGGTTGACTCCACTGGACCTGCAACCAGGGAAGGCCGTGTGCGACAATGCTGCAAACCTGGGTGCGGCCCTTCGCCAGGGCAATGTTACACACGTGCCTTGTATGGCTCACGTGTTGAACCTGGTTGTCCATAAATTTTTAGCCCACTATCCCGGACTAGATGGCCTTCTGCAGAGGGCACGGTCGCTGTGTGCTCACTTCCGCCGTTCGCATCCCGCAGCTCAACGACTTACATCTCTACAGAAGTCGTTGGGCCTGCCAGTTCACCGGCTGAAATGCGATGTGCCGACACGGTGGAATTCAACTCTGCACATGTTGCAGTGACTGTGGCAGCACCGACAAGCCCTGGTGCAATAGTTTCTGACGTATAGCCTGGGCCAGCGAGATCCAGAGGTGGGGCAAATCACACAGCAGGAGTGGTCTCAGATCAGGGACCTATGAAGTTGATGCGCCCCCTGGGCCGTGGGGTACCCGGAGCCGGGCCGGTAGACGCTGGGGGTTGTAGTCACTGTGGCGGTGACCCGGTCCGTGAGCCAGGGCGGTCAATCCAATGGTAATTTGTATATATGGATTTTATAATGTCCGACTACGCCACCTGTGGAGTGCGGCCAAAGGGGCCGCCGCTGCGGAACAGTCCTCTGAAGCTGGTGGTTTTGCTGCAATGGTATTATTACTCAACACAGGAAGAGTGTAGCTTCAGGGCAGTGTGGGTGGATGATGGTGGTTGTAGTGCAGGGAGTCAGTAATGAACACAGAGTCCGTGTGATGCAGTCCCAAGATCTTTACTCACAGTTGTTGCAGTCCAGATTACAGGTACCAGAGCTATCTCACCCGTCGTGCTGTGCGTACTCAGTGAGGTGCTCAGTCCACCCCCAGATAGCTCCGGAGTACTTAGCAGGACCCCCTTCTGTGTGTCCTTTCTCTGGCCTTCTCCCTGCACCTCACACCCAGTGACACTTCTATCCGGTATCCTCGGGCCTTGGCGGGCGACTTGTTTCCGTCCCCTGGGTCCTATGTGGCTACCTTCTTAGTGAGACTGGTGTGGACTTTTGCCTGCAGTACATGAAATGCTGCAGCCTCCGGTTTCTAGTTGAGCCTTGCTGTTTCTCCTCTAGATGAGGGACCGGTTCCCCTTATCTGGCCTGACCCCTCTACCTCCTGGTAGCAGCGGGAGTACAGGTGGCCTTCTGCACGGCCCGTAGCCCTAGGGTCCCTTCGGTTCCTGGAGCCTTCCTGCTCCCACTCCTCTCTTCTCTCCTTCAGTCCTGGGCCTCCCAGGCTAGGCCCGCCTCCGGAGCAGAGCTCATGCCGAGCCTCTGCTCCTGTCACTTTTCCTCCTCTGACTGGCTTGCTCTTTCTAAGATGGCTTCCTATTTATACTCTCCCTGTCATGTGCTCCCCTAAGCTGCTCCCCTAAGCACCCACTACATAGGATCCTCCCACCAGCTAGGGACCTGGGACTGTGCTCTCCCTTAGGACCAATCTCGCCCTAACCCCACTGCGGGTGTGTTGGATGCAGGTGTTAGGGTCCCGAGCCATACGCCTTCCTTACCTGAGGGTGAGATACCACACCTCTGGGTGAGATGCAGTAACTCTGTGGTGACTGCACCCTCAGGGGTGCCACACACCTTTCTGCACAGTTTTGAAATGGCGACGAAGATGTTTAGTGCTGACGACGATGCCATTATCAGCATAACTATTCCGGTGATTTACATGCTGGAGCACACATTAAACAGAATTCAGAGTCAGGTGGTCGGACAAGAGGAGGTGGAGGAAATAGAGGAGGAGTCGTATGCGGAAGGGATAACATCTCCAAGGTCCAGACGGTTGGCAGCACCAAGGAGGCAGGCATGGGAGGGTGGGGGAGAGGGATTAAACAGGGCGCATGGTAGCAGCCAAACTGTTGAGGAAGGTGCAGGAGCCAAGGAAGAAGTGGAGGATGAACTGGCGATGGGCATGGAAGACTCATCAGATGAGGGAGACCTTGATCACATTTCTGTTGTGCGAGGTTGGGGGGAGAGGGCAGAGGAAAGAAGCATGATTCTTACCTCGCTACCAACACAACAAGGACTTGGTCCTCCTGGATGCGCAAGACACATGAGTGCCTTCTTGCTGCACTACCTGCAACATGACCCTCAGATTGCAGAATTCGAAGTAATCTCGACTACTGGGTTGCCACACTCTTAGATCCCCGGTACAAAAGTAAATTTGCCGAAATAATTCCTGCCATAAAAAGGGATTGACGCATGCAGGAGTATCTGCA
Organism: Phyllobates terribilis; assembly: GCF_046119375.1. Taxonomy (NCBI): domain Eukaryota; kingdom Metazoa; phylum Chordata; class Amphibia; order Anura; family Dendrobatidae; genus Phyllobates; species Phyllobates terribilis. The sequence goes on along the minus strand of NW_027362763.1, from coordinate 910,385,287 downwards.
GACGCTGTTGCAGAATCTTACATGTGCTTTTTCACAAAACACCAGTGGTGCACGAAGTGAATCTCACAGTTCTAACTTGCCAACCGCGGGACTGTCGAGTCTTCATCACTCAAACCGTAACAGTAACACAGTATCTGCTGGTAACAGCAATTTTGTGAAATCGTTTCACCACTTTTTTAGACCAACCTTTGCAAGGCCACAGGAGACAAGAAGTCTGACACATAGTCAATGCCTAGAGAGGATGGTGCAGGAGTATCTCCAAGTGAACATCGAAGCCATGACTGTGTCACTGGACCCTTGCTCATTTTGGTATTCCAATCTGGAAAAATGGCCGGAGCTCGCCACTCACGCCTTGGAGATCTTGTCATGCCCTGCAGCCAGTGTTCTCTCTGAACGTGTGTTCAGCGCTGCTGATGGTGTGCTGACAGATAAGCGCACGCGGCTGTCCACTGAGAATGTAGACAGACTCACGTTCATAAAGATGAACAAATCATGGATTCGCAAGGACTTTTCTAATCCTGTGTTATCCTTGGGAGGCTAAAAGCTTGAGGATTTGGTAATATCACCTCACCAACCGTTTAAAGCAACTGTGGGGCAATTGATGCCACTTAACCCTAGAACGCATGACCATAAACATCTACACTTTCATATACCTGGGGCCTTTTAGGCCCGTGTGCAAATAACATTGAATAACTCAAACTCAAATGACAAACAACTATATACATGAAGAATACCTAGAGTTTCAAAATTCTAACTAAAGTAATCTTGCAGAAAATAGAAAACAATTAACAGGGCGGGACTGCGAGGCCCCAGGTATGCGTTCTAGGGTTAAGTGGTGTCTGTGCCACAATTTTGGGAAAAAATGGAAACTCTTTTTGGGGTCCCCTTGCTGTGTCTTACGTGACGTTGGCATCGTCAATTCCAGGTGGGTTGGGTCGCTCCCCCCCCCCTTTTAACTGTAAGAAACTACATACACTATGGCTTGGGGTAACACAGATGATTGAGTCTGAAGAGCTGTTTACTCAGAGGTCTGCTCCAAATCTTCAGTGTCTGCTAGTCAGCGTAGAATTTTTAACTGCATCTAGCCTAGGCAATACTTTGGGTGTAGTAGCCCAGCTGCGAAGCAAGCTGCACCGCCTGTGTATCTAATAAGAATTTTTAAATGCATCTAGCCTAGGCAGACTGTGGGGACCCCCAACCAAACCCAGACGCTCAGCCCCCCTACCGCCCCCCTTTCCTTGACAATACAATAATGTAACTCTTACAACTGGATGGGTGAGGATCGGTCACAGCTTTATTAACTCTTTATACTCATTCCATTAGATAGACATTTTATTTCTAAAATAATTCAGCTTGTTGCAGCATGCCCTGGGTCTCCACTCCGGCAACTTGGCCAACAAGTGTAACTCTCCAACATGTCCTTTCTATTTCCAGGCCACGGAGGATCCTGCGTACTCGTATGCAGGACTCTGACCCCCACACATCACTCTTAACGCTTTTTCCACTCCATCCTGGAGTCCTGACAGGAATATGTCCAGTCCAATATCCATTAAGTGAACACCGTCGGGCCGTATGAGGCCTGCTTTACCTCCTTCCAGTTGTCGGTGTCGTACCACTACACCGCCTCTGTCTCTTCTAAATTTTGCCATCCGAATATTTATTACCCGCCTTGTCCGTTCGATGGCCGTGATGTCTCGCGCACCTTGCCATACCGCTATCGGCACAATCTCTGACCATACTATAGCTAGTTTTGTGAAAAATTCTCTGAAGCGCTCAGTGTCTAGTTTCATTATTGCCATTAGTTATGCGCTCTTGTGATGACCTAGGTTGTTTCCCCCGGCCTGTATAACTAAGATGACCAGACATCTTGCCTCTCTCCCTACCTTGATTAACTCCATTAGTACCTGTGGCCATAGCAGGCCTCTAATACCTCTCCAGTTGAAATATGTGTTATGAAACTCTAATTTCCTCCCGCCTGGGCGGACTTTCGCCCTTTAATCTGCCCAATATATATACGAGTGGCCTATCACCCACACTGTTGGCTTAGCGTCACCTGTAAAAGAAACAAACCACGTTAGGATAACAAGTCCGGTCTTATGTATCTTGCCAAACACGTGGATCACCATCTCTCTATCCTCTGAACTTCCGTTTCTGACAGTCCTGCTCTTGCTGCTTCTGTGGCCGAGCCTATGCGGAATGAGTGTGTCCCGTAATCTTTGGGGTGGTTCCCTGCCGATGTTATTCATTTATTAAATATAGCTTGGAACTGGTATCTTGATAATGGCGTCCCATCAATGTGTGATAGGAACAAATTACTTTGTGATCTGATGGTTAGATATGGTTTTACTATTGTTACCCGACTCAGTGTACCGTTTGTGGGTTGTAGAAGTACCCAAGTCCCCCTGCCCGCTGGAACCATTTTCGATTTGTGTATGCGTAGACGTATTGCATTATTGCCTATGACTACGTCCTGGTGTAATAAGCCTCCACTGGTGCTAATTTTGGATTGAGGGACTAATTCGCTTATGCATAGCTCCCCGAAGAAGGCGATCACAAATGCAGTAGACAGTAGTGTTGCTTCAAATTGTGAGTGTCATGTTAATGGTGTTAGGGATATGATGTGAGAAATCAGTTTTAGTGACACGGGACGGGACGTCTACACTCCTGACTTGGCTGACCCATTTTCCACCCTTTTATGGATTGTCTGATGATGAATCTTTGTCACATCTCCCCAATTCAGTAGTTGGAAGTGAAATGCTACTCCGGTCAGATACCGCTGCGCTGACGCCCCTGATATGCCCCTCATCATTAGCTGGTGGAGAAATTCTATGGTGACTTGTGATCTGGCTTGTTCACATTGGTCAACCCGTCTGCCTGCTACTAGTCGTGTCCACTCTTCCCATGCCTTACCGTATGCTTGCCACGTCGACGGGGCAACTGACGCTCTGATTAATGGCATCAACTATTCGCCACTAGATCCCATAGGGAAGGTGGGCAACTGTTGTCCCGATGGGTGGGCATTGTGGAAGAGCTCTGTGAAAATCTGCCAATTGAATTGTTATAAAGCGTTAGCAGCAGCTTTAGACCCCTCAGCATAGTGGCTAGCGCGGACCCATACATTGTGTTTTAGGCACAGGAATGCTAGCCTGGGTAGTAGGCCTAGCACTGGGAGAGACGATGATGCCATCTTATTAATGCAGTGCGCTAAGCTGGTGTTTTTTGTTATGAAGCGTATATTTTTGTAAGCCAGGAGCGCGCCCCATATTTCTATTGCTACCACTATTGGGAAGAAAAATTATTTTCAGGGCTAGATGCAGCGAAAAATTATTATTAATTGAAAAGCTGGTGGAGCTTGGTATAGATGGCCTAATACAATGAGACCCACACACTGCTAGAAGGCCAAATATTTTTTCAGAGTTAGATGCAGAAAAAAATTATATTCAGTTTGCAACCTGATGGAGGTCAGTATAGATGGACTAATAGAACAAGTCCCACACACTGCTAGAAGGCCAAATAATTTTTCAGAGGTAGATGCAGACAAAAAATTATTTTGAATTTGCAACCTGATGGAGGTCAGTATAGATGACTAATAGAACAAGTCCCACACACTGCTAGAAGGCCAAATATTTTTTCAGTGCTAGATGCAGAAAAAAATTATATTCAGTTTGCAACCTTATGGAGGTCAGTATAGATGGACTAATAGAACAAGTCCCACACACTGCTAGAAGCCCAAATATTTTTTCAGAGGTAGATGCAGAAAAAAATTATATTCAGTTTGCAACCTGATGGAGGTCTGTATAGATGGATTAATAGAACAAGTCCCACACACAGCTAGAAGCCCAATATTTTTTCAGAGGTAGATGCAGAAAAAAATATATTCAGTTTGCAACCTGATGGAGGTCTGTATAGATGGATTAATAAAACAAGTCCCACACACAGCTAGAAGCCCAATATTTTTTCAGAGGTAGATGCAGAAAAAAAAATATTCAGTTTGCAACCAGATGGAGGTCTGTATAGATGGATTAATAGAACAAGTCCCACACACAGCTAGAAGCCCAATATTTTTTCAGAGGTAGATGCAGAAAAAAATATATTCAGTTTGCAACCTGATGGAGGTCAGTATAGATGGACTAATAGAACAAGTCCCACACACTGCTAGAAGGCCAAACATTTTTTCAGAGCTAGATGAAGAAAAATATTATATTCAATTTGCAACCTGATGGAGGTCAGTATAGATGGACTAATAGAACAAGTCCCACACACAGCTAGAAGGCCAAATATTTTTTCAGAGGTAGATGCAGAAAAAAATTATATTCAGTTTGCAACCTTATGGAGGTCAGTATAGATGGACTAATAGAACAAGTCTCACACACAGCTAGAAGCCCAAATATTTTTTCAGAGGTAGATGCAGAAAAAAATTATATTCAGTTTGATACCTGATGGAGGTCAGTATAGATGGACTAATAGAACAAGTCCCACACACTGCTAGAAGGCCAAACATTTTTTCAGAGCTAGATGCAGAAAAATATTATATTCAATTTGCAACCTGATGGAGGTCAGTATAGATGGACTAATAGAACAAGTCCCACACACAGCTAGAAGGCCAAATATTTTTTCAGAGGTAGATGCAGATAAAAATTATATTCAATTTGCAACCTTATGGAGGTCAGTATAGATGGACTAATAGAACAAGTCCCACACACAGCTAGAAGCCCAAATATTTTTTCAGAGGTAGATGCAGAAAAAAATTATATTCAGTTTGCAACCTGATGGAGGTCTGTATAGATGGATTAATAGAACAAGTCCCACACACAGCTAGAAGCCCAATATTTTTTCAGAGGTAGATGCAGAAAAAAATATATTCAGTTTGCAACCTGATGGAGGTCAGTATAGATGGACTAATAGAACAAGTCCCACACACTGCTAGAAGGCCAAACATTTTTTCAGAGCTAGATGCAGAAAAATATTATATTCAATTTGCAACCTGATGGAGGTCAGTATAGATGGACTAATAGAACAAGTCCCACACACAGCTAGAAGGCCAAATATTTTTTCAGAGGTAGATGCAGAAAAAAATTATATTCAGTTTGCAACCTTATGGAGGTCAGTATAGATGGACTAATAGAACAAGTCCCACACACAGCTAGAAGCCCAAATATTTTTTCAGAGGTAGATGCAGAAAAAAATTATATTCAGTTTGATCCCTGATGGAGGTCAGTATAGATGGACTAATAGAACAAGTCCCACACACTGCTAGAAGGCCAAACATTTTTTCAGAGCTAGATGCAGAAAAATATTATATTCAATTTGCAACCTGATGGAGGTCAGTATAGATGGACTAATAGAACAAGTCCCACACACAGCTAGAAGGCCAAATATTTTTTCAGAGGTAGATGCAGAAAAAAATTATATTCAGTTTGCAACCTTATGGAGGTCAGTATAGATGGACTAATAGAACAAGTCCCACACACAGCTAGAAGTCCAAATATTTTTTCAGAGGTAGATGCAGAAAAAAATTATATTCAGTTTGCAACCTGATGGAGGTCTGTATAGATGGATTAATAGAACAAGTCCCACACACAGCTAGAAGCCCAATATTTTTTCAGAGGTAGATGCAGAAAAAAATATATTCAGTTTGCAACCTGATGGAGGTCTGTATAGATGGATTAATAGAACAAGTCCCACACACAGCTAGAAGCCCAATATTTTTTCAGAGGTAGATGCAGAAAAAAATATATTCAGTTTGCAACCTGATGGAGGTCTGTATAGATGGATTAATAGAACAAGTCCCACACACAGCTAGAAGCCCAATATTTTTTCAGAGGTAGATGCAGAAAAAAATATATTCAGTTTGCAACCTGATGGAGGTCAGTATAGATGGACTAATAGAACAATTCCCACACACTGCTAGAAGGCCAAACATTTTTTCAGAGCTAGATGCAGAAAAATATTATATTCAATTTGCAACCTGATGGAGGTCAGTATAGATGGACTAATAGAACAAGTCCCACACACAGCTAGAAGGCCAAATATTTTTTCAGAGGTAGAAGCAGAAAAAAATTATATTCAGTTTGCAACCTTAAGGAGGTCAGTATAGATGGACTAATAGAACAAGTCCCACACACAGCTAGAAGCCCAAATATTTTTTCAGAGGTAGATGCAGAAAAAAATTATATTCAGTTTGCAACCTGATGGAGGTCAGTATAGATGGACTAATAGAACAAGTCCCACACACTGCTAGAAGGCCAAACATTTTTTCAGAGCTAGATGCAGAAAAATATTATATTCAATTTGCAACCTGATGGAGGTCAGTATAGATGGACTAATAGAACAAGTCCCACACACAGCTAGAAGGCCAAATATTTTTTCAGAGGTAGATGCAGAAAAAAATTATATTCAGTTTGCAACCTTATGGAGGTCAGTATAGATGGACTAATAGAACAAGTCCCACACACAGCTAGAAGCCCAAATATTTTTTCAGAGGTAGATGCAGAAAAAAATTATATTCAGTTTGCAACCTGATGGAGGTCTGTATAGATGGATTAATAGAACAAGTCCCACACACAGCTAGAAGCCCAATATTTTTTCAGAGGTAGATGCAGAAAAAAATATATTCAGTTTGCAACCTGATGGAGGTCTGTATAGATGGATTAATAGAACAAGTCCCACACACAGCTAGAAGCCCAATATTTTTTCAGAGGTAGATGCAGAAAAAAATATATTCAGTTTGCAACCTGATGGACGTCTGTATAGATGGATTAATAGAACAAGTCCCACACACAGCTAGAGGCCCAATATTTTTTCAGAGGTAGATGCAGAAAAAAAAAATTCAGTTTGCAACCTGATGGAGGTCAGTATAGATGGACTAATACAACAAGTCCCACACACAGCTAGAAGCCCAATATTTTTTCAGAGGTAGATGCAGAAAAAAATATATTCAGTTTGCAACCTGATGGAGGTCAGTATAGATGGATTAATAGAACAAGTCCCACACACAGCTAGAAGCCCAATATTTTTTCAGAGGTAGATGCAGAAAAAAATATATTCAGTTTGCAACCTGATGGAGGTCTGTATAGATGGATTAATAGAACAAGTCCCACACACAGCTAGAAGCCCAATATTTTTTCAGAGGTAGATGCAGAAAAAAATATATTCAGTTTGCAACCTGATGGATGTCTGTATAGATGGATTAATAGAACAAGTCCCACACACAGCTAGAAGCCCAATATTTTTTCAGAGGTAGATGCAGAAAAAAATATATTCAGTTTGCAACCTGATGGAGGTCTGTATAGATGGATTAATAGAACAAGTCCCACACACAGCTAGAAGCCCAATATTTTTTCAGAGGTAGATGCAGAAAAAAATATATTCAGTTTGCAACCTGATGGAGGTCTGTATAGATGGATTAATAGAACAAGTCCCACACACAGCTAGAAGCCCAATATTTTTTCAGAGGTAGATGCAGAAAAAAATATATTCAGTTTGCAACCTGATGGAGGTCTGTATAGATGGATTAATAGAACAAGTCCCACACACAGCTAGAAGCCCAATATTTTTTCAGAGGTAGATGCAGAAAAAAATATATTCAGTTTGCAACCTGATGGAGGTCTGTATAGATGGATTAATAGAACAAGTCCCACACACAGCTAGAAGCCCAATATTTTTTCAGAGCTAGATGCAGAAAAAAATTATATTCAATTTGCAACCTGATGGAGGTCAGTATAGATGGACTAATAGAAAGATGCTATGCCCAAAAGATTTTACTGCACTAGGTGCAGTAAAAAAATTGGTATTCTATACACAGGTGGTATATCTTGCAACACAGATAGGCTACTCCACTGACTAACACACTCTGCAATAGGCCAAAAAGGATTAGCTTTGCTAGATTCAGCCAAATGCTGTGAAAAAAACTTGCACAGCACTGGCACAGACCTGCCTGGCAAAAACTGATAGGAACTGATGTAACTTAGTCCTGAAAAGGACTGCAATTACAATTAGTCTTTACTCCCACAACCTATCTATTTAAGAGCACAGACCTGCCTGATAAAAGTCACAGGAAATGCTGTAACCTAGTCCTTAAAAGGACTGCAATCACAACTATTTCCTACTCCCAAGCTATCTGTAGATTTGTGCAAAAATTGGCTTGAAATTAACAAGGTATAGCGCACACAGCAACAGGGGTGCCGTCTAACACGCAGCTGCAGCAGTGAGAAAATGGTGGCGACGGGGAAAATGGCTGGGTCTTATAGGGCAAGGACATGTGACATACACTGCCAATGACACATGCCCTTGCTTGTGTGAAAAAAAACACTTCGCTCCATGTGTGCGCTGCTGATAGGCTGACAGATTGCACCTCCCCACTGTAAATGCGGGAAAGAGAAAAAAAAAATGGAGATCTTCATTATTCCTGCAGAGATCCATCCCCTGCCCCATCCCCCCGCCCCGCTGTACACTCAAACTGCGTATTAACATTCATTTTCATCATTACTGAGAAAAAATCCAGTTATGATTTTGGTGCACGAACAGTTATCGAACATAACCTCGAACAGCCGAATTTTTTTCAAATCGTTCGTGTTCGCAGAACGGCTCGACCACAGCCCAAAACAGCTCGAATTTGAGATTGTCGAACAGTTTGAGTCGAACAACACTCATCTCTAGTCATGTTGCCTTACACTGAAGAGGATATGCCCTTGAAATGGGTGTTTCAACAAGACAACGACACTAAATACACCTGTAAATAAGCAAAATCTTGGTTGAAGTTCAACAAAATTGAGATTATGGAGTAGCCAGCCCAATCCCCGGACCTTAATCCGATAGAACACTTGTGGAGTGACATAAAAAATGTGGTGTCTGAGGCAAAGCCAACAAATGCCCAAAAATTGTGGGATGTAGTCAAAGCATACTGGGCTGGAATAACAGTTGACAGGTGCCAGAAGTTGGTTGACTCTATGCAACACAGATATGAAGCAGTTCTAAAAAACTGTGGGTTAACAACTAAATATTAGGTTAGTGATTCACAGGAATGCTAAATCCTCACAAAAAAGAGTACATATTGTGAGTTTGTAAAGACAAATGCAGACACTGCTATTTTTTAGAACAGCCCAATGTTAATTTTTTGTTGTTTTCTGTAAAGTAGTTAAAATTATATACATTTTTCTTTATGTTTTGAATTAAAAATAGTGTGCAATGTTCCTAATGCATGGAAATAAAAACTAGTATAAAGATTTTGTGCTTAACTCATGTTTTTGAACACGCTGCTATTATTTTGAACAATACGATAAATGCTTCAAATCACAAAACAAATTTAAATATTAGACCAAGATAACACATGTAAACATAAAATGCAGTTTAAGGTCTTGATTATTAAGGGAAAAAAATGCAAACCTACAGGGCCCTGTGTGAAAAACTGATTGCTCCCTAAACCTAATAACTGGTTGGGCCACCCTTAGTAACAACAACTGCAATCAAGCATTTGCGATAATTAGCAATGAGTCTTTTACAATGCTCTGGAGGAATTTTGGCCCACTTGTACTTGCAAAATTGTTGTAATTCTCGCCACATTGGAGGGTTTCCGAGCATGAACCACCATTGTTAGGTCATGCCACAGCATCTCAATTGGCTTAAGGTCAGGACTTTGACTAGGCCACTCCAAAGTCTTAATTTTTTGTTTTTCTTAAGCCATTCAGAGGCGGACATGCTGGTGTGTTTTGGATCATTGTCCCGCTGTATAACCCAAGTGCGCTTCAGCTTGAGTTCATGAACAGATGGCCGAACATTCTCCTTCAGGATTTTTTGGTAGACAGCAGAATTCATTGTTCCATTTACCACAGCAAGTCTTCCAGGTCCTGAAGTGGCAAAACAGACCCAAACCATCACACTACTACCACCACCGTATTTTACTGTTGATATGGCATTACTTTTCTGATAGATCTCAATTACATTTTTTTCATTTGTTCCTGAGTTTCTTTCGATCGCAGCATGATGTCTAGCTTTTGAGGATCTTTTGGTCTACTTCATTTTGTCAGGCAGGTCTTAAGTGATTTGTTGATTGAGAACAGGTGTGGCAGTAATCAGGCCTGTGTGTGGCTAGGTAAATTGAACTCCGCTTCCCAAAGATGTGATAAACCACAGTTAGTTTATGTTTTAATGGGGGGGAGGCAATTACTTTTTCACACAAGGCCCTGTATGTTTGGATTTTTTTTCCCTTAATAATAAAGACCTTCATTTAAAAACTGCATTTTGTGTTTACTTGTGTTATCTTTGTCTAATATTTAAATTTGTTTTGTGATCTGAAACTTTTAAGTGTGACAAGCATGGAAAAGAATAAGAAATCAGGAAGACAGCAAACACTTTTTCACACCACTGTCAATATGGTTTTGCTGTTATCGTACTGACCCGAAGAATAAAGCTGCCTTATCACTTTTTCCATATGGTGAACGGCATAAAGAATAAAAAAAAAACAATTCCTGAGCTGCTGGTTTTTGATCATTCTGCCTCCCAAAAATCAGAATAGAAAGCGATCAAAAAATCTTATGTGTAGTGTTGAGCCACCCCCTTAGTGTTCGAGTTCGGTTCGGTTCGTCGAACACCCGTGTGTTCGCCGAACTGTTCGTCGAACTGTTCGTCGAACACCTTCGAACACCGTTAAAACCAATGGCAGGCAAACAAAAACACATAGAAACACATAGAAAACACCTTCAAAGGTGTCCAAAAGCTGACAAACTGCTCAGAAGACACAACTAACACATGGAAAAGTGACAAGTACATATAGTCATGCGAAAAGAAAAGAGGTGGAGGAGTAAAAGGAGGGGGAGACACAGATATAGGCATGTCATGCCCTTCTAAAATCCAAAAAGTGAGAAGCCGACACGTTCAGTCCGCTCCTGCCTGTGCCACCTCCGTGTCGCCGGGTTTGTGCCAGAGCCGCGGTGAACCCTGACGGCCAGCCCCCCTCTCCCAATACTGGTGCCTGTCCGCTGGTGGGTCGAGCGAGCCCCCCTGTGGTGGAGGCAGCTCTAAGCTTTTTAATTTAAATTGTCTCTCTAATTTGAATGAATACACTTTAAATCCATTTACAAGGATCTATTGGAGGGCAAGTCTCATGCCAGCAGCCGCGTAATTCCAGCTCCAGTAGCGTCCACTAAAGCTGCTGCAGTTAAAAAGCTTTTATAAGGATCGAGCTCGGCTGTCCACCGCAAGGCATCCTACTGCCAGTCCCAGCCCCTATGCCTTGGGGTGCCTCCTGATGCTCTTCACTGAGTATCCCGTGGTCCCGAAGCATTTCCTTTGAAAAAATTAAGTGTCCAAACTACAGGTGGTGTAGCTTGCTTAACAGCCGGGATAATCCGCTGACTAGCAGACACTGCTACTAGGCACAAAGTATTTCCTGGGCTAGATGCAGTTAAAAATTTGTAATTAGATACTCTCGTTGGATGCTGAGAAAGCATTCCATAGAGTCTCCTGGCACGCCATATATGATTCTCTTAAAAAGCTTGGGGTAGGGGTCTAGGGGACCCTTTTATAGCCAAAATCATGGCCCTGTATCACAATACGTCACCTAGGCTGAAGATAAATGGAACTGTAGCACCCTAAGGGCTCGGTTGCTACAGAGGTATTGCACCTCACCCAGAGGTGTGATATCTCACTCTCAGGTAAGGATGGAGTGTGGATCAGGACCCGACACCTGCATGCATTACACCACATTGCCGTGGGGCAGAGCGACCAATATGCCCCTGAGATGGGCACGACAGTCCCTGTCCCTGGCTGGAGTGGGGGGAGGGAACACTGAGGAAGGGGAACCCTGTAGTGCAGGAGCAGGGAGGAAGCAGTTCCTGGGTGTATTGAGAAAGGAGTATAAAAGGTGGGCACCATCTTAGTTCAGTGCAGAGAAGTCTGAGCAGAAGTGGCAGGGAGCAGGGGCTCTGCATGAGCTCTGCTCCGGAGGCGGGCCTAGTAACAGAGGCCCAGGCCTGGAAGAGGGAGAAGGAAGGAAGAGGAGCGGAGAAGGCTCCAGGAACGAGGAATGAAGGGATCCCAGGGGTGCGGACGGGCAAGTCGCCACCGCACGCCCGAATCCACCTGCGTGGAGGGGTCAGGCCAAAGGGGGAGACCGGTCCCCGAAACTAGTGGAGGCAGGAAACGACCCTCAGCTAGAAACCGGAGGCTGTGACATTTTATGTGGCGCAGCCCCTCGCTACACCCGCTAGGAAGGCACCACATAGGGTCAGGGAAACTGGCGCCAAGTTTACCAAGAGGAGGCCCGAGGCAGCCGGACAGAAGGGTTGGTAAGAAAGGCCAGACAAAGGACACACAAAGGGGGTCCTGTGAAGTGCTCCAAAGTTATCTGGGAGTTGTCTGAGCCCCTCACCTGGTGAGCACAGTACGACGTGGGCAGCCGTTACCTGCAGACGTGGTCTGGATAATAAGAACTGTGAGTAAAGGCCCTGGACTGCATCACTGACTCCGTGTCGTTACTGCTGCTGCCCTGCACCATCACCCCCAACCTCCGCATACACTGCCCTGAGGCTATACTCCTCCCGTGGGGAGTTATGCTATGCTCTGCTGCACCCACAACACCAGCCTCAGCGGTCTGCCCTGCAGCGGCGGTTCACTCTGACCGCAATCCACGGGTGGCGTAGTCGGACATTTAAACATCAAAATCACATAAATAGTTCCGCCAATGGTTTGACCACCCTGAGCCACGGAACAGGGTCGCCGCCACGAAGACTACAACCACCAGCATCCACCAAAAAGGGTCCGGCTCCGGGTGTCCCAAGGCCCAGGGGGTGCATCAGAACATTTTCATCACCTTTCACAATCACCAATGGGACAAGGCAGGGATGTCCTCTGTCCCCTCTCTTATACATCCTAGTGACGGAGCACCTGCTCTCATCAATTCGCCATAACCCCAATATTAGGTGGATTGAGGTGGGAGGCACCGAGTACAAGTGCTCTCTATTTGCTGATGATGTCCTAGTATATATCACTCAATCACATATATCCATCCATGCTGTTATGGCTGAAATAGATCACTTTGTTACATGGTCAAATTTTAAAATCAATGCAGCGAAGTCTGAGGCCCTCGATGTCTCCCTCCCCAAATCCATATAGGATTCCATCCAGTCCAACTTTCCCTTTGCCTGGCCCTCACAGGGTATCAAATACTTAGGAATTCCTATTCATAGAGACCTTTCCCATCTATGTTATCTTAATTTTGGGCCCTTTATTGAACAACTCCATACAGACCACGGTTGGCAAGTTAGAACTGTAAGATTCACTACGTGAACCACTGGTGTTTTGTGGAAAAGCACATGTACACTGTGTTCCAAATTATTATGCAAAAAGTGTTTAGGAGTGATAAGGGAAGAATTTGTTTGTTTGTCAGTTAAACTCATTGATGGTGATGTGTGTCAGGGCTCTTTATATCACTGTAAGCAATTGCAGACACCTGTGCTAATTAGTTTGGCAGGTGTGTCCAATGAAAGGCAAGACTACTTAAGAAGGCTGCCTCACATTATTAAGCAGCCTACATTTTCTGCCAAAATAGGAAAGAAAAAGGATGTGTCGGCTGCTGAGAAGCAACAAATTGTGTAGTGTTTAGGTCAAGGCATGACTACAATCAACATTGTGCGATGATCAGGATGAAGTGTCTTGGCAATCAAGAAGTATGTAGCTGATTCACAGTACACACGTGTGCGTGCTGATAAGGGCAAATTGAGGACTCTTTCCTACAGGCAATTACGTCAGGTTAAAAGAGCAGCGTCAAAAAAGCCTTGTCATAGCAGCAGACAAGTTTTTGAAGCTGCTGGTGCCTCCAACGTCCCCCGAACAACAAGATGCAGGGTCCTTCAGAGGTTTGCAGCTGTGCGTACGCCATCCTGTCGACCTCCTCTATCCACTTCACACAAGCAGAAACGGCTCCAGTGGGCCAAACATTACATGAAGACTGATTTCAAAACTGTTTTGTTCACGGATGAGTGCCGTGCAGCGCTCGATGGTCCAGATGGATGGAGTGGAGGATGGCTGGTTGATGGACACCCCACGCAAACACGGCTACAGCGCCAACAAGGAGGAGGTGGAGTAATGTTTTGGGCTGGAATCATGGGGAGAGAGATTGTCAGCCCCTTTAGGATCCCTGAAGGCGCTAAAGATGAACTCCATAATGTATGTGGATTTTCTGAAACAGCACTTCCTGCTATGGTTCAAGAAGAAGAACCGTGTATTTCACAGCAAGATCATTTTTTTGCATGATAATGCACCATCTCATGCTGCACATAAAACATCTGCATCTCTGGCTGATATGGGCATAAAAGGGGACAAACTTATGGTGTGACCCCCATGCTCCCCTGACCTCTACCCCATTCAGAACCTCTGGAGCATCATCAAAAGGAGTGTCTATGATGGCAGGAGGCAGTTCACATCTAAGCAACAGCTCTGGGAGGGTATTCTGTCCTCATGCAAAACAATTGAAGCAGAAACCATCCAAAACCTGACAAATTCAATGGACGAGAGAGTTCAGAAGCTCCTTTCGAACAAGGGGTCCTATCTGAAAATGTAACATCACCTAGAATAAAGTTTTGAGTTGAAAACTGTTTGATTTCAGTTTCTAATAACCTGATAATGCTTATAATTTCAAAAATGACCATTTTTTTGGTCTTTATTAAAATGAAAAGGTTGATCGAAAAGTTTGGGGGATCTAAGAGTGTGGCAACCCAGTAGTCATGATTACTTCGAATTCTGACAATATGAGGGTCATGTTGCAGGTAGTGCAGCAAGAAGGCACTTATGTGTCTTGCGCATCTCGGAGCCCCAAAATTATTTTCCGGGCTAGATGCAGCTAAAAATTATTATTAATTTTAAATCTGGTGGAGCTTAGTATAGATGGCCTAATAGGATCAGTGCTGCACACTGCTACAAAGCCCAAATTATTTTCCAGTCAAGATACAGATAAACATGATTAGTAATTTTAAATCTGGTGGAGCTTATTATAGATGGCCTAATAGAATCAGTGCTGCACACTGCTACAAAGCCCAAATTATTTTCCAGCCGAGATACAGATAAACATGATTAGTAATTTGAAAGCTTAAAACGGTTGGTAGGGTGATTTTAACCAATCATCAAGCTTTGACTCTCCCCAGGATGACACAGGGGTAGAAAAGTCATTTCGGATCCATGATTTGTTCATCTTTATGAACGTGAGTCTGTCTACATTATCAGTGGAGAGCCGCGTGCGCTTATCTGTCAGCACACCACCAGCAGCTCTGAACACACGTTCAGACAGAACGCTGGCTGCGGGGCATGACAAGATCTCCAAGGCGTAAGTGGCTAGCTCTGGCCATTTATCCAGATTGGAAGCCCAAAAAGAGCAAGGGTCCAGTGACACAGTCATGGCTTCAATGTTTACTTGGAGATACTCCTGTACCATCGTCTCTAGGCGTTGACTATGTGTCAGACTTCTTGTCTCCTGTGGTCTTGCAAAGGATGGGCTAAAAAAGTGGTGAAATGATTCCGCAAAATTGATGTTACCAGCAGATACTGTGGTTCTGATACGGTTTGAGTGCTGAACACTTGACGGTCCCACAGTTGGCAAGTTGGAACTGTGAGATTCACTACGTGCACCACTGGTTTTTTGTGGAAAAGCACATGTAAGATTCTGCAACAGTCTCTGCTGATACTCCTGCATGCGTGCATCCCTTTCTAAGGCAGGAATAATTTCTGCAAATTTACTTTTGTACCAGGGATCTAACAGTGTGGCAACCCAGTAGATTATTTCTAATTCTCACAATTCAAGGGTCATGTTGCAGGTAGTGCAGCAAGAAGGCACTCATGTGTGTTGCGCATCCAGGAGCACCAAGTCCCTGTTGTGTTGGTGGCGAGGTAACAATCATGCTTCCTTCCTCTGTCCTCTCCCCCCAACCTCGCACAACAGAAATGTGATCAAGGTCTCCCTCATCTGATGAGTCTTCCATCAGTTCGTCCTCCACTTCTTCCTGGGCTCCTGCACCTTCCTCACTAGTTTGGCTGCTACCATGCGCCCTGGTAAAACCATCTCCCCCACCCTCACATGCCTGCCGCCTTGGTGCTGCCGACCGTCTGGACCTTGCAGATGTTAGCCCTTCCGCATACAACTCCTCCTCCTCTACTTCCTCCACCTCCTCTTGTGCCACCACCTGACTCCGAATTCTGTTTAACATGTGCTCCAGCATGTAAATCACCGGAATAGTCATGCTGATAATGGCATCGTCAGCACTAAACATCTTCGTCGCCATTTCAAAACTGTGCAGAAGGGTGCATGGGTCCCTGATCTGAGACCACTCCTCCAGCGTGATTTGCCCCACCTCTGGATCTCGTTGGCCCAGGCTATACGTCAGAACGTATTGCACCAGGGCTTGTCGGTGCTGCCACAGTCGCTGCAACATGTGCAGAGTTGAATTCCACCGGGTAGGCACATCGCATTTTAGCCGGTGAAGTGGCAGGCCCAACGACTTCTGTAGAGATGTAAGTCGCTGAGCTGCGGGATGCGAACGGCGGAAGTGAGCACACAGTGACCGTGCCCTCTGCAGAGGGCCATCTAGTCTGGGATAGTGGGCTAAAAATTGCTGGACAACCAGGTTCAACACGTGAGCCATACAAGGCACGTGTGTGACATTGCCCCGGCGAAGGGCCGCACCCAGGTTTGCAGCATTGTCGCACACGGCCTTCCCTGGTTTCAGGTCCAGTGGAGACAAACACTCATGAAATTGGTTCTCCAGAGCTGACCACAACTCCTCAGCTGTGTGACTCACATTTCCCAGACATTTCAAAGTAAAAACCGCCTGATGACGTTGAGCCCTACTGCCAGCATAGTAAGGAGGTGTGCAGGATCCCTTCTGCGCAGTTAGAAAGCTTGTGGCATGACCAGACAGGCTTTGGGTGCAGGTAGAAGACCGAGAGGAGGTTGAGGAGGCAGAAGCAGTGGAGGAACTTTGACATAAAGAGGATTGACGCACAACTCGTGGGGACGGCAAGACTTGGACAGCAGCCCCTTGTCCTGCTGTCACCATAGTTACCCAGTGCCCAGTCAGCCACATGTAACGCCCCTGTCCATGCCTTCTCGTCCAAGTGTCTGTAGTGAAATGCACCCTGTCACACACAGAGTTTCTCAAAGAAGTGGTGATGTTGTGTGGAGCTGTGAAGCTGGTGGAGCGCAGGCACACCTTTCTTTGAGAAGTAGTGCCGACTGGGCATCTGGTACTGGGGCACTGCGACGGACATAAGGTCTCGAAAATCCTCTGTGTCCACCAGGCGGAAAGGCAGCATTTCTGCAGCCAAGAGCTTGCAGATGGTGAAATTCAACCTCTTAGCTTTCTCATGGCTAGGAGGAAATGGTCTTTTACTTGTCCACATCTGAGGGACCGAGGGCTGGCTATTGTGCTTAGACGGGGTTGATAAGGGTGTCCCCGGCAAACTGCCGGTCTGTGAGGAAGATGCAGGCGGACATGTTAGGTTGCCTTGATCCAATCACATATGGTGCTATCGATGTCGGACAGCGCTCAATACCAGCTGGTGTTACCACCTCCAAAGAAAATGATGACCTGCCAATCACACTGGCTGTTGCGGGTAAAGAGGTGGCAGGTCTGCGCCCCAAAACAGGTGTGACTGCTGTCCCCCCAGTCACAGAGGATGACTAGGCCGCATTGTAGCACACTGAGCTTCCCACTGCATCTTATGCTTCATGTCCATGTGCCGGTTCATGCATGAAGTACTCAAACTATGTATTTTTTGGCCTCTACTTAGCTTTTGCTGACAAATGTTAATGATAACACGAGTTGGGTCATCTTTATCGATCTGAAAAAATGCCCAGGCTATGCAAGGCTTAGCACCCATGCGACCTGAAGAGCCACCACGACTTGTGGTGAGAGGCAGAGTTGTGTTTGAGGATGCAGTTGTTGACGTGCTTCCAGTACTACGTCTCTGTCCAGGAAGGCGCAACCTGACCTCGTCGTCTCTAGCATCTTCCTCCACCTCCTCTGCTGACCTCATCTCTTGGCTGACTGTGGGTTGACAGTAAGTGGGATCTCCAACCTCATCATCATCACCCTGTGTGTTATCACACCCGTCGTCCTCAGAGCCAACCTGTTCCTGCCCTGAAAAAAAACTAAAGTTGTCGCTCCAATCAGGTATTTGAGTCTCATCATCGTCTTCCTCATTGTCTCCACCAACAGGAGTTACAGTTTGGGAATGAGGGTCTACATTATGGTCAGAACCTTCTGCGTCTGGTCCTGGATCCGACTCATAAAGATTCTGGGCATCAGTGCAGATCATTTCCTCGTCTGGATTCACAGAAGCGCTGGAGTCGACCTCTGATTCCCAGGCTATAGTATGAGTAAACAGCTCTGCAGACTCAACCATCTGTTCTACCTCATACTCAGACGGGCAGCTGGAGATTTGGGAGCTGTGAGGAAGCAAGTGCGATTGGGGTGACACCTTTGAGGACTGGAATATTTGTGATGTTGAAGTTGATGTGGAGGAGAGCCCACTTAAAGGAGCACTTGATATCCGTTGAAGCACCTGCTGTTTTTGTGCCTCATCTGGAATTTGTAGCGATTGGCGTGGCCGTAAGAAAGGGATCTTATCACATTGTCCGCTAAAAGAAGTAGACATTTTAGTTTGGCTGGAAGATGGTCTTTCTTCTGCAGATGTTACTGTTGCTTTAACACCTACCCCACGGACACAACCTTTTTTCCCCTTCCCAACACGCCTATTCCCCTTTCCACCAGCAGCAGGCCTTTTTCCACTCATTTTGGTGGTTAATAGTGTTGAGCATTCCGATACTGAAATATCGGGTATCGGCCGATATTCGCGGTATCGGAATTCCGATACTTAATTCCGATACTATTGCAATATCGTATACCGGAATCGGAAGTTCCCATAATGCAATGAGACATTTTCATTTTATTCAGCCAATGAGGATCCTAAGAAGTGTGGGCACATCCTGTTAGGCATGTAGGCATCTTAACTAATGGCATGGCTGTGATTGGCTGCTGAAATGATGTCATGATGCACTATAAAAGCCACCGCCGCCATTTTGAGCTCACTCTGCTGTGAATTCAGTTAGGGATAGGACGCTGTTGTTCTGAGGGACAGTTTTAGCTACCTATTTGCTCTATACTGCTTTACCCAAGCTACTTTCTAAATCACTGTGCCTTGCAGTGCTAGTGCACAGTTCCCTGTGCTGTTCACCGCTATCTGCAAGGTCTGTGTGTGTGAGTGCAGCTCACCCTGTAGTGTGTGCTTCAGCCAAGTCTGGTTGTAGTGCACTCAGTGTGTGTCACTGCCTCATACATTGTCCTTTTTTGCCAATTCATAATTTTTCCTGATATCTCCTATTAGTGTGGTGGTTCCATCTGTATTCAGCTAAATTGGTTCCAAACACACTATATAGGAGTAGATAGAGAAATTTTTTTCCGTCTTGCAGCACTAGTGCACAGTGCTCTGCATCTGTACTGTTCACCGCTGTCTGCAAGGTCTGGTGTGTGAGTGCAGCTCACCCTGTAGTGTGTGCTTCAACCCCGTCTGGTTGTAGTGCACTCAGTGTGTGTCACTGCCTCATACATTGTCCTTTATTGCCAATTCATAATTTTTCCTGATATCTCCTATTAGTGTGGTGGTTCCATCTGTATTCAGCTAAATTGGTTCCAAACACACTATATAGGAGTAGATAGAGAATTTTTTTCCGTCTTGCAGCACTAGTGCACAGTGCTCTGCATCTGTACTGTTCACCGCTGTCTGCAAGGTCTGGTGTGTGAGTGCAGCTCACCCTGTAGTGTGTGCTTCAACCCCGTCTGGTTGTAGTGCACTCAGTGTGTGTCACTGCCTCATACATTGTCCTTTATTGCCAATTCATAATTTTTCCTGATATCTCCTATTAGTGTGGTGGTTCCATCCATATTCAGCTAAATTGATTCCAAACACACTATATAGGAGTAGATAGAGGAGCCTTTCTGCAGCATTGGGCCCTGCAGCCCCAGCCAGATTAGTATTAGCCTATTTTTTGCAGCCTCATCTATTGCATTGTAGGTTACCTTCCTACATTGTAATAGCTACAAAAAGTTTGTGATACTATCGTTATTACATCTTTAGGCACATCCAGTGTCTTTTTGTGACAAAAAAAACCTAAATAAAGTTCACCAAACACTCCACTTTACAGTTGTGTAGGCCACATTAGCTCATATTAAAGTCTAGTCCACACTTTATAAAATTAGTGTTTCTTATACCTGTTAGCAGCTGTTCAGGAATAAGCACACTAAGCCCTTAGTACTTTTCTGCCTATCTTTATCAGTCTACCAAGATGAAGAAGGCAGGGAGTAAGGCATGTGGTCGTGGTCGTGGGCGTGGGCGTGGAGTTTCTGCAGGGAGAGGACGTGAGGATTCTGTGCCTGCAGGGAGAGGACGTGGGGATTCTGTGCCTGCTGCGGGCACCAGTGACTCAGCATCCCCCAGTTTTACCAGGGAACAGTCCTTTATGCGCAGCTTTGTAGGAGCTAGCCGTACCCCACTGCTGCGCGAGGACCAAATTGAAGCCGTTGTCGGATGGATGGCAGCTAACGCATCGACTTCAATTAGTTCCAGATCCTCTCAGGTCCTGAGCACTGAAGAGCACCCATCTGTCTCTTCACCACCTGCCAAATTGCCCAGGCAGTCAGAGAGCCCTGGACAGGAGCCATCTCTACTTCTGTTCTCTGAATCTCTTGGCTTGGAAAGAGGGGGCCAGCCAAGCAGAATTCGAGAATTTGAAGAAGAGGTAGTATGCAGTGATGCGCAACCGTTTTGTCTCTCTGAATCTGAAGAGGCGGGTGGGCCAGTGCCTATGGTCAGCAGCACACCTCAGTACGCATCTGATGATGAGACTCAGGTGCCACTTTCTGGTGCGTACTGTGCTGTCGAGACTACCCAGGAGAAGCAGTTGTTTGAAGAGGGTGGTGTAGATGATGAGGTCCTTGACCCATCATGGCGTGAGGGACAGGAAGGTGGTGGGAGCAGCTCTGAGGAAGAGATTCCCCGAACGGCCCAAAAAGGAGGGAGAGGGAGGGGGCAGACTTGGTTGCCTGTAGCCTCCACTTCGGCACCCATTAGGAGCATGGCTCTTCCAAAATCCAAAGCGGGCGCTCCCAAGACTTGCAGTGCCTGGTCCTTTTTTGACACAGTTGCAGATGACATTTGCTTTGTCAAATGCAAGCTGTGTAATCAGAAGGTGAAAAGAGGGAAAAGTGTCAGCAACCTCAATACCACAAATATGTGGAAACATGTGCGGACCAAGCACGTGGTGGAGTTACACAAACACACTGAAGACCTAGGCCAACCTACAGCGCCACCTACCACCTCTTCAGCTCGTGTTGTAGCCTCTTCCTCCAGCTCACACACAGCTGGTTCGGCTTCCTCACAGGATCGCCATGGAAGAATCTCTGGCACTGTTGTACAGAGACACAGTGTAATTCCACCCACAGCACCACTTTCCCAGTCATCCTCACACTCCCAGGCCAGTCTACAGCCATCGTTAGCACAGGCATGGGAGAAAAGGCGCCCATACTCGGCAAACCACCCCCGAGCACAGGCTCTGAATGCTGGCATTGCTAAACTACTGGCCCTTGAAATGCTATCATTCAGGCTGGTGGAGACTGACACATTCCGTAACTTTATGGCATTGGCAGTCCCACAATACAACGTGCCCAGCCGCTTTTATTTCAGCAGGCAAGCCGTCCCTGCCCTGCAACATCATGTGGAGGGAAAAATTAAACATGCGCTACAAAACGCCGTCAGTAGCAAGGTCCACCTGACCACTGATGCGTGGACCAGTAAGCATGGACAGGGACGATACCTTTCCCTCACTGCCCATTGGGTAAATGTTGTGGAGCCGGGTACAGATCTTGAGAGTGGCGCTGTACGTGTTCTGCCAACTCCAAGGATTGCAGGAATCCAGTCTGTACACATTGACTCCTCCTCATACTCCAGTTCCTCTGAATCAGCGCTGCAGGAGCCGTCACGGTCTACCTCCACATCGACCCGTGAACGGTTACCTGTTATGATGACCGATATGAGCACAGCCGTGGCCAAACGTCAACAGGCCGTATTAAAATTAATTTCTTTGGGGAATCGAAGCCACACAGCGCAGGAGCTCTGGAATGCCATCAAGCAGCAGAGTGACGTGTGGTTTGTGCCAGCGAATCTCCAGCCAGGCATGGTAGTGTGTGACAATGGCCGAAATCTGGTGGCAGCTCTGGGCCTAGGCAACCTCACTCACATCCCATGTCTGGCACATGTGCTCAACTTGGTCGTGCAGAGTTTTTTGAGGGACTATCCGGATCTTGATGCACTGCTTCACAAGGTCCGCATAGAGTGCGCTCACTTGCGGCGTTCCAGCAATGCAAGATCACGCATTGCAGCTCTGCAGCGCCGATTATGTCTTCCGGAACATCGCATCATATGTGACCTACCCACCAGGTGGAATTCAACGTTACATATGTTGGAGAGGTTGTGTGAGCAGCAGGCAGCAGTAATGGAGTACCAGCTGCAGCAGGCGCAAACAAGTCGCAGTGCGCGCCGTTCACACTTCACCACCACTGAGTGGGCCTCTATGAAGGACATTTGCCACGTTTTGCGTGCCTTCGATTATTCCACGCGGATGGCGAGTGCAGATGATGCACTAGTCAGCATGACTATCCCCCTTATCTGCCTGCTTGAAAAAACACTGCAAGCACTAAGGGACGAGGTTTTGGAAGAGGTGGAGGATGAGGAGTCACAAATGCCATCTGCTTCTCTACAGTCTGCGCAACGTGGTTCCTCACAAAGGCCTAGGCAGGGGACACTTTGTGAGGAGGATGAGGAGGAGTCAATGGATGAGGAAGACATCTGTCCAGAGGAGGGAGGTACACAATGCTCTAGTAGTCAGTATCTAGAGCGAGGGTGGGGTGATGCAGAGCAGGCAGAGATCACGCCTCAAGCAGGGGACAGCGTTTCTTGGCCAGTTGGCAGTCTGCAGCACATGGTTGATTTCATGCTGCAGTGCCTCAGAAACGACCGCCGCATCGCCCACATTCTCAACACGGCTGATTATTGGGTGTCCACCCTCCTAGATCCTCGCTACCGGGACAACTTACAAAGCCTCATAACACCATTGAACCGGGAGCGTAAAATGCGGGAGTACCAAGACGCACTGGTGCATTCCATCATGTTCTCCATTCCAACCGAGAGCAGTGCTGCTAGTGCTTTACAAAGCAGCTCAGTGCGTCGAGGCAGTGGAGGAAGCTCTGCACAAAGAGGGAGCAGAAGCAGCGCCTCAGCACAAGGCAAGACCAGTATGGCCGAAATGTGGCAAAGTTTTGTGTCCCCGCCGCCACAAATGTCTACACCATCACAGACAGCTCCAGTCAGCAGGAGGCAACGTTTCCGTCAGATGGTGACAGACTACATGTCTTGCCCTCTTAGTGTACTCCCAGACGGCTCTTCTCCCTTCAAGTTTTGGGTCTGTAAGCTGGATACATGGCCAGAGCTTAGTCAGTATGCACTGGAGGTGCTAGCTTGCCCTGCTGCTAGTGTATTATCGGAACGCGTCTTTAGTGCCGCAGGTGGTGTACTAACAGACCGTCGCATGCGACTATCCTCCGATAACGTTGACCGGCTTACTTTTCTCAAAATGAACAAGGCCTGGATCTCTCATGAATTTGCCAGTCCTCTTCCAGAATAAATAATTGGTTGGCAACAGTATCCAGGTCTCCTGTTCTGTTCATGTTTCTACCACCTGAACTGTAATCCCTGAGCTCCAACACCGCCAGTTGGCGCTCGGAAGTGCCGTCTGCACAGTCAACACTTGCTGCCGTGTTATTGGGGTTCAGTAACGTCAGCTGTTCTCCTGCTGTGCGGACGGCAATTTCTCCTGATTTGTCCACATCCACTGTACTACACATTTTAAAGTTGCTCCAATTACTCCTCTGGCTCCTCTGTTTTCATTCTTATCCCTGGGCTCCAGCACCGCCAGTTGGCGCTCGGAAGTGCTGTCTGCACAGTCAACACTTGCTACCATGTTATTGGGGTTCAGTAACGTCAGCTGTTCCCCTGCTGTGCGGACGGCAATTTCTCCTGCTCTGTCCACATTCTCACTACTACAGATTTTAAAGTTGCTCCAATTACACCTCTGGCTCCTCTGTTTTCATTCTTATCCCTGGGCTCCAGCACCGCCAGTTGGCGCTCGGAAGTGCCGTCTGCACAGTCAACACTTGCTGCGGTGTTATTGGGGTTCGGTAACGTCAGCTGTTCCCCTGCTGTGTTCACGGCAATTTCTCCTGCTCTGTCCATATTCACTGTGCTACTTATTTAAAACTTGCTCCAATTACACCTCTGGCTCCTCCGTTTTTAGTATTTACCCTGGGCTCCAGCACCGCCAGTTGGCGCTCGGAAGTGCCGTCTGCACAGTCAACACTTGCTGCCGTGTTATTGGGGTTCAGTAACGTCAGCTGTTCTCCTGCTGTGCGGACGGCAATTTCTCCTGCTTTGTCCACATCCACTGTACTACACATTTTAAAGTTGCTCGAATTACACCTCTGGCTCCTCTGTTTTCATTCTTATCCCTGGGCTCCAGCACCGCCAGTTGGCGCTCAGAAGTGCCGTCTGCACAGTCAACACTTGCTACCATGTTATTGGGGTTCAGTAACGTCAGCTGTTCCCCTGCTGTGTTCACGGCAATTTCTCCTGCTCTGTCCATATTCACTGTGCTACTTATTTAAAACTTGCTCCAATTACACCTCTGGCTCCTCCGTTTTTAGTATTTACCCTGGGCTCCAACACCGCCAGTTGGCGCTCGGAAGTGCTGTCTGCACAGTCAACACTTGCTGCCGTGTTATTGGGGTTCAGTAACGTCAGCTGTTCCCCTGCTGTGCGGACGGCAATTTCTCCTGCTCTGTCCACATTCTCACTACTACAGATTTTAAAGTTGCTCCAATTACACCTCTGGCTCCTCTGTTTTCATTCTTATCCCTGGGCTCCAGCACCGCCAGTTGGCGCTCGGAAGTGCTGTCTGCACAGTCAACACTTGCTACCATGTTATTGGGGTTCAGTAACGTCAGCTGTTCCCCTGCTGTGCGGACGGCAATTTCTCCTGCTCTGTCCACATTCTCACTACTACAGATTTTAAAGTTGCTCCAATTACACCTCTGGCTCCTCTGTTTTCATTCTTATCCCTGGGCTCCAGCACCGCCAGTTGGCGCTCGGAAGTGCCGTCTGCACAGTCAACACTTGCTGCCGTGTTATTGGGGTTCAGTAACGTCAGCTGTTCTCCTGCTGTGCGGACGGCAATTTCTCCTGATTTGTCCACATCCACTGTACTACACATTTTAAAGTTGCTCCAATTACTCCTCTGGCTCCTCTGTTTTCATTCTTATCCCTGGGCTCCAGCACCGCCAGTTGGCGCTCGGAAGTGCTGTCTGCACAGTCAACACTTGCTACCATGTTATTGGGGTTCAGTAACGTCAGCTGTTCCCCTGCTGTGCGGACGGCAATTTCTCCTGCTCTGTCCACATTCTCACTACTACAGATTTTAAAGTTGCTCCAATTACACCTCTGGCTCCTCTGTTTTCATTCTTATCCCTGGGCTCCAGCACCGCCAGTTGGCGCTCGGAAGTGCCGTCTGCACAGTCAACACTTGCTACCATGTTATTGGGGTTCAGTAACGTCAGCTGTTCCCCTGCTGTGTTCACGGCAATTTCTCCTGCTCTGTCCATATTCACTGTGCTACTTATTTAAAACTTGCTCCAATTACACCTCTGGCTCCTCCGTTTTTAGTATTTACCCTGGGCTCCAACACCGCCAGTTGGCGCTCGGAAGTGCTGTCTGCACAGTCAACACTTGCTGCCGTGTTATTGGGGTTCAGTAACGTCAGCTGTTCCCCTGCTGTGCGGACGGCAATTTCTCCTGCTCTGTCCACATTCTCACTACTACAGATTTTAAAGTTGCTCCAATTACACCTCTGGCTCCTCTGTTTTCATTCTTATCCCTGGGCTCCAGCACCGCCAGTTGGCGCTCGGAAGTGCTGTCTGCACAGTCAACACTTGCTACCATGTTATTGGGGTTCAGTAACGTCAGCTGTTCCCCTGCTGTGCGGACGGCAATTTCTCCTGCTCTGTCCACATTCTCACTACTACAGATTTTAAAGTTGCTCGAATTACACCTCTGGCTCCTCTGTTTTCATTCTTATCCCTGGGCTCCAGCACCGCCAGTTGGCGCTCGGAAGTGCCGTCTGCACAGTCAACACTTGCTGCCGTGTTATTGGGGTTCAGTAACGTCAGCTGTTCTCCTGCTGTGCGGACGGCAATTTCTCCTGCTTTGTCCACATCCACTGTACTACACATTTTAAAGTTGCTCGAATTACACCTCTGGCTCCTCTGTTTTCATTCTTATCCCTGGGCTCCAGCACCGCCAGTTGGCGCTCGGAAGTGCCGTCTGCACAGTCAACACTTGCTACCATGTTATTGGGGTTCAGTAACGTCAGCTGTTCCCCTGCTGTGTTCACGGCAATTTCTCCTGCTCTGTCCATATTCACTGTGCTACTTATTTAAAACTTGCTCCAATTACACCTCTGGCTCCTCCGTTTTTAGTATTTACCCTGGGCTCCAACACCGCCAGTTGGCGCTCGGAAGTGCTGTCTGCACAGTCAACACTTGCTGCCGTGTTATTGGGGTTCAGTAACGTCAGCTGTTCCCCTGCTGTGCGGACGGCAATTTCTCCTGCTCTGTCCACATTCTCACTACTACAGATTTTAAAGTTGCTCCAATTACACCTCTGGCTCCTCTGTTTTCATTCTTATCCCTGGGCTCCAGCACCGCCAGTTGGCGCTCGGAAGTGCTGTCTGCACAGTCAACACTTGCTACCATGTTATTGGGGTTCAGTAACGTCAGCTGTTCCCCTGCTGTGCGGACGGCAATTTCTCCTGCTCTGTCCACATTCTCACTACTACAGATTTTAAAGTTGCTCCAATTACACCTCTGGCTCCTCTGTTTTCATTCTTATCCCTGGGCTCCAGCACCGCCAGTTGGCGCTCGGAAGTGCCGTCTGCACAGTCAACACTTGCTGCCGTGTTATTGGGGTTCAGTAACGTCAGCTGTTCTCCTGCTGTGCGGACGGCAATTTCTCCTGATTTGTCCACATCCACTGTACTACACATTTTAAAGTTGCTCCAATTACTCCTCTGGCTCCTCTGTTTTCATTCTTATCCCTGGGCTCCAGCACCGCCAGTTGGCGCTCGGAAGTGCTGTCTGCACAGTCAACACTTGCTACCATGTTATTGGGGTTCAGTAACGTCAGCTGTTCCCCTGCTGTGCGGACGGCAATTTCTCCTGCTCTGTCCACATTCTCACTACTACAGATTTTAAAGTTGCTCCAATTACACCTCTGGCTCCTCTGTTTTCATTCTTATCCCTGGGCTCCAGCACCGCCAGTTGGCGCTCGGAAGTGCCGTCTGCACAGTCAACACTTGCTGCGGTGTTATTGGGGTTCGGTAACGTCAGCTGTTCCCCTGCTGTGTTCACGGCAATTTCTCCTGCTCTGTCCATATTCACTGTGCTACTTATTTAAAACTTGCTCCAATTACACCTCTGGCTCCTCCGTTTTTAGTATTTACCCTGGGCTCCAATACCGCTAGTTGCTGCTCAGAAGTGCCGTCTGCACAGTCAACGCTTGCTCCAGTGTTATTGGGATTCAGTAACGTCAGCTGATCCCCAGCTGTGTGTCCGGCAAATTCTCCTGCTTTGTCCACATCCACTGTAGTACGGATTTAAAACCTCCTCCAAATACACCTCTGGCTCTTCTGTTTTTAGTATTTACCCTGGGCTCCAGCACCGCCAGCTGGTTCTCGGCAGTTCCATTGGCTCTTGTACCTTCTGCTACCCATCCGGGTTCCAGTACCGTCAGCTGGTTCTCGGCAGTGTCTTTGGCACGGGTACTCCCTCCTGCCCAGCCTGGTTCCAGCACGCCAGCTGTTTCCGGGTAGTGTCAACGTCACTTTGCCTCCAATGCGTTGTCCTGTCGTGTTGCGGTCGGGTTAGCCGACTCTATGGTGCCTGCAGTTTAGGTGACTCCTATGTGGGCTGCGGGATCTGGCAATGAAGGCTGGTTCCATAGTGCCAATAGGACAAGCACCCTCTGTAGGACTGTGGGTTTTGGTAACTGCGGCCGGCTCGCGGCCTTGAACTTTTTTTTTACATGGGTACCTTCTGCTACCCATCCGGGTTCCAGTACCGTCAGCTGGTTCTCGGCAGTGCCTTTGGATTAGGTGCCTCCTTCTCGGTATCCAAGTTCCACCAACGTCTGCTGGTCCTTGGTAGTGCTTTCTGGCACAGGTACCTCCTGCTTAGTAACCGAGTTCCAGTAACATCAGCTGGTCCTCGGTAGTTCCATTGGCTCTTGTACCTTCTGCTACCCATCCGGGTTCCAGTACCGTCAGCTGGTCCTCGGTAGTTCCATTTGCTCTTGTATCTTCTGCTACCCATCCGGGTTCCAGTACCGTCAGCTGGTCCTCGGTAGTTCCATTTGCTCTTGTATCTTCTGCTACCCATCCGGGTTCCAGTACCGTCAGCTGGTTCTCGGCAGTGCCTTTGGATTAGGTGCCTCCTTCTCGGTATCCAAGTTCCACCAACGTCTGCTGGTCCTTGGTAGTGCTTTCTGGCACAGGTACCTCCTGCTTAGTAACCGAGTTCCAGTAACATCAGCTGGTCCTCGGTAGTTCCATTGGCTCTTGTACCTTCTGCTACCCATCCGGGTTCCAGTAACATCAGCTGGTCCTCGGTAGTTCCATTGGCTCTTGTACCTTCTGCTACCCATCCGGGTTCCAGTACCGTCAGCTGGTTCTCGGCAGTGCCTTTGGATTAGGTGCCTCCTTCTCGGTATCCAAGTTCCACCAACGTCTGCTGGTCCTTGGTAGTGCTTTCTGGCACAGGTACCTCCTGCTTAGTAACCGAGTTCCAGTAACATCAGCTGGTCCTCGGTAGTTCCATTGGCTCTTGTACCTTCTGCTATCCATCCGGGTTCCAGTACCGTCAGCTGGTCCTCGGTAGTTCCTCAGCTTTCTTGTACCTTCTGCTACATTTCCAAGTTCAAGCTTTTTGAAATGGTTCTTGGTAATCACTCTGGATCTCCCTGACGAGGACCCTGAAGA
This sequence comes from Phyllobates terribilis, assembly GCF_046119375.1. Lineage (NCBI taxonomy): Eukaryota > Metazoa > Chordata > Amphibia > Anura > Dendrobatidae > Phyllobates > Phyllobates terribilis. Next base: position 910,356,108 of record NW_027362763.1, on the reverse strand, counting down.
CGAGGACCCTGAAGACCAACCCTAAGAAGACGAGGACCCCGAAGACAATGACCCTGAAGACGAGGACCCTGAAGACCACCCCGAAGAAGACGAGGACCCTGAAGACCACCCCGAAGAAGACGAGGACCCTGAAGACCACCCCGAAGAAGACGAGGACCCCGAAGACGAGGACCCAGAAGACCAACCCGAAGAAGACGAGGACCCCGAAGACGAGGACCCCCGAAGACGACGACCCTGAAGACCACCCCGAAGAAGACCAAGAAGATGACCCTGAAGAAGTTGACCAAGAAGACAAAGAAGAGAAGACAAGCACCAAGATACAGAAAAACAAGAGACAGAAAACCAAGAAGCAGAAATACAAGAAGCTGCAGAACAAAAAGCGGAAGAACATTAAGCATAAGACTAAAAATCAGAGCAAAAGATAATATCTAAATTATAAGCAGAAGATGACTAAGCAGTGTATGGGGGTGAGTCCGTTCCTCCTCGTGGTGCCCCTGGAAAAGACCTGCTGCTGCAGGCCAAACTGAACGCGGACAAATCCTGTTGTAAATCTTTTGTGACGGGCAGAACGAAAGGTGTAATGTCCAACCTTTTATAGATAACAACTACAGGAATGCCTGTCACAAATAAGAATATGATGAAGAAGAAGAATATGAAGAAGATGAAGAAGTAGAATATGAAGAATGTAAAAAAAAGAATAATACGAAGAAGGTGAAGAAGAAGAAGGTGAAGAAGAAGTGGATGAAAAAGATGCTGAGGATGATGAAGGAGAAAGTGTGGGAGAAGTAAAAAAGAAGGTGAAGAGCATGGAAGTAGTGAAACATAAATATCTGACAAAATATAAAAATACTTAACATAGTTAATATTTCCGTAACTCAGAACATAATAAAAAAATATTAATTCCTGCTATTCCATTTGACTGGGCTAAACCTCTATGCCTTTATTGTCTCCCCCACCTCCCTCAATACATTCTACATTATTCTTAGTTGTTTTCCTTCATGTAGAAATAACCTACAAGGAAAGAAAGGGTTTATTTTAATTCCGATATTTATGTCCCATTGACTTGCATTGGTTTCCGGTATCGGAATCGGCGATATCCGATACTTTTTCGGTATCGGTCCGATCCAATCCGATCCGATATTTCCCGATATCGGAAGGTATCGCTCAACACTAGTGGTTAACTAATTCACAACTCTGGAGTTGTTTGCACAAAAAAACAATGGATGGGAACCGAGCAGAGCTGAGTGGCCAAACTGTGGTATTAAGCCAAAACTATTGGCTGGGTTAGATGCAGAAAAAAATTATATTCAATTTGCAACCTGATGGAGGTCAGTATAGATGGACTAATAGAACAAGTCCCACACACAGCTAGAAGCCCAAATATTTTTTCAGAGGTAGATGCAGAAAAAAATTGTATTCAGTTTGCAACCTGATGGAGGTCAGTATAGATGGACTAATAGAACAAGTCCTACACACAGCTAGAAGCCCAAATATTTTTTCAGAGGTAGATGCAGAAAAAAAATATATTCAGTTTGCAACCTGATGGAGGTCAGTATAGATGGACTAATAGAGAAAGTCCCACACACTGCTAGAAGGCCAAATATTTTTTCAGAGCTAGATGCAGACCAAAAATTATTTTTAATTTGCAACATGATGGAGGTCAGTATAGATGGACTAATAGAGAAAGTCCCACACACTGCTAGAAGGCCAAATATTTTTTCAGAGCTAGATGCAGACAAAAAATTATTTTTAATTTGCAACCTGATGGAGGTCAGTATAGATGGACTAATAGAGAAAGTCCCACACACTGCTCGAAGGCCAAATATTTTTTCAGAGCTAGATGCAGATAAAAATTATTTTTAATTTGCAACCTGATGGAGGTCAGTATAGATGGACTAATAGAGAAAGTCCCACACACTGCTAGAAGGCCAAATATTTTTTCAGAGGTAGATGCAGAAAAAAATTATATTCAGTTTGCAACCTGATGGAGGTCTGTATAGATGGATTAATAGAACAAGTCCCACACACAGCTAGAAGCCCAATATTTTTTCAGAGGTAGATGCAGAAAAAAAATATATTCAGTTTGCAACCTGATGGCGGTCAGTATAGATGGACTAATAGAGAAAGTCCCACACACTGCTAGAAGGCCAAATATTTTTTCAGAGCTAGATGCAGACAAAAAATTATTTTTAATTGCAACCTGATGGAGGTCAGTATAGATGGACTAATAGAGAAAGTCCCACACACTGCTAGAAGGCCAAATATTTTTTCAGAGCTAGATGCAGATAAAAATTATTTTTAATTTGCAACCTGATGGAGGTCAGTATAGATGGACTAATAGAGAAAGTCCCACACACTGCTAGAAGGCCAAATATTTTTTCAGAGCTAGATGTAGAAAAAAATTATATTCAGTTTTCAACCTGATGGAGGTCAGTATAGATGGACTAATAGAACAAGTCCCACACACAGCTAGAAGCCCAAATATTTTTTCAGAGGTAGATGCAGATAAAAATTATTTTTAATTTGCAACCTGATGGAGGTCAGTATAGATGGACTAATAGAGAAAGTCCCACACACTGCTAGAAGGCCAAATATTTTTTCAGAGCTACATGCAGACAAAAAATTATTTTGAATTTGCAGCGTGATGGAGGTCAGTATAGATGGACTAATAGAACAAGTCCCACACACTGCTAGAAGGCCAAATATTTTTTCAGAGCTAGATGCAGAAAAAAATTATATTCAGTTTGCAACCTGATGGAGGTCAGTATAGATGGACTAATAGAACATGTCCCACACACTGCTAGAAGCCCAAATATTTTTTCAGAGCTAGATGCAGAAAAAAATTATATTCAATTTGCAACCTGATGGAGGTCAGTATAGATGGACTAATAGAATGATGCTATGCCCAAAAGATTTTACTTCACTAGGTGCAGTAAAAAAATTGGTATTCTATACACAGGTGGTATATCTTGCAACACAGATAGGCTACTCCACTGACTAACACACTCTGCAATAGGCCAAAAAGGATTAGCTTTGCTAGATTCAGCCAAATGCTGTGAAAAAAACTTGCACAGCACTGGCACAGACCTGCCTGGCAAAAACTGATAGGAACTGATGTAACCTAGTCCTGAAAAGGACTGCAATTACAATTAGTCTTTACTCCCACAATCTATCTATTTAAGAGCACAGACCTGCCTGATAAAAGTCGTAGGAAATGCTGTAACCTAGTCCTTAAAAGGACTGCAATCACAACTATTCCCTACTCCCAAGCTATCTGTAGATTTGTGCGAAAATTGGCTTGAAATTAACAAGGTATAGCGCACACAGCAACAGCGGTGCCGTCTAACACGCAGCTGCAGCAGTGAGAAAATGGTGGCGACGGGGAAAATGGCTTGGTCTTATAGGGCAAGGACATGTGACATACACTGCCAATGACACATGCCCTTGCTTGTGTGAGAAAAAGCACTTCACTCCGTGTGTGCGCTGCTGATAGGCTGACAGATTGCACCTCCCCACTGTAAATGCGGGAAAGAGAAAAAAAAATGGAGATCTTCATTATTCCTGCAGAGATCCATCCCCTGCCCCTCCCCCCACCCCGCTGTACACTCAAACTGCGTATTAACATTAATTTTCATCATTACTGAGAAAAAATCCAGTTATGATTTTGGTGCACGAACAGTTATCGAACATAACCTCGAACAGCCGAATTTTTCTCAAATCGTTCGTGTTCGCCGAACGGCTCGAACACCGCCCAAAACAGCTCTAATTTGAGATTGGCGAACAGTTCGAGTCGAACAACGCTCATCTCTACTTATGTGCCAGAAAATGGTAGCAATAAAAAGTCAACTTGTCTGTAAAAAACAAGCCCATACATAACTTTGTCGGCAGAAATATAGAAAAATTGTAGCTCTCAAAATACGGTGATGCAAAAACTTGTTTTTGCAAAAAAAAAGGTGTTTTTTTTTTTTAAGCGTGTGACAACAGTCAAACATGAAAAAAAGATTTAAACCTTTTGTATCTTTGTAATTGCACCAGCCGGAAGAATAAAGTCGCCTTATCACTTATACTGCACAAGGAAAGGCGCAAAAAAATAAATAGAAGAACAAATTATTGACCTGCTGTTGATTTGTTCATTCTGCTTCCCAAAGATTTTAGCAAGGCTTGGCTCACATTTATCCTGCGCTCTACGCTGAGCCCTTACACCGGAGATTCTGTGTAAATCTCTGAAATATCTGATTCTGACAGAACCCCTGGCGACTGATTCCCTGTAATGAAGCAGATGGAGGCACTGTGGATACAGTCTGGCCTATGATCCGGCGGCGTCAGTCTTTTTAAACGTGCATAAATGCACAGTCAGTCACAGTTTTTTGTTCCTCTGAAAAGGACACTGCTTGTACAGAGGCCAGACGGAATGCAGGGTAATTCTGCTGCCTCCTAGGGAATAGGTCCCTTAGGGGTTTCATCTGAATCACGTCATTTGGAGATTTGGATGCATACCCTGATGTAAGTGCTCAGCATAGAGCATAGGGTAAATGTGATCCAAAATTTTATGTAAAATGTTCCCATTAAAAGCTTCAACTCCCACAAAAAAAGCAAGTCCCCACTCAGGTCCATCATCTGTCAATGGAAATATAGTGGGCTTCCATGTTACTGGTAGCACAAAGGCTCTGAGAAAGTGCTATGGCTCCTCCCTCTCTCAAAAGAAAGCCAGCAAATTCTGTACTCCCAAATCCAAATGCCCCCATCCCTTCTTAGGCCCACTGTGTATCTAAACCACATTTGGCATCTCTGATTACATGTATGGTATTCTCACACTCACTAGAAATTATACAACAAACTATAATGTCCATTTTGTCCTATTAGCCCTTATAAAAAATAAAAACTTGGGGCTAAAAAATATAATTTTTCTTTCTTCACTGGCCAATGGTATGCAATTCTGGGAGGCACATGTGATGTCAATATGCTTACTGCACCCCTAGATGAATTCATTGAGAAGTGTAGTTTGTAAAAATGGGGTCACTTATGGAGGGGCTTTACCAATATGACATGGCACCCTCAATCCATTCCAGCAAAATCTGAACTCCAATAAGGCGCTTCTTCCCTTTTGAGCTTTGCACTATGCCTCAAAAGTAGCTTTTGACCACATATGGGGTATTTGCGTACTCAGGAGAAATTGCATAACCAATTGTATGGTGCATTTTCTCCTATTATCCCTTCTGAAAATTGAAAACTTGGGGTTAAAGTAAAATTTTAGTGGAAAAATTGGTAATTTTCTATTGACCCAGCCCAATGTTATATAATTCTGTGAATCACCTGTAGGTTAAAAATGCTCACTACACCCTTAGATCAATTCCTCAAGAAGTGTCATTTCCAAAATGAGGTCAATTTTGGGGGATTCTGCTGTTTTGGCATGTCAAGGGCTCTTCAAATGTACTCCAGAATTCAATTGGTGCTCTTTCCCTTCCTAGCCCCGACGTGCACCCAAACAGTAGTTTCCTACTACATATGGGGTACTCAGGAGAAAATTGCACAACAAATTTTTTGGTCCATTTTATCCTGTTACCCTTATGAAAATGAAAAATTTGGGATTAAAACAACATTTTTGCAGGAAAAATGTGTTTTGTTTTTTTTGTGTTTTTTTTTTTATTTTCAAGGTTCAAACTTTATAAAATTGTGTGAAGCACTTGTGGGTTCAAAGTGCTCACCACACTTCTTGATAAATTCCTTGAGAGGTTTAATTTTTTAAAATGGGGTCACTTGTTTATGCACATCAGGGGCTCTACAAATGTGAGATGGACAATTTTGTGCTTCAAAATTGAATGGTGCTTTTTCCCTTTCGAACCCTGCTGTGCACGCAAACAGTAGTTTTTCACCACATATGGCGTATCCGTGTGCTCAGGAGAAACTGCAAAACAAATTGTATGATCCTTTTTTTCCTGTTACCCTTTTGAAAATGCAAAATTTGTGGCTAAAGCAATATTTTTGTGGGAAAAAAGTAAAATTTTTAATGTTTCCTTCAACATTGCTTTAATTCCAGTAAAGGGTTAATAAGCTTCCTGAATGTGGTTTTGAGCACTTTGAGGGATGTAGTTTTTAAATTGGTGTTGCTTTCGGTTATTTTTTTGTCATATAAACCCCTCGATGTCACGTCAAATGGGATGTGGTCCCTGAAAAAAATGTGATTTTGTTGTAAAAATGAGAAATTGCTGATAAACTTTTAACTCTTTAACTTCCTAATAAAAAAAAAATATGTTTCAAAAATTAGGCTGATATGAAGTAGAAATGTAAATATTTTTTATTAAGTATTTTGTGTAAAATAACTATCTGGTTTAAGGTCATAAATTTGCATAGCTTGAAATTTGATAAATTTTCAAAAACATTTTTCTTAATTTTTGATATTTTTAGAAATGCTCACATCATATCGACCAAAATTTACCGCTAACATAAAGTACAACTTTTCACAAAAAACAGTCTTAGAATAACTGGGATCCATTGAAGCGTTCCAGAGTTATTACCTCATAAAGTGACACTGGTCAGAATTTAAAATTGGCCTAGTCAAGAAGGTGAAAACAGACTGGGGAGTGAAGGTGTTAAGACCTCGACCTTTCCATCATGATGCAGTCTAACATGCTTTATTAGCTTTGTAGCACTAATTCCAGTTGTAATATATTTAAAATGCTTTTTGTGCCTCCTACATAGGCAATGAATGGTTACTTGTATATATAAAAGGCCTCAAAGGGACAGAGAGCCACATATACAAGGATTTCTGCTTTGCACAAGATAAATTTTGACCCAGTGGGTTATGCCTAATGTTCAAATAACACTTTTTCATTGCATTATTTCTACAATTCTAGCACAACCCTAACTCTAGCACAACCATAACCCTAACTCTAGCACAACTCTAAACCTAGCATAAACCTATCCCTAGCACAACCCTAACTCTAGAGTTTATTTTTTACGCCTTTCCTCGTGCCGTATAAGTGATTAGACGACTTTATTTTTCGGGTCGATGCGATTACAGCGATACCAGATTTATAGCGTGTTTTGACAGCTGTCACACACTAAAAGACTCTTTTTTTTTTTTGCAAAGACTAGTCTTTGCTAGAGATGAGCGTTGTTCGACTCGAACTGTTCGCCAATCTCAAATTCGAGCTGTTTTGGGCGGTGTTCGAGCCGTTCGGCGAACACGAACGATTTGAGAAAAATTCGGCTGTTCGAGGTTATGTTCGATAACTGTTCGTGCACCAAAATCATAACTGGATTTTTTCTCAGTAATGATGAAAATTAATGTTAATACGCAGTTTGAGTGTACAGCGGGGTGGGGGGAGGGGCAGGGGATGGATCTCTGCAGGAATAATGAAGATCTCCATTTTTTTTTCTCTTTCCCGCATTTACAGTGGGGAGGTGCAATCTGTCAGCCTATCAGCAGCGCACACACGGAGCGAAGTGCTTTTTCTCACACAAGCAAGGGCATGTGTCATTGGCAGTGTATGTCACATGTCCTTGCCCTATAAGACCAAGCCATTTTCCCCGTCGCCACCATTTTCTCACTGCTGCAGCTGCGTGTTAGACGGCACCGCTGTTGCTGTGTGGCTATACCTTGTTAATTTCAAGCCAATTTTCGCACAAATCTACAGATAGCTTGGGAGTAGGGAATAGTTGTGATTGCAGTCCTTTTAAGGACTAGGTTACAGCATTTCCTACGACTTTTATCAGGCAGGTCTGTGCTCTTAAATAGATAGATTGTGGGAGTAAAGACTAATTGTAATTGCAGTCCTTTTCAGGACTAGGTTACATCAGTTCCTATCAGTTTTTGCCAGGCAGGTCTGTGCCAGTGCTGTGCAAGTTTTTTTCACAGCATTTGGCTGAATCTAGCAAAGCTAATCCTTTTTGGTCTATTGCAGAGTGTGTTTGTCAGTGGAGTAGCCTATCTGTGTTGCAAGATATACCACCTGTGTATAGAATACCAATTTTTTTACTGCACCTAGTGAAGTAAAATCTTTTGGGCATAGCATCATTCTATTAGTCCATCTATACTGACCTCCATCAGGTTGCAAATTGAGTATAATTTTTTTCTGCATCTAGCTCTGAAAAAATATTTGGGCTTCTAGCAGTGTGTGGGACTTGTTCTATTAGTCCATCTATACTGACCTCCATCAGGTTGCAAACTGAATATAATTTTTTTCTGCATCTAGCTCTGAAAAAATATTTGGCCTTCTAGCAGTGTGTGGGACTTGTTCTATTAGTCCATCTATACTGACCTACATCACGCTGCAAATTGAAAATAATTTTTTGTCTGCATCTAGCTCTGAAAAAATATTTGGCCTTCTAGCAGTGTGTGGGACTTTCTCTATTAGTCCATCTATACTGACCTCCATCAGGTTGCAAACTGAATATAATTTTTTTCTGCATCTAGCTCTGAAAAAATATTTGGCCTTCTAGCAGTGTCTGGGACTTTCTCTATTAGTCCATCTATACTGACCTCCATCAGGTTGCAAATTTAAAATAATTTATATCTGCATCTAGCTCTGAAAAAATATTTGGCCTTCTAGCAGTGTGTGGGACTTTCTCTATTAGTCCATCTATACTGACCTCCATCAGGTTGCAAATTAAAAATAATTTTTTGCCTGCATCTAGCTCTGAAAAAATATTTGGCCTTCTAGCAGTGTGTGGGACTTTCTCTATTAGTCCATCTATACTGACCTCCATCAGGTTGCAAACTGAATATATATTTTTTCTGCATCTACCTCTGAAAAAATATTGGGCTTCTACCTGTGTGTGGGACTTGTTCTATTAATCCATCTATACTGACCTCCATCAGGTTGCAAACTGAATATAATTTTTTTCTGCATCTACCTCTGAAAAAATATTTGGGCTTCTAGCTGTGTGTGGGACTTGTTCTATTAATCCATCTATACAGACCTCCATCAGGTTGCAAGCTGAATATAATTTTTTTCTGCATCTACCTCTAAAAAAATATTTGGGCTTCTAGCTGTGTGTGGGACTTGTTCTATTAGTCCATCTATACTGACCTCCATCAGGTTGCAAACTGAATATAATTTTTTTCTGCATCTAGCTCTGAAAAAATATTTGGCCTTCTAGCAGTGTGTGGGACTTTCTCTATTAGTCCATCTATACTGACCTCCATCAGGTTGCAAATTAAAAATAATTTTTATCTGCATCTAGCTCTGAAAAAATATTTGGCCTTCTAGCAGTGTGTGGGACTTTCTCTATTAGTCCATATATACTGACCTCCATCAGGTTGCAAACTGAATATATATTTTTTCTGCATCTACCTCTGAAAAAATATTGCTCTTCTAGCTGTGTGTGGGACTTGTTCTATTAATCCATCTATACAGACCTCCATCAGGTTGCAAACTGAATATAATTTTTTTCTGCATCTACCTCTGAAAAAATATATGGGCTTCTAGCTGTGTGTAGGACTTGTTCTATTAGTCCATCTATACTGACCTCCATCAGGTTGCAAACTGAATACAATTTCTTTCTGCATCTACCTCTGAAAAAATATTTGGGCTTCTAGCTGTGTGTGGGACTTGTTCTATTAGTCCATCTATACTGACCTCCATCAGGTTGCAAATTGAATATAATTTTTTTCTGCATCTAACCCAGCCAATAGTTTTGGTCTAATACCACAGTTTGGCCACTCAGCTCTGCTCGGTTCCCATCCATTGTTTTTTTGTGCAAACAACTCCAGAGTTAACCAATTTAGTTAACCAAAATGAGTGGAAAAAGGCCTGCTGCTGGTGGAAAGGGGAATAGGCGTGTTGGGAAGGGGAAAAAAGGTTGTGTCCGTGGGGTAGGTGTTAAAGCAACAGTAACATCTGCAGAAGAAAGACCATCTTCCAGCCAAACTAAAATGTCTACTTCTTTTAGCGGACAATGTGATAAGATCCCTTTCTTACGGCCACGCCAATCGCTACAAATTCCAGATGAGGCACAAAAACAGCAGGTGCTTCAACGGATATCAAGTGCTCCTTTAAGTGGGCTCTCCTCCACATCAACTTCAACATCACAAATACTCCAGTCCTCAAAGGTGTCACCCCAATCGCACTTGCTTCCTCACAGCTCCCAAATCTCCAGCTGCCCGTCTGAGTATGAGGTAGAACAGATGGTTGAGTCTGCAGAGCTGTTTACTCATACTATAGCCTGGGAATCAGAGGTCGACTCCAGCGCTTCTGTGAATCCAGACGAGGAAATGATCTGCACTGATGCCCAGAATCTTTATGAGTCGGATCCAGGACCAGACGCAGAAGGTTCTGACCATAATGTAGACCCTCATTCCCAAACTGTAACTCCTGTTGGTGGAGACAATGAGGAAGACGATGATGAGACTCAAATACCTGATTGGAGCGACAACTTTAGTTTTTTGTCAGAGCAGGAACAGGTTGGCTCTGAGGACGATGGGTGTGATAACGCACAGAGTGATGATGATGAGGTTGGAGATCCCACTTACTGTCAACCCACAGTCAGCCAAGAGATGAGGTCAGCAGAGGAGGTGGAGGAAGATGCTAGTGACGATGAGGTCAGGTTGCGCCTTCCTGGACAGAGACGTAGTACTGGAAGCACGTCAACAACTGCATCCTCAAACACAACTCTGCCTCTCACCACAAGTCGTGGTGGCTCTTCAGGTCGCATGGGTGCTATGCCTTGCATAGCCTGGGCATTTTTTCAGATCGATAAAGATGACCCAACTCGTGTTATCTGTAACATTTGTCAGCAAAAGCTAAGTAGAGGCCAAAAAATACATAGTTTGAGTACTTCATGCATGAACCGGCACATGGACATGAAGCATAAGTTGCAGTTGGAAGCTCAGTGTGCTACAATGCGGCCTAGCCGGCCGGGCCGACCACCGTCTGCCATATCTTGTGCATCCGCGGCCTCTTCATCCTCTGTGACTGGGGGGACAGCAGTCACACCTGTTTTGGGGCGCAGACCTGCCACCTCTTTACCCGCAACAGCCAGCGTGATTGGCAGGTCATCATTTTCTTTGGAGGTGGTAACACCAGCTGGTGTTGAGCGCTGTCCGACATCGATAGCACCACCTTTGGATCAAGGCAACCTAACATGTCCGCCTGCATCTTCCTCACTGACCGGCAGTTTGCCGGGGACACCCTTATCAACCCCGTCTAAGCACAATAGCCAGCCCTCGGTCCCTCAGATGTGGACAAGTAAAAGACCATTTCCTCCTAGCCATGAGAAAGCTAAGAGGTTGAATTTCACCATCTGCAAGCTCTTGGCTACAGAAATGCTGCCTTTCCGCCTGGTGGACACAGAGGATTTTCAAGACCTTATGTCCGTCGCAGTGCCCCAGTACCAGATGCCCAGTCGGCACTACTTCTCAAAGAAAGGTGTGCTTGCGCTCCACCAGCATGTCGCACACAACATCACCGCTTCTTTGAGAAACTCTGTGTGTGACAGGGTGCATTTCACCACAGACACTTGGACGAGTAGGCATGGGCAGGGGCGTTACATGTCGCTGACTGGGCACTGGGTAACTATGGTGACAGCAGGACAAGGGGCTGCTGTCCAATTCTTGCCGTCCCCACGAGTTGTGCATCAATCCTCTTTATGTCAAAGTTCCTCCACTGCTTCTGCCTCCTCAACCTCCTCTCGGTCTTCCACCTGCACCCAAAGCCTGTCTGGTCATGCCACAAGCTTTCTAACTGCGCAGAAGGGATCCTGCACACCTCCTTACTATGCTGGCAGTAGGGCTCAACGTCATCAGGCGGTTTTTACTTTGAAATGTCTGGGAAATGTGACTCACACAGCTGAGGAGTTGTGGTCAGCTCTGGAGAACCAATTTCATGAATGGTTGTCTCCACTGGACCTGAAACCAGGGAAGGCCGTGTGCGACAATGCTGCAAACCTGGGTGCGGCCCTTCGCCGGGGCAATGTCACACACGTGCCTTGTATGGCTCACGTGTTGAACCTGGTTGTCCAGCAATTTTTAGCCCACTATCCCAGACTAAATGGCCCTCTGCAGAGGGCACGGTCGCTGTGTGCTCACTTCCGCCGTTCGCATCCCGCAGCTCAGCGACTTACATCTCTACAGAAGTCGTTGGGCCTGCCACTTCACCGGCTAAAATGCGATGTGCCTACCCGGTGGAATTCAACTCTGCACATGTTGCAGCGACTGTGGCAGCACCGACAAGCCCTGGTGCAATACGTTCTGACGTATAGCCTGGGCCAACGAGATCCAGAGGTGGGGCAAATCACGCTGGAGGAGTAGTCTCAGATCAGGGACCTATGCACCCTTCTGCACAGTTTTGAAATGGTGACGAAGATGTTTAGTGCTGACGATGCCATTATCAGCATGACTATTCCGGTGATTTACATGCTGGAGCACATGTTAAAAAGAATTCGGAGTCAGGTGGTGGCACAAGAGGAGGTGGAGGAAGTAGAGGAGGAGGAGTTGTATGCGGAAGGGCTAACATCTGCAAGGTCCAGACGGTCGGCAGCACCAAGGCGGCAGGCATGTGAGGGTGGGGGAGATGGTTTTACCAGGGCGCATGGTAGCAGCCAAACTAGTGAGGAAGGTGCAGGAGCCCAGGAAGAAGTGGAGGACGAACTGATGGAAGACTCATCAGATGAGGGAGACCTTGATCACATTTCTGTTGTGCGAGGTTGGGGGGAGAGGACAGAGGAAGGAAGCATGATTGTTACCTCGCCACCAACACAACAGGGACTTGGTGCTCCTGGATGCGCAACACACATGAGTGCCTTCTTGCTGCACTACCTGCAACATGACCCTCGAATTGTGAGAATTAGAAATAATCCTGACTACTGGGTTGCCACACTGTTAGATCCCCGGTACAAAAGTAAATTTGCAGAAATTATTCCTGCCATAGAAAGGGATGCACGCATGCAGGAGTATCAGCAGAGACTGTTGCAGAATCTTACATGTGCTTTTCCACAAAACACCAGTGGTGCACGTAGTGAATCTCACAGTTCCAACTTGCCAACCGTGGGACCGTCAAGTGTTCAGCACTCAAACCGTAACAGAACCACAGTATCTGCTGGTAACATCAATTTTGCGGAATCATTTCACCACTTTTTTAGCCCATCCTTTGCAAGGCCACAGGAGACAAGAAGTCTGACACATAGTCAATGCCTAGAGACGATGGTACAGGAGTATCTCCAAGTAAACATTGAAGCCATGACTGTGTCACTGGACCCTTGCTCTTTTTGGGCTTCCAATCTGGATAAATGGCCGGAGCTAGCCACTTACGCCTTGGAGATCTTGTCATGCCCCGCAGCCAGCGTTCTGTCTGAACGTGTGTTCAGCGCTGCTGGTGGTGTGCTGACAGATAAGCGCACGCGGCTCTCCACTGATAATGTAGACAGACTCACGTTCATAAAGATGAACAAATCATGGACCCGAAACGACTTTTCTACCCCTGTGTCATCCTGGGGAGAGTAAAAGCTTGATGATTGGTTAAAATCACCCTACCAACCATTTTAAACTTTCAAATTACTAATCATGTTTATCTGTATCTTGGCTGGAAAATAATTTGGGCTTTGTAGCAGTGTGCAGCACTGATTCTATTAGGCCATCTATAATAAGCTCCAAGAGATTTAAAATTACTAATCATGTTTATCTGTATCTTGACTTGAAAATAATTTGGGCTTTGTAGCAGTGTGCAGCACTGATCCTATTAGGCCATCTATACTAAGCTCCACCAGATTTAAAATTAATAATAATTTTTAGCTGCATCTAGCCCGGAAAATAATTTTGGGGCTCCGAGATGCGCAAGACACATAAGTGCCTTCTTGCTGCACTACCTGCAACATGACCCTCATATTGTCAGAATTCGAAGTAATCATGACTACTGGGTTGCCACACTCTTAGATCCCCCAAACTTTTCGATCAACCTTTTCATTTTAATAAAGACCAAAAAAATGGTCATTTTTGAAATTATAAGCATTAGCAGGTTATTAGAAACTGAAATCAAACAGTTTTCAACTCAAAACTTTATTCTAGGTGATGTTACATTTTCACATAGGACCCCTTGTTCGAAAGGAGCTTCTGAACTCTCTCGTCCATTGAATTTGTCAGGTTTTGGATGGTTTCTGCTTCAATTGTTTTGCATGAGGACAGAATACCCTCCCAGAGCTGTTGCTTAGATGTGAACTGCCTCCCGCCATCATAGATACTCCTTTTGATGATGCTCCAGAGGTTCTGAATGGGGTAGAGGTCAGGGGAGCATGGGGGTCACACCATAAGTTTGTCCCCTTTTATGCCCATATCAGCCAGAGATGCAGATGTTTTATGTGCAGCATGAGATGGTGCATTATCATGCAAAAAAATGATCTTGCTGTGAAATACACGGTTCTTCTTCTTGAACCATGGCAGGAAGTGCTGTTTGAGAAAATCCACATACATTATGGAGTTCATCTTTAGCGCCTTCAGGGATCCTAAAGGGGCCGACAATCTCTCTCCCCATGATTCCAGCCCAAAACATTACTCCACCTCCTCCTTGTTGGCGCTATAGCCGTGTTTGCGTGGGGTGTCCATCAACCAGCCTTCCTCCACTCCATCCATCTGGACCATCGAGCGCTGCACGGCACTCCTCCGTGAACAAAACAGTTTTGAAATCAGTCTTCATGTAATGTTTGGCCCACTGGAGCTGTTTCTGCTTGTGTGAAGTGGATAGAGGAGGTTGACAGGATGGCGTACGCACAGCTGCAAACCTGTGAAGGACCCTGCATCTTGTTGTTCGGGGGACATTGGAGGCACCAGCAGCTTCAAAAACTTGTCTGCTACTATGATAAGGCTTTTTTGCCTCTGCTCTTTTAACCTGACGTAATTGCCTGTAGGAAAGAGTCCTCAATTTGCCCTTATCAGCACGCACACGTGTGTACTGTGAATCAGCTACATACTTCTTGATTGCCAAGACACTTCATTCTGATCATCGCACAATGTTGATTGTAGTCATGCCTTGACCTAAACACTCCACAATTTGTTGCTTCTCAGCAGCCGACACATCCTTTTTCTTTCCCATTTTGGCAGAAAATGTAGGCTGCTTAATAATGTGAGACAGCCTTCTTAAGTAGTCTTGCCTTTCATTGGACACACCTGCCAAACTAATTAGCACAGGTGTCTGCAATTGCTTACAGTGATATAAAGAGCCCTGACACACATCACCATCAATGAGTTTAACTGACAAACAAACAAATTCTTCCCTTATCACTCCTAAACACTTTTTGCATAATAATTTGGAACACAGTGTACATGTGCTTTTCCACAAAACACCAGTGGTTCACGTAGTGAATCTTACAGTTCTAACTTGCCAACCGTGGTCTGTATGGAGTTGTTCAATAAAGGGCCCAAAATTAAGATAACATAGATGGGAGAGGTCTCTATGAATTGGAATTCCTAAGTATTTGATACCCTGTGAGGGCCAGGCAAAGGGAAAGTTGGACTGGATGGAATCCTATATGGATTTGGGGAGGGAGACATCGAGGGCCTCAGACTTCGCTGCATTGATTTTAAAATTTGACCATGTAACAAAGTGATCTATTTCAGCCATAACAGCATGGATGGATATATGTGATTGAGTGATATATACTAGGACATCATCAGCAAATAGAGAGCACTTGTACTCGGTGCCTCCCACCTCAATCCACCTAATATTGGGGTTATGGCGAATTGATGAGAGCAGGTGCTCCATCACTAGGATGTATAAGAGAGGGGACAGAGGACATCCCTGCCTTGTCCCATTGGTGATTGTGAAAGGTGATGAAAATGTTCTGATGCAACCCCTGGGCCTTGGGACACCCGGAGCCAGACCCTTTTTGGTGGATGCTGGTGGTTGTAGTCTTCGTGGCGGCGACCCGGTTCCGTGGCTCAGGGTGGTCAAACCAGTGGCAGAACTATTTATGTGGTTTTGATGTTTAAATGTCCGACTACGCCACCCGTGGATTGCGGTCAGAGTGAACCGCCGCTGCAGGGCAGACCGCTGAGGCTGGTGTTGTGGGTGCAGCAGAGCGTAGCATAACTCCCCACGGGAGGAGTATAGCCTCAGGGCAGTGTATGCGGAGGATGGGGGTGATGGTGCAGGGCAGCAGCAGTAACGACACGGAGTCAGTGATGCAGTCCAGGGCCTTTACTCACAGTTCTTTTTATCCAGACCACATCTGCAGGTAACGGCTGCCCACGTCGTACTGTGCTCACCAGGTGAGGGGCTCAGACAACTCCCAGATAACTTTGGAGCGCTTCACAGGACCCCCTTTGTGTGTCCTTTGTCTGGCCTTTCTTACCAACCCTTCTGTCCGGCTGCCTCGGGCCTCATCTTGGTAAACTTGGCGCCAGTTTCCCTGACCCTATGTGGTGCCTTCCTAGCGGGTGTAGCGAGGGGCTGCGCCACATAAAATGTCACAGCCTCCGGTTTCTAGCTGAGGGTCGTTTCCTGCCTCCACTAGTTTCGGGGACCGGTCTCCCCCTTTGGCCTGACCCCTCCACGCAGGTGGATTCGGGCGTGCGGTGGCGACTCGCCCGTCCACACCCCTGGGATCCCTTCATTCCTCATTCCTGGAGCCTTCTCCGCTCCTCTTCCTTCCTTCTCCCTCTTCCAGGCCTGGGCCTCTGTTACTAGGCCCGCCTCCGGAGCAGAGCTCATGCAGAGCCCCTGCTCCCTGCCACTTCTGCTCAGACTTCTCTGCACTGAACTAAGATGGTGCCCACCTTTTATACTCCCTTCTCAATGCACCCAGGAACTGCTTCCTCCCTGCTCCTGCACTACAGGGTTCCCCTTCCTCAGTGTTCCCTCCCCCCACTCCAGCCAGGGACAGGGACTGTTGTGCCCATCTCAGAGGCATATTGGTCGCCCTGCCCCACGGCAATGTGCTGTAATGCATGCAGGTGTCGGGTCCTGATCCACACTCCATCCTTACCTGAGAGTGAGATATCACACCTCTGGGTGAGGTGCAATACCTCTGTAGCAACCGAGCCCTCAGGGTGCTACAGTTCCATTTATCTTCAGCCTAGGTGACGTATTGTGATACAGGGCCGTGATTTTGGCTATAAAAGGGTCCCCTAGACCCCTACCCCAAGCTTTTTAAGAGAATCATATATGGCATGCCAGGAGACTCTATGGAATGCTTTCTCAGCATCCAACGAGAGTATCTAATTACAAATTTTTAACTGCATCTAGCCCAGGAAATACTTTGTGCCTAGTAGCAGTGTCTGCTAGTCAGCGGATTATCCCGGCTGTTAAGCAAGCTACACCACCTGTAGTTTGGACACTTAATTTTTTCAAAGGAAATGCTTCGGGACCACGGGATACTCAGTGAAGAGCATCAGGAGGCACCCCAAGGCATAGGGGCTGGGACTGGCAGTAGGATGCCTTGCAGTGGACAGCCGAGCTCGATCCTTATAAAAGCTTTTTAACTGCAGCAGCTTTAGTGGACGCTACTGGAGCTGGAATTACGCGGCTGCTGGCATGAGACTTGCCCTCCAATAGATCCTTGTAAATGGATTTAAAGTGTATTCATTCAAATTAGAGAGACAATTTAAATTAAAAAGCTTAGAGCTGCCTCCACCACAGGGGGGTTCGCTCGACCCACCAGCGGACAGGCACCAGTATTGGGAGAGGGGGGCTGGCCGTCAGGGTTCACCGCGGCTCTGGCACAAACCCGGCGACACGGAGGTGGCACAGGCAGGAGCGGACTGAACGTGTCGGCTTCTCACTTTTTGGATTTTAGAAGGGCATGAGATGCCTATATCTTTGTCTCCCCCTCCTTTTACTCCTCTACCTCTTTTCTTTTCGCATGACTATATGTTCTTGTCACTTTTCCATGTGTTAGTTGTGTCTTCTGAGCAGTTTGTCAGCTTTTGGACACCTTTGAAGGTGTTTTCTATGTGTTTCTATGTGTTTTTGTTTGCCTGCCATTGGTTTTAACGGTGTTCGAAGGTGTTCGACGAACAGTTCGACGAATAGTTCGGCGAACACACGCGTGTTCGACGAACCGAACCGAACTCGAACACTACGGGGGTGGCTCAACACTAGTCTTTGCATCGCCATATTTTGAAAGCTATAATTTTTCCATATTTCGGCCGACAGAGTCATGTGATGGCTTGTTTTTGCGGAACGAGTTGGCGTTTTTAATGGTACTATTTTCAGGCACGTGACATTTTTTGATTGTTTTCTATTCTGATTTTTGGGAGGCAGAATAAACAAAAACCAACAATTCAGGAATAGTCTTTTCCTTTTTTTTTTTTTTTTTATGCCGTTCTGTGTGTAGTAAAATTGATAAGGTAGCTTTATTCTTCGGGTCAGTACGTTTACAGCGGTACCACATTTATATCGTTTTTTATGTTTTGACGCTTTTACACAATAAAAACTTTTATAGAAAAAAAAAAATTTTTGCATCACTTTATTCTGAGAGCTATAACTTTTGTATTTTTCGACTGATGGAGCTGTATGGTGGCTTGTTTTTTGCAGGACAAGGTGACGTTTTCAGTGGTACCATGTTTATTTACATTTTGTCCTTTTGATCGCTTTTTATTCCATTTTTTGTTTGGCAGTATAATGACAAAGCATCGTTTTTTGCTTTGTTTTTTATTTTTATTTTTTACTGTGTTCACTAGAGGGGTTAACTAGTGGGACATTTTTATAGGTCAGTTCATTCCAGATGCAGCGATACCAAATATGTTTGTTTTTTTCATAATGCTATTTATTGATGGGTACAATATATTTTTATTTTTACAATTTTTTTTTTTTCACTTTCTGATTCTTTTACACATTGTCCCACAATGGGACTTTCACCTTTTGCAGTCTGAACGCCTGTATAGCACAGGAATGCAGCACCATCCCTGTTGGCTGTCAGCGCTGCTAAGGGAGAAGATACTGTGATTGTGCACTGCGCATGATCAAAGTATTTTCCTGGTGTCAGGTGACCCGGATGTTGTGACATCCAGGTCACATGACAACCACGGGACGCCGGAGAGGAGGTGAGTACCAGCGCTTAACTCCTCTTGCCACTGGACTGCTGTGATCGACTTCAATCGCAGCATTTCGGGGGTTAATGTTCTGGGAGTGGTGCGGGACCGACAATCAGCTGACACCCAGCGGCAATTCTGCCCGCACATCCTGTGTGCGGGCGGAATCGCCGATGCATACTAATATGTATCTGGTCCATAAGGCTCAGGCCGCAGATACGTATTAGTACATATCATGTCGGAAAGGGTTTAAAGGGGTTTTCCCACAATGAAAGGTTCATTAATCAATAGATCTTGGAATAATAATAACTTCCACAATTGAATTTATTTGAAATAAAATGTTCCTGTGCTGAGATAATCTTATAAATGTGCCCCTGCTATGTACAGTGTAATTGCTATGTCTGCATGATCAAACACAGCCATTGCACAATTCACAGCAGGGGCAAATTTATAAGTTTATCTTAGCACAGGAACATTTTATTTAAACACATCCAATTGTGGAACTTATTATTATTCCAAGATCTATTTATTAAAATGAACTTTTGTTTGTGGGAAAACCTCTTTAAGGAACGCCGACAGTAAGGTAAAAAGAAGAAGAAGAGCTGGCATTTTACTTGTTAGTTACATCTTTATTTGTAAAGAGCTGCAAAGTATGTTGGCACTATATAAATAAGGAGTTTTATTAACATAACTAATGACTCGAGCCATTTTGCCCACAATTTCCTTTTTTAAAAAAAATTATATTACAAAACAAAGACATACTTATCAGACATCTTGCCACCTGGGCACTTTTTTCTAGAATGTAAGGCTACCATTATTTCATTTTAATATGAGTTTATTAGCTTTCAATAATAATGAGCAGCATGGTGGCTCAGTGGTTAGCACTGCAGCCTTGCACCACTGGGTCCTGGTTCCAAATCCCATCAAGGACAACCTCTGCAAGGAGTTTGTATATTCTCCCCATGTTTGGTGGGTTTCCACCAGGTACTCCAGTTTCCTCCCACATTCCAAAGACATCCTGATAGGGAATGTAGATTGTGAGCCCCAATGGGGACAGTGATTATCATGTCTGTAAAGCACTGTGGCATTAATGGAACTATATAAGTGAGTAAAATAAATAAATGGTATAATTGTTTTGGAATACAGATTATGTGTTGGGCTGAAATGCTCAGAATGAGTGACTAGTCTGCAGTTTATTAGGTAAGCGAAAAGCTGTATTTTTTTATTAAATACATTATATGAGGCTCAGCTTAGTAATAAATTAACCAGTGAGCTTTCAGGTTGGCATGGCAAGTTGTCTTTAGACAGTTACTATGAGACTGCTTTCTTCCGGCAGGTTAGATGAGTGACGTATTATCATCATTTATTTATATGCTGCATCTGAACGAAGATAAGCTTCACACAAAAAGGGCATGGTAAGTGGTAAATCCACTCCAATTTTATCATCTTTTCTATAATTTCACCCTGAATTTTTCTTTCTATGACATTCTATAGTCTACTCTGGAACCTGCTATTCAGTTGTATATAAGCTGTATTCACAAATGCATTCCTAGTGTAATAACTAAGGTTCCGGCAGCTGCTTCATCAGGATTTTTTGCAGCAATATTGCCTAGTTTCTACAGTGGACTAGCGTCATTATTATTATAATTAGAAGCCATATAATTTATACTGCATGTATGGTAAAGATCGTTCAGGGCAGATACAGATTAATAGAAGACATGCATTAGAAAAATAATCCATTTAATATGTGTGTGTGATTTTATAAAAAAAAAAAAACTTGCATATTAATATTCCCTTTAAAAACCAGGCAATTTTTCATTTTTTCCACGTTTTCCTTGCTTTCTTTCAAGAGGTATTTCTTTTTTATTCTATTATCAACATAGAAATGTGAGGATTTGTTTTTTTGGAGTAAGTTGTTTCGAACAGCACCATTCATTTTACCATATATTGTACTGAAACACGGGAAAAAAATTCCAAGTGTGATGAAATGGTGAAAAAAATGCAATTCCGTCATTGTTTTTTAGGGTTTTGTTTTTACGGCATTTATTGTGCAGTACAAATTACCTGGAAATCTGATTGTCCAGGTCAGGCTAATTGTGGTAAGCCCTAACATGCATTATTTTTTTTTCTATTTATGTGATGAAAAAAACCCATTGCTCTGCCCCATCTATTTGGGGTCCATTGACACATAGAATGGTGAGATATTATAGATAAGGACCATCCTGATTGGTTACACCTTGTCGCAGTGGGATGGTTTTTTCGCTTTTTTGATTAAAAATGTCAACTAAGTCCACTATGTTTTTTTACATGTGTTATTATTTATTTACTTACTGCATTGTTTCTACGCACTGTTTTTATTCTAGGCTATACATATTTGATAGTGCTGCTTTTCCAAGTAACCTAAACTGTAAAATAAATATTTTATTAAGGTGACTCCTATAAGAAAAACAAATGCCTTTAACCCTACATCCTAGAAAAAGACTAAAAAGTGATCAAAAAGTACCCCGAAAATAATACCCATAAAAACAACAAGTCATACACAAAAAAACTTAAAATAATGTTTATACTGAATACCAGCTCCCTAATAATAAACATTGAAGATTATGACCTAGAAGATAAAAATTAGACTATATATATATTTTATGTTTTAATAATTTTTCTGAATAAAAGGACTTGAAATTTGCAGAATGGCTTGTATATTTTTTACACTATTTTTTTAGGGGACGATATTAAGAACAATTACAGTTCTGATGTTTTTTTCATGTCATTCTAGTGTCATGTCATGATAGGATATTATGGCTAGTATATTTTATGGATTGGTAAGATTGGAACAGTATCATATATGAGGCTTAGATTTTTTTATTCACTATTTAAAAAAAAGATACAATAAAATATTTTTTTATAAAAATAATGTTTTTTATTTATGGGGAGAGTTTTATTTGTTGTTGTTGTTGTTATTATTATTATTATTATTATTATTATTATTATTATTATTATTATTTTGTTGGATATTTGATTAAATAAATATAATTATTTTGAATAGGTAATATTCCAAAGCAATATTGCCTGCTATTAAGTTTTAATAGGCAAATGCTCTGACAGTCTACGGTGCCATAGCATGACATTGCTTCTTCTGGCCCACT
Organism: Phyllobates terribilis; assembly: GCF_046119375.1. Taxonomy (NCBI): domain Eukaryota; kingdom Metazoa; phylum Chordata; class Amphibia; order Anura; family Dendrobatidae; genus Phyllobates; species Phyllobates terribilis. The sequence continues at coordinate 910,334,004 of NW_027362763.1, read as the reverse complement.
GAAGTGACAGTTTGCAATCAGATCCTGGCAAGTAATGAAGTCAGGAAACACTGCCATATTCAAAGGGTGCTTTCACATTGCATTCAGGCACCTGTTTGATGGCCGCATCGGAGCTTGTGTCCGAACCCCCCACAAAATACAGTCTACTTCATCTAAGTGTCCACCTCCAATAGGCGTACACTCCAAAAAATGATGCATGACAGTGCACAAGTCCACTCTTTGTCGGCACCATTACACTCTATAGCACTGTTGGTGCATACGTGCGAATCGTGTGCTGCGAGGGGTTTGGACGCAAGCTCCGAAGGGGCCAACGAATGGGTGCCTGAACGCAATGTGAAAGCAGCCTAACCTAGCAGTCTAGACTATCTACACTGTTATCTGGTAGTACTGTGTAATAGTGACATTATCTAGATTGAACATTCCTCCAAAATTGATGAAAAGGCAAAAAGAAAATTAGTCTGGGAGGGTGCAAGAGGCCTCCAGCAACATTAAAATAACTGCAGGAATTTCTGATGAGTAGTGCTTGTGTACTGCATGTGACAACAATCTCCCGTACTCTTCATATCTCTGACCTGTGGGGTAAGGGGAGAAGATAGAAGAATTTTCATACAAAAACACCCATCAAGTCCGCCAAAAACATGTAGGAAAAGCCAACACTGTGCATCACCAAAAGAACACCGTATCCACAGTGAAGTGTGGTGGTGGCAGCATTATGCTTTGGGGCTATTTTTAGGCAGCTGGATCTGAAGCTTTAGTCAAGGTAGAGGGAATTATGAACAGTTCCAACTATCAGTCAATTTTGCAACAAAAATTTCAGGCTTTTGCTAATAAGCTGAAGATGAAGAGGAATTTCACCTTTTAGCATGACAATGAGCATAAGCATTGCTCCAAATGAACAAAAAATGGCTTAGCCAGAAGAAGATCAAAGTTTTGTAATGGCCCAGCCAAAGACCGGACCTGAATCCAATTGAAAATCTGTGGGATGACCTGAAGAGGGCGCTGTACAAAGGTGATGCCCTCACAGTCTGACAGATTTTGGCCGCTACTGCAAGAAAGAGTGAACAAAGACTGCCATTTCTAGATGAGCCATGCTGATTGACTTCTACCTAAAAAGACTGAATTCTATCATAAATTCAAAGGGTACTTCAACAAAATATTATTTTAACGGTGTGTACATTTTTGCACCAGCACATCATTTTAGTTCTTTATTTTTCTTTTTCCACCCGAAAAGATTTCAGTTTATTTTTCATTCACATTATACATATTATGGGTGACATTAAAGGTGGAAAAAGTTCTGAAGTTATTCTTTTTGGTATGATTTTTTTACATGACAAAAGCCTGGACTATTTTTTTACGTGTATATAGCCTCATGCTTTGCACATACAGTATCCCTGTGAGATCATTCTCCCTGCAATATATTAGGTTCGATCCCGACGAGACATTTTAAACAAATTCACATGCACACACTTTTTACTTTTCTTTTTGCATAACTTTTTATATTTAATTTTCTTCCTTTATCAACTTTATTTACTTATTAATAAAATGATATATACAGTATGTGTTCTTAGTGGTATATCCCCTCTTGATGTATGAGCTTTATCCCCGATCACATGTGACTGTATATATCCCTCCCCTCTCTCCCTAGCACCTTTTATTTAATTTTTTTCATGTATTTAACCGCATTCACTGCTTTCATTTGTGGTTGTCCTGAAGAAGGAATCGCAGTGACTCTGAATCTCATTGACATTAAAGCCACATTTCATTCTCCATCCTAGGTTGTCATTTATCCAGCAGCGCAGGATACTTCCATCGCATATTTCACAAAAAGAGGACTGGCATTTTAACTATGTATTATGAATTACTGGTGACAATTTTATTGCAGGATGGACGCTCATTTTAATGTAACATTTATCACCTATGCAATTGACAATTGTTACCGACTTGAAGTCAATAACAATTGCAATTCACCTTAGTATCCTATACAAAGCTTCTAGCCTTTTCAAAGCTGCTGAAAAGCCATATTCCACATCTCTCAATTGTAATTAAAGTTGTACTCAAAAGTTTACATACCCATGCAAAAACGCTACAAAAACGCTACGTGGGCACATAGCCTTATTGTCAAACTACAAGCGCATCTTCCTGTGTAAAAAGAACTTGTAGTAGAATTAAAACCCTAGCCCCCCTATGCACACTAAGCGATCTTTCACAGATCATTCAGTGCTCATCTGAAGCATGGTCTGGATGTATAAATAGGCTATTTAATGACCGGCGATGGGCAGGCTTGTTGCAGTTCGGCAGTTGTTTAACATTGCTTAGCACACAATGCCCTTAGATATAAATGATACAAGTAAACTGCTGCTTTTGTTCTGATCCTTTCTTTATTTTGGTGTCAGGTTTAGGGGGTGATTAGTAATTGAGGAATGGTTTAGTGTTCATGGTCTATTATTTCAGACAAAAGCTGAGTGGGAAAGCCTCTTTGGCAAAAGTTCTATAAGGCCATGGCCCCACTATCAGTATTTGGTCAGTATTTGATCAGTATTTTTTCTCAGGAGTGGGATACAAAACCAGGAGTGGGTGATAAATGCAGAATTGGTGACTTGTTTCTATTATACCTTTTCTCTGATTGTTCCTCATCTGGTTTTGGCTCCCACTACTGAGAAAAAATACTGACCAAATACTGACCAAATACTGATAGTGGGGCAGTGGCCTTAAGCCCCCGTCTCACATAGCGAGATCACTGCTGAGTCACGGTTTTGGTGATGCAACAGCGACCTCACCAGCGATGTCGCTATGTGTGACACTTTGCAGCGATCAGGCCCCTGCTGTGAGGTCGCTGATCGCTGCAAAGTGTCCTGGACCATTTTTTGGTCGTTGCCCTCCCGCTGGTCAGCACACATCGCTGTGTGTGACCAGCGGGAGCAGCGATCAGGCTGGTAACCATGATAAACATCGGGTTACTAGGGGCACACGTGCCCCTAGTAACCCGTTGTTTATCATGGTTACGAGCCTGCTAAAGTGAGCGGTAACCTCCCGCTCACCGTAGCAGAGTGGTAACCATGATAAACAACGGGTTACTAGGTGCGCGTGTGCCCCTAGTAACCCGATGTTTATCATGGTTACCAGCCTGCTCCTGTTTCAGCAGGCTGGTAACCGGAGCAGGACATCGTGGAAAGATTCTTTCCACGATGTCGCTGCTCCCCTGATCGTTGGTGAGCCTGCCTGTTTGACAGCTCACCAGCGACCACATAGTGACGCAGCAACAATCCCTGACAGGTTGTATCATTGTTGGGATCGTTGCAGCGTCGCTAAGTGTGACGGGGCCTTAACAGTCAGGCTCAGAATAATGAGGAGGAGGTGGGAAGAGGTGATCTCCAAGGACTCATAGAGGGAAATCCTTTAAATTTTACTCTAAAATGTGATTGCAGTATGATGCAACTATGGTCCATGTACAATTTCTATATTTAATGTTAATGATATTGACTTTTTTTATAGGAGATAATGGATTCCTTCTCTTACTGTGATATCCGCTCAGTGTTTATAACCAAGACAATCGACCGGATTATATCCCCAATGGCGGTACAGCTCTGTCACTTGATCATTTCCCTGGAGTGTGATGGCAACAAGTATGCTGTGATGAGTGGTGACCTGGAACAGTTGGCTCAGGAGTTATCCAAATTTACAGAGCATTTTGCAAACACTTCACTCAGGTTTGGTGTTTTTCTCAATACAATAATATAAAACACATAGAAATGTATAAAAATTAATAGAAATGACTGTAAATAAGAAATTTCAGCATCAATTTTCGGCACAAATTCAGTTATTGTTTGGCATGAACCACTCTTTTTACTTTTCTGGGATTTTATATTCAATCTGTTTTATTAAACATCAATTAAGCATTAATTATTAATCATTTTACATTTCTTTTCTGGGATTTTAAACATTTACTTTACAATTTCAATAACTTTCTAACAGTAAAATCACAATGATGACAGGAGATTAAATTATCTGGGCCTGAAATCACAGAGTTAAAATAATTGTCAGGCAAAGTGAACATTGCGCTTGTGATCACTGGCAGACATATACGCTCAGAATGTGTATGGTGGGCAGCGGCTACACCTTCATAGATACCTAGACCACCATGAGGACCCATTGTGAAAAAAAGTATACCGCAGACGCTCTGTGTAGGAAGGAGAGGTCCACTGCATTTTCATATGAATGCAAAAAAATGGTGGTATTTAGATACATACCTTGCCAGAAGAACAACAAATGAACACACTTTTGGCCTCTGTTTGGTAAACATAGACCTATGACAGCGTTAAAGTATAGACCAGAAAGCGTTCCCACCATTTACTTTCAGCTAAGTGTGGCATGAAGCTCTCTTAGGCTAAGTGCCCACGATGCAGAAATGCTCTGGATTTTTTCTACAGCTCCCTGGCAACAAAAACGCATGCGGATTTTACATGCGTTTTTCCTGCCAGGTAGAAGCGTTTGTGAAGCGTTTTTGCATGCATTTCCGCATGCGGGTTGTAAAGCGCTTTTCCAAGCGATTTTACCATCACTTGGAAAAGTGCTTGACAACTAGGTCACACTATATAAATCCATGCAACAGGCATGGATTTATATAGTGTGACCAAGTTACAATGCTGCAAATGCAGCATCAATAGTAAAAAAAAAGAATAAAATGGTAAAAAATGAAAAAATATATTTTACCTTCCGATGGCCCCCGGTCTCCTTCTCCGGTGTCTTCGACGGCTCTTGGTGGTGTAAAAGGACCTTCCATGACGTCATTTAGCCATGTGACAGGTCACGCGACCGCTGATGTCGGTGGTCGCGTGACCTGTCACATAACTAAATAACGTCATGGAAGGTCCTTTTACACCACCGCGAGCCACCGAAGACACCGGACACACCGTACAGGAGACCGGGGGCCATCAGAAGATGAGTATAATGCTTTTTTTATTTAAATTCTTTTTTTTTACAGATACTATGGTACCCAGGTCTGGAGGAGAGTCTCCTCTTCTCCAGACCCGGGTACCATCCGCGCATTGAATCGCTTAATATCCGCATGTGTGCATGTAGTCATGCGGATATTATGCGATTCAATGCAAGTCAATGGCGGCAATTACGCCACGTTTCCGCAAAATTAATGGACGTGCTGCGGATTTTTCCACAATGATAATCGAACTATCATTGGGGACCATTGCAGACCTTCATAGAATCATAGAATCATAGAATGGTAGAGTTGGAGGGGACCTCCTGGGTCATCTGGTCCAACCCCCTGCTCAAAGCAGGATTCACTAAATCATCTCAGGCAGATATCTGTCCAGCCTCTGTTTGAAGACGTCCATTGAAGAGGAACTCACCACCTCTCGTGGCAGCCTGTTCCACTCATTGATCACCCAAACTTTCAAAAAGTTTTTTCTAATATCTAATCTGTGTCTCCTCCTATTCAGTTTCATCCCATTGCTTCTAGTCTTTCCTTGTGCAAATTAGAATAAAGATGATCCTTCTACAATGTGACAGCCCTTGAGATATTTGTAGACAGCTATTAAGTCTCCTCTCAGTCTTCTTTTTTGCAAGCTAAACATTCCCAAATCCTGTAACCGTTCCTCATAGGACATGGTTTGCAGACCGGTCACCATTCTGGTCGCTCTTCTCGGAACTTGCTTCAGTTTGTCGATGTCTTTTTTAAAATGCGGTGCCCAAAACTGGACGCAGTATTCCAGATGAGGTCTGACCAAAGAGGAGTAAAGTCCGATAATGATCTAGACTGTATTCTTCTGTTAATACATCCCAGAATTGTATTTGCCTTTTTTGCTGCTGCATCACACTGTTGACTCCTGTTCAGTCTATGATCTATTAGTATACCTAAGTCTTTTTCACATGTACTGTTGCTTAGCTCTATTCCTACCATTTTGTATATGCTTTTTTCATTTTTATTGCCCAGATGTAGTACTTTGCATTTTTCCCTGTTAAAAACCATTCTGTTGGTTACAGCCCACTGCTCCAGTTTATTTAGGTATTTTTGAATCCTCTCTCTTCTCTAGTATTAGCTATCCCTCCTAGCTTTGTGTCATCAGCAAATTTAATCAGTTTACCCTCAATTCATTCATCAAAATCATTGATAAAGATGTTGAACAATACAGATCCCAGGACAGAGCCCCACTTGAGACATTCATCCAACTGGATGTGAAGCCATTTATGACTACTCTTTGAGTCCGATCACTAAGCCAGTTATGAATCCACCTAACAGTTGCCTTGTCCATTCCATACTTGGTAATTTTTTCAATAAGGATGGTGTGAGATACTTTGTCAAATGCTTTGCTGAAGTCAAGATATACTATATCTACAGCATTTCCCTGATCCACCCAGTCAGTGATTCTGTCATAGAAGGAAATTAAGTTAGTCTGACATGACTTGTTAGTTACAAACCCATGCTGACTCTGGTTAATCACTTCATTCTTATCCAGGTACTTACATACATGTTGTTTTTGAAGATAGGAACAACATTTGCTCTTCTCCAGTCTTCTCCAGCGTTTTTTAAGCATTTCTGCGGCGGAATTGCCGCAGCAGAAACGCTTAAAAAACGCATAGTGGGCACGCAGCCTTAGCCTATGGCCAGTTTCACACATCTGAAAAATGCATTTTAGTTCAAAATTTTCAAAATCCCTATTATCAGTGACTTAATTCTATCCAGAGGCTGAAAGTCCCATATAGACCTAATAAGTCTTATATATCTTGCAGTTATCTAATCTATGCAATCTTGTGCCTGTAAATTTGTAGCACTGATTTATTTATTTTTTGCAGTGGCTAGAGGTGGCCGATAATGTAAACAGCAGAGCGGGCCATACTATGCTATGCCTATGACTCCCAGAGAAGTGAAGTGGCATTATGGAAACATAGCAACTTGCGTATTTTCTTTAATTTTGGTGTTACAGAAACAGCATAGCATTGGGACAATATATAGTCTGCAGATAAATGTGGTCGGTTTTTATTTACACTTAATGTTAGTCCTATGCTTTTGAAAGGACGTGTGACTGTCTTACCCTGTTCCTGCCCCTGAAGACAACAGACACACTGTGTGAATACCGTCGTGTGGTTTTATTTGTGAAAGTAACATGTGTCTAATGTAATGTGATATAATGTATTATGGTGATGTACAGGATAAAGTGTTAATGCATAATGTGAATACAGCATACGGGTAAGCTCAGGACAGCATAGAATATAGCATAAGGATAATAGGTTAGCATGTTAGATAGGAAATGGTTGAGGTTAGGATTAGCCCAGTGGGAGGGCACTAGTGCTGATAAGAAGGGGGGCACATCCTGGTTAGAGAGAGTTCAGTGTCAGCCAGCAAAGTGTGGAGTGGGTTCAAATTCAAGTGGGGTGGGTTGCTAGGGGCAGTATGTGCCAAACGTTTCAGGCAGTGGGCGACCAAATGGAGTTCCCTGATGGACGTCTGGAGCCTAGGGTTAGGGCCAGTTAACATGGAGTGGGCCTGGTCTTCCGACAGCACGAGGTCGGTGGATATGGAGTTACATGGGGGTAGGTAGCCGATCCTGGGTGCACTGCTGGAGTGGACAACGAATCCCTGGGACTGATGGAGTAAGAGGGCTTAGGGGTAGTCCAGAATGAACATGTGGCAGAACAGAAGAGGAGTTGTGCTAAGCAGGAAGGAAATGTGAATTGCTGTGCCCTATCCCACCTCTATCCACCTGATGACGGTTTAGTAAAAGTTTATGGCCCCACTATCAGTATTTGGTCAGTATCGTTTATTGGGAGTGGGAGCCAAAACCAGGTGAGGGACAATCAGAGAAAAGGTACAGTGGGGGAAATAAGTATTTGATTCCTTGCTGTTTTTGTAAGTTTGCCCACTGACAAAGACATGAACAGTCTACAATTTTAAGGGTAGGTTAATTTTAACATTGAGAGATAGAATGTCCAAAACAAAATCAAGAAAATCACATTGTATGAATTACATAAATTTATTTGCATTTTGCAGTGAGAAATAAGTATTTGATCCCTCTGGAAAACAACACTTAATACTTGGTGGCAAAACCCTTGCTGACAAGCAAAGCAGTCAGACGTTTTTTGTAGTTGATGATGAGGTTTGCGCACGTGTCCGGAGAAATTTTGGGCCACTCCTCTTTGCAGATCATCTCTAGATCATTAAGACTTTGAGGCTGTCCCTTGGCAACTCAGGACTTTAACTTCCTCCATAAGTTTTCTATGGGATTAAGGTCTTAAGACTGGCTAGGCCACTCCATGACCTTTGAGTCACTCTTTTGTTGCCTTGGCTATATGTTTTGCATTATTGTCTTGCTGGAAGACCCAGCCACGACTCATCTTCAATGCTCTCACTGAGGGAAGGAGGTTGTTGGCCAAAATTGCGCGATACATGACCCCATCCATCTTCCCTTCAGTACGGTGCAGTCGTCATGTCTCCTTTGCAGAAAAGCACCTCCAAAGTATAATGTTTCCCCCACCATGCTTCACAGTTGGGACGATGTTCTTAGGGTTGTACTCATCCTTCTTCTTCCTCCAAACACGGCGAGTTGAGTTAATGCCAAAAAGCTCAATTTTTGTCTCATCTGACCACAGTACCTTCTGCCAATAAATCACACAATCATCCAGGTGTTCATTGGCAAACTTCAGACGGGCCTGCACATGTGCTCTCTTGAGCAGGGGGACCTTGCGGGCACTGCAGGATTTTAAACCCTTAAGGTATAATGTGTTACCAATGGTTTTCTTGGTGACTGTGGTCCCAAGTGCCTTGAGATCATTAACAAGTTCCCCCCGTGTAGTTTTAGGCTGATCTCTCACCTTCCTCATGATTAGAGATGAGCGTTGTTCTACTCGAACTGTTCGCCAATCTCAAATTCGAGCTGTTTTGGGCGGAGTTCGAGCCGTTCGGCGAACACGAACAATTTGAGAAAAATTCGGCTGTTCGAGGTTATGTTCGATAACTGTTCGTGCACCAAAATCATAACTGGATTTTTTCTCAGTAATGATGGAAATTAATGTTAATACGCAGTTTGAGTGTACAGCGGGGTGGGGGGAGGGACAGGGGATGGATCTCTGCAGGAACAATGAAGATCTCCATTTTTTTTTTCTCTTTCCCGCATTTACAGTGGGGAGGTGCAATCTGTCAGCCTATCAGCAGCGCACACACGGAGCGAAGTGCTTTTTTTCACACAAGCAAGGGCATGTGTCATTGGCAGTGTATGACACATGTCCTTGCTCTATAAGACCAAGTCATTTTCCCCGTCGCCACCATTTTCTCACTGCTGCAACTGCATGCTAGACGGCACCGCTGTTGCTGTGTGCGCTATACCTTGTTAATTTCAAGCCAATATTCGCACAAATCTACAGATAGCTTCGGAGTAGGGAATAGTTGTGATTGCAGTCCTTTTAAGGACTAGGTTACAGCATTTCCTACGACTTTTATCAGGCAGGTCTGTGCTCTTAAATAGATAGATTGTGGGAGTAAAGACTAATTGTAATTGCAGTCCTTTTCAGGACTAGGTTACATCAGTTCCTATCAGTTTTTGCCAGGCAGGTCTGTGCCAGTGCTGTGCAAGCTTTTTTCACAGCATTTGGCTGAATCTAGCAAAGCTAATCCTTTTTGGCCTATTGCAGATTGTGTTAGTCAGTGGAGTAGCCTATCTGTGTTGCAAGATATACCACCTGTGTATAAAATACCAATTTTTTTACTGCACCTAGTGAAGTAAAATCTTTTGGGCATAGCATCATTCTATTAGTCCATCTATACTGACCTCCATCAGGTTGCAAACTGAATATATTTTTTTCTGCATCTACCTCTGAAAAAATATGTGGCCTTCTAGCAGTGTGTGGGACTTTCTCTATTAGTCCATCTATACTGACCTCCATCAGGTTGCAAATTCAAAATAATTTTTTGTCTGCATCTAGCTCTGAAAAAATATTGGGCTTCTAGCTGTGTGTGGGACTTGTTGTATTAGTCCATCTATACTGACCTCCATCAGGTTGCAAACTGAATATATTTTTTTCTGCATCTACCTCTGAAAAAATATTGGGCTTCTAGCTGTGTGTGGGACTTGTTCTATTAATCCATCTATACAGACCTCCATCAGGTTGCAAACTGAATATATTTTTTTCTGCATCTACCTCTGAAAAAATATTGGGCCTTCTAGCAGTGTGTGGGACTTTCTCTATTAGTCCATCTATACTGACCTCCATCAGGTTGCAAATTCAAAATAATTTTTTGTCTGCATCTAGCTCTGAAAAAATATTGGGCTTCTAGCTGTGTGTGGGACTTGTTGTATTAGTCCATCTATACTGACCTCCATCAGGTTGCAAATTAAAAATAATTTTTATCTGCATCTACAGTACCTCTGAAAAAATATTTGGGCTTCTAGCTGTGTGTGGGACTTGTTCTATTAGTCCATCTATACTGACCTCCATCAGGTTGCAAATTGAAGATAATTTTTATCTGCATCTAGCTCTGAAAAAATATTTGGCCTTCCAGCAGTGTGTGGGACTTTCTCTATTAGTCCATCTATACTGACCTCCATCAGGTTGCAAATTAAAAATAATTTTTATCTGCATCTAGCTCTGAAAAAATATTTGGGCTTCTAGCAGTGTGTGGGACTCATTGTATTAGGCCATCTATACCAAGCTCCACCAGCTTTGAAATTAATAATAATTTTTAGCTGCCTCTAGCCCTGAAAATAATTTTTCCCACTAGTGGTAGCAATAGAAATATGGGGCGCGCGCCTGGCTAACAAAAATATACGCTTCATAACACAAAACACCAGCCTAGCGCACTGCATTAATAAGATGGCATCATCGTCTCTCCCAGTGCTAGGCCTACTACGCAGGCTAGCATTCCTGTGCCTAAAACACAATGTATGGGTCCGCGCTAGCCACTATGCTGAGGGGTATAAAGCTGCTGCTAACGCTTTATAACAATTCAATTGGCAGATTTTCACAGAGCTCTTCCACAACACCCACCCATCGGGCAACAGTTGCCCACCCTCCATATGGGATCTAGTGGCGAATAGTTGATGCCATTAATCAGAGCGTCAGTTGCCCCGTCAACGTGGCAAGCATACGGTAAGGCATGGGAAGAGTGGACACGACTAGTAGCAGGCAGACCGGTTGACCAATGTGAACAATAGAGATGAGCGTTGTTCTACTCGAACTGTTCGCCAATCTCAAATTCGAGCTGTTTTGGGCGGTGTTCGAGTCGGTCGGCGAACACGAACAATTTGAGAAAAATTCGGCTGTTCGAGGTTATGTTCGATAACTGTTCGTGCACCAAAATCATAACTGGATTTTTTCTCAGTAATGATGAAAATTAATGTTAATACGCAGTTTGAGTGTACAGCGGGGCGGGGGGAGGGGCAGGGGATGGATCTCTGCAGGAACAATGAAGATCTCCATTTTTTTTTCTCTTTCCCGCATTTGCAGTGGGGAGGTGCAATCTGTCAGCCTATCAGCAGCGCACACACGGAGCGAAGTGCTTTTTTTCACACAAGCAAGGGCATGTGTGATTGGCAGTGTATGTCACATGTCCTTGCCCTATAAGACCAAGCCATTTTCCCCGTCGCCACCATTTTCTCACTGCTGCAACTGCGTGTTAGACGGCACCGCTGTTGCTGTGTGCGCTATACCTTGTTAATTTCAAGCCAATTTTCGCACAAATAAACAGATAGCTTGGGAGTAGGGAATAGTTGTGATTGCAGTCCTTTTAAGGACTAGGTTACAGCATTTCCTACGACTTTTATCAAGCAGGTCTGTGCTCTTAAATAGATAGATTGTGGGAGTAAAGACTAATTGTAATTGGAGTCCTTTTCAGGACTAGGTTACATCAGTTCCTATCAGTTTTTGCCAGGCAGGTCTGTGCCAGTGCTGTGCAAGTTTTTTTCACAGCATTTGGCTGAATCTAGCAAAGCTAATCCTTTTTGGCCTATTGCAGAGTGTGTTAGTCAGTGGAGTAGCCTATCTGTGTTGCAAGATATACCACCTGTGTATAGAATACCAATTTTTTTACTGCACCTAGTGAAGTAAAATCTTTTGGGCATAGCATCATTCTATTAGTCCATCTATACTGACCTCCATCAGGTTGCAAACTGAATATAATTTTTTTCTGCATCTAGCTCTGAAAAAATATTTGGGCTTCTAGCAGTGTGTGGGACTTGGTCTATTAGTCCATCTATACTGACCTCCATCAGGTTGCAAATTAAAAATAATTTTTTTCTTCATTTAGCTCTGAAAAAATATTTGGGCTTCTAGCAGTGTGTGGGACTTGTTCTATTAGTCCTTCTATACTGACCTCCAGCAGGTTGCAAATTGAATATAATTTTTTTCTGCATCTAGCTCTGAAAAAATATTTGGGCTTCTAGCGGTGTGTGGGACTTGGTCTATTAGTCCATCTATACTGACCTCCATCAGGTTGCAAATTAAAAATATTTTTTTTCTGCATCTAGCTCTGAAAAAATATTTGGGCTTCTAGCAGTGTGTGGGACTTGGTCTATTAGTCCATCTATACTGACCTCCATCAGGTTGCAAATTAAAAATAATTTTTTTCTTCATTTATCTCTGAAAAAATATTTGGGCTTCTAGCAGCGTGTGGGACTTGTTCTATTAGTCCATCTATACTGACCTCCATCAGGTTGCAAATTAAAAATAATTTTTTTCTGCATCTAGCTCTGAAAAAATATTTGGGCTTCTAGCAGTGTGTGGGACTTGGTCTATTAGTCCATCTATACTGACCTCCATCAGGTTGCAAATTAAAAATAATTTTTTTCTGCATCTAGCTCTGAAAAAATATTTGGGCTTCTAGCAGTGTGTGGGACTTGGTCTATTAGTCCATCTATACTGACCTCCATCAGGTTGCAAATTGAATAAAAAAATTTTCTGCATCTAGCTCTGAAAAAATATTTGGGCTTCTAGCGGTGTGTGGGACTTGGTCTATTAGTCCATCTATACTGACCTCCATCAGGTTGCAAATTAAAAATAATTTTTTTCTGCATCTAGCTCTGAAAAAATATTTGGGCTTCTAGCAGTGTGTGGGACTTGGTCTATTAGTCCATCTATGCTGACCTCCATCAGGTTGCAAATTAAAAATAATTTTTTTCTTCATTTAGCTCTGAAAAAATATTTGGGCTTCTAGCAGTGTGTGGGACTTGTTCTATTAGTCCTTCTATACTGACCTCCAGCAGGTTGAAAATTGAATATAATTTTTTTCTGCATCTAGCTCTGAAAAAATATTTGGGCTTCTAGCGGTGTGTGGGACTTGGTCTATTAGTCCATCTATACTGACCTCCATCAGGTTGCAAATTAAAAATAATTTTTTTCTGCATCTAGCTCTGAAAAAATATTTGGGCTTCTAGCAGTGTGTGGGACTTGGTCTATTAGTCCATCTATACTGACCTCCATCAGGTTGCAAATTAAAAATAATTTTTTTCTGCATCTAGCTCTGAAAAAATATTTGGGCTTCTAGCAGTGTGTGGGACTTGGTCTATTAGTCCATCTATACTGACCTCCATCAGGTTGCAAATTGAATAAAAAAAATTTCTGCATCTAGCTCTGAAAAAATATTTGGGCTTCTAGCGGTGTGTGGGACTTGGTCTATTAGTCCATCTATACTGACCTCCATCAGGTTGCAAATTAAAAATAATTTTTTTCTGCATCTAGCTCTGAAAAAATATTTGGGCTTCTAGCAGTGTGTGGGACTTGGTCTATTAGTCCATCTATACTGACCTCCATCAGGTTGCAAATTAAAAATAATTTTTTTCTTCATTTATCTCTGAAAAAATATTTGGGCTTCTAGCAGCGTGTGGGACTTGTTCTATTAGTCCATCTATACTGACCTCCATCAGGTTGCAAATTAAAAATAATTTTTTTCTGCATCTAGCTCTGAAAAAATATTTGGGCTTCTAGCAGTGTGTGGGACTTGGTCTATTAGTCCATCTATACTGACCTCCATCAGGTTGCAAATTAAAAATAATTTTTTTCTTCATTTAGCTCTGAAACAATATTTGGGCTTCTAGCAGTGTGTGGGACTTGTTCTATTAGTCCTTCTATACTGACCTCCAGCAGGTTGCAAATTGAATATAATTTTTTTCTGCATCTAGCTCTGAAAAAATATTTGGGCTTCTAGCGGTGTGTGGGACTTGGTCTATTAGTCCATCTATACTGACCTCCATCAGGTTGCAAATTAAAAATAATTTTTTTCTGCATCTAGCTCTGAAAAAATATGTGGGCTTCTAGCAGTGTGTGGGACTTGGTCTATTAGTCCATCTATACTGACCTCCATCAGGTTGCAAATTAAAAATAATTTTTTTCTGCATCTAGCTCTGAAAAAATATTTGGGCTTCTAGCAGTGTGTGGGACTTGGTCTATTAGTCCATCTATACTGACCTCCATCAGGTTGCAAATTGATTAAAAAAAATTTCTGCATCTAGCTCTGAAAAAATATTTGGGCTTCTAGCGGTGTGTGGGACTTGGTCTATTAGTCCATCTATACTGACCTCCATCAGGTTGCAAATTAAAAATAATTTTTTTCTGCATCTAGCTCTGAAAAAATATTTGGGCTTCTAGCAGTGTGTGGGACTTGGTCTATTAGTCCATCTATACTGACCTCCATCAGGTTGCAAATTAAAAATAATTTTTTTCTTCATTTATCTCTGAAAAAATATTTGGGTTTCTAGCAGCGTGTGGGACTTGTTCTATTAGTCCATCTATACTGACCTCCATCAGGTTGCAAATTAAAAATAATTTTTTTCTGCATCTAGCTCTGAAAAAATATTTGGGCTTCTAGCAGTGTGTGGGACTTGGTCTATTAGTCCATCTATACTGACCTCCATCAGGTTGCAAATTGAATAAAAAAATTTTCTGCATCTAGCTCTGAAAAAATATTTGGGCTTCTAGCGGTGTGTGGGACTTGGTCTATTAGTCCATCTATACTGACCTCCATCAGGTTGCAAATTAAAAATAATTTTTTTCTGCATCTAGCTCTGAAAAAATATTTGGGCTTCTAGCAGTGTGTGGGACTTGGTCTATTAGTCCATCTATGCTGACCTCCATCAGGTTGCAAATTAAAAATAATTTTTTTCTTCATTTAGCTCTGAAAAAATATTTGGGCTTCTAGCAGTGTGTGGGACTTGTTCTATTAGTCCTTCTATACTGACCTCCAGCAGGTTGCAAATTGAATATAATTTTTTTCTGCATCTAGCTCTGAAAAAATATTTGGGCTTCTAACGGTGTGTGGGACTTGGTCTATTAGTCCATCTATACTGACCTCCATCAGGTTGCAAATTAAAAATAATTTTTTTCTGCATCTAGCTCTGAAAAAATATTTGGGCTTCTAGCAGTGTGTGGGACTTGGTCTATTAGTCCATCTATACTGACCTCCATCAGGTTGCAAATTAAAAATAATTTTTTTCTGCATCTAGCTCTGAAAAAATATTTGGGCTTCTAGCAGTGTGTGGGACTTGGTCTATTAGTCCATCTATACTGACCTCCATCAGGTTGCAAATTGAATAAAAAAAATTTCTGCATCTAGCTCTGAAAAAATATTTGGGCTTCTAGCGGTGTGTGGGACTTGGTCTATTAGTCCATCTATACTGACCTCCATCAGGTTGCAAATTAAAAATAATTTTTTTCTGCATCTAGCTCTGAAAAAATATTTGGGCTTCTAGCAGTGTGTGGGACTTGGTCTATTAGTCCATCTATACTGACCTCCATCAGGTTGCAAATTAAAAATAATTTTTTTCTTCATTTATCTCTGAAAAAATATTTGGGCTTCTAGCAGCGTGTGGGACTTGTTCTATTAGTCCATCTATACTGACCTCCATCAGGTTGCAAATTAAAAATAATTTTTTTCTGCATCTAGCTCTGAAAAAATATTTGGGCTTCTAGCAGTGTGTGGGACTTGGTCTATTAGTCCATCTATACTGACCTCCATCAGGTTGCAAATTAAAAATAATTTTTTTCTTCATTTAGCTCTGAAAAAATATTTGGGCTTCTAGCAGTGTGTGGGACTTGTTCTATTAGTCCTTCTATACTGACCTCCAGCAGGTTGCAAATTGAATATAATTTTTTTCTGCATCTAGCTCTGAAAAAATATTTGGGCTTCTAGCGGTGTGTGGGACTTGGTCTATTAGTCCATCTATACTGACCTCCATCAGGTTGCAAATTAAAAATAATTTTTTTCTGCATCTAGCTCTGAAAAAATATTTGGGCTTCTAGCAGTGTGTGGGACTTGGTCTATTAGTCCATCTATACTGACCTCCATCAGGTTGCAAATTAAAAATAATTTTTTTCTGCATCTAGCTCTGAAAAAATATTTGGGCTTCTAGCAGTGTGTGGGACTTGGTCTATTAGTCCATCTATACTGACCTCCATCAGGTTGCAAATTGATTAAAAAAAATTTCTGCATCTAGCTCTGAAAAAATATTTGGGCTTCTAGCGGTGTGTGGGACTTGGTCTATTAGTCCATCTATACTGACCTCCATCAGGTTGCAAATTAAAAATAATTTTTTTCTGCATCTAGCTCTGAAAAAATATTTGGGCTTCTAGCAGTGTGTGGGACTTGGTCTATTAGTCCATCTATACTGACCTCCATCAGGTTGCAAATTAAAAATAATTTTTTTCTTCATTTATCTCTGAAAAAATATTTGGGTTTCTAGCAGCGTGTGGGACTTGTTCTATTAGTCCATCTATACTGACCTCCATCAGGTTGCAAATTAAAAATAATTTTTTTCTGCATCTAGCTCTGAAAAAATATTTGGGCTTCTAGCAGTGTGTGGGACTTGGTCTATTAGTCCATCTATACTGACCTCCATCAGGTTGCAAATTAAAAATAATTTTTTTCTTCATTTAGCTCTGAAAAAATATTTGGGCTTCTAGCAGTGTGTGGGACTTGTTCTATTAGTCCTTCTATACTGACCTCCAGCAGGTTGCAAATTGAATATAATTTTTTTCTGCATCTAGCTCTGAAAAAATATTTGGGCTTCTAGCGGTGTGTGGGACTTGGTCTATTAGTCCATCTATACTGACCTCCATCAGGTTGCAAATTAAAAATAATTTTTTTCTGCATCTAGCTCTGAAAAAATATTTGGGCTTCTAGCAGTGTGTGGGACTTGGTCTATTAGTCCATCTATACTGACCTCCATCAGGTTGCAAATTAAAAATAATTTTTTTCTGCATCTAGCTCTGAAAAAATATTTGGGCTTCTAGCAGTGTGTGGGACTTGGTCTATTAGTCCATCTATACTGACCTCCATCAGGTTGCAAATTGATTAAAAAAAATTTCTGCATCTAGCTCTGAAAAAATATTTGGGCTTCTAGCGGTGTGTGGGACTTGGTCTATTAGTCCATCTATACTGACCTCCATCAGGTTGCAAATTAAAAATAATTTTTTTATGCATCTAGCTCTGAAAAAATATTTGGGCTTCTAGCAGTGTGTGGGACTTGGTCTATTAGTCCATCTATACTGACCTCCATCAGGTTGCAAATTAAAAATAATTTTTTTCTTCATTTATCTCTGAAAAAATATTTGGGTTTCTAGCAGCGTGTGGGACTTGTTCTATTAGTCCATCTATACTGACCTCCATCAGGTTGCAAATTAAAAATAATTTTTTTCTGCATCTAGCTCTGAAAAAATATTTGGGCTTCTAGCAGTGTGTGGGACTTGGTCTATTAGTCCATCTATACTGACCTCCATCAGGTTGCAAATTGAATAAAAAAATTTTCTGCATCTAGCTCTGAAAAAATATTTGGGCTTCTAGCGGTGTGTGGGACTTGGTCTATTAGTCCATCTATACTGACCTCCATCAGGTTGCAAATTAAAAATAATTTTTTTCTGCATCTAGCTCTGAAAAAATATTTGGGCTTCTAGCAGTGTGTGGGACTTGGTCTATTAGTCCATCTATGCTGACCTCCATCAGGTTGCAAATTAAAAATAATTTTTTTCTTCATTTAGCTCTGAAAAAATATTTGGGCTTCTAGCAGTGTGTGGGACTTGTTCTATTAGTCCTTCTATACTGACCTCCAGCAGGTTGCAAATTGAATATAATTTTTTTCTGCATCTAGCTCTGAAAAAATATTTGGGCTTCTAACGGTGTGTGGGACTTGGTCTATTAGTCCATCTATACTGACCTCCATCAGGTTGCAAATTAAAAATAATTTTTTTCTGCATCTAGCTCTGAAAAAATATTTGGGCTTCTAGCAGTGTGTGGGACTTGGTCTATTAGTCCATCTATACTGACCTCCATCAGGTTGCAAATTAAAAATAATTTTTTTCTGCATCTAGCTCTGAAAAAATATTTGGGCTTCTAGCAGTGTGTGGGACTTGGTCTATTAGTCCATCTATACTGACCTCCATCAGGTTGCAAATTGAATAAAAAAAATTTCTGCATCTAGCTCTGAAAAAATATTTGGGCTTCTAGCGGTGTGTGGGACTTGGTCTATTAGTCCATCTATACTGACCTCCATCAGGTTGCAAATTAAAAATAATTTTTTTCTGCATCTAGCTCTGAAAAAATATTTGGGCTTCTAGCAGTGTGTGGGACTTGGTCTATTAGTCCATCTATACTGACCTCCATCAGGTTGCAAATTAAAAATAATTTTTTTCTTCATTTATCTCTGAAAAAATATTTGGGCTTCTAGCAGCGTGTGGGACTTGTTCTATTAGTCCATCTATACTGACCTCCATCAGGTTGCAAATTAAAAATAATTTTTTTCTGCATCTAGCTCTGAAAAAATATTTGGGCTTCTAGCAGTGTGTGGGACTTGGTCTATTAGTCCATCTATACTGACCTCCATCAGGTTGCAAATTAAAAATAATTTTTTTCTTCATTTAGCTCTGAAAAAATATTTGGGCTTCTAGCAGTGTGTGGGACTTGTTCTATTAGTCCTTCTATACTGACCTCCAGCAGGTTGCAAATTGAATATAATTTTTTTCTGCATCTAGCTCTGAAAAAATATTTGGGCTTCTAGCGGTGTGTGGGACTTGGTCTATTAGTCCATCTATACTGACCTCCATCAGGTTGCAAATTAAAAATAATTTTTTTCTGCATCTAGCTCTGAAAAAATATTTGGGCTTCTAGCAGTGTGTGGGACTTGGTCTATTAGTCCATCTATACTGACCTCCATCAGGTTGCAAATTAAAAATAATTTTTTTCTGCATCTAGCTCTGAAAAAATATTTGGGCTTCTAGCAGTGTGTGGGACTTGGTCTATTAGTCCATCTATACTGACCTCCATCAGGTTGCAAATTGATTAAAAAAAATTTCTGCATCTAGCTCTGAAAAAATATTTGGGCTTCTAGCGGTGTGTGGGACTTGGTCTATTAGTCCATCTATACTGACCTCCATCAGGTTGCAAATTAAAAATAATTTTTTTCTGCATCTAGCTCTGAAAAAATATTTGGGCTTCTAGCAGTGTGTGGGACTTGGTCTATTAGTCCATCTATACTGACCTCCATCAGGTTGCAAATTAAAAATAATTTTTTTCTGCATCTAGCTCTGAAAAAATATTTGGGCTTCTAGCAGTGTGTGGGACTTGGTCTATTAGTCCATCTATACTGACCTCCATCAGGTTGCAAATTGAATAAAAAAAATTTCTGCATCTAGCTCTGAAAAAATATTTGGGCTTCTAGCGGTGTGTGGGACTTGGTCTATTAGTCCATCTATACTGACCTCCATCAGGTTGCAAATTAAAAATAATTTTTTTCTGCATCTAGCTCTGAAAAAATATTTGGGCTTCTAGCAGTGTGTGGGACTTGGTCTATTAGTCCATCTATACTGACCTCCATCAGGTTGCAAATTAAAAATAATTTTTTTCTTCATTTATCTCTGAAAAAATATTTGGGCTTCTAGCAGCGTGTGGGACTTGTTCTATTAGTCCATCTATACTGACCTCCATCAGGTTGCAAATTAAAAATAATTTTTTTCTGCATCTAGCTCTGAAAAAATATTTGGGCTTCTAGCAGTGTGTGGGACTTGGTCTATTAGTCCATCTATACTGACCTCCATCAGGTTGCAAATTAAAAATAATTTTTTTCTTCATTTAGCTCTGAAAAAATATTTGGGCTTCTAGCAGTGTGTGGGACTTGTTCTATTAGTCCTTCTATACTGACCTCCAGCAGGTTGCAAATTGAATATAATTTTTTTCTGCATCTAGCTCTGAAAAAATATTTGGGCTTCTAGCGGTGTGTGGGACTTGGTCTATTAGTCCATCTATACTGACCTCCATCAGGTTGCAAATTAAAAATAATTTTTTTCTGCATCTAGCTCTGAAAAAATATTTGGGCTTCTAGCAGTGTGTGGGACTTGGTCTATTAGTCCATCTATACTGACCTCCATCAGGTTGCAAATTAAAAATAATTTTTTTCTGCATCTAGCTCTGAAAAAATATTTGGGCTTCTAGCAGTGTGTGGGACTTGGTCTATTAGTCCATCTATACTGACCTCCATCAGGTTGCAAATTGATTAAAAAAAATTTCTGCATCTAGCTCTGAAAAAATATTTGGGCTTCTAGCGGTGTGTGGGACTTGGTCTATTAGTCCATCTATACTGACCTCCATCAGGTTGCAAATTAAAAATAATTTTTTTCTGCATCTAGCTCTGAAAAAATATTTGGGCTTCTAGCAGTGTGTGGGACTTGGTCTATTAGTCCATCTATACTGACCTCCATCAGGTTGCAAATTAAAAATAATTTTTTTCTTCATTTATCTCTGAAAAAATATTTGGGCTTCTAGCAGCGTGTGGGACTTGTTCTATTAGTCCATCTATACTGACCTCCATCAGGTTGCAAATTAAAAATAATTTTTTTCTGCATCTAGCTCTGAAAAAATATTTGGGCTTCTAGCAGTGTGTGGGACTTGGTCTATTAGTCCATCTATACTGACCTCCATCAGGTTGCAAATTAAAAATAATTTTTTTCTTCATTTAGCTCTGAAAAAATATTTGGGCTTCTAGCAGTGTGTGGGACTTGTTCTATTAGTCCTTCTATACTGACCTCCAGCAGGTTGCAAATTGAATATAATTTTTTTCTGCATCTAGCTCTGAAAAAATATTTGGGCTTCTAGCGGTGTGTGGGACTTGGTCTATTAGTCCATCTATACTGACCTCCATCAGGTTGCAAATTAAAAATAATTTTTTTCTGCATCTAGCTCTGAAAAAATATTTGGGCTTCTAGCAGTGTGTGGGACTTGGTCTATTAGTCCATCTATACTGACCTCCATCAGGTTGCAAATTAAAAATAATTTTTTTCTGCATCTAGCTCTGAAAAAATATTTGGGCTTCTAGCAGTGTGTGGGACTTGGTCTATTAGTCCATCTATACTGACCTCCATCAGGTTGCAAATTGATTAAAAAAAATTTCTGCATCTAGCTCTGAAAAAATATTTGGGCTTCTAGCGGTGTGTGGGACTTGGTCTATTAGTCCATCTATACTGACCTCCATCAGGTTGCAAATTAAAAATAATTTTTTTCTGCATCTAGCTCTGAAAAAATATTTGGGCTTCTAGCAGTGTGTGGGACTTGGTCTATTAGTCCATCTATACTGACCTCCATCAGGTTGCAAATTAAAAATAATTTTTTTCTTCATTTATCTCTGAAAAAATATTTGGGTTTCTAGCAGCGTGTGGGACTTGTTCTATTAGTCCATCTATACTGACCTCCATCAGGTTGCAAATTAAAAATAATTTTTTTCTGCATCTAGCTCTGAAAAAATATTTGGGCTTCTAGCAGTGTGTGGGACTTGGTCTATTAGTCCATCTATACTGACCTCCATCAGGTTGCAAATTAAAAATAATTTTTTTCTTCATTTAGCTCTGAAAAAATATTTGGGCTTCTAGCAGTGTGTGGGACTTGTTCTATTAGTCCTTCTATACTGACCTCCAGCAGGTTGCAAATTGAATATAATTTTTTTCTGCATCTAGCTCTGAAAAAATATTTGGGCTTCTAGCGGTGTGTGGGACTTGGTCTATTAGTCCATCTATACTGACCTCCATCAGGTTGCAAATTAAAAATAATTTTTTTCTGCATCTAGCTCTGAAAAAATATTTGGGCTTCTAGCAGTGTGTGGGACTTGGTCTATTAGTCCATCTATACTGACCTCCATCAGGTTGCAAATTAAAAATAATTTTTTTCTGCATCTAGCTCTGAAAAAATATTTGGGCTTCTAGCAGTGTGTGGGACTTGGTCTATTAGTCCATCTATACTGACCTCCATCAGGTTGCAAATTGATTAAAAAAAATTTCTGCATCTAGCTCTGAAAAAATATTTGGGCTTCTAGCGGTGTGTGGGACTTGGTCTATTAGTCCATCTATACTGACCTCCATCAGGTTGCAAATTAAAAATAATTTTTTTCTGCATCTAGCTCTGAAAAAATATTTGGGCTTCTAGCAGTGTGTGGGACTTGGTCTATTAGTCCATCTATACTGACCTCCATCAGGTTGCAAATTAAAAATAATTTTTTTCTTCATTTATCTCTGAAAAAATATTTGGGTTTCTAGCAGCGTGTGGGACTTGTTCTATTAGTCCATCTATACTGACCTCCATCAGGTTGCAAATTAAAAATAATTTTTTTCTGCATCTAGCTCTGAAAAAATATTTGGGCTTCTAGCAGTGTGTGGGACTTGGTCTATTAGTCCATCTATACTGACCTCCATCAGGTTGCAAATTGAATAAAAAAATTTTCTGCATCTAGCTCTGAAAAAATATTTGGGCTTCTAGCGGTGTGTGGGACTTGGTCTATTAGTCCATCTATACTGACCTCCATCAGGTTGCAAATTAAAAATAATTTTTTTCTGCATCTAGCTCTGAAAAAATATTTGGGCTTCTAGCAGTGTGTGGGACTTGGTCTATTAGTCCATCTATGCTGACCTCCATCAGGTTGCAAATTAAAAATAATTTTTTTCTTCATTTAGCTCTGAAAAAATATTTGGGCTTCTAGCAGTGTGTGGGACTTGTTCTATTAGTCCTTCTATACTGACCTCCAGCAGGTTGCAAATTGAATATAATTTTTTTCTGCATCTAGCTCTGAAAAAATATTTGGGCTTCTAACGGTGTGTGGGACTTGGTCTATTAGTCCATCTATACTGACCTCCATCAGGTTGCAAATTAAAAATAATTTTTTTCTGCATCTAGCTCTGAAAAAATATTTGGGCTTCTAGCAGTGTGTGGGACTTGGTCTATTAGTCCATCTATACTGACCTCCATCAGGTTGCAAATTAAAAATAATTTTTTTCTGCATCTAGCTCTGAAAAAATATTTGGGCTTCTAGCAGTGTGTGGGACTTGGTCTATTAGTCCATCTATACTGACCTCCATCAGGTTGCAAATTGAATAAAAAAAATTTCTGCATCTAGCTCTGAAAAAATATTTGGGCTTCTAGCGGTGTGTGGGACTTGGTCTATTAGTCCATCTATACTGACCTCCATCAGGTTGCAAATTAAAAATAATTTTTTTCTGCATCTAGCTCTGAAAAAATATTTGGGCTTCTAGCAGTGTGTGGGACTTGGTCTATTAGTCCATCTATACTGACCTCCATCAGGTTGCAAATTAAAAATAATTTTTTTCTTCATTTATCTCTGAAAAAATATTTGGGCTTCTAGCAGCGTGTGGGACTTGTTCTATTAGTCCATCTATACTGACCTCCATCAGGTTGCAAATTAAAAATAATTTTTTTCTGCATCTAGCTCTGAAAAAATATTTGGGCTTCTAGCAGTGTGTGGGACTTGGTCTATTAGTCCATCTATACTGACCTCCATCAGGTTGCAAATTAAAAATAATTTTTTTCTTCATTTAGCTCTGAAAAAATATTTGGGCTTCTAGCAGTGTGTGGGACTTGTTCTATTAGTCCTTCTATACTGACCTCCAGCAGGTTGCAAATTGAATATAATTTTTTTCTGCATCTAGCTCTGAAAAAATATTTGGGCTTCTAGCGGTGTGTGGGACTTGGTCTATTAGTCCATCTATACTGACCTCCATCAGGTTGCAAATTAAAAATAATTTTTTTCTGCATCTAGCTCTGAAAAAATATTTGGGCTTCTAGCAGTGTGTGGGACTTGGTCTATTAGTCCATCTATACTGACCTCCATCAGGTTGCAAATTAAAAATAATTTTTTTCTGCATCTAGCTCTGAAAAAATATTTGGGCTTCTAGCAGTGTGTGGGACTTGGTCTATTAGTCCATCTATACTGATCTCCATCAGGTTGCAAATTAAAAATAATTTTTTTCTTCATTTATCTCTGAAAAAATATTTGGGTTTCTAGCAGCGTGTGGGACTTGTTCTATTAGTCCATCTATACTGACCTCCATCAGGTTGCAAATTAAAAATAATTTTTTTCTGCATCTAGCTCTGAAAAAATATTTGGGCTTCTAGCAGTGTGTGGGACTTGGTCTATTAGTCCATCTATACTGACCTCCATCAGGTTGCAAATTGAATAAAAAAATTTTCTGCATCTAGCTCTGAAAAAATATTTGGGCTTCTAGCGGTGTGTGGGACTTGGTCTATTAGTCCATCTATACTGACCTCCATCAGGTTGCAAATTAAAAATAATTTTTTTTCTGCATCTAACCCAGCCAATAGTTTTGGCCTAATACCACAGTTTGGCCACTCAGCTCTGCTCGGTTACCATCCATTGTTTTTTTGTGCAAACAACTCCAGAGTTGTGAATTAGTTAACCACCAAAATGAGTGGAAAAAGGCCTGCTGCTGGTGGAAAGGGGAATAGGCGTGTTGGGAAGGGGAAAAAAGGTTGTGTCCGTGGGGTAGGTGCAGAAGAAAGAGCATCTTCCAGCCAAACTAAAATGTCTACTTCTTTTAGCTGACAATGTGATAAGATCCCTTTCTTACGGCCACGCCAATCGCTACAAATTCCAGATGAGGCACAAAAACAGCAGGTGCTTCAACGGATATCAAGTGCTCCTTTAAGTGGGCTCTCCTCCACATCAACTTCAACATCACAAATACTCCAGTCCTCAAAGGTGTCACCCAAATCGCACTTGCTTCCTCACAGCTCCCAAATCTCCAGCTGCCCGTCTGAGTATGAGGTAGAACAGATGGTTGAGTCTGCAGAGCTGTTTACTCATACTATAGCCTGGGAATCAGAGGTCGACTCCAGCGCTTCTGTGAATCCAGACGAGGAAATGATCTGCACTGATGCCCAGAATCTTTATGAGTCGGATCCAGGACCAGACGCAGAAGGTTCTGACCATAATGTAGACCCTCATTCCCAAACTGTAACTCCTGTTGGTGGAGACAATGAGGAAGACGATGATAAGACTCAAATACCTGATTGGAGCGACAACTTTAGTTTTTTGTCAGGGCAGGAACAGGTTGGCTCTGAGGACGATGGGTGTGATAACGCACAGGGTGATGATGATGAGGTCGGAGATCCCACTTACTGTCAACCCACAGTCAGCCAAGAGATGAGGTCAGCAGAGGAGGTGGAGGAAGATGCTAGTGACGACGAGGTCAGGTTGCGCCTTCCTGGACAGAGACGTAGTACTGGAAGCACGTCAACAACTGCATCCTCAAACACAACTCTGCCTCTCACCACAAGTCGTGGTGGCTCTTCAGGTCGCATGGGTGCTAAGCCTTGCATAGCCTGGGAATTTTTTCAGATCGATAAAGATGACCCAACTCGTGTTATCTGTAACATTTGTCAGCAAAAGCTAAGTAGAGGCCAAAAAATACATAGTTTGAGTACTTCATGCATGAACCGGCACATGGACATGAAGCATAAGTTGCAGTGGGAAGCTCAGTGTGCTACAATGCGGCCTAGCCGGCCGGGCCAACCACCGTCTGCCATATCTTGTGCATCCGCGGCCTCTTC
Source organism: Phyllobates terribilis (assembly GCF_046119375.1). Classification (NCBI taxonomy): domain Eukaryota; kingdom Metazoa; phylum Chordata; class Amphibia; order Anura; family Dendrobatidae; genus Phyllobates; species Phyllobates terribilis. The sequence continues at coordinate 910,308,173 of NW_027362763.1, read as the reverse complement.
ATCCTCTGTGACTGGGGGGACAGCAGTCACACCTGTTTTGGGGCGCAGACCTGCCACCTCTTTACCCGCAACAGCCAGCGTGATTGGCAGGTCATCATTTTCTTTGGAGGTGGTAACACCAGCTGGTCTTGAGCGCTGTCCGACATCGATAGCACCACCTTTGGATCAAGGCAACCTAACATGTCCGCCTGCATCTTCCTCACAGACCGGCAGTTTGCCGGGGACACCCTTATCAACCCCGTCTAAGCACAATAGCCAGCCCTCGGTCCCTCAGATGTGGACAAGTAAAAGACCATTTCCTCCTAGCCATGAGAAAGCTAAGAGGTTGAATTTCACCATCTGCAAGCTCTTGGCTACAGAAATGCTGCCTTTCCGCCTGGTGGACACAGAGGATTTTCGAGACCTTATGTCCGTCGCAGTGCCCCAGTACCAGATGCCCAGTCGGCACTACTTCTCAAAGAAAGGTGTGCCTGCGCTCCACCAGCATGTCGCACACAACATCACCGCTTCTTTGAGAAACTCTGTGTGTGACAGGGTGCATTTCACCACAGACACTTGGACGAGTAGGCATGGACAGGGGCGTTACATGTCGCTGACTGGGCACTGGGTAACTATGGTGACAGCAGGACAAGGGGCTGCTGTCCAAGTCTTGCCGTCCCCACGAGTTGTGCGTCAATCCTCTTTATGTCAAAGTTCCTCCACTGCTTCTGCCTCCTCAACCTCCTCTCGGTCTTCCACCTGCACCCAAAGCCTGTCTGGTCATGCCACAAGCTTTCTAACTGCGCAGAAGGGATCCTGCACACCTCCTTACTATGCTGGCAGTAGGGCTCAACGTCATCAGGTGGTTTTTACATTGAAATGTCTGGGAAATGTGAGTCACACAGCTGAGGAGTTGTGGTCAGCTCTGGAGAACCAATTTCATGAATGGTTGTCTCCACTGGACCTGAAACCAGGGAAGGCCGTGTGCGACAATGCTGCAAACCTGGGTGCGGCCCTTCGCCGGGGCAATGTCACACACGTGCCTTGTATGGCTCACGTGTTGAACCTGGTTGTCCAGCAATTTTTAGCCCACTATCCCAGACTAGATGGCCTTCTGCAGAGGGCACGGTCGCTGTGTGCTCACTTCCGCCGTTCGCATCCCGCAGCTCAGCGACTTACATCTCTACAGAAGTCGTTGGGCCTGCCACTTCACCGGCTAAAATGCGATGTGCCTACCCGGTGGAATTCAACTCTGCACATGTTGCAGCGACTGTGGCAGCACCGACAAGCCCTGGTGCAATACGTTCTGACGTATAGCCTGGGCCAACGAGATTCAGAGGTGGGGCAAATCACGCTGGAGGAGTGGTCTCAGATCAGGGACCTATGCACCCTTCTGCACAGTTTTGAAATGGCGACGAAGATGTTTAGTGCTGACGATGCCATTATCAGCATGACTATTCCGGTGATTTACATGCTGGAGCACATGTTAAACAGAATTCGGAGTCAGGTGGTGGCACAAGAGGAGGTGGAGGAAGTAGAGGAGGAGGAGTTGTATGCGGAAGGGCTAACATCTGCAAGGTCCAGACGGTCGGCAGCACCAAGGCGGCAGGCATGTGAGGGTGGGGGAGATGATTTTACCAGGGCGCATGGTAGCAGCCAAACTAGTGAGGAAGGTGCAGGAGCCCAGGAAGAAGTGGAGGACGAACTGATGGAAGACTCATCAGATGAGGGAGACCTTGATCACATTTCTGTTGTGCGAGGTTGGGGGGAGAGGACAGAGGAAGGAAGCATGATTGTTACCTCGCCACCAACACAACAGGGACTTGGTGCTCCTGGATGCGCAACACACATGAGTGCCTTCTTGCTGCACTACCTGCAACATGACCCTCGAATTGTGAGAATTAGAAATAATCCTGACTACTGGGTTGCCACACTGTTAGATCCCCGGTACAAAAGTAAATTTGCAGAAATTATTCCTGCCATAGAAAGGGATGCACGCATGCAGGAGTATCAGCAGAGACTGTTGCAGAATCTTACATGTGCTTTTCCACAAAATACCAGTGGTGCACGTAGTGAATCTCACAGTTCCAACTTGCCAACCGTGGGACCGTCAAGTGTTCAGCACTCAAACCGTAACAGAACCACAGTATCTCCTGGTAACATCAATTTTGCGGAATCATTTCACCACTTTTTTAGCCCATCCTTTGCAAGGCCACAGGAGACAAGAAGTCTGACACATAGTCAACGCCTAGAGACGATGGTACAGGAGTATATCCAAGTAAACATTGAAGCCACGACTGTGTCACTGGACCCTTGCTCTTTTTGGGCTTCCAATCTGGATAAATGGCCGGAGCTAGCCACTTACGCCTTGGAGATCTTGTCATGCCCCGCAGCCAGCGTTCTGTCTGAACGTGTGTTCAGCGCTGCTGGTGGTGTGCTGACAGATAAGCGCACGCGGCTCTCCACTGATAATGTAGACAGACTCACGTTCATAAAGATGAACAAATCATGGATCCGAAACGACTTTTCTACCCCTGTGTCATCCTGGGGAGAGTAAAAGCTTGATGATTGGTTAAAATCACCCTACCAACCGTTTTAAGCTTTCAAATTACTAATCATGTTTATCTGTATCTTGACTGGAAAATAATTTGGGCTTTGTAGCAGTGTGCAGCACTGATCCTATTAGGCCATCTATAATAAGCTTCACCAGATTTAAAATTAAAAATAATTTTTAGCTGCATCTAGCCCGGAAAATAATTTTGGGGCTCCGAGATGCGCAAGACACATAAGTGCCTTCTTGCTGCACTACCTGCAGCATGACCCTCATATTGTCAGAATTCGAAGTAATCATGACTACTGGGTTGCCACACTCTTAGATCCCCCAAACTTTTCGATCAACCTTTTCATTTTAATAAAGACCAAAAAAATGGTCATTTTTGAAATTATAAGCATTAGCAGGTTGTTAGAAACTGAAATCAAACAGTTTTCAACTCAAAACTTTATTCTAGGTGATGTTACATTTTCACATAGGACCCCTTGTTCGAAAGGAGCTTCTGAACTCTCTCGTCCATTGAATTTGTCAGGTTTTGGATGGTTTCTGCTTCAATTGTTTTGCATGAGGACAGAATACCCTCCCAGAGCTGTTGCTTAGATGTGAACTGCCTCCCGCCATCATAGACACTCCTTTTAATGATGCTCCAAAGGTTCTGAATGGGGTAGAGGTCAGGGGAGCATGGGGGTCACACCATAAGTTTGTCCCCTTTTATGCCCATATCAGCCAGAGATGCAGATGTTTTATGTGCAGCATGAGATGGTGCATTATCATGCAGAAAAATGATCTTGCTGTGAAATACACGGTTCTTCTTCTTGAACCATGGCAGGAAGTGCTGTTTGAGAAAATCCACATACATTATGGAGTTCATCTTTAGCACCTTCAGGGATCCTAAAGGGGCCGACAATCTCTCTCCCCATGATTCCAGCCCAAAACATTACTCCACCTCCTCCTTGTTGGCGCTGTAGCCGTGTTTGCGTGGGGTGTCCATCAACCAGCCATCCTCCACTCCATTCATCTGGACCATCGAGCGCTGCACGGCACTCATCCGTGAACAAAACAGTTTTGAAATCAGTCTTCATGTAATGTTTGGCCCACTGGAGCCGTTTCTGCTTGTGTGAAGTGGATAGAGGAGGTCGACAGGATGGCGTATGCACAGCTGCAAACCTCTGAAGGACCCTGCATCTTGTTGTTCGGGGGACGTTGGAGGCACAAGCAGCTTCAAAAACTTGTCTGCTGCTATGACAAGGCTTTTTTGCCGCTGCTCTTTCAACCTGATGTAATTGCCTGTAGGAAAGAGTCCTCAATTTGCCCTTATCAGCACGCACACGTGTGTACTGTGAATCAGCTACATACTTCTTGATTGCCAAGACACTTCATCCTGATCATCGCACAATGTTGATTGTAGTCATGCCTTGACCTAAACACTCCACAATTTGTTGCTTATCAGCAGCCGACACATCCTTCTTCTTTCCAATTTTGGCAGAAAATGTAGGCTGCTTAATAATGTGAGAGAGCCTTCTTAAGTAGTCTTGCCTTTCATTGGACACACCTGCCAAACTAATTAGCACAGGTGTCTGCAATTGCTTACAGTGATATAAAGAGCCCTGACACACATCACCATCAATGAGTTTAACTGACAAACAAACAAATTCTTCCCTTATCACTCCTAAACACTTTTTGCATAATAATTTGGAACACGGTGTACATGTGCTTTTCCACAAAACACCAGTGGTTCACGTAGTGAATCTTACAGTTCTAACTTGCCAACCGTGGTCTGTATGGAATTGTTCAATAAAGGGCCCAAAATTAAGATAACATAGATGGGAGAGGTCTCTATGAATAGGAATTCCTAAGTATTTGATACCCTGTGAGGGCCAGGCAAAGGGAAAGTTGGACTGGATGGAATTCTATATGGATTTAGGGAGGGAGACATCGAGGGCCTCAGACTTCGCTGCATTGATTTTAAAATTTTACCATGTAACAAAGTGATCTATTTCAGCCATAACAGCAGGGATGGATATATGTGATTGAGTGATATATACTAGGACATCATCAGCAAATAGAGAGCACTTGTACTCGGTGCCTCCCACCTCAATCCACCTAATATTGGGGTTATGGCGAATTGATGAGAGCAGGTGCTCCGTCACTAGGATGTATAAGAGAGGGGACAGAGGACATCCCTGCCTTGTCCCATTGGTGATTGTGAAAGGTGATGAAAATGTTCTGACGCACCCCCTGGGCCTTGGGACACCCGGAGCCGGACCCTTTTTGGTGGATGCTGGTGGTTGTAGTCTTCGTGGCGGCGATCCGGTTCCGTGGCTCAGGGCGGTCAAACCAGTGGCGGAACTATTTATGTGGTTTTGATGTTTAAATGTCCGACTACGCCACCCGTGGATTGCGGTCAGAGTGAACCGCCGCTACAGGGCAGACCGCTAAGGCTGGTGTTGTGGGTGCAGCAGAGCGTAGCATAACTCCCCACGGGAGGAGTATAGCCTCAGGGCAGTGTATGCGGAGGATGGGGGTGATGGTGCAGGGCAGCAGCAGTAACGACATGGAGTCAGTGATGCAGTTCAGGGCCTTTACTCACAGTTCTTATTATCCAGACCACGTCTGCAGGTAACGGCTGCCCACGTCGTACTGTGCTCACCAGGTGAGGGGCTCAGACAACTCCCAGATAACTTTGGAGCGCTTCACAGGACCCCCTTTGTGTGTCCTTTGTCTGGCCTTTCTTACCAACACTTCTGTCCGGCTGCCTCGGGCCTCCTCTTGGTAAACTTGGCGCCAGTTTCCCTGACCCTATGTGGTGCCTTCCTAGCGGGTGGAGCAAGGGGCTGCACCACATAAAATGTCAGAGTCTCCGGTTTCTAGCTGAGGGTCGTTTCCTGCCTCCACTAGTTCGGGGACCGGTCTCCCCCTTTGGCCTGACCCCTCCACGCAGGTGGATTCGGGCGTGCGGTGGCGACTCGCCCGTCCGCACCCCTGGGATCCCTTCATTCCTCGTTCCTGGAGCCTTCTCCGCTCCTCTTCCTTCCTTCTCCCTCTTGCAGGCCTGGGCCTCTGTTACTAGGCCCGCCTCCGGAGCAGAGCTCATGCAGAGCCCCTGCTCCCTGCCACTTCTGCTCAGACTTCTCTGCACTGAACTAAGATGGTGCCCACCTTTTATACTCCCTTCTCAATGCACCCAGGAACTGCTTCCTCCCTGCTCCTGCACTACAGGGTTCCCCTTCCTCAGTGTTCCCTCCCCCCACTCCAGCCAGGGACAGGGACTGTCGTGCCCATCTCAGGGGCATATTGGTCGCCCTGCCCCACGGCAATGTGGTGTAATGCATGCAGGTGTCGGGTCCTGATCCACACTCCATCCTTACCTGAGAGTGAGATATCACACCTCTGGGTGAGGTGCAATACGTCTGTAGCAACCGAGCCCTCAGGGTGCTACAGTTCCATTTATCTTCAGCCTAGGTGACGTATTGCGATACAGGGCCGTGATTTTGGCTATAAAAGGGTCCCCTAGACCCCTACCCCAAGCTCTTTAAGAGAATCATATATGGCGTGCCAGGAGACTCTATGGAATGCTTTCTCAGCATCCAACGAGAGTATCTAATTACAAATTTTTAACTGCATCTAGCCCAGGAAATACTTTGTGCCTAGTAGCAGTGTCTGCTAGTCAGCGGATTATCCCGGCTGTTAAGCAAGCTACACCACCTGTAGTTTAGACACTTAATTTTTTCAAAGGAAATGCTTCGGGACCATGGGATACTTAGTGAAGAGCATCAGGAGGCACCCCAAGGCATAGGGGCTGGGACTGGCAGTAGGATGCCTTGCGGTGGACAGCCGAGCTCGATCCTTATAAAAGCTTTTTAACTGCAGCAGCTTTAGTGGACGCTACTGGAGCTGGAATTACCGCGGCTGCTGGCATGAGACTTGCCCTCCAATAGATCCTTGTAAATGGATTTAAAGTGTATTCATTCAAATTAGAGAGACAATTTAAATTAAAAAGCTTAGAGCTGCCTCCACCACAGGGGGGCTCGCTCGACCCACCAGCGGACAGGCACCAGTATTGGGAGAGGGGGGCTGGCCGTCAGGGTTCACCGCGGCTCTGGCACAAACCCGGCGACACGGAGGTGGCACGGGCAGGAGCGGACTGGCCGTGTCGGCTTCTCACTTTTTGGATTTTAGAAGGGCATGACATGCCTATATCTGTGTCTCCCCCTCCTTTTACTCCTCCACCTCTTTTATTTTCGCATGACTATATGTACTTGTCACTTTTCCATGTGTTAGTTATGTCTTCTGAGCAGTTTGTCAGCTTTTGGACACCTTTGAAGGTGTTTTCTATGTGTTTCTATGTGTTTTTGTTTGCCTGCCATTGGTTTTAACGGTGTTCGAAGGTGTTCGACGAACAGTTCGACGAACAGTTCGGCGAACACACGGGTGTTCGACGAACCGAACCGAACTCGAACACTACGGGGGTGGCTCAACACTAGTGAACAAGCCAGATCAAAGTCACCATAGAATTTCTCCACCAGCTAATGATGAGGGGCATATCAGGGGCGTCAGCGCAGCGGTGTCTGACCGGAGTAGCATTTCACTTCCAACTACTGAATTGGGGAGATGTGACAAAGATTCATCATAAGACAATCCATAAAAGGGTGGAAAAGGGGTCAGTCAAGTCAGGAATGTAGACGTCCCGTCCCGTGTCACTAAAACTGATTTCTCACATCTTATCCCTAACACCATTAACATGACACTCACAACTTGAAGCAACACTAATGTCTACTGCATTTGTGATCGCCTTCTTCGGGGCACTATGTATAAGCGAATTAGTCCCTCAATCCAAAATTATCACCAGTGGAGGCTTATTACACCAGGACGTAGTCATAGCCAATAATGCAATACGTCTACGCATACACCAATCGAAAATGGTTCCAGCGGGCAGGGGTGCTTGGGTACTTCTACAACCCACAAACGGTACACTGAGTCAGGTAACAATAGTAAAAACATATCTAACCATCAGATCACAAAGTAATTTCTTCCTATCACACATTGATGGAATGCCATTATCAAGATACCTGTTCCAAGCTATATTTAATAAATGCATAACATCGGCAGGGAACCACCCCAAAGATTACGGGACACACTCATTCCGCATAGGTGCGGCCACGGAAGCAGCAAGAGCAGGACTGTCAGAAACGGAAGTTCAGAGGATAGGGAGATGGCGAACCACGTGTTTGGCGAGATACATAAGACCGGACTTGTTATCCTAACGTGGTTTGTTTCTTTTACAGGTGACGCTAAGCCAACAGTGTGAGTGATAGGCCACTCGTATATATATTGGGCACAAAAAACGGTGAAAGTCCGCCCAGGCGGGAGGAAATTAGAGTTTCATAACACATATTTCAACTGGAGAGGTATTAGAGGCCTGCTATGGCCACAGGTACTAATGGAGGTAATCAAGGTAGGGAGAGAGGCAAGAGGTCCGGTCATCTTAGTTATACAGGCCGGGGGAAATAACCTAGGTCATCACAAGAGCGCATAACTAATGGCAATAATGAAACTAGACACTGAGCGCTTCAGAGAATTTTTCACAAAATTAGCTATAGTATGGTCAGAGATTGTGCCGATAGCGGTATGGCAAGGTGCGCGAGACATCACCGCCATCGAATGGACAAGGCGGGTAATAAATATTCGGATGGCAAAATTTAGAAGAGACAGAGGCGGTATAGTGATACGACACCGACAACTGGAAGGAGATAAAGCAGGCCTCATACGGCCCGACGGTGTTGACTTAATAGATATTGGACTGGACATATTCCTGTCAGGACTCCAGGACGGAGTTGAACAAGCGTTAAGAGTGATGGGTGGGGGTCAGAGTCCTGCATACGAGTACGCTGGATCCTCCGTGGCCTGGAAATAGAAAGGACATGTTGGAGAGTTACACTTGTTGGCCAACTTGCCGGAGTGGGGACCCAGGGCATGCTGCAACAAGCTGAATTATTTTAGAAATAAGATGCCTTTCTAATGGAATGAGTATAAAGACTTAATAAAGCTGTGACCGATCCTCACCCATCCAGTTGTAAGAGTTACATTATTGTATTGTCCATGAAAGGGGGGCGGTAGGGGGGCTGAGCGTCTGGGTTTGGTTGGGGGTCCCCACAGTCTGCCTAGGCTAGATGCATTTAAAAATTCTTATTAGATACACAGGCGGTGCAGCTTGCTTCGCAGCTGGGCTACTACGCCCAAAGTATTGCCTAGGCTAGATGCAGTTAAAAATTCTACACTGACTAGCAGACACTGAAGATTTGGAGCAGACCTCTGAGTAAACAGCTCTTCAGACTCAACCATCTGTGTCACCCCAAGCCATAGTGTATGTAGTTTCTTACAGTTAAAAGGGGGGGGGGGGTGCGACCCAACCCACCTGGAATTGACGATGCCAACGTCACGCAAGACAGAGCAAGGGGACTCCCAAAATTGTGGCACAGACACCACTTAACCCTAGAACGCATACCTGTGGCCTTGCAGGCCCGCCCAGTTAATTGTTTTCTATTTTCTGCAAGATTACTTTAGTTAGAATTTTGAAACTCTAGGTATTCTTCATGTATATAGTTGTTTGTCATTTAAGTTTGAGTTATTCCATGTTATTTGCACACGGGCCTAAAGGGCCCCAGGTATGTGAAAGTGTAGATTTTTATGGTCATGCGTTCTAGGGTTAAGTGGCATTAATTGCCCCACTGTTGCTTAAAACGGTTGGTGAGGTGATTTTACCAAATCCCCAAGCTTTTAGTCTCCCAAGGATGACACAGGGGTAGAAATGTCATTGCGAATCCATGATTTGTTCATCTTTATGAACGTGAGTCTGTCTACATTCTCAGTGGACAGCCGCGTGCGCTTATCTGTCAGCACACCACCAGCAGCGCTGAACACACGTTCAGAGAGAACGCTGGCTGCATGGCATGACAAGATCTCCAAGGCGTAAGTGGCGAGCTCCGGCGATTTTTCCAGATTGGAATACCAAAATGAGCAAGGGTCCAGTGACACAGTCATGGCTTCGATGTTCACTTGGAGATTCTCCTGTACCATCCTCTCTAGGCATTGACTATGTGTCAGACTTCTTGTCTCCTGTGGCCTTGCAAAGGATGGTCTAAAAAAGTGGTGAAACGATTCCACAAAATTGCTGTTACCAGCAGATACTGTGTTACTGTTACTGTTTGAGTGATGAAGACTCGACAGTCCCACCGTTGGCAAGTTAGAACTGTGAGATTCACTACGTGCACCACTGGTGTTTTGTGGAAAAGCACATGTAAGATTCTGCAACAGCGTCTGGAGATACTCCTGCATTCGTCAATACCTTTTTATGGCAGGAATTATTTCGGCAAATATACTTTTGTACCAGGGATCTAAGAGTGTGGCAACCCAGTAGTCGGGATTACTTCGAATTCTGACAATCCGGGGGTCATGTTGCAGGTAGTGCAGCAAGAAGGCACTCATGTGTCTGCGCATCCAGAAGGACCAAGTCCTTGTTGTGTTGGTAGCGAGGTAAGAATCATGCTTCCTTCCTCTGCCCTCTCCCCCCAACCTCGCACAACAGAAATGTGATCAAGGTCTCCCTCATCTGATGAGTCTTCCATGCCCATCGCCAGTACGTCCTCCACTTCTTCCTCGGCTCCTGAACCTTCCTCAACAGTTTGGCTGCTACCATGCGCCCTGGTTAATCCCTCTCCCCCACCCTCCCATGCCTGCCGCCTTGGTGCTGCCAACCGTCTGGACCTTGGAGATGTTATCCCTTCCGCATACGTCTCCTCCTCTACTTCCTCCACCTCCTCTTGTCCCACCACCTGACTCTGAATTCTGTTTAATGTGTGCTCCAGCATGTAAATCACCGGAATAGTCATGCTGATAATGGCATCGTCGTCAGCACTAAACATCTTCGTCGCCATTTCAAAACTGTGCAGAAGGGTGTGTGGCGCCCCTGAGGGTTCAGTCGCCACAGAGTTACTGCATCTCACCCAGAGGTGTGGTATCTCACCCTCAGGTAAGGAAGGCGTATGGCTCGGGACCCTAACTCCTGCATCCAACACATACCCGCAGTGGGGGTAGGGCGAGATTGCTCCTAAGGGAGAGCACAGTCCCAGGTCCCTAGCTGGTTTGAGGGCCCTATGTAGTGGGTGCTTAGGGGAGCAGCTTAGGGGAGCACATGACAAGGAGAGTATAAATAGGAAGCCATCTTAGAAAGAGCAAGCCAGACAGAGGAGGAAAAGTGACAGGAGCAGAGACTAGGCATGAGCTCTGCTCCGGAGGCGGGCCTAGCCTGGGAGGCCCAGGACTGAAGGAGAGAAGAGAGGAGTGGGAGCTGTAGAGATGTAAGTCGTTGAACTGCGGGATGCAAACGGCGGAAGTGAGCACACAGCGACCGTGCCCTCTGCAGAAGGCCATCTAGTCCGGGATAGTGGGCTAAAAATTGCTGGACAACCAGGTTCAACACATGAGCCATACAAGGCACGTGTGTGACATTGCCCCGGCGAAGTGCCGCACCCAGGTTTGCAGCATTGTCGCACATGGCCTTCCCTGGTTGCAAGTCCAGTGGAGACAACCTTTCATGAAACTGGGTCTCCAGAGCTGACCACAACTCCTCAGCTGTGTGACTCACATTTCCCAGACATTTCAAAGTAAACACTGATGCCGTTGAGCCCTGCTGCCAGCATAGTAAGGAGGTGTGCAGGATTCCTTCTGCGCAGTTCGAAAGCAGGTGGCATTACCAGACAGGCTTTGGGTGCAGGTGGCGGACCGAGAGGAGGTTGAGGAGGCAGAAGCAGTGGAGGAACTTCGAGATAAAGAGGATTGACGCACAACTCGTGGGGACGGTAAGACTTGGACAGCAGCCCCTTGTCCTGCTGTCACCATAGTTACCCAGTGCCCAGTCAGCGACATGTAACGCCCCTGTCCATGCCTTCTCGTCCAAGTGTCTGTGGTGAAGTGCACCCTGTCACACACAGAGTTTCTCAAAGAAGCGGTGATGTTGTGTGCGACATGCTAGTGGAGCGCAGGCACACCTTTCTTTGAGAAGTAGTGCCGACTGGGCATCTGGTACTGGGGCACTGTGACGGACATAAGGTCTTGAAAATCCTCTGTGTCCTCCAGGTGGAAAGGCAGCATTTCTGTAGCCAACAGCTTGCAGATGGTGAAATTCAACCTCTTAGCTTTCTCATGGCTAGGAGGAAATGGTCTTTTACTTGTCCACATCTGAGGGAGTGAGGGCTGGCTGTTGTGCTTAGACGGTGTTGAGTAGGGTGTCCCCGGCAAACTGCCGGTCTGTGAGGAAGATGCAGGCGGACATGTTAGATTGCCTTGATCCAAAGGTGGTGCTCTCGATGTCGGAGAGCGCTCAACACTAGCAGGTGTTTCCACTTCCCAATGAACTGACGACCTGCCAATCACACTGGCTGTTGCGGGTAAAGAGGTGGCAGGTCTGCGTCCAAAAACATGTGTGACTGCTGTCCCCCCAGTCACAGAGGATGAAGAGGCTGCGGATGCACAAGATGGGGCAGACGGTGGTTGGCCCAGCCGGCTAGGCCGCATTGTAGCACAGTGAGCTTCCCACTGCAACTTATGCTTCATATCCATGTGACGGTACATGCATGAAGTACTCAAACTATGGATTTTTTGGCCTCTACTTAGCTTTTGCTGACAAATATTACAGATAACACGAGTTGGGTCATCCTTATCGATCTGAATAAATGCCCAGGCTATGCAAGGCTTAGAGCCCATGTGACCTGAAGAGCCACTACGACTTGTGGTCAGAGGCAGAGTTGTGGTTGAGGATGCAGTTGTTGACGTGCTTCCAGTACTCCGTCTCTGTTCAGGAAGGCGCAGCCTAACCTCGTCGTCAATAGCATCTGTGATGCCCCGCTGCGCTTGGTATCACAGATCCTAGAAGAGTGCATTGATGGAATCCTCCACAAGAGGCCCCCATAAACATTCACACATCTCCACCTTCCACCTCAGACCAGCAGAGGGAGCCCGTTAGGGATATAAATAGGGAAGGTGGAGCTAGGCAGTTCAGTTCCTCTGAAGAGTTCCTGCAGTAGAGAAGCCTAAGAGAGGTCAGTCTGGAGTGGAGCTCAGTCTAGTCTAGAGAACGCAGTTAATAGTTCAGCAGTGGAGCACGAGGCTCCTGCTTGCTAGACTCAGGGAGCCCAGTTAGAGCTTAAGGTGTACCGGTGCCGTAAGATCAGTGAAGCGCGGCAAGCTGCCGTTAGTGTGTGTAGCCTAGTGAGGGCCCGAGTAGGCCGAAGGCGAGTGGCAAGTTGGTACATAAGGGGCAGAGGAGCTTAACCAGCTCACCCCGAAGCATTTACCGGACACAGGATCCGAGCTTACCGGTATCTCTATGACCCAGTAAGGCATAACCAGAATCCCTGGAGAACTACAAGTCCCAGGATCGCTAAGGTGCTGATATGTAACAGAGCCAGGAGACGCTTAGGCCCCACATACTGGGAGCGTGAACTCCAAGAGAAGGCCCTACCACAAGGTCAGCCAGCGCAGGACAGAGACAAAGTTAGGCCTAGCTCCAGGCAGGTCAGAAACTTACTACGCAGAGGCAAGAAACAGGAGGCCCTACACCCGCTCATTGGGGAGGATCCTGATATGCACCCTTCACTCTACAGTGCTCCGGGATGTGCCTGAATTTCCACCAGTAAAAGGTACTGAAGTGACTACCATGTCCGTTCCCGTTCTTGCTCTGACCCAGCTGGGTCTCGCCTGTCCTGCATTCCACCTGCATACGCTGCCCTGAGACCTAGCTCCACCTGTGGGGAGCTATACCATCGAGCTGCCTTATCACCGGCCTCAGTGGACTGCTGCAGCACTGGTGCTTGTCACCAGATACCACAGGTGGCGTCATGAACTCTTATAAAATTAACAATTATCCACCCTTTTAAAGAGAGACCCCAGGGTACGGGCCAGGGAGCCGACCACCGCGACATCCCCAAGGCCAGGCAAATGCCAGGGTACCGAGTCATCCCCATCCCCAGGGCTAGTCACATCTTCCCCCACCTCCTCTGCTGACCTCATCGACTGGCTGACTGTGGGTTGACAGTAAGTGGGATCTCCAACCTCGTCATCATCACCCTGTGTGTTATCACACCCGTTGTCCTCAGAGCCAACCTCTTCCTGCCCTGACCGAAAAGTCAAGTTGTCGCTCCAATCAGGTATTTGAGTCTCATCATCGTCTTCATCATTGTCTCCACCAACAGGAGTTACAGTTTGGGAACAAGGGTCTACATTATGCTCAGAACCTTCTTCATCTGGTCCTGGATCCGACTTATAAAGATTCTGGGCATCAGATCAGATCATTTCCTCATCTGGATTAACAGAAGCTCTGGAGCAGACCTCTGTTTCCCAGGCTATAGTATGAGTAAACAGCTGTGCAGACTCAACCATCTGTGTTACCCCATACTCAGACGGGCAGCTGGAGACTTGGGAGCTGTGAGGAAGCAAGTGCGATTGGGGTGACGCCTCTGAGGACTGGAGTATTTGTGATGTTGAAATTGAGGTGATGGAGAGCCCACTTGAAGGAGCACTTGATATCCGTAGAAGCACCTGCTGTTTTTGTGCCTCATCTAGAATTTGTAGCGATGGGCGTGTCCGTAAGCATGGGATCGTATCACATTGTCCACGAAAAGAAGTCACATCTTAGTTTGGCTGGAAGATGGTCTTTCTTCTGCAGATGTTACTCCCCCCCCCACCGTGGGGGGCCTCGACCCACCGGCGGACAGGCACCAGTATTGGGATAGGGGGGCTGGCCGTCAGGGTGCACCGCGGCTCTGGCACAAACCCGGCGACACAGAGGTGGCACGGGCAGGAACGGACTGGTCGTGTCGGCTTCTCACTTTTTGGATTTTAGAAGGGCATGACATGCCTATATCTGTGTCTCCCCCTCCTTTTACTCCTCCACCTCTTTTCTTTTCGCATGACTATATGCACTTGTCACTTTTCCATGTGTTAGTTGTGTCTTCTGAGCAGTTTGTCAGCTTTTGGACACCTTTGAAGGTGTTTTCTATGTGTTTCTATGTGTTTTTGTTTGCCTGCCATTGGTTTTAACGGTGTTCGAAGGTGTTCGACGAACAGTTCGACGAACAGTTCGGCGAACACACGGGTGTTCGACGAACCGAACCGAACTCGAACACTACGGGGGTGGCTCAACACTACTCATGATCAAGGATACCCCACGAGGTGAGATTTTGCATGGTGCTCCAGATCGATGTCGATTGACAGTCATTTTGTATTTCTTCCATTTTCTTACTATTGCACCAACAGTTGTCTCCTCAACCAGCATCTTACTTATGGCTTTGTAGCCCATTCCAGCTTTGTGCAGGTCTATGATCTTGTCCCTAACATCCTTAGAAAGCTCTTTGGTCTTGCCCATGTTGTAGAGGTTAAAATCTGACTGATTAATTGAGTCTGTGGACAGGAGTCTTTTATACAGGTGACTATGTAAGACAGCTGTCTTTAATGCAGGTAACGAGTTGATTAGGAGCGTCTAACTGGTCTATAGGAGCCAGAACTCATAATGGTTTGTAGGGTATCAAATACTTATTTCTCACTGCAAAGTGTAAAAATATTTATTTAATTTATACAATGTGATTTTCTTGATTTTTTTGGATATTCTATCTCTCAATGCTAAAATTAACCTACCCTTAAAATTATAGACTATTCATGTCTTTGTCAGTGGGCAAACTTACAAAAACAGCAAGGGATCAAATACTTATTTCCCTCACTGTATAATAGAAACAAGTGCACCAATTCTGCATTTATCACCCACTCCTGGTTTTGGCTCCCACTCCTGAGAAAAAATACTGATCGAATACTAACCAAATACTGATATTGGGGCTGTGGCCTTACAAAGAACCTGGTGTCCCATGCATTGTGTTTGGCGGCTCCTGAGGACGGAAACCTGGAGGCAGTGGAGACCGGCGGCCTGCAAATGAGTGTGAAGCACCCCATACCCTACAGCACAATGGGACTATGACACCCATTGTCTGTAAAGTGCCAGAGCACAATTGGACAGCAGCTCGGTCGTGACTACTGCTCTTCAGCACTTTACACTTTATCAAGGTATGTGTGAGAATAAAAAACAAACCATAAAATGGAAAGGGAACAATGATTTATTCATATGCAAAGTAATTATTACAGAAGGATGGACATCTTAACTATTGTTTTTTTGCAGGACAATGCTCCAGCGGCTGGGAAAAGCAGTACAGTTAGTGCTATTCCCAGGCGCCGGGTGCTGACTACAACTGTCATCATCCTCACCTAGTCTCCCTGCGATCAGCGAGACCAGGCGACGCTGATGCTGATGACAGTTGTAGCCATCACCCGCCACCTGGGAATAGTGGGAAGTTTTCTGTTTTTCACCGTCACATTTTAAATAAATAGTTAAGCTAAAAAAACTGCATGGGGTCCCCCTATGTTTTACAACCAGCGTAGATAAAGCAGACAGTTGTGGGCTTCTGTTATCAGGCTGGGATGATCAATGGTTAATGGCCCTTCCCCAGCCAAAAAAATGGAAGTCTGCAGCCGCCCCAGAATTGGAGCATTTCATTAGATGCACCAATTCTGACGCTTTACTGGCTCATCCCGATTGCTGTGGTGTGGTGACAATTGGGGTAATATATGGGTTTAATGACGGCTGTGATTTGTAAAAAATGACAGCTGCCATAAAGCCTTGGGGTTAGTAATGGAGAGGTGTCAGTCAAACACCCCCATTACTGACCCTGTAAGTAAAAATCAATAAGCACACACACAGAAAAGTCATTTATTTTAAAATAAAAACCCAGACACCCTCTTTCACTCATTTATTTCCCTAAAAAACACGTCCCAAAGGTCTGCCATAATCCAGATCGATGTCCAACGATGATCCCTTACTCTGCTACATCGGGAGGCTGTGATGAGAGGTGACATCAGTAACGTTACTGCGCACCACAGCAGCCGTAACACATTGAGAGTAGCGTGAGAACCAGGAGCAGTGAAGAGCGGTGATGTCGTGATGTCATTAAGGTTACCGCAGGTTACAGCCTCACCGTAACTTCTGTGTGATCTGCCACCTGTCAATTGCCATTAACTCCCTAAGGTTACCAGAGTTCACACTCTGTCCTCTGCTCGTAATTATAAGGTCAATGAAATATGAAAATACTTTACATCAAAGATGAAAGAGGACTTCCTTTACTGACATGTCTGTATTGGTAAATAGTTATATTGTTCATAAAATAGACCTGGAGCACCTTTCCTTGTCTGCAATTTACCAATTCAGTGATATCCGGTGTTATCCTTTTGTAAATGTATCCAAGAAATAGGAACTGCATTTTCCCCTTTGTTAATGGTGAGATTTATAAAACAAACTTAAGAAATCTGACCTTGAGGCTATGTGCCCACAATGCAGAAATGCTGCGGATTTTTCCTGAGCGTTTCTGCATCTTCCTGGCAGAAAAAAACGCAGGCGGATTGTACATGCGGATTGTACATGCGGATTGTACATGCGTTTTTCCTGCCAGAGACATGCGGAAATGAAGCGTTCTTCACATGCATTTCTGCATGCGGGTTGACAAGCGCTTTCCAAGAGATTTTAGCATCACTTGGAAAGTGCTTGTCAACTTGGTCACACTATATAAATCCATGAAACCGGCATGGATTTATATAGTGTGACCGAAAGAATTTTAAAAAATAAAAAATAAATCTATACTTACCTTCTGATGGCCCCCGCAGTCTTGCTTCCCTCCGTCCTGGCTGCCGGCAGATCGCGGTACACTGAAGGACCTACCGACATCAGCGTCGCGTGACCCGTCACATAACTATGACGTCAGCGCAGGTCCTCCAGTCTATTGAGAGCTGCCGGCAAGCACAGGCAAGCACACCAGGGGCCATCAGAAGGTAAGTATAATGTTTAATTTTTATTTTATTCTTTTTTTTACAGTTTTCTATGGTACCCGGGTCCGGAGGAGAGTCTCCTGTCCTCCACACCTGGGTACCATCCGCACATTGAACGCATGTATTCTGCATGTGCTTATCTAGTGAAGCGGAATACATGCGTTCTAATGCAAGTCAATGGCGGTGAAAACGGAGCGCTTCCGCAAAATAATTAGTAGTGCTGCATTTTTTTCCGCAATGATAATCCGCAGCGGAAATTTCCGCAGCATGTGCACAGCACATGCGGATTATCATTGGGGAACATGGCAGGCCTTCTACCATGCATTTTTTAAGCATTTCTGCAGCGTTTTTGCCACCTCGGAAACGCTTAAAAAACGCATAGTGGGCACATAGCCTGAGATGCGTGTTAGGGTAGATGTGGTAATCTAGTTTTTACTATATTTCACCCTGGTTGGTAACTTTGCTTTGATAATTATTGGTATATTATCTGGGACAATTTTTTTGCACTGATAAATTATTATTGGAGTCTATTAGTGATGAGCGAACGTGCTCGCCACTGCTCAATACTCGCTCGAGCATCACGGTGCTCAACAAGCTCGGCGCTCGTCGAGTATTTTCGGGTTGCTTGGGCGGGAACTCGGGTATCCTCCCTGCATGTTTGGCGCTCTTTAGAGAGCCAATGAACATGCAGGGATTGCCTTCCACGCACTGTAATGCCGTAGCCATGTTGGTTGTTGGCAATTCAGTGATTGGCTGACGGCAGAGCGTCATCAGGTCTATATAAGAACTGGCGCCGCTATGCTTGTCACAGTCTACCCCGGAAGCAGGCAGACTAGGGAGAGGTGCTGCTGCGTCAGGGTGAAATTTGCTTGTTTATAGTTAGTATAGGTATTCCACAACATATATAAGTATATCCAACTGAACTAACAGTCCTTCTGAGGACTAATCCAGCTGCGTATATTCAGTGGTGATAGCAGGAGTTAGGTAGGCAGGCAGGGTATGAGGCAGACTGCAGTGCATATAGTGCAAGAAGGTCCATTGAACATTCTGTTAGTATAGGTATTCCACAACATATACAGTACAGACCAAAAGTTTGGACACACCTTCTCATTTAAGGTTTTTTCTGTATTTTCATGACTTTGAAAATTGTACATTCACACTGAAGGCATCAAAGCTATTAATTAACACATGTGGAACTGTATACTTAACAAAAAAGTGTGAAACAACTGAAAATATGTCTTATATTCTAGGTTCTTCAAAGTAGCCAACTTTTGCTTTGATGACTGCTTTGCACACTCTTGGCATTCTCTTGATGAGCTTCAAGAGGTAGTCACCGGAAATGGTCTTCCAACAATCTTGAAGGAGTTCCCAGAGATGCTTAGCACTTGTTGGCCCTTTTGCCTTCACTCTGCGGTCCAGCTCACCCCAACCATCTCGATTGGGTTCAGGTCTGGTGACTGTGGAGGCCAGGTCATCTGGCATAGCACTCCATCACTCTCCCTCTTGGTTAAATAGCCCTTACACAGCCTGGAGGTGTGTTTGGGGTCATTGTCCTGTTGAAAAATAAATGATGGTTCAACTAAACGCAAACCGGATGGAATAGCATGCCGCTGCAAGATGCTGTGGAAGCCATGCTGGTTCAGTATGCCTTCAGTTTTGAATAAATCCCCAACAGTGTCACCAGCAAAGCACCCCCACACCATCACACCTCCTCCTCCATGCTTCACGGTGGGAACCAGGCATGTAGAGTCCATCAATTCACCTTTTCTGCGTCGCACAAAGACACGGTGGTTGGAACCAAAGATCTCAAATTTGGATTCATCAGACCAAAGCACAGATTTCCACTGGTCTAATGTCCATTCCTTGTGTTCTTTAGCCCAAACAAGTCTCTTCTGCTTGTTGCCTGTGCTTAGCAGTGGTTTCCTAGCAGCTATTTTACCATGAAGGCCTGAAGCACAAAGTCTCCTCTTAACAGCTGTTGTAGAGATGTGTCTGCTGCTAGACCTCTGTGTGGCATTGACCTGGACTCTAATCTGAGCTGATGTTAACCTGCGATTTCTGAGGCTGGTGACTCGGATAAACTTATCCTCAGAAGCAGAGATGACTCTTGGTCTTCCTTTCCTGGGGCGGTCCTCACGTGAGCCAGTTTCTTTGTAGCGCTTGATGGTTTTTGCAACTGCACTTGGGGACACATTCAAAGTTTGCCCAATTTTTCAGACTGACTGACCTTCATTTCTTAAAGTAATGATGGCCACTTGTTTTTCTTTACACAGCTGCTTTTTTCTTGCCATAATACAAATTCTAACAGTCTATTCAGTATGACTATCAGCTGTGTATCCACCTCACTTCTGCACAACACAACTGATAGTCCCAACCCCATTTAAAAGGCAAGAAATCCCATTTATTAAACCTAACAGGGCACACCTGTAAAGTGAAAACCATTTCCGGTGACTACCTCTTGAAGCTCATCAAGAGAATGCCAAGAGTGTGCAAAGCAGTCATCAAAGCAAAAGGTGGCTACTTTGAGGAACCTAGAATATAAGACATATTTTCAGTTGTTTCACACTTTTTTTGTTAAGTATATAATTCCACATGTGTTAATTCATAGTTTTGATGCCTTCAGTGTGAATGTACAATTTTCAAAGTCATGAAAATACAGAAAAATCTTTAAATGAGAAGGTGTGTCCATACTTTTGGTCTGTACTGTATATATATATATATATATATATATATATATACACTGCTCAAAAAAATAAAGGGAACACTTAACAGAATATAACTCCAATTACATCAAACTGCTGTGAAATCAAACTGTCCACTTAGGAAACAACACTGACAATCAATTTCATATGCTGTTGTGCAAATGGAATAGACAATAGATGGAAATTATTGGCAATTATCAAGACACACTCAATAAAGGAGTGGTTCTGCAGGTGGGGACCACAAACCACATTTCAGTATCAATGCTTTCTGCCTGATGTTTTGGTCACTTTTGAATGTTGGTTGTGCTTTCACACTCGTGGTAGCATGAGACAGACTCTACAACCCACAGAAGTTGCTCAGATAGTGCAGCTCATCCAGGATGGCACATCAATGCGAGATGTGGCAAGAAGGTTTGCTGTGTCTGTCAGCGTAGTGTCCAGAGGCTGGAGGTGCTACCAGGAGACAGGCCAGTACACCAGGAGACTTGGAGGGGGCCATAGGAGGGCATCAACCCAGCAGCAGGACAGCTGCCTTCACCTTTGTGCAAGAAGGAGCACTGCCAGAGCCCTGCAAAATGACCTCCAGCAGGCCACAAATGTGCATGTGTCTGCACAAACGGTTAGAAACCGACTCCATGAGGGTGGTATGAGGGCCTGACATCCACAGATGGGGGTTGTGCTCACAGCCCAACACCGTGTAGGGTGCTTGGCATTTGCCGCAGAACACCAGGATTGGCAAAGTCGCCACTGGCGCCCTGTGCTCTTCACAGATGAAAGCAGGTTCATACTGAGCACATGTGACAGACAAGACAGAGTCAGGAGACACCATGGAGAGTGATCTGCTGCCTGCAACATCCTTCAGCATGACCAGTTTGGCAGTGCGTCAGTAATGGTGTGGGATGGCATTTCTTTGGAGGGCCGCACATCCCTCCATGTGCTCACCAGAGGTAGCCTGACTGCCATTAGGTACCGAGATGAGATCCTCAGACCCCTTATGAGACCATATGCTGGTGCGGTTGGCCCTGGGTTCCTCCTAATGCAGGACAATGCTAGACCTCATGTGGCTGGAATGTGTCAGCAGTTCCTGCAAGATGAAGGCATTGAAGCTATGGACTGGCCCACCCGTTCCTCACACCTGAATCCGATTGAGCACATCTGGGACATCATGTCTCGCTCCATCCACCAACGTCATGTTGCACCACAGACTGTCCAGGAGTTGGTGGATGCTTTAGTCCAGGTCTGGGAGGAGATCCCACAGGAGACAATCCGCAACCTCATCAGGAGCATGCCCAGGCATTGTAGGGAGGTCATACAGGCATGTGGAGGCCACACATAATACTGAGCCTCATTTTGACTTGTTTTAAGGACATTACATCAAAGTTGGATCAGCCTGTAGTGTGTTTTTCCACTTTAATTTTGGGGGTGACTCCAAATCCAGGCCTCCATTGGTTAATAAATTTGATTTCCATTGATGATTTTTGTGTGATTTTGCTGTCAGCACATTTAACTTTGTACAGAACAAAGTATTCAGTGAGAATATTTCATTCATTCAGATCTAGGATGTGTTATTTGAGTGTTCCCTTTATTTTTTTGAGCAGTGTATATCCATCTGAACTAACAGTCCTTCTGAGGACTAATCCAGCTGCATATAATCAGTGTTAGGCAGGCAGGCAGTGTATGTGGCAGACTGCAGTGCATATAGTGCAAGAGGTTCCATTGAACGTCTTGTCTGCTGCTGCTGTAATAATTACAGATATTTGTAGACATAGCCCCAGATATCAGGGGCCAGGGCAATTTTTTATATCTTATTCCTGGTTATTTGCTTAAAAAGCAATCCAGTCTACACAATTTTTCTGCTCCGTTTGCTTATTAGAATACAGCCAGATCTTTCTCATATTTCAGCGATAAAAATCCAGAAATTTGAAATGAACCTGGAAAATATTGACCTCCTTTTCCATCTGTTGCAGTGTGTCGGTCAAGCTATTCACATTAGGTGTCTGTGAAGAATAGTATTAGTAAATTACAGGCCTGCTTTTTAAAACCGTGATTCTCTGTCAGACATATAACCTATAAGAGTGTTCCAAAATCAGCCATTTCTTCCATTTTCATTTCGTTGCAGTGTGTCGGTCAAGCTATTCACACTAGGTCTCTGTGTAGAATAATATTAGTAAATTACAGGCCTGCTATTTAAAACTATGGTTCTCTGTCAGACATATCACCTAAAAGAGTGTTCCAAAATCAGCCATTTGTTCGATTTTCATTTTGTTGCAGTGTGTCGGTCAAGCTATTCACACTAGATCTGTGTGTAGAATAATATTAGTAAATTACAGGCCTGCTATTTAAAACCGTAGTTCTCTGTCAGACATATCACCTATAAGAGTGTTCCAAAATCAGTCATTTCTTCCATTTTCATTTCATTGCAATGTGTCGGTCAAGCTATTCACACTAGGTCTCTGTGTAGAATAATATTAGTAAATTACAGGCCTGCTATTTAAAACTGTGGTTCTCTATCAGACATATTGCTACTCACACACCCGGACTGACTGACGTGAGCATGATTAGTGATCCAACTGGACCATGAACCGAGGAGTGCCTTGAGGGGAGTGACAAAGTATCAGTTCGGTCCAACCAAGGTCACACGGCGGCTCAGTCGACTCCGTGAACCAGGGAGGAACTGAGCAGAGGGACCAGGTGCTGCTCCAGTTCAGACCCCGGTCACAGCTGTTGACCCACACCTGTGAATGCAGGAACAGGCAGGTTAGGCAGGCATATAGATAGGTGGGTACTGGCAGGCACGGCTGTCATGCAGACAAGTGGGTATTGGCAGGCACGATTGGTATGCAGACAAGTGGACACTGGCAGGCACGGCTGGCATGCAGACAGGTGGGCCTGGCAGGCACGGCTGGCATGCAGACAGGCGTGTACTGGCAGGTAGGAACACAGGCAGGATAGGAACCAGTACAGACTGGGACACAGGAACGGAGCCGCAGGTAGACAAACAGAGCAGAGCAAAACCCGCAGGTGCGGTAGACAAGCAGAGCAGAGCAAAACCCGCAGGTGCGGTAGACAAGCAGAGCAGAGCAAAACCCGCAGATGCGGCAGACAAGCAGAGCAGAGCAAAACCCGCAGATGTGGTAGACAAGCAGAGCAGAACAAAACCCGCAGATGTGGTAGACAAGCAGAGCAGAGCAAAACCCGCAGATGCGGTAGACAAGCAGAGCAGAGCAAAACCCGCAGATGCGGTAGACAAGCAGACCAGAGCAAAGCCCGCAGGTGCCGTAAACAAGCAGAGCAGAGCAAAACCCGCAGGTGCGGTAGACAAGCAGAGCAGAGCAAAACCCGCAGATGTGGTAGACAAGCAGAGCAGAGCAAAAACAGCAGATGCGGTAGACAAGCATAGCAGAGCAAAACCCACAGATGCGGTTGACAAACAGAGCAGAGCAAAACCCGCAGATGCGGTAGACAAGCAGAGCAGAGCAAAGCCCGCAGGTGCGGTAAACAAGCAGAGCAGAGCAAAACCCGCAGGTGCGGTAGACAAGCAGAGCAGAGCAAAACCCGCAGATGCGGTAGACAAACAGAACAGAGCAAAACCAGCAGATGCGGTAGACAAGCATAGCAGAGCAAAACCCACAGATGTGGTTGACAAGCAGAGCAGAGCAAAACCCGCAGATGGGGTAGACAAGCAGAGCAGAGCAAAACCAGCAGATGCGGTAGACAAGCATAGCAGAGCAAAACCCACAGATGCGGTTGACAAGCAGAGCAGAGCAAAACCCGCAGGTGCGGTAGACAAGCAGAGCAGAGCAAAGCCCGCAGGTGCGGTAAACAAGCAGAGCAGAGCAAAACCCGCAGGTGCGGTAGACAAGCAGAGCAGAGCAAAACCCGCAGATGCGGTAGACAAACAGAACAGAGCAAAACCAGCAGATGCGGTAGACAAGCATAGCAGAGCAAAACCCACAGATGCGGTTGACAAGCAGAGCAGAGCAAAACCCGCAGATGCGGTAGACAAGCAGAGCAGGGCAAAACCCGCAGATGTGGTAGACAAGCAGAGCAGAGCAAAACTCACAGGTGCGGTAGACAAGCAGACCAGAGCAAAGCCCGCAGGTGCGGTACACAAGCAGAGTAGAGCAAAATCCGCAGGTGTGGTAGACAAGCAGAGCAGAGCAAAACCAGCAGGTGCGGTAAACAAGCAGAGCTGAGCCAAACCCGCAGGTGCGGTGAACAAGCTGAGCAGAGTGAAACCGCAGGTGCGGTGAACAAGCTGAGCAGAGCGAAGCCGCAGGTGCGGTGGACAAGCAGAACAGAGCGAAACCGCCGGTGTGGTGAACAAGCAGAGCAGAGCGAAACCGCCGGTGTGGTGGACAAGCAGAGCGGAGCGAAACCGCAGGTGTGGTGGACAAGCAGAGCGGAGCAAAACCGCAGGTGCGGTGAACAAGCAGAGCAGAGCAAAACCGCAGGTGCGGTGAACAAGCAGAGCAGAGCAAAATACCAGTTACTGTAAACAAGCAGGGCAGAGCAAAACCGCAGGTGCGGTGAACAAGCAGAACCAGATACACACAAGGTACTTACAATGAAGTAGCGAGTGTACACAAAACTCACAAACAGAAGTTCAGAGACAACGAGTTGGAGTTAGGTGCAGGTAAAGACACTGCAGGAAAAGGGAAGGTTCGGACATAGAGAGAAACAGGTAACGGGCTAGGACACAGTTCAGACAGGAACTGAACCAGGAATAAGGTATAGGTACGAGCCTGGGAACTCAGCCCCCAGGGTCCCGGAGAAAGACTAGAAGTCACAGATACAGGTAACAGGCCTGGGTATACTGCCCCCAGGGGCAGAAACAGACAAGATACAGGACAGGACCTGGCAACTCAGTTGCACAGAACACCCTGAATGAAAGTGTTGCTCAGGCACCCCTTACTGGGTGGTGGGGGTTTAAGTATCCAGTGACTCACAGCAATAGGCTGGGGAGGCATTAGGAGTGCGCACACAGTAACTTTAAGAATCAGGCAGTAGCCGCGCCGCCGCCGTAAGCAATCAGACAAGAGACAGCAGGTACTGGAGCAAAGTCTGCAGCCTGGATTGATAGGTAAGATGGCGGTCTTGCATGGTGGGAGGTGGTAAGCCATGCCAGCATGCCGCCAGGGATGTTACACATATCACATATAACTGCGGTTCAAATTCAGACATTTGTAGTGAACGTGGAAAATATTGTCCTCCATTTATAGATTGTAGCAGTGTGTCAGTGTACACCATTTTACAGCTCCATTTGCTTCTTCGCAGAATACAGCCAGATTTTTTTTGTTTTATTCATATTACTGTATTGTGGAAGCAGAGGATCTTTTTTCAATGATCAGACGTGCGTGATCCATATGACTGCCATAATAATACAGAAATTTTGTGGAGCGTGCCAAATATTCCACTCCTTTTAAAGTCAGTCATTGTGTTGAACCAATTGACACTTGACAATACTATTAGGCGACTGCCTGAAACCGTGGCCATCAGACGTTATCCCATAAGACTGCCCTAATAATCCAGCAATTATTGTGAGCGTGTCAAATATTACAATCCATTTAAATAATTGTAATTGAGGGTTCAAACCTATTCTCAGTTGGCCGCTAACAAATAGCATATCTGTGAACAATGTTGTCAGAGACTTTTGCGGACTGACAAAAAAGCAAACATACAAAAAAACAAGCTAAAATGGAAAAAAGTTAAGAAACATTCTTTCCAGGGTAATGACTTGTCTATAAGGCCAAAGAAATAAAAAAAAAATAAAGTTTTGGACTGTGGAAGATATTTATGCAACCAGAATGAACAGTCATGTGTAGCTGGTGATGATACCACTTAGCAGCAGCACCTGTTCCTATTGTAAATGCATCTGACAGCGTTATCGATAGGGCATAGAATAGATTTAAAAAAAATTTTGGGCAGCACCAGCAGCGCGCAGTATAAGGCAATAATACCTGGCTGGATCGATGTAATACGCTATCCATACTGCAATACCTCACCCGTAAAAGAATTTCAGATAAGACAGTTAATATTCTAGAACATAGAATCTATTTGAATTTTCCTTCCCATTATTAAGGAGTGTGTTTCCTATACTGTTATTGCATATGCAACAATTTCAAGGGCTGCCAAAAATTAGGACGCACTCAAATACACATTTGAAGAGACGTAAAAAAAAAAAAAAAAACACAGTAGGATCTTTCTTTAGTATAAAAACCAGACTCGCCAATGTAACCTAAATGTAATCACATTGTTTAGCTTCTGCTCCTCCTCCTCCAGTTTGGCCTCCATCTCTAAAATGACCACATCAGTCACAAACTGGAAGCACTGCAGCACTGCCTTGGCCAAGCGGCAATAGGCTGTGCTGAAGATAATATGCTTATTATTGTTGAAAGCTGTAACATAGCAGCCTGATCTGTGGCTCTGACCACTATACATACAGCCAGGCATGGTCGTGTGTGACAATGGGCGGAACCTAGTGGTGGAGAAATGACAGCCGGAGTAGATACGTTTCCCTCTAACCAGTCCTTTCACCGAGATAAATAATATGGCTGTGGTGAAATACAACTCTCACCGAGAAGCAGTGTCAGACTGAAAAACATTGGACCCACCAGAGGATTTGATTTTGAGGGCCCACCTTTCTCCCCCGCTCAAGAGCCCCATAGCAGCTGCAAAGTTTGCGCTATCATGAACTCTCCTGATGGGGAAGCCAGGGTCCACCCGAGGATTCTCTAGTGGGCCCGTTCAACCCTGCTGAGAAGAAAAGAGTGTGGGAAGGTTCCTGGACAATCTATGGTTCCTTTTTTACTGATGAGGAAACCCACGCAAGCACAGGGAGAACATACAAAATCCTTGCAGATGTTGTCCTTGGTGGGATTTGAACCCAGGACCCCAGTGCTGCAAGGCTTCAGTGCTAACCACTGAAC
This sequence comes from Phyllobates terribilis, assembly GCF_046119375.1. NCBI lineage: Eukaryota > Metazoa > Chordata > Amphibia > Anura > Dendrobatidae > Phyllobates > Phyllobates terribilis. The sequence goes on along the minus strand of NW_027362763.1, from coordinate 910,281,093 downwards.
CACTTTGCTGCCCTCTCTGTTCTCCCTCTGATATATAACATGCTGGAGAAATTTGCACCTACTGCCACTCAGTATCTTCAGCTTCTTTGTGAGAAACTAATGTATTTGGGCAGCCACTTAGTCTACTAAATAAAATACCTGAAAAGGAAATTGTGGATGGCTCCGCTACTGGTACTGGGTGCCAATACCAAACCACTGGAAATATTCCAGGCTGGTTGGGGCCAAGCTGATTCCCACAGAAAAGTACCAGCTGCAAGCTAAGGAGATGGTAGCCTCTATCATCATCACGACCTCACCTTGGCACTATGAACTCTCTTGATGGAGAAGCCAGGGCCCACCGGAGGAGTCTCCGGTTCTCTGGTGGGCCCGTCTAACCCTGCCGAGAAGCAGCCCTGGCTAAGAAAACTGTGGGAAGGTTCCCGGACACCCATGCCTTGTAGACTTTTTTTTTACTGTGGACTGGCTCCGTACCGTCCCTGGCCATGTGTTTGTGGTTAAGCGGTCCTTCCCAGTAAGTGCACTGGGAAGGGCATGGGTAATTTTATGGGACCCGCGCTTGTAGAAGGCAGAGATGATACTCAGAGAAATAGTGGCGGCTGGGGACGGAGTATGGACACCTGGCCGCCGCCGGCATGAGGTTGTGAAAAGCTTCCGCCTCCACAAGACTAAAAGGCAACATTTCAAGTGCAAGCAAGCAGTCCAGAAATGTGGCAGTTTAATATTGCGGCCTGTGGGTGGGTGGTTGGCTCCATACTTGCGCTTGCATTCCAAGTAACACAAAGCTAAGGAGATGGATGATCCAACCATCATGAATAATTTGATCGTTGTCTAGGAGACCGAGCACAATATTAATCCAGTGACATGTGTCAGTGAGATGTACTGTCCTTGGCCACATTCACCTGTCCACGTGTTTGTGGTTAGGCGGGCCTTCCCACTTTAGTGCACTGGGAAGGGCACGGGTAATGTTCTGGGACTCACGCTTGTGGAAGGTGGAGACGATACCAGGAGAAAGAGTGGCGACTGGGGACCGAGTATGGACACCCAGCCGTCGCAGCCATGAGGTTGTGGAAAGCTTCCGCCTCCACGAGCCTAAACAGCAACATTTCAAGTGCAAGCAATCCAGAAATGTGGCAGTTTAGCATTGCGGCCTGTGGGTGGGTGGCTGGCTCCATACTTGCTCTTGCATTCCAAGGACTGTGGTAGGGACAACTGAACGCTGCAAAGGGACAAGGACGTGGGCAGTGATGGTTGCAAGTCTGCAATGATAGGTGCAGGGCGAGAGGCATCTTCGCATGCGCCATGGACAGGGGATTGGCGTGCAAGCACAACAGTGGAAGAGGCAGTGGTGTCACCTGCAGACACGGTTTCTGGACCTTGGTGTTCGGCCCAGCTAGTCAGATGCTTTGCTGTCATGTGCCTGAGCATGCTGGTGGTGGTCAGGCTGGTAGTTTTGGTGCTCTTGCTGATGCTGGCCTGGCAGATAATGCAAATCGCCTTTTTGGGATTAACTAAACAGTCTTTAAAAAAGAACAAGACTCAGGAAGACCTAACATTTGTAATGGCAACTTCCGTTGCGTTGGTGTTTCGGGGAGCGGTGGCCCACCTTGTTTCTGTGGCCACCACACTGCTTGTTCCTGCCTGTTGTGGTGCTACACCTCCCTCCTCCTGTGTGCTGCTGTCCTTGCTCTACATGTCCCCTTTGCCAGGTTGGGTTAGTGACTTCATCGTCCACCGCTTCGTTTTCTACTTCCTCACCCTGGTCTTCCTCCTGACTTTCTGTCCACTGTGTCTCATCATCATTCACTTCTTGTGACAGTAGTAGCACTTTCCCACCGTCACCTTCGGGTGACCATGGCTCCTCAAATTGCTACATGTGATTTTCTGTTGCCCTGCTCGAAGATGGCCGGCCGAGAGGCCCAAATTTATCAATGGAAAAGTGAACAGCTCTTGGGGTAACCCTGGACTCTAATCTCTCCTTCAAACCACATATCCAAGCTCTTTCCATTTCCGAGTAGCGAGAGGCCAGAATCTATAAATGGAAAGATGAACAAAGCAGCTTTTCGAAGTGTCCAAGTGTGTGATCTGTTGTCTCAGGGCACTCAGAATGGTGGGAGGAAGGAGGATCAGAGTGAGGAAGATGCAGACTCCTAATAAAAAAAATCTGCTGGATCTTCACATTCCTCATCCACGAATCTACAAAAACACTAGTGCACGCGCTCATTATCTCCCTTCTCGATGACTGAAACCTCCTGCTCTGTGGCCTCTCTTCTAACACCCTCGCATTCCTCCAATCTATCCTAAACTCTATTGCCCAACTAATCCACCTGTCCCCTCGCTATTCCCTGGTCTCTCCTCTCTGTCAATCCCTTTACTGGCTCCCCATTACCCAGATACTCCAGTTCAAAACCCTAACCTTGGAATGCAAAGCTATCCACAACCTGTCTCCTCCATACATCTGTGACCTAGTCTCCCAGTACTTGCCTGCACGCAACCTTCGATCCTCACAAGATCTCCTTCTCTACTCCCCTCTTATCTCCTCTTCCCACAATCGCAATCAAGATTTATCCTGTGCATATCCCCTTCTCTAGAACTCTCTAGCCCACCATTTCTGACTCTCGCCTACTGTTGAAACCATTAAAAGGAAGCTGAAGACCCACCTCTTGCGACATACGTACAACCTGCAGTAACCCTCGCTCTACCATACCGCTGCAAGACCAGCTCTATCCTCACATACTGTATCCTCACCCATGCCTTGTAGACTGAGCCCTCGTTGGCAGGGTCCTCTCTTCTCCTCTCCTGTACCAGTCGCTGTCACATTTTTGTTCAAGATTATTGTAATTGTTTTTGCGATGTATACCCCTTTTTCACATGTAAAGTGCCATGGAATAAATGGCGATAAAGTAATAATAATAATGTGATCCAGACTCACATCTACTGAGACTGGATCATGTGGAACACAGCGTGGTGGTGGTGGCAAAGTGACTGGAAGCATTATCTGCTATCCAACCAACAAGCTTTTCACACTGCTCTGGCTTCAATAGTGGTGTTCCGCGGCCCCCTAGAAATTGGGAAAGGAAGGTTGTTCGACATGACGTGGATGTTTGTTGTGCTCCCTCAGCAGGCACAGTTTCATCTTGCCCATGACCTCGGCGTGCACTATCACCATCACCATAACGTCCACTTCCCTGTCCCTTGACACACACCTTGCCCATTTTAAATGGAGTTTAAGATTTGCCACGCTGCCCAAAATGTCTGTATTATTACCACAGTAATATAGGATCACGTCTGATGAGATGACCACAGTTTTAGGCAGTGCCCTGGGAGTCAGAGATGCTTCTAGGAGTCTTCCCCATGCTGTTCCCATGACACACACCACATGGCCAGATAAGGTTGTAAAATGTTAAAATGACATTTCCCGGTGAATGCATTTGTCTTGGTTGAAAGCAATGTAAAAGTGCAAAAACGCATCAAAAATGCTACATGTGAAAATAGCCCAAGGTGTGGAGGAGCATTTTTGTTTTTGTATATTTATTTTGCCTTATATACAAGTCATTACCCTGGAAAGGATGTGCTTTAACATATTTCCCAGGAAAATCCATTTTGGTTTTGTTTTTGTATGTTTTATTGTGAGTCCATAAAAGTGGCGTAATACTCTGACAACGTTGTTGACAGCAGTGACCTGGGGGTCAGAAATGCTTCCAGGGGTCTTCCCCATGCTGTACCCATGTCATTTGAGCACTGTTCCCATCAATTTGGGCAATTTTTAGGCCCTCTGCAGACCGCCGGAGGAGCCTCCGGAAAAATGCTTGAGTTTCCTATAGACTTACATTGGGCTCGTTACTCGGACCGAGCACTCGAGCATTCCAATCTGCTCTACCCGATCAACGACTACCCGAGCATTTTAGTGCTCGCTCATCACTAGAGCCTATGTGTTTGCATGTATTATACTTTTTTTGCCGTCATTTCACCAGAACTGTCTATTGTGTTTGTGACACTTGCTACTATTACGTAAATTGCATTCAAATGATTTTTTTATTACGTTGTAATCATTTTTTTTGCGACCACCATTTTCCTATTTATTTTTATCTTAATTCTGTCTCACTTGTGATGTGTACACATGTCATTTTTGATATATTAAATCTAATAAAGATTTTACTCTCATGTTTACAATGTTCTTCTATGTTTTGGCTTCATAGATTGCATTTAAAGGAACAGCACTGTATATTTACAAATTTTGACATTCTGTAAGAACACTAGTATTCCTTTGGTGTAATAGCCAATTAGTTTTGATAGTGTCACAATGTTGTATTAGCATTTTATATTTCTGTAACTTTATAAATAAATAGCTACATGTTTTATAAGCATGGTTGTGAACACTTGATACTTGTCTTCTTAGGCTGGGAGCAGTATGTGATGATGGAACTTTGGGGAAAAAAATGGAAAAAGCAGCAAAGTCTCTTTTAATAATTGGGAAAAGCATCCTGTTGTCAGTACAGAAACTAACCATTCAACCTGCAGTTCGGAAGCACCAAGAGGAATTGGTTACTACAGCACAAAACACATTGATGGCAACTCTTAAGGTAGGAAAATATTTTTTTTATATACATATACTATACTTTACAGTTCTTTAGATTAACTGTGTCCCTATAGTGATATATATAACCCCCCACTTTTATTTTTATTTTACAACTTGTGCACCCCTTCACCACCATACAACCATCCTCAGGACAGTATTCCCTTGGAGACCATCCTGATTACATTTACCATGATTCTCTGTACTGCACCCTAGAGATGAGCGAATTTTTCAAGGTTCGCGTCGTATCGGTGAACTTCCCGATGTTCACCGAACAGTTCGCTGAACAGTTAGTCCAACATATACGAACCCCATTGAATTCAATGGGAGTCAAAACCAAACGCATAGACAACACTTTCAGGGGGGCCCAAAAGCTGCCAAAACAGCTCAAATTAGGGGCAGACACAGGAAAAGTGGCATCAATTGCCCCAGGATTTAAATAGTATAATTGCGCAGCATGGATGCATGGGACAGGGCTTGGACCAGCATTTCTATCTTAAACATTGATCAGTGACAGGTGGATGAGTGACAGGTGTATGGCTGTTGCTCTGAGAGCCCTGCCAAATTCAGGCAACACACATGAAGGAGACCCAACTTTGAGTCCAATCATTTCCAAAAATATGGCGCAGACACCAGGAAAAGTGCCATCAATTGACCCACAGTAGAAATTTTATAATTGCACAGCAGCAGTCAGTCATGGGCCATGCATGAGGTATCAAGATCTAGGCCAGTGTTTACAACTTTGAATTTAAGTTCAAATTAAGATGAGATGGGTGAGGGACTGGTGTAGGCTTGCTGTGCTGGGAGCCCTGATGCCTCATGCAACAGTTCAAACTGCGTTTCTGCTCCGCCACACTCAGGTGGCACAAATATCAGCTTCATAGACTACTATTGTTAGAAAAATGTAAGAATAGTAACACAGGTAGTTGACTGAAAGTAAGTGCAGGCCTGGGAGCCCTACAGGCAAGGCAACACACATGAAGGAGACCCAACTTGGAGTCCAAACATTTCCAAAAATTAGGGGCATAAACCACTAAAGTGGCATCAATTTCCCCACAGTAGAAATAGTATAATGGGGCACTGACACCCCTTCCAGTACAGGCAACCCACCAGATGGAGACCCAACTTGGAGTCTCCACATTTTGAAAAATTGTTAGTAACATCAGCAGCAGCAGCAGCAACAGCAGGCACAGAAGCCATGACAATGGTGTCCCAAACGGCAATAAAGCGAGATAAATACAGCACACTAAAAACTACACCATTGCCTAGTCTGCCCAGTCTGCGACTGGGGTGCAAAAGTCATTGGAAATCCATGACTTGTTAATCTTGATGACAGTTAGGGGGTCTACAATTTCAGGGGACAGCCGGATGCACTTATCCATCAGGACACCACCAGCAGCACTGAAGACAAGTTCTGAGAGAACGATGGCTGCTGGGCATGACAAAATCTCCAAGGCATGACAGACGAGCTCAGGCTACTCTTCCATTTTTGAAGACAAAATGCAAAAGGGTCCAAAACTCCCCTGATGGCATTGATATTGAGATTGAGATACTCCTACACCATCCTCTCCAGTTGTTTACTATGGGTCAAACTTGTACTCTGTTCTGCTGGTGCACAGGCTGGTCTAAAAAATGTGTGAAACGACTCACAGAAATTGCTTCTGCCACTTACACTGTTGCTGCTGCTAATGTTTTTGCGTTGATGACCCAACGTTGCCGGGGTTGGAAGTCTAGAACTGCAATGCACACTGTGTGCCACACTTCTGTCTTGGGGAAAACCATTTTTAAGATTGTCTACAAGCATGTTTCGATACGCCAGTATGTCCGCATCTCTTTCTAGGGCGGGAAACACCTGGCAAAATTTACTCTTGTACCGTGGATCTAACAGAGTGGTAACCCAGTAGTCAGCACTATTTCTAATCCTAACAATACGGGCATCACGTTACAGATAGTGCAGCAAGAAGGCGCTCATTTGTAGGGCGTTTCCATGAGGTCCAAGTCCATGGTGTGTTGGTGGCGGGGTAACACTCAAACTTGCTTCCTCCGCCCCCTCCCGCCACGGACAACAGAGAGAGGAACATTATCCTCTTCATCTCCTGACTGTTGCGTGCCCATCACCTCTTCCTCCTCATCTTCCTCTATTTGTTCCTTGGCTCCTGTACCTTCATTAATAATTTGTCTGGTACCATGATCCCACCTTGATTGCTGTAATGCACCCACCTGTGTGATGACAGTCCAGAACTTAGAGATATTATCCCTTACTAGGGATGAGCGAGTATACTCGTTATTATTCGGTACTCGCCGAATAGTACGGTACTCGGGCTACTCGTTACTCCCCGAGTTTCCTTGTGATCACTCGCTAGGAGTAACAAGTACAATGTAAGTCAATGGGAAATGCGAGTAAGCCGAATAAGTGTCTGCTGGAGCCAATAAAGCGGTCTGGGGGCTGAGGAAAAGGCTGAAATGGGTGCATGATTGTTTAAAAGCCGGCGGTAAAAAGCCACCGGCTTTTAAACAATCACTCAGCCCCATACTCGCTTCCCCGCAGCCTCCCATCCTGATCCTCCGCTCCCCCACTGCCTCCCATCCCGATGCTTAGTTAGGACCGGGTGGGGAGCGCAGCACCAGTGAGCGGGGCGCAAAGGACCCGGGCAGGGAAGCCGGCAGTGAAAAGACTTCACCGCCGGCTTTCCCGTTCGGTGCTGCGCTCCCTGCTCCCTGATGTACGCTCCTTGCTCCCTGGTGCTTCGCTCCCCGCCCGGTCCTAACTTAGGATCTGGATGGGAGGCGGTGGGGGAGCGGGGAGCGTACTCATTTGAGTAGCTCAAATGAACAGCTGAGGTATCAGCTGATGCTGATCAGCTGTTCATTTGAAGTAGCCGCGGTGTCCTCAGAGGGTTCATGTGAGTTCAAGCTTAACTGCATGAACTCACATCAACTTTCCCACGGCCACACAGCTCAGCTACATCTCTGGTAGAGAATCTCTACCAGAAATGTAGCTGAGCTAAAGAAGAAGACTCCATTGGTCTATGTCAGACGGAAGATAATTTTTTTTTAATAAAGATGGAGTGTCTAATTTTTTTTTTGTTTTATTTCTAATAAAAAAATTATTTCTCTGTGTTGTGTTTTTTTTTAATATTTCACTTAGAAATTCATGGCGGTCATGTCAAATATTGGCATGACCCCATGAATTTCGGGCTTAGGGCCAGCTGATAATGCAAAGCTGGCCCTAACCCCTTTATTACCCAGTGAGCCACCACACCAGGGCCCTGGATGAGTTGGGTACAGCGCCAGAAGATAACGCTTCTATGAACGCGCCATTTTCTGGGGTGGCTGCAGACTGGAATTCATAGCAGGCAGGGGGGGGCAGAAAGCTTGGGCCTCCCAGCGCCGTGGATTCCAGCCCCAGCTGCTTAGTTGTACCTGGCTGGACACAAAAATAGGGCGAAGCCCCACATCAAATTTTTTTTAATTATTTCATGAAATTCATGAAATAAATAAAAAAAGGGCTTCCCTGTATTTTTGTTTCCAGCCAGGTACAAGTAGGCGTCTGCGGGTTGGGGGCAGCCCGTTCCTGTCCTGGCTGGACACAAAAATATGGCGAAGGCCATGTCAAATTTTTGGTGAAAAATTCAATAAAAAATAACACATTTAGGGACTGCATCTTTATTAACCCCTCCACCCCTCCACAGCCAGGTACAGCATACAGGAACGGGCTGCCCCCAACCCCCAGCTATCTATTTGTACCTGGCCGGACACAACAATATAGGGAAGCCCTTTTTGTTTATTATTTCATGAATTTCATGAAATAATTTAAAAAAAAATTGACGTGGGGCTTCGCCCTATTTTTGTGTCCAGCCAGATACAACTAGGCAGCAGGGGGCTGGAATCCGCTACGCAGGGTGGCCCAAGCTTTCTGCCCCCCCCCTCCACTGCGAATTGCAGTCCGCAGCCACCCCAGAAAATGGCACGTTCATAGAAGCGCCGTCTTCTGCCGCTGTATCCAGCTCATCCAGTGCCCTGGTGCTGTGGCTCACTGGGTAATAAAGGGGTTAGGGCCAGCTTTGTATTGTCCGCTGACCCTAAGCCCGAAATTCATGGGGTCACGCCAATATTAGACATGACCGCCATGAATTTCTAGTAAAGTATTTAAAAAAAACACAACACATAGAAAAAAATATTTTATTAGAAATAAAACAAAAAAACACTTAGAGACTCCATCTTTATTAAAAAAAATTATCTTCCGTCCGACATAGTCCAATGGAGTCTTCTTCTGTAGCTCAGCTACATCTCTGGTAGAGATACTCTACCAGAGATGTAGCTGAGCTGTGCGGCCATGGGAAAGTTGATGTGAGTTTATGCAGTCAAGCATGAACTCACATGAACCCTCTGAGGTCTCCGCGGCTGCTTCAAATGAACAGCTGATTAGCATCAGCTGATACCTCAGCTGTTCATTTGAAATAACCGGCGGGAAATCCGGCAGTGAAAAGACTTCACCGCTTGCTTTCCCGTTCGGTGCGAAGCACCAGGGAGCTGGGATCGCAGCACCGAACGGGAAAGCCGGCGGTGAAGTCTTTTCACTGCCGGCTTCCCCGCCCGGGTCCTTCGCTCCCCGCTCCCTGGTGATGCGCTCCCCGCCTGGTCTTAGCTTAGGATCGGGATGGGAGGAGGCGGGGGAGCAGAGGATCGGGATGGGAGGCTGCGGGGAAGCGAGTATGGGGCTGAGTGATTGTTTAAAAGCTGACGGCTTTTTACCGCCGGCTTTTAAACAATTGTGCACCCATTTCAGCCTTTTTCTCAGCCCCCAGACCGATTTATAGGCTCCAGCAGACAATTACTCGGCTTACTCGCTTTTCCCATTGACTTACATTGGACTCGCTACTCGTAACGAGTACCCGAGTATTGGGACCTACTCGTTACGAGTACAGCGAGTCCGATTATTTCACTACTCGCTCATCCCTATCCCTTACGCATCCTCCTTGTCTTCCTCTGGGACCACCACCTCCTCCTGCAGACTTTTCAAAATGTGCTCCAGCATGTAGATGATCGGAATAGTGATGCTGATGATGGCATCGTCAGTACTAACCATCTTAGTAGCCATTTTGAAACTGTGCAGAAGGGTGCAGAGGTTCTTCATCATTGCCCACTCTGCAAGCGTGATTTGCTTGTCTGTACTGAGTTGGTCCAGGCTATGAAAAATTACATACAGCACTAGGGTTCATCTCTGCTGCCACAGTCGCTGCAACATGTACAGAGTGGAATTCCACTGTGTCGGCACATCGCTTATCAAATGGTTAACTGGTAGGCCGACAGACCTCTGTAGCGTCGCAAGTCGATGACCTTGGGGTGCAAACGGCGGAAGTGAGCACACAGTGACCGTGCTTTCTGCAGCTGCACATCCAGGCCATGATAGTGGTGGAGAAATTGCTGTTCCACCAGGTTGAGAATGTGAGCCATGCAAGGCACGTGTGTGAGGTTGCCCAGACATAGGGCCACCACCAGGTTCGCACCAATATCACACACAGCCTTCCCTGGCTCCAGATTCAGTGGAGACAGCCCTTGCCCAAACTCAGCCTGGATAGCAGCTGTCCACAACTCTTGAGTTGAGTGACTGCGATCTCCAAGACATTAATTTAAACACTGCCTGATTGTGGTGAGCCCTGGTTGAGCAGTATGGAGGTGGGGGATTGTCTATGGAATGGGTGTTTCATAAGGGAGAGGCTGAGGGCACAGGTGGAGGCCCTAGAGGAGGTGGAGGAGGCAGAAGCAGTGGAAGAAGTGTTAGATACAAAGGTATGTCACCCAAGCCATGGGGATTCCAAGAGTTGTGGAGCAGCCCTCCCTACCTGCCCCTACAGCCAGCAGAGTCACCCAGTGCCCAGTCAGTGAGATTTAATGCCTCTGGCCATGCTTGTCAATGTTGAAATGCACCCTGTCAGACTTAAATTTTTTTTGAGGAACAGGTGATGTTGTCTGCAACATGCCGGTGTTGCGCAGGCACTGCTTTCTTAGAGAAGTAATGGCTACTGGGCAACTGGTACTAGGGGACTGCAAGGGCCATCAGTTTTTGGAAACCATCTGTATCGACCAGGTGAAAAGTCAGCATTTTTGTGGCCAACAGATTAGAGATGGTGAAGTTCAACCTCTGAGCTTTGGCATGTGTAGGAAGAAACAATCTTGTACGTGACCACAACTGCGGGACCGAGGGCTGAGAGAGGGTGAAGTACGATGAACACGAGAAATTGCTGGACTGTGAGTGAGGTGCAGGCAGAGATGTTATGGTGGATTGAGAAAGATGTGGTGTGATCGGTGTCTGAGATCAGACAGCAGGCATGTCAACTTCCGTAACAGCTGACAGGCTCGCGCTCACCTCGACTGTAGCGGGTAAACAAGTGGAGGTTCTGCAGCCGAAGACCTGTGTGAGAACACTTGCCACAGTGACGGAGGAGGAAGAAGCAGCAAATGCAGTTAATGGGGCGATGGGTGGTTGGAAAGGCTTTCTAGTCCGCATTTTAGCGCAGTTAGATTCCCAGACTAACGCATGTTGACACAGATATGCCGGTTCATGCATGTAGTAGTCAAATTATTTTAATTTTTGCCTCTACTGAGTCGTTTTTACAAAGTTGGCAGATAACGTGAGTTGGGTCATCCTTTGCGGTCTCAAAAAAAGCTAGGCAACCCTTGCCACCCCTGCGAACTGCAGGCCCTCAACCGATGCTGGCCAAACCAGAGTTGTGGCTGAGGATGCAATGCTTGTCATGGTTGCATCACTGCGTGTCTGTGCGGGAAGCCGCAATGTAACCTCATTGTCCTTCTCCTCCTCCTCTGCTGAGTTACTCGGCACGTGCTTCTAGGTTCACACCAAGGTTCACACCAAGTGGGATCTACAACCTCATCATCTTCCTCTCTGTTCTCCCACTCCTCACCCTGACAGTCACCCTTCTCTTCTTCCTGCCCTGACAGCACAGTACAATCTGCGTGCGCCACAGGTATCTGAGTCTCATCAGGATTACCTCCACCCCGGGGTTTAACGTCTGGTGAGAGGGTCTGGATTCTCTTAGACCCTACTTCGCCAGGACCCTTCTCCAACTGAAACAAAATTTTGGCATTGGTTCACATGCTTTTCTCCTCTTGAGTTTGAATCTTTGGAGCTGACCTCTGATGCCCATGGAATAGAATGTGTGAACAGCTCTGCAGACTCGCCGAGTGGTTGGAGAGTTGTGACACTGGGAAAAACAAGGGTAGTTGTGGTGTACTATGTGTGATATTAAGATGAAGGAAGAGGAGGAGAGGCCACTTTGTGCTGCGCTTGCCAAGCTCTTTCTGGGCCTTATCTACAGAGCATAACACTGTGTGGATGCCAAAGAAAGGGAGTCGAGTAGCCTGTCCAGTAACAGAAGTTGTTAGTTGTTTTTGGATAGGATGAGCCAGTGTTTGTTCAGTAGAACTTTCAGTAACATTACCACTTACGCCACGTACACCTCGAACTCCAAGCCTATTCCCCCTTCCACCACAACCTCACTTTTTCACACTCATGTTGGCTGTACCCTTCTCCTCTTTTAACCAGCTGTTTCAAAACCCTAGGCCTAGACCTGTCAGTCACCTGTCACTAAATTAACAATCAGTATTTATTTGCTAAGATAGTGTGGCTGGACCACAGAATTAGCACAAAGGATTTAGATACTGAGATGTGGACTGGTGTCTGGACCACACAATTAGCACAAAGGATTTATATGCTGAATTTTGCACTGCTGGCTGGACCACACAATTAGCACAAAGGATTTAGTTGCTGGAATGTGGACTGCTGGCTGGACCACACAATTAGCACAAAGGATTTAGATGCTAAAATGTATACTGCTGGCTGGATCACACAATTAGCACATAGGAATTAAATGCTGAAACGTGGACTGATGTCTGGACACCACAATTAGCACAAAGGATTTAGAAGCTGAAATGTGGAATCCTGGCTGGACCACACAATTAGCACAACAGATTTAGATGCTGAAATGTGGAAAGCTGGCTGGACCACACAATTAGCACAAAGGATTTAGATGCTGAATTGTATACTGTTGGTTCGACCACACAATTAGCATAAAGGGTTTATATGCTGAAATGTATACTGCCTGCTGGACCATACAAATAGCACAACGGATTTAGATGCTGAAATGTATACTGCTGGCTGGACCACACAATTAGCACAAATGATTTAGATTCTAAAATGTATGCTACTGGCTAGACTACACAATTAGCACAAACGATTTAGATGCTGACATGTAGACTGGTTTCTGGACCACACAATTAGCAGAATGGATTTAGATGCTGAAATGTATACTGCTGGCGGGATCACACAATTAGCCCATAGGATTTTGATGCTGAAATGTGGACTGGTGTCTGGACCACACAATTAGCACAAAGGATTTAGATGCTGAAATGTGGAATCCAGGCTGGACCACACAATTAACAGAAAGGATTTAGATGCTGATTTGTATACTGTTGGCAAGACCATACAATTATCACAAAGAATTTAGGTGCTGAAATGTATACTGCTGGCTGGACCACACAAATAGCACAAAGAGTTTAGATGCTGAAATGTATACTGATCGCTGGACCACACAATTAGCACAAAGGATTTATATGCTGAAATGTATACTGCTGGCTGGATCACATCATTAGCACAAAGGATTTAGATGCTGAAATGAGGACTTGTGTCTGGACCACACAATTAACACAAAGGATATAGATGCTGAAATTTATACTGCTGTCTGGACCACACAATTAGTACACATGATTGAGATGCTGAAATGTGGACTGGTGTCTGGACCATACAATTAGCATAAAGGATTTAGATGCTGAAATGTATACTGTTGGATGAACCACACAATTACCTCAAAAGATTTAGATGCTGAAATGTGGACTTGTGTCTGGACCACACAATTAGCACAAAGGATTTAGATGCTGAAATGTGGACTCCTGGCTGGACCACACAATTAGCACAAAGGATTTAGATGTTGAAATGTATTCTGCTGGCTGGACCACACAATTAGCACAAAGGATTTAGATGCTGAAATGTATACTGCTGGCTAGACCACACAATTAGCACATAGGATTTAGATGTTGAAATGTGGACTGGTGTCTGGACTAGAGATGAGCGAATGTTTCAATATTCGATTCGGATTAAGATCGCTGAATTTGCAATATTCCCCGATTTATTCGTCGAATGTTCGTCGAACGTTACCAAACTCCATAGGATTCAATGGGAGGACAAAAAAAACACATACACAACACCTTAAAACGGACCTAAAAGCTGCCAAAACACATCAAATTAGGGGTAGACACCTTGAAAGTGCCATCACTTGACCCAGAGTACAAGTACTGTAATTATTGTTACTTTTACAGCCACATTTATTCCGTGGCACTTTACATGTCAAAAGGGGTCACCAACTGGTACAAGAGGAGAGAGGACCCTGCCCGCAAGGGTGCACAAACAATGTACAGTGGTGCCCAAAAGTATTGGCACCCCTGCAATTCTGGCAGATAATACTCAGTTTCTTCCTGAAAATGATTGCAATCACAAATTCTTGGTATTATTATCTTCATTTAATTTGTCTTCAATGAAAAACACAATTAGAATTGTCCTAAAGCCAAATTGGATACAATTCCACACCAAACCTAAAAAAGGGGGTGGACAAAAGTATTGGCACTATTTGAAAAATCATGTGATGCTTCTCTAATTCGTGTAATTAACAGCACCTGTAACTTACCTGTGGCACCCAACAGGTGTTGGAAATAACTAAATCACAGTTGCAGCCAGTTAACATGGATTAAAGTTGACTCAACCTCTGTCCTGTGTCCTTGTGTGTACCATATTGAGCGTGGAGAAAAGAAAGAAGACCAAAGAACTGTCTGAGGACTTGAGAAACCAAATTGTGAGGAAGCATGAGCAATCTCAAGGCTACAAGTTCATCTCCAAAGACCTGAATGTTCCTGTGTCTTCCGTGTGCAGTGTCATCAAGAAGTTTAAAGCCAATGACACTGTGGCTAACCTCCCTAGATGTGGACGGAAAAGAAAAATTGACGAGAGATTTCAACGCAAGATTGTGCGGATGGTGGATAAAGAACCTCGACTAACATCCAAACAAGTTCAAGCTGCCCTGCAGTCCGAGGGTACAACAGTGTCAACCCGTACTATCCGTCGGCGTCTGAATGAAAAGGGACTGTATGGTAGGATACCCAGGAAGACCCCACTTCTTACCCCGAGACATAAAAAAGCCAGGCTGGAGTTTGCCAAAACTTACCTGAGAAAGCCTAGAACGTTTTGGAAGAATGTTCTCTGGTCTGATGAGACAAAAGTAGAGCTTTTTGTCAAAAATCATCAACATAGAGTGTACAGGAAAAAAAAAGAGGCATTCAAAGAAAATAACACGGTCCCTACAGTCAAACATGGCGGAGCTTCCCTGATGTTTTGGGGTTGCTTTGCTGCCTCTGGCACTGGACTGCTTGACCGTGTGCATGGCATTATGAAGTCTGAAGACTACCAACAAATTTTGCAGCATAATGTAGGGCCCAGTGTGAGAAAGCTGGGTCTCCCTCAGAGGTCATGGGTCTTCCAGCAGGACAATGACCCAAAACACACTTGCAAAAGCACTATAAAATGGTTTGAGAGAAAGCACTGGAGACTTCTAAGGTGGCCAGCAATGAGTCCAGACCTGAATCCCATAGAACACCTGTGGAGAGATCTCAAAATGGCAGTTTGGAGAAGGCACCCTTCAAATATCAGGGACCTGGAGCAGTTTGCCAAAGATGAATGGTCTACAATTCCAGCAGAGCATTGTAAGAAACTCATTGATGGTTACCGGAAGTGGTTGTTCGCAGTTATTTTGGCTAAAGGTTGTGCAACCAAGTATTAGGCTAAGGGTGCCAATACTTTTGTCTGGCCATTTTTTGGAGTTTTGTGTGAAATGATCAATGATTTGATTTTTGCTTCATTCTCTTTTGTGTTTTTTCCTTGCAAGCAAATTAAATGAAGATAATAATACCAAAGAATTTGTGATTGCAATCATTTTCAGGAAGAAACTGACAGAATTGTAGGGGTGCCAATACTTTTGGCCACCACTGTACAAGGGATGGGTGAGGATACAGTAGGTCAGGGTACAGCTAGTCGTGCAGCGGTATGCTGGAGTGAGGGTTACCTCAGATTGTACGCTTGTCACAAGAAGTGGGTCTTCAGCTCCCTTTTCAAGGTTTGCACTGTGAGTGATAGTCTGATGTGTTGGGGTACAAAGTTACACACTAGCGGAGATGCACGGGACAAATCTTGTATGCGATCGTGACAAGAAGAGATAAGAGGGAAGTAGAGAAGGAGATCTTGGAAGGATGGGAAGTTGCATGCCAGTAACTAGTACAAGGAGACTAGGTCACCCATGTATGGAGGAGACAGGTTTTCGATGGCTTGGTATGCCAAAGTTAGGCTTTTCAACTGGAGTCTCTGGGCAACAGGGAGCCAGCGCAGGGATTGACAGAGAGGAGAAGCCTGGGAATAGCGGGGTGACAGGTGGATTAATCAGCCAGCACAGTTCAGGATAGATTGGAGGGGTGCGAGAGTAGTAGAAGGGAGGCCACAGAGCAGGAGCTTGTAGTAGTCGAGGCTGGAGATGATGAGGGCGTGCACTGGTGTTTTTCTACATTCATGGTTGAGGAATGTGCGGAACCCTGAGATACTTTGGAGTTGGAGTCAGCAGCAAGTGGAAAGGGCTTGGATCTGACATTTGAAGGACAGATCAGAATCAACCTTGCGGGACTGGGGAGAGTGGGCAGCCATTCACTTTGATGGATAGGTCAGTTTGGGGGGGTGAATGAGATGGTGGAAAGATGATGCATTCTGTTTTATCCATGTTCATTTTTACAAATCTAGCAGAGAAGAAATATGAAATACAGGGCACACATTGTGGGATTCTGGTTAGTAAGGAGGTGATATCAGGTCCAGAGAGGTGGATCTGTGTGTCATCAGCATAGAGGTGATACTGAAAGCTGTGAGACTATGAGCTGTCCCAGGCTGAAGGTATAGATGGAGAAGAGCCTGAGTCCTGCAACTGAACCTTAGGGGACACCGACACATAGAGAGTGAGATGAGGAGGTGGTGTGTGAGTGGGAGACACTGAATGTCCTCTCAGTTAGGTATTAAAAGATCCAAGACAGGGCCAAGTCTGTGATGCCGAGAGATGAGAGGCTGTAGTAAGAGGGCATGGTTTACTGTGTCGAAGGCAGATGATAGGTCTAGGAGGAGGAAGACAGAGTAGTCTGGCTTGGATTTGGCAGTTAGTAGGTCATTGGTGACTTTAGTCAGGGCAGTTTCAGTGGAATGGTGAAGTCGGAAGCCTGATTGTAAGCAGTCAAAGAGGGGGCAGGAGGAGAGGTGGGAGGACAGTTCAAAATACATGTGTTGATCCAGTAGTTTGGAGGCATAGGGGAGAAATGAGATGGGGCGATAGATAAACATAGGATGGGTCAAGGGAGGGCTTTTGGAGGATGTGTTAGAACCCTCCTGTTTGTTTTTTCCATCTTGTGTTTTGGGGTCACGTGACCATCTGCCTTTATATTCCAGCTCCACCCTTCTGGCTGTGCTGGACTTCAGTTTTTGACTGTTTCTCTAGCCTGGTGCTTCGGTACCTTTCTCTGTCAGTTCGCTTGGTCCTTCTGGGACCTCTAGCACCTTTTGTCAGTTTGTCTTTTTGTGTTCTGCAACAACTTCTCTGTTTAGGAGGTGTCCCATTTTTTGTCCCAGTCCTTAGTTCTTTTAGGGACCCCTCCCTTAATGCTATAGGTCTTCGTTCAGACTAGCCGAGGACTAAGGCGGGTCTGTTCGCTAGGAACAGGCAGCCCACTACATCGTAGGGATTCAGCTTAGTCTTACTGTAGGGACAGCTTTCCCCTATCTTTCCTTAGTGCATGTTGCAGATCATAACAGGATGGGTGTGATCGAGGTATGTTTGAATCATTAGGGGAAGACTCCAGTTGTTAGTAACAGGTAGAAGAGGAGGGTTAGGCTTGGCATGAAGACGATGGTACGGTTTGGAATGAGGTGGGATGGCATTAGGTCAAGTTCACAGGTGGTGAGATGTGATTTGGAGTGTTAAGATGATCTTCCGTGATTGCGGAGAAGCTGGTTTTGGAGAAGGAGAGTTGAGTCATTATGAGAGAGAAGGGACTGTTGGGACTTTAAGCAAAAGCTTTACCGTATGTTGTCAATCTTCTGCTTGAAGAATGAGGCTAAGTCTTCAGCTGAGATGAGAGGAGAGGAGAGGGAAGGGGAGCTGGTGGACAGAAGAGGGATTTGAAAGTACTGAATAGCTGTTTAGGGTTGTGAGACACGTATGATATGACTAGTGATGAGCGAATGTGCTCGTCACTGCTCAGTACTCACCTGAGCATCACGGTGCTCGACAAGCTCGGCGCTCGGAGAGTATTTCCGGGTTGCTCAGGAGGGAGCTCAAGTCCCCTTCCTGCATGTTTGCCACTCCTTAGAGAGCCAATGAACATACATGGATTGTGTAGCCATGTTGGTTGTGGGCATTACAGTGATTGGCTGGCCGCACAGCATCATCAGGTCTACATAAGACCTGACGCCGCTATGCTCGTCACAGTCTACCCCGGAAACAGGCAGAGTAGGGAGATGTGCTGCTGAGTCAGGGAGAGATTTGCTTGTTTATAATTAGTATAGGTATTCCACAACATATATATATATATATCTGAACTAACAGTCCTTCTGAGGACAAATCCAGCTGCATATATTCAGTGGTGATAGCAGGAGGCAGGCAAGCAGGCAGTGTATGTGGCAGACTGCAGTGCATATAGTGCAAGAGGGTCCATTGAACGTCCTGTTAGTATAGGTATTCCACAACATACATACACTACCGTTCAAAAGTTTGGGGTCACCCAGACAATTTTGTGTTTTCCATTAAAAATCATACTTTTATTTATCAAATGAGTTGCAAAAGGAATAGAAAATATAGTCCAGACATTGACAAGGTTAGAAATAATGATTTTTATTTGAAAGAATAATTTTCTCCTTCAACAGTGTGATGCAGCAGCAAAAAATGCAAACACAATTCTGGGATGTATTAACAGAAGCATGCAGTCTAGATCACGTGAAGTCATTATCGGACTTTACTCCTCTTTGGTCAGACCTCATCTGGAATACTGCGTCCAGTTTTGGGCACCACATTTTAAAAAAGACATCGACAAACTGGAGCAAGTTCAGAGAAGAGCAACCAGAATGGTGACCGGTCTGCAAACCATGTCCTATGAGGAACGGTTATAGGATTTGGGAATGTTTAGCTTGCAAAAAAAGAAGACTGAGAGGAGACTTAATAGCTGTCTACAAATATCTCAAGGGCTGTCACATTGTAGAAGGATCATCTTTATTCTCATTTGCACAAGGAAAGACTAGAAGCAATGGGATGAAACTGAAGGGGAGGAGACACAGATTAAATATTAGAAAAACTTTTTAACAGTTAGGGTGATCAATGAGTGGAACAGGCTGCCACGAGAGGTGGTGAGTTCCCCTTCAATGGACGTCTTCAAACAGAGGCTGGACAGATATCTGTCTGAGATGATTTAGTGAATCCTGCTTTGAGCAGGGGGTTGGACCAGATGACCCAGGAGGTCCCCTTCAACTCTACCATTCTATGATTCTATGATTCTATTCTATGATTCTAAACTTTGCTTTCGTCAAAGAATGCTCCCTTTGCATCAATTACAACATAGCAGACCTTTGGCATTCTAGCTGTTAATTTGCGGAGGTAATCTTGAGAAATTTCACCTCATGCTTCCTGAAGCCCCTCCCACACGTTGGATTGGCTTGATGGGCACTTTTACGTACTATACGGTCAAGCTGCTCCCACAACAGCTCAATGGGGTTGAGATCTGGTCACTGCGCTTGCCACTCCATTACAGATAGAATACCAGCTGCCTGCTTGTTCCCTAAATAGTTCATGCATAATCTGGAGGTGTGCTTTGGGTCATTGTCCTGTTGAAGGATAAAATTGGCTCCAATCAAGCGCTGTCCACAGGATATGGCATGGCGTTGCAAAATGGAGTGATAGTCTTCCTTATTCAAAATCCCATTTACCTTGTACAAATCTCCCACTTTACCAGCACCAAAGCAACCCCAGACCATCACATTACCTCCACCATGCTTGACAGGTGGCGTCAGGCACTCTTCCAGCATCTTTTCAGTTGTTCTGCATCTCACAAATGTTCTTCTGTGTGATCCAAACACCTCAAACTTTGATTCGTCTGTCCATAAAACTTTTTTCCAATCTTCCTCTGTCCAATGACTGTGTTCTTTTGCCCATATTAATCTTTTCATTTTATTAGCCAGTCTCAGATATGGCTTTTTCTTTGTCACTTTGCCCTGAAGGCCAGTGTCCAGGAGTTGCTAACATACTTGTGCAAGGGTTTTCTAGGGTTTTCTAAACATCCATTAGCCTTCTTGCACAGTTAGCAAACACAGTGTACCATTAAAACACTGGAGTGGTGGTTGTTGGAAATGGGCCTCTATACACCTATGTAGATATTGCAATAAAAACAACGTTTGAGGCTAGAATAGCCATTTACCACATTAACAATGTATAGAGTATATTTCTGAATCATTTAATGTTAGCTTCATTGAAAAAAATGTGCTTTTCTTTCAAAAATAATGAAATTTCTAAATGACCCCCAACTTTTGAATGGTATATATATATATCCATCTGAACTAACAGTCCTTCTGAGGACTAATCCAACTGCATATAATCAGTGTTAGGCAGGAGTTAGGTAGGCAGGCAGTGTATGTGGCAGACTGCAGTGGATATAGCGCAAGAGGGTCCATTGAATGTCCTTTCTGCTGCTGCTGTCATAATTACAGATATTTGTAGACATATCCCCAGATATCAGGGGCCAAGGCAATTTTTTTTATCTTAATCCTGGTCATTTGCTTAAAAAGCAATCCAGAGTACACCATTTTTCTGCTCCATTTGCTTGTTAGCACTGCAGAATACAGCCAGATCTATTCCATAGTTCAGCAATAAAAATCCAGAAATTTGAACTGAATGTGGAAAATATTGGCCTCCTTTTCCATTCTGTTGCAGTGTGTCAGTCAAGCTATTCACACTAGGTCTCTGTGGAGAATAATATTAGTAAATTACAGGCCTGCTATTTAAAACCGTGGTTCTCTGTCAGACATATCACCTATAAGAGTGTTCCAAAATCAGCCATTTCTTGTGAACGTGGAAAAAATATTGTCCTCCATTTAAAATGGGCAAGGTGAGTGGTAAGGGACTGGGAAGTGGACGTGATGGTGATGGTGCATGCAGAGGCCAAGGACGTGGCCGTGGGCAAGCTGAAAGTGTGCCACAAGAAACACCCACATCTTGTCGCTTGACCTTCCTGTCCCAAATACTAGGGGACCGCAGTAAATCACTATTGAACTTAGAGCAGTATCAAAAGGTTGTTGGTTGGATAGCAGATAATGCTTCCAGTCATTTTGCCACCACCACTACGTCTTACACACGGACAAGTCTCAGTAGCCATGAGTCTGGATCGCATATTCCTCACTCTGATCCTCCTTCCTCCCACCATGCCGAGTGCCCGGAGACAAATGATCCCACACTTGGACGCTCAGAAGATCTGTTCACTTTTCCATTTGTAGATTTGGGCCTCTCGCCTTGCCAACTTCAAGCGAGTCAAGGGGAGAACACATGTAGCGATGCCCAAATATTTGAGCAGCCACGGTCACACGAAAGCAACGGTGGGAAAATGCAATTACTGTAGCAAGAGGCGGATGATGATGATGAGATACAATTGCCAGAAAGTCAGGAGGAGGACCAGTGTGCCGAAGTGGAAGACAAAGTGATGGATGAACTAACCCAACCTACACATAATAAATGTGTACAAATATGTTAGGGGACAGTATAGAGACCTTGGCCGGGATTTGTTCAAAAGGAGGGATATTACGGTAACAAGAGGGCATTCACTAAGACTGGAAGAGAAAAGGTTTCAGCACCAGCATAGGAAGGGGTTCTTTACGGTAAGAGCAGTGAGAATATGGAATTCACTGAGTGAGGAGACGGTAATGTCGGATTCACTACACCAGTTCAAGCGGGGACTGGATTCATTTCTAGATACCAGGCAGATTTCAGCATATACTTAAAAATAAAATAAAATAGTAGGTTGATACAGGGATTTATTCTGACTGCTGGTTTCAGAGTCGGGAGGGAATTTTTCCTCAGGTGAAGATTGGCCAAATCATTTGGGGTTTTTGCCCTCCTCTGGATCAACTTTAGCAATTACAGAACTAACAGGTCGAACTTGATGGACGCAAGTCTTTATTCGGCTTTACTAACTATGTAACCTGGCAGGGGGATATACAGAACGAGGACAGCAGCACACAGGGGGAGGGAGGCGTAGCACCAGAACAGGCAGAAAGAAGCAGTGTTGTGGCGGCAGACACAAGATGCGAAAGCGCTCCTCGTAACGCCAACACGACGGAAGTTGCCAGTAAAACTGTTAGGTCTTCCCAAGTCTGAATGTTTCTTAAAGACTCTGCAGATAACCTCAAAAAGGCCATTTGCACCACCTGCCAGGCCAGCATCAGCAGGGGTAGCAAAATTAACAGCCTGACCACCACCAGCATGATCAGGTACATGGCAGCAAAGCACCCGACTAAGTGGGACGAACCCCAGGGTCCAGCATCAGTGTCTGTGGGTGACAGCATTGCTTCTTCCGCTGTTGTGCGTGCACGCTAATCCCCTGTCCATGGCGCATGCCAAGATGCCTCCTGCCCTGCAGGTGTCGTTGCACACTCTCAACTAGCATCATCAGCAAGCACATCCACATCCTTGTCCCAGCGCAGCGTTCAGTTGTCCCTAACCCAGTCCTTGGAACGCAAGCGCAAATACGCAGCCAACGCCCCACAGGTCACAATACTAAATTCACACATTTTGCGAATGCTTGCGCTCAAAATGTTGCCTTTTAGGCTCATGGAGATGGAAGCTTTCCGCAACCTGATGGCGGCGGCTGTCCCTCGGTACTCGGTCTTCAGCCGCCACTATTTCTCCCGGTGTGCCGTCCCCGCATTACACGAGCACGTGTTCCACAACATTAGCCGTGCCCTCAACAACTCAGTTACTGGGAAAGTCCACATAACCATGGACACATGGACAAGTGCTTGTGGGCAGGAACGGTACATCTCGCTGATGGCACACTGGGTTAATATAGTGGGAGCCGGGACCCAGTCATACCTTGGGACGAAACACGTCCTCCCGACGCTGAGGATTGCGGGCTCTGGTCAATCAGGGTTGGCCTCCACATTCTACAGCTCCTGAACTTCCTCCTCCTCTTCAGCTTCCATCTCGAAATGACCACATCAGTCGCAAGTTGGAAGCACTGCAGTACTGCCTCGGCCAAGCGGCAACAGGCTGTGCTGAAGCTAATATGCTTAGGTGACAAACCGCACAACACTGAAGAGTTGTGGACAGCTCTGAAAGAGCAGGCAGATCTGTGGCTGACACCGCTGACCCTACAGACTGGCATGGTCATGTGTGACAATTGCCGGAACCTGGTGGCGGCTCTGAGGCGAGGCGAGCTCACACGTGTACCATGCCTGGCCCATGTGCTTAACCTCGTGGTTCAGGGGTTTCTCAAAACCTACCCGGATCTGACGGATCTGCTTGTCAAAGTATGCCACCTGTGTGCCATTTTAGAAAGTCAGCTACAGATTCCGCCACCCTTGCCGTTTTTCAGCATTGTTTCCAGCTTCCAGCTCACCAACTGATCTGCGATGTCCCCATGCGTTGGAACTCTACATTGCAGATGTTGGGAAGGATTTTTGAGCAGAAGAGGGCAATTATTGACTACCATCATCAACAAGGCTGTCGTTATTCAGGTCAGACTCCACACATAAAACCTCAGGAGTGGACATGGATGTCAGACATCTGTACCATCCTTCAAAACTTTGACCACTCCACCAAGATAGGGAGCGGCGATGACGCCATAATTAGCTTCACTATCCCGCTTCTCTGTCTTCTGAAACGCTCTCTGCTCACAATTAAAGAGGATGCATTGCAGGCGGAGCACAATGAGATGGAGCAAGGAACCATACACAGTGATTCCACACAGCCCAGCCTCATCTCATCCCAACATGGCTTGCGTGAAAATGAGGACGAGGAGGAGGAAGAACAGGAGCTAGTTTCCTGCTCTATGGATGGTACTACCTGCACAACTGTCATATCATCTGTTCAGTGTGGATGGCCTGAGGACAGGGAGGAGGAGGAAGAGGAACATGCTCCATGACTACTCTGTGCTAGTAATGAGTACCATAATATTTGTAATTGCTATACTCGTAACGAGTATTTTGTAATAATCGCATATTCGTTCCGAATAGCAAGTACAATGTAAGTCAATGGGAAATGGGAGTAATTTTCTGCTGGACCCTACAAAGTGGTCTGGGGGCCTGAGGAAAAGGTTGAAATGGATGGGAAAGTGATGAAACAGAATAGGAAGAGCCTGGAGAATATGCCTGCATGCATTTATGACTCACATATGGTTTCTGGGAATAAGTTTGTTGCAGTATTACGCCACTTTTACAGACACACAAGAACAGCTACTAAACCTAACCTAAATTGCATTTAACAGCCCAAGAAGGTTAAGAAACAGTTTTTCCTGCATAATCACTTGTATATAAGGCTAAATAAACCAGAGAAACCAAAAAAATATCTCTTTTATTGTTTGTTCACACATACTGTTGTGGCTTTTTTTCACCTTTTACAATTGATAGGGCCCTGACTTATACATTTTGTAGGTCCCTCTGTCATACATCATTTTTAGTTCTCTATTCCCCAGCACTTTACAAGCACAGCTAGAACGTACCAGTAGGTATGTTGATCTTTGACCTGAGGGTCTCAGATGGCTCTGTAACATGTGTTTTGGAGGGACAGCTGTTGCTTAGACATTTGGGCGGTCCCTCCATCATTGACACTCAGATAGTGGAATATATATTCCATAGCAGTTTACAATGTGCCCATTGTAGCGTTGGGCTTGACCCTCTTCCTCCTCCACCACCATGTGATACTGTGGCCCTAAATTCAAATGTTCAGAGGGCCTGCAGTAGGAAAGCTGAGTTTTGTGAGAGCCCTCGTGTGGCCATGTAACATACATTTTGAAGTGCCCTCCTCTAGAAATTTTGGAGGTGCCTTTTGTGTTCATTTGAGAGTGCCCTCACTTATTCATATTTTAGGGCCCTCACTCTATTGTTTAACTCATTTAAGGGCAGAGACTACAGAGAAAAAGGCCAAAAGACATGGAGTACTAGAAGGTAGCAGTGAGTGCGGCCTTCGATCCTCCGACTCCTTCATACATGGCTCATGTTTAAGTGATAAATTTACTGTAACACAGATTCATCTCAGCTAAAAGTCTAGACCCTTAGATCAGGAATAGGACAGACATTTATAGGACATTTCATAACTTTCCCAAATTCTTATGAAAAAAATATTCCCCACAAACTGCATTGAACTACTGTACCCAATTTATTATATATTTTAGGAGTCTGAGTTGGTCCATTTTATACCGACTCCGACTTCACCAAAATGGGCTCCGAAGCCCTGCTCCATACAGTATACTGCACTCCCCATAGTCCTCCATACAGTATACTGCACTCCCTATAGTCCTCCATATAGTATACTGCACTCCCCAGTGTCCTCCATACAGTAGAATGCACTCCCCATAGTCCTCCATACAGTATACTGCACTCCCCATAGTCCTCCATACAGTATAATGCACCCCCATGGTGCTCCATGCAGTATAATGCAGCCTCATGGTCCTCAATGTAGTATAATGCACCCCCATGGTCCTCCATGCAGTATAATGCACCCCCCTGGTCCTCCATGCAGTATAATGCACCCCCTTGTCCTCCATGCAGTATAATGCAGTCCTCATACTGTATTATGGCCATCGGTCAAATAAATACAATATTCACCTCTCCTAGTTTCAGCCGATGCTCCAGTCCCCTCAGCGTGCAGTGTGAAGTACCGGACATCTCAGAGCAGCACGCGCCCTTTAATGACATCATACGTCGAGTAAGAATGATGGTAATGGAAACGTCTTCTGACGCTCCCTCCTCCATCATCATTGCTCTCATTGGGCCCCCACCCCCCCTCCGGCTGTCAGCACGAGCAATGATGATGGACGAGGGAGCATCAGAAGACGTTTCCATTCCCATTATTCTATGCGGGAGAGCGGCCGGACAGTGCGGGTGCTAACAGGCGGAAGCGGGGGCAGTGAGGTGCGGCTCACGGGTCCCATAGCAGTTGTGTGGCCTGCCGCCATTTGCGGTACACCACTACATATATGCACACACATATATATATATTTATACACACATATGCACACACATATATGCACACACACACATATGCACACACACATATATACACACACATATGCATACACATATATGCACACATACATTAGATATGGACTTAACCTCTCTGCAGATGATTCCACATGATGCATTTCTCCGGTGCAGCCTCCCATCTCCCAGGTTCCGACAGCAGAGTGTTCTTGCAAATTGCAGGGCTGAAGGCAGGAGGGGCAAAGCGGAGCAGTAAGATGCCTAGAGAGCAGGGGAGACAGGGAGAGCAGGGGCCATGCTGGAGCAGCCCCTCTGCTGGAACTACAGGTTGGAGCTCGTGGGCGGAGCCTCATCTTCTGCACTTACAGAGACAATGAGGCATGGTCTGTGCGGCCAGACAGGACACAGTGCAGCCAGAGGTGAAGAGGTGGGTCCTGATTCCGGCCCACCGAACCTCTGGAGGTTCTGAACGAGCCTGTTTGTTTTCAACAGTATCTGCATCCTTAGGATGCAGATACTGTTGAGACTGTGATTAGAGATGAGCGTTGTTCTACTCGAACTGTTCGCCAATCTCAAATTCGAGCTGTTTTGGGCGGTGTTCGAGCCGGACGGCGAACACGAACAATTTGAGAAAAATTCGGCTGTTCGAGGTTATGTTCGATAACTGTTCGTGCACCAAAATCATAACTGGATTTTTTCTCAGTAATGATGAAAATTAATGTTAATACGCAGTTTGAGTGTACAGCGGGGCGGGGGGAGGGGCAGGGGATGGATCTCTGCAGGAACAATGAAGATCTCCATTTTTTTTTCTCTTTCCCGCATTTGCAGTGGGGAGGTGCAATCTGTCAGCCTATCAGCAGCGCACACACGGAGCGAAGTGCTTTTTTTCACACAAGCAAGGGCATGTGTGATTGGCAGTGTATGTCACATGTCCTTGCCCTATAAGACCAAGCCATTTTCCCCGTCGCCACCATTTTCTCACTGCTGCAGCTGCGTGTTAGACGGCACCGCTGTTGCTGTGTGCGCTATACCTTGTTAATTTCAAGCCAATTTTCGCACAAATATACAGATAGCTTGGGAGTAGGGAATAGTTGTGATTGCAGTCCTTTTAAGGACTAGGTTACAGCATTTCCTACGACTTTTATCAGGCAGGTCTGTGCTCTTAAATAGATAGATTGTGGGAGTAAAGACTAATTGTAATTGGAGTCCTTTTCAGGACTAGGTTACATCAGTTCCTATCAGTTTTTGCCAGGCAGGTCTGTGCCAGTGCTGTGCAAGTTTTTTTCACAGCATTTGGCTGAATCTAGCAAAGCTAATCATTTTTGGCCTATTGCAGAGTGTGTTAGTCAGTGGAGTAGCCTATCTGTGTTGCAAGATATACCACCTGTGTATAGAATACCAATTTTTTTACTGCACCTAGTGAAGTAAAATCTTTTGGGCATAGCATCATTCTATTAGTCCATCTATACTGACCTCCATCAGGTTGCAAACTGAATATAATTTTTTTCTGCATCTAGCTCTGAAAAAATATTTGGGCTTCTAGCGGTGTGTGGGACTTGGTCTATTAGTCCATCTATACTGACCTCCATCAGGTTGCAAATTAAAAATAATTTTTTTCTGCATCTAGCTCTGAAAAAATATTTGGGCTTCTAGCAGTGTGTGGGACTTGGTCTGTTAGTCCATCTATACTGACCTCCATCAGGTTGCAAATTAAAAATAATTTTTTTCTTCATTTAGCTCTGAAAAAATATTTGGGCTTCTAGCAGTGTGTGGGACTTGTTCTATTAGTCCTTCTATACTGACCTCCAGCAGGGTGCAAATTGAATATAATTTTTTTCTGCATCTAGCTCTGAAAAAATATTTGGGCTTCTAGCGGTGTGTGGGACTTGGTCTATTAGTCCATCTATACTGACCTCCATCAGGTTGCAAATTAAAAATAATTTTTTTCTGCATCTAGCTCTGAAAAAATATTTGGGCTTCTAGCAGTGTGTGGGACTTGGTCTATTAGTCCATCTATACTGACCTCCATCAGGTTGCAAATTAAAAATAATTTTTTTCTGCATCTAGCTCTGAAAAAATATTTGGGCTTCTAGCAGTGTGTGGGACTTGGTCTATTAGTCCATCTATACTGACCTCCATCAGGTTGCAAATTAAAAATAATTTTTTTCTTCATTTAGCTCTGAAAAAATATTTGGGCTTCTAGCAGTGTGTGGGACTTGTTCTATTAGTCCTTCTATACTGACCTCCAGCAGGGTGCAAATTGAATATAATTTTTTTCTGCATCTAGCTCTGAAAAAATATTTGCGCTTCTAGCGGTGTGTGGGACTTGGTCTATTAGTCCATCTATACTGACCTCCATCAGGTTGCAAATTAAAAATAATTTTTTTCTGCATCTAGCTCTGAAAAAATATTTGGGCTTCTAGCAGTGTGTGGGACTTGGTCTATTAGTCCATCTATACTGACCTCCATCAGGTTGCAAATTAAAAATAATTTTTTTCTGCATCTAGCTCTGAAAAAATATTTGGGCTTCTAGCAGTGTGTGGGACTTGGTCTATTAGTCCATCTATACTGACCTCCATCAGGTTGCAAATTGAATAAAAAAAATTTCTGCATCTAGCTCTGAAAAAATATTTGGGCTTCTAGCGGTGTGTGGGACTTGGTCTATTAGTCCATCTATACTGACCTCCATCAGGTTGCAAATTAAAAATAATTTTTTTCTGCATCTAACCCAGCCAATAGTTTTGGCCTAATACCACAGTTTGGCCACTCAGCTCTGCTCGGTTACCATCCATTGTTTTTTTGTGCAAACAACTCCAGAGTTGTGAATTAGTTAACCACCAAAATGAGTGGAAAAAGGCCTGCTGCTGGTGGAAAGGGGAATAGGCGTGTTGGGAAGGGGAAAAAAGGTTGTGTCCGTGGGGTAGGTGCAGAAGAAAGACCATCTTCCAGCCAAACTAAAATGTCTACTTCTTTTAGCGGACAATGTGATAAGATCCCTTTCTTACGGCCACGCCAATCGCTACAAATTCCAGATGAGGCACAAAAACAGCAGGTGCTTCAACGGATATCAAGTGCTCCTTTAAGTGGGCTCTCCTCCACATCAACTTCAACATCACAAATACTCCAGTCCTCAAAGGTGTCACCCAAATCGCACTTGCTTCCTCACAGCTCCCAAATCTCCAGCTGCCCGTCTGAGTATGAGGTAGAACAGATGGTTGAGTCTGCAGAGCTGTTTACTCATACTATAGCCTGGGAATCAGAGGTCGACTCCAGCGCTTCTGTGAATCCAGACGAGGAAATGATCTGCACTGATGCCCAGAATCTTTATGAGTCAGATCCAGGACCAGACGCAGAAGGTTCTGACCATAATGTAGACCCTCATTCCCAAACTGTAACTCCTGTTGGTGGAGACAATGAGGAAGACGATGATAAGACTCAAATACCTGATTGGAGCGACAACTTTAGTTTTTTGTCAGGGCAGGAACAGGTTGGCTCTGAGGACGACGGGTGTGATAACGCACAGGGTGATGATGATGAGGTCGGAGATCCCACTTACTGTCAACCCACAGTCAGCCAAGAGATGAGGTCAGCAGAGGAGGTGGAGGAAGATGCTAGTGACGACGAGGTCAGGTTGCGCCTTCCTGGACAGAGACGTAATACTGGAAGCACGTCAACAACTGCATCCTCAAACACAACTCTGCCTCTCACCACAAGTCGTGGTGGCTCTTCAGGTCGCATGGGTGCTAAGCCTTGCATAGCCTGGGCATTTTTTCAGATCGATAAAGATGACCCAACTCGTGTTATCTGTAACATTTGTCAGCAAAAGCTAAGTAGAGGCCAAAAAATACATAGTTTGAGTACTTCATGCATGAACCGGCACATGGACATGAAGCATAAGTTGCAGTGGGAAGCTCAGTGTGCTACAATGCGGTCTAGCCGGCCGGGCCAACCACCGTCTGCCATATCTTGTGCATCCGCGGCCTCTTCATCCTCTGTGACTGGGGGGACAGCAGTCACACCTGTTTTGGGGCGCAGACCTGCCACCTCTTTACCCGCAACAGCCAGCGTGATTGGCAGGTCATCATTTTCTTTGGAGGTGGTAACACCAGCTGGTCTTGAGCGCTGTCCGACATCGATAGCACCACCTTTGGATCAAGGCAACCTAACATGTCCGCCTGCATCTTCCTCACAGACCGGCAGTTTGCCGGGGACACCCTTATCAACCCCGTCTAAGCACAATAGCCAGCCCTCGGTCCCTCAGATGTGGACAAGTAAAAGACCATTTCCTCCTAGCCATGAGAAAGCTAAGAGGTTGAATTTCACCATCTGCAAGCTCTTGGCTACAGAAATGCTGCCTTTCCGCCTGGTGGACACAGAGGATTTTCGAGACCTTATGTCCGTCGCAGTGCCCCAGTACCAGATGCCCAGTCGGCACTACTTCTCAAAGAAAGGTGTGCCTGCGCTCCACCAGCATGTCGCACACAACATCACCGCTTCTTTGAGAAACTCTGTGTGTGACAGGGTGCATTTCACCACAGATACTTGGACGAGTAGGCATGGACAGGGGCGTTACATGTCGCTGACTGGGCACTGGGTAACTATGGTGACAGCAGGACAAGGGGCTGCTGTCCAAGTCTTGCCGTCCCCACGAGTTGTGCGTCAATCCTCTTTATGTCATTTTTCCTCCACTGCTTCTGCCTCCTCAACCTCCTCTCGGTCTTCCACCTGCACCCAAAGCCTGTCTGGTCATGCCACAAGCTTTCTAACTGCGCAGAAGGGATCCTGCACACCTCCTTACTATGCTGGCAGTAGGGCTCAACGTCATCAGGCGGTTTTTACATTGAAATGTCTGGGAAATGTGAGTCACACAGCTGAGGAGTTGTGGTCAGCTCTGGAGAACCAATTTCATGAATGGTTGTCTCCACTGGACCTGAAACCAGGGAAGGCCGTGTGCGACAATGCTGCAAACCTGGGTGCGGCCCTTCGCCGGGGCAATGTCACACACGTGCCTTGTATGGCTCACGTGTTGAACCTGGTTGTCCAGCAATTTTTAGCCCACTATCCCAGACTAGATGGCCTTCTGCAGAGGGCACGGTCGCTGTGTGCTCACTTCCGCCGTTCGCATCCCGCAGCTCAGCGACTTACATCTCTACAGAAGTCGTTGGGCCTGCCACTTCACCGGCTAAAATGCGATGTGCCTACCCGGTGGAATTCAACTCTGCACATGTTGCAGCGACTGTGGCAGCACCGACAAGCCCTGGTGCAATACGTTCTGACGTATAGCCTGGGCCAACGAGATTCAGAGGTGGGGCAAATCACGCTGGAGGAGTGGTCTCAGATCAGGGACCTATGCACCCTTCTGCACAGTTTTGAAATGGCGACGAAGATGTTTAGTGCTGACGATGCCATTATCAGCATGACTATTCCGGTGATTTACATGCTGGAGCACATGTTAAACAGAATTCGGAGTCAGGTGGTGGCACAAGAGGATGTGGAGGAAATAGAGGAGGAGGAGTTGTATGCGGAAGGGCTAACATCTGCAAGGTCCAGACGGTCGGCAGCACCAAAGTGGCAGGCATGTGAGGGTGGGGGAGATGATTTTACCAGGGCGCATGGTAGCAGCCAAACTAGTGAGGAAGGTGCAGGAGCCCAGGAAGAAGTGGAGGACGAACTGATGGAAGACTCATCAGATGAGGGAGACCTTGATCACATTTCTGTTGTGCGAGGTTGGGGGGAGAGGACAGAGGAAGGAAGCATGATTGCTACCTCGCCACCAACACAACAGGGACTTGGTGCTCCTGGATGCGCAACACACATGAGTGCCTTCTTGCTGCACTACCTGCAACATGACCCTCGAATTGTGAGAATTAGAAATAATCCTGACTACTGGGTTGCCACACTGTTAGATCCCCGGTACAAAAGTAAATTTGCAGAAATTATTCCTGCCATAGAAAGGGATGCACGCATGCAGGAGTATCAGCAGAGACTGTTGCAGAATCTTACATGTGCTTTTCCACAAAATACCAGTGGTGCACGTAGTGAATCTCACAGTTCCAACTTGCCAACCGTGGGACCGTCAAGTGTTCAGCACTTAAACCGTAACAGAACCACAGTATCTGCTGGTAACATCAATTTTGCGGAATCATTTCACCACTTTTTTAGCCCATCCTTTGCAAGGCCACAGGAGACAAGAAGTCTGACACATAGTCAACGCCTAGAGAAGATGGTACAGGAGTATCTCCAAGTAAACATTGAAGCCACGACTGTGTCACTGGACCCTTGCTCTTTTTGGGCTTCCAATCTGGATAAATGGCCGGAGCTAGCCACTTACGCCTTGGAGATCTTGTCATGCCCCGCAGCCAGCGTTCTGTCTGAACGTGTGTTCAGCGCTACTGGTGGTGTGCTGACAGATAAGCGCACGCGGCTCTCCACTGATAATGTAGACAGACTCACGTTCATAAAGATGAACAAATCATGGATCCGAAACGACTTTTCTACCCCTGTGTCATCCTGGGGAGAGTAAAAGCTTGATGATTCGTTAAAATCACCCTACCAACCGTTTTAAGCTTTCAAATTACTAATCATGTTTATCTGTATCTTGAC
The DNA here is from genome assembly GCF_046119375.1 of Phyllobates terribilis. Lineage (NCBI taxonomy): Eukaryota > Metazoa > Chordata > Amphibia > Anura > Dendrobatidae > Phyllobates > Phyllobates terribilis. Next base: position 910,248,532 of record NW_027362763.1, on the reverse strand, counting down.
TGGAAAATAATTTGGGCTTTGTAGCAGTGTGCAGCACTGATCCTATTAGGCCATCTATAATAAGCTTCACCAGATTTAAAATTAAAAATAATTTTTAGCTGCATCTAGCCCGGAAAATAATTTTGGGGCTCCGAGATGCGCAAGACACATAAGTGCCTTCTTGCTGCACTACCTGCAGCATGACCCTCATATTGTCAGAATTCGAAGTAATCATGACTACTGGGTTGCCACACTCTTAGATCCCCCAAACTTTTCGATCAACCTTTTCATTTTAATAAAGACCAAAAAAATGGTCATTTTTGAAATTATAAGCATTAGCAGGTTGTTAGAAACTGAAATCAAACAGTTTTCAACTCAAAACTTTATTCTAGGTGATGTTACATTTTCACATAGGACCCCTTGTTCGAAAGGAGCTTCTGAACTCTCTCGTCCATTGAATTTGTCAGGTTTTGGATGGTTTCTGCTTCAATTGTTTTGCATGAGGACAGAATACCCTCCCAGAGCTGTTGCTTAGATGTGAACTGCCTCCCGCCATCATAGACACTCCTTTTAATGATGCTCCAAAGGTTCTGAATGGGGTAGAGTTCAGGGGAGCATGGGGGTCACACCATAAGTTTGTCCCCTTTTATGCCCATATCAGCCAGAGATGCAGATGTTTTATGTGCAGCATGAGATGGTGCATTATCATGCAGAAAAATGATCTTGCTGTGAAATACACGGTTCTTCTTCTTGAACCATGGCAGGAAGTGCTGTTTGAGAAAATCCACATACATTATGGAATTCATCTTTAGCGCCTTCAGGGATCCTAAAGGGGCCGACAATCTCTCTCCCCATGATTCCAGCCCAAAACATTACTCCACCTCCTCCTTGTTGGCGCTGTAGCCGTGTTTGCGTGGGGTGTCCATCAACCAGCCATCCTCCACTCCATTCATCTGGACCATCGAGCGCTGCACGGCACTCATCCGTGAACAAAACAGTTTTGAAATCAGTCTTCATGTAATGTTTGGCCCACTGGAGCCGTTTCTGCTTGTGTGAAGTGGATAGAGGAGGTCGACAGGATGGCATATGCACAGCTGCAAACCTCTGAAGGACCCTGCATCTTGTTGTTCGGGGGACGTTGGAGGCACAAGCAGCTTCAAAAACTTGTCTGCTGCTATGACAAGGCTTTTTTGCCGCTGCTGTTTCAACCTGACGTAATTGCCTGTAGGAAAGAGTCCTCAATTTGCCCTTATCAGCACGCACACGTGTGTACTGTGAATCAGCTACATACTTCTTGATTGCCAAGACACTTCATCCTGATCATCGCACAATGTTGATTGTAGTCATTCCTTGACCTAAACACTCCACAATTTGTTGCTTCTCAGCAGCCGACACATCCTTTTTCTTTCCCATTTTGGCAGAAAATGTAGGCTGCTTAATAATGTGAGACAGCCTTCTTAAGTAGTCTTGCCTTTCATTGGACACACCTGCCAAACTAATTAGTAGAGATGAGCGGTGTTCGACTAGAACTGTTCGCCAATCTCAAATTCGATCTGTTTTGGGCGGTGTTCGAGTTGTTCGACGAACCCGAACGATTTGCAAAAAATTCGGCTGTTCGAGGTTATGTTCGATAACTGTTCGTGCACCAAAAGCTTGTCCTGCATGTCTGGCGCTATTTAGAGCACCAATCATGCAGGGATTGTCTGCCACTCACTGTAATGCCACAGCCATGGTGGTTGTGGCATTACAGTGATTGCCCAAATCGATGGGAACAGTGTCAACAGTGAAACATGAAAAGCCGGCAATTCAGCAGCGGCATACACCGGTACCCGACAATTTAGAACCGAAAGAATAGAGCATCACACATAGATTAGATAGATATAAACATGTCAGCCACATATATACGAAGTACAGTGACAGTGCTGCTTACTGTACTTGTCATTTAGTGTAAAGGATTTATCAAAAAAAATAATAGTGTTTTCATGCACCGTCTCTTTAAAAAAGCCGGCCGGCAATTCAGCAGCGGTACCCGACAATTTATAACAGACAGAATAGAGCTTCACACATAGATTAGATAGATAGAAACATGTCAGTCACATATATATGAAGTACAGTGATAGTGTTGGTTACTGTACTTGTCATTTAGTATTAAAATAAAGGATTTATTATTAAAAAAAATGGCGTGGGGTTCCCCTTAATTTTAGGCTCTAGCGGAGGTTAAGCAGACGGCTGGGGCAGATGTTTGAAGCCTGGGAAGGGGGTAATACCCACGGAGCTTCCCAGGCTACTAATATCAGCCCCCAGCTGAATACCTAGCCTTTACTAGCTATTAAAATGGAGGACCCCCCCCAAAAAAATGACGTGGGGTCCCCCCTAATTTAATAGCTAGCAAAGGCTAGGCAGACAGCTGGGGGCTGATATTAGTAGCCCAGGAAGGGAGCCATGAATATTGGCCCCCTCCCAGGCTAGAAACACAAGCCGTCAGCCGCCCCAGAAATGGCGCATCCATAGGATGCGCCAATTCTGGCACTTAGCCTCGCTCTTCCACGCTGCCCTGGTGCGGTGGCAGGGGGTAATAGGGTTGGGGTTGATGTCAGCTTATAATGCCAGCTGACATCAAGCCCAGGTTAGTAATGGAGAGGCGTCTATAAGACACCCCCATTACTAACCCCATAGTCAAAGTTAAAAAAAACACAAACACCCAGAATAAAGTCCTTTAATTGAAATAAAGACACAATCCTTTATTGTTCTAAATTAAACCATACTTACCGTCACGCCCATTCCAGCTGAAGCCAACGATCTCCTGCAATAAAAGAAAAATAATAAAGCAACCTCATCCTTACCTTTCCATGGTTCCCACGACAGCTTCAGCTCTGCTACATCGAGATGACAGGCTGGACCGCAGCAGAACGCTGCCATCCAGCCTCTCATCCCGCAGACACTGAGAAGCGCAGGCTTACTTGCGCTGCTCAGCGTCTCTCTGTGACGACATCCAGATGAGCCGAGTTCATGTCCAATGAACTCGGCTCACCTCATGCACGTCACTGACAGCGTGGGAAAATTCTCACGCTGAAGCGGTGAGTGCAGGAGAATTCTCCCACGCTGTCAGTGACGTGCATAAGGTGAGCTCATGTCCAATGAACTCAGCTCACCTCCTGCACGTCACTGACAGCGTGGGAGAATTCTCCTGCACTCAGCGCTTCAGCGTGAGAATTCTCCCGCTGAAGCGCTGAGTGCAGGAGAATTCTCCCACGCTGTCAGTGACGTGCATAAGGTGAGCTCATGTCCAATGAACTCAGCTCACCTCCTGCACGTCACTGACAGCGTGGGAGAATTCTCCTGCACTCAGCGCTTCAGTGTGAGAATTCTCCCACGCTGAAGCGGTGAGTGCAGGAGAATTTTCCCACGCTGTCAGTGACGTGCATGAGGTGAGCCGAGTTCATTGGACATTAACTCGGCTCATCTGGATGCCCTCACAGAGAGACACTGTGGAGCGCAAGCAAGCCTGCGCTTCTCAGTGTCTGCGGGATGACAGGCAGGATGGCAGCGTTGTGCTGCGGTCCAGCCTGTCATCTCGATGTAGCAGAGCTGAAGCTGTCATGGGAACCATGGAAAGGTAAGGATGATGTTGCTTTATTATTTTTCTTTTATTTCAGGAGATCGTTGGCTTCAGCTGGAATGGGCGTGATGGTAAGTATGGTTTAATTTAGAACAATAAAGAATTGTGTGTTTATTTCAATTAAAGGACTTTTTTCTGGGTGTTTGTGTTTTTTTTAAATACTTTACTAGAAATTCATGGTGGTCATGTCTAATATTGGCGTGACCCCATGAATTTCGGGCTTAGGGCCAGCTGATAATGCCAAGCTGGCCCTAACCCCTTTATTACCCAGTGAGCCACCGCATCAGGGCCCTGGATGAGTTGGGTACAGCGCCAGAAGATGGCGCTTCTATGAACGCGCCATTTTCCGGGGTGGCTGCGGACTGCAATTTGCAGCGGGGGTGGCCCAGAAAGCTTGGGCCTCCCTGCGCTGCGGATTCTAGCCCCCAGCTGCCTAGTTGTACCTGGCTGGACACAAAAACAGGGCGAAGCCCCACGTCAATTTTCTTTAAATTATTTCATGAAATAATTAAGAAAAAAAGGGCTTCCCTATATTGTTGTGTCCGGCCAGGTACAAATAGGCAGCTGGTGGTTGGGGGCAGCCCGTTCCTGCCTGCTGTACCTGACTGGACACAAATATAGTGCGAAGCCCCACGTCAATTTTTTTTAAATTATTTCATGAAATAATTAAGAAAAAAGGGCTTCCCTATATTGTTGTGTCCGGCCAGGTACAAATAGGCAGCTGGTGGATGGGGGCAGCCCGTTCCTGCCTGCTGTACCTGGCTGGACACAAATATAGTGCGAAGCCCCACGTCAATTTTTTTAAAATTATTTCATGAATTTCCTGAAATAATTTAAAAAAATTGAAGTGTGGCTTCGCACTATATTTGTGTCCAGCCAGGTACAGCAGGCAGGAACGGGCTGCCCCCATCCACCAGCTGCCTATTTGTACCTGGCCGGACACAACAATATAGGGAAGCCCTTTTTTTCTTAATTATTTCATGAATTTCATGAAATAATTAAAAAAAATTGAAGTGGGGCTTCGCACTATATTTGTGTCCAGCCAGGTACAGCAGGCAGGAACGGGCTGCCCCCATCCACCAGCTGCCTATTTGCACCTGGCCGGACACAACAATATAGGGAAGCCCTTTTTTTCTTAATTATTTCATGAATTTCATGAAATAATTAAAAAAAATTGAAGTGGGGCTTCGCACTATATTTGTGTCCAGCCAGGTACAGCAGGCAGGAACGGGCTGCCCCCAACCACCAGCTGCCTATTTGTACCTGGCCGGACACAACAATATAGGGAAGGCCTTTTTTTCTTAATTATTTCATGAATTTCATGAAATAATTAAAAAAAAAGTACGTGGGGCTTCGCCCTATTTTTGTGTCCAGCCAGGTACAACTAGGCAGCTGGGGGCTGGAATCTGCAGCGCAGGGAGGCCCAAGCTTTCTGGGCCCCCCCCCCGCTACAAATTGCAGTCCGCAGCCACCCCGGAAAATGGCGCGTTCATAGAAGCGCCATCTTCTGGCGCTGTACCCAACTCATCCAGGGCCCTGGTGCGGTGGCTCACTGGGTAATAAAGGGGTTAGGGCCAGCTTGGTATTATCAGCTGGCCCCAAGCCCAAAATTCATGGGGTCACGCCAGTATTAGACATGACCGCCATGAATTTCTAGTAAAGTATTTAAAAAAAACACAACACCCAGAATAAAGTCCTTTAATTGAAATAAAGAGACAATTCTTTATTGTTCTAAATTAAACCATACTTACCATCACACCCATTCCAGCTGAAGCCAACGATCTCCTGCAATAAAAGAAAAATAATAAACCAACCTCATCCTTACCTTTCCATGGTTCCCACGACAGCTTCAGCTCTGCTACATCGAGATGACTGGCTGGACCGCAGCAGAACGCTGCCATCCAGTCTGTCATCCCGCAGACACTGAGAAGAGCAGGCTTGCTTGCGCTCCTCACTGTCTCGCTGTGACGGCATCCAGATGAGCCGAGGTCATGTCCAATGAACTCGGCTCACCTCATGCACGTCACTGACAGCGTGGGAAAATTCTCACGCTGAAGTGCTGAGTGCAGGAGAATACTCCCACGCTGTCAGTGATGTGCATGAGGTGAGCTCATGTCCAATGAACTCAGCTCACCTCCTGCACGTCACTGACAGCGTGGGAAAATTCTCCTGCAATCAGCGCTTCAGCGTGAGAATTTTCCCACGCTGTCAGTGACGTGCATGAGGTGAGCCGAGTTCATTGGACATGAACTCGGCTCATCTGGATGTCGTCACAGAGAGACGCTGAGCAGCGCAAGCAAGCCTGCTCTTCTCAGTGTCTGCGGGATGACAGACTGGATGGCAGCGTTCTGCTGCGGTCCAGCCAGTCATCTCGATGTAGCAGAGCTGAAGCTGTCGTGGGAACCATGGAAAGGTAAGGATGAGGTTGCTTTATTATTTTTCTTTTATTGCAGGAGATCGTTGGCTTCAGCTGGAATGGGCGTGATGGTAAGTATGGTTTAATTTAGAACAATAAAGGATTGTGTCTTTATTTCAATTAAAGGACTTTATTCTGGGTGTTTGTGTTTTTTTTAACTTTGACTATGGGGTTAGTAATGGGGGTGTCTTATAGACGCCTCTCCATTACTAACCTGGGCTTGATGTCAGCTGGCATTATAAGCTGACATCAACCCCAACCCTATTACCCCCTGCCACCGCACCAGGGCAGCGTGGAAGAGCGAGGCTAAGTGCCAGAATTGGCGCATCCTATGAATGCGCCATTTCTGGGGCGGCTGACGGCTGGTGTTTCTAGCCTGGGAGGGGGCCAATATTCATGGCTCCCTTCCTGGGCTATTAATATCAGCCCCCAGCTGTCTGCCTAGCCTTTGCTAGCTATTAAATTAGGGGGGACCCCACGTCATTTTTTTTGGGGGGTCCCCCAATTTAATAGCTAGTAAAGGCTATGTATTCAGCTGGAGGCTGATATTAGTAGCCTGGGAAGCTCCGTGGGTATTACCCCCTTCCCAGGCTTCAAACATCTGCCCCAGCCGTCTGCTTAACCTCCGCTAGAGCCTAAAATTAAGGGGAACCCCACGCCAATTTTTTTAATAATAAATCCTTTATTTTAATACTAAATGACAAGTACAGTAACCAACACTATCACTGTACTTCATATATATGTGACTGACATGTTTCTATCTATCTAATCTATGTGTGATGCTCTATCTTTCTGTTCTAAATTGTCGGGTACCGCTGCTGAATTGCCGGCCGGCTTTTTTAAAGAGACAGTGCATGAAAACACTATTATTTTTTTAAATAAATCCTTTACACTAAATGACAAGTACAGTAAGCAACACTATCACTGTACTTATTATATATGTGACTGACATGTTTCTATCTATCTAATCTATGTGTGAAGCTCTATTCTTTCTGTTCTAAATTGTCGGGTACCGCTGCTGAATTGCCGGCCGGCTTTTTTAAAGAGACGGTGCATGAAAACACTAATATTTTTTTTAATAAATCCTTTACACTAAATGACAAGTGCAGTAACCAACACTGTCACTGTGCTTCTTATATGTGTGACTGACATGTTTCTATCTATCTAATCTCTGTGTGATGCTCTATTCCTTCTTGTCTAAATTGTCGGGTACCGGTGTATGCCGCTGCTGAATTTGCCGGCCGGCTTTTTTAAAGAGAGTGTCTTCTGAGCAGTTTGTCAGCTTTTGGACACCTTTGCAGGTGTTTTCTATGTGTTTCTATGTGTTTTTGTTTGCCTGCCATTGGTTTTAACGGTGTTCGACGGTGTTCTAAGGTGTTCGACGAACAGTTCGACGAACAGTTCCTCGAACATCCCGGTGTTCGACGAACCGAACCGAACCCGAACACTATGGGGGTGGCTCAACACTACTAATTAGCACAGGTGTCTGCAATTGCTTACAGTGATATAAAGAGCCCTGACACACATCACCATCAATGAGTTTAACTGACAAACAAACAAATTCTTCCCTTATCACTCCTAAACACTTTTTGCATAATAATTTGGAACGCGGTGTACATGTGCTTTTCCACAAAACACCAGTGGTTCACGTAGTGAATCTTACAGTTCTAACTTGCCAACCGTGGTCTGTATGGAATTGTTCAATAAAGGGCCCAAAATTAAGATAACATAGATGGGAGAGGTCTCTATGAATAGGAATTCCTAAGTATTTGATACCCTGTGAGGGCCAGGCAAAGGGAAAGTTGGACTGGATGGAATCCTATATGGATTTAGGGAGGGAGACATCGAGGGCCTCAGACTTCGCTGCATTGATTTTAAAATTTTACCATGTAACAAAGTGATCTATTTCAGCCATAACAGCAGGGATGGATATATGTGATTGAGTGATATATGCTAGGACATCATCAGCAAATAGAGAGCACTTGTACTCGGTGCCTCCCACCTCAATCCACCTAATATTGGGGTTATGGCGAATTGATGAGAGCAGGTGCTCCGTCACTAGGATGTATAAGAGAGGGGACAGAGGACATCCCTGCCTTGTCCCATTGGTGATTGTGAAAGGTGATGAAAATGTTCTGACGCACCCCCTGGGCCTTGGGACACCCGGAGCCGGACCCTTTTTGGTGGATGCTGGTGGTTGTAGTCTTCGTGGCGGCGATCCGGTTCCGTGGCTCAGGGCGGTCAAACCAGTGGCGGAACTATTTATGTGGTTTTGATGTTTAAATGTCCGACTACGCCACCCGTGGATTGCGGTCAGAGTGAACCGCCGCTACAGGGCAGACCGCTAAGGCTGGTGTTGTGGGTGCAGCAGAGCGTAGCATAACTCCCCACGGGAGGAGTATAGCCTCAGGGCAGTGTATGCGGAGGATGGGGGTGATGGTGCAGGGCAGCAGCAGTAACGACACGGAGTCAGTGATGCAGTTCAGGGCCTTTACTCACAGTTCTTATTATCCAGACCACGTCTGCAGGTAACGGCTGCCCACGTCGTACTGTGCTCACCAGGTGAGGGGCTCAGACAACTCCCAGATAACTTTGGAGCGCTTCACAGGACCCCCTTTGTGTGTCCTTTGTCTGGCCTTTCTTACCAACACTTCTGTCCGGCTGCCTCGGGCCTCCTCTTGGTAAACTTGGCGCCAGTTTCCCTGACCCTATGTGGTGCCTTCCTAGCGGGTGGAGCGAGGGGCTGCGCCACATAAAATGTCAGAGCCTCCGGTTTCTAGCTGAGGGTCGTTTCCTGCCTCCACTAGTTCGGGGACCGGTCTCCCCCTTTGGCCTGACCCCTCCACGCAGGTGGATTCGGGCGTGCGGTGGCGACTCGCCCGTCCGCACCCCTGGGATCCCTTCATTCCTCGTTCCTGGAGCCTTCTCCGCTCCTCTTCCTTCCTTCTCCCTCTTGCAGGCCTGGGCCTCTGTTACTAGGCCCGCCTCCGGAGCAGAGCTCATGCAGAGCCCCTGCTCCCTGCCACTTCTGCTCAGACTTCTCTGCACTGAACTAAGATGGTGCCCACCTTTTATACTCCCTTCTCAATGCACCCAGGAACTGCTTCCTCCCTGCTCCTGCACTGCAGGGTTCCCCTTCCTCAGTGTTCCCTCCCCCCACTCCAGCCAGGGACAGGGACTGTCGTGCCCATCTCAGGGGCATATTGGTCGCCCTGCCCCACAGCAATGTGGTGTAATGCATGCAGGTGTCGGGTCCTGATCCACACTCCATCCTTATCTGAGAGTGAGATATCACACCTCTGGGTGAGGTGCAATACGTCTGTAGCAACCGAGCCCTCGGTGCTACAGTTCCATTTATCTTCAGCCTAGGTGACGTATTGTGATACAGGGCCGTGATTTTGGCTATAAAAGGGTCCCCTAGACCCATACCCCAAGCTTTTTAAGAGAATCATATATGGCGTGTCAGGAGACTCTATGGAATGCTTTCTCAGCATCCAACGAGAGTATCTACTTACAAATTTTTAACTGCATCTAGCCCAGGAAATACTTTGTGCCTAGTAGCAGTGTCTGCTAGTCAGCGGATTATCCCAGCTGTTAAGCAAGCTACACCACCTGTAGTTTGGACACTTAATTTTTTCAAAGGAAATGCTTCGGGACCACGGGATACTTAGTGAAGAGCATCAGGAGGCACCCTAAGGCATAGGGGCTGGGACTGGCACTAGGATGCCTTGCGGTGGACAGCCGAGCTCGATCCTTATAAAAGCTTTTTAACTGCAGCAGCTTTAGTGGACGCTACTGGAGCTGGAATTACGCGGCTGCTGGCATGAGACTTGCCCTCCAATAGATCCTTGTAAATGGATTTAAAGTGTATTCATTCAAATTAGAGGGACAATTTAAATTAAAAAGCTTAGAGCTGCCTCCACCACAGGGGGGCTCTCTCGACCCACCAGCGGACAGGCACCAGTATTGGGAGAGGGGGGCTGGCCGTCAGGGTTCACCGCGGCTCTGGCACAAACCCGGCGACACGGAGGTGGCACGGGCAGGAGCGGACTGGCCGTCTCGGCTTCTCACTTTTTGGATTTTAGAAGGGCATGACATGCCTATATCTGTGTCTCCCCCTCCTTTTACTCCTCCACCTCTTTTCTTTTCGCATGACTATATGTACTTGTCACTTTTCCATGTGTTAGTTGTGTCTTCTAAGCAGTTTGTCAGCTTTTGGACACCTTTGAAGGTGTTTTCTATGTGTTTCTATGTGTTTTTGTTTGCCTGCCATTGGTTTTAACGGTGTTCGAAGGTGTTCGACGAACAGTTCGACGAACAGTTCGGCGAACACACGGGTGTTCGACGAACCGAACCGAACTCGAACACTACGGGGGTGGCTCAACACTAACTGTGATGCGGGATGGAGGGGTCTGATGTTGTTTCACATCGGGCCCCCCTGTCTCACGGGGCCCCATAGCAGCTGCGTGGGCTGCCTCTATGTACGGTACGCCCCTGGCTCGAGTAGGAATACTGTCCTTGTTTGTCCACTGCACAATGTGCATAGAGTTTGTAAAAATTAGCCCTATGGGCTGAGTCATGGTTGATGCAGTAAGCCACCATCCCAAGGGTCTCCAATCACAAATAGTAGTTAGGCTGGAGTAGGAATATTGTCCTGGTTTGTCCACTGCACAATGTGCATAGGGTTTGTAAAAATTAGCGCTATGGGCTGAGTCATGGTTGACGAAGGAAGGAAACAGGTTTTTATGGGAAGGGGGTGACGTTAACAACAGTAGCATGAATATGCATTTTTGGTGAATTTAGGTTGGCTTGCTGTCATCTGGAGGGATTACAAACTGTGGAGATATCCAGTCTAGTGTTGAGCCACCCCCGTAGTGTTCGAGTTCGGTTCGGTTCGTCGAACACCCGTGTGTTCGCCGAACTGTTCGTCGAACTGTTTGTCGAACACCTTCGAACACCGTTAAAACCAATGGCAGGCAAACAAAAACACATAGAAACACATAGAAAACACCTTCAAAGGTGTCCAAAAGCTGACAAACTACTCAGAAGACACAACTAACACATGGAAAAGTGACAAGTACATATAGTCATGCGAAAAGAAAAGAGGTGGAGGAGTAAAAGGAGGGGGAGACACAGATATAGGCATGTCATGCCATTCTAAAATCCAAAAAGTGAGAAGCCGACACGGCCAGTCCGCTCCTGCCCGTGACACCTCCGTGTCGCCGGGTTTGTGCCAGAGCCGCGGTGAACCCTGACGGCCAGCCCCCCTCTCCAAATACTGGTGCCTGTCCGCTGGTGGGTCGAGCGAGCCCCCCTGTGGTGGAGGCAGCTCTAAGCTTTTAAATTTAAATTGTCTCTCTAATTTGAATGAATACACTTTAAATCCATTTACAAGGATCTATTGGAGGGCAAGTCTCATGCCAGCAGCCGCGTAATTCCAGCTCCAGTAGCGTCCACTAAAGCTGCTGCAGTTAAAAAGCTTTTATAAGGATCGAGCTCGGCTGTCCACCGCAAGGCATCCTACTGCCAGTCCCAGCCCCTATGCCTTGGGGTGCATCCTGATGCTCTTCACTGAGTATCCCGTGGTCCCGAAGCATTTCCTTTGAAAAAATTAAGTGTCCAAACTACAGGTGGTGTAGCTTGCTTAACAGCCGGAATAATCCACTGACTAGCAGACACTGCTACTAGGCACAAAGTATTTCCTGGGCTAGATGCAGTTAAAAATTTGTAATTAGATACTCTCGTTGGATGCTGAGAAAGCATTCCATAGAGTCTCCTGGCACGCCATATATGATTCTCTTAAAAAGCTTGGGGTAGGGGTCTAGGGGACCCTTTTATAGCCAAAATCACGGCCCTGTATCGCAATGCGTCACCTAGGCTGAAGATAAATGGAACTGTAGCACCCTGAGGGCTCGGTTGCTACAGAGGTATTGCACCTCACCCAGAGGTGTGATATCTCACTCTCAGGTAAGGATGGAGTGTGGATCAGGACCCGACACCTGCATGCATTACACCACATTGCCGTGGGGCAGGGCGACCAATATGCCCCTGAGATGGGCACGACTGTCCCTGTCCCTGGCTGGAGTGGGGGGAGGGAACACTGAGGAAGGGGAACCCTGTAGTGCAGGAGTAGGGAGGAAGCAGTTCCTGAGTGCATTGAGAAGGGAGTATAAAAGGTGGGCACCATCTTAGTTCAGTGCAGAGAAGTCTGAGCAGAAGTGACAGGGAGCAGGGGCTCTGCATGAGCTCTGCTCCGGAGGCGGGCCTAGTAACAGAGGCCCAGGCCTGGAAGAGGGAGAAGGAAGGAAGAGGAGCGGAGAAGGCTCCAGGAAGGAGGAACGAAGGGATCCCAGGGGTGCGGACGGGCGAGTCGCCACCGCACGCCCGAATCCACCTGCGTGGAGGGGTCAGGCCAAAGGGGGAGACCGGTCCCCGAAACTAGTGGAGGCAGGAAATGACCCTCAGCTAGAAACCGGAGGCTGTGACATTTTATGTGGCGCAGCCCCTCGCTACACCCGCTAGGAAGGCACCACATAGGGTCAGGGAAACTGGTGCCAAGTTTACCAAGAGGAGGCCCGAGGCAGCCGGACAGAAGGGTTGGTAAGAAAGGCCAGACAAAGGACACACAAAGGGGGTCCTGTGAAGCGCTCCAAAGTTATCTGGGAGTTGTCTGAGCCCCTCACCTGGTGAGCACAGTACGACGTGGGCAGCCGTTACCTGCAGATGTGGTCTGGATAAGAAGAACTGTGAGTAAAGGCCCTGGACTGCATCACTGACTCCGTGTCGTTACTGCTGCTTCCCTGCACCATTACCCCCATCCTCCGCATACACTGCCCTGAGGCTATACTCCTCCCGTGGGGAGTTATGCTACGCTCTGCTGCACCCACAACACCAGCCTCAGCGGTCTGCCCTGCAGCGGCGGTTCACTCTGACTGCAATCCACGGGTGGCGTAGTCGGATATTTAAACCTCAAAACCACATAAATAGTTCCGCCACTGGTTTGACCGCCCTGAGCCACGGAACCGGGTCGCTGCCACGGAGACTACAACCACCAGCATCCACCAAAAAGGGTCCGGCTCCGGGTGTCCCAAGGCCCAGGGGGTGCACCAATGGGACAAGGCAGGGATGTCCTCTGTCCCCTCTCTTATACTTCCTAGTGACGGAGCACCTGCTCTCATCAATTCGCCATAACCCCAATATTAGGTGGATTGAGGTGGGAGGCACCGAGTACCAGTGCTCTCTATTTGCTGATGATGTACTAGTATATATCACTGAATCACATATATCCATCCATGCTGTTATGGCTGAAATAGATCACTTTGTTACATGGTCAAATTTTAAAATCAATGCAGCGAAGTCTGAGGCCCTCGATGTCTCCCTCCCCAAATCCATATAGGATTCCATCCAGTCCAACTTTCCCTTTGCCTGGCCCTCACAGGGTATCAAATATTTAGCAATTCCTATTCATAGAGACCTCTCCCATCTATGTTATTTTAATTTTGGGCCCTTTATTGAACAACTCCATACATGTGGAAAAGCACATGTACACTGTGTTCCAAATTATTATGCAAAAAGTGTTTAGGAGTGATAAGGGAAGAATTTGTTTGTTTGTCAGTTAAACTCATTGATGGTGATGTGTGTCAGGGCTCTTTATATCACTGTAAGCAATTGCAGACACCTGTGCTAATTAGTTTGGCAGGTGTGTCCAATGAAAGGCAAGACTACTTAAGAAGGGTGTCCCACATTATTAAGCAGCCTACATTTTCTGCCAAAATGGGAAAGAAAAAGGATGTGTCGGCTGCTGAGAAGCAACAAATTGTGGAGTGTTTAGGTCAAGGCATGACTACAATAAACATTGTGCGATGATCAGTATGAAGTGTCTTGGCAATCAAGAAGTATGTAGCTTATTCACAGTACACACATGTGCGTGCTGATAAGGACAAATTGAGGACTCTTTCCTACAGGCAATTACGTCAGGTTAAAAGAGCAGCGGCAAAAAAGCAGACAAGTTTTTGAAGCTGCTGGTGCCTCCAACATCCCCCGAACAACAAGATGCAGGGTCCTTCAGAGGTTTGCAGCTGTGCATACGCCATCCTGTCGACCTCCTCTATCCACTTCACACAAGCAGAAACGGCTCCAGTGGGTCAAACATTACATGAAGACTGATTTCAAAACTGTTTTGTTCACGGATGAGTGCCGTGCAACGCTCGATGGTCCAGATGGATGGAGTGGAGGAGGGCTGGTTGATGGACACCCCACGCAAACACGGCTACAGCGCCAACAAGGAGGAGTTGGAGTAATGTTTTGGGCTGGAATCATGGGGAGAGAGATTGTCGGCCCCTTTAGGATCCCTGAAGGGGTAAAGATGAACTCCATAATGTATGTGGAGTTTCTGAAACAGCACTTCCTGCCATGGTTCAAGAAGAAGAACCGTGTATTCCACAGCAAGATCATTTTAATGCATGATAATGCACCATCTCATGCTGCACATAAAACATCTGCATCTCTGGCTGATATGGGCATAAAAGGCGACAAACTTATGGAGTGACCCCCATGCTCCCCTGACCTCTACCCCATTCAGAACCTCTGGAGCATCATCAAAAGGAGTGTCTATGATGGCGGGAGGCAGTTCACATCTAAGCAACAGCTCTGGGAGGGTATTCTGTCCTCATGCAAAACAATTGAAGCAGAAACCATCCAAAATCTGACAAATTCAATGGACGAGAGAGTTCAGAAGCTCCTTTCGAACAAGGGGTCCTATGTGAAAATGTAATATCACCTAGAATAAAGTTTTGAGTTGAAAACTGTTTGATTTCAGTTTCTAATAACCTGCTAATGCTTATAATTTCAAAAATGACCATTTTTTTGGTCTTTATTAAAATGAAAAGGTTGATCGAAAAGTTTGGGGGATCTAAGAGTGTGTCAACCCAGTAGTCAGGATCACTTCGAATTCTGACAATATGAGGGTCATGTTGCAGGTAGTGCAGCAAGAAGGCACTTATGTGTCTTGCGCATCTCGGAGCCCCAAAATAATTTTCTGGGCTAGATGCAGCTACAAATTATTATTAATTTTAAATCTGGTGGAGCTTAGTATAGATGGCCTAATAGAATCAGTGCTGCACACTGCTACATAGCCCAAATTATTTTCCAGCCAAGGTACAGATAAACATGATTAGTAATTTTAAATCTGGTGGAGCTTAGTATAGATGGCCTAATAGAATCAGTACTGCACACTGCTACAAAGCCCAAATTATTTTACAGCCAAGATACAGATAAACATGATTAGTAATTTTAAATCTGGTGGAGCTTATTATAAATGGAATAATAGAATCAGTGCTGCACACTGCTACAAAGCCCAAATTATTTTCCAGCCAAGGTACAGATAAACATGATTAGTAATTTTAAATCTGGTGGAGCTTAGTATAGATGGTCTAATAGAATGAGTACTGCACACTGCTACAAAGCCCAAATTATTTTCCAGCCAAGATACAGATAAACATGATTAGTAATTTTAAATCTGGTGGAGCTTTTTATAGATGGCCTAATAGAATCAGTGCTGCACACTGCTACAAAGCCCAAATTATTTTCCATCCAAGATACAGATAAACATGATTAGTAATTTGAAAGCTTAAAACGGTTGGTGAGGTGATTTTAACCAATCATCAAGCTTTTACTCTCCCCAGGATGACACAGGGGTAGAAAAGTCATTTCGGATCCATAATTTGTTCATCTTTATGAACGTGAGTCTGTCTACATTATCAGTGGAGAGCCGCGTGCGCTTATCTGTCAGCACACCACCAGCAGCGCTGAACACACATTCAGACAGAACGCTGGCTGCGGGTCATGACATGATCTCCAAGGCGTAAGTGGCTAGCTCCGGCCATTTATCCAGATTGGAAGCCCAAAAAGAGCAAGGGTCCAGTGACACAGTCATGGCTTCAATGTTTACTTGGAGATACTCCTGTACCATCGTCTCTAGGCGTTGACTATGTGTCAGACTTCTTGTCTCCTGTGGCCTTGCAAAGGATGGGCTAAAAAAGTGGTGAAATGATTCCGCAAAATTGATGTTACCAGCAGATACTGTGGTTCTGTTACGGTTTGAGTCCTGAACACTCGACGGTCCCACGGTTGGCAAGTTGGAACTGTGAGATTCACTACGTGCACCACTGGTGTTTTGTGGAAAAGCACATATAAGATTCTGCAACAGTCTCTGCTGATACTCCTGCATGCGTGCATCCCTTTCTATGGCAGGAATAATTTCTGCAAATTTACTTTTGTACCGGGGATCTAACAGTGTGGCAACCCAGTAGTCAGGATTATTTATAATTCTCACAATTCGAGGGTCATGTTGCAGGTAGTGCAGCAAGAAGGCACTTATGTGTGTTGCGCATCCAGGAGCACCAAGTCCCTGTTGTGTTGGTGGCGAGGTAACAATCATGCTTCCTTCCTCTGTCCTCTCCCCCCAACCTCACACAACAGAAATGTGATCAAGGTCTCCCTCATCTGATGAGTCTTCCATCAGTTTGTCATCCACTTCTTCCTGGGCTCCTGCACCTTCCGCACTAGTTTGGCTGCTACGATGTGCCCTGGTAAAACCATCTCCCCCACCCTCACATGCCTGCCGCCTTGGTGCTGCCGACCGTCTGGACCTTGCAGATGTTAGCCCTTCCTCATACAACTCCTCCTCCTCTACTTCCTCCACCTCCTCTTGTGCCACCACCTGACTCCGAATTCTGTTTAACATGTGCTCCAGCATGTAAATCACCGGAATAGTCATGCTGATAATGGCATCGTCAGCACTAAACATCTTCGTCGCCATTTCAAAACTGTGCAGAAGGGTGCATAGGTCCCTGATCTGAGACCATTCCTCCATCGTGATTTGCCCCACCTCTGGATCTCGTTGGCCCAGGCTATACGTCAGAACATATTGCACCAGGGCTTGTCGGTGCTGCCACAGTCGCTGCAACATGTGCAGAGTTGAATTCCACCGGGTAGGCACATCGCATTTTAGCCGGTGAAGTGGCAGGCCCAACGACTTCTGTAGAGATGTAAGTCGCTGAGCTGCGGGTTGCGAACGGCGGAAGTGAGCACACAGCGACCGTGCCCTCTGCAGAAGGCCATCTAGTCCGGGATAGTGGGCTAAAAATTGCTGGACAACCAGGTTCAACACGTGAGCCATACAAGGCACGTGTGTGACATTGCCCCGGCGAAGGGCCGCACCCAGGTTTGCAGCATTGTCGCACACGGCCTTCCCTGGTTTCAGGTCCAGTGGAGACAACCATTCATGAAATTGGTTCTCCAGAGCTGACCACAACTCCTCAGCTGTGTGACTCACATTTCCCAGACATTTCAAAGTAAAAACCGCCTGATGACGTTGAGCCCTACTGCCAGCATAGTAAGGAGGTGTGCAGGATCCCTTCTGCGCAGTTAGAAAGCTTGTGGCATGACCAGACAGGCTTTGGGTGCAGGTGGAGGACTGAGAGGAGGTTGAGGAGGCAGAAGCAGTGGAGGAGCTTTGAGATAAAGAGGATTGACGCACAACTCGTGGGGACGGCAAGACTTGGACAGCAGCCCCTTGCCCTGCTGTCACCATAGTTACCTAGTGCCCAGTCAGCGACATATAACGCCCCTGTCCATGCCTACTCGTCCAAGTGTCTGTGGTGAAATGCACGCTGTCACACACAGAGTTTCTCAAAGAAGCGGTGATGTTGTGTGCGACACGCTGGTGGAGCGCAGGCACACCTTTCTTTGAGAAGTAGTGCCGACTGGGCATCTGGTACTGGGGCACTGCGATGGACATAAGGTCTCGAAAATCCTCTGTGTCCACCAGGCGGAAAGGCAGCATTTCTGTAGCCAAGAGCTTGCAGATGGTGAAATTCAACCTCTTAGCTTTCTCATGGCTAGGAGGAAATGGTCTTTTACTTGTCCACATCTGAGGGACCGAGGGCTGGCTATTGTGCTTAGACGGGGTTGATAAGGGTGTCCCCGGCAAACTGCCGGTCTGTGAGGAAGACGCAGGCGGACATGTTAGGTTGCCTTGATCCAAAGGTGGTGCTATCGATGTCGGACAGCGCTCAACACCAGCTGGTGTTACCACCTCCAAAGAAAATGATGACCTGCCAATCATGCTGGCTGTTGCGGGTAAAGAGGTGGCTGGTCTGCGCCCCAAAACAGGTGTGACTGCTGTCTCCCCAGTCACAGAGAATGAAGAGGCCGCGGATGCACAAGATATGGCAGACGGTGGTTGGCCCGGCCGGCTAGGCCGCATTGTAGAACAGTGAGCTTCCCACTGCAACTTATGCTTCATGTCCATGTGCCGGTTCATGCATGAAGTACTCAAACTATGTATTTTTTGGCCTCTACTTAGCTTTTGCTGACAAATGTTACAGATAACTAGAGATGAGCGTTGTTCTACTCGAACTGTTTGCCAATCTCAAATTCGAGCTGTTTTGGGCGGTGTTCGAGCCGTTCGGCGAACACGAACGATTTGAGAAAAATTCGGCTGTTCGAGGTTATGTTCGATAACTGTTCGTGCACCAAAATCATAACTGGATTTTTTCTCAGTAATGATGAAAATTAATGTTAATACGCAGTTTGAGTGTACAGCGGGGTGGGGGGAGGGGCAGGGGATGGATCTCTGCAGGAATAATGAAGATCTCCATTTTTTTTTCTCTTTCCCGCATTTACAGTGGGGAGGTGCAATCTGTCAGCCTATCAGCAGCGCACACATGGAGCGAAGTGCTTTTTTCACACAAGCAAGGGCATGTGTCATTGGCAGTGTATGTCACATGTCCTTGCCCTATAAGACCAAGCCATTTTCCCCGTCGCCACCATTTTCTCACTGCTGCAGCTGCGTGTTAGACGGCACCGCTGTTGCTGTGTGCGCTATACCTCGTTAATTTCAAGCCAATTTTCGCACAAATCTACAGATAGCTTGGGAGTAGAGAATAGTTGTGATTGCAGTCCTTTTAAGGACTAGGTTACAGCATTTCCTACGACTTTTATCAAGCAGGTCTGTGCTCTTAAATAGATAGATTGTGGGAGTAAAGACTAATTGTAATTGCAGTCCTTTTCAGGAATAGGTTACATCAGTTCCTATCAGTTTTTGCCAGGCAGGTCTGTGCCAGTGCTGTGCAAGTTTTTTTCACAGCATTTGGCTGAATCTAGCAAAGCTAATCCTTTTTGGCCTATTGCAGAGTGTGTTAGTCAGTGGAGTAGCCTATCTGTGTTGCAAGATATACCACCTGTGTATAGAATACCAATTTTTTTAATGCACCTAGTGAAGTAAAATCTTTTGGGCATAGCATCATTCTATTAGTCCATCTATACTGACCTCCATCAGGCTGCAAATTGAATATAATTTTTTTCTGCATCTAGCTCTGAAAAAATATTTGGGCTTCTAGCAGTGTGTGGGACTTGATCTATTAGTCCATCTATACTGACCTCCATCAGGTTGCAAACTGAATATAATTTTTTTCTGCATCTAGCTCTGAAAAAATATTTGGCCTTCTAGCAGTGTGTGGGACTTTCTCTATTAGTCCATCTATACTGACCTCCATCAGGTTGCAAACTGAATATATTTTTTTTCTGCATCTACCTCTGAAAAAATATTGGGCTTCTAGCTGTGTGTGGGACTTGTTCTATTAATCCATCTATACAGACCTCCATCAGGTTGCAAACTGAATATAATTTTTTTCTGCATCTACCTCTAAAAAAATATTTGGGCTTCTAGCTGTGTGTGGGACTTGTTCTATTAGTCCATCTATACTGACCTCCATCAGGTTGCAAACTGAATATATTTTTTTTCTGCATCTACCTCTGAAAAAATATTGGGCTTCTAGCTGTGTGTGGGACTTGTTCTACTAATCCATCTATACAGACCTCCATCAGGTTGCAAACTGAATATAATTTTTTTCTGCATCTACCTCTGAAAAAATATTTGGGCTTCTAGCTGTGTGTGGGACTTGTTCTATTAGTCCATCTATACTGACCTCCATCAGGTTGCAAACTGAAAATAATTTTTTGTCTGCATCTAGCTCTGAAAAAATATTTGGCCTTCTAGCAGTGTGTGGGACTTTCTCTATTAGTCCATCTATACTGACCTCCATCAGGTTGCAAATTAAAAATAATTTTTATCTGCATCTACCTCTGAAAAAATATTTGGGCTTCTAGCTGTGTGTGGGACTTGTTCTATTAGTCCATCTATACTGACCTCCATCAGGTTGCAAACTGAATATAATTTTTTTCTGCATCTAGCTCTGAAAAAATATTTGGCCTTCTAGCAGTGTTTGGGATTTTCTCTATTAGTCCATCTATACTGACCTCCATCAGGTTGCAAACTGAATATATTTTTTTTCTGCATCTACCTCTGAAAAAATATTGGGCTTCTAGCTGTGTGTGGGACTTGTTCTATTAATCCATCTATACAGACCTCCATCAGGTTGCAAACTGAATATAATTTTTTTCTGCATCTACCTCTGAAAAAATATTTGGGCTTCTAGCTGTGTGTGGGACTTGTTCTATTAGTCCATCTATACTGACCTCCATCAGGTTGCAAACTGAAAATAATTTTTGGTCTGCATCTAGCTCTGAAAAAATATTTGGCCTTCTAGCAGTGTGTGGGACTTTCTCTATTAGTCCATCTATACTGACCTCCTTCAGGTTGCAAATTAAAAATAAATTTTTATCTGCATCTAGCTCTGAAAAAATATTTGGCCTTCTAGCAGTGTGTGGGACTTTCTCTATTAGTCCATCTATACTGACCTCCATCAGGTTGCAAACTGAATCTATTTTTTTTCTGCATCTACCACTGAAAAAATATTGGGCTTCTAGCTGTGTGTGGGACTTGTTCTTTTAATCCATCTATACAGACCTCCATCAGGTTGCAAACTGAATATAATTTTTTTCTGCATCTACCTCTGAAAAAATATTTGGGCTTCCAGCTGTGTGTGGGACTTGTTCTATTAATCCATCTATACAGACCTCCATCAGGTTGCAAACTGAATATAATTTTTGTCTGCATCTACCTCTGAAAAATCTATGGGCTTCTAGCTGTGTGTGGGACTTGTTCTATTAGTCCATCTATACTGACCTCCATCAGGTTGCAAACTGAAAATAATTTTTTGTCTGCATCTAGCTCTGAAAAAATATTTGGCCTTCTAGCAGTGTGTGGGACTTTCTCTATTAGTCCATCTATACTGACTTCCATCAGGTTGCAAATTAAAAATAATTTTTATCTGCATGCAGCTCTGAAAAAATATTTGGCCTTCTAGCAGTGTGTGGGACTTTCTCTATTAGTCCATCTATACTGACCTCCATCAGGTTGCAAATTAAAAATAATTTTTATCTGCATCCAGCTCTGAAAAAATATTTGGCCTTCTAGCAGTGTGTGGGACTTTCTCTATTAGTCCATCTATACTGACCTCCATCAGGTTGCAAATTAAAAATAATTTTTTGTCTGCATCTAGCTCTGAAAAAACATTTGGCCTTCTAGCAGTGTGATGGACTTTCTCTATTAGTCCATCTATACTGACCTCCATCAGGTTGCAAACTGAATATATTTTTTTTCTGCATCTACCTCTGAAAAAATATTTGGGCTTCTAGCTGTGTGTGGGACTTTCTCTATTAGTCCATCTATACTGACCTTCATCAGGTTGCAAATTGAATATAATTTTTTTCTGCATCTAACCCAGCTAATAGTTTTGGCCTAATACCACAGTTTGGCCACTCAGCTCTGCTCGGTTCCCATCCATTGTTTTTTTGTGCAAACAACTCCAGAGTTGTGAATTAGTTAACCACCAAAATGAGTGGAAAAAGGCCTCCTGCTGGTGGAAAGGGGAATAGGCGTGTTGGGAAGGGGAAAAAAGGTTGTGTCCGTGGGGTAGGTGTTAAAGCAACAGTAACATCTGCAGAAGAAAGACCATCTTCCAGCCAAACTAAAATGTCTACTTCTTTTAGTGGACAATGTGATAAGATCCCTTTCTTACGGCCACGCCAATCGCTACAAATTCCAGATGAGGCACAAAAACAGCAGGTGCTTCAACGGATATCAAGTGCTCCTTTAAGTGGGCTCTCCTCCACATCAACTTCAACATCACAAATACTCCAGTCCTCAAAGGTGTCACCCCAATCGCACTTGCTTCCTCACAGCTCCCAAATCTCCAGCTGCCCCTCTGAGTATGAGGTAGAACAGATGGTTGAGTCTGCAGAGCTGTTTACTCATACTATAGCCTGGTAATCAGAGGTCGACTCCAGCGCTTCTGTGAATTCAGACGAGGAAATGATCTGCACTGATGCACAGAATCTTTATGAATCGGATCCAGGACCAGACGCAGAAGGTTCTGTCCATAATGTAGACCCTCATTCCCAAACTGTAACTCCTGTTGGTGGAGACAATGAGGAAGACGATGATGAGACTCAAATACCTGATTGGAGCGACAACTTTAGTTTTTTGTCAGGGCAGGAACAGGTTGGCTCTGAGGACGACGGGTGTGATAACGCACAGGGTGATGATGATGAGGTTGGAGATCCCACTTACTGTCAACCCACAGTCAGCCAAGAGATGAGGTCAGCAGAGGAGGTGGAGGAAGATGCTAGTGACGACGAGGTCAGGTTGCGCCTTCCTGGACAGAGACGTAGTACTGGAAGCACGTCAACAACTGCATCCTCAAACACAACTCTGCCTCTCACCACAAGTCGTGGTGGCTCTTCAGGTCGCATGGGTGCTAAGCCTTGCATAGCCTGTGCATTTTTTCAGATCGATAAAGATGACCCAACTCGTGTTATCTGTAACATTTGTCAGCAAAAGCTAAGTAGAGGCCAAAAAATACATAGTTTGAGTACTTCATGCATGAACCGGCACATGGACATGAAGCATAAGTTGCAGTGGGAAGCTCAGTGTGCTACAATGCGGCCTAGCCGGCCGGGCCAACCACCGTCTGCCATATCTTGTGCATCTGCGGCCTCTTCATCCTCTGTGACTGGGGGGACAGCAGTCACACCTGTTTTGGGGCGCAGACCTGCCACCTCTTTACCCGCAACAGCCAGCGTGATTGGCAGGTCATCATTTTCTTTGGAGGTGGTAACACCAGCTGGTGTTGAGCGCTGTCCGACATCGATAGCACCACCTTTGGATCAAGGCAACCTAACATGTCCGCCTGCATCTTCCTCACAGACCGGCAGTTTGCCGGGGACACCCTTATCAACCCCGTCTAAGCACAATAGCCAGCCCTCGGTCCCTCAGATGTGGACAAGTAAAAGACCATTTCCTCCTAGCCATGAGAAAGCTAAGAGGTTGAATTTCACCATCTGCAAGCTCTTGGCTACAGAAATGCTGCCTTTCTGCCTGGTGGACACAGAGGATTTTCGAGACCTTATGTCCGTCGCAGTGCCCCAGTACCAGATGCCCAGTCGGCACTACTTCTCAAAGAAAGGTGTGCCTGCGCTCCACCAGCATGTCGCACACAACATCACCGCTTCTTTGAGAAACTGTGTGTGACAGGGTGCATTTCACCACAGACACTTGGACGAGTAGGCATGGACAGGGGCGTTACATGTCGCTGACTGGGCACTGGGTAACTATGGTGACAGCAGGACAAGGGGCTGCTGTCCAAGTCTTGCCGTCCCCACGAGTTGTGCGTCAATCCTCTTTATGTCAAAGTTCCTCCACTGCTTCTGCCTCCTCAACCTCCTCTCGGTCTTCCACCTGCACCCAAAGCCTGTCTGGTCATGCCACAAGCTTTCTAACTGCGCAGAAGGGATCCTGCACATCTCCTTACTATGCTGGCAGTAGGGCTCAACGTCATCAGGCGGTTTTTACTTTGAAATGTCTGGGAAATGTGAGTCACACAGCTGAGGAGTTGTGGTCAGCTCTGGAGAACCAATTTCATGAATGGTTGTCTCCACTGGACCTGAAACCAGGGAAGGCCGTGTGCGACAATGCTGCAAATAAGGGTGCGGCCCTTCGCCGGGGCAATGTCACACACGTGCCTTGTATGGCTCACGTGTTGAACCTGGTAGTCCAGCAATTTTTAGCCCACTATCCCAGACTAGATGGCCTTCTGCAGAGGGCACGGTCGCTGTGTGCTCACTTCCGCCGTTCGCATCCCGCTGCTCAGCGACTTACATCTCTACAGAAGTCGTTGGGCCTGCCACTTCACCGGCTAAAATGCGATGTGCCTACCCGGTGGAATTCAACTCTGCACATGTTGCAGCGACTGTGGCAGCACCGACAAGCCCTGGTGCAATACGTTCTGACGTATAGACTGGGCCAACGAGATCCGGAGGTGGGGCAAATCACGGTGAAGGAGTGGTCTCAGATGAGGGACCTATGCACCCTTCTGCACAGTTTTGAAATGGCGACGAAGATGTTTAGTGCTGACGATGCCATTATCAGCATGACTATTCCGGTGATTTACATGCTGGAGCACATGTTAAACAGAATTCGGAGTCAGGTGGTGGCACAAGAGGAGGTGGAGGAAGTAGAGGAGGAGGAGTTGTATGCGGAAGGGCTAACATCTGCAAGGTCCAGATGGTCGGCAGCACCAAGGCGGCAGGCATGTGAGGGTGGGGGAGATGGTTTTACCAGGGCGCATGGTAGCAGCCAAACTAGTGAGGAAGGTGCAGGAGCCCAGGAAGAAGTGGAGGACGAACTGATGGAAGACTCATCAGATGAGGGAGACCTTGATCACATTTCTGTTGTGCGAGGTTGGGGGGAGAGGACAGAGGAAGGAAGCATGATTGTTACCTCGCCACCAACACAACAGGGACTTGGTGCTCCTGGATGCGCAATACACATGAGTGCCTTCTTGCTGCACTACCTGCAACATGACCCTCGAATTGTGAGAATTAGAAATAATCCTGACTACTGGGTTGCCACACTGTTAGATCCCCGGTACAAAAGTAAATTTGCAGAAATTATTCCTGCCATAGAAAGGGATGCACGCATGCAGGAGTATCAGCAGAGACTGTTGCAGAATCTTGCATGTGCTTTTCCACAAAACACCAGTGGTGCACGTAGTGAATCTCACAGTTCCAACTTGCCAACCGTGGGACCGTCAAGTGTTCAGCACTCAAACCGTAACAGAACCACAGTATCTGCTGGTAACATCAATTTTGCGCAATCATTTCACCACTTTTTTAGCCCATCCTTTGCAAGGCCACAGGAGACAAGAAGTCTGACACATAGTCAACGCCTAGAGACGATGGTACAGGAGTATCTCCAAGTAAACATTGAAGCCATGACTGTGTCACTGGACCCTTGCTCTTTTTAGGCTTCCAATCTGGATAAATGGCCGGAGCTAGCCACTTACGCCTTGGAGATCTTGTCATGCCCTGCAGCCAGTATTCTGTCTGAACGTGTGTTCAGCGCTGCTGGTGGTGTGCTGACAGATAAGCGCACGCGGCTCTCCACTGATAATGTAGACAGACTCACGTTCATAAAGATGAACAAATCATGGATCCGAAACGACTTTTCTACCCCTGTGTCATCCTGGGGAGAGTAAAAGCTTGATGATTGGTTAAAATCACCCTACCAACAGTTTTAAGCTTTCAAATTACTAATCATGTTTATCTGTATCGTGGCTGGAAAATAATTTGGGCTTTGTAGCAGTGTGCAGCACTGATTCTATTAGGCCATCTATAATAAGCTCCACCAGATTTAAAATTACTAATCATGTTTATCTGTATCTTGACTGGAAAATAATTTGGGCTTTGTAGCAGTGTGCAGCACTGATCCTATTAGGCCATCTATACTAAGCTCCACCAGATTTAAAATTAATAATAATTTTTAGCTGCATCTAGCCCGGAAAATAATTTTGGGGCTCTGAGATGCGCAAGACACATAAGTGCCTTCTTGCTGCACTACTTGCAACATGACCCTCATATTGTCAGAATTCGAAGTAATCATGTCTACTGGGTTGCCACACTCTTAGATCCCCCAAACTTTTCGATCAACCTTTTCATTTTAATAAAGACCAAAAAAATGGTCATTTTTGAAATTATAAGCATTAGCATGTTATTAGAAACTGAAATCAAACAGTTTTCAACTCAAAACTTTATTCTAGGTGATGTTACATTTTCACATAGGACCCCTTGTTCGAAAGGAGCTTCTGAACGCTCTCGTCCATTGAATTTGTCAGGTTTTGGATGGTTTCTGCTTCAATTGTTTTGCATGAGGACAGAATACCCTCCCAGAGCTGTTGTTTAGATGTGAACTGCCTCCCGCCATCATAGACACTCCTTTTGATGATGCTCCAGAGGTTCTGAATGGGGTAGAGGTCAGGGGAGCATTTGGGTCACACCATAAGTTTGGCCCCTTTTAGTAGAGGTCAGGGGAGCATTTGGGTCACACCATAAGTTTGGCCCCTTTTATGCCCATATCAGCCAGAGATGCAGATATTTTATGTGCAGCATGAGATGGTGCATTATTATGCAAAAAAATGATCTTGCTGTGAAATACATGGTTCTTCTTCTTGAACCATGGCAGGAAGTGCTGTTTGAGAAAATCCACATACATTATGGAGTTCATCTTTAGCGCCTTCAGGGATCCTAAAGGGGCCGACAATCTCTCTCCCCATGATTCCAGCCCAAAACATTACTCCACCTCCTCCTTGTTGGTGCTGTAGCCGTGTTTGCGTGGGGTGTCCATCAACCAGCCATCCTTCACTCCATCCATCTGGACCATCGAGCGCTGCACGGCACTCATCCGTGAACAAAACAGTTTTGAAATCAGTCTTCATGTAATGTTTGGCCCACTGGACCCGTTTCTGCTTGTGTGAAGTGGATAGAGGAGGTCAACAAGATAGCATATGCACAGCTGCAAACCTCTGAAGGACCCTGCATCTTGTTGTTCGGGGGACGTTGGAGGCACCAGCAGCTTCAAAAACTTGTCTGCTGCTATGACAAGGCTTTTTTGCCTCTGCTCTTTTAACCTGACGTAATTGCCTGTAGGAAAGAGTCCTCAATTTGCCCTTATTAGCACGCACACGTGTGTACTGTGAATCAGCTACATACTTCTTGATTGCCAAGACACTTCATCCTGATCATCGCACAATGTTGATTGTAGTCATGCCTTGACATAAACACTCCACAATTTGTTGCTTCTCAGCAGCCGACACGTCCTTTTTCTTTCCCATTTTGGCAGAAAATGTAGGCTGCTTAATAATGTGAGACAGCCTTCTTAAATAGTCTTGCCTTTCATTGGACACACCTGCCAAACTAATTAGCACAGGTGTCTGCAATTGCTTACAGTGATATAAAGAGCCCTGACACACATCACCATCAATGAGTTTAACTGACAAACAAACAAATTCTTCCCTTATCACTCCTAAACACTTTTTGCATAATAATTTGGAACACAGTGTACATGTGCTTTTCCACAAAACACCAGTGGTTCACGTAGTGAATCTTACAGTTCTAACTTGCCAACCGTGGTCTGTATGGAGTTGTTCATTAAAGGGCCCAAAATTAAGATAACATAGATGGGAGAGGTCTCTATGAATAGGAATTCCTAAGTATTTGATACCCTGTGAGGGCCAGGCAAAGGTAAAGTTGGACTGGATGGAATCCTATATGGATTTGGGGAGGGAGACATCGAGGGCCTCAGACTTCACTGCATTGATTTTAAAATTTGACCATGTAACAAAGTGATCTATTTCAGCCATAACAGCATGGATGGATATATGTGATTGAGTGATATATACTAGTATATCATCAGCAAATAGAGAGCACTTGTACTCGGTGCCTCCCACCTCAATCCACCTAATATTGGGGTTATGGCAAATTGATGAGAACAGGTGCTCTGTCACTAGGATGTATAAGAGAGGGGACAGAGGACATCCCTGCCTTGTCCCATTGGTGATTGTGAAAGGTGATGAAAATGTTCTGATGCACCCCCTGGGCCTTGGGACACCCGGAGCCGGACCCTTTTTGGTGGATGCTGGTGGTTGTAGTCTTCGTGGCGGCGACCCGGTTCCGTGGCTCAGGGTGGTCAAACCAGTGGCGGAACTATTTATGTGGTTTTGATGTTTAAATGTCCGACTACGCCACCCGTGGATTGCGGTCAGAGTGAACCGCCGCTGCAGGGCAGACCGCTGAGGCTGGTGTTGTGGGTGCAGCAGAGCGTAGCATAACTCCCCACGGGAGGAGTATAGCCTCAGGGCAGTGTATGAGGAGGATGGGGGTGATGGTGCAGGGCAGCAGCAGTAACGACACGGAGTCAGTGATGCAGTCCAGGGCCTTTACTCACAGTTCTTATTATCCAGACCACGTCTGCAGGTAACGGCTGCCCACGTCGTACTGTGCTCACCAGTTGAGGGGCTCAGACAACTCCCAGGTAACTTTGGAGAGCTTCACAGGACCCCCTTTGTGTGTCCTTTGTCAGGCCTTTCTTACCAACCCTTCTGTCCGGCTGCCTCGGGCCTCCTCTTGGTAAACTTGGCGCCAGTTTCCCTGACCCTATG
Organism: Phyllobates terribilis; assembly: GCF_046119375.1. NCBI lineage: Eukaryota > Metazoa > Chordata > Amphibia > Anura > Dendrobatidae > Phyllobates > Phyllobates terribilis. Next base: position 910,220,058 of record NW_027362763.1, on the reverse strand, counting down.
TGCTGCCCTCCTAGTGGGTGTAGCGAGGGGCTGCGCCACATAAAATGTCACAGCCTCCGGTTTCTAGCTGAGGGTCGTTTCCTGCCTCCACTAGTTTCGGGGACCGGTCTCCCCCTTTGGCCTGACCCCTCCATGCAGGTGGATTCGGGCGTGCGGTGGCGACTCACCCGTCTGCACCCCTGGGATCCCTTCGTTCCTCGTTCCTGGAGCCTTCTCCGCTCCTCTTCCTTCCTTCTCCCTCTTCCAGGCCTGGGCCTCTGTTACTAGGCCCGCCTCCGGAGCAGAGCTCATGCAGAGCCCCTGCTCCCTGCCACTTCTGCTCAGACTTCTCTGCACTGAACTAAGATGGTGCCCACCTTTTATACTCCCTTCTCAATGCACCCAGGAACTGCTTCCTCCCTGCTCCTGCACTACAGGGTTGCCCTTCCTCAGTGTTCCCTACCCCCACTCCAGCCAGGGACAGGGACTGTCGTGCCCATCTCAGGGGCATATTGGTAGCCCTGCCCCACGGCAATGTGGTGTAATGCATGCAGGTGTCGGGTCCTGATCCTCAATCCATCCTTACCTGAGAGTGAGATATCACACCTCTGGGTGAGGTGCAATACCTCTGTAGCAACCGAGCCCTCAGGGTGCTACAGTTCCATTTATCTTCAGCCTAGGTGACGTATTGCGATACAGGGCCGTGATTTTGGCTATAAAAGGGTCCCCTAGACCCCTACCCCAAGCTTTTTAAGAGAATCATATATGGCGTGCCAGGAGACTCTATGGAATGCTTTCTCAGCATCCAACGAGAGTATCTAATTACAAATTTTTAACTGCATCTAGCCCAGGAAATACTTTGTGCCTAGTAGCAGTGTCTGCTAGTCAGCGGATTATCCCGGCTGTTAAGCAAGCTACACCACCTGTAGTTTGGACACTTAATTTTTTCAAAGGAAATGCTTCGGGACCACGGGATACTCAGTGAAGAGCATCAGGAGGCACCCCAAGGCATAGGGGCTGGGACTGGCAGTAGGATGCCTTGCGGTGGACAGCCGAGCTCGATCCTTATAAAAGCTTTTTAACTGCAGCAGCTTTAGTGGACGCTACTGGAGCTGGAATTACGCGGCTGCTGGCATGAGACTTGCCCTCCAATAGATCCTTGTAAATGGATTTAAAGTGTATTCATTCAAATTAGAGAGACAATTTAAATTAAAAAGCTTAGAGCTGCCTCCACCACAGGGGGGCTCGCTCGACCCACCAGCGGACAGGCACCAGTATTGGGAGAGGGGGGCTGGCCGTCAGGGTTCACCGCGGCTCTGGCACAAACCCGGCGACACGGAGGTGGCACGGGCAGGAGCGGACTGAACGTGTCGGCTTCTCACTATTTGGATTTTAGAAGGGCATGACATGCCTATATCTGTGTCTCCCCCTCCTTTTACTCCTCCACCTCTTTTCTTTTCTCATGACTATATGTACTTGTCACTTTTCCATGTGTTAGTTGTGTCTTCTGAGCAGTTTGTCAGCTTTTGGACACCTTTGAAGGTGTTTTCTATGTGTTTCTATGTGTTTTTGTTTGCCTGCCATTGGTTTTAACGGTGTTCGAAGGTGTTCGACGAACAGTTCGACGAACAGTTCGGCGAACACACGGGTGTTCGACGAACCGAACCGAACTCGAACACTACGGGGGTGGCTCAACACTACAGATAACACGAGTTGGCCCATCTTTATCGATCTGAAAAAATGCCCAGGCTATGCAAGGCTTAGCACCCATGCGACCTGAAGAGCCACCACGACTTGTGGTGAGAGGCAGAGTTGTGTTTGAGGATGCAGTTGTTGACGTGCTTCCAGTACTACGTCTCTGTCCAGGAAGACGCAACCTGACCTCGTCGTCACTAGCATCCTCCTCCACCTCCTCTGCTGACCTCATCTCTTGGCTGACTGTGGGTTGACAGTAAGTGGGATCTCCAACCTCATCATCATCACCCTGTGCGTTATCACACCCATCGTCCTCAGAGCCAACCTGTTCCTGCCCTGACAAAAAACTAAAGTTGTCGCTCCAATCAGGTATTTGAGTCTCATCATCGTCTTCCTCATTGTCTCCACCAACAGGAGTTACAGTTTGGGAATGAGGGTCTACATTATGGTCAGAACCTTCTGCGTCTGTTCCTGGATCCGACTCATAAAGATTCTGGGCATCAGTGCAGATCATTTCCTCGTCTGAATTCACAGAAGCGCTGGAGTTGACCTCTGATTCCCAGGCTATAGTATGAGTAAACAGCTCTGCAGACTCAACCATCTGTTCTACCTCATACTCAGACGGGCAGCTGGAGATTTGGGAGCTGTGAGGAAGCAAGTGCGATTAGGGTGACACCTTTGAGGACTGGAGTATTTGTGATGTTGAAGTTGATGTGGAGGAGAGCCCACGTAAAGGAACACTTGATATCCGTTGAAGCACCTGCTGTTTTTGTGCCTCATCTGGAATTTGTAGCGATTGGCGTGGCCGTAAGAAAGGGATCTTATCACATTGTCCGCTAAAAGAAGTAGACATTTTAGTTTGGCTGGAAGATGGTCTTTCTTCTGCAGATGTTGCTGTTGCTTTAACACCTACCCCACGGACACAACCTTTTTTCCCCTTCCCAACACGCCTATTCCCCTTTCCACCAGCAGCAGGCCTTTTTCCACTCATTTTGGTGGTTAACTAATTCACAACTCTGGAGTTGTTTGCACAAAAAAAAAAAGGATGGGAACCGAGCAGAGCTGAGTGGCCAAACTGTGATATTAGGCCAAAACTATTGGCTGGGTTAGATGCAGAAAAAAATGATATTCAATTTGCAACCTGATGGAGGTCAGTATAGATGGATTAATAGAACAAGTCCCACACACAGCTAGAAGCCCAAATATTTTTTCAGAGGTAGATGCAGAAAAAAATTATATTCAGATTGCAACCTGATGGAGGTCAGTATAGATGGACTAATAGAACAAGTCCCACACACTGCTAGAAGGCCAAATATTTTTTCAGATCTAGATGCAGAAAAAAATTATATTCAGTTTGCAACCTGATGGAGGTCAGTATAGATGGACTAATAGAGAAAGTCCCACACACTGCTAGAAGGCCAAATATTTTTTCAGAGCTAGATGCAGACAAAAAATTATTTTTAATTTGCAACCTGATGGAGGTCAGTATAGATGGACTAATAGAGAAAGTCCCACACACTGCTAGAAGGCCAAATATTTTTTCAGAGCTAGATGCAGAAAAAAATTATATTCAGTTTGCAACCTGATGGAGGTCAGTATAGATGGACTAATAGAACAAGTCCCACACACAGCTAGAAGCCCAAATATTTTTTCAGAGGTAGATGCAGAAAAAAATTATATTCAGTTTGCAACCTGATGGAGGTCAGTATAGATGGACTAATAGAGCAAGTCCCACACACAGCTAGAAGCCCAAATATTTTTTCAGAGCTAGATGCAGACAAAAAATTATTTTTATTTGCAACCTGATGGAGGTCAGTATAGATGGACTAAAAGAGAAAGTCCCACACACTGCTAGAAGGCCAAATATTTTTTCAGTGCTAGATGCAGATAAAAATTATTTTTAATTTGCAACCTGATGGAGGTCAGTATAGATGGACTAATAGAGAAAGTCCCACACACTGCTAGAAGGCCAAATATTATTTCAGAGCTAGATGCAGATAAAAATTATTTTTCATTTGCAACCTGATGGAGGTCAGTATAGATGGAGTAATAGAGAAAGTCCCACACACTGCTAGAAGGCCAAATATTTTTTCAGAGCTAGATGCAGAAAAAAATTATATTCAGTTTGCAACCTGATGGAGGTCAGTATAGATGGACTAATAGAACAAGTCCCACACACAGCTAGAAGCCCAAATATTTTTTCAGAGGTAGATGCAGAAAAAAATTATTTTTAATTTGCAACCTGATGAAGGTCAGTATAGATGGACTCATAGAAAAAGTCCCACACACTGCTAGAAGGCCAAATATTTTTTCAGAGCTAGATGCAGACAAAAAATTATTTTGAATTTGCAACGTGATGGAGGTCAGTATAGATGGACTAATAGAACAAGTCCCACACACTGCCAGAAGGCCAAATATTTTTTCAGAGCTAGATGCAGAAAAAAATTATATTCAGTTTTCAACCTGATGAAGGTCAGTATAGATGGACTAATAGAACAAGTCCCACACACTGCTAGAAGCCCAAATATTTTTTCAGAGCTAGATGCAGAAAAAAATTATATTCAATTTGCAACCTGATGGAGGTCAGTATAGATGGACTAATAGAATGATGCTATGCCCAAAAGATTTTACTTCACTAGGTGCAGTAAAAAAATTGGTATTCTACACACAGGTGGTATATCTTGCAACACAGATAGGCTACTCAACTGACTAACAGACTCTGCAATAGGCCAAAAAGGATTAGCTTTGCTAGATTCAGCCAAATGCTGTGAAAAAAACTTGCACAGCACTGGCACAGACCTGCCTGGCAAAAACTGATAGGAACTGATGTAACCTAGTCCTGAAAAGGACTGCAATTACAATTTGGCTTTACTCCCACAACCTCTCTATTTAAGAGCACAGACCTGCCTGATAAAAGTCGTAGGAAATGCTGTAACCTAGTCCTTAAAAGGACTGCAATCACAACTATTCCCTACTCCCAAGCTATCTGTAGATTTGTGCGAAAATTAGCTTGAAATTAACAAGGTATAGCGCACACAGCAACAGCGGTGCCGTCTAACACGCAGCTGCAGCAGTGAGAAAATGGTGGCGACGGGGAAAATGGCTTGGTCTTATAGGGCAAGGACATGTGACATACACTGCCAATGACACATGCCCTTGCTTGTGTGAAAAAAAGCACTTCGCTCCGTGTGTGCGCTGCTGATAGGCTGACAGATTGCACCTCCCCACTGTAAATGCGGGAAAGAGAAAAAAAAATGGAGATCTTCATTATTCCTGCAGAGATCCATCCCCTGCCCCTCCCCCCGCCCCGCTGTACACTCAAACTGCGTATTAACATTAATTTTCATCATTACTGAGAAAAAATCCAGTTATGATTTTGGTGCACGAACAGTTATCGAACATAACCTCGAACAGCCGAATTTTTCTCAAATCGTTTGTGTTCGACGAACGGCTCGAACACCGCCCAAAACAGCTCGAATTTGAGATTGGCGAACAGTTTGAGTCGAACAACGCTCATCTCTAATCCAGTCCTTGTTGAATTTAATCAGAGTAAGTCTGTCTGCATTTTCTGTGGCGTGTGCACCTATCAGTGCTGATTGCTCCTGCGGAACTGAAAACACGCTCTGACACCACAATAGCAGCCAGGCAGGCCAGTACCTCCAAGGCATATTGTGATGAACCTGTAGCCGCCATCTTGGTAATGATAAATCATATCCAGGGATGGCCACACTTCAGCAGCCCCCACCCTTGGGACCTTCTGTTAAAACGTCAACTAGATAGTTTCCCCCCATCCAGGCTCCTGTAAGATAAGAAGCCTACTTAACACTTGAATGCTAGGAGCTTCAAAGACTTCGAGAGGAAACACAGCCAGCAGGGGGGGGTGCTTCGTCTATCTGTACCTGACCATTTGTCCCATAGGACTAGTTTCTTTGTCTGTCACAAGCATGGAGGCATAAGATATAGAAACATGAAAAGTACACGCATGTTGCATGGGATGGGCCAATAAAAAAATATCACGGCGTCCCGGAGCCATTGCGCACACAAGCCTCCGCGGTAGACGTTTGTACGTGCTCTGGAAGCCAAGATATAGCGCGGAGCCATTCCTGAGGACCGTATGGTATCATAATTGATATCAAAAGGTCGGTTACGGCGGCCCGAATCCATGGGAACCCCTGGGGGTATCATGAGACCATCCCAGAAGAAGTTATTGGGTTCCATAGAATTTGGGTTTCTGATCGAAGTTAGACCTGAGGGTGGAGACTGAGTCAGCTGACCTCACCAGCAGTGGGCGGGACGGGGCAGGTAAGATAGCAGGACAGACAAGAGACAAGTCAGTCTTGACCCAAGAGTGGTGTGCTGAACATCTGAGCACCAGCTGAGGCCACCAAGGGGAGGAGCAGTTTGACCATGCGGTGGTAGGCCTCAGCCTGTAACAAAGAACCGTGCCTGCGATCGCAGAATCCTCTCCCTGCGTCACAAGAAAATCAAGAAACCGGTAACTGATATGCTGTGGTGATTCTGTGTGTTGTATTCCATTGTTGTATAGTTTAGCCTGACCTTATACCTGTGTATATTTAGTTGTATATCGTGTATCTAGTGTATTATTATAATCAATTACCTCAAGTAATTGTGGGCCTGCCTTTTATTCTGCATAACGAACGCACGTCCGTGTGAGCTCGGCTCAAGCCAAAAACGCTACCCAGGGTTGGTTCCTGACCCGATATAGGCCCATTCACGGACTGGGCGTATATCTAAAATAGGGACTGGTGGCAGCATACCAACTGGGGATTGGGGAAGGCTGGTAGTGACGGTCGGAGGTTCAGATATATATATTCCTGGCGCGGCCAAGGAAGATATATATACCGCCCTCACTACAGAGGGCCCCGATACCCAGTAGGTTACAGGACAGTCTCTCTGGCGACCGCTTATCCTAGGTGCAGTTCCTTGACTGACCTGAGGCTAAGAGGGCGCTAGCGAGTTGTGCTGTGTAGTGACGTTGAAGGGATAACACACTACCGTGTTCCCTGCGCTGGTTGCAGCTACCTGGCACTACTTTCTCTAGGTGCAGTACCTTGACTGACCTGAGAGGTAAGGGGGCGCCAGAGAGCTGCACCCACCGGCCGGCTTTCATCACATTGGTGGCAGAGCGGTGGGATTGCAGAATAATAGTGTTGTGGGACCCCTACTCCCAGGCACTAAAGACTGCCAGTGGTAACTTCCACTGCTGGAGTCTTAAGGTCAGCCCAACGTTAGACGGTCAGGCTAAAAGTATAACAAGGTGTGTGCAAACTCAGGGTTGCAGCGGTGTCGGTTACCAAGATGGCAGACGGCACCAGGAGCAAGACCCTGCAAGAGGCTAATGCTACGGTCCGTGTGGCAGGAGGGGAGGACATTGTTACTCATGGCGAGGAGGAGTCCAGCCCGGGCACCTCAGGGAGCCAGTCCCCAGTATACGGTCCCGCAGTGGGCTGCCCACCACCTACCCAGCCCAGCCTGTCCAGATCACAAGCCCTTTTACAAGCGGCTATGGCAAGTCTCCAGTCTCATGGCGATGCCGTCTACAAAACCCTCCTGGCAGCATCAGAGAAGGCAGCGGAGGAGGAGCGTGCAGAGCGGGCTGCGGAGCGGGCTGCGGAGCGGGCTGCGGAGCGTGAAGCTGCAGAGCGCCGGGAGGTTGCGGAGCGTGCAGAGCGAGCTGCGGAGCGCCAGCACCAACTGGACCTGGCCCAGCGGGGGCTTCCGCTAGAGCAACCAACCCATCAGGAGACCAAGTCGTCCAAAGTCCGAGCTGAGGACTTCCCTCTACTGGAGAAGGATGGGGACCTGGACTCCTTTCTGGTGGCATTTGAACGGACCTGTCTTCAGCACCATCTGGCCCGGGATCAGTGGGCCAGATACCTGACCCCCCGTTTGAGGGGTAAGTCCCTGGATGCCTTGGGGGACTTACCTGCCGGGGAGGTACAGAACTACGACTGCATCAAGCGGGCCCTGATCCGACAGTACAACCTCACTCCCGAGTCGTACCGCCAGAAGTTCCGGAGCCTGCTGCGTGGCCCCAAGGACACCTGGACCGATCATATGCGGGCGCTGTTGAGAGCCGCAGAGCACTGGACCTCGGGTCTAGCGCTTACTACCCGCCAGGAGGTCCAGGAACTGTTCGTCACGGAGCAGTTCTTGTGGAACTGCCCAGAGGACCTCCGACAGTTCCTCCGTGACCGAAAACCAACAGGGGCTTCTGCTACAGCCGCCCTGGCAGACGAGTATGCCAATAACAGGGCGCCTGAGCTGAAGAAGTCTGCCAGCAGCACCTGGAGAGGGGGTAAGCCCAGTCATGCCCCTGTTTCCCCGGCCCCTAGAACACAAGGGGTGTATCCCCCTGTTGCCCTCTCCAGGCAAGGACCAGACGTAAGACGTTGTCATCTATGCAACAAACCAGGACACTTTAGGGCTGAGTGTCCCCAGCGCCAAAAGACCCCATCCCAGTCCCAGAGAGCGCCCAATGTTTTGTGTGTGGGAGGGGGTGGTGGTAGGTCCCTGGACAACATCCAACCCGTCACCATAGGCCGTTCTGCGGTCATGGGACTGCGGGACACGGGCGCTGAACGAACACTGGTACGGCCTGAGGTGGTGTCCCCCCAGGACTTGGTACCAGGGAAGACTCTTTCCGTCTCCGGGGTTGGAGGCGTGGAGCCGGCACTTCCCGTTGCCATGGTGTATTTGGACTGGGGTGCCGGAAGGGGGATGCGGGAGGTGGGAGTAACGCCAAATATTCCCGCAAATGTTTTATTAGGGACCGACTTGGGGCGTCTAGTATCGCAGTATGTCCCCTCTGAACCCCCAAGTTCGGCCCCCCAAGAGTGTATTGATTTGTCTGCTGCTAATGCCAACCATGTTGTATGTAGTGTGTGTCCTGCTGAGGAGGAGGGAGTGAAACCTGAGGGTAACACCTGCACAGACACAACACAAACAGGGTTAGTGAAAGCAGGTGGGGAGTGTGGGGATGCCCGCAGAGGTGCTCAGCCGGCGTGCCGTGACCTCTTGTCCTCCGGTGAGGGAGGGGGCGGGCAGGATTCTGTAGAGGGAAGCTCAGGGATGGAGAGGGGGGCAGCTACCGGCAGTGTAGGGCTCCCAGGGGTATCCAGGCTGCTGAGTATAGGCCCACTGCAGGGGGAGGAACAGGCCATGGGAGGTGGGGGTGTCCCAAGAGAGGAGCCGCCAGGTAAGACCCCAGGGCAGGAGTTCCCCACATCCGAGATGTCCAAAGGCCTAGGAAGCCTGCCTGATCGGGCGGCTTGGTCAGAAACAGAGGGGAAGCAGGCACTACCCACGGTCACAGCGGTCATAGCCGATGTCACCAGGAGTGGGAGCGTCGGAGCCCAAGGAGCCTTGCAGAGGTCCGACGGCTTCCCCACTTCTGACCAAGTGTCTGCCGGGTCAGACAGCGGCCAGGTGACATGCCCGGAGGGGCTGACGGAGGATGTGGCAGTTTCGTCGATTCTGGCCACATCAAGTCAGGAATTTCAGGCTGCGTTGGAAGCAGACGACAGCCTGAAAGCTCTCAAGGAACAGGCGGCACAGCCTCCCATGGAGTCAGACTGCGAGCGTGTGGTCTGGGACCAGGGACGGCTGTACCGGGTAACGGTCCAGCAGGGTTCACCGGAGGCGTGGCCCAGGGACCGACAGTTAGTGGTACCCTATCCATTCAGGGCGGAATTGTTGCGGATCGCACACGAGATTCCGATGGCCGGACACCTAGGGATCGCTAAAACCAAGGCCAGGATAGCTCAGCATTTCTACTGGCCTGGGATGGGAGCCGCGGTGGGTGCCTACTGCCGTTCGTGTGACACCTGTCAGAGGGTGGGGAAGGCGGGGCCGCGCCCCAAAGCCCCACTGGTAACTCTGCCAATCATCGAAGAGCCTTTCTCGAGGGTCGCTGTGGATCTTATTGGACCTCTGTCCACTCCCAGCCACTCCGGGAAATGCTTCATACTCACGGTAGTGGACTATGCCACCCGGTACCCGGAAGCGGTAGCTTTGTCGTCCATTCGGGCCGACAAGGTGGCTACCGCCTTACTGGAGATCTTCTCCAGAGTGGGTTTCCCCCAAGAAATGCTCACCGACCGAGGGACCCAGTTCATGTCGCGGCTGATGGAGTCCCTCTGTAAGCAAATGCAGGTGCAACATCTGGTGGCCAGCCCGTATCACCCACAGACTAATGGCCTGTGTGAGCGGTTCAATGGCACCTTAAAGCAGATGCTTAAGATGTTGGTCGACTCCCACGGGAGAGACTGGGAGCGTTACCTCCCACACCTCCTATTTGCTTACCGGGAGGTTCCGCAGGCCTCAACGGGGTTCTCCCCCTTTGAGCTCCTGTACGGGCGACGGGTACGGGGCCCCCTGGCTCTGGTGAAGGAAGCATGGGAAGGGGATTTGGCCACCCCGGAGGTGTCGGTCATCGAGTATGTCGTGCGCCACCGGGACAGGATGATGGCCTTGGCAAAGCTGGTGCAGGACAATATGGCCCAGGCCCAGGCCGACCAGAAGCGGTGGTACGACCAGAATGCTTGTGAGAGGACCTACCAGGTGGGTCAAAAGGTGTGGGTACTGGTCCCCGTACCACAGAACAAGCTTCAGGCAGCCTGGGAAGGTCCCTACTTCGTGCACCAGAAACTCAACGCCGTCACCTATCTGGTCACCCTGGATCACGCCCGTGGAAGGAGGAAGGCCTTCCACGTGAACATGATGAAGGCTCATCATGAGCGGGAAGCGACTGCCCACCCAGTGTGCAACCTTCCCGAGGAAGGAGAGGTAGAAACCCTCCTGGATCTGCTCACCCAAGCCAAGGCGGGTGGGTCCATCGAGGATGTGGGGGTTGGCCACCAGCTCACGGAGGACCAACGGTCCCAGCTGGGGACCACCCTGCACCCCTTCCGGGGGCTGTTCAGCAGCCTGCCCGGAAGGACTGAGATGGCTGTCCACGACGTGGACACTGGCGATCACCCGCCGATCCGGCGTTCAGCATATCGGGTCTCTTTCGAGGTGCAGGGAAACATGCGCCAAGAGATAGACGAGATGCTGAAGCTGGGGGTGATCCAGGCATCCAGCAGCGCGTGGGCCTCGCCTGTAGTCCTCGTACCAAAGAAGGACCGAACTACACGGTTCTGCGTGGACTACCGGGGGCTCAACGCTGTAACGGCCACCGATGCGTTCCCCATACCACGCATCGATGACCTGCTCGATCGGATGGCCGGGGCTAAGTACCTGACCATCATGGATCTGAGCCGGGGGTACTGGCAGATTCCTCTGACCCCCGCGGCAAGGGAACGCTCTGCCTTTATCACCCCTTTTGGACTGTACGAGTCCACAGTGATGCCATTCGGCATGAAGAATGCCCCTGCCACTTTTCAGCGGATGGTCAATACGCTGCTTGAGGGACTTGAAGGGTACGCGGCTGCGTACTTGGACGATATTGCAGTCTTCAGTCCCACTTGGGAGGATCACCTAGAGCACCTGCGGCAGGTGCTCGGTCGGATCCACCGGGCAGGCTTGACCATCAAGCCGGAAAAGTGCCAGCTGGGCATGAGTGAGGTCCTCTACCTGGGTCACCGGGTAGGCGGGGGGGTTCTGAAGCCAGAACCGGGGAAAGTGGATGCCATCGCATCCTGGCCCACTCCTAGGACCAAAAAGCAGGTGATGTCCTTCTTGGGGACCGCCGGGTACTATAGGAGGTTCGTCCCACACTATAGCACCCTGGCCAAGCCCCTGACGGACCTCACCAAGAAGAAGCTGCCCGTCGCAGTCGACTGGACAGTCGCCTGCGAGACAGCTTTCGGGGCACTCAAGGCCGCCCTAAGTAGCTCCCCTGTACTGCAAGCTGCCGACTTCGACCGGCCGTTTGTGGTACAGACCGACGCCAGTGACTTTGGCCTCGGTGCTGTGCTAAGTCAGGTCAACACGACAGGCCAGGAACATCCTGTCTTGTACCTGAGCCGGAAGCTACTGCCCCGGGAGGTGGCTTACTCCACGGTGGAAAAAGAATGCCTGGCAATTGTATGGGCCCTGCAGCGTCTGCAGCCCTACTTGTACGGGAGCCATTTCACCGTGGAGACGGACCACAACCCCCTCAGCTGGTTACACACGGTCTCTGGGTCGAATGGCAGGTTGCTACGCTGGAGCCTCGCTCTCCAGCAGTACCACTTCTCCATTCGCCACAGAAGAGGCCGTGACCACGGTAACGCTGACGGGTTATCCCGGCAAGGGGAGGGTGCAGAAGGACGCACGGGGGAACACAGGAATGTGCTACCCCCTCGCGCCCTCGTATAGGGGGAGGTGTGATGAACCTGTAGCCGCCATCTTGGTAATGATAAATCATATCCAGGGATGGCCACACTTCAGCAGCCCCCACCCTTGGGACCTTCTGTTAAAACGTCAACTAGATAGTTTCCCCCCATCCAGGCTCCTGTAAGATAAGAAGCCTACTTAACACTTGAATGCTAGGAGCTTCAAAGACTTCGAGAGGAAACACAGCCAGCAGGGGGGGGTGCTTCGTCTATCTGTACCTGACCATTTGTCCCATAGGACTAGTTTCTTTGTCTGTCACAAGCATGGAGGCATAAGATATAGAAACATGAAAAGTACACGCATGTTGCATGGGATGGGCCAATAAAAAAATATCACGGCGTCCCGGAGCCATTGCGCACACAAGCCTCCGCGGTAGACGTTTGTACGTGCTCTGGAAGCCAAGATATAGCGCGGAGCCATTCCTGAGGACCGTATGGTATCATAATTGATATCAAAAGGTCGGTTACGGCGGCCCGAATCCATGGGAACCCCTGGGGGTATCATGAGACCATCCCAGAAGAAGTTATTGGGTTCCATAGAATTTGGGCTTCTGATCGAAGTTAGACCTGAGGGTGGAGACTGAGTCAGCTGACCTCACCAGCAGTGGGCGGGACGGGGCAGGTAAGATAGCAGGACAGACAAGAGACAAGTCAGTCTTGACCCAAGAGTGGTGTGCTGAACATCTGAGCACCAGCTGAGGCCACCAAGGGGAGGAGCAGTTTGACCATGCGGTGGTAGGCCTCAGCCTGTAACAAAGAACCGTGCCTGCGATCGCAGAATCCTCTCCCTGCGTCATAAGAAAATCAAGAAACCGGTAACTGATATGCTGTGGTGATTCTGTGTGTTGTATTCCATTGTTGTATAGTTTAGCCTGACCTTATACCTGTGTATATTTAGTTGTATATCGTGTATCTAGTGTATTATTATAATCAATTACCTCAAGTAATTGTGGGCCTGCCTTTTATTCTGCATAACGAACGCACGTCCGTGTGAGCTCGGCTCAAGCCAAAAACGCTACCCAGGGTTGGTTCCTGACCCGATATAGGCCCATTCACGGACTGGGCGTATATCTAAAATAGGGACTGGTGGCAGCATACCAACTGGGGATTGGGGAAGGCTGGTAGTGACGGTCGGAGGTTCAGATATATATATTCCTGGCGCGGCCAAGGAAGATATATATACCGCCCTCACTACAGAGGGCCCCGATACCCAGTAGGTTACAGGACAGTCTCTCTGGCGACCGCTTATCCTAGGTGCAGTTCCTTGACTGACCTGAGGCTAAGAGGGCGCTAGCGAGTTGTGCTGTGTAGTGACGTTGAAGGGATAACACACTACCGTGTTCCCTGCGCTGGTTGCAGCTACCTGGCACTACTTTCTCTAGGTGCAGTACCTTGACTGACCTGAGAGGTAAGGGGGCGCCAGAGAGCTGCACCCACCGGCCGGCTTTCATCACACATATAAATAGAGGTCGGGCCAAGTGTTCAGCTTAGACACCCAATAATTAAAAGGAACTGAAGCATCAAAAAGGACACATGTATGGTCACTTAAGTACCCCTTGACCATGTTCTGAAACTTATCCCTCCTTGTCATTGTTACAGGTACAGATAGCCCTTGCTGTTGTGCTGTTTTATTGAAAATTGCCCAATTTGTGCACATCACCCCCCCCCCACCTCTGTTGGAGCTGGTGTTCGTGTCTCTCCCCATTATCCCTTGGTCTTGAAAAGAGCCGGTACCTCTGCCACGAGCATTGTCTGAGGGTGATGTTTTCAGCAACTGATCTACAAAGGCCCTCTTGAACGATTCAATTGTAAAACTCTTTGATGATTCCAAACGGAGAGAAGGAAATTTCTCCTTGTACCATGGATCGAGAAAGGTGGCCAACCAGTATAGGTTGTTGGATAAAATGTGTGTCATGCACATTTTCTTGCCACAGACACTTACACATGAACTGTGCCATGTGGGCCAAGCTGCAAAAAGGCGAATGTTCTGTGTCCCCAACAGTAGAAACAGTACCCATCCTCTCGTCACGCTGAGTCATCTCCTTCTCCTCCTTCACCTCCTCCTCTCCAGCCCATCCAGACTGGACAGACATGAAGCTTGGGTTGGGTGTCCCCTCTGTAGCATTACGAGTCCACTTGGTAGCACAGAAAAACAAGTCCTCTCTCTTCTCATCTTCCTTCTCATCACCCAAAGTTGCCTCAGAATATTGGCTGGGCTGGGTAGTATCATCCATTGGGAAATCTGTCTCTATACCAACATGCTGGGCACTCAAAGCTTCCTCTTTGAGATTATGCAGTTTTTGTTTCAAGAGACACAGCAGCGGGATGGTTACGCTGATGATAGCCTGATCACTGCTCATGAGGTTGGTGCAGTACTCAAAGTTCTCAAGAACCTCACAAATGTCAGCGATCCACACCCACTCTACAGCTGTTATGTGTGGTGGCTGACTCTCAGTCTGACGGGCATGTTGAAGCTGGTACTCTGCTACTGCCCTCTGCTGTTCACTAATCCTCATCAACATATGATAGGTTGAGTTCCACCGCTTGGGCAGGTCGCAAATGAGTCGGTGACTTGGCAAATTCAAGCGCTTTTGCAGCGCTGTAAGAGCAGCAAAGCGGTAGAGGAATGACAGAAATTGGCGCTAATACGGCGCACCTTCTCAAGTAGGTACAGCAAGTAATGGTAAGTTTTCAGAAATTTCTGAACAACTAGGTACAGCACGTGAGCCATGCATGGCATGTGTACCAGCTTGCCGGCCTTTAAAGCCGCCACCAGGTTACGCCCATTATCACAGACGACCAGACCAGGTTGGAGGTGCAGCAGGAAGAGCCACTGATCGGTCTGTTGTTTGCTGCAGTGTGTGCTTTCTGACCTAAATAGATTAGCTTCAGCAGAGCATGTTGCCGCTTTGCCAATGCGCTGCTTCACAGGTCCCAGCTTGGCAGTGATGGGGAGAGTAATTCAGCAGAGGATGAGGAGCAGGAGGAGGGGAGAGAAGAAGTGGAATATGAAGAGGCGGAAACCCTGACAGAAGTTGAGCCCACTATTCTTAGCGTGGGTAGGATGTGTGGTGTTCCAGTTTGCGCCTTTGTCCCACCCTCCAGCAGGTTCACCCAGTGTGCCATGACAGAAATGTATGGTCCCTGTCCACAACAACTTGTCCAGGTGTCTGTTGTTAGGTGGAGCTTCCCAGTTACGAGCACGGTTCAGATTGTTTAACACGTGCTTGTGTAACGCAGGGACAGCACACTGGGCCAAATAGTGGCGGCTGGGAATACTGTATAGTGGGGCAGCCACAGCCAAGAGATCATGGAAAGACTGTGTTCCCACAAGCCTAAACGGCAACTTCTCCACAGCTAGCAATTTGGCAATGTGCGAGTTTAGTATTTGTGCCTGTGGGTGCGTGGCTGGGTATTTATGCTTTCTTTCCAAGCTCACAGGCACGGACAATTGGACGCTTTTGGTCCCTTTTAAAACAGGGTGGCACATGTTAAGGAGCTGAAACTCCTAAACCCTTTATCCAATTTTAATGTAGATACCCTCAAATGAAAGCTGAAAGTCTGAACTTCAACTGCATCTGAATTGTTTTGTTTAAAATTCATTGTGGTAATGTCTAGAACCCAAATTAGAAAAATGTTGTCTCTGTCCAAATATATATGGACCTAACTGTACATTAGAGAAATTTTCAATATCCGTCCCTTATCAAACCAGTGCCCACAGGGCAGCATAACCTCAGGTCTCCTTGTGAAATTTGGCAATATATGTGAAGGGTTAACATTGTCTTACACAACACTTAACGGTGATTTGATACTCAGCTGACCACTGTGGCACCCCCCAGACACTCATAGACTAAGATGCGATGCCCCCCGTATATTGTATCCACGGGGCCCAGATCTTCCTAAACTTCTCATGTGTCAGGGAGTCCCAACTCGTCAGTTCCTCCAACCTGAAAAGGT
This sequence comes from Phyllobates terribilis, assembly GCF_046119375.1. Taxonomy (NCBI): domain Eukaryota; kingdom Metazoa; phylum Chordata; class Amphibia; order Anura; family Dendrobatidae; genus Phyllobates; species Phyllobates terribilis. The sequence continues at coordinate 910,204,087 of NW_027362763.1, read as the reverse complement.
CTCTCATTTTATATTTCCATTCATCCAAAGTTGGTGGGGTTCACTGCTTCCACTTAAAGGCTATCAGTTGTTTTGCAGCCCTTAACATCAGTGGGGCCAACGCATGCTTTTTAGGGTGGAAGTTGTTTGTGGGAAGGGACAAAAGCACCTCTACTGCCGTCTCATCTGAAACAAGTAGTTTGAGAGAACGCATAACCCCCATAACCTCAGACCAAAACTGTCGAAGGACCGGGCAGTACCAGAAGACATGGGACAAAGTATCTCGCGACCCCTCACACCTCCAGCATTGAGGAGAGCTAGTTAGCCCCGAATGATAAAGTTTATCTGGTGTGTAGTACCATCGCGAGAGCAATTTGTACGCCATTTCCTGGGACACCACACATCGTGAAAAACCATGTGAATTGAGGCATATCATTTGTTTATCTTTTGGGGAGAGGTGGATATTCAGTTCAGATTCCCAAGAGTGTAAGAATAACGGTGGGACATTTTCTACCATGTTTGCAAGATTAGAATACAGTTTAGAAACAATTATCGGAACAAGATGATTGACTTTTGTTAGAATCTCAAGCCAAAGCCATTTAGTGTGGGGTTGAGGTAATTCTGTGATCAAGTTCATATAATGGGCAACATGTAGGTGTTGTAGAAAATTGAGAGGGCGTTTCCCCGCCGCCAGTGGACAACCGTTAACACACGGAATTTTCCCCTGAAGTAAATGTGAAATGGGTTTAAGTGGTAAGGAGGACCATAGATTGTAAGGGTCTGTAAAATCCGGAGAGAAGAGGTAGGGGAGAAGTCCTATTGGTATTTTATCTAGAAAATTACAAGTTGGGGCTTGGATTGGAATAAGTGCACGTCTGGTTTGTAGAGTAGCTAGGAGAATATCTCCCAGTCCCTCTTTAAGAAGGGGGCAGTCTGTCCATAAGTAGTGTTGAGCCACCCCCGTAGTGTTCGAGTTCGGTTCGGTTCGTCGAACACCCGTGTGTTCGCCGAACTGTTCGTCGAACTGTTCGTCGAACACCTTCGAACACCGTTAAAACCAATGGCAGGCAAACAAAAACACATAGAAACACATAGAAAACACCTTCAAAGGTGTCCAAAAGCAGACAAACTGCTCAGAAGACACAACTAACACATGGAAAAGTGACAAGTACATATAGTCATGCGAAAAGAAAAGAGGTGGAGGAGTAAAAGGAGGGGGAGACACAGATATAGGCATGTCATGCCCTTCTAAAATCCAAAAAGTGAGAAGCCGAGACGGCCAGTCCGCTCCTGCCCGTGCCACCTCCGTGTCGCCGGGTTTGTGCCAGAGCCGCGGTGAACCCTGACGGCCAGCCCCCCTCTCCCAATACTGGTGCCTGTCCGCTGGTGGGTCGAGAGAGCCCCCCTGTGGTGGAGGCAGCTCTAAGCTTTTTAATTTAAATTGTCCCTCTAATTTGAATGAATACACTTTAAATCCATTTACAAGGATCTATTGGAGGGCAAGTCTCATGCCAGCAGCCGCGTAATTCCAGCTCCAGTAGCGTCCACTAAAGCTGCTGCAGTTAAAAAGCTTTTATAAGGATCGAGCTCGGCTGTCCACCGCAAGGCATCCTAGTGCCAGTCCCAGCCCCTATGCCTTGGGGTGCCTCCTGATGCTCTTCACTAAGTATCCCGTGGTCCCGAAGCATTTCCTTTGAAAAAATTAAGTGTCCAAACTACAGGTGGTGTAGCTTGCTTAACAGCCGGGATAATCCGCTGACTAGCAGACACTGCTACTAGGCACAAAGTATTTCCTGGGCTAGATGCAGTTAAAAATTTGTAAGTAGATACTCTCGTTGGATGCTGAGAAAGCATTCCATAGAGTCTCCTGGCACGCCATATATGATTCTCTTAAAAAGCTTGGGGTATGGGTCTAGGGGACCCTTTTATAGCCAAAATCACGGCCCTGTATCACAATACGTCACCTAGGCTGAAGATAAATGGAACTGTAGCACCGAGGGCTCGGTTGCTACAGACGTATTGCACCTCACCCAGCGGTGTGATATCTCACTCTCAGATAAGGATGGAGTGTGGATCAGGACCCGACACCTGCATGCATTACACCACATTGCCGTGGGGCAGGGCGACCAATATGCCCCTGAGATGGGCACGACAGTCCCTGTCCCTGGCTGGAGTGGGGGGAGGGAACACTGAGGAAGGGGAACCCTGCAGTGCAGGACCAGGGAGGAAGCAGTTCCTGGGTGCATTGAGAAGGGAGTATAAAAGGTGGGCACCATCTTAGTTCAGTGCAGAGAAGTCTGAGCAGAAGTGGCAGGGAGCAGGGGCTCTGCATGAGCTCTGCTCCGGAGGCGGGCCTAGTAACAGAGGCCCAGGCCTGCAAGAGGGAGAAGGAAGGAAGAGGAGCGGAGAAGGCTCCAGGAACGAGGAATGAAGGGATCCCAGGGGTGCGGACGGGCGAGTCGCCACCGCACGCCCGAATCCACCTGCGTGGAGGGGTCAGGCCAAAGGGGGAGACCGGTCCCCGAACTAGTGGAGGCAGGAAACGACCCTCAGCTAGAAACCGGAGGCTCTGACATTTTATGTGGCGCAGACCCTTGCTCCACCCGCTAGGAAGGCACCACATAGGGTCAGGGAAACTGGCGCCAAGTTTACCAAGAGGAGGCCCGAGGCAGCCGGACAGAAGTGTTGGTAAGAAAGGCCAGACAAAGGACACACAAAGGGGGTCCTGTGAAGCGCTCCAAAGTTATCTGGGAGTTGTCTGAGCCCCTCACCTGGTGAGCACAGTACGACGTGGGCAGCCGTTACCTGCAGACGTGGTCTGGATAATAAGAACTGTGAGTAAAGGCCCTGAACTGCATCACTGACTCCGTGTCGTTACTGCTGCTGCCCTGCACCATCACCCCCATCCTCCGCATACACTGCCCTGAGGCTATACTCCTCCCGTGGGGAGTTATGCTACGCTCTGCTGCACCCACAACACCAGCCTTAGCGGTCTGCCCTGTAGCGGCTGTTCACTCTGACCGCAATCCACGGGTGGCGTAGTCGGACATTTAAACATCAAAACCACATAAATAGTTCCGCCACTGGTTTGACCGCCCTGAGCCACGGAACCGGATCGCCGCCACGAAGACTACAACCACCAGCATCCACCAAAAAGGGTCCGGCTCCGGGTGTCCCAAGGCCCAGGGGGTGCGTCAGAACATTTTCATCACCTTTCACAATCACCAATGGGACAAGGCAGGGATGTCCTCTGTCCCCTCTCTTATACATCCTAGTGACGGAGCACCTGCTCTCATCAATTCGCCATAACCCCAATATTAGGTGGATTGAGGTGGGAGGCACCGAGTACAAGTGCTCTCTATTTGCTGATGATGTCCTAGTATATATCACTCAATCACATATATCCATCCCTGCTGTTATGGCTGAAATAGATCACTTTGTTACATGGTAAAATTTTAAAATCAATGCAGCGAAGTCTGAGGCCCTCGATGTCTCCCTCCCTAAATCCATATAGGATTCCATCCAGTCCAACTTTCCCTTTGCCTGGCCCTCACAGGGTATCAAATACTTAGGAATTCCTATTCATAGAGACCTCTCCCATCTATGTTATCTTAATTTTGGGCCCTTTATTGAACAATTCCATACAGACCACGGTTGGCAAGTTAGAACTGTAAGATTCACTACGTGAACCACTGGTGTTTTGTGGAAAAGCACATGTACACCGCGTTCCAAATTATTATGCAAAAAGTGTTTAGGAGTGATAAGGGAAGAATTTGTTTGTTTGTCAGTTAAACTCATTGATGGTGATGTGTGTCAGGGCTCTTTATATCACTGTAAGCAATTGCAGACACCTGTGCTAATTAGTTTGGCAGGTGTGTCCAATGAAAGGCAAGACTACTTAAGAAGGCTCTCTCACATTATTAAGCAGCCTACATTTTCTGCCAAAATGGGAAAGAAAAAGGATGTGTCGGCTGCTGAGAAGCAACAAATTGTGGAGTGTTTAGGTCAAGGCATGACTACAATCAACATTGTGCGATGATCAGGATGAAGTGTCTTGGCAATCAAGAAGTATGTAGCTGATTCACAGTACACACGTGTGCGTGCTGATAAGGGCAAATTGAGGACTCTTTCCTACAGGCAATTACGTCAGGTTGAAACAGCAGCGGCAAAAAAGCCTTGTCATAGCAGCAGACAAGTTTTTGAAGCTGCTTGTGCCTCCAACGTCCCCCGAACAACAAGATGCAGGGTCCTTCAGAGGTTTGCAGCTGTGCATATGACATCCTGTCGACCTCCTCTATCCACTTCACACAAGCAGAAACGGCTCCAGTGGGCCAAACATTACATGAAGACTGATTTCAAAACTGTTTTGTTCACGGATGAGTGCCGTGCAGCGCTCGATGGTCCAGATGAATGGAGTGGAGGATGGCTGGTTGATGGACACCCCACGCAAACACGGCTACAGCGCCAACAAGGAGGAGGTGGAGTAATGTTTTGGGCTGGAATCATGGGGAGAGAGATTGTCGGCCCCTTTAGGATCCCTGAAGGCGCTAAAGATGAACTCCATAATGTATGTGGATTTTCTCAAACAGCACTTCCTGCCATGGTTCAAGAAGAAGAACCGTGTATTTCACAGCAAGATCATTTTTCTGCATGATAATGCACCATCTCATGCTGCACATAAAACATCTGCATCTCTGGCTGATATGGGCATAAAAGGGGACAAACTTATGGTGTGACCCCCATGCTCCCCTGACCTCTACCCCATTCAGAACCTTTGGAGCATCATTAAAAGGAGTGTCTATGATGGCGGGAGGCAGTTCACATCTAAGCAACAGCTCTGGGAGGGTATTCTGTCCTCATGCAAAACAATTGAAGCAGAAACCATCCAAAACCTGACAAATTCAATGGACGAGAGAGTTCAGAAGCTCCTTTCGAACAAGGGGTCCTATGTGAAAATGTAACATCACCTAGAATAAAGTTTTGAGTTGAAAACTGTTTGATTTCAGTTTCTAACAACCTGCTAATGCTTATAATTTCAAAAATGACCATTTTTTTGGTCTTTATTAAAATGAAAAGGTTGATCGAAAAGTTTGGGGGATCTAAGAGTGTGGCAACCCAGTAGTCATGATTACTTCGAATTCTGACAATATGAGGGTCATGCTGCAGGTAGTGCAGCAAGAAGGCACTTATGTGTCTTGCGCATCTCGGAGCCCCAAAATTATTTTCCGGGCTAGAGGCAGCTAAAAATTATTTTTAATTTTAAATCTGGTGAAGCTTATTATAGATGGCCTAATAGGATCAGTGCTGCACACTGCTACAAAGCCCAAATTATTTTCCAGTCAAGATACAGATAAACATGATTAGTAATTTGAAAGCTTAAAACGGTTGGTAGGGTGATTTTAACCAATCATCAAGCTTTTACTCTCCCCAGGATGACACAGGGGTAGAAAAGTCGTTTCGGATCCATGATTTGTTCATCTTTATGAACGTGAGTCTGTCTACATTATCAGTGGAGAGCCGCGTGCGCTTATCTGTCAGCACACCACCAGCAGCGCTGAACACACGTTCAGACAGAACGCTGGCTGCGGGGCATGACAAGATCTCCAAGGCGTAAGTGGCTAGCTCCGGCCATTTATCCAGATTGGAAGCTCAAAAAGAGCAAGGGTCCAGTGACACAGTCGTGGCTTCAATGTTTACTTGGAGATACTCCTGTACCATCGTCTCTAGGCGTTGACTATGTGTCAGACTTCTTGTCTCCTGTGGCCTTGCAAAGGATGGGCTAAAAAAGTGGTGAAATGATTCCGCAAAATTGATGTTACCAGCAGATACTGTGGTTCTGTTACGGTTTGAGTGCTGAACACTTGACGGTCCCACGGTTGGCAAGTTGGAACTGTGAGATTCACTACGTGCACCACTGGTATTTTGTGGAAAAGCACATGTAAGATTCTGCAACAGTCTCTGCTGATACTCCTGCATGCGTGCATCCCTTTCTATGGCAGGAATAATTTCTGCAAATTTACTTTTGTACCGGGGATCTAACAGTGTGGCAACCCAGTAGTCAGGATTATTTCTAATTCTCACAATTCGAGGGTCATGTTGCAGGTAGTGCAGCAAGAAGGCACTCATGTGTGTTGCGCATCCAGGAGCACCAAGTCCCTGTTGTGTTGGTGGCGAGGTAGCAATCATGCTTCCTTCCTCTGTCCTCTCCCCCCAACCTCGCACAACAGAAATGTGATCAAGGTCTCCCTCATCTGATGAGTCTTCCATCAGTTCGTCCTCCACTTCTTCCTGGGCTCCTGCACCTTCCTCACTAGTTTGGCTGCTACCATGCGCCCTGGTAAAATCATCTCCCCCACCCTCACATGCCTGCCGCCTTGGTGCTGCCGACCGTCTGGACCTTGCAGATGTTAGCCCTTCCGCATACAACTCCTCCTCCTCTATTTCCTCCACCTCCTCTTGTGCCACCACCTGACTCCGAATTCTGTTTAACATGTGCTCCAGCATGTAAATCACCGGAATAGTCATGCTGATAATGGCATCGTCAGCACTAAACATCTTCGTCGCCATTTCAAAACTGTGCAGAAGGGTGCATAGGTCCCTGATCTGAGACCACTCCTCCAGCGTGATTTGCCCCACCTCTGAATCTCGTTGGCCCAGGCTATACGTCAGAACGTATTGCACAAGGGCTTGTCGGTGCTGCCACAGTCGCTGCAACATGTGCAGAGTTGAATTCCACCGGGTAGGCACATCGCATTTTAGCCGGTGAAGTGGCAGGCCCAACGACTTCTGTAGAGATGTAAGTCGCTGAGCTGCGGGATGCGAACGGCGGAAGTGAGCACACAGCGACCGTGCCCTCTGCAGAAGGCCATCTAGTCTGGGATAGTGGGCTAAAAATTGCTGGACAACCAGGTTCAACACGTGAGCCATACAAGGCACGTGTGTGACATTGCCCCGGCGAAGGGCCGCACCCAGGTTTGCAGCATTGTCGCACACGGCCTTCCCTGGTTTCAGGTCCAGTGGAGACAACCATTCATGAAATTGGTTCTCCAGAGCTGACCACAACTCCTCAGCTGTGTGACTCACATTTCCCAGACATTTCAATGTAAAAACCGCCTGATGACGTTGAGCCCTACTGCCAGCATAGTAAGGAGGTGTGCAGGATCCCTTCTGCGCAGTTAGAAAGCTTGTGGCATGACCAGACAGGCTTTGGGTGCAGGTGGAAGACCGAGAGGAGGTTGAGGAGGCAGAAGCAGTGGAGGAAAAATGACATAAAGAGGATTGACGCACAACTCGTGGGGACGGCAAGACTTGGACAGCAGCCCCTTGTCCTGCTGTCACCATAGTTACCCAGTGCCCAGTCAGCGACATGTAACGCCCCTGTCCATGCCTACTCGTCCAAGTGTCTGTGGTGAAATGCACCCTGTCACACACAGAGTTTCTCAAAGAAGCGGTGACGTTGTGTGCGACATGCTGGTGGAGCGCAGGCACACCTTTCTTTGAGAAGTAGTGCCGACTGGCCATCTGGTACTGGGGCACTGCGACGGACATAAGGTCTCGAAAATCCTCTGTGTCCACCAGGCGGAAAGGCAGCATTTCTGTAGCCAAGAGCTTGCAGATGGTGAAATTCAACCTCTTAGCTTTCTCATGGCTAGGAGGAAATGGTCTTTTACTTGTCCACATCTGAGGGACCGAGGGCTGGCTATTGTGCTTAGACGGGGTTGATAAGGGTGTCCCCGGCAAACTGCCGGTCTGTTAGGTTGCCTTGATCCAAAGGTGGTGCTATCGATGTCGGACAGCGCTCAAGACCAGCTGGTGTTACCACCTCCAAAGAAAATGATGACCTGCCAATCACGCTGGCTGTTGCGGGTAAAGAGGTGGCAGGTCTGCGCCCCAAAACAGGTGTGACTGCTGTCCCCCCAGTCACAGAGGATGAAGAGGCCGCGGATGCACAAGATATGGCAGACGGTGGTTGGCCCGGCCGGCTAGACCGCATTATAGCACACTGAGCTTCCCACTGCAACTTATGCTTCATGTCCATGTGCCGGTTCATGCATGAAGTACTCAAACTATGTATTTTTTGGCCTCTACTTAGCTTTTGCTGACAAATGTTACAGATAACACGAGTTGGGTCATCTTTATCGATCTGAAAAAATGCCCAGGCTATGCAAGGCTTAGCACCCATGCGACCTGAAGAGCCACCACGACTTGTGGTGAGAGGCAGAGTTGTGTTTGAGGATGCAGTTGTTGACGTGCTTCCAGTACTACGTCTCTGTCCAGGAAGGCGCAACCTGACCTCGTCGTCACTAGCATCTTCCTCCACCTCCTCTGCTGACCTCATCTCTTGGCTGACTGTGGGTTGACAGTAAGTGGGATCTCCGACCTCATCATCATCACCCTGTGCGTTATCACACCCGTCGTCCTCAGAGCCAACCTGTTCCTGCCCTGACAAAAAACTAAAGTTGTCGCTCCAATCAGGTATTTGAGTCTTATCATCGTCTTCCTCATTGTCTCCACCAACAGGAGTTACAGTTTGGGAATGAGGGTCTACATTATGGTCAGAACCTTCTGCGTCTGGTCCTGGATCCGACTCATAAAGATTCTGGGCATCAGTGCAGATCATTTCCTCGTCTGGATTCACAGAAGCGCTGGAGTCGACCTCTGATTCCCAGGCTATAGTATGAGTAAACAGCTCTGCAGACTCAACAATCTGTTCTACCTCATACTCAGACGGGCAGCTGGAGATTTGGGAGCTGTGAGGAAGCAAGTGCGATTTGGGTGACACCTTTGAGGACTGGAGTATTTGTGATGTTGAAGTTGATGTGGAGGAGAGCCCACTTAAAGGAGCACTTGATATCCGTTGAAGCACCTGCTGTTTTTGTGCCTCATCTGGAATTTGTAGCGATTGGCGTGGCCGTAAGAAAGGGATCTTATCACATTGTCCGCTAAAAGAAGTAGACATTTTAGTTTGGCTGGAAGATGGTCTTTCTTCTGCACCTACCCCACGGACACAACCTTTTTTCCCCTTCCCAACACGCCTATTCCCCTTTCCACCAGCAGCAGGCCTTTTTCCACTCATTTTGGTGGTTAACTAATTCACAACTCTGGAGTTGTTTGCACAAAAAAACAATGGATGGTAACCGAGCAGAGCTGAGTGGCCAAATTGTGGTATTAGGCCAAAAGTATTGGCTGGGTTAGATGCAGAAAAAAATTATTTTTAATTTGCAACCTGATGGAGGTCAGTATAGATGGACTAATAGACCAAGTCCCACACACCGCTAGAAGCCCAAATATTTTTTCAGAGCTAGATGCAGAAAAAAATTATTTTTAATTTGCAACCTGATGGAGGTCAGTATAGATGGACTAATAGACCAAGTCCCACACACTGCTAGAAGCCCAAATATTTTTTCAGAGCTAGATGCAGAAAAAAATTATTTTTAATTTGCAACCTGATGGAGGTCAGTATAGATGGACTAATAGACCAAGTCCCACACACCGCTAGAAGCCCAAATATTTTTTCAGAGCTAGATGCAGAAAAAAATTATATTCAATTTGCAACCTGCTGGACGTCAGTATAGAAGGACTAATAGAACAAGTCCCACACACTGCTAGAAGCCCAAATATTTTTTCAGAGCTAAATGAAGAAAAAAAATATTTTTAATTTGCAACCTGATGGAGGTCAGTATAGATGGACTAATAGACCAAGTCCCACACACTGCTAGAAGCCCAAATATTTTTTCAGAGCTAGATGCAGAAAAAAATTATTTTTAATTTGCAACCTGATGGAGGTCAGTATAGATCGACTAATAGACCAAGTCCCACACACCGCTAGAAGCCCAAATATTTTTTCAGAGCTAGATGCAGAAAAATTTTTTATTCAATTTGCAACCTGATGGAGGTCAGTATAGATGGACTAATAGACCAAGTCCCACACACTGCTAGAAGCCCAAATATGTTTTCAGAGCTAGATGCAGAAAAAAATTATTTTTAATTTGCAACCTGATGGAGGTCAGTATAGATGGACTAATAGACCAAGTCCCACACACTGCTAGAAGCCCAAATATTTTTTCAGAGCTAGATGCAGAAAAAAATTATTTTTAATTTGCAACCTGATGGAGGTCAGTATAGATGGACTAATAGAACAAGTCCCACACGCTGCTAGAAGCCCAAATATTTTTTCAGAGATAAATGAAGAAAAAAATTATTTTTAATTTGCAACCTGATGGAGGTCAGTATAGATGGACTAATAGACCAAGTCCCACACACTGCTAGAAGCCCAAATATTTTTTCAGAGCTAGATGCAGAAAAAAATTATTTTTAATTTGCAACCCTATTGGAGGTCAGTATAGATGGACTAATAGACCAAGTCCCACACACCGCTAGAAGCCCAAATATTTTTTCAGAGCTAGATGCAGAAAAAAATTATATTCAATTTGCAACCTGCTGGAGGTCAGTATAGAAGGACTAATAGAACAAGTCCCACACACTGCTAGAAGCCCAAATATTTTTTCAGAGCTAAATGAAGAAAAAAAATATTTTTAATTTGCAACCTGATGGAGGTCAGTATAGATGGACTAATAGACCAAGTCCCACACACTGCTAGAAGCCCAAATATGTTTTCAGAGCTAGATGCAGAAAAAAATTATTTTTAATTTGCAACCTGATGGAGGTCAGTATAGATGGACTAATAGACCAAGTCCCACACACTGCTAGAAGCCCAAATATTTTTTCAGAGCTAGATGCAGAAAAAAATTATTTTTAATTTGCAACCTGATGGAGGTCAGTATAGATGGACTAATAGAACAAGTCCCACACGCTGCTAGAAGCCCAAATATTTTTTCAGAGATAAATGAAGAAAAAAATTATTTTTAATTTGCAACCTGATGGAGGTCAGTATAGATGGACTAATAGACCAAGTCCCACACACTGCTAGAAGCCCAAATATTTTTTCAGAGCTAGATGCAGAAAAAAATTATTTTTAATTTGCAACCTGATGGAGGTCAGTATAGATGGACTAATAGACCAAGTCCCACACACCGCTAGAAGCCCAAATATTTTTTCAGAGCTAGATGCAGAAAAAAATTATATTCAATTTGCAACCTGCTGGAGGTCAGTATAGAAGGACTAATAGAACAAGTCCCACACACTGCTAGAAGCCCAAATATTTTTTCAGAGCTAAATGAAGAAAAAAAATATTTTTAATTTGCAACCTGATGGAGGTTAGTATAGATGGACTAATAGACCAAGTCCCACACACTGCTAGAAGCCCAAATATTTTTTCAGAGCTAGATGCAGAAAAAAATTATTTTTAATTTGCAACCTGATGGAGGTCAGTATAGATCGACTAATAGACCAAGTCCCACACACCGCTAGAAGCCCAAATATTTTTTCAGAGCTAGATGCAGAAAAATTTTTTATTCAATTTGCAACCTGATGGAGGTCAGTATAGATGGACTAATAGACCAAGTCCCACACACTGCTAGAAGCCCAAATATGTTTTCAGAGCTAGATGCAGAAAAAAATTATTTTTAATTTGCAACCTGATGGAGGTCAGTATAGATGGACTAATAGACCAAGTCCCACACACTGCTAGAAGCCCAAATATTTTTTCAGAGCTAGATGCAGAAAAAAATTATTTTTAATTTGCAACCTGATGGAGGTCAGTATAGATGGACTAATAGAACAAGTCCCACACGCTGCTAGAAGCCCAAATATTTTTTCAGAGATAAATGAAGAAAAAAATTATTTTTAATTTGCAACCTGATGGAGGTCAGTATAGATGGACTAATAGACCAAGTCCCACACACTGCTAGAAGCCCAAATATTTTTTCAGAGCTAGATGCAGAAAAAAATTATTTTTAATTTGCAACCTGATGGAGGTCAGTATAGATGGACTAATAGACCAAGTCCCACACACCGCTAGAAGCCCAAATATTTTTTCAGAGCTAGATGCAGAAAAAAATTATATTCAATTTGCAACCTGCTGGAGGTCAGTATAGAAGGACTAATAGAACAAGTCCCACACACTGCTAGAAGCCCAAATATTTTTTCAGAGCTAAATGAAGAAAAAAATTATTTTTAATTTGCAACCTGATGGAGGTCAGTATAGATGGACTAATAGACCAAGTCCCACACACTGCTAGAAGCCCAAATATTTTTTCAGAGCTAGATGCAGAAAAAAATTATATTCAGTTTGCAACCTGATGGAGGTCAGTATAGATGGACTAATAGAATGATGCTATGCCCAAAAGATTTTACTTCACTAGGTGCAGTAAAAAAATTGGTATTCTATACACAGGTGGTATATCTTGCAACACAGATAGGCTACTCCACTGACTAACACACTCTGCAATAGGCCAAAAAGGATTAGCTTTGCTAGATTCAGCCAAATGCTGTGAAAAAAACTTGCACAGCACTGGCACAGACCTGCCTGGCAAAAACTGATAGGAACTGATGTAACCTAGTCCTGAAAAGGACTCCAATTACAATTAGTCTTTACTCCCACAATCTATCTATTTAAGAGCACAGACCTGCCTGATAAAAGTCGTAGGAAATGCTGTAACCTAGTCCTTAAAAGGACTGCAATCACAACTATTCCCTACTCCCAAGCTATCTGTATATTTGTGCGAAAATTGGCTTGAAATTAACAAGGTATAGCGCACACAGCAACAGCGGTGCCGTCTAACACGCAGCTGCAGCAGTGAGAAAATGGTGGCGACGGGGAAAATGGCTTCGTCTTATAGGGCAAGGACATGTGACATACACTGCCAATCACACATGCCCTTGCTTGTGTGAAAAAAAGCACTTCGCTCCGTGTGTGCGCTGCTGATAGGCTGACAGATTGCACCTCCCCACTGCAAATGCGGGAAAGAGAAAAAAAAATGGAGATCTTCATTGTTCCTGCAGAGATCCATCCCCTGCCCCTCCCCCCGCCCCGCTGTACACTCAAACTGCGTATTAACATTAATTTTCATCATTACTGAGAAAAAATCCAGTTATGATTTTGGTGCACGAACAGTTATCGAACATAACCTCGAACAGCCGAATTTTTCTCAAATTGTTCGTGTTCGTCGACCGGCTCGAACACTGCCCAAAACAGCTCGAATTTGAGATTGGCGAACAGTTCGAGTAGAACAACGCTCATCTCTATCCATAAGTATTTCAATGCATGTTTTCCCAGAAGTTGCATTTCAATGTGTGAGCCATGACCCTTTTCCGCCCATCTTATTAATTTTAGCCAATTTGCCAGAAGAATGGCTTGATGATAAAAAGCTAGGTTAGGTAAACCCACGCCTCCCCGGCATTTTGAGCGCATCAAGAGTTTCAAAGGTAATCTGGCTTTTTTGTATTTCCAAACAAATTTGGCTATTAATTGATTGAGAGAGCGTATGAAAGAAACGGGGAGTTGAATTGGGATCATATTCATCACATAGAAAATCTTGGGGAAAACATAGGACTTAAACACGTTAACTCTACCGAGCCAGGACAGGAGAGGAGTATTATAGGAGTGTAGGAGAGTTTCAGTTAGTCCTATCAGAGGGGAGAAATTATGTTTGAAAAGCGTACTGGGATCATCCGTTATATATATCCCAAGATATTTAAGTTTGTGTTGTTGCCATTTAAAAGGGGCAAGACTCTTCAAGATTTGTACATCTTTTTCGGTAGCCGATATATTCAGTGCTTCCGATTTATCTATTTTAATCTTCAAGTTGGAGAGTTTTCCAAATAAGGAGAAAAGCTCCAAAATCTTTGGGACTGCCATTTTTGGGTTGGATAAGAGGAGCAACAGGTCGTCCGCGAAGGCAGCAGCCTTCAACTTTAAATGGCTGATCTTCAAACCCTCAATCCCAGGCTGTTGTCTGATTGCTTGAATAAAAAATTCCATCACTAGAACAAATAAAGAAGGAGAGAGAGGGCAGCCCTGCCTAGTGCCATTAGTGATATTAGAAGGTGAAGATAAAATCCCGTTCACCCTGACCCTAGCCGTAGGGAAAGTATACAGTGACATGATTGCGTCTATGAAAGGAGGGGGAAAGGCAAACTTCCGCAGGACACACGCCATAAAATGCCAACTGATGCGATCGAATGCCTTTTCAGCATCCGTAGAAAGTAATATAAGCGGCTGACGATTGTGCTTAGCATAAGAAATCGCCTGTAAGACTTTAATAAAATTGTCCCTTCCCTCTCTTCCATGAACGAATCCAGCCTGATCAGGGTGAACTAGGTCTGCCAACACTAAGTGTATTCTATTAGCTAAAATTTTTGCCCATAGTTTGAGGTCCGCGTTCATCAGGGAAATAGGGACTGTAGCTGCTGCATACGGTGCCGTCTCTTCCCTCCTTAGGAAGCACAGTAATATGTGCCTCTAGAGCCTGTGGTGGGGGTACCGAACCTGAGAGGAAGAGGTTAAATAACTCAACCAGATGAGGGACGAATACCTCTGCAAACGTCTTGTAATATATGATGGGGAAACCATCCGGACTGGGAGTCTTTCCACTAGGAGTAGAGGCAAGTGCTTCCTTAACATCTCGAGAGGAGATTGGGGCAAGTAGAACAGAATGACCCGAAGCAGAAATCTCCGGTAGTGCAAGAGTAAAGAGAAAGTCATGTATGCGGTGGAGTGCTGAAGGAGGGTCAGACATGGAATCATGGGGGTTTAGATTATACAAAGAGTGATAATATGTGTAGAAGGCCTCTGCTATCCCTTCTGAATCCGAAACTACCTCCCCCCTCAAAATGAATCTGCCTGATGAAGCATTTGTCTTTCTGTGCCTTCAGCATTCTAGAAGTAAGTTTGCTACCTCTGTTACCGTGTACATATATTTTTTCTTGCAACGTGCATACATTTTAGCTGAGCGCACATTAAGTACGTCCTTTAGTTTTTCTCTCAAATCCCTCAACTCTGTTCGGACGCCATCCGTTTTTTTTTGTTTATGCGAACGCTCCATAACATTGATTTGGTGCAAAAGAGAGAAAATTTCTTTGTCCCTTTTCTTTTTTATGTGAGAACCCAGGGAAATCAGTTCCCCCCTTAGGACAGCTTTATGGGCTTCCCATACCATGGGGGTAAGTTTCCCATTAACCTTATTCTCCCTGAAAAACCATTGCAATGAGAAGGCAATCTGGGAAACATTATCAGCGTTATCTAAGAGTGTTTCGTTCAGATGCCAAGAGGGAGGGTGTCGCGATAAAGAGTCTATTTTAACCGACAGGATGATCGGGGCATGATCTGATAGTGTTATGGATCCGATTGAAGTAGAAGTGATCAATTTAATGTCCGAGGATTGAACTAATAAATAATAGTGTTGAGCCACCCCCGTAGTGTTCGAGTTCGGTTCGGTTCGTCGAACACCCGTGTGTTCGCCGAACTGTTCGTCGAACTGTTCGTCGAACACCTTCGAACACCGTTAAAACCAATGGCAGGCAAACAAAAACACATAGAAACACATAGAAAACACCTTCAAAGGTGTCCAAAAGCTGACAAACTGCTCAGAAGACATAACTAACACATGGAAAAGTGACAAGTACATATAGTCATGCGAAAAGTAAAGAGGTGGAGGAGTAAAAGGAGGGGGAGACACAGATATAGGCATGTCAAGCCCTTCTAAAATCCAAAAAGTGAGAAGCCGACACGTTCAGTCCGCTCCTGCCCGTGCCACCTCCGTGTCGCCGGGTTTGTGCCAGAGCCGCGGTGAACCCTGACGGCCAGCCCCCCTCTCCCAATACTGGTGCCTGTCCGCTGGTGGGTCGAGCGAGCCCCCCTGTGGTGGAGGCAGCTCTAAGCTTTTAAATTTAAATTGTCTCTCTAATTTGAATGAATACACTTTAAATCCATTTACAAGGATCTATTGGAGGGCAAGTCTCATGCCAGCAGCCGCGTAATTCCAGCTCCAGTAGCGTCCACTAAAGCTGCTGCAGTTAAAAAGCTTTTATAAGGATCGAGCTCGGCTGTCCACCGCAAGGCATCCTACTGCCAGTCCCAGCCCCTATGCCTTGGGGTGCCTCCTGATGCTCTTCACTGAGTATCCCGTGGTCCCGAAGCATTTCCTTTGAAAAAATTAAGTGTCCAAACTACAGGTGGTGTAGCTTGCTTAACAGCCGGGATAATCCGCTGACTAGCAGACACTGCTACTAGGCACAAAGTATTTCCTGGGCTAGATGCAGTTAAAAATTTGTAATTAGATACTCTCGTTGGATGCTGAGAAAGCATTCCATAGAGTCTCCTGGCACGCCATATATGATTCTCTTAAAAAGCTTGGGGTAGGGGTCTAGGGGACCCTTTTATAGCCAAAATCACGGCCCGGTATCGCAATACGTCACCTAGGCTGAAGATAAATGGAACTGTAGCACCCTGAGGGCTCGGTTGCTACAGAGGTATTGCACCTCACCCAGAGGTGTGATATCTCACTCTCAGGTAAGGATGGAGTGTGGATCAGGACCCGACACCTGCATGAATTACACCACATTGCCGTGGGGCAGGGCGACCAATGTGCCCCTGAGATGGGCACGACAGTCCCTGTCCCTGGCTGGAGTGGGGGGAGGGAACACTGAGGAAGGGGAACCCTGTAGTGCAGGAGAAGGGAGGAAGCAGTTCCTGGGTGCATTGAGAAGGGAGTATAAAAGGTGGGCACCATCTTAGTTCAGTGCAGAGAAGTCTGAGCAGATGTGGCAGGGAGCAGGGGCTCTGCATGAGCTCTGCTCCGGAGGCGGGCCTAGTAACAGATGCCCAGGCCTGGAAGAGGGAGAAGGAAGGAAGAGGAGTGGAGAAGGCTCCAGGAACAAGGAACGAAGGGATCCCAGGGGTGCGGACGGGCGAGTCGCCACCGCACGCCCGAATCCACCTGCATGGAGGGGTCAGGCCAAAGGGGGAGACCGGTCCCCGAAACTAGTGGAGGCAGGAAACGACCCTCAGCTAGAAACCGGAGGCTGTGACATTTTATGTGGCGCAGCCCCTCGCTACACCCGCTAGGATGGCAGCACATAGGGTCAGGGAAACTGGCGCCAAGTTTACCAAGAGGAGGCCCGAGGCAGCTGGATAGAAGGGTTGGTAAGAAAGGCCAGACAAAGATCACACAAAGGGGGTCCTGTGAAGCGCTCCAAAGTTATCTGGGAGTTGTCTGAGCCCCTCTCCTGGTGAGCACAGTACGACGTGGGCAGCCGTTACCTGCAGACGTGGTCTGGATAATAAGAACTGTGAGTAAAGGCCCTGGACTGCATCACTGACTCCGTGTCATTACTGCTGCTGCCCTGCACTATCACCCCCATCCTCCGCATACACTGCCCTGAGGCTATACTCCTCCCGTGGGGAGTTATGCTACGCTCTGCTGCACCCACAACACCAGCCTTAGCGGTCTGCCCTATAGCGGCGGTTCACTCTGACCGCAATCCACGGGTGGCGTAGTCGGACATTTAAACATCAAAACCACATAAATAGTTCCGCCACTGGTTTGACCACCCTGAGCCACGGAACCGGGTCGCCGCCACGAAGACTACAACCACCAGCATCCACCGAAAAGGGTCCGGCTCCGGGTGTCCCAAGGCCCAGGGGGTGCATCAGAACATTTTCATCACCTTTCACAATCACCAATGGGACAAGGCAGGGATGTCCTCTGTCCCCTCTCTTATACATCCTATTGACGTAGCCCCTGCTCTCATCAATTCGCCATAACCCATATATTAGGTGGATTGAGGTGGGAGGCACCGAGTACAAGTGCTCTCTATTTGCTGATGATGTACTACTATATATCACTCAATCACATATATCCATCCATGCTGTTATGGCTGAAATAGATCACTTTGTTACATGGTCAAATTTTAAAATCAATGCAGCGAAGTCTGAGGCCCTCGATGTCTCCCTCCCCAAATCCATATAGGATTCCATCCAGTCCAACTTTCCCTTTGCCTGGCCCTCACAGGGTATCAAATACTTAGGAATTCCTATTCATAGAGACCTCTCCCATCTATGTTATCTTAATTTTGGGCCCTTTAT
The DNA here is from genome assembly GCF_046119375.1 of Phyllobates terribilis. Taxonomy (NCBI): domain Eukaryota; kingdom Metazoa; phylum Chordata; class Amphibia; order Anura; family Dendrobatidae; genus Phyllobates; species Phyllobates terribilis. Next base: position 910,186,122 of record NW_027362763.1, on the reverse strand, counting down.
TGAACAACTCCATACAGACCACGGTTGGCAAGTTAGAACTGTAAGATTCACTACGTGAACCACTGGTGTTTTGTGGAAAAGCACATGTACACTGTGCTCCAAATTATTATGCAAAAAGTGTATAGGAGTGATAAGGGAAGAATTTGTTTGTTTGTCAGTTAAACTCATTGATGGTGATGTGTGTCAGGGCTCTTTATATCACTGTAAGCAATTGCAGACACCTGTGCTAATTAGTTTGGCAGGTGTGTCCAATGAAAGGCAAGACTACTTAAGAAGGCTGTCTCACATTATTAAGCAGCCTACATTTTCTGCCAAAATGGGAAAGAAAAAGGATGTGTCGGCTGCTGAGAAGCAACAAATTGTGGAGTGTTTAGGTCAAGGCATGACTACAATCAACATTGTGCGATGATCAGGATGAAGTGTCTTGGCAATCAAGAAGTATGTAGCTGATTCACAGTACACACGTGTGCGTGCTGATAAGGGCAAATTGAGGACTCTTTCCTACAGGCAATTACGTCCGGTTAAAAGAGCAGCGGCAAAAAAGCCTTGTCATAGCAGCAGACAAGTTTTTGAAGCTGCTGGTGCCTCCAACGTCCCCCGAACAACAAGATGCAGGGTCCTTCAGAGGTTTGCAGCTGTGCATATGCCATCCTGTCGACCTCCTCTATCCACTTCACACAAGCAGAAACGGCTCCAGTGGGTCAAACATTACATGAAGACTGATTTCAAAACTGTTTTGTTCACGGATGAGTGCCGTGCAGCGCTCGATGGTCCAGATGGATGGAGTGGAGGATGACTGGTTGATGGACACCCCACGCAAACACGGCTACAGCGCCAACAAGGAGGAGGTGAAGTAATGTTTTGGGCTGGAATCATGGGGAGAGAGATTGTTGGCCCCTTTAGGATCCCTGAAGGCGCTAAAGATGAACTCCATAATGTATGTGGATTTTCTCAAACAGCACTTCCTGCCATGGTTCAAGAAGAAGAACCATGTATTTCACAGCAAGATCATTTTTTTGCATGATAATGCACCATCTCATGCTGCACATAAAACATCTGCATCTCTGGCTGATATGGGCATAAAAGGGGACAAACTTATGGTGTGACCCCCATGCTCCCCTGACCTCTACCCCATTCAGAACCTCTGGAGCATCATCAAAAGGAGTGTCTATGATGGCGGGAGGCAGTTCACATCTAAGCAACAGCTCTGGGAGGGTATTCTGTCCTCATGTAAAACAATTGAAGCAGAATCCATCCAAAACCTGGCAAATTCAATGGACGAGAGAGTTCAGAAGCTCCTTTCGAACAAGGGGTCCTATGTGAAAATGTAACATCACCTAGAATAAAGTTTTGAGTTGAAAACTGTTTGATTTCAGTTTCTAATAACCTGCTAATGCTTATAATTTCAAAAATGACCATTTTTTTGGTCTTTATTAAAATGAAAAGGTTGATCGAAAAGTTTGGGGGATCTAAGAGTGTGGCAACCCAGTAGTCATGATTACTTCGAATTCTGACAATATGAGGGTCATGTTGCAGGTAGTGCAGCAAGAAGGCACTTATGTGTCTTGCGCATCTCGGAGCCCCAAAATTATTTTCCGGGCTAGATGCAGCTAAAAATTACTATTAATTTTAAATCTGGTGGAGCTTAGTATAGATGGGCTAATAGGATCAGTGCTGCACACTGCTAAAAAGCCCAAATTATTTTCCAGTCAAGATACAGATAAACATGATTAGTAATTTGAAAGCTTAAAACGGTTGGTAGGGTGATTTTAACCAATCATCAAGCTTTTACTCTCCCCAGGATGACACAGGGGTAGAAAAGTCGTTTCGGATCCATGATTTGTTCATCTTTATGAACGTGAGTCTGTCTACATTATCAGTGGAGAGCCGCGTGCGCTTATCTGTCAGCACACCAGCAGCAGCGCTGAGCACACGTTCAGACAGAACGCTGGCTGCGGGGCATGACAAGATCTCCAAGGCGTAAGTGGCTAGCTCCGGCCATTTATCCAGATTGGAAGCCCAAAAAGAGCAAGGGTCCAGTGACACAGTCATGGCTTCAATGTTTACTTGGAGATACTCCTGTATCATCGTCTCTAGGCGTTGACTATGTGTCAGGCTTCTTGTCTCCTGTGGCCTTGCAAAGGATGGGCTAAAAAAGTGGTGAAATGATTGCGCAAAATTGATGTTACCAGCAGATACTGTGGTTCTGTTACGGTTTGAGTGCTGAACACTTGACGGTCCCACGGTTGGCAAGTTGGAACTGTGAGATTCACTACGTGCACCACTGGTGTTTTGTGGAAAAGCACATGTACGATTCTGCAACAGTCTCTGCTGATACTCCTGCATGCGTGCATCCCTTTTTATGGCAGGAATAATTTCTGCAAATTTACTTTTGTACCGGGGATCTAACAGTGTGGCAACCCAGTAGTCAGGATTATTTCTAATTCTCACAATTCGAGGATCATTTTGCAGGTAGTGCAGCAAGACGGCACTCATGTGTGTTGCGCATCCAGGAGCACCAAGTCCCTGTTGTGTTGGTGGCGAGGTAACAATCATGCTTCCTTCCTCTGTCCTCTCCCCCCAACCTCGCACAACAGAAATGTGATCAAGGTCTCCCTCATCTGATGAGTCTTCCATCAGTTCGTCCTCCACTTCTTCCTGGGCTCCTGCACCTTCCTCACTAGTTTGGCTGCTACCATGCGCCCTGGTAAAACCATCTCCCCCACCCTCACATGCCTGCCGCCTTGGTGCTGCCGACCGTCTGGACCTTGCAGATGTTAGCCCTTCCGCATACAACTCCTCCTCCTCTACTTCCTCCACCTCCTCTTGTGCCACCATTTGACTCCGAATTCTGTTTAACATGTGCTCCAGCATGTAAATCACCGGAATAGTCATGCTGATAATGGCATCGTCAGCACTAAACATCTTCGTCGCAATTTCAAACTGTGCAGAAGGGTGCATAGGTCCCTGATCTGAGACCACTCCTCCAGCGTGATTTGCCCCACCTCCGGATCTCGTTGGCCCAGGCTATACGTCAGAACGTATTGCACCAGGGCTTGTTGGTGCTGCCACAGTCGCTGCAACATGTGCAGAGTTGAATTCCACCGGGTAGGCACATCGCATTTTAGCCGGTGAAGTGGCAGGCCCAACGACTTCTATAGAGATGTAAGTCGCTGAGCTGCGGGATGCGAACGGCGGAAGTGAGCACACAGCGACCGTGCCCTCTGCAGAAGGCCATCTAGTCTGGGATATTGGGCTAAAAATTGCTGGACAACCAGGTTCAACACGTGAGCCATACAAGGCACGTGTGTGACATTGCCCCGGCGAAGGGCCGCACCCAGGTTTGCAGCATTGTCGCACACGGCCTTCCCTGGTTTCAGGTCCAGTGGAGATAACCATTCATGAAATTGGTTCTCCAGAGCTGACCACAACTCCTCATCTGTGTGACTCACATTTCAAAGACATTTCAAAGTAAAAACCGCCTGATGACGTTGAGCCCTACTGCCAGCATAGTAAGGAGGTGTGCAGGATCCCTTCTGTGCCGTTAGAAAGCTTGTGGCATGACCAGACAGGCTTTGGGTGCAGGTGGAAGACCGAGAGGAGGTTGAGGAGGCAGAAGCAGTGGAGGAACTTTGACATAAAGAGGATTGACGCACAACTCGTGGGGACGGCAAGACTTGGACAGCAGCCCCTTGTCCTGCTGTCACCATAGTTACCCAGTGCCCAGTCAGCGACATGTAACGCCCCTGTCCATGCCTACTCGTCCAAGTGTCTGTGGTGAAATGCACCCTGTCACACACAGAGATTCTCAAAGAAGCGGTGATGTTGTGTGCGACATGCTGGTGGAGCGCAGGCACACCTTTCTTTGAGAAGTAGTGCCGACTGGGCATCTGGTACTGGGGCACTGCGATGGACATAAGGTCTCGAAAATCCTCTGTTTTCCACCAGGCGGAAAGGCAGCATTTCTGTAGCCAAGAGCTTGCAGATGGTGAAATTCAACCTCTTAGCTTTCTCATGGCTAGGAGGAAATGGTCTTTTACTTGTCCACATCTGAGGGACCGAGGGCTGGCTATTGTGCTTAGACGGGGTTGATAAGGGTGTCCCCGGCAAACTGCCGGTCTGTGAGGAAGATGCAGGCGGACATGTTAGGTTGCCTTGATCCAAAGGTGGTGCTATCGATGTCGGACAGCGCTCAACACCAGCTGGTGTTACCACCTCCAAAGAAAATGATGACCTACCAATCACGCTGGCTGTTGCGGGTAAAGAGGTGGCAGGTCTGCGCCCCAAAACAGGTGTGACTGCTGTCCCCCCAGTCACAGAGGATGAAGAGGCCGCAGATGCACAAGATATGGCAGACGGTGGTTGGCCCGGCCGGCTAGGCCGCATTGTAGCACACTGAGCTTCCCACTGCAACTTATGCTTCATGTCCATGTGCCGGTTCATGCATGAAGTACTCAAACTATGTATTTTTTGGCCTCTACTTAGCTTTTGCTGACAAATGTTACAGATAACATGAGTTGGGTCATCTTTATCGATCTGAAAAAATGCCCAGGCTATGCAAGGCTTAGCACCCATGCGACCTGAAGAGCCACCACGACTTGTGGTGAGAGGCAGAGTTGTGTTTGAGGATGCAGTTGTTGACGTGCTTCCAGTACTACGTCTCTGTCCAGGAAGGCGCAACCTGACCTCGTCGTCACTAGCATCTTCCTCCACCTCCTCTGCTGACCTCATCTCTTGGCTGACTGTGGGTTGACAGTAAGTGGGATCTCCAACCTCATCATCATCGCCCTGTGCGTTATCACACCCGTCGTCCTCAGAGCCAACCTGTTCCTGCCCTGACAAAAAACTAAAGTTGTCGCTCCAATCAGGTATTTGAGTCTCATCATCGTCTTCCTCATTGTCTCCACCAACAGGAGTTACAGTTTGGGAATGAGGGTCTACATTATGGTCAGAACCTTCTGCGTCTGGTCCTGGATCCGACTCATAAAGATTCTGGGCATCAGTGCAGATCATTTCCTCGTCTGGATTCACAGAAGCGCTGGAGTCGACCTCTGATTCCCAGGTTATAGTATGAGTAAACAGCTCTGCAGACTCAACCATCTGTTCTACCTCATACTCAGACGGGCAGCTGGAGATTTGGGAGCTGTGAGGAAGCAAGTGCGATTGGGGTGACACCTTTGAGGACTGGAGTATTTGTGATGTTGAAGTTGATGTGGAGGAGAGCCCACTTAAAGGAGCACTTGATATCCGTTGAAGCACCCGCTGTTTTTGTGCCTCATCTGGAATTTGTAGCGATTGGCGTGGCCGTAAGAAAGGGATCTTATCACATTGTCCGCTAAAAGAAGTAGACATTTTAGTTTGGCTGGAAGATGGTCTTTCTTCTGCAGATGTTACTGTTGCTTTAACACCTACACCACGGACACAACCTTTTTTCCCCTTCCCAACACGCCTATTCCCCTTTCCACCAGCAGCTGGCCTTTTTCAACTCACTTTGGTGGTTAACTAATTCACAACTCTGGAGTTGTTTGCATAAAAAAACAATGGATGGGAACCGAGCAGAGCTGAGTGGCCAAACTGTGGTATTAGGCCAAAACTATTGGCTGGGTTAGATGCAGAAAAAAATTATATTCAATTTGCAACCTGATGGAGGTCAGTATAGATGGACTAATAGAGAATGTCCCACACACAGCTAGAAGCCCAAATATTTTTTGAGAGGTAGATGCAGAAAAAAATTATATTCAGTTTGCAACCTGATGGAGGTCTGTATAGATGGATTAATAGAACAAGTCCCACACACTGCTAGAAGGCCAAATATTTTTTCAGAGCAAGATGCAGAAAAAAATTATATTCAGTTTGCAACCTGATGGAGGTCAGTATAGATGGACTAATAGAACAAGTCCCACACACAGCTAGAAGCCCAAATATTTTTTCAGAGGTAGATGCAGAAAAAAATTATTTTCAGTTTGCAACCTGATGGAGGTCTGTATAGATGGATTAATAGAACAAGTCCCACACACAGCTAGAAGCCCAATATTTTTTCAGAGGTAGATGCAGAAAAAAATTATATTCAGTTTGCAACCTGATGGAGGTCTGTATAGATGGATTAATAGAACAAGTCCCACACACTGCTAGAAGGCCAAATATTTTTTCAGACCTAGATGCAGAAAAAAATTATATTCAGTTTGCAACCTGATGGAGGTCTGTATAGATGGATTAATAGTACAAGTCCCACACACTGCTAGAAGGCCAAATATTTTTTCAGAGCTAGATGCATAAAAAAATTATATTCAGTTTGCAACCTGATGGAGGTCAGTATAGATGGATTAATAGAACAAGTCCCACACACAGCTAGAAGCCCAATATTTTTTCAGAGGTAGATGCAGAAAAAAAATATATTCAGTTTGCAACCTGATGGAGGTCTGTATAGATGGATTAATAGAACAAGTCCCACACACTGCTAGAAGGCCAAATATTTTTTCAGAGCTAGATGCAGAAAAAAATTATATTCAGTTTGCAACCTGATGGAGGTCTGTATAGATGGACTAATAGAACAAGTCCCAAACACTGCTAGAAGGCCAAATATTTTTTCAGAGCTAGATGCAGAAAAAAATTATATTCAGTTTGCAACCTGATGGAGGTCAGTATAGATGGACTAATAGAGAAAGTCCCACACACTGCTAGAAGGCCAATTATTTTTTCAGAGCTAGATGCAGAAAAAAATTATATTCAGTTTGCAACCTGATGGAGGTCAGTATAGATGGACTAATAGAACAAGTCCCACACACAGCTAGAAGCCCAAATATTTTTTCAGAGGAAGATGCAGAAAAAAATTATATTCAGTTTGCAACCTGATGGAGGTCAGTATAGATGGACTAATAGAGAAAGTCCCACACACAGCTAGAAGCCCAAATATTTTTTCAGAGGTAGATGCAGAAAAAAATTATATTCAGTTTGCAACCTGATGGAGGTCTGTATAGATGGATTAATAGAACAAGTCCCACACACTGCTAGAAGGCCAAATATTTTTTCAGAGCTAGATGCAGAAAAAAATTATATTCAGTTTGCAACCTGATGGAGGTCAGTATAGATGGACTAATAGAACAAGTCCCACACACAGCTAGAAGCCCAAATATTTTTTCAGAGGTAGATGCAGAAAAAAATTATATTCAGTTTGCAACCTGATGGAGGTCTGTATAGATGGATTAATAGAACAAGTCCCACACACAGCTAGAAGCCCAATATTTTTTCAGAGGTAGATGCAGAAAAAAAATATATTCAGTTTGCAACCTGATGGAGATCAGTATAGATGGACTAATAGAGAAAGTCCCACACACTGCTAGAAGGCCAAATATTTTTTCAGAGCTAGATGCAGACAAAAAATTATTTTTAATTTGCAACCTGATGGAGGTCAGTATAGATGGACTAATAGAGAAAGTCCCACACACTGCTAGAAGGCCAAATATTTTTTCAGAGCTGGATGCAGATAAAAATAATTTTTAATTTGCAACCTGATGGAGGTCAGTATAGATGGACTAATAGAGAAAGTCCCACACACAGCTAGAAGCCCAAATATTTTTTCAGAGGTAGATGCACAAAAAAATTATATTCAGTTTGCAACCTGATGGAGGTCTGTATAGATGGATTAATAGAACAAGTCCCACACACTGCTAGAAGGCCAAATATTTTTTCAGAGGTAGATGCAGAAAAAAATTATATTCAGTTTGCAACCTGATGGAGGTCAGTATAGATGGACTAATAGAACAAGTCCCACACACAGCTAGAAGCCCAAATATTTTTTCAGAGCTAGATGCAGAAAAAAATTATATTCAGTTTGCAACCTGATGGAGGTCTGTATAGATGGATTAATAGAACAAGTCCCACACACTGCTAGAAGGCCAAATATTTTTTCAGAGCTAGATGCAGAAAAAAATTATATTCAGTTTGCAACTTGATGGAGGTCAGTATAGATGGATTAATAGAACAAGTCCCACACACAGCTAGAAGTCCAATATTTTTTCAGAGGTAGATGCAGAAAAAAAATATATTCAGTTTGCAACCTGATGGAGGTCAGTATAGATGGACAAATAGAACAAGTCCCACACACAGCTAGAAGCCCAAATATTTTTTCAGAGGTAGATGCTGAAAAAAATTATATTCAGTTTGCAACCTGATGGAGGTCAGTATAGATGGACTAATAGAGAAAGTCCCACACACAGCTAGAAGCCCAAATATTTTTTCAGAGGTAGATGCAGAAAAAAATTATATTCAGTTTGCAACCTGATGGAGGTCTGTATAGATGGATTAATAGAACAATTCCCACACACTGCTAGAAGGCCAAATATTTTTTCAGAGCTAGATGCAGAAAAAAATTATATTCAGTTTGCAACCTGATGGAGGTCAGTATAGATGGACTAATAGAACAAGTCCCACACACAGCTAGAAGCCCAAATATTTTTTCAGAGGTAGATGCCGAAAAAAATTATTTTCAGTTTGCAACCTGATGGAGGTCTGTATAGATGTATTAATAGAACAAGTCCCACACACAGCTAGAAGCTCAATATTTTTTCAGAGGTAGATGCAGAAAAAAAATATATTCAGTTTGCAACCTGATGGAGGTCTGTATAGATGGATTAATAGAACAAGTCCCACACACTGCTAGAAGGCCAAATATTTTTTCAGAGCTAGATGCAGAAAAAAATTATATTCAGTTTGCAACCTGATGGAGGTCTGTATAGATGGATTAAAAGAACAAGTCCCACACACTGCTAGAAGGCCAAATATTTTTTCAGAGCTAGATGCAGAAAAAAATTATATTCAGTTTGCAACCTGATGGAGGTCAGTATAGATGGATTAATAGAACAAGTCCCACACACAGCTAGAAGCCAAATATTTTTTCAGAGGTAGATGCAGAAAAAAAATATATTCAGTTTGCAACCTGATGGTGGTCTGCATAGATGGATTAATAGAACAAGTCCCACACACTGCTAGAAGGCCAAATATTTTTTCAGAGCTAGATGCAGAAAAAAATTATATTCAGTTTGCAACCTGATGGAGGTCTGTATAGATGGACTAATAGAACAAGTCCCACACACTGCTAGAAGGCCAAATATTTTTTCAGAGCTAGATGCAGGAAAAAATTATATTCAGTTTGCAACCTGATGGAGGTCAGTATAGATGGACTAATAGAGAAAGTCCCACACACTGCTAGAAGGCCAAATATTTTTTTCAGAGCTAGATGCAGAAAAAAATTTTATTCAGTTTGCAACCTGATGGAGGTCAGTATAGATGGACTAATAGAACAAGTCCCACACACAGCTAGAAGCCCAAATATTTTTTCAGAGGTAGATGCAGAAAAAAATTATATTCAGTTTGCAACCTGATGGAGGTCAGTATAGATGGACTAATAGAGAAAGTCCCACACACAGCTAGAAGCCCAAATATTTTTTCAGAGGTAGATGCAGAAAAAAATTATATTCAGTTTGCAACCTGATGGAGGTCTGTATAGATGGATTAATAGAACAAGTCCCACACACTGCTAGAAGGCCAAATATTTTTTCAAAGCTGGATGCAGATAAAAATTATTTTTAATTTGCAACCTAATGGAGGTCAGTATAGATGGACTAATAGAGAAAGTCCCACACACAGCTAGAAGCCCAAATATTTTTTCAGAGGTAGATGCACAAAAAAATTATATTCAGTTTGCAACCTGATGGAGGTCTGTATAGATGGATTAATAGAACAAGTCCCACACACTGCTAGAAGGCCAAATATTTTTTCAGAGGTAGACGCAGAAAAAAATTATATTCAGTTTGCAACCTGATGTATGTCAGTATAGATGGACTAATAGAACAAGTCCCACACACAGCTAGAAGCCCAAATATTTTTTCAGAGGTAGATGCAGAAAAAAATTATATTCAGTTTGCAACCTGATGGAGGTCTGTATAGATGGATTAATAGAACAAGTCCCACACACAGCTAGAAGCGCAATATTTTTTCAGAGCTAGATGCAGAAAAAAAATATATTCAGTTTGCAACCTGATGGAGGTCTGTATAGATGGATTAATAGAACAAGTCCCACACACTGCTAGAAGGCCAAATATTTTTTCAGAGCTAGATGCAGAAAAAAATTATATTCAGTTTGCAACCTGATGGAGGTCAGTATAGATGGATTAATAGAACAAGTCCCACACACAGCTAGAAGTCCAATATTTTTTCAGAGGTAGATGCAGAAAAAAAATATATTCAGTTTGCAACCTGATGGAGGTCTGTATAGATGGACTAATAGAACAAGTCCCACACACAGCTAGAAGCCCAAATATTTTTTTAGAGGTAGATGCTGAAAAAAATTATATTCAGTTTGCAACCTGATGGAGGTCAGTATAGATGGACTAATAGAGAAAGTCCCACACACAGTTAGAAGCCCAAATATTTTTTCAGAGGTAGATGCAGAAAAAAATTATATTCAGTTTGCAACCTGATGGAGGTCTGTATAGATGGATTAATAGAACAATTCCCACACACTGCTAGAAGGCCAAATATTTTTTCAGAGCTAGATGCAGAAAAAAATTATATTCAGTTTGCAACCTGATGGAGGTCAGTATAGATGGACTAATAGAACAAGTCCCACACACAGCTAGAAGCCCAAATATTTTTTCAGAGGTAGATGCAGAAAAAAATTATTTTCAGTTTGCAACCTGATGGAGGTCTGTATAGATGGATTAATAGAACAAGTCCCACACACAGCTAGAAGCTCAATATTGTTTCAGAGGTAGATGCAGAAAAAAAATATATTCAGTTTGCAACCTGATGGAGGTCTGTATAGATGGATTAATAGAACAAGTCCGACACACTGCTAGAAGGCCAAATATTTTTTCAGAGCTAGATGCAGAAAAAAATTATATTCAGTTTGCAACCTGATGGAGGTCTATATAGATGAATTAATAGAACAAGTCCCACACACTGCTAGAAGGCCAAATATTTTTTCAGAGCTAGATGCAGAAAAAAATTATATTCAGTTTGCAACCTGATGGAGGTCAGTATAGATGGATTAATAGAACAAGTCCCACACACAGCTAGAAGCCAAATATTTTTTCAGAGGTAGATGCAGAAAAAAAATATATTCAGTTTGCAACCTGATGGTGGTCTGCATAGATGGATTAATAGAACAAGTCCCACACACTGCTAGAAGGCCAAATATTTTTTCAGAGCTAGATGCAGAAAAAAATTATATTCAGTTTGCAACCTGATGGAGGTCTGTATAGATGGACTAATAGAACAAGTCCCACACACTGCTAGAAGGCCAAATATTTTTTCAGAGCTAGATGCAGAAAAAAATTATATTCAGTTTGCAACCTGATGGAGGTCAGTATAGATGGACTAATAGAACAAGTCCCACACACAGCTAGAAGCCCAAATATTTTTTCAGAGGTAGATGCAGAAAAAAATTATATACAGTTTGCAACCTGATGGAGGTCAGTATAGATGGACTAATAGAGAAAGTCCCACACACAGCAAGAAGCCCAAATATTTTCTCAGAGGTAGATGCAGAAAAAAATTATATTCAGTTTGCAACCTGATGGAGGTCTGTATAGATGGATTAATAGAACAAGTCCCACACACTGCTAGAAGGCCAAATATTTTTTCAGAGGTAGATGCAGAAAAAAATTATATTCAGTTTGCAACCTGATGGAGGTCAGTATAGATGGACTAATAGAGCAAGTCCCACACACAGCTAGAAGCCAAAATATTTTTTCAGAGGTAGATGCAGAAAAAAATTATATTCACTTTGCAACCTGATGGAGGTCTGTATAGATGGATTAATAGAACAAGTCCCACACACAGCTAGAAGCCCAAAATTTTTTCAGAGGTAGATGCAGAAAAAAAATATATTCAGTTTGCAACCTGATGGAGGTCAGTATAGATGGACTAATAGAGAAAGTCCCACACACTGCTAGAAGGCCAAATATTTTTTCAGAGCTAGATGCAGATAAAAATTATTTTTAATTTGCAACCTGATGGAGGTCAGTATAGATGGACTAATAGAGAATGTCCCACACACAGCTAGAAGCCCAAATATTTTTTCAGACGTAGATGCACAAAAAAATTATATTCAGTTTGCAACCTGATGGAGGTCTGTATAGATGGATTAATAGAACAAGTCCCACACACTGCTAGAAGGCCAAATATTTTTTCAGAGGTAGATGCAGAAAAAAATTATATTCAGTTTGCAACCTGATGGAGGTCAGTTTAGATGGACTAATAGAACAAGTCCCACACACAGCTAGAAGCCCAAATATTTTTTCAGAGGTAGATGCAGAAAAAAATTATATTCAGTTTGCAACCTGATGGAGGTCTGTATAGATGGATTAATAGAACAAGTCCCACACACAGCTAGAAGCCCAATATTTTTTCAGAGCTAGATGCAGAAAAAAATTATATTCAGTTTGCAACCTGATGGAGGTCTGTATAGATGGATTAATAGAACAAGTCCCACACACTGCTAGAAGGCCAAATATTTTTTCAGAGCTAGATGCAGAAAAAAATTATATTCAGTTTGCAACCTGATGGAGGTCAGTATAGATGGATTAATATAACAAGTCCCACACACAGCTAGAAGTCCAATATTTTTTCAGAGGTAGATGCAGAAAAAAAATATATTCAGTGTGCAACCTGATGGAGGTCAGTATAGATGGACAAATAGAACAAGTCCCACACACAGCTAGAAGCCCAAATATTTTTTCAGAGGTAGATGCTGAAAAAAATTATATTCAGTTTGCAACCTGATGGAGGTCAGTATAGATGGACTAATAGAGAAAGTCACACACACAGCAAGAAGCCCAAATATTTTTTCAGAGGTAGATGCAGAAAAAAATTATATTCAGTTTGCAACCTGATGGAGGTCTGTATAGATGGATTAATAGAACAATTCCCACACACTGCTAGAAGGCCAAATATTTTTTCAGAGCTAGATGCAGAAAAAAATTATATTCAGTTTGCAACCTGATGGAGGTCAGTATTGATGGACTAATAGAACAATTCCCACACACAGCTAGAAGCCCAAATATTTTTTCAGAGGTAGATGCAGAAAAAAATTATTTTCAGTTTGCAACCTGATGGAGGTCTGTATAGATGGATTAATAGAACAAGTCCCACACACAGCTAGAAGCTCAATATTGTTTCAGAGGTAGATGCAGAAAAAAAATATATTCAGTTTGCAACCTGATGGAGGTCTGTATAGATGGATTAATAGAACAAGTCCGACACACTGCTAGAAGGCCAAATATTTTTTCAGAGCTAGATGCAGAAAAAAATTATATTCAGTTTGCAACCTGATGGAGGTCTATATAGATGAATTAATAGAACAAGTCCCACACACTGCTAGAAGGCCAAATATTTTTTCAGAGCTAGATGCAGAAAAAAATTATATTCAGTTTGCAACCTGATGGAGGTCAGTATAGATGGATTAATAGAACAAGTCCCACACACAGCTAGAAGCCAAATATTTTTTCAGAGGTAGATGCAGAAAAAAAATATATTCAGTTTGCAACCTGATGGTGGTCTGCATAGATGGATTAATAGAACAAGTCCCACACACTGCTAGAAGGCCAAATATTTTTTCAGAGCTAGATGCAGAAAAAAATTATATTCAGTTTGCAACCTGATGGAGGTCTGTATAGATGGACTAATAGAACAAGTCCCACACACTGCTAGAAGGCCAAAAATTTTTTCAGAGCTAGATGCAGAAAAAAATTATATTCAGTTTGCAACCTGATGGAGGTCAGTATAGATGGACTAATAGAGAAAGTCCCACACACTGCTAGAAGGCCAAATATTTTTTCAGAGCTAGATGCAGAAAAAAATTATATTCAGTTTGCAACCTGATGGAGGTCAGTATAGATGGACTAATAGAACAAGTCCCACACACAGCTAGAAGCCCAAATATTTTTTCAGAGGTAGATGCAGAAAAAAATTATATTCAGTTTGCAACCTGATGGAGGTCAGTATAGATGGACTAATAGAGAAAGTCCCACACACAGCAAGAAGCCCAAATATTTTTTCAGAGGTAGATGCAGAAAAAAATTATATTCAGTTTGCAACCTGATGGAGGTCTGTATAGATGGATTAATAGAACAAGTCCCACACACTGCTAGAAGGCCAAATATTTTTTCAGAGGTAGATGCAGAAAAAAATTATATTCAGTTTGCAACCTGATGGAGGTCAGTGTAGATGGACTAATAGGGCAAGTCCCACACACAGCTAGAAGCCAAAATATTTTTTCAGAGGTAGATGCAGAAAAAAATTATATTCACTTTGCAACCTGATGGAGGTCTGTATAGATGGATTAATAGAACAAGTCCCACACACAGCTAGAAGCCCAAAATTTTTTCAGAGGTAGATGCAGAAAAAAAATATATTCAGTTTGCAACCTGATGGAGGTCAGTATAGATGGACTAATAGAGAAAGTCCCACACACTGCTAGAAGGCCAAATATTTTTTCAGAGCTAGATGCAGATAAAAATTATTTTTAATTTGCAACCTGATGGAGGTCAGTATAGATGGACTTATAGAGAATGTCCCACACACAGCTAGAAGCCCAAATATTTTTTCAGAGGTAGATGCACAAAAAAATTATATTCAGTTTGCAACCTGATGGAGGTCAGTTTAGATGGACTAATAGAACAAGTCCCACACACAGCTAGAAGCCCAAAGATTTTTTCAGAGGTAGATGCAGAAAAAAATTATATTCAGTTTGCAACCTGATGGAGGTCTGTATAGATGGATTAATAGAACAAGTCCCACACACAGCTAGAAGCCCAATATTTTTTCAGAGGTAGATGCAGAAAAACAATATATTCAGTTTGCAACCTAATGGAGGTCTGTATAGATGGATTAATAGAACAAGTCCCACACACTGCTAGAAGGCCAAATATTTTTTCAGAGGTAGATGCAGAAAAAAATTATATTCAGTTTGCAACCTGATGTATGTCAGTATAGATGGACTAATAGAACAAGTCCCACACACAGCTAGAAGCAGAAATATTTTTTCAGAGGTAGATGCAGAAAAAAATTATATTCAGTTTGCAACCTGATGGAGGTCTGTATAGATGGATTAATAGAACAAGTCCCACACACAGCTAGAAGTCCAATATTTTTTCTGAGGTAGATGCAGAAAAAAAATATATTCAGTTTGCAACCTGATGGAGGTCTGTATAGATGGACTAATAGAACAAGTCCCACACACAGCTAGAAGCCCAAATATTTTTTTAGAGGTAGATGCTGAAAAAAATTATATTCAGTTTGCAACCTGATGGAGGTCAGTATAGATGGACTAATAGAGAAAGTCCCACACACAGTTAGAAGCCCAAATATTTTTTCAGAGGTAGATGCAGAAAAAAATTATATTCAGTTTGCAACCTGATGGAGGTCTGTATAGATGGATTAATAGAACAATTCCCACACACTGCTAGAAGGCCAAATATTTTTTCAGAGCTAGATGCAGATAAAAATTATTTTTAATTTGCAACCTGATGGAGGTCAGTATAGATGGACTTATAGAGAATGTCCCACACACAGCTAGAAGCCCAAATATTTTTTCAGAGGTAGATGCACAAAAAAATTATATTCAGTTTGCAACCTGATGGAGGTCTGTATAGATGGATTAATAGAACAAGTCCCACACACAGCTAGAAGCTCAATATTGTTTCAGAGGTAGATGCAGAAAAAAAATATATTCAGTTTGCAACCTGATGGAGGTCTGTATAGATGGATTAATAGAACAAGTCCCACACACTGCTAGAAGGCCAAATATTTTTTCAGAGCTAGATGCAGAAAAAAATTATATTCAGTTTGCAACCTGATGGAGGTCTATATAGATGAATTAATAGAACAAGTCCCACACACTGCTAGAAGGCCAAATATTTTTTCAGAGCTAGATGCAGAAAAAAATTATATTCAGTTTGCAACCTGATGGAGGTCAGTATAGATGGATTAATAGAACAAGTCCCACACACAGCTAGAAGCCAAATATTTTTTCAGAGGTAGATGCAGAAAAAAAATATATTCAGTTTGCAACCTGATGGTGGTCTGCATAGATGGATTAATAGAACAAGTCCCACACACTGCTAGAAGGCCAAATATTTTTTCAGAGCTAGATGCAGAAAAAAATTATATTCAGTTTGCAACCTGATGGAGGTCTGTATAGATGGACTAATAGAACAAGTCCCACACACTGCTAGAAGGCCAAATATTTTTTCAGAGCTAGATGCAGAAAAAAATTATATTCAGTTTGCAACCTGATGGAGGTCAGTATAGATGGACTAATAGAGAAAGTCCCACACACTGCTAGAAGGCCAAATATTTTTTCAGAGCTAGATGCAGAAAAAAATTATATTCAGTTTGCAACCTGATGGAGGTCAGTATAGATGGACTAATAGAACAAGTCCCACACACAGCTAGAAGCCCAAATATTTTTTCAGAGGTAGATGCAGAAAAAAATTATATTCAGTTTGCAACCTGATGGAGGTCAGTATAGATGGACTAATAGAGAAAGTCCCACACACAGCAAGAAGCCCAAATATTTTTTCAGAGGTAGATGCAGAAAAAAATTATATTCAGTTTGCAACCTGATGGAGGTCTGTATAGATGGATTAATAGAACAAGTCCCACACACTGCTAGAAGGCCAAATATTTTTTCAGAGGTAGATGCAGAAAAAAATTATATTCAGTTTGCAACCTGATGGAGGTCAGTATAGATGGACTAATAGAGCAAGTCCCACACACAGCTAGAAGCCAAAATATTTTTTCAGAGGTAGATGCAGAAAAAAATTATATTCACTTTGCAACCTGATGGAGGTCTGTATAGATGGATTAATAGAACAAGTCCCACACACAGCTAGAAGCCCAAAATTTTTTCAGATGTAGATGCAGAAAAAAAATATATTCAGTTTGCAACCTGATGGAGGTCAGTATAGATGGACTAATAGAGAAAGTCCCACACACTGCTAGAAGGCCAAATATTTTTTCAGAGCTAGATGCAGATAAAAATTATTTTTAATTTGCAACCTGATGGAGGTCAGTATAGATGGACTTATAGAGAATGTCCCACACACAGCTAGAAGCCCAAATATTTTTTCAGAGGTAGATGCACAAAAAAATTATATTCAGTTTGCAACCTGATGGAGGTCTGTATAGATGGATTAATAGAACAAGTCCCACACACTGCTAGAAGGCCAAATATTTTTTCAGAGGTAGATGCAGAAAAAAATTATATTCAGTTTGCAACCTGATGGAGGTCAGTTTAGATGGACTAATAGAACAAGTCCCACACACAGCTAGAAGCCCAAATATTTTTTCAGAGGTAGATGCAGAAAAAAATTATATTCAGTTTGCAACCTGATGGAGGTCTGTATAGATGGATTAATAGAAAAAGTCCCACACACAGCTAGAAGCCCAATATTTTTTCAGAGGTAGATGCAGAAAAACAATATATTCAGTTTGCAACCTAATGGAGGTCTGTATAGATGGATTAATAGAACAAGTCCCACACACTGCTAGAAGGCCAAATATTTTTTCAGAGCTAGATGCAGAAAAAAATTATATTCAGTTTGCAACCTGATGGAGGTCTGTATAGATGGACTAATAGAACAAGTCCCACACACAGCTAGAAGCCTAAATATTTTTTCAGAGGTAGATGCTGAAAAAAATTATTTTCAGTTTGCAACCTGATGGAGGTCTGTATAGATGTATTAATAGAACAAGTCCCACACACAGCTAGAAGCTCAATATTTTTTCAGAGGTAGATGCAGAAAAAAAATATATTCAGTTTGCAACCTGATGGAGGTCTGTATAGATGGATTAATAGAACAAGTCCCACACACTGCTAGAAGGCCAAATATTTTTTCAGAGCTAGATGCAGAAAAAAATTATATTCAGTTTGCAACCTGATGGAGGTCTGTATAGATGGATTAAAAGAACAAGTCCCACACACTGCTAGAAGGCCAAATATTTTTTCAGAGCTAGATGCAGAAAAAAATTATATTCAGTTTGCAACCTGATGGAGGTCAGTATAGATGGATTAATAGAACAAGTCCCACACACAGCTAGAAGCCAAATATTTTTTCAGAGGTAGATGCAGAAAAAAAATATATTCAGTTTGCAACCTGATGGTGGTCTGCATAGATGGATTAATAGAACAAGTCCCACACACTGCTAGAAGGCCAAATATTTTTTCAGAGCTAGATGCAGAAAAAAATTATATTCAGTTTGCAACCTGATGGAGGTCTGTATAGATGGACTAATAGAACAAGTCCCACACACTGCTAGAAGGCCAAATATTTTTTCAGAGCTAGATGCAGGAAAAAATTATATTCAGTTTGCAACCTGATGGAGGTCAGTATAGATGGACTAATAGAGAAAGTCCCACACACTGCTAGAAGGCCAAATATTTTTTTCAGAGCTAGATGCAGAAAAAAATTTTATTCAGTTTGCAACCTGATGGAGGTCAGTATAGATGGACTAATAGAACAAGTCCCACACACAGCTAGAAGCCCAAATATTTTTTCAGAGGTAGATGCAGAAAAAAATTATATTCAGTTTGCAACCTGATGGAGGTCAGTATAGATGGACTAATAGAGAAAGTCCCACACACAGCTAGAAGCCCAAATATTTTTTCAGAGGTAGATGCAGAAAAAAATTATATTCAGTTTGCAACCTGATGGAGGTCTGTATAGATGGATTAATAGAACAAGTCCCACACACTGCTAGAAGGCCAAATATTTTTTCAGAGCTAGATGCAGAAAAAAATTATATTCAGTTTGCAACCTGATGGAGGTCAGTATAGATGGACTAATAGAGCAAGTCCCACACACAGCTAGAAGCCAAAATATTTTTTCAGAGGTAGATGCAGAAAAAAATTATATTCAGTTTGCAACCTGATGGAGGTCTGTATAGATGGATTAATAGAACAAGTCCCACACACAGCTAGAAGCCCAATATTTTTTCAGAGGTAGATGCAGAAAAAAAATATATTCAGTTTGCAACCTGATGGAGGTCAGTATAGATGGACTAATAGAGAAAGTCCCACACACTGCTAGAAGGCCAAATATTTTTTCAGAGCTAGATGCAGACAAAAAATTATTTTTAATTTGCAACCTGATGGAGGTCAGTATAGATGGACTAATAGAGAAAGTCCCACACACTGCTAGAAGGCCAAATATTTTTTCAGAGCTGGATGCAGATAAAAATTATTTTTAATTTGCAACCTGATGGAGGTCAGTATAGATGGACTAATAGAGAAAGTCCCACACACAGCTAGAAGCCCAAATATTTTTTCAGAGGTAGATGCACAAAAAAATTATATTCAGTTTGCAACCTGATGGAGGTCTGTATAGATGGATTAATAGAACAAGTCCCACACACTGCTAGAAGGCCAAATATTTTTTCAGAGGTAGATGCAGAAAAAAATTATATTCAGTTTGCAACCTGATGTATGTCAGTATAGATGGACTAATAGAACAAGTCCCACACACAGCTAGAAGCCCAAATATTTTTTCAGAGGTAGATGCAGAAAAAAATTATATTCAGTTTGCAACCTGATGGAGGTCTGTATAGATGGATTAATAGAACAAGTCCCACACACAGCTAGAAGCACAATATTTTTTCAGAGGTAGATGCAGAAAAAAAATATATTCAGTTTGCAACCTAATGGAGGTTTGTATAGATGGATTAATAGAACAAGTCCCACACACTGCTAGAAGGCCAAATATTTTTTCAGAGCTAGATGCAGAAAAAAATTATATTCAGTTTGCAACCTGATGGAGGTCTGTATAGATGGATTAATAGAACAAGTCCCACACACTGCTAGAAGGCCAAATATTTTTTCAGAGCTAGATGCAGAAAAAAATTATTTTCAGTTTGCAACCTGATGGAGGTCTGTATAGATGGATTAATAGAACAAGTCCCACACACAGCTAGAAGCTCAATATTGTTTCATAGGTAGATGCAGAAAAAATATATATTCAGTTTGCAACCTGATGGAGGTCTGTATAGATGGATTAATAGAACAAGTCCGACACACTGCTAGAAGGCCAAATATTTTTTCAGAGCTAGATGCAGAAAAAAATTATATTCAGTTTGCAACCTGATGGAGGTCTATATAGATGAATTAATAGAACAAGTCCCACACACTGCTAGAAGGCCAAATATTTTTTCAGAGCTAGATGCAGAAAAAAATTATATTCAGTTTGCAACCTGATGGAGGTCAGTATAGATGGATTAATAGAACAAGTCCCACACACAGCTAGAAGCCAAATATTTTTTCAGAGGTAGATGCAGAAAAAAAATATATTCAGTTTGCAACCTGATGGTGGTCTGCATAGATGGATTAATAGAACAAGTCCCACACACTGCTAGAAGGCCAAATATTTTTTCAGAGCTAGATGCAGAAAAAAATTATATTCAGTTTGCAACCTGATGGAGGTCTGTATAGATGGACTAATAGAACAAGTCCCACACACTGCTAGAAGGCCAAATATTTTTTCAGAGCTAGATGCAGAAAAAAATTATATTCAGTTTGCAACCTGATGGAGGTCAGTATAGATGGACTAATAGAGAAAGTCCCACACACTGCTAGAAGGCCAAATATTTTTTCAGAGCTAGATGCAGAAAAAAATTATATTCAGTTTGCAACCTGATGGAGGTCAGTATAGATGGACTAATAGAACCAGTCCCACACACAGCTAGAAGCCCAAATATTTTTTCAGAGGTAGATGCAGAAAAAAATTATATTCAGTTTGCAACCTGATGGAGGTCAGTATAGATGGACTAATAGAGAAAGTCCCACACACAGCAAGAAGCCCAAATATTTTTTCAGAGGTAGATGCAGAAAAAAATTATATTCAGTTTGCAACCTGATGGAGGTCTGTATAGATGGATTAATAGAACAAGTCCCACACACTGCTAGAAGGCCAAATATTTTTTCAGAGGTAGATGCAGAAAAAAATTATATTCAGTTTGCAACCTGATGGAGGTCAGTATAGATGGACTAATTGAGCAAGTCCCACACACAGCTAGAAGCCAAAATATTTTTTCAGAAGTAGATGCAGAAAAAAATTATATTCACTTTGCAACCTGATGGAGGTCTGTATAGATGGATTAATAGAACAAGTCCCACACACAGCTAGAAGCCCAAAATTTTTTCAGAGGTAGATGCAGAAAAAAAATATATTCAGTTTGCAACCTGATGGAGGTCAGTATAGATGGACTAATAGAGAAAGTCCCACACACTGCTAGAAGGCCAAATATTTTTTCAGAGCTAGATGCAGATAAAAATTATTTTTAATTTGCAACCTGATGGAGGTCAGTATAGATGGACTAATAGAGAATGTCCCACACACAGCTAGAAGCCCAAATATTTTTTCAGAGGTAGATGCACAAAAAAATTATATTCAGTTTGCAACCTGATGGAGGTCTGTATAGATGGATTAATAGAACAAGTCCCACACACTGCTAGAAGGCCAAATATTTTTTCAGAGGTAGATGCAGAAAAAAATTATATTCAGTTTGCAACAAAGATGGAGGTCAGTTTAGATGGACTAATAGAACAAGTCCCACACACAGCTAGAAGCCCAATATTTTTTCAGAGGTAGATGTAGAAAAACAATATATTCAGTTTGCAACCTAATGGAGGTCTGTATAGATGGATTAATAGAACAAGTCCCACACACTGCTAGAAGGCCAAATATTTTTTCAGAGCTAGATGCAGAAAAAAATTATATTCAGTTTGCAACCTGATGGAGGTCTGTATAGATGGATTAATAGAACAAGTCCCACACACTGCTAGAAGGCCAAATATTTTTTCAGAGCTAGATGCAGAAAAAAATTATATTCAGTTTGCAACCTGATGGAGGTCTGTATAGATGGATTAATAGAACCAGTCCCACACACAGCTAGAAGCCCAATATTTTTTCAGAGGTAGATGCAGAAAAAAAATATATTCAGTTTGCAACCTGATGGAGGTCAGTATAGATGGACTAATAGAGAAAGTCCCACACACTGCTAGAAGGCCAAATATTTTTTCAGAGCTAGATGCAGACAAAAAATTACTTTTAATTTGCAACCTGATGGAGGTCAGTATAGATGGACTAATAGAGAAAGTCCCACACACTGCTAGAAGGCCAAATATTTTTTCAGAGCTGGATGCAGATAAAAATTATTTTTAATTTGCAACCTGATGGAGGTCAGTATAGATGGATTAAAAGAACAAGTCCCACACACAGCTAGAAGTCCAATATTTTTTCAGAGGTAGATGCAGAAAAAAAATATATTCAGTTTGCAACCTCATGGAGGTCAGTATAGATGGACTAATAGAACAAGTCCCACACACAGGTAGAAGCCCAAATATTTTTTCAGAGGTAGATGCTGAAAAAAATTATATTCAGTTTGCAACCTGATGGAGGTCAGTATAGATGGACTAATAGAACAAGTCCCACACACAGCTAGAAGCCCAAATATTTTTTCAGAGGTAGATGCAGAAAAAAATTATATTCAGTTTGCAACCTGATGGAGGCCAGTATAGATGGACTAATAGAGAAAGTCCTACACACAGCTAGAAGCCCAAATATTTTTTCAGAGCTAGATGCAGAAAAAAATTATATTCAGTTTGCAACCTGATGGAGGTCTGTATAGATGGATTAATAGAACAAGTCTCACACACTGGTAGAAGGCCAAATATTTTTTCAGAGCTAGATGCAGAAAAAAATTATATTCAGTTTGCAACCTGATGGAGGTCAGTATAGATGGACTATTAGAACAAGTCCCACACACAGCTAGAAGCCCAAATGTTTTTTCAGAGGTAGATGCAGAAAAAAATTATATTCAGTTTGCAACCTGATGGAGGTCAGTATAGATGGACTAATAGAGAAAGTCCCACACACAGCTAGAAGCCCAAATATTTTTTCAGAGGTAGATGCAGAAAAAAATTATATTCAGTTTGCAACCTGATGGAGGTCTGTATAGATGGATTAATAGAACAAGTCCCACACACTGCTAGAAGGCCAAATATTTTTTCAGAGCTAGATGCAGAAAAAAATTATATTCAGTTTGCAACCTGATGGAGGTCAGTATAGATGGACTAATAGAACAAGTCCCACACACAGCTAGAAGCCCAAATATTTTTTCAGAGGTAGATGCAGAAAAAAATTATATTCAGTTTGCAACCTGATGGAGGTCAGTATAGATGGACTAATAGAGAAAGTCCCACACACAGCTAGAAGCCCAAATATTTTTTCAGAGGTAGATGCAGAAAAAAATTATATTCAGTTTGCAACCTGATGGAGGTCTGTATAGATGGATTAATAGAACAAGTCCCACACACTGCTAGAAGGCCAAATATTTTTTCAGAGCTAGATGCAGAAAAAAATTATATTCAGTTTGCAACCTGATGGAGGTCAGTATAGATGGACTAATAGAACAAGTCCCACACACAGCTAGAAGCCCAAATATTTTTTTAGAGGTAGATGCAGAAAAAAATTATATTCAGTTTGCAACCTGATGGAGGTCTGTATAGATGAATTAATAGAACAAGTCCCACACACAGCTAGAAGCCCAATATTTTTTTAGAGGTAGATGCAGAAAAAATATATATTCAGTTTGCAACCTGATGGAGGTCAGTATAGATGGACTAATAGAGAAAGTCCCACACACTGCTAGAAGGCCAAATATTTTTTCAGAGCTAGATGCAGACAAAAAATTATTT
The DNA here is from genome assembly GCF_046119375.1 of Phyllobates terribilis. Taxonomy (NCBI): domain Eukaryota; kingdom Metazoa; phylum Chordata; class Amphibia; order Anura; family Dendrobatidae; genus Phyllobates; species Phyllobates terribilis. Next base: position 910,162,370 of record NW_027362763.1, on the reverse strand, counting down.
TTAATTTGCAACCTGATGGAGGTCAGTATAGATGGACTAATAGAGAAAGTCCCACACACTGCTAGAAGGCCAAATATTTTTTCAGAGCTGGATGCAGATAAAAATTATTTTTAATTTGCAACCTGATGGAGGTCAGTATAGATGGACTAATAGAGAACGTCCCACACACAGCTAGAAGCCCAAATATTTTTTCAGAGGTAGATGCAGAAAAAAATTATGTTCAGTTTGCAACCTGATGGAGGTCTGTATAGATGGATTAATAGAACTAGTCCCACACACTGCTAGAAGGCCAAATATTTTTTCAGAGCTAGATGCAGAAAAAAATTATATTCAGTTTGCAACCTGATGGAGGTCAGTATAGATGGACTAATAGAACAAGTCCCACACACAGCTAGAAGCCCAAATATTTTTTCAGAGGTATATGCAGAAAAAAATTATATTCAGTTTGCAACCTGATGGAGGTCAGTATAGATGGACTAATAGAGAAAGTCCCACACACTGCTAGAAGGCCAAATATTTTTTCAGAGCTAGATGCAGACAAAAAATTATTTTTAATTTGCAACCTGATGGAGGTCAGTATAGATGGACTAATAGAGAAAGTCCCACACACTGCTAGAAGGCCAAATATTTTTTCAGAGCTGGATGCAGATAAAAATTATTTTTAATTTGCAACCTGATGGAGGTCAGTATAGATGGATTAATAGAACAAGTCCCACACACAGCTAGAAGTCCAATATTTTTTCAGAGGTAGATGCAGAAAAAAAATATATTCAGTTTGCAACCTCATGGAGGTCAGTATAGATGGACTAATAGAACAAGTCCCACACACAGGTAGAAGCCCAAATATTTTTTCAGAGGTAGATGCTGAAAAAAATTATATTCAGTTTGCAACCTGATGGAGGTCAGTATAGATGGACTAATAGAACAAGTCCCACACACAGCTAGAAGCCCAAATATTTTTTCAGAGGTAGATGCAGAAAAAAATTATATTCAGTTTGCAACCTGATGGAGGCCAGTATAGATGGACTAATAGAGAAAGTCCTACACACAGCTAGAAGCCCAAATATTTTTTCAGAGCTAGATGCAGAAAAAAATTATATTCAGTTTGCAACCTGATGGAGGTCTGTATAGACGGATTAATAGAACAAGTCTCACACACTGGTAGAAGGCCAAATATTTTTTCAGAGCTAGATGCAGAAAAAAATTATATTCAGTTTGCAACCTGATGGAGGTCAGTATAGATGGACTAATAGAACAAGTCCCACACACAGCTAGAAGCCCAAATGTTTTTTCAGAGGTAGATGCAGAAAAAAATTATATTCAGTTTGCAACCTGATGGAGGTCAGTATAGATGGACTAATAGAGAAAGTCCCACACACAGCTAGAAGCCCAAATATTTTTTCAGAGGTAGATGCAGAAAAAAATTATATTCAGTTTGCAACCTGATGGAGGTCTGTATAGATGGATTAATAGAACAAGTCCCACACACTGCTAGAAGGCCAAATATTTTTTCAGAGCTAGATGCAGAAAAAAATTATATTCAGTTTGCAACCTGATGGAGGTCAGTATAGATGGACTAATAGAACAAGTCCCACACACAGCTAGAAGCCCAAATATTTTTTCAGAGGTAGATGCAGAAAAAAATTATATTCAGTTTGCAACCTGATGGAGGTCAGTATAGATGGACTAATAGAGAAAGTCCCACACACAGCTAGAAGCCCAAATATTTTTTCAGAGGTAGATGCAGAAAAAACTTATATTCAGTTTGCAACCTGATGGAGGTCTGTATAGATGGATTAATAGAACAAGTCCCACACACTGCTAGAAGGCCAAATATTTTTTCAGAGCTAGATGCAGAAAAAAATTATATTCAGTTTGCAACCTGATGGAGGTCAGTATAGATGGACTAATAGAACAAGTCACACACACAGCTAGAAGCCCAAATATTTTTTTAGAGGTAGATGCAGAAAAAAATTATATTCAGTTTGCAACCTGATGGAGGTCTGTATAGATGAATTAATAGAACAAGTCCCACACACAGCTAGAAGCCCAATATTTTTTTAGAGGTAGATGCAGAAAAAATATATATTCAGTTTGCAACCTGATGGAGGTCAGTATAGATAGACTAATAGAGAAAGTCCCACACACTGTTAGAAGGCCAAATATTTTTTCAGAGCTAGATGCAGACAAAAAATTATTTTTAATTTGCAACCTGATGGAGGTCAGTATAGATGGACTAATAGAGAAAGTCACACACACTGCTAGAAGGCCAAATATTTTTTCAGAGCTGGATGCAGATAAAAATTATTTTTAATTTGCAACCTGATGGAGGTCAGTATAGATGGACTAATAGAGAAAGTCCCACACACAGCTAGAAGCCCAAATATTTTTTCAGAGGTAGATGCAGAAAAAAATTATGTTCAGTTTGCAACCTGATGGAGGTCTGTATAGATGGATTAATAGAACTAGTCCCACACACTGCTAGAAGGCCAAATATTTTTTCAGAGCTAGATGCAGAAAAAAATTATATTCAGTTTGCAACCTGATGGAGGTCAGTATAGATGGACTAATAGAACAAGTCCCACACACAGCTAGAAGCCCAAATATTTTTTCAGAGGTATATGCAGAAAAAAATTATATTCAGTTTGCAACCTGATGGAGGTCTGTATAGATGGATTAATAGAACAAGTCCCACACACAGCTAGAAGCCCAATATTTTTTCAGAGGTAGATGCAGAAAAAAAATATATTCAGTTTGCAACCTGATGGAGGTCAGTATAGATGGACTAATAGAGAAAGTCCCACACACTGCTAGAAGGCCAAATATTTTTTCAGAGCTAGATGCAGACAAAAAATTATTTTTAATTTGCAACCTGATGGAGGTCAGTATAGATGGACTAATAGAGAAAGTCCCACACACTGCTAGAAGGCCAAATATTTTTTCAGAGCTGGATGCAGATAAAAATAATTTTTAATTTGCAACCTGATGGAGGTCAGTATAGATGGACTAATAGAGAAAGTCCCACACACTGCTAGAAGGCCAAATATTTTTTCAGAGGTAGATGCTGAAAAAAATTATATTCAGTTTGCAACCTGATGGAGGTCAGTATAGATGGACTAATAGAACAAGTCCCACACACAGATAGAAGCCCAAATATTTTTTCAGAGGTAGATGCAGATAAAAATTATTTTTAATTTGCAACCTGATGGAGGTCAGTATAGATGGACTAATAGAACAAGTCCCACACACAGCTAGAAGCCCAAATATTTTTTCAGAGGTAGATGCAGAAAAAAATTATATTCAGTTTGCAACCTGATGGAGGTCTGTATAGATGGATTAATAGAACAAGTCCCACACACAGCTAGAAGCCCAATATTTTTTCAGAGGTAGATGCAGAAAAAAAATATATTCAGTTTGCAACCTGATGGAGGTCAGTATAGATGGACTAATAGAGAAAGTCCCACACACTGCTAGAAGCCCAAATATTTTTTCAGAGCTAGATGCAGAAAAAAATTATATTCAATTTGCAACCTGATGGAGGTCAGTATAGATGGACTAATAGAATGATGCTATGCCCAAAAGATTTTACTTCACTAGGTGCAGTAAAAAAATTGGTATTCTATACACAGGTGGTATATCTTGCAACACAGATAGGCTACTCCACTGACTAACACACTCTGCAATAGGCCAAAAAGGATTAGCTTTGCTAGATTCAGCCAAATGCTGTGAAAAAAACTTGCACAGCACTGGCACAGACCTGCCTGGCAAAAACTGATAGGAACTGATGTAACCTAGTCCTGAAAAGGACTGCAATTACAATTAGTCTTTACTCCCACAATCTATCTATTTAAGAGCACAGACCTGCCTGATAAAAGTCGTAGGAAATGCTGTAACCTAGTCCTTAAAAGGACTGCAATCACAATTATTCCCTACTCCCAAGCTATCTGTAGATTTGTGCGAAAATTGGCTTGAAATTAACAAGGTATAGTGCACACAGCAACAGCGGTGCCGTCTAACACGCAGCTGCAGCAGTGAGAAAATGGTGGCGACGGGGAAAATGGCTGGGTCTTATAGGGCAAGGACATGTGACATACACAGCCAATGACACATGCCCTTGCTTGTGTGAAAAAAAGCACTTCGCTCCGTGTGTGCGCTGCTGATAGGCTGACAGATTGCACCTCCCCACTGTAAATGCGGGAAAGAGAAAAAAAAATGGAGATCTTCATTATTCCTGCAGAGATCCATCCCCTGCCCCTCCCCCCACCCCGCTGTACACTGAAACTGCGTATTAACATTAATTTTCATCATTACTGAGAAAAAATCCAGTTATGATTTTGGTGCACAAACAGTTATCGAACATAACCTCGAACAGCCGAATTTTTCTCAAATCGTTCGTGTTCGCCGAACGGCTCGAACACCGCCCAAACAGCTCGAATTTGAGATTGGCGAACAGTTCGAGTAGAACAACGCTCATCGCTAATAAATAATCGATTCTGTGGTACGTGTCATGAGGGGTGGAATAAAACGGATAATCCTTTTCATTGGGGTCGGCCAATCTCCAGGGATCTAATAAGTGGATAGTTTGCAATTTATTGATCAATTTTCTCCGATCTTTATGAGAAATTTTTGACTTCCCTGAGGAAGAGTCCAGGTCAGGTTGTAACGTCAAATTAAAGTCTCCCCCCAAAATTAATAGTCTTTCCATGAACAGTGAGAGCGCGTCCAAAGTATCCGACAACCACTCCACCTGTCCCTGGTTCGGAGCATAAACGTTTGCAAATGTAATTGGGGTATTAGTCAGAAAACCCTTCACAAAGACAGTCCGTGATGCTATCTTTTAAAGTGAAAGGTAGTCCCCTCTTTAAGGCAATACTGACCCCCTTAGCCGACCCTGGACAGCTATGGAACCAAATTGGGTATTTAGAAAAGGACATGTTGGGAGATCTACCCCTCTTAAAATGGGTTTCCTGGAAAAAAATTACCTGGAAGTGAGCTTTATTCAGAAGGGACAAGATCTGGTTACGTTTGGGGGGGCTATTCATTCCCTTTGTGTTAAGGGATGCCACGGTGAGCGAACCTTTCCCAGCGCCACTAGCCATATTCAAATATATCATCGGTGATCTCTACCTGCAAAATAGATCTGTAGTGGGAATGAAACAAATTCAAAACAGAATTATGTACATAAACAGAAATAGTCTTATCTTTCTCAGGGGGCGGGGGTTGTAAAGACCCAATTGTTGAAGATGAGATCCATAGTAACCAAGTGGTGTTCAAATATAAATCAGGTAATATTCACATGTAACAAGAGAGTGACCTGTACACATTAAGCTATCAGCTATAAAACAGAAAAGATTTGTAAGAAGCAAGCGTAATCTTACACCTTTATGGTCCACACCAAAAATTGGAGGGGACCACAGTCCGTAAACTCCCAGGTGCTCTTAGGCAAAAGTAAGAGAGAAGCCCGCCGATACCCAGTAACCCCAGAGGGGAAAATGACAGTATAGGCGAACGGTCTCGAAGACCATTTAAAGAAAGGTGATAGTCATATTCATGTGTGTTGCTGCCTATTCGCTTGCTTTTTGGCCTTAGGTGATGTCGACTTTTTTTTGTTCTACCAATCTTCTGGCTTGATGGGTAAGCCAATGCCAAGCGGCATCCACGAGGGAATGGGTATGGGGTCCATTTGTAAAGGCTCCCAGGCTGCTTCCAGGTCTTCCGGAGTGCGGATAATGATCTGACGACCTTCTTTAGTAATACCCACCCCAAAGGGGAACAACCACCTGAATCGTAGGCCTTGGCCTAATACTGCATCTGTCAATGGTTTGATGATTTTTCTCTTGGCCAATGTAGCTTGAGAGATATCCTGAAAAATGTGGAAGTTGAGGTCTCCATACATCAGGGGTGATTTTTCCCTTGCTCCAGACAAAATGGCCGCCGTGTCAACATAGCTGAGGAGACCACAAATTATATCCCTTGGGCGTTCATTAGGTTTGGGCTTTGGTCTAAGAGCCCTATGAACCCTCTCGATAATAACAGCGTCTGCCCTTTCAGTGCCCAATATAGCCACAAATATTTCTTTGGACACCTTTTTAAGGGATTCTGGAGCAAACGACTCGGGGATGCCGCGGGGGCGTACGTTTTTTCTTCTGCTCCTGCTCTCCTGGTCCTCAAGAGCCAGATAAACAGAATTAAGGTGTTGCTGGTGGACAAGAATGTGGTCGCCAAGGGTGTTAGAGGTGTCTATTAAGTCCAACTGTGTATTCTCAAGTGTTTCAACCCTATGCCCTATATGTCTTACGTCGGATCTGAGTTCAGCCAGTTCCTTGAGCAAAGGGTTGTACAGTAGATTCCAGCAAAGATTTCATATAGGACCTGGAGAGAGGAGCCGAGTCTTCCGAAGTGGACCCACAGTCCAAGTTGCCCGGGCCTTCGTCAGAGAGATCATTAACCACGGAAGTCACATCACTGCGGTCTTTCTGTTTGTCTGATGGTTGCGGCATTCCCAATTTTATTTTTAGGAATTTATCCAAGTCTCCCTTAGGTGTGGTAGACAGAGTTGTAGAGGTTTGTCGTTGAAGGCTTTTTGCCCGTATTTTTTGATCTGTGTGAACCATCATGAGGCGACTGATTACGGGCTGTTATAGACACCACTTGGTTACATCAGAAAAGTCAATATATCAACATTTTTATGCGGCTTTGGGCATATTTGTGACGTTTATAAACCCAACATTGTAGCAATGTAGTAACCCAGTTCCTCCAGCAGATGGAGTTCGCACTCCACAAATTGGTGAGACCAGCACGCAGTCAGAGAAGATGTGTATAAGTGAATCTGAAATGGAATCTGTGTCTGTATCTTAGCAAATTCCTCTCCTCACCAGGCACTTGGGGGTTAACTGAGTTTTCAGCTGCAAATAGCAGCAACAGGAGCCGAAGCACCAGAATGATGGTGCCTCTCCCGCTCCTTGGGCTTCTTGAGCAGAGCTATATAGGGGAGCGGGCAGTTAGGGGTTAATGAGAGCACAGTTCAGGTGCTAGCAACTACCCTCCAGGCACTTGGGGGTTCACTGAGCTTGTCAGCTGAGGAGAGCGGAGACAGGAGCGATGGTAACAGTGAGATGGCACCTTTCCCACTCCTGAGGCTTCGTGGGCAGAGCTATGCAGGGAAAAATGGCGTCGGCTTCTTATTTTCCAAGGGAAGCAGGGGCACTCACCACCGGATCCCACCTAGCACCCTCCACCCATCCGCTGTGGGCACAGAGTCTCCGACACCCGTCGATGACTCCCGCTCTGCCTCCGAGAGCAAGGCCAAGGTAAGCGTCGCCGCCCCCTCGACTCCCCCTCACCAATCAGTCCAGGCCCCGCAGCCGTCCTCTGTGTTGGCTTTCTTCAGCTGCCGGTGGATCAGCCGGAGCAGACACCGGGGTTTCCCTGAGGCTGCACAGCTCACCGTTCAGTCGGCGGCTTATCCGGTGAGGCGCTGGCGATGCCAGCCGGGCGGGAAGCTCCACCTCCGCTCCAGACACGCCGCTCCAGAGTCCCCGCTGTGTTTTCCCCGGTCCTCCTGGCCGTCACCGGGGTAAGTGTGACCTGGTGTCCCCACGAAGTGGTAGAGAGGGAATACTGGAGGTTACAGGTGCTGGAGTGGCAAAAAGGCTGTTTATTTTAATATACTTTACGTGACCTGGGAGCCAGAGCAAAGATCATGCACGACCAGCCATGCCAGAGCCCAGGCCATGCCCCCCCTAAAGGCCTTTATGAGTGGACTAATGTGGACAGAAGGCAGGCTATCACCCCAAAAACAGTGGGGAAATGGGCTGGTGCATGCTTTGTAGCAGGCAGTATTAAATGTTTGGACTACTGCTTTGCGTTGGGCGCTAACTGCCTTTTTAAGTGGACTAATGTGGACAGCAGAAGCGAGGCTCTGACCCCTAAAACAGCGGGGAAAATAGACCGGTGCTTTTTTTAAAAAAAAGCACAAAATGCTACTACTCTGTGTGCTGGAAAAATATTGCTTTGCCTCTGACAAGAGCTGTTTTAAGATGGACACTGGAAGAACACTTTAACCTCTCCCTACCTAATACACAATCTCTCCCTCCCTGTACTTTGACTTTGTTGTGTGTCTTCAGCTCTGAAAAGAGCTATTTTCTGGTGGTATTATGGAGCTAGTGAGCGGCTCCGTTAAACTGTCCCTGCTCGAGTATCTCTCCCTCCCTACTCCCTCTCTACTCTACACCGAACTAGTATACACTGCAGTTAGCCCTTAAAAGGGCTTTTGTTGTATCATGAGGCCTAAACACTCTCCCTAGCAGCTTAGAGATCTCTCCCTATGCTTGTAAAACGCAGGCTCCGGACGCAATCTGCACAAAATGGCGGCGGCAGGGCTTAAATAGACCCTATGACGCTGGGCGGCCAGCCAATCACAGTAATGCCACAACCAAAATGTCTGCGGCATTACTGTGATTGGTTAAGAAGCCCAGCATGTTTAGTGGCTGCAAAGGGGGCACCAAAACTGCAGGGCGGGATATCCAAATATAGCAAGGCGAGTACACGAATACTCGCAATATAACGAGTAACCCGAATACAGTACTATCCGTGCGAATAGTAACGAATACACTCATTCATCACTACTCTGTGCCTTATAATTATTGGGTATCCAAGCTGGACATGTGGCATGAACTGGCTCTCTACGCCTTGGAGGTCCTGACCTGTCCTGTCGCTAGCGTTTTGTCAGAGCGGGTTTTTAGTGCCGCAGGTGGAATTATAACCGATAGACGCATCTGCCTGTCAACTGAAAATGATGACAGGCTGACTCTTATGAAAATGAACAAGGGCTGGATTGGGCCAGACTTCTCAACACCACCGAATAATAGCAGCGTAACATAAACTCAAATACAGTGGTCTTTTTTGCGAGGTCTAACTCAATTCCCATTCACCTCTGTCTTCACACCGAGACATGGGTATACGCTTCCTGATTTTGTCTATTTGCTCTTGTCGTCCTCCTTATCCTCATCCTCCTTCATATGACCACCATATCTACCATATCACCATATCTACATCTCTTGCAAGGGGCACTGGAGTTCCTCCAAATTTTTGGCAGCCGTTGCATTCACTGCATAGGCAAACAGTATGGGAGACCCACTTCCTAATAATGGGAACATTGTTTTCAGGAGACCCTCGGACCTCTACGTCTCTTACAAGGGACACTGGAGATCCTCCACATTTTTGGCAGCCGTTGCATTCACTCCATAGGCAAACAGTATGGGAGACCCACTTATTTTTAATGGGAACATGTCATACTCGTTACTGAAGCCCAGCTCCATGTGTTTTTAAATTGTTAGTAGGGTTTTTCCTAAATTTTGGCAGCCGTTGGCTCACTGCATACCCTATAACTGGATAGCAGACCCTCTCCTTTCTAATGGGAACATGTCATTACTGTGGCCCAGCTGTATGTGTCTTTAAATTGTTAGTGGGGTTTTTCCTAAACTTTAGCAGCTGTTGGACTCACTGCATATCCTGTAACTGGATAGCAGACCCTCTCCTTTCTAATGGGAACATGTCATTACTGTGGCCCAGCTCTATGTGTCTTTAAATTGTTAGTGTGTTTTTTCCTAAACTTTGGCAGCCTTTAGGTGCACTGCATACCCTATAACTGGATAGCAGAACCTCTCCTTTCTAATGGGAACATGTCGTTACTGTGCCCCAGCTCTATGTGTCTTTAAATTGTTAGTGGGGTTTTTCCTAAATTTTGGCAGCCGTTGGACTCACTGCATACCCTATAACTGGATAGCAGACCCTCTCCTTTCTAATGGGAACATGTTGTTATTGTGACCCAGCTCTATGTGTCTTTAAATTGTTAGTGGGGTTTTTCCCAAATTTTGGCAGCCATTGCAGTCACAACATGGGCATTACCACTATAGGAGACCCACTCCTTTATAATGGGAACATTTTTTTTGCTGAGACCCTCCTCTATGTCTCTTCAAAGGGGTGTTGGGTTGCGTCCAAATTTTTGGCAGCTCTTGCAGTCACTGCATGCTCAATAACAGTATAGGAGACCCACTCTTTAATAATGGGAACAACAAACCATAGCTGACTGCTGTCCCTTTAAGAATAGTAAGGCTGTAAAAATAGTGTATGTGACTTTCTCAATCCCGCCTTCATAAATGAAACAGGATGTGTCTGATGATGTTTCACACACCACATGGCCAGATAAGGTTGTAAAATGTTAATGGAGAACTAAACTAATAAGACAACAGGGGTTGGAAAACGAATCTACTAAACAGCTAGGGTTGGAGAACTAAACCACTACACACAAGGGGATAGAAAACTAAACCACTAGACACCAAGGTTTCACTAGACAGCAAGTGTTGGAATCCCCAAGGCTTGCGGGACAAACCTCTGTATCTAGCACTTCCTCCAGTGCTTCTGCATCCTCCACCTGCACCCTCAATCTCTGCCTTATTGAGACACATGTTCCAACAGTGCATAGAGAATCCCCCCCACCTCCGTATTGCTCAGCCAGCTCTCACCGCAATCAGGCAGTGTTAAAATTAATATGCCTTGGAGATCGCAGTGATACAGCTGAAGAGTTGTGGACAGCTCTCCAGGCCGAGTTTGAGCAATGGCTGTCTCCACAGAACCTGGAGCAAGGGAAGGCCGTGTGCGATAACGATGCAAACCCGGTGGCAGCCCTACGCCGGGGCAACCTCACACACGTACCTTACATGGCTCGCATCCTCAACCTGATGGTACAGCAATTTCTCCGCCTCTATCCCAGCCTTGATGCGCTGCTGCAGAAACCACGGTATCTGCGTGCTCACTTAAAACTCTAAAAATGAGCAGGATCTTTAGTATAAAAGGCAGACTACTAGGCAACGAGCAAACTCCTTTAAGATGATAGAGGCTACCATCTCTTTAGCTTGCTGATACTTTTCTGTGGGAATGAGCTTGTCTCCAACCAGCCAGGAATATCCAGTGAATGGAACAGCACGGTTTGGTATTAGCACCCAGTACCAGAAGCAAAGCCATGCACAATTTCCGTACCTCAGGAATTTTATTTGGTAGACTGGCTGAGCAAACATTAGTTTCTCACAAAGGAGCTGAAGACACTGAGTGGCCGTAGGTGCAAGTTTCTCCAGCATGACCTGTTTGTTATTGTTAGATATCAGAGGGAGAACATAACTGGGCTTTGCCAAGGTGCCATATTGCATCTTAAGTCTTATAGACTCTGCACTTGCGGCCTTACATTCTACAGGATGGTGGGGAAGGAGACAGTAGGTCGTGGAGTTGCATTAGCTCCGATGGTGTTGACGTGAGGTAGCAGTGAGGCAATGGTAGGCTGTCTTGAAGAGATGGGTTTTCAGGTTGTGTCTGAAGGATCCAAACGTGGTGGCTAATCGGTCGTGTTGAGGCACAGAATTTCAGAGTATGGGGGATATTTGGTAGAAGTATTGGAGGTGATTGGGTGAGAAACAAATTAGGGTGAAAAGAAGGAGGTCTTGGGAGGACCGGAGATTACGGAAGGGAATATATCAGTTTGAACTGGATATGCTGGGCAATTGGGAGCCAGTGAAGGGATCTTGTAGATTGCAATCTTATGGATTGCTGGAGCCAGTCCAGAGTAAAAAAGCAGCCATAGAGTGTCCCGGAAACCTTCCCACACACTTTTTCTCCTGGTGTCGTCCCCGTCTCCCACAAGCACGGGTCCCAGAACATTACCCGTGCCCTCCCCAGTGCACATAGTGGGAAGGACTGCCTAACCACAAACATGTGGACAAGTCACCAGTTGTGTCCAGGGATGGTACAGAGCCAGTACACAGTGAAAAAACAGCCATAGAGTGTCTGGGAACCTTCTCACACTCTTTTCTTAGCCAGGGATGCTTCTCGGCAGGGTTGGATGGGTCCACCAGAGAACCGAAGAATCCTCCGGTGGGCCCTGGCTTCTCCATCAGGAGAGTTCATAGCGCAAACCTTTCAGGTTGTGATGATAATGAGGCCATCTATCTCCTTAGTTTTCTGTTACTTGGAATGCATGTGCAACTATGCAGCCAGCTGCCCACCCTCCCGCAGGCAGCTGTTATGATCTGCTACAAGAACTAAGGAAAGAAAGAGAATTTGTCCATACAATAAGACTAAGCTGATTCCCTACGATGCAGCGGGCAACCTGTTCCTTGTGAACAGACCCACTTTCGTCCTCAGCTAGTCTGAATGCAGACCTATAGAATAAAGTGAGGGGTCCCTAAAAGAACTAGGGACTGGTACAAAATTGGACACCTCCTAGCAGAAGTTGTAGTGGAGCAAAAAGACAAACAGACAAAAAGTACTTAGAGGTCCAAAGGACCAAACGAACTAGAGAGATAGGTACAAAAGCACCTGGCTAGATAGAGAGTCAAAGTAACACTGAAGTCCAGGAAAGCCAGAAGGGTGGAGCTGGAATAAATAGGCAGCAGGTCACGTGACCACAAAATAAAAAAAACTAATAGGAAGATTCTAACAGTACCCCCTCTTCTATGAGGATCCTCCGGATCCTCCAGGCCTATCAGGAAACCTCCTGTGGAACGCTCTGACAAGTCTAGGGGCAGAGACATCCTGTGCCCTTACCCAGGAGTTATCCTCGGGACCGAAACCTTTCCAAGCAACGAGATACTGCAATCTCCCTCTATGCCTTCTGGAATTCAGAATACGAGAAATTTCATATTCGCCATCTTCCACCACCGGAGGAACTGTGACAGTGGCATCCCTATCCGATACATCAGCCTTTTTCAACAAGGAAACATGAAACACAGGATTAATCTTCCAGGAGGTGGGAACCTCCAACCTAACAGCAGACTGGTTAAACACCTGAAGCACCTTAAATGGCCCCACAAACTTCGGACCCAATTTTTTAGAGGGAATCCTCAACCACAGATTCTTTGAGGACAACCAAACCATGTCACCCACCGTAAACAAAACCTCTTTACGTTTCCTGTTAAAATACTTCTTGGACTTTTTGTTAGCCTCCTGAAGGTTACCACGCACATCAGTCCAAACTCTCTCCAAATCACCGGAAAAATTCTCCTCCTCCGGCACAGACGACACCAATTTGGAGAATGAGCCAAACGACGGATGTCTCCTAGTACAACAAAAAAAAGGAGAACACCCAGCAGAAGAGGATGTATGGTTGTTAAGAGCAAATTCAGCGAGTGGCAGAAACTCAGACCCCACCCCCTTGATTGTCTGCCACAAAACAACGCAAAAACTGTTCAACATCCTGGTTCTTTCTTTCTGTCTGCCCATTAGACTCAGGATGATACCCAGATGAAAATTACAAATGGACTCCCAACCTGTCACAAAAAGCACGCCAAAAGCGAGCCACAAACTGAGGTCCCCTATCAGAAATGTCGGTGGGAACGCCATGGAGCCTGACAATCTCCTTAACAAATGCCCTAGCGAGTGTCTCAGCGCAGGGTAGTTTAATGAAAGGAACCAAATGACACATCTTGCTAAAATGGTCCACGACAACCCAGATGACAGTAAAACCCTCGGACACAGGAAGGTCAGTAATAAAATCCATTGCCAGATGCGTCCAAGGTGCACTAGGAACCTCCAGAGGGCAAAGCAACCCCGCAGCAGGGGTATGTGAAGCCTTTGACCTGGCACACACAGTACATTGACGCACCCACTTGATCACTTCCTTCTGCCACCCAGGCCACCAAAAACTGCGACTTATTAGTCTCTTAGTCTCAGAAATTCCTGGATTACCAGCCAACCGAGACTCATGATACTCCACAAACAAATCTCTCCTAAAGGTTCTAGGCACCAACAACCTCCCATGGGGAGTGTTAGATGGGGCATCCTCCTGGGCTTTCAGAATCCCATCTTCCAAAATGGAGTGAAATGCCGCTAACACAACTCCTTCCTGTAAAATGCTCTCCTCCTCCACGGTACCAACCATGGGAGAAAAGCTGCGAGATAAAGCATCGGCTTTGACATTCTTAGTACCAGGGATGTAAGTAACAGAAAAATTAAACCGGGAAAAAAATTGCCCACCTAGCCTGACGGGCATTCAAGCGCTTGGCAGCATCCAGATAGATCAAATTCTTATGATCTGTGAAAACCTGAATAGGAAATTTAGCACCTTCCAAGAAATGACGCCAATGTTCAAACGCGAGTTTAATAGCCAGCAATTCCCGATTACCAACATTGTAATTAAGTTCGGTCTCAGAAAATTTTTTCGAAAAAAAAGCACAGGGATGTACTCCATCCTTGTTCTCCTGAGACAAAAGCGCACCGACCCCCACCGAAGAAGCATCAACCTCGACCAAAAAAGGCTTGGTCTCATCAGGCTGCATAAAGATAGAGGCAGAACTGAACCTCTCCTTGAGATACACAAAAGCTTCAATGGCCTCAGTAGTCCACTGGACCGTATTAGCACCTTTTCTGGTGAGATCGGTCAGTGGCTTAACAATTATAGAAAAATTCTTAATGAATTTTCTGTAATAATTGCCGAAACCCAAACATCTCTTTATCGATTTCAAACCAATAGGCCTAGGCCATTCCAGCACAGCCTGAACCTTCACCGGGTCCATCTCAAAGCCCTCGCTGGAGATAATGTAGCCCAAAAAACTAATTCTCTGCACAGCGAACTCACATTTCTCCAGCTTAGCAAAAAGTGAATTGTCACTTAACAACTGCAAAACCTCACGTACGCTTTGCCAATGAGACTACAGATCAGGCGAATAAATGAGAATGTCATCCAAATACACCACCACATTCTTACCTTTCAAAGGTCTCAGGATGTCATTAATAAGGTTCTGAAAAAGCGCGGGTGCATTGGTAAGACCAAAAGGCATCACCAGATTCTCAAAATGACCTACTGGAGTGTTAAAAGCAGTATTCCATTCATCACCCTCCTTTATTCGTAACAAATTGTATGCTCCCCAGAGATCAATTTTAGAGAACCACTTGGCCCCCACTAACTGGTTAAACAAGTCAGGAATTAACGGCAATGGGTAGGAATTGCGTACGGTAATTTTATTAATTTCACGAAAGTCCAAACATGGACGTAAACCGGCGTCCTTTTTTTTCACAAAGAAATATTCCAACAGCCACAGGCGACTTAGAAGGTCTAATGTGACCAGCAGCCAAGCTCGTCTGTATGTATTCCTCCAAGGCCTTTCTTTCAGGGATAGTCAGATTAAATAAGTGACTCTTGGGTAGAGTAGCTCCAGGAACAAACTCAATAGTGCAATCATAGTCCCTATGAGGAGGTAAAACTTGCGACTCCTCCTCTGAAAAAAAACTTCCAAAAATCATGAATAGGTACAGGTAATTCCCCTTTTTCCACAGCCGCAATGCGACCATTACAGCATTTATCATAGCATTTAGGACTCCAAGACTTAATCTCATTAGTAGACCAGTCCAGTAAAGGATTGTGCAGTTTTAACCAAGGTAAACCTAAAACTACTGGAGAAGGTTGTAACATACCTGGCGGCGTCCTTGCATGGTGGTCCATCTCCCACTGTGCAAGAGCGCGCACTTGATCTCCAGTCCAGAATGTCTCTCTGGCTTCCCTCCATGCTGTCTGTTTGTGTCTGTTTCTGCTGCTTAAGGGCGGCGCCCGAACACTTCCTGCTTTTTGTACCTGCTGTGGGTCACACCCCTTGTGCGTCCTCAGCCTATTGCTGTCTGTCACCTGGTATATAGCTCAGCTGCTCCCATCTATCCCTGCCTGAGCATAGTGTTTCATTCAGTGTGTGCCTGCACTCTGAAGATGCCAGGTCCCGTTCTTTGTCTCCTGTCTTGCGGTATCAGTTCCCGTGTCTGAACTGAGTCCTGTCTATGTCTCCTGCCTTGCGGTATCAGTTCCCGTGTCTGAGCTGAGTCCTGTCTTTGTCTCCTGCCTTGCGGTATCAGTTCCCGTGTCTGAGCTGAGTCCTGTCTGTGTACTCTTGCCTGCTGCCTTTCCTGGAGGCTGTATTTCCAGGCCTGTCTGAACACGCTCCTAGCCTGTTCCTCCTGCCTTCTAGGGGCCGATTACCTAGATCCGTTCCTGTATCTTGTCTGTCCTGTCTGAACACGCTCCTAGCCTGTTCCTCCCGCCTTCTAGGGGCCGATTACCTAGATCCGTTCCTGTATCTTGTCTGTCCTGTCTGAACACGCTCCTTGCCTGTTTGTCCCGCCTCTCTGGGGGCCGATTACCCAGACCTGCTCCTGTATCTTGTCTGTTCTGTCTGAACACGCTCCTTGCCTGTTCGTCCCGCCTCTCTGGGGGCCGTATTCCCAGACCCGCTCCTGTGTCCCGCTCCTGTGTCGGTCTCGTCCGTACACTCAGTTCCAGTCTGTACTCTCTCCTATCTTTCATCTGTCTTTTCTCTATGTCCGTTCCTTTCCTTTTTCTGCAGAGTCTGAACTCGTACCTAACTCCTGCCTGTTGTCTCTGTACTCCCGTTTGTGAGTTTGTGGTCCACTCGCTACTTCACTGCAAGTACCCTGTGGGTGTCTGGCTCTGCCTTTCCCTTCCTGTCTGTTCCGTGTGAACAGAGCCCTGTCCCCCCTACTCAGCCTTGCCTGCTCTGACTCCTTTGCTCACTGCTCCAGCGGTTCTAGCCTGCTCTGACTCCTTTGCTCACCGCTCCGGCGGTTCTAGCCTGCTCTGACTCCTTTGCTCACCGCTCCGGCGGTTCTAGTCTGCTCTGACTCCTTTGCTTACCGCTCCGGCGGTTCTAGCCTGCTCTGACTCCTTTGCTCGCTGCTCCGGCAGCCTTGCTCCGCTCTGACCCTTTTGCTCGCTGCTCCGGCAGTCTCGCTCCACTCTTGCTCACCGCTCCAGGCGGCCTCGTCCTGCTTTACTCTTGCTCACTGCTCCAGCAGTCTCGCTCAGCTTTGATCCTTTGTTCACCGCTCCTGGCGGCCTTGTCCTGCTCTACTCTTGCTCACCGCTCCAGGCGGCCTTGTCCTGCCCTGTTCTCACTCACCTCTCTGGGTGGCCTCACTCTGCTGTGTTTGTCTGCCACATCTGTGGCTCTGTTCCTGAGTCCCAGTGTGTACTGGGTCCTATCCCGCCAGTGTCCCTACCTGCTAGTGCCTCCCTGTCTGCACTCTAGCTGTGCTTGCCTGTACCCCTCTGCCTGTATTGTTCCTGAGTCCCAGTGTGTACTGGGTCCTATCCCGCCTGTGTTCCTACCTGCTAGTGCCTCCCTGTCTGCACTCTAGCTGTGCTTTCCTGTACCCCCCTGCCTGCTTACCCGCCTGCCTGCATACCAGTCGTGCCTGCCTATACCCACCAGTCTGTGTGCCAGCCTACCAGTCTGTTCCTGTATTCCCCTGTGTGGGTCAACAGCCGTGTCCGGGGTCTGTCCTGGAGTAGCACCTGGTCCCTTTGCTCGGTTCCTCCTTGGTGCACTGGCGTCGTATGCCGTCGTGCGACCCTGGTCGGATCGGGTGAATACCTAGTTAAGCCCCTCCAGGCATTCACTCTCTGGCATGGTCCAGTGGAATCACTATAATCACATGCACACGCCGCTCAGCCCGGGCGTGTGCATAACAAAGGTAAATTATTTAATACCACCAAATCCAAATTTTCTTGGTGAATACCATTGATAGTGAGGGGAAATTCAGCAACCTTGTGAGCAATACCTTTCAAAGGAGTGTTATCAATTGCAATCACAGAAATAGGTGATGACAAAGGTTTGGATCCCAATTTAAGTTTTTCCAAAAACCCCTTATCAATCACATTAAGTGTAGAACCACAATCCACAAATACCTGAAGTTCAATCAAATCTTCATGCAATGAGGTACTCCCTGAAAGAAATACTCCCTTAGAATCTAAACAAGCAATACGGGCGTAGCTGACCATTTTTTTTTCTTTGCTTAAACGAAGCTCACAGTTCTTAATCAAATGGTCAGATTTACCACAATAAAAGCACAAACCTTTGGAAAACCTGCGGTCTCTTTCCTGAGAGCGGAGTGACAACGCCCCCCCCTCCATTGGTTCTCCGCCATCCGAGCAGACCCTCTGAGGACTAGGAGCTTCCATTGCAGGAATTTTCTCATCATAAGCCCTGGCACGCAGTCTCCTGTCCACACGTATAGCTAATTGCATGGCTTCTTGTAAGGTCACAGATGCAGGAAATGCAATCAGCAGATCCTTAACCCTTTCACTTAGACCAGCAAGAAACAAACATTTTAACGCCGAATCATTCCATCTCACTTCTGAAGGCCACCGTCTGAAATGAGTACAATAATTTTCAACATCACCTGACCCCTGCTTCAAACGTCTCAGTTCTGTCTCAGCAGATGAGACTCGATCAGGATTGTCATAAAATAACCCCATAGCAGAAAAAAAAATCCTCCACTGATCTAAAACACGGATCATTAGGTTGGAGAGAAAAGGCCCACCCCTGTGGTTCCTTGCGCAAAAGTGACATGATAAACCCAATGCATTGTGATTAAATCCCAGAAGACCTGGGTCTCAAACAAAAATATAATAAACAAGCATTTTTAAAGGAAAAAAAATCTTGTTGTTTACCATCAAAAATATCAGGCAGTCCAACCTTTGGTTCAACAAAATGCACTCCAGGACAGCTACTCACGTGTTGCTGGAGCTCGGCCACCTCTAGAGACAATCCCTGCAGGCACTGAGCCAAATCTTGAACAGAATCCATTCTGATCCCCGGAATTCTTTCCTTGAAATTTTTTAGTTTTGGCTGGACTTACTGTTATGATCTGCTACAAGAACTAAGGAAAGAAAGGGAATCTGTCCATACAATAAGACTAAGCTGATTCCCTACGATGCAGCGGGCAACCTGTTCCTTGTGAACAGACCCGCCTTCGTCCTCAGCTAGTCTGAACGCAGACCTATAGAATAAAGGGAGGGGTCCCTAAAAGAACTAGGGACTGGGACAAAATTTGACACCTCCTAGCAGAAGTTGTAGCGGAGCAAAAAGACAAACAGACAAAAAGTACTTAGAGGTCCAAAGGACCAAACGAACTAGAGAGATAGGTACAAAAGCACCTGGCAAGATAGAGAGTCAAAGTAACACTGAAGTCCAGCAAAGCCAGAAGGGTTGAGCTGGAATAAATAGACAGCAGGTCACGTGACCACAAAATAGAAAAAACTAACAGGAAGTTTCTAACAGCAGCAATACTAAACTGCCACATTTCTGGACAGCTGCTTGCACTTGAAATGTTGCCGTTTAGGCTCGTGGAGGCAAAAGCAGTAAAAAAACAGCTATGGAGTGTCCGGGAAACTTCCCACACACTTTTCTTAGCCAGGGATGCTTCTCAGCAGGGTTGGACGGGCCCACCAGAGAACCAGAGAATCCTCAGGTGGGCCCTGGCTTCTCCTTCAGGAGAGTTCATAGCGCAAACCTGGCATCTGCTATGGGGCTCTTTAGCTGGGGAGAAAGATGGTCCCTCACAATCAAATCCTCTGGTGGGCCCAATGTTCTTCAGTCTTACACTGCTTCTCGGTGAGAGTTGTATTTCACCACAGCCATATTCTTTAGCTCAGTGAAAGGACTGGCATAGAGGGAAACCTTATCTACTCTGGCTGTCATTTCTCACAGGAAATCCTCTAATGCAGCTTGTTGCATAAGCAATGGCAGCCCGTCCAACATCAGCTCACACTTCTCGGTGGTACTTAGTCACAGACAAAGATCTTTCTTTACGCCTTGAATTTAATCACTACAGAGTTGGACAATGGCCAAATCTGCAATGCGTTTTGAGAAATAACGAGCATAAGCAAAGCAACGGTTTAGGCCACTGAAGGTCATTAAGCTCCTACAGCTTTCCCACAGACTGAAAGAGGGGTATCAAGACTTCCAAGACAGCCAAGTGTTCCCTGTCCTCCCCAAGATGACGACTGTCCATGTTGTCCTCCTCCTCCTCCTCCTCATTATCACCCAATCCGCATTGAGATGAGATGAGGCTGGGCTGCATAGTTCCTTGCTCCGCCTGCCATGCCTCCTCTTTAACTGTGAGCACTGAGTATTTCAGTAGACAGAGAAGCGGGATGGTGACGCTAATTATGGCGTCATCTCAGCTCACCATCTTGGTGGAGTCCTCAAAGTTTTGGAGGATGGCACAGATGTCAGACATCCATGCCCACTCATCAGTTCTTATGTGCGGAGGCTGACCTGAAAGCCGATGGGCGTGTTGAAGCTGGTACTGAAGAACTGCCGTCTGCTCCTCACAAATCCTTCCCAACATCTGCAACGTTTATTTCCAACATGTGGTGACATCGCACAACAGTGCATATGCTGCATATGCTGCTGAAGCACTGCCAGGGTGGCGGAAGCTGTGTCTGACTTTTCGAAATGTGCACACACGCATTGTACTTTGACAAGCAGCTCTGGCACATCGGGGTACATCTCGAGAAACCTCTGAACCATTATGTTGAGCACATTTAGTGCTATCTCATTACTAATGTGAACCCCTGTATGGAGAACAATATCTTCAACGAAAAATGAAAATATGAAACCTAGCCTGCTTTATATAACACGGTACTAAGAAAACCAATTTCGATTATATCTTGTGTACCCCTGTGACAAAAATATCTGCACCAAAGAATTTATTTCACTAGAGTAGAACTAGTATAATAGTGACCGACAACTCTTCTACTACAGCCAAACCGAAAAGACGGAGACCCAATCAGGATTCCCCACATTTCCAAAAATTAGTGGCAGACACCAGCAAAGTGGCATTAATTTCACTAGAGTTTAAGTAGTATAATGGGGATTGACACCGTTTCCACTACAGCCAACCCAGCAGATAGAGACACAATCAGAACTGTTCACATTTTGAAAAATTAGGGCCTAAGACCACCATTTCTGTGGCCTACAGATTGGAGATGGTGGAGTTCAACCTCTTAGCTTTGTCACTTTTACGTGACCACAACTGCAGGACCGAGGGCTGGCTGCAGTGCTGAGAGAGGGTGGAGTACGGTGAAACGGACAAACTGCTAGACCGTGAGTGAGGTGCAGGCGGAGATGTTATGGTGGATTGAGAAACATGTGGTGTGCTCAGTGAAGCAAACAAAGCTGGCATGTCAGCTTCTGTTACAGCTGACGGACTCTCACTCATCCTGACTGGAGCGAGTATACAACCGTAGGTTCTGCGGTCGGAGACATGCGTGACATTACTTGGCACGGTAACAGAGGAGGAGTAAGAAGCAGCAGATGTGTTTGATGGGGCGGCTGATGGTTGTTTATTGAAAACCAATTTTGAGAATTTTGAGTTCCTTATTTGTGTACCCCTTTGTGGAGAACAATATCTGCACCAAATAATTAATTGCACTATAGTATAACTATACAAATGGATGGAGACCAAAACCTCTTCCACTATGACCAACCCAGGAGATGGAGACCTAACCAGGAGTGTTCACATTTTCCTAAATTAGGGCCTAACACCAACAAAGTGGCATCAATTTAACTAGAGTAGAAGTAGTTTAATGGAGACAGAAACCTCTTACACTACAGCCAAACCCAATAGATGGAGACCCAATCAGGATTCTCCACATTTCCAAAAATTAGTGGCAGACACCAGCAAAGTGGCATTAATTTCACCAGAGTAGAAGTAGTTTAATGGAGATAGAATCCTCTTCCACTACAGCCAAACCCAATAGATAGAGGCCCAATCAGGATTCTCCACATTTCCAAAAGTGAGTGGCAGACACCAGCAAAGTGGCACCAATTTCAGTACAGTAGAAATTGTAGAATTAGAAACTACACGTCTTCCCCTAAATCCCACCCAGCAGATGAAGAATCAATCAGGAGTGCACCATCCTCTCTAGTCGTTCACCACATGTCAGACTTGTACTCTGTTGTGCAGGTGCACGAGGTGGTCTAAAAAATGTATGAAAGGACTCACAGAAATTGCTTCTGCCACTTACACTTCTGCTGCTGCTAATATTTTGCGTTGACGAAATGACGTCCTGGAGGTTGGAAGTGTAGAGCTACGATGAACTTTGTGTGCCTCACTGCTGGCTTGGGGAAAACCTATCTTAAGGTGTGTAAAAGCGTATTTTGATGCTCCAGCATTCGTGGGTCTCATTCCAGACGGAAAGCATCTGGCAAAATTTACTCTTATAACGTGAATCTAACAGAGTGGCAACCCAGTCATCAGCACTATTTTGAATCATAACTATACGGGATCATGTTGCAGATAGTGCAGCAAGAACAAACTCATATGTTGGCTTCTTTCCTGAGGTTCAAGCCCATGCTGTGTTGGTGGCTGGGTAATTCTGATGCTTGTTTCCTCTGTCCCCTCCCACCAAACACGGACAGAGAGGGGATGATTATCCTTTCATGTTCTGAATGTTGCTCGCCCATCACCTCTTCCTCTTCCATTTGTTCCTTGCCTTCACTAACACCTTCACTAACAGTTTTTCTGGTATTGCCAACCCCCCTCAATCGCAGTGAACCACCCTCCCTTAGCCGATTTTGAGGAAAATGCTCTGGAATTCGAACATGAATCCGAATGTGCAATGTTCGTGCCTGATTTTGAGATTGTCAAACATTTTCCGAACTAGTTCATGCATCTCTACTGGACACATCCTGAATTTCCACCTTCATTGCCAGCCCACTGTATTCACAGACTGTCATCTTGAGACTGCTATACAGTTTCAAGATGATAAGACAGCATGGACTACTTTGACATGCTTGTTCCCAGTCATCCTCGTCCTCATCAACAGACTCACTCTAATACATTCCCATCTTAGCGCTGTTCCCAGCCACCCTAATCCTCCTTCACAGCTTGTCAGCGCTACTCCCAGCCTTCCTCATAAATTGACATATAACCTCTACTACAGTTTGTGCATCTTTGTTGGTGACATTGGATTTGAGGAAAGGGAGGGCAGCTGGGAACAGTGATGTAGATAATGGATTTGGACAATTTGATGGTGGGAGGCTGTGGAGGAGGAGGGCAGCTGGGAGCAGGTAGTATTTTATTGCAGGTCGGCAGCATCTTATGATGAGCTGTTTTATGCTTCCATCATTTCTGCTCTCTCCCTCCCTACCTGTACAAAATTCACAGGCCACACCCCCTATGATATTATCAATCAGGGTTCTCTACTCTCAGATTGCCTGGTGTGCACCGCCCCCCCCCCCCTTCATGAAGGTTATAGCCTGAGTGTCAATCAAAATATAGACAGGAGAATTCTGTACTCTGAGCTTTGAACATACAGTAGCAAGAAATGTGGAGCTCACAAACAAGTAAGAATATTAACAGCAAGAAAATTATTTTTTTATTTCTCACAGATTTTATTAATCAGAATGTCCTGACAACCTGTTGAAGGCACATGAATAAACCACTTAAATGCTGCGTCTACCTTTGCAATTTATTTTTTTATTGTACCATTATAACTAAAGTAAAAAAATTAAGAAACTTAGAAAATAGTATTGTGGCTTCAACTCCACTAAATACTATACATGACAACTACGTATATAGGTAGCTTCATTTTTCATTTTAGATGCATTGGTATAATATACCTTCCTACACATCCACTCAAAACTTTTTTTTCTCTCCCTCTCATTCCTTCTTCCCGTTCTCTCTATCTTTCTCCTCCTCTATGTCTGTCTTTTTTTCTGAAAAATTACAAGTTGTCCAGTATTGAAATTCACATGATGCAAATTTTTTTAAAAAATTCGATGAAGTCAGCAAATTAAAATGTTAAAAGATCTGTTCATCTCTAGTTGCCCCATTCTCTCAGCATCACTAATTTATCATTATCCTTATTTACTATCATGACTTTTATCCCTCCAAATGATCATAACTTGTATCCCTCTAATATTTTTTCCATCTGTGACAACCTTCTTAATATTGGGCCATCAACATGTGAAAAAAGTGTATTTTCTGCTTGCCTTATAGCCTTTTATGTCACTTTTTTGTTATTCACCTTTTAGTAGCCATAATTTGCTCCTTACAAGTAACAACATAAAGCATTGTTGGCTACTTTCCATTGTTTATCATAGGTGTCACTAACAGTTGCAAATTTGCCTAATTCTGTGTTTTTACAATAGATACTACAACTAGAAGATGATGCAGGAGTGAGCATGATTCATCAAGCTGCAGATTGGCTCCTGGAGTGTTTGAAATATTTACAAAAAGCAGACAGCATTTCTCACCTACAGACTCATTTCTGGGAGTTTTCCGAAGCTCTTCTTTTGTTGAACAGCCTAACTGAAAATAGAATCCTTGATCTAAAGGATTTTCTGCATCAGAAACATTTGTCACAAAAACTGGAAACCCTACGCAAATGTGTCCCAATGTTATATACAGCAACACAAAGCTGTATTAAACATCCATATAATGATCAAATAATTGATTCTAAGTTGTACATATTTAATCAAACTTCACAAACAGTACAAGATCTCAAGCACTTGCTGGCAACTGACTCAGACAAGCATGAAATAAAGAAGCAAGGCTCATTTGCTCAAGAATTATATAATTTACTTTACCTATTAACAGATCCCAAGCCAAATGAGCTTCAAAATGGTGACTTTGACTTTCTTGTAGGAGCAGTCATTTTCTACTGCATGTATGTAGCTGATTGTTCAAGGCCAAATATAAAACTACAACTGGTACATCATTGTCAAAATCTTCTGGCGCAAAGGAAAAAAATTTGTGACAATGTGAAGGAGTTGCAGGAAAATTCATATCAAATCATGGGTTTCAACCTAAAAGAACAATGTGCATGTATGAGAGTCCATCTTAATTATATCAATGAAAATCTAACTTCTTCCATATTTTATCAGATTTTAGATGCTTTTAGTGTCAAGGATCCATTAAAAAAATTGTTAAAAGCTGCTCTCAAAGTTAATAAGAAAGCAAGTCTGTACACAGAGCATCTTTTTGTTTCAAACTATTTTCATCCACTTCTCCAAGCCTTTCAAAGCCATACAGATCAGTTGTTGAAAATATCTAGCCTTGTCTTAGCCCAATGCTCTCAAGAACAAATCATTGACGAGATACAGAGTTCTGTTGATTGCTTATGTCGAGTGAGGGATGAAGTAGTTGCACTTGTTTTCGATACTAATAAATCATACTATGAATGCAAAATGTTTGATAAGGCACAATCCATTTATTACAAATGGATCCAGGCTACAGAAAGCTTAATAGTGAGCCTTGATGGTATTTTAACTGTAAACCAGTTCTTGGACTTGTCCATTAGAGAGATTGAGCAGAACAAATACCATTGTGAAAAACTCCTGAGAAGTCAAGAACCAGAAATTTTCCAGCATCATGCTGCAGACTTATGTGATTTGGCAAAACGTGTAGTTCAAGCTGTTACTAGACATCTTGACCAGAGCAAGAGCCCTATATTCAGAAATGGCTTGCGAGTTTTAGTAAGACAGTTAGAAACTTCCGTACTTGAAACCAGAGCAACTATGCTAAAATGTGTTGGGAAGATATCATGTTTAACAACTCATAGTCATTTTCTGGAAAAGGTGAATCATTTATTTCAATCTCTACATGATGTTCAGGAGGGAGTTACTGGAGGTAAGCATCCAGATCTACTTAGCCCGTTAAGAAATGAAGGTGGTCCTGTCAGACATAAAGTTCTGACAATTGATTTAAATGAATTTGAAGAGTCCAAAGAGGATAATGAGAAAAATATTAGGGAGCAGCATAAAAGCTGTTTATCCTTTGAAGCATACTTGAGCAAACCTGTTCCTTCAGCCAGCACTGGAAAAATTATAGGAAGCAATAAAAGTGATGAAAACGCAATTCAACTAGCAGATTTTCAACCACTGGTAGGTGATCTTCTAAGTGCAATGAGGACACAGAACTGTAAGGAAATCCATACCTGCAGTTCTCTTCTACATGAAATCTGCAGCAGTTATATGGAGGGGGCAAATGATGCATCACTCTATAGAGATAGCAATGGAAGAGATGAACTTAAGTATAAAGATACTGAAGCACTAATACAAAGTCTTGTCCAGTTTGAAAAGAAAGAAAATATATATTCAGTATTAGAAATTGAATGTCTTATAAGAACAGCTACTGTCTTGTCACATCACATCGAAGAGATGAAAACTTACATTACATCCTTGGGAAATTTCTGGTATATTTATTCTTATAATTTGTTTTGCAATTTAAAAAATACTGAATGCGCCAACATCAATGTTGAACTGTTTAATAGATTGATGCAGTGTTTTGCTAGAATTGTACAATCAGTAAGAGAGCACTTACTTGACAACTATGCTGATGATCTGAAGTTGATAGATTTGTCTAAAAAACAAGAATATGTGGTAGAAATTCATGTCCTATTGTCAAAGTGCCAGGCTGCAGCTAATCGGTTGCTTACAGAAGCTCTTTGTGTAGGAATGAAGTCGAAGAATCATAAATTAGAATATGTTTGCATTTTCTGGGCAATATCTGCTCAACAATTATCCAGATCATTAGATAAGTTTATTTGTACTAATAATTTAGCAATCACTAAACCAACTGATTGGTCACAAATCAACCTCTCTGAGAGTAACGGGCTAGTTCTTTTGTGTGAAACCTCATTGTGGTTACAAGAAGCTACTGTTCTCTCTATTCAGAATTTTAATGAGGAAAAAGAAATGCAAAAAGTTTTGTTTCTGAAAGAAGAGATGGGATCTCTGACTGAGGCAGTGTTGAAGTTAAGAGAAGACCTTAACACTCCTCCCAAAATGTCTATTAATGTAGATTATGTCCTCCTGCAAATGGAACTTATGTTAAAAATAAAATTACTTATGAACCACTTAAGAAAGCTATGTAGGGAAAACCGAACTTTAATACAGAGTATATTTTTGGACTTTTGCTCATTTACCTCTAATGATAAATTACTTGCTTTGAGGTCTTTTGAATATAATGTTACATCACTGGCTGACAAAGTTGCTTTGGTGAAAGAAACACTTAAATGCTCTCCTTGTGTTAAAAACAAAGAATTAATGATTTTAGTAGATAATTTGCATTCCTTTACTTATGATATTGCAGCAAGATCAAGACAATTTATGGACAATCAACATGAGTGGGATCTTTTAATGCTTGAAGCTATGTTTTTGAAGTGGTCAGCTGAAGCTAACCAATTAATTTCACTTGTATGTTCTGATACAGAGTTGGAGGTGTCAGTCCTAAAGTTTATCACACAGTGTCTAAGACCTACGGATACAACAGGAATCACAACAACCACAGATTCAGCTGTCTTTGAAAAGGATGCTTCAAATGTGTCAAAGCAAA
Source organism: Phyllobates terribilis (assembly GCF_046119375.1). Classification (NCBI taxonomy): domain Eukaryota; kingdom Metazoa; phylum Chordata; class Amphibia; order Anura; family Dendrobatidae; genus Phyllobates; species Phyllobates terribilis. The sequence continues at coordinate 910,135,187 of NW_027362763.1, read as the reverse complement.
GAATGAATATTAATGTAATGGAACAAAGAGCAATCACAGATTTTGAGCAAAGAACCTCCACTCCAAAAGAACAAGATACAAATAATGGAGATAGCAGTGTAATTTGTTGCGAACCATTAACAGCTTGCAGTGAAGAACCAAGTAATATAAAAAGTAGTGACACAGCTAGCTCAGAAAGTAGTTTGATCAGCAAAAAACAAAGTGAAGCTGATGGAACACAACAGATTAAATTAAGCAATAGAAAAATATCTACTGTCAGAAGATCAATGAAGGTAGCCCGTTCAAGGCGAGGAATAGCAAATAATAATGAACACAATGAAAACTTCACTGAAAAACATTTTAGGGATCTTGGATCGGTATTGGAAAAGACAGAATCAGATGACTCTCCTCTTGAGTTTAATAAAGAAAAGAATAATGGAGAAGATTCAACTAGAACAAATCTTCAAGTTGGCAGTGGAGTAGAAAAAATTAGTTTTGTCAATAAGGAATTATCAACATTTTCATTAGATGCATTTGGAGCTGTAAAAGAAACAACCAACCAGCAAACAAAAAATGTAACTACACACACACTACTTACAGTTATAAGGAAAAAAGTAAGTCAACAGGAAACACAACCTAAAACACATAAAGTACTTACAGCAATACATAAAGAAAAACTCAGTCAGGAACAAAGGAATGAGAATGCAAATACCGAAAAAATACAACAAATATTCGGTCAAGAAAAAAAGGATCAGAAAACAAATAGTGGAATTGTACAGTCTGAAGGATCCAATCGGAAAGCAAAGAAAAAAGTCACTTTTAGTGGTGAAATACAGACTAAATCAACATATCACAAAACAAGAGATCAATTAAAAGTAGCAAGAACAACCCCTAAGAAGGAAGCAACAGTTTCATTGCATTGTCAGCAAATAAATTATCCAGAAGAATCAACCAATGATAAAATAAAAGCCTATCAAAAAGAAGGGCAGACAGAACTTATCAAACAGGTATTAACCAATACTAAAGCATGTATTACACCCCCTATGCCACAGAAAGAAACCTTCAATAAAAATAAGTTTACCCTAAATAACAGAGACCAGAAAACAGATAAAGATCATCCAAAACTGGAAATTCAGAATAAGCATTTTATATGTAATAAATCAGAGGAGAACAAATGTAATGAAACACCACAGCAAATTAAACTGATGAATGAACAAACAACATGTCCAATATCACAGCAAGGTATGAACATATTGATGATGGACTACAAGAAGCAAGGAGCTGTGTTGAAGGACAACCTCAGCAGCACCAACGTTATTATAGAACATGCAAAGGTAAGACGGTTCATGTGGGCTGCAAAGGTTGATATTAAAAGTTTGGTATCTGACTCTATGGTGGGTGCTGGAAATTAATGGGAGCTACACAGTTAAGTAACACAAATATTTTACCAAAGGACATTTTTATGATGTTCACTCTTACAAACAATTTCTATCATATGTTATAGTTTTTAGCCATAACAACATTTTTCATGTTGAACAGGACACAGTAGGTAATAGAAGCTGCAAATCAGAATAAAATTTTGTTTTTTCATTTTGCCTCTCTGTTTCGGAGATAATTTAGCAATCAAAGCATTTGGCACCTAATGAGTTAACTTTTTTTTAAGTCCAAATGGGTATTATCAGACAATTTTCACTGGAGTTGTGTACTTCTTCTCCCTTTATGATGCTGACCAATCATAAGCAGGCAGCAACACTCAAAGGAAAGCAGAACATGCCCCACAATAGCTTGGAGCAGATTTCTCAGTGTGTGAGATGTAATAATACCGCTCTGATCTCCTGTCTCCAGTTCAACAGGGAAAATTTGGTGAAAGATCTTCTTCAAGCATAGCAAAGATGCATAGTATGCTACTCTTTTAAGCAGGTATAGTCCACATTTTCTATTATAGTAAGATAATCATACTTAATCATAAAATTCAGCTTTGCAATATTTGTAAATAGTAACAATGCCTTTCTTTGCCTTGAAGTATTTTGATTATTTTTGACTACTTCATGACAGCATAAAATAGTTGGTATCAAGGTGGATACTGATTAGTTTACCTATTGAACAGCTTAACGTCAGAAACATATACAAATACAGACACCATTTCTTTTCAGTTTTACTTAATCATATTTGTATTTTAGCAAATATATTTTTCATTCTTGTAGGTAAACTACACATCACTTGAAAATATGAGAAATGTACAGTGGCAGTCTAACAGATTTGCTAAATGTCTTCTGGCTGAAGAAGTGGAGACATGGGAGGGTGAGACAAACACAGTTGTAAAAATCACAAGAGAAATGACAACCCAAATGTCTTACATGATACAATATTTAGATAGAAAAGGACCAATAAAGGTAAAATACTTTTTGAGAGTGGATTTTGATGATGGTTTGTTTTGCATTGAGTAGTTTGCTTTTTGCATGTTTCAAGTAATCCCGTTTAAATATATTTTTTTACAAGGAATACTAGAGAACTAGGAAAAAAGGTAGACCTTCCAGACTCTCAGAGGAGATCGCAAACTTCCTGAGGTTGTAAAAGCCTCCCAAATACGCAGAGAAAACACTTATGTCAAGTTTCCTGTGTTCATCTGATCTGACTTCCACGTCATGACATTTCATACCACTTTTACACAGGTCTCTATGACTGATTATACACATAGGGCGTGATTCATCAAAGCTTTCATGCCAGAATTCTGGTGTAAAAGCTTCGAAAAGTGTCAACAATTTTTATGTGACTTCTGGCATCTGGACGTGGCAACTGCCACTTATCAAATTCATGACAAGCAGTGGTGTTTGCTTTAGCACAAATCTTACTCCAGCAGGGGCCAAAGTAGGATTTGTGGCGGGATGCACACAGAGGTATACACCACTAGTCCAGTGCTCCTGATTCATGAAGAGGCGTATGCCTTATCAAGAATCTGGAGTGTCTGACTCCAACACACACCCTCATCAAGACCGACTTGAACAACGCCGGTCTTAATTTATCGGGCCCTTAGCCTTCAGTGACTGCTACAGTAGAGAAGTGTCATCAAAAAAATTCCCAGTCACATATTACATGGACAGGCCGGGCCTGACAGAGATGAAGGTGGGTTTCTCTTCTGGTTTCCCATGGTGATCCCCTCTATGATGTTCAAAAGTCCTAACCAAGAAGAAGAAGTAACAGTAAAAGTAATCCTTCTATATTTTGAGTTATTGCTCAGCAGAAAATAAAATTTACACTAGCTATGAATTAGCATAATTTTCAGCTGCAATGTATGGCAATTTCTGCGATACATTGTAGTAAATGTGTAACCCCGTCCAATTTTTCTAAGCCCTGTCCACTTTTGAAAAAGTTTCAGGGCCAGAGAAAGAAGACAGAAAGTTGCAGCCCTTTGTGTAAAATATCACTTGTGACAAATTTTATGACTTTTTTATTCTAATTTTCCTTCAATAAACTTTCTTCCAAGTAGAGACACACAATGAAGGGAATTTATTAAGACCAGTGTTTTTATGCCTTGATTATGTCTTAATAAATAAACACGCTGGAGTAAAAGATGTCTAATTCATTAAAGGGAATCTGTTAGTAGGATCACCCCTCCTAAGCCATCTCTATGGGCATGTAGGTCATAGGAAGCTGAATAAAATGATACCTTGATATCTATGATCCGATATCTTATTCCAGAGAAATCCACGTTTTTCTTATATGTAAATGATCTATTCCAGGCTATGGGCCGAACATAGGCCTGCATGAGAATCTGCCTCCAAAGATTATTTTAAATTTAAGGAGATTCCTTTTAAAAAGCGCACTATAATTTATATCACTTTCTGGCTTAAATTATCATAAATTTGTGGGCTATGTGAGACTTCACCCCCTTCTATTAAATAAGTTGTCCACTACTTTCACATTGATGCCCTATCCTTGGGATAGGGCATCAATGTATGATCGGCCAGGGTCCCGCACCCGACACCCCCGCCGATCAGCTGTTATCGGTGCCGGCGGCCGGAAGTGCTTACCTGCGGTGCTTGGCCGTCCATCTGTAGAGGCCGCTGTGGGGTACTGCACATCCGCCTCCAATTGAATTGAATAGGAGGCGGATGTGCCGCAAGCACCGATAACAGCTGATCGACGGGGGTGCTGGGTGCGGGACCCTGGCCGATCATACATTGATGCCCTATCCTACGGATAAGGCATCAATGCGAAAGTAGTGGACAACCCCTTTAAGTTCTGTCCATTTTTATTTTTTAAGTGGCATGAGGAAACAAAAAAATTGCAAGTTATAACATAAATTTGGGATGCGCCATAATATGTGGCATTTTTACACCATATTTTTTGGGGGGTAATGATAAATTCCCTGCAATAAATTATCAATTTGGACATTTAACAAGCTGCTGATTTCTGTTTCTGAAGCTCTCATATTTTCTTGCATGCACTGATGTGCAGTGAGACTCCCACAGTGCCTTTTCCTATACACGTTTAATCTTAATATAAGAAACATGCAATAATGATGCCAATGCTTTTTTAACATAGAGCCCAGAGCAGTTCATTGCTTCTGCTAAAAGCATAGCTTCACTTGGGCAAACCTTTGTAAAGTTTGTTGAAATCATGGCTAAAAACTGCGCTGATGAGAGAAATACATCTGGGCTGCTGTGTGGAATGGAACAGGTTCAAACAATTAGCAATCAACTCAACATAATATCAAGGTATAATAATCTTCATTTTATTTCTATGTATCCAGTGATTGAAAAGAAAGAAATGTTTACTTTTATTTTAGAGTGATCATTTCCAGAACATAATGAGTTATTAAAGAGTTACAGATGTTAATTGATTCTTTACATCAAATTTATTGTGGATAGATAAAATTAATATCTTCAAAATCTGAACTTTCCAGAAAATGTATAAATCTATTGTTGTAACCCTTTTAATTGTTCAGACAAATACTACAGACACCTGCAATAAATAAATCATACTCGAGTCGTATCTTACTTTTCCTTCAACTCTAAACCTGTAGAAAAACATGGTCTTGTTCTCTCATTCCCTTCAAGTTAAAACCACTTTTGGTGGACTTACAAGTCTAATATGTATAGAAACTATCCTGACTTTTATGCTGTGTACCTTGCCACTCACTCTTTTTAAGTGAGCAGTTTTTCAGTAGCGTTCTGCCAGAATTATAGATGCTGGAATGCCATTTCTCTCACATCCCAGCATGCATTGCATATGTTATGTGCTCTTATATGATACCCTTTTATTACACTATATACATATGTAAATACTTTGTTTGATGTTATATAACCATCTGTAGATTCATTTTGTTACCATTTGTTTGTAGAGAACCTTGAAAAGCAGCTGGCTGATTGATCAGACAGATGAGTATAGGAAATTGGGGCTTTAGTCAAACACTTGTTTGGCAGACATATATGGCCTCATCCAGACCAATGTAAATTTAATTAAGCACACTGACCCTCTAATGTTCTAGTATCAAGTCTACTAACTTAAAGATTGCTATAGCTACATGACTACAGCACCAAAACCATCGTCAGTACATGAATACATCACCAGAACCACCATCAGTATACAAATATGCTGCCCCACTCTCTATACTGAGCCCCCACTGCCGACTCTGCATACTGAGCCACCCTTGTTGCCCCACTTTACATACCTCCCATGCTACCCCTCTCCATACTAAGCCCCACTTTGCTGCCCCTCTCCATACTGAGCCCCCACGCTGTCTCATTCTCCATACTGAGTCCACCATGTTACCCTTTCTCCATTCTGAGCCCCTCATGCTGCTCTCTCTCATTCTGAGCTTCCCATGCTGAACCCTTTCATTTTGTTCTTTGCATGATCCCTCACTTTATAAACCCCCCTAACCCACAGCCTATAGTAATAGCCCCCAACTTTCAGTCTACAGTAATAGCTCCCCTAAATCCTAGTCTATGGTAATAGCATCATTTCCCCAATCTTCAGTAATAGCCCCCTAACTCCCAGTCTACATTAAAAGCATCAGGGGGATCAACAGGTCTGCAGTAGTGGCCTTCTAACCCCCAGTCTACAGTAATAGCCCCCAAACCACAAGTCTACAGTAATATCCCTCCCAACCCCAATCTACAGTAAAATGCCTCTTAACTAGTGTTGAGCAAGCATGCTCGACACTGCTCAGTACTCGCCCGAGCATCTCCCTACTCAGGATATTTGGCGAGCACCGAGAATTTTCAGGTTACTCGGATGGAAGCTCGGGTCTCCGCCCTGCATGTTTGGCGCTCTTTACAGAGCCAATGAACATGGAGGGATTGCCAGCCAGTCACTGTAATGCCGCAGCCATGTTGGTTGTGGGCATTACAGTGATTGGCTGGCCGCACAGCGTCACCTCGAGTATTTAAAACCGGGCGCTGCCATCTTGGACACAGTCTCTCCGGATCAGAAAGTGTAGGGAGAGTGCTGCTGTGCTAGGGAGAGATTTATACTGCGCAATAGGTAGTTTAGGGTCTCTAAAGCCTGCAGAATCAAACAAACAGTCCTTCTGAGGACTAATATCCATCCCAGATAACAGGCAGGCAGGCTGTATAGGAGACGCAGTGGTTATACCAACAAACACTGGATTACAGTCCTGTGTGCTGCTGCTCAAATTGCTAGACTTAGCCCCAGGTCTCAGGGGCCAGGAAAAATCCTTTTTTTTTACATCTAAGTCCTCTTTTTTTTTTTTCCTCAGTCAGACTGGACAAATACCCGTCTTATTAATCTTTTGGTATTTTTCCCCCCAACAAAAAAATTGAGTGTGTCTGTGAGTGTTCAGACACAAATATATCTGTTTAAAAGAGTCTGGTTTTGGCCAGATAACTAGAACTGTGGTCTTGCAGTTCCACGGTTCAAATCTCTGTATTATCCACTTTTTTGCCTTTTTTCCATAAAAAAAAAACAGTTTGAGAGTCTCGCTGACTGTTTAGACACAAATATATCTATTTAAAAAAGTCTGGTATACGCTAGGAAATTAGAACTGTGATTTTCCTCTTCCACAGTTCAAATCTGGGAGTTATCCACCTTTTTGCCCTTTTTATTACCCTTTTGCCATTGATAGTGCGAGTGTAAGCTATTTTACTTCACTTACAATGGGCAAGGCGCGTGGCAAGGGATGTGGAACTGGACGTTCTGGTGATGGTGCGTGCAGAGGACGGGGCCGTGGCCAAGGTGAAAATGTGCCACAACCAACAGCCACATCTTCTCGCTCCCAGTTCTTGACCGAATTACTATGGAAGCACACAACACCACTATTGTGAACTGATCAGTGTGAATAGATTATTAATTGGATAGCAGATAATTCTTCCAGTCACCTGTGCACCACCACCTCCTGTCTGTCTTCCACACCGTCAAGTCTTAGTAGCCGTGAGTCTCGACCGCATACTCCTCCTCACCCTGATGCTCCTTCCTCCCACCATGCCGAGTGTCGTCAGACAGCAACTGATCCCACACTTGGACACTCTGAAGAGCTGTTCACTGGTCCATTTCCATATTTGCGCCCCTCACCTGCTCCACTTGAAGTGGTGGAAGTGGATATCCCATGTAGCGATTGCCAAATATTTGAACAGCCACGGCCACAGGAAGGCGACGCTGGCAATTTGTCACAAGAGGTGGATGATGACGAGACACAATTGCCACGAAGTGAGGAGGAGGATCGTTGTGCGGAAGTGGAAAAGGAGGAGGTGGTGGATGATCTAGTAACTGACCCAACGTGGCAGGAGGACACGCAGAGCGAGGCCAGCAGCACACAGGGTGAGGGAGGCAGAGTACCCCAACAGGCAGGAAGAAGCAGTGTGGTGGCCGCAGACAGAAGGCCGGCAACTGTTCCCCGTAACACCAACACGAGGGACGTTGCCAGTACAACCGGTAGGTCTTCCAGAGTCTGGAATTTTTTTAAAGACTCTGCTGATAACCCCAAAAAGGCCATTTGTACCACCTGCCAGGCCAGCATCAGTAGGGGTGACAAAACTACCAGCCTGACCACCACCAGCATGATCAGGCACATGTCAGCAAAGCACCCGACTCTGTGGGGCGAACCCCAGGGTCCACGACCAGTGTCAGCGGGTGTCACCACTGCTTCTTCCGCTGTTCTGCATGTAAGAGAATCCCCTGTTGTGCGTGCAAGGCAATCCCCTGTCCATACTGCATGCAAAGATGCCCCCTCCTCTCAGTCTTCACTTGTTATGGCAGTTTCTCAAGAAACAGCATCAACGTCCACGTCCATGTCCCACCGCAGTGTTCAATTGTCTATATCCCAGACCTTTGAACGAAAGCGCAAATTCGCAGCCAACGCCCCACAGGCCACAGTCCTAAATTCGCATATTTCACGACTGCTTGCGTTGGAAATGCTGCCTTTTAGGCTGGTGGAGACAGAATCCTTCCGCAACCTTATGGCGGTGGCCATCCCTCGGTACTCGGTCCCCAGCCGACACTATTTTGCCCGGTGTGCCATCCCCGCACTACACAAGCACGTGTCCCAAAACATCTGCCGTGCCCTCAACAACGCAGTTACTGGGAGAGTCCACCTGACAACGGACACGTGGACAAGTGCTTGTGGCCAGGGACGGTACATCTCCCTGACAGCACACTGGGTAAACATAGTGGAAGCCGGGACCCAGTCGGACCTTGGGATGGAACACATCCTCCCCACACCGAGGATTGCGGGCCCTATGTCAGTCAGAGTTTCCCCCACAGTGTACAGCTCCTGCGCATCATCCTCCTCCTCCTCCTCATGTTCAGCCTCAATCTCAGATATCACCACATCAATTACAAGCTGGAAGCACTGCAGTATTGCCTCAGCCAAGCGGCAACAGGCTGTGCTGAAACTCATAAGCTTAGGTGATAAACCTCACACTGCTTGAGAGTTGTGGACAGCTGTGAAAGAGCAGCAGATCTGTGGCTGAGACCGCTGAACCTACATCCAGGCATGGTCGTAACCTGGTGGTGGCTCTGAGGCGAGGCAAGATCACACACATACCATGCCTGGCTCATGTGCTTAACCTTGTGGTTCAGCAGTTTCTTAAATCGTACCCCAAGTTGCCAGATCTGCTCGTCAAAGTACGCTGCCTGTCAGCTCATTTTCAGAAGTCGGCTACAGCTTCCGCTGCACTTGCTGTGTTGCAGCAGCGTTTGCAGCTTCCGGCATACCGACTGGTGTGTGATGTCCCCACACAATGGAACTCTACCCTCCACATGTTGCAAAGGATTTGTGAGCAGAAGAGAGCAGTTGTAGAGTACCAGCTGCAACAAGGCCGTCGATATTCAGGTCAGACTCCACACATAAGACCTCAGGAGTGGACCTGGATGTCTGACATATGTACCATCCTGACAAACTTTGAGGAGTCCACCAAGATGGTGAGTGGCGATGATGCCATCATTAGCGTCAGCATCCCACTTGTCTGTCTTTTGCAACGCTCTCTGCAGAGAATTAAAGAGAAGGCATTGCAGCCAAAGTATGATGAGATGGATCAAGAAGCCATAGCAGGCGATTACACACAGCCCAGCCTCATCTCATCCCAACATGCATTGGGGGACAATGAAGGAGAGGAGAAGGAGGAGGTAGAACAGGAGCTGGTATCATGCTCTGTAGACGGTAGTACCTGTACAACTGTCATACCGTCCGTTCAGTGTGGGTGGCCTAAGGACAGGGGGGAGGAAGAGGAGAGCATGGTCAGTCGTCATCTTGGTGAGGACACAGAAGTCTTGCCCGTTACCAGTCTAACTGACTTTATGTTATGCTGCCTTAACCGTGACCCTCGCGTTGTCAAAATGTTGGGTGACAGTCATTACTGGTTGGTGACACTTTTAGACCCCCGCTACAAGGAGAACTTTCACTCTCTTTTTCCTAAGGTGGAGAGGTCTGCAAAAATGGGGCAGTACCAGAAGGCCCTTGCTGCAGAACTGTTAAAAAAATTCCCATCTGAACACGCTAGCGGCAGAGGTCACAGTTCGTTGCCCAACCAAGGCATACAGGCGAGAGAGATGCAACTCCAAACCAGCAGAGGCAGGGGAGCACTGTCAACGTTCTGGGACAGTTTTCTGAGACCCGCCCAGCTTACAGGCCCTGAGGCACGGGGTACTCTCACAAGGAGTGGAAAGTTTCAAAACATGGTGAGGGATTACCTTGCCGACCGTACCAGCATCCTCCATGATTCCTCTGTGCCTTTTAATTATTGGGTATCAAAGCATGACACTTGGAATGAACTCACTCTGTTCGCTTTGGAGGTCCTGGCCTGCCCTGCTGCTAGCGTGTTATCGGAGCGAGTTTTTAGTGCTGCTGGGGGAATTATAACTGATAAGCGGACTCGCCTGTCAACTGACAATGCTGACAAGCTGACCCTTATCAAAATGAACAAGGGCTGGATTGGGCCAGACTTCTCATCACCACCAAATGACAGCAGAGTAACATAAAGTCAAATCCACTGTGTTATTTTGGGAGGTGTATTCCCATGCACCACTTCACACCCACACATGGGTATACGCTTCCTCATTTTGGCTGTTTTTTGCTCTTCTCCTTATCCTCAGCCTCCACCAACACTATACCACCAGGGTGACCATGGTCCATGTTGCCAGCATTGCAAGTTCCTCCGTCCTAATTTTTGGCAGCTTTTGCTTGGAAGGCATAGGCAAAGACTATGGGAGACCCACTCCCCAATAATGGGAATAATGTTTTTAATATGCTGTACTGCATGGCTCTTGTAAGGGGCATTGCAAGTTCCTCCGTCCTAATTTTTGGCAGCTTTTGCTTGGAAGACATAGGCAAAGACTGTGGGAGACCCACTCCCCAATAATGGGAATAATGTTTTTAATATGCTGTACTGCATGGCTCTTGTAAGGGGCATTGCAAGTTCCTCCGTCCTAATTTTTGGCAGCTTTTGCTTGGAAGGTATAGGCAAAGACTATGGGAGACCCACTCCCCAATAATGGGAATAATGTTTTTAATATGCTGTACTCCATGGCTCTTGTAAGGGGCATTGCAAGTTCCTCCGTCCTAATTTTTGGCAGCTTTTGCTTGGAAGACATAGGCAAAGACTGTGGGAGACCCACTCCCCAATAATGGGAATAATGTTTTTAATATGCTGTACTGCATGGCTCTTGTAAGGGGCATTAAAATCGTATTGTTAAGCTACTGTGACCTCCACGTCTCTTCCAAGGGGCATTGATATTGTCTTTTTATTTCACTATGACCTCCACGTCTCTTCCAAGGGGCATTAAAACCGTCTTGTTAAGCTACTGTGACCTCCACGTCTCTTCCAAGGGGCATTAAAACCGTCTTGTTAAACCACTCTGAACTTCACGTCTCTTCCAAGGGGCATTAAAATTGTCTTTTTAAGCTACTGTGACCTCCATGTCACTTCCAAGGGTCATTGATATTTTCTTTTTATTCCACTGGGACCTCCACGTCTCTTCCGAAGGGCATTAAAACCTTCTTGTTAAACCACTCTGAACTCCATGTCTCTTCCAAAGGGCATTAAAACCATCTTGTTAAGTTACTGTGACCTCCACGTCTCTTCCAAGGGGCATTAAAACCGTCTTGTTTAACCACTCTGAACTCCACGTCTCTTCCAAGGGGCATTAAAATCGTCTTGTTATGCTACTGTGACCTCCACGTCTCTTCCAAGGGTCATTGATATTGTCTTTTTTTCCACTGGGACCTCCACAACTCTTCCAAGGGGCACTGATATTGTCTTTTTATTCCACTGGGACCGCCACGTCTCTTCCAAGGGGCATTAAAACCGTCTTGTTAAGCTACTGTGACCTCCACGTCTCTGCCAAGGGGCATTAAAACCATCTTGTTAAACCACTCTGAACTCCACGTCTCTTCCAAGGGGCATAAAAATCATCTTGTTAAGCTACTGTGACCTCCACGTCTCTTCCAAGGGTCATTGATTTTGTCTTTTTATTACATTGGGACCTCCACCACTCTTCCAAGGGGCATTGATATTGTCTTTTTATTCCACTGGGACCTCCACGTCTCTTCCAAGGGGCATTAAAACCATCTTGTTAAACCACTCTGAACTCCACGTCTCTTCCAAGGGTCATTGATATTGTCTTTTTATTCCACTGGGACCTCCACCACTCTTCCAAGGGGCATTGATATTGTCTTTTTATTCCACTGGGACCTCCACCACTCTTCCAAGGGGCATTGATATTGTCTTTTTATTCCACTGGGACCTCGAGGTCTCTTCCAAGGGGCATTAAAACCGTCTTGTTAAACCACTCTGAACTCCACGTCTCTTCCAAGGGGCATTAAAACCATCTTGTTAAACCACTCTGAACTCCACGTCTCTTCCAAGGGGCATCAAAACCATCTTGTTAAGCTACTGTGACTTCCACGTCTCTTCGAAGGGGCATTAAAACCGTCTTGTTAAACCACTCTGAACTCCATGTCTCTTCCAAGGGGCATTAAAACCGTCTTGTTAAGCTACTGTGACCTTCACGTCTCTTCCATGGGGCATTAAAACCGTCTGGTTAAACCACTCTGAACTCCACGTCTCTTCTAAGGGGCATTAAAACCGTCTTGTTAAGCTACTGTGACCTCCACGTCTCTTCCAAGGGGCATTAAAACTGTCTTGTTAAACCACTCTGAACTCCACCTCTCTTCCAAGGGGCATTAAAACCATCTTGTTAAGCTACTGTGACCTCCACGTCTCTTCCAAGAGGCATTAAAACCGTCTTGTTAAACCACTCTGAACTCCACGTCTCTTCCAAGGGGCATTGAAATGTTGTTTTTAATTACCTCTAACCTCCACGACTCTTCCAACGGGCATTGCATTTCCTCCTAGTTTTAGTCAGCTTTTGCTTTTCAATGCATAGGCGAACACTAAGGGAGACCCACTCCGCAATAATGGGTAGAAGGTTTTTAGTATGCTGTAATCCACGTCTGTTTCAAGGGGCATTGCAGTTCCTCATAATTTTTGGAAAGCCTTCCATTCACTGCTTAGGCCAACAGTGTACAGGAGACTCAGTTGCTATAAATGGAAAAAACAGTTTAGTTTAAGCCCTCTGACCTCCATGTCACTTCCAAGGGGCATTGGAGTTCTTCAAAATTTTTGGTAGGCATTGCACTCACTGTATGCCCTATAACTGTGTGTAACATACCTGGTGGCGTCCTTGCATAGCGGTCCATCTCCCACAGTGCAAGAGCGCGCACTTGATCTCCAATCCAGAATGTCTCTCTGGCTTCCCTCCATGCTGTCTGTTTGCTTCTGTTTCTGCTGCTTAAGGGCGGCGCCCGATCACTTCCTGCTTTTTGTACCTGCTGTAGGCACACCTCTTGTGCGTCCTCAGCCTATTGCTGTCTGTCACCTGGTATTTAACCCAGCTGCTCCAATGAATCCCTGCCTGAGCATTGTGTTTCATTCAGTGTGCTCTTTCACTCTGAATGTGCCAGGTCCCCTTCTGTGTTTGCTTGCCTGCCCTTCCTGGAGGCTGTATTTCCAGGCCTGTCTGAACATGCTCCTTGCCTGTTCGTTCCGCCTTCTAGGGGCCGCATACCTAGACTCGCTCCTGTATCTTGTCTGTCCTGTCTGAACACGCTCCTAGCCTGTTCCTCCCGCCTTCTAGGGGCTGCATACCTAGACCCGCTCCTGTATCTTGCTACTGTGTCTGTTCTTGTCTGTATACTCTTCTAGCCTGTTTCCTGTGTTTCTCTATGTCCGTACCTTTCCTTTTTCTGCAGAGTCTGAACTCGTACCTAACTCCTGCTCGTTGTCACTGTACTTCCGTTTGTGAGTTAGTGGTCCACTCGCTACTTCACTGTAAGTACCCTGTGGGTATCTGGTTCTGCCTTTCCCTTCCTGCCTGTTCCGTGTGTACAGAGCCCCTTCCACCTGCTCTGCCTTGCTCACCGCTCCGGCGGTTCTAGCCTGCTCTGCCTTGCTCACCGCTCCGGCGGTTCTAGCCTGCTCTGCCTTGCTCACCGCTCTGGCGGTTCTAGCCTGCTCTGCCTTGCTCACCGCTCCAGCGGTTCTAGCCTGCTCTGCCTTTGCTCACCGCTCCGGCGGTTCTGGCCTGCTCTGACCCTTTGCTCACTGCTCCGGCAGTCTTGCTCCGCTCTGACCCTTTGCTCACTGCTCCGGCAGTCTCGCTCCGCTCTGACCCTTTGCTCACTGCTCCGGCAGTCTCGCTCCGCTCTGACCCTTTGCTCACTGCTCTGGCAGTCTCGCTCCGCTCTGACCCTTTGCTCACTGCTCTGGCAGTCTTGCTCCGCTCTGACCCTTTGCTCACTGCTCCAGCAGTCTTGCTCCGCTCTGACCCTTTGCTAACTACTCCGGCAGTCTCGCTCTGCTCTGACCCTTTGCTCACTGCTCCGGCAGTCTCGCTCTGCTCTGACCCTTTGCACACTACTCCGGCAGTCTCGCTCTGCTCTGACTACTCTTGCTCACCGCTCCAGGCGGCCTCGTCCTTCTCTACTCTCACTTACCGCTCCAGGCGGCCTCGTCCTGTTCTACTCTCGCTCACCGCTCTAGGCGGTCTCGTCTTGCCCTGCTCTCGCTCACCACTCTGGGCTGCCTTACTCTGCTGTGTTTGTCCGCCACATCTGTGGTTCTGTTCCTGAGTCCCAGTGTGTACTGGGTCCTATCCCGCCTGTGTTCCTACCTGCTACTGCCTCCCTGTCTGCACTCTAGCCGTGCTTGCCTGTACCCCCCTGCCTGCATACCCGCCTGCCTGCATACCAGTCGTGCCTGCCTATACCCACCAGTCTGTGTGCCAGCCTAACCTGTCTGTTCCTGTATTCCCCTGTGTGCGTCAACAGCCGTGTCCGGGGTCTGTCCTGGAGTAGCACCTGGTCCCTCTGCTTGGTTCCTCCTTGGTGCACTGGCGTCGTATGCCGTCGTGCGACCCTGGTCGGATCGGGTGAATACATAGTTACGCCCCTCCAGGCATTCACTCTCCGGCACGGTCCAGTGGAATCACACGCACACGCTGCTCAGCCCGGGCGTGTGCATTACACTCTGTAGCCGAACCGCTCCTTTTGGTACAGAAACATATCCTACAAGACATGTGTGGTTGACTGGCCTGATATTGATGTGAATGGTCCCTGTTCCTCCTGCTCTTTCTCCTTTGCCACCACCTCATCCATCATTCATCACCTGAAGCTTTGTTTTCACGGGAGTCATAAAACTGGGATAGTAGCAGGAAAACATTGAGCAATCCTCGGAGGAGGTAGGATATGCACCAAAACGCTGACCACCTCAGGCCTTGCAGCTACTACATACATGCACTTGCATTCCAAGGAACAGAAAGCTAAGGAGATGGATGGCCTCATGATCATGAAGAATTTACTCGTTTTGTAGGAGGCCGACCACTGCTGCTGTTTACCTTCTGAACTTTGTGTTGAAGCCTGACTGACCCAGAACCTGCAATCCTCTATGTCTGGAGGACGTGTTGCATCCCAGTGTCCAACTGTGTCCCGGCTTCCACAATATTAACCCAGTGTGAAGGCGTCAGTGAGATGGTCCATCCCTGGCCACATTCACTTGCCCACGTGTTTGTGGCTAGGCTGTCCTTCCCACTAAATGCACTGGGGAGGGCACAGGTAATGTTTTGGTATGCGCGCTTATGTATAAGTCGCACCGGGACAAATAGGGGCGGCTGGGGACCGAGTATGGACACCCGGCCGCCGGGCGGCTGGGGACTGAGTATGGATACCAGGCCGCCGACACAGCCATGACATGGTGGCCGGCGTCTGCCTCCACAAGCCTAAAAGGCCTCATTTCAAGTGCAAGCAAGCTAGCAGTATGGTATTGCAGCCTGGGGGTGGGTGGGTGGCAGGCTGCACACTTACGCTTGCATTCCAAGAAAACAAAGCAGATGCTAACTTCTATCATCATCATCATGCTCCTCACCTTGGCACTCTCAACTCCCCTGATGGAGAAGCCAGGGCCCACCGGAGTAGTCTGGTTGTCTGGTTGGCTCGTCCAATGCTGCCCTAAAGCAGGCCAGGCTAAGAAAAGTGTGGGGAAGGTTACCGGGACAAATAGTGGCGGCTAGGGACTGAGTATGGAGCCATGAGGTAGTGGCCAGCTTCGACCTCCTCCAAACTAAAAGGCCCCATTTCAAGTGCAAGCTAGCAGTATGGTATTGCAGCCTGCGGGTGGGTGGGTGGTTGGCTGCATATTTGTGCTTGCATTGCAAGGAATGGGGGAGGTACAATTGAACACTGCCCTGGGACAAGGACTTGCACAGGGATAGTTGCAAGTCTGCTTCCTCTGATGCGGCAAGGATCACTTCTGATGGGCACACTTTTAAGCAGTGACCTGGGTGTCAGAGATGCTTCCACGGTCTTCCCCATGCAGTTTCCATGTCTTTTCAGCACTGTATGCATGTGTCGCACAGCATATGGCCAGATAAGGTTGTAAAATGTTAAAATGACATTTCCCGGTGAATGCATTTGTCACGGTTGAAAGCAATACAAAAGTGCAAAAACGCATAAAAAATGCTACTTGTGAACATAGCCCAAGGTGTGGAGGAGTATTTTTGTTTTTGGTTATTTATTTTACCTTATACACAAGTATTTACCCTGGAAAGGATGTTCCTTAACATATTTCACAGGAAAACTGTTTCAGTTTCGTTTTTGAACGTTTTATTGTGAGCCCGTAAAAGTGGCTTAATACCTCTGACCACGTTGTTGACAGCAGTGACCTGGGGGTCAGAAATGCTTCCTGGGGCGATCCCCATGCTGTCCCCATGTCATTTGAGCACTGTCACTATAGTTTTGGGCACTTTTTAGGCTTTCTACAGACTGCCGGGGGTGTCGCCGCAAAAATGCTCGGGTCTCCCATAGACTAACATTGGGCTCGTTGCTCGGGTCGAGCACCCGAGTATCACGGTGAGCTCGGCCCGAGCTTCGAGCACCCAAGCATTTTAGCGCTCTCTCAACCCTACTCTTAACCACCAGTCTACAGTAATAACCCCATAGCCCACATTCTAAAGTTATAGCCCCATAATCCTAGTCAACAGTAATGGTTCCCCTAACTCCAAGTCTATGGTAACAGCCCTTCTAAACTCTAGTCTACATTAATAGCGTACCTAACCCCTAGTCTACACTATTAAGCCCATTAGCCCTCAGTCTTCAGTTTATAGCTTCAATATTATTCAGCTCTGTGAGCACTTACCTGCTCTTGACTCCAGTGCCTTTCCTCCTCTTTGTCATTCTGCTGTGACATCTGCAGTGTGGTGAGGTGACCTCATCATGCTACAGATATGTCACCAGTCTTAGAATGTCGCTGCACATCATAGTAGAGAGCTGATTGGCACTTTCTTACCTCAGAAGTGCTAGTGCCGGCACTTCTAGAGTCAGTCTACTCCCATCTTGGTGGGTCATTTGTATTTACATTTTAAAGACACTAATACAAATGAATGGAGGAGCACACTCCCCATCCCCTCCTTCACACAGACAATAGGTTTACTACATCATCTAATGGAGGTGAGGTTTAAAAGAATTTTTTTTTTTTGCCTTCCATCTTGGTTCCGCTCCCCACAGCTTGCCACTAGGCACCTAACCTCCTGTGCCTAGTGGGAAATAAGTACCTGGTTATGGGTTAAGTCCTAAATGCTAGATGAAGTTCAATTCTTGTATACTTGTAAATAGGCAAATGCCTAGATATATCTGAGGTTAATTTGCCACAGTATAAATGCTGGACAACCATCCTCAATATCAGTGTACCTAGCAGGGTAGAAATCTTGGATTAGAAGCTCATTTCATGTCTGGGTTCAATATCTTTAAATTAGAATATTTATACTCCTACCCTTTCTTGTTTTTTTTGCCTTCTCCCTAGAGGCTGTTATGTTTCCTTAATTATTTTTCCTTTTTTCCTTAGCGTATGTGTTTGATAAAGTTATATCATATGACAATTGTTCAGTAATAGATATTATTTTGTATTAGATTGTAATTTGGAAATCTCAATATTAGCCCCTTCATGACATTGCGATTTTCCATTTTTTCCTCCCCTTCTGCCAAGAGCCATAATTTTTTTATTTTTCCATCCACATAGCCATATGAGGGCTTGTTTTTTGCAAGATAAGTTGTACTTTTGAATGACATCATTCATTCTACCACATACTGGACTGGAAAATGGGAGCAAATTCCAAGTGCATTGAAATTGCAAAAAAAGTGCAATTCTGGGTTATTTTAATTGTCATGTTAACTATATGATAAAACTGAAATGGCATTATGATTCTCCAGGTCAGTACGAGTACGCAGATACCAAACATGTATAGTTTTTCTTTTATTTTAGTGGTGAAAAAAAATTGGAAATTTGTAAAAAAAAAATTGCTTTTGTAGCTATTTTTCAAGACCCATCACATTTTCTGTTTTTGAGATATGGGGCTGTGTGAGGTCTTCTTTTTTGTGCCCTGAGCTAACATTTCTACTGATATAATTTTAGGGTAGATACAATGTTTTGATCGTCTACCGGATTTAGTTGTCCCCATAGGGTACAAGAAACGGCGATAATCTGATTGGTTGTGCTATACATAGCAGTGCATCTACAGTGGTATGTATAGTGAAAAATCACGATCTCCTATGAACGCCAGCTACAGGTGTATCTTAATGACAGGCATGGGAGTCGTCAGCATACCCCTGGGAGTCGTCAGCAGACCCCTGGCTGTCATGACAACCCATTGGCGCCCTGCAATCATGTCACGGGGGCTTCGATGGGCACGTGGACTCGCCCCCTGCCGACGCATGTTAAATGCTGCTGTGAGAGATTGACAGCGGGACTTAACAGGTGAACAGCCCATCCACCGATGTTAGAAGCACATGATGGTTGATTAAATCAGTCATCATTTGCTGTGAAAGATTTGTGCTTGACGTGTCAGCCCACTTCAAATGCAGGGACAAGATATATGACGTTCATGCACATCAAATGTCATGAAGGGGGTTAATAAAAAAGAGAACAAGTAATACTTAGTAAGTGCTGAAAAATCATGTCTTCAATGCATGTTAAAATAAGGATAAAATGAACAAATCCTTTAAGTTCCCTACATGTGTGAGATGCTCCTACTGACTCTTTTTGACCATCAAAACTTAAAAGAATAATATGGTCTTTGTTATGGTGAAACCACTTTGGAGTATGTGAACATTAGGCATCACCAGACATACCATAAAAATTGAGTTGCAGGTACCTATGTCCATTGCTGATCTGCTGGTGCAAAACTGAAGTCTCAATGGAGAGGTGGGCCTGGGACTGTCCAAATGAAAGATCATAAAAGTCCTTTCAGGATAATATTTTTGAGGAAGAGAATTTTCAGACAAAACATGTAATTAATATAAATAAATAAACTAAAGAGCAGGAACAGGATACTAATCCTTAATCTCAGAATGCAGATTATTACAAATTTGGAATATTAGAATTGTCATTCTGTTTATGAATTAAAGGGATTCCACTGTATAATGCTTTACACTATGACTTGTCATTATTTTAATTTCAGTGTGAAAGCAGCTACAGGATGCGATGACTACTCTGCTGAGGATGTGCTGCTGAAAAACGCAGAGAACCTAATTCATAGTATTTTACAAACCTGGAAAGCAGCAGAAGCCGCATGCATCAAGGTAAATTGTTCTTTCGTGTTGTATATTTTAGGAAGAGAGAATGCTTGTAAAATTCATCCTCAGTATATTAACCCAGTGATTCTCCTTTTTATACTCTCATATTAATATCTTGAAAAGTCTACAGGATAACATTCTTACCATACATATAAGAAATTATGTTTGTATGGATAAGTAACCGAAAGCTAAGCTCTCAATAAAGCTTCCTAATACAGTTAGGTCCATATATATTTGGACAGAGACAACATTTTTCCAATTTTGGTTCTAGACATTACCACAATGAATTTTAAACAAAACAATTCAGATGCAGTTGAAGTTCAGACTTTCAGCTTTCATTTGAGGGTATCCACATTAAAATTGGATGAAGGGTTTAGGAGTTTCAGCTCCTTAACATGTGCCACCCTGTTTTTAAAGGGACCAAAAGTAATTGGACAGATTAAATAATTGTAAATAAAATGTTCATTTCTAGTACTTGGTTGAAAACCCTTTGTTGGCAATGACTGCCTGAAGTCTTGAACTCATGAACATCACCAGACGCTGTGTTTCCTCCTTTTTGATGCTCTGCCAGGCCTTCACTGCGGTGGTTTTCAGTTGTTGTTTGTTTGTGGGCCTTACTGTCTGAAGTTTTGTCTTTAACAAGTAAAATGCATGCTCAATTGGGTTGAGTTCAGGTGACTGACTTGGCCATTCAAGAATATTCCACTTCTTTGCTTTAATAAACTCCTGGGTTGCTTTGGCTTTATGTTTTGGGTCATTGTCCGTCTGTAGTATGAAATGACGACCAATCAGTTTGGTTGCATTTGGCTGGATCTGAGCACACAGTATGGCTCTGAATACATTAGAATTCATTCGGCTTCTTCTGTCCTGTGTCACATCATCAATAAACACTAGTGACCCAGTGCCACTGGCAGCCATGCATGCCCAAGCCATCACACTGCCTCCGCCATGTTTTACAGATGATGTAGTATGCTTTGGATCATGAGCTGTACCATGCCTTCGCCATACTTTTCTCTTTCCATCATTCTGGTAGAGGTTGATCTTGATTTCATCAGTCCAAAGAATGTTCTTCCAGAAGTGTGCTGGCTTTTTTTTAGATGTTTTTTAGAAAAGTCCAGTATAGCCTTTTTATTCTTGATGCTTATGAGTGGCTTGCACCGTGCAGTGAACCCTCTGTATTTACTTTCATGCAGTCTTCTCTTTATGGTAGATTTGGATATTGATACGCCTACCTCCTGGAGAGTGTTGTTCACTTGGTTGGCTGTTGTGAAGAGGTTTCTCTTCACCATGGAGATTATTCTGCGATCATCCACCACTGTTGTCTTCCGTGGGCACCCAGGTCTTTTTGCATTGATGAGTTCACCAGTGCTTTCTTTCTCAGAATGTACCAAACTGTAGATTTTGCCACTCCTAATATAGTAGCAATTTCTCGGACTGTTTTTTTCTGTTTTTGCAGCTTAAGGATGGCTTGTTTCACCAGCATGGAGAGCTCCTTTGACCGCATGTTTACTTCACAGCAAAACCTTCCAAATGCAAGCACCACACCTCAAATCAACTCCAGGCCTTTTATCTGCTTAATTGAGAATGACATAATGAAGGGATTGCCCACACCTGTCCATGAAATAGCCTTGGAGCCAATTGTCCAATTACTTTTGGTCCCTTTAAAAACAGGGTGGCACATGTTAAGGAGCTGAAACTCCTAAACCTTTCATCCAATTTTAATGTGGATACCCTCAAATGAAAGCTGAAAGTCTGAACTTCAGCTGCATCTGAATTGTTTTGTTTAAAATTCATTGTGGTAATGTCTAGAACCAAAATTAGAAAAAATGTTGTCTCTGTCCAAATATATATGGACCTAACTGTATCTTCCGTATGAACCTCTCAATTGTTCTTTAAGGCATCAGAATGGAAATATATTTGAGACAGGTTAGCTGGATGAAAGGCCTTTGATGAAGTTTAGGAGGGTGAGATTTATAGGCCAGACAATATTCCCAGTGAAAAAGGTGTGCAATTACCGTAACCTTCTTAAAAAGGAAGAGAATGGGGTCTCTAGTGCACCTACTTTGAACTGGCAAGGGACCAGAAATCCTAAACAGCGGTAAGCATATGAAGGTCTTTTATTTATGGAAAAAAAATTGATTCGGCTTATTATTCTAAATCATGTAGCGAAAGCTCTTTTAACCCCTTTCACGTTCCAGATCATTCCAAATTTTTCTAAACTGACCAGTGTCACTTTATGAGGTAATAAATAAATAAATTTAAGTCGATATGATTTGCGCTTATTTATGAAAATATTGGAAATTTGCTGAAAATTTACAAAAATTCACAATTTTTGAAATTTTTAAGACCTTTAAACAGATAGTTATACTGCGGAAAATAATTATTAAATAACATTTACCGCATGTCTACTTTATGTCATTGTTTTATAAAGATTTTTAGTATTAGAAAAAAGTTTTGGAATTTAGCAGCAATTTTTCAATGAAATTTACAAAATCCATTTTTTTAGAAACCACTTCAAGTAATAAAAATCCCAAAAGTGACCCCATTTTAAAAACTGCACCCTTCAAGGTATTCAAAATGACATTCAAGAAGTTTCATAAGACACATAAGTAAGTAGATTGTTCACCGTTAGTAGAATTATGATTTCTTCTATTTTTTTTTTAAATTTCCACCAGCAACCTAATCCAGTAATGGTGGAATGCTGAGGACAAGTGATGAGTTCAAGCTTGTAAGCATAATTTAATATAAAAAGCCGCTCTAGCACCTCAATATAGTAAAATTCATCTGATCCATGTTAGGTTCCTTACATGTTTCGAGAATAAACTGATCTTAGTCATAGAATGTCATAAAATGGCACAAATGCAAAGTTTAAAACCTGTACTAGATTCGATTTTTCAGAACCTGTGAACTTGTGCTAATAAAAGCACATGTCTTTAACCCTGTATATAATGAGTTATACTATTTAAATTTAGTTCTAAACTTCCCACTAGCTTTATACAAATGTACTAGCAGCCCGAGTTCTGAAACAAATACGTTTTGGAAGCTAGAAAAGTGTGCTCTACATAATAAAAACTAACTCAAATTACCCATGCTTATGCAATTTCAGCCTTTTTACACGATAAACAACAAAGTTGTCATAATTAATAAATTAGTAAATAGCATTACGGAAAACAAAACGAAAATTTAGAAGATTACAGAGACATTCGCCAATTCAAAAAGGGAATTGCCCAGTGCAGATCGCGTGGAAATCTCTCTGTATGCCTTATCACCTTCAGCTGATCCTGTTAAAATCTCTGCCTCAAGAACATTTCCATTCAATGATGTTACAACTAATAGAGTACCATTGCAGAGTCCTCATTTTGCATTCAAATTTCTCAACAACATAATAATGCTGCCCACCTTAAGTCTAAGGCAATGACTTGGCATGCCTGATGGGGTTAAGCTATTTAAAAATTCAATAGAAAAATGTAATCTACAATAACAGAATCATCGCTCCAACGTAAGCTGATGTTTTTCTCTGACTCACCTCAACATTAAGCTCTTTATGTAGTAAGATATGCATTTTTATACATTTAGGGATACTACTTTATAGTATCCAGAAATATTATATAGAATGACTTGAATAATTAGCAGCATAAACTTAATGCATATATAACCGGTTATTCCCCTAATTCAGACCTGCAGTCTTCTAGTATTGAGCAAAAGTATCTATTGTGCTTCTCTAAGGGATCATTCAGACGTCCATGTTATTTTTCATCTTTGTATTGCACATTTTTCCATTTTGCAGGATGCAGCCAGGCACTTTAATGTTGGTTTGGTCAATTGGGGCGTCTGTCTTGTGGGGTGCACTTATAGAGTGCTGGGCAGTCCGCCTGATCTAATAGTATGGGCGTCATCATTTGGCGGTAACCTGACACCGTGCTCCACATTTATCTGTGTGACTGCTGTTTTATGCAAGCCTCATCTGTGTGCTTTTTTAATACTACACAACCACCCTCTCCATGAATTGGTAGGTCTGTGAGTGGCTGTTTGCATCAGTATTTTGCACCTGTGCTGCCCCTGCCTTTATCATGGGGGTCTGCAGCATCCTGCTAGTGCATTTGGTAATCTGATCTGGTGTTGGTAAGGCTGTTTTCTTACCCCGACCTGAGCATTTCTGCTTCATAGAAATATATGAAGCTGTAACGCTCTGGACGAGAGACCTGTGGTCAGTCTGTGCATTGCGGTCCAATCTCAAACCGATTTGTACAGATATCTGAATGCACCCTAATAAGTACTTTTTTCCAATTTCCATCTTTGTATGGTTTAATATAGTTGGATCAATCCACCTGGAAGCAATAAGCTTTCTGGCCTGACTGAAAATGAGGAAATTTCCCTGAAATGTACATTCTTTCGCTTTTATCTCGTCTACATGGCCCAAGACACACACCAAAGGTTCCGGCATAACATGCAATGCAAAGACATCTTGGAAACAGTGTAATAAATTATTCCAGAATCGCCCCAACAGGACACAATTCCAAAACATATGCATAATATCCATAGGTACCATTCCACATCTAGGACAACTAGCATCATTCCAATGCTGAATTCTGTGCAGAAATTGAGGGGTCCTATATACTTTGTGTAGAAAATACATTTATGAAAGTATGTGAGCCTCACTAGAGGATGTTTGCCGACAGAGGAAAGTATTGACTCCCACTGTTCCTCATCAATGGATCCAAGATCCACCTCCCACTAGTCTTTTAACTTTAAAGGTGTTTTTTTTTAAATATTCATGCAAGAAGAGCCTGTAAAACATAGAAATAACTTGTGCCTTTTCCCACTTCCCGTGTATATTTATTATTAATGTCATATATGTATTCTGCTATTCATTGTTTAGTTTTCTAGTGGTGCATCCAACATATGTAAAGAGGTTTTCCATGACAAAAGTACATTTTAATTAATATATTTTTGAATTATAATAAGTTTCACAATTGGTTGTGTTAAAAATAATGTTCCTGTGCTGAGATAGTGTTATAAATGTGCCCCTACTATGCCCTGTGTAACATAGACAGGACAGCCGGGCTAGCAGCTGATTCTTTCTGAGATTTAAAACATGTTTAAAAAAAAGCAGCAAATGTTTAACCTCAAGCAGAAAGAATCAGCTGCGATCCCATGCTGTCCTTTCTGTATACTCTCTTTTACGACCTCGTCTGCACAGGAGATGTGGTATTGTGGCGCCCTGCTCCGCACAGGTGCCACAAAACCCAGTAGGGTGCATGGATGGACTTCTCCACAAGATGCCCTCATTACATTCACACACCTCCACGCTACCACCTCAGACCAGCAGAGGGAGCCCTGATAGGGATATATATACGGAGGGTGGAGCCAGGCAGCTCAGTTTAGTTTATAGTGTGCTCAGTGAGAGAGCAGCACGCAGGCTGCTGTGTGAGACAAGTTGAGGCCTACAGCATGCACTGAAGCCTAGTTAGGGCCCTGAGTGTGGCCGACGGCAAAGAGGAAAGGAGAGAGGAGTTGAGGGGGCAGAGGAGCGGAGCAGGCTCACCCTGAAATATACACCGGACACCGGGTCCTTGCCTACAGGGTCCTTTACACCCAGTAGGGACCACCGGACACCTGGAGGACTACAAGTCCCAGGTCAACCAATGCTGACTACAGTACCAGGGCTAGGAGTCATGGAGGCTCCAGCATCCAGGGAGAGTGATCTCCAAGAGAAGGCCCTACCACCAGGTCAGCAGGTGCAAGAGAAAGAGAGACAGTAATAAAGCCAGGCCTTGCTCCAGGCAGGTCAGAAGCTTAGCAAGTGGAAGCAACGGATCAGGAGGCCCTATACCCGCTCACTGGGGAGAGTCTAGAAGTGCACCCTGCGTACCGAGTACCCTGGACCATACCTGGATCTACATCAGTAAAGGTACCGAAGCGAACCCCCGTGTGAGTGTCCGTCATTTCTTCCTGAACCGCCCTGGCCGTCTCTCCCCTCTACCACCATCCATTTCCCCACGCTGCCCTGAGGCCTGCTCCACCTGTGGGGAGCCGTTCCATCATAAGCTGCCCTAACATCTGCCTCAGAGGACTGCTCCACAGCGGCGGCTCCCTTTAGCCGCACTCCACAGGTGGCATCACGAACACTTTCCAAATCCCCTATAAAGAAATCCCCTTTTGTTGACCGCCCTGGACCACGGACCGTGTCAGCCACCATGATACCCCCTACTGGCATCAAGAGGCCCGGGTGCCGAGTACCCCACGGCCCTGGGGGTGAGTCATCTCTTTGGCGTCACAAACAGGATTCCGTGCCCGTTGGCACCAGATACTGTGCACCTTAAAAGACTGTAATACTCACTGTGGTGAAGTTTTCCCGCCAAATGCCGCTGTTTCCCGCTGGAAGCGCGCGAAGCCCAGGACACGCCCCGCCCCTGACGTCGAACCAGGAAGCGTCAGGTCCTGGAAGGAGTCCAGAGGGCGCTCTGACGTCAGACGCGAGCGACGCAAGGTCCTGGAAGAAGACCGTCGCCCGCGGAGCTGCGGCCTACCTGATAAAAAGTGAAGAAGGTAGGCTACGGTTTACTGTGGGGGCGCAACCATGGCCGACGACCAGCAAGCCGCCGGAGCACTGGTTAACGCTCCTGATGTCCAACTTGTGCCCGGCACTGCACAGGCCGGAGCCGGCCGCCCCAACAGCAGGGGCCATGACTCCATTGATACCCATGGCCCTGACGTATATCCCTGGAGCGAAATGGCTTCCCCAGTATGATGGCAAACCAGACACCCTGTCTAGATTCAAAAGAAAAATATGCGGTGTACTGGACATGTATTCTGTGACTGGTAAGCAGAGAGCCGCTGTTGTGCTGGGACAATTGACTGGTGCCGCAGAGCGGGAAGTTGAAACCTGGCCATCCGCAGACCAGGAATCAGTATCCACTATCTTTAAGAGACTGCAAACTGTGTTTGAAAACCACACTGAGACAGATCTCTGGATGAGGTTCTACCACTGTGTCCAGAAACCTGAGGACAGTATCCGGGACTATGCCTGGCGCTTACAGGAAGCCCTGCGGGCCCTAAAACAGGTTAGTCCAACCAGCATACAGGATGAGAATAAAATGCTGACAGAACAGTTCATCCGGGGGTTGAGGTCCCCGGAGGAGGGCAGAACTGTACGGTGGTGGGCTTTAGATCATCCAGACGCCACATTTGACACCCTCAAGGACACGGCTATTAAGGGTCTACAGCCCCTGCAAACATCAGGGACTGCTTTCCAGCGTTACCAGGGTTGGGCTACCCCAGTGCCCGCAGCATCCACTGCTCCTTCATTAACGGCTGAAGCAAAAACGCAAACAGTGCCCCCTAACGAGCTGGACAGCCTGCTCTGAAGTGCGCCAGCTAAGTAAAACCCTGGCCACTGTCCTGAGCACCCTACAGCTACAGGAGGCGCCCGAGCCGGAAGGAAGGATTCTACTCGCTGACAGCCCTGAGGATGTCCCCTGCATGAGGAGAAGAAGGTGGACAACACCACCCCGTTGGAGGACAACACCACCCCGTGGGAGGACCAACGACCAGCGTCGCCCTCCAGGAGACTTCATCCGCTACCGTTGCCACAAGGCAGGCCACACAGCGCGGAAATGTCCTTTAAACGAGCAAACCCTGGGGCCGAGGGCCGACACCAAGGAGTAAGTCAACCAGGCCCATCAAGCTGGTACCACCAGTTCATAGGAGGAAGGCCTTTCCTGTCCATCATGCTGGAAGGCATTGCTACACCTGCGTTACTGGACACCGGCTCACAGGTAACCATCATACCTGATGTCCTCTACAAAAGGTACTGGTCCGTAGATGAACTCCACCTGCCAGCCCCGAACCTCTCTGTGTATGCCTCTAACGGCCTTCCTCTTAACCTAGTCGGGGTTAAGGATGTAACAGTGAAGGTGGGGAGAGTGGAACTAAAGGACGAAGGGCTAATTGTCATAGAATCTAACCCTGGTGATACAGACTTGTATATGATACTTGGTACGAATATTGTTGGTAACTGTTTGGGAGAAGTGTTGTTTTTGCTCCAACAGATTGCTGACACTGCCAAACCAGGGCAGAGGAAGGTGCTCCAGAGAGAGATTCGAGCCCTCCTCCTGTACCAGCAACAGGTAAAGCTAACAGGTGGTGAGATTGGTAATGTACGGGTGACAGACCCGATACCCATTGTGATTCCCCCAATGAGTGAAATGCTGATTTGGTGTAGGGCAGCAATAGGTCTCAAGGGACAGAACTACCAGGCGGTAGTGGAGCCCATTAGCTCGGAGCACAGACCTACACTCTTGACTGCTAGAGGGGTAGTTGATGTACGCAATGGGAGGGTACCCATACGTCTCCTAAATTGTGGGGAGGAGGAAGATAAATTACCAAGATACGCCACTGTTGCCAGGTTGTGTACTGTGAATGATGATGCTATACACCCAGTGGAATCCTTGACCCCACCAGATACAGTGGAGGACAATGACTCCGAAGCTCACCTGGAGGATTGGTGTCAACAGCTCCATGTTGGGACTGACGCCACTCCTGTCCATCAAAAACAAGGTGTACACAGGCTGGTCCAGAAATATGAGCAGGTATTCAGCAAACACCCACTTGATTTTGGGAGGATTAAAGGGGTACAACACCATATACCCACAGGTGACCATCCACCCATCAAAGAACGTTACAGGCCCATACCACCAGCACACTACCAGAAAGTGAAGGAAATGTTGCATGACATGAAGAAAGCAGGGGTAATAAGAGATAGCTGTAGCCCCTGGGCAGCTCCCCTGGTACTGGTCAGGAAAAAGGATGGAAGCATGAGAATGTGTGTAGATTACAGACAGGTAAACCGCAAAACACATAAAGATGCATACCCTTTACCCCGTATAGAGGAATCCCAGGCTGCATTAAAGTCTGCAAATTACTTCTCTACCCTTGACCTCACTAGTGGGTACTGGCAAGTAGCAGTTGCTGAGGAGGACCGGGAGAAGACGGCCTACACTACCCCGATGGGACTCTGCGAGTTCAACAGTATGCCGTTCGGACTCTGCAACGCCCCTGGAACGTTCCAGAGATAGATGGAGTGCTGTTTGGGACACCGTAACTTCGAGACCATGCTGCTATATCTGGATGACATGATAGTGTACTCCAAGACGTATGAGGACCATTTAAAGCACCTGGCGGAGGTATTTGAATCATTGTCCCGGTATGGGATGAAATTGAAGCCTTCCAAGTGCCACCTGCTCAAACAGAAGGTTCAGTACCTGGGGCACATCATCAGTCCAGAAGGAGTAGCACCAGACCCGGAGAAGGTCACTGCCATCCAGAAATGGCAGGAATCGAAGAATCTCAAGGAGGTACGTCAGTTCCTGGGATTGGTCGGGTATTACCGGAGATTTGTAAAGGACTACACCAAGAAGGCAGCTCCTTCGCAACATCTCCTGGTAGGACAGTCCCACAGAGGCAAAAACCCGCCCTTCCAGTGGGGTAAAGAGCAGGCTGAGTCCCTTGCAGTGATGAAATAGATTCTGACTGGCGAAGAAATCCTGGCCTACCCTGACTACAGCCAACCTTTCCTGCTGTACACTGATGCCAACAACGAGGGACTAGGAGCTGTGTTAAGCCAGAAGCAGTATGGCAAAGAGAAGGTGATTGCCTATGCCAGCAGGAAGCTTCGTCCTACTGAGAGGAATCCAGAAAACTATAGCTCCTTCAAATTGGAGTTCCTGGCCTTGGTCTGGGCCATCACTGAACGATTCAAGCACTACCTAGTGTAATATACCTGGCGGCGTCCTTGCATGGTGGTCCATCTCCCACTGTGCAAGAGCGCGCACTTGATCTCCAGTCCAGAATGTCTCTCTGGCTTCCCTCCTTGCTGTCTGTTTGTCTGTTTTGGCTGCATAGGGCGACGCCCGCTGAACTTCCTGTTTCTTGTACCTGCTGCGGACACGCCCCTGTTGCACCTTCAGCCTATTGCTGTCCATCTTTGGGTATTTATACCACCTTCTTCCTCAAGATGGTGCCTGAGCATTGTGTCCTGTCAGTTGGCTTTTTGTCTCTGACGTGCCAGGTCCTATCCTGTTTTCCTGCCTGTTCTCCAGTTCTGTTTCTGAACTGTGGTCTGTTCTTGTGAACACGCTTCTAGCCTGTTCTTTCGCCTTCTAGCGGCTGTATTCCTAGATCTGCCTGTCTGTGCCTTGCGGTATCTGTTCCCGTCTGAACAGAGTCCTGTTTGTGTCCCAGCCTTGCTGTATTTGTTCCCGTTCCTTTGTTTCCAGTTGTCTGTGCCTTGCGGTATCTGTTCCCGTCTGAACAGAGTCCTGTTTGTGTCCCAGCCTTGCTGTATTTGTTCCCGTTCCTCTGTTCCCAGTTGTCTGTGCCTCGTTTCTACTTTAGCCTTTTCTCCCTTTTCCCTCTATGTCTGTTTTCTGCGCCTTTCTGCAGAGTCTGAACTTGCTCCTAAATTCCTTCTCGTCGTCTCTGTACCTCTGTTGTGAATTTAGTGTACGCTCGCTACTTCTTTGTAAGTACTTTGTGTGCTTCTGGTTCTGCCTTTCCTTCTCTGTCTGTTCTTTGTGAACAGAGTCCTATCTCCTTGCCTTGTCTCGTTTGCCGCTCTGCGGTTCCCGCTCTGCTCCTGCCTTGTTTGCCGCTCGGCGGTTCCCACTCTGCTCCTGCCTTGTTTGCCGCTCTGCGGTTTCTGCTCTGCTCCTGCCTTGTTTACCGCTCTGCGGTTTCCTCTCTGCTCCTGCTTAGCTTGCCGCTCTTGCGGTTTCTGCTCTGCTCTTGCCTTGCTTGCCGCTCCTGCGGTTTCCGCTCTGCTCCTGACTTGTTTGCCGCTCTGCGGTTTCCGCTCTGCTCCTGCCTTCTTAGCCCCTCTGCGGTTTCCGCTCTGCTCCTGCCTTGTTTACCGCTCTGCGGTTTCCGCTCTGCTCCTGCCTTGTTTACCGCTCTGCGGTTTCCGCTCTGCTCCTGCCTTGTTTACCGCTCTGCGGTTTCCGCTCTGCTCCTGCCTTATTTACCGCTCTGCGGTTTCCGCTCTGCTCCTGCCTTGTTTGCCGCTCTGCGGTTTCCGCTCTGCTGCGGCCTTCTTAGCCGCTCTGCGGTTTCCGCTCTGCTCCTGCCTTGTTTACCGCTCTGCGGTTTCCGCTCTGCTCTTGCCTTGTTTGCCGCTCTGCGGTTTCCGCTCTGCTGCGGCCTTCTTAGCCGCTCTGCGGTTTCCGCTCTGCTCCTGCCTTGTTTACCGCTCTTGCGGTTTCTGCTCTGCATCTGCTCACTGCTCCGGCAGTCCTGTCCTGCTCTGCTTCTGCTCGCTGCTCCGGCAGCCCCATCCTGCTCTGCATCTGCTCGCTGCTCCGGCAGTCCTGTCCTGCTCTGCTTGTGCTCGCTGCTCCGGCAGTCCCGTCCTGCTCTGCTCTTGCCCACCGCTTCGGGCGTTCCCTCTCTGCTGTGTTTGGCTACCGCATCTGCGGTTCTGTTTCTGTGACCCAGTCTGTACTGGGTCTTGTCCTCTCTGTGCTCCAGCCCATCCTTTCGGCCAGTACCTCCCTGCCTGCATATTCGCCTGTATCCACCCATCTGCATACCTGCCGTGTTCGCTTATATCCACCAGTCTGTGCCAGCCTAACCTGCCTGTTCCAGTAATCCCTGTGTGGGTCAACCCCCGTGTCCGGAGTTTGACCTGGAGTAGCACCTGGTCCCTCTGCCCGGTTTCTCCCTGGTGCACTGGCGTCGTATGCCGTCGTGCCATCTTGGTCGGATTGGCCAGATACTTAGTCACGCCCCTCCAGGCACTCTCCGGTTCATGGTCCAGTGGAACCACTTCTCCCGCACACGCCAGTCAGTCCGGGCGTGTGCATAACAGCATGCTCAGGCCATGGTTCCCGTTGAGCCCCACGGCCTTCGCTCTCTGAGAAGTTTTCCAGCGAATACATGCATTAAAAATAAATAAATATATTTTTTTTTTCTCAGCTGAGTTCCAGGCGAATTACGCACCCGTCCAGATGGATCTATCTGCTCTCGTTCCTGCGGATCCGCCACGTTACTATGGGGATCCAAGACAAAGTCGTGCATTTGTGGAGCAATGCATGCTACACTTCAAGTTCTACCCTCTATGTTTTCCCACCGATCGGGTTAAGGTGGCTTTCATTATGTCTTATCTGGCGGGTGATGCCTTGGAATGGATCAACCCCCTATATGAAACACAGGATCCGATCCTCCTGGACCTAATGGCCTTCCTGGTGGCCTTTCTAATGGTCTTCGATGATCCTAACCCGGAGGCTCCTGCTGAAGCTTCACCTCCCAATATCCCGGAGCAGCCCCGATGGGTAATGTGTGTGGGTAGCGCAATAGTCCTCCAGCCCAATGAGACTACTGCCCACCCAGAATCCTCACAGGGTGACTACGCTTTCCGGAATACTTCTCCCAACCTCAAGAGGCAGTCCAGACGTGCTAGACGTAGAGGCAAGCCGTCACGCCAGGGTCTGTCCTCCCTGAGACCTCCTGACCCCAACCTTGAAGTCCCTACTGAAGCTTCATCTCCCTGTATCCCGGAGAAGCCCCAATGGGTAATGTGCGTGGGTAGTGCTCCGGTTCTCCTGCCCGAAGAGACTTCTGCCCATCCAGACTCCACACAGGAGAACTTCCTGCACCCGGCATCAGATGCTTCACCCACTTTAACCGGTGTGCATGTCCAAGGATGCTCCAAAGCTGTGGTTACCTCTGAGTCTGTGCACCTCTACTACCTGGCGGAGGACCCCCTGTTGCCTCCTGAGTCCTCCGGGATACCACTCGATGACAAATGGAGAGAGACTTCTCTACACTCGGTACTCGATACTTTGTCCGCTTCGTCCTGTGAGCCTGACAATGGGTACCCCAAAGTGGTAGTTACCCCCGAGTCTCTACACCCCTTCGACCAGGCGGAGGACCTCCAGTTGTCTCCAGAACCCTTCGGGGTGCTACCTGGTAGCGAAAGGACAGAGACTCTCCTATACTCTGTACCTGATACCTCGCTCGCTTCGTCCAGTGAGTCCAACCTAGTGTACTCCGAAGCAGAGGTTACTCCCGAGTCTCTACACCCCTCCGACCAGGCGGAGGACCTCCAGTTGTCTCCAGAACCCTACGGGGTGCTACCTGGTAGCGAAAGGACAGAGACTCTCCTATACTCTGTACCTGATACCTCGCTCGCTTCGTCCAGTGAGTCCAACCTAGTGTACTCCGAAGCAGAGGTTACTCCCGAGTCTCTACACCCCTTCGACCAGGCGGAGGACCTCCAGTTGTCTCCAGAACCCTTCGGGGTGCCACCTGGTGGTGAATGGACAGAGACTTTCCTATATCCTGGATCTGATACCTCGCTTGCTTCGTCCAGTGAGTCCGACCTTGTGTACTCTGAAGCAGAGGTTACCCTTGAGTCTCTACACCCCTCTGACCAGGCGGAGGACCTCCAGTTGTCTCCAGAACCCTTCGGGGTGCCACCTGGTGGTGAATGGACAGAGACTTTCCTATACTCGGTACCCGATACCTCGCCTGCTTCCTCCAGTGAGTCCGACCTAGTGTACTCTGAAGCAGATGTTTTCTCTGAGCCTCTGCACTCTTCTGACCCGGCGGAGGACCTCCAGTTGTTTCCTGAATTCTCCGGGATACCACCAGATAACAAAGTGACAGTGACTTTTCCTCATTATGTACCTGATAACCCGTCTATTTCTTCCTGTGAGCTTGACAAGATGTACCTCGAAGCAGAGATTACCCCCAAGTCTCTGTCCCCCTCCAACCCGGTGAAGGACTTCCAGTTGTCTCCTGTACCCTCTGGGGTGCCACCTGAAAATATGTGGAGAGAGACTTCCTTGTGTGCTGTTCCTGGTACTCCACCCATTTCGTCTGTTGCTAAGGATGGCTGGATAGGAGGTAGCATCCTAGCTAACCAGATGAGATCAATTTTTCCTGTGGACAGTGGAAGTGATCTCCTTGAAGTGAACGACTGGTCCTCGAATTCCCTGAGGAAGATTCTGGCAGGCCTGAAGAAGAGGGGGCGTAAGGGGGGGGTACTGTAACATACCTGGCGGCGTCCTTGCATGGTGGTCCATCTCCCACTGTGCAAGAGCGCCCACTTGATCTCCAGTCCAGAATGTCTCTCTGGCTTCCCTCCTTGCTGTCTGTTTGTCTGTTTTGGCTGCATAGGGCGACGCCCGCTGAACTTCCTGTTTCTTGTACCTGCTGCGGACACGCCCCTGTTGCACCTTCAGCCTATTGCTGTCCATCTTTGGGTATTTATACCACCTTCTTCCTCAAGATGGTGCCTGAGCATTGTGTCCTGTCAGTTGGCTTTTTGTCTCTGACGTGCCAGGTCCTATCCTGTTTTCCTGCCTGTTCTCCAGTTCTGTTTCTGAACTGTGGTCTGTTCTTGTGAACACGCTTCTAGCCTGTTCTTTCGCCTTCTAGGGGCTGTATTCCTAGATCTGCCTGTCTGTGCCTTGCGGTATCTGTTCCCGTCTGAACAGAGTCCTGTTTGTGTCCCAGCCTTGCTGTATTTGTTCCCGTTCCTCTGTTTCCAGTTGTCTGTGCCTTGTGGTATCTGTTCCCGTCTGAACAGAGTCCTGTTTGTGTCCCAGCCTTGCTGTATTTGTTCCCGTTCCTCTGTTCCCAGTTGTCTGTGCCTCGTTTCTACTTTAGCCTTTTCTCCCTTTTCCCTCTATGTCTGTTTTCTGCGCCTTTCTGCAGAGTCTGAACTTGCTCCTAAATTCCTTCTCGTCGTCTCTGTACCTCTGTTGTGAATTTAGTGTACGCTCGCTACTTCTTTGTAAGTACTTTGTGTGCTTCTGGTTCTGCCTTTCCTTCTCTGTCTGTTGTTTGTGAACAGAGTCCTATCTCCTTGCCTTGTCTCGTTTGCCGCTCTGCGGTTCCCGCTCTGCTCCTGCCTTGTTTGCCGCTCGGCGGTTCCCGCTCTGCTCCTGCCTTGTTTGCCGCTCTGTGGTTTCCGCTCTGCTCCTGCCTTGTTTACCGCTCTGCAGTTTCCTCTCTGCTCCTGCTTAGCTTGCCGCTCTTGCGGTTTCTGCTCTGCTCTTGCCTTGCTTGCCGCTCCTGCGGTTTCCGCTCTGCTCCTGCCTTGTTTGCCGCTCTGCGGTTTCCGCTCTGCTCCTGACTTGTTTGCCGCTCTGCGGTTTCCGCTCTGCTCCTGCCTTCTTAGCCGCTCTGCGGTTTCCGCTCTGCTCCTGCCTTGTTTACCGCTCTGCGGTTTCCGCTCTGCTCCTGCCTTGTTTACCGCTCTGCGGTTTCCGCTCTGCTCCTGCCTTGTTTACCGCTCTGCGGTTTCCACTCTGCTCCTGCCTTGTTTACCGCTCTGCGGTTTCCGCTCTGCTCCTGCCTTGTTTGCCGCTCTGCGGTTTCCGCTCTGCTGCGGCCTTCTTAGCCGCTCTGCGGTTTCCACTCTGCTCCTGCCTTGTTTACCACTCTGCGTTTTCCGCTCTGCTCCTGCCTTGTTTGCCGCTCTGCGGTTTCCGCTCTGCTGCGGCCTTCTTAGCCGCTCTGCGGTTTCCGCTCTGCTCCTGCCTTGTTTACCGCTCTTGCGGTTTCCACTCTGCTCTTGCCTTGCTTGCCGCTCCTGCGGTTTCTGCTCTGCATCTGCTCGCTGCTCCGGCAGTCCTGTCCTGCTCTGCTTCTGCTCGCTGCTCCGGCAGCCCCGTCCTGCTCTGCATCTGCTCGCTGCTCCGGCAGTCCTGTCCTGCTCTGCTTGTGCTCGCTGCTCCGGCTGTCCCGTCCTGCTCTGCTCTTGCCCACCACTTCGGGCGTTCCCTCTCTGCTGTGTTTGGCTACCGCATCTGCGGTTCTGTTTCTGTGACCCAGTCTGTACTGGGTCTTGTCCTCTCTGTGCTCCAGCCCGTCCTTTCGGCCAGTACCTCCCTGCCTGCATATTCGCCTGTATCCACCCGTCTGCATACCTGCCGTGTTCGCTTATATCCACCAGTCTGTGCCAGCCTAACCTGACTGTTCCAGTAATCCCTGTGTGGGTCAACCCCCGTGTCCGGAGTTTGACCTGGAGTAGCACCTGGTCCCTCTGCCCGGTTTCTCCCTGGTGCACTGGCATCGTATGCCATCGTGCCATCTTGGTCGGATCGGCCAGATACTTAGTCACGCCTCTCCAGGTTCATGGTCCAGTGGAACCACTTCTCCCGCACACGCCAGTCAGTCCGGGCGTGTGCATAACACCTAGCCACCACTAAGTTCACGACCTTTACTGACAACAACCCCTTGACACATCAGGAGACAGCCAAGTTGGGAGCCATGGAACAGCGTTGGATGGCCCGACTGTCAAACTATCAGTTCACCATCAAGTACCGGGCAGGCCACAAGAACGTTAACGCCGATGCCCTATCCAGAATGCCTCACCAGTCAGACACTGAAGAAGAAGTGGATGACCTGGAGGAGGTTGAGCTACCTGCCTTCCACAGAAATGGGATGGTCCACGAGCAGCGCACCTCCAGGAGGTATCGTGGTAAGACAGTAAACCCTTTACCTCATCACAGTTGGAAGGAGACCCAGGACAGCAACCCCGTTGTCAGCCGTATCAAAGAACTGATAACCCAGGAAGGTTCCTCCCTGGAGAAGGATGCTCCTCCACAAGCCAAGCAACTGTGGAATGAGAGAAGCCGGCTGTTCATCTTTAGAGAGAAGCTGTGCAGGAGGTATGTTAACCCCAGGACCCATGAGATGGTATGGCAGATCGTAGTGCCCAGGACAGACATCCAGATGGTGTTGGAAGCCTACCACGATCAAGCAGGGCACTTAAGCTGGAAGAAGCTGGAAACCCTCCTGAAGAGCCGGTTTTATTGGGTTGGAATGCGGAGTTCCATAAAGAGGTGGTGCCGGGATTGTGGACTCTGTAGCCTCAGAAGAAAAGACTACAGCAGCCAGAAAGCACCCCTGCAGTCCATCAAGATAACCCAGCCCCTGGAGATCGTCACTCTGGATCACGTCAAGCTGTCACCCAGCAGGTCAGGCTACTCATATGCCCTGACCATGGTGGATCACTACTCCCGGTTCCTGGTGGTAGCCCCCGTCAAGGATCTGACGGCAGAAACTGCAGCAAGGACGTTTCAGGCATACTTCTGTAGGCCCCATGGATACTCGGATAAGGTGCTGACGGATCAAGGCCCTGCCTTTGGCGCCGAGCTGTTCAAAGAGTTTTGCCATCTGTATGGGTGTAAGAAGATTCGGACTACGCCGTACCACCCTCAAAACAATGGTCAATGTGAAAATATGAACAATATCGTCATAGACCTGCTGAAGACCTTGCCTCTAGAAGAAAGGAATCAGTGGCCAGACAAACTATCTGACCTTGTAGATCTGTACAATCACATACCTGTGAGTTCCACCAATTGTACTCCAGCGTACCTCATGAGAGCAAGACCCGGAAAGTTGCCCATGGACCTGGAGCTTGGAGTGGTAGAGCCAGAAGCAGATATTTCCACTGAAGACTGGGATATGACCCGACAGGAGCAATACAAGAGAGTACAGGCCTGTGTCGAAGACAGTCTAAATAGGGTGAGAGATAAGCAGGAAGCACAGTACAACAAGAGTGCACCCGCAGAACCCTTAACACCTGGAGAAGTTGTGCTGAAGCAAAAGAGAAGAAACCACAAGCTTGACGACCAGTGTGAAAGAGAGCCTTACACTGTGTTGGATTCCAAGTTCGACAATAGAAAAACCTGTCTAATCAGTAAAGATGGAGGTAAGACAGTTGCAGCAGTCTCAAGAGACCATTTGAAGTTGTGCCCAGGTCTATTGAAGCCACGGGAAGAAGTACCTCTTATAGTGACTGAAGAACCTAAAGAAGATGTACTCCATACTGTCTTAGGAGCTGTAATAATACCTGTGATGCACTTCTACCAACAGCCAGAAGACCCTCCACTGCAAGTAAGACCTGTAAGTGCCCAAGAAGAGCCTGCTCAGGAAGAATCCCTGGAAGAACGATCACCAGTAGAACCAGAGCCAGAAGGCCCAGTAACCAGTCTACTTGCCAGTCCCATAGAGAGGTTAAGACAGTTCTACAATTTACCCACACGTAGATCTGACAGGGTAGCAGACAGCGCAAACAGAAACATCAACAACACCCCAGTACTACGTAGGTCAACACACAGTACAAAAGGCCAGATCCCTGACAGGTATAAGGAATAAGTTAGAAATACCTGCAGTGTAAATAGTTACCCAGTTGTGCATTGCTTAATGACATTGTTTATTATATAAACTGAAATTAAATGTCCCTTTAGTTACCCGTGAGGGTATAAAGACTTGTTCCTGTACATAGTTGCACTCCCTGGAGTGCCCCCTTAAGTGACCACGGAACAAAAACCCGTTTGGCGTGGCCGAAGACGTGGTCCAGCACCTGGATCACCTATGCCCTGTAGCCACGCCCAGGGCCTACGTTGAGGGTTTTCAGGCGGGTCCCTCATGTTCCTTCATCGGTGAAATGGACACCAGGTTACGGGGCTTACTGTGACCTTATAATTATTAATGTTATTATACTTGTTGTTATTATCATTGTTATTTGTTAACCTGTTTTGAAAAATGCTTCAGTCCAGGAGTACTGAATTGTACTAGGGGGGAATGTGGCGCTCTGCTCCGCACAGGTGCCACAGAACCCAGTAGGGTGCATGGATGGACTTCTCCACAAGAGGCCCTCATTACATTCACACACCTCCACCCTACCACCTCAGACCAGCAGAGGGAGCCCTGATAGGGATATATATATGGAGGGTCTAGCCAGGCAGCTCAGTTTAGTTTAGAGTATAGTGTGCTCAGTGAGAGAGCAGCACGCAGGCTGCTGTGTGAGTCAAGTTGAGGCCTAAAGCAGGCACTGAAGCCTAGTGAGGGCCCTGAGTGTGACTGACGGCAAAGAGGAAAGGAGAGAGGAGTTGAGGGGGCAGAGGAGCGGAGCAGGCTCACCCCGAAATATACACCAGACACTGGGTCTGCGCCTACAGGGTCTTTTACACCCAGTAGGGACCACCGGACACCTGGAGGACTACAAGTACCAGGTCAACCAACGCTGACTACAGTACCAGGGCTAGGAGTCGCGGAGGCCCCAGTGTCCAAGGAGAGTGATCTCCAAGAGAAGGCCCTACCACCAGGTCAGCAGGTGCAAGAGAAAGAGAGACAGTAATAAAGCCAGGCCTAGCTCCAGGCAGGTCAGAAGCTTAGCAAGTGGAAGCAACGGATCAGGAGGCCCTATACCCGCTCACTGGGGAGAGTCCAGAAGTGCACCCTGCGTACCGAGTACCCTGGACCATACCTGGATCTACATCAGTAAAGGTACCGAAGCGAACCCCCGTGTGAGTGTGAGTCTCCGTCATTTCTTCCTGAACTGCCCTGGCCGTCTCTCCCCTCTACCACCATCCATTTCCCCACGCTGCCCTGAGGCCTGCTCCACCTCTGGGGAGCCGTTCCATCATAAGCTGCCCTAACATCTGCCTCAGAGGACTGCTCCGCAGCGGCGGCTCCCTTTAGCCACACTCCACAGGTGGCGTCACGAACACTTTCCAAATCCCCTATAAAGAAATCCCCTTTTGTTGACCGCCTTGGGCCACGGACCGGGTCAGCCACCATGATACCCCCCACCGGCATCCAGAGGCCCGGCTGCCGAGTACCCCACGGCCCTGGAGGCGAGTCAGTATGATCAGACCATGTCCGTACATGGTGAGACACAATCATTAAACAGTACACAGCAGGTGCACATTTATTATCTCAGCGCAGGAACATTTGTTTTAAACAGATCCAATTGTGGTACTTAGTATTATTCCAAGATCTATTGATTAAAATGAACTTTGTTCATGGGAACACCTCTTTAAAGTAATATAACTTGGACTCTATGACATAAAATAGATGCAATATATTACAGTTTTGTAAATGTTTTAAACTTCCATCTCTTACATTTGCTATCAGTGATGTAATTAGTTTCTTTAATATCTTAATGACTGCCGATACATATTAAAAGAGCGAGAACACGAGTACGGCAATGCATGCGACCAACGAGTAAAACTTATACATTTCCCACAGTGGGACTTAGTGAAAAAAGGAAAATAAAATGTGTAAAAAAGTAAAAAAAAGCACAAAAAAGCGCACAAAAATCACTGAAAGCCGTTTCGCCCCTAAAAATGCAGCATTTATGATAAAACAAAGATAAACCAAAAAAATACACATACCGTAATTAGTATCGCCGTGGAACGACCTGATCCATAAAACTGGAACGTTACTTATAGTGGATATGGAAAGTATTCAGACCCCTTTAAATTTTTTACTCTTTGTTTCATTGCAGCCATTTGGTAAATTCTAAAAAGTTCATTTTTTTTCTCACTAAAGTACACCCTGCACCCCATCTTGACTGAAAAAAAAACTGAAATGTAGAAATTTCAGATTTTCTTTTTTAATAAATTTGCAAAAATTTCTAAATTTCAGTTTTTTTTCAGTCGAGATGGGGTGCAGAGTGTACTTTAATGAGAAAAAAATGAACTTTTTAGAATTTACCAAATGGCTGCAATGAACAAAGAGTGATAAATAGTGTTGAGCCACCCCCGTAGTGTTCGAGTTCGGTTCGGTTCGTCGAACACCCGTGTGTTCGCCGAACTGTTCGTCGAACTGTTCGTCGAACACCTTCAAACACCGTTAAAACCAATGGCAGGCAAACAAAAACACATAGAAACACATAGAAAACACCTTCAAAGGTGTCCAAAAGCTGACAAACTGCTCAGAAGACACAACTAACACATGGAAAAGTGACAAGTACATATAGTCATGCGAAAAGAAAAGAGGTGGAGGAGTAAAAGGAGGGGGAGACACAGATATAGGCATGTCATGCCCTTCTAAAATCCAAAAAGTGAGAAGCCGACACGTTCAGTCCGCTCCTGCCCGTGCCACCTCCGTGTCGCCGGGTTTGTGCCAGAGCCGCGGTGAACCCTGACGGCCAGCCCCCCTCTCCCAATACTGGTGCCTGTCCGCTGGTGGGTCGAGCGAGCCCCCCTGTGGTGGAGGCAGCTCTAAGCTTTTTAATTTAAATTGTCTCTCTAATTTGAATGAATACACTTTAAATCCATTTACAAGGATCTATTGGAGGGCAAGTCTCATGCCAGCAGCCGCGTAATTCCAGCTCCAGTAGCGTCCACTAAAGCTGCTGCAGTTAAAAAGCTTTTATAAGGATCGAGCTCGGCTGTCCACCACAAGGCATCCTACTGCCAGTCCCAGCCCCTATGCCTTGGGGTGCCTCCTGATGCTCTTCACTGAGTATCCCGTGGTCCCGAAGCATTTCCTTTGAAAAAATTAAGTGTCCAAACTACAGGTGGTGTAGCTTGCTTAACAGCCGGGATAATCCGCTGACTAGGAGACACTGCTACTAGGCACAAAGTATTTCCTGGGCTAGATGCAGTTAAAAATTTGTAATTAGATACTCTCGTTGGATGCTGAGAAAGCATTCCATAGAGTCTCCTGGCACGCCATATATGATTCTCTTAAAAAGCTTGGGGTAGGGGTCTAGGGGACCCTTTTATAGCCAAAATCACGGCCCTGTATCACAATACGTCACCTAGGCTGAAGATAAATGGAACTGTAGCACCTTGAGGGCTCGGTTGCTACAGAGGTATTGCACCTCACCCAGAGGTGTGATATCTCACTCTCAGGTAAGGATGGAGTGTGGATCAGGACCCGACACCTGCATGCATTACACCACATTGCCGTGGGGCAGGGCGACCAATATGCCTCTGAGATGGGCATGACAGTCCCTGTCCCTGGCTGGAGTGGGGGGAGGGAACACTGAGGAAGGGGAACCCTGTAGTGCAGGAGCAGGGAGGAAGCAGTTCCTGGGTGCATTGAGAAGGGAGTATAAAAGGTGGGCACCATCTTAGTTCAGTGCAGAGAAGTCTGAGCAGAAGTGGCAGGGAGCAGGGGCTCTGCATGAGCTCTGCTCCGGAGGCGGGCCTAGTAACAGAGGCCCAGGCCTGGAAGAGGGAGAAGGAAGGAAGAGGAGCGGAGAAGGCTCCAGGAACGAGGAATGAAGGGATCCCAGGGGTGCGGACGGGCGAGTCGCCACCACACGCCCGAATCCACCTGCATGGAGGGGTCAGGCCAAACGGGGAGACCGGTCCCCGAAACTAGTGGAGGCAGGAAAAGACCCTCAGCTAGAAACCGGAGGCTGTGACATTTTATGTGGCGCAGCCCCTCGCTACACCCGCTAGGAAGGCACCACATAGGGTCAGGGAAACTGGCGCCAAGTTTACCAAGAGGAGGCCCGAGGCAGCCGGACAGAAGGGTTGGTAAGAAAGGCCAGACAAAGGACACACAAAGGGGGTCCTGTGAAGCGCTCCAAAGTTATCTGGGAGTTGTCTGAGCCCCTCACCTGGTGAGCACAGTACGACGTGGGCAGCCGTTACCTGCAGACGTGGTCTGGATAATAAGAACTGTGAGTAAAGGCCCTGGACTGCATCACTGACTCCGTGTCGTTACTGCTGCTGCCCTGCACCATCACCCCCATCCTCCGCATACACTGCCCTGAGGCTATACTCCTCCCGTGGGGAGTTATGCTATGCTCTGCTGCACCCAAAACACCAGCCTCAGCGGTCTGCCCTGCAGCGGCGGTTCACTCTGACCGCAATCCACGGGTGGCGTAGTCGGACATTTAAACATCAAAACCACATAAATAGTTCCGTCACTGGTTTGACCACCCTGAGCCACGGAACTGGGTCGCCGCTACGAAGACTACAACCACCAGCATCCACCAAAAAGGGTCCGGCTCCGGGTGTCCCAAGGCCCAGGGGGTGCATCAGAACATTTTCATCACCTTTCACAATCACCAATGGGACAAGGCAGGGATGTCCTCTGTCCCCTCTCTTATACATCCTAGTGACGGAGCACCTGCTCTCATCAATTCGCCATAACCCCAATATTAGGTGGATTGAGGTGGGAGGCACTCTATTTGCTGATGATGTCCTAGTATATATCACTCAATCACATATATCCATCCATGCTGTTATGGCTGAAATACATCACTTTGTTACATGGTCAAATTTTAAAATCAATGCAGCGAAGTCTGAGGCCCTCGATGTCTCCCTCCCCAAATCCATATAGGATTCCATCCAGTCCAACTTTCCCTTTGCCTGGCCCTCACAGGGTATCAAATACTTAGGAATTCCTATTCATAGAGACCTCTCCCATCTATGTTATCTTAATTTTGGGCCCTTTATTGAACAACTCCATACAGACCACGGTTGGCAAGTTAGAACTGTAAGATTCACTACGTGAACCACTGGTGTTTTGTGGAAAAGCACATGTACACTGTGTTGTAAATTATTATGCAAAAAGTGTTTAGGAGTGATAAGGGAAGAATTTGTTTGTTTGTCAGTTAAACTCATTGATGGTGATGTGTGTCAGGGCTCTTTACATCACTGTAAGCAATTGCAGACACCTGTGCTAATTAGTTGGCAGGTGTGTCCAATGAAAGGCAAGACTACTTAAGAAGGCTGTCTCACATTATTAAGCAGCCTACATTTTCTGCCAAAATGGGAAAGAAAAAGGATGTGTCGGCTGCTGAGAAGCAACAAATTGTGGAGTGTTTAGGTCAAGGCATGACTACAATCAACATTGTGCGATGATCAGGATGAAGTGCCTTGGCAATCAAGAAGTATGTAGCTGATTCACAGTACACACGTGTGCGTGCTGATAAGGGCAAATTGAGGACTCTTTCCTACAGGCAATTACGTCAGGTTAAAAGAGCAGCGGCAAAAAAGCCTTGTCATAGCAGCAGACAAGTTTTTGAAGCTGCTGGTGCCTCCAACGTCCCCCGAACAACAAGATGCAGGGTCCTTCAGAGGTTTGCAGCTGTGCATACGCCATCCTGTCGACCTCCTCTATCCACTTCACACAAGCAGAAACGGCTCCAGTGGGCCAAACATTACATGAAGACTGATTTCAAAACTGTTATGTTCACGGATGAGTGCCGTGCAGCGCTCGATGGTCCAGATGGATGGAGTGGAGGATGGCTGGTTGATGGACACCC
This sequence comes from Phyllobates terribilis, assembly GCF_046119375.1. NCBI lineage: Eukaryota > Metazoa > Chordata > Amphibia > Anura > Dendrobatidae > Phyllobates > Phyllobates terribilis. The sequence goes on along the minus strand of NW_027362763.1, from coordinate 910,091,595 downwards.
CACGCAAACACGGCTACAGCGCCAACAAGGAGGAGGTGGAGTAATGTTTTGGGCTGGAATCATGGGGAGAGAGATTGTCGGCCCCTTTAGGATCCCTGAAGGCGCTAAAGATGAACTCCATAATGTATGTGGATTTTCTCAAACAGCACTTCCTGCCATGGTTCAAGAAGAATGCACCATCTCATGATAATGCACCATCTCATGCTGCACATAAAACATCTGCATCTCTGGCTGATATGGGCATAAAAGGGGACAAACTTATGGTGTGACCCCCATGCTCCCCTGACCTCTACCCCATTCAGAACCTCTGGAGCATCACCAAAAGGAGTGTCTATGATGGCGGGAGGCAGTTCACATCTAAGCAACAGCTCTGGGAGGGTATTCTGTCCTCATGCAAAACAATTGAAGCAGAAACCATCCAAAACCTGACAAATTCAATGGACGAGAAAGTTCAGAAGCTCCTTTCGAACAAGGGGTCCTATGTGAAAATGTAACATCACCTAGAATAAAGTTTTGAGTTGAAAACTGTTTGATTTCAGTTTCTAATAACCTGCTAAAGCTTATAATTTCAAAAATGACCATTTTTTTGGTCTTTATTAAAATGAAAAGGTTGATCGAAAAATTTGGGGGATCTAAGAGTGTGGCAACCCAGTAGTCATGATTACTTCGAATTCTGACAATATGAGGGTCATGTTGCAGGTAGTGCAGCAAGAAGGCACTTATGTGTCTTGCGCATCTCGGAGCCCCAAAATTATTTTCCGGGCTAGATGCAGCTAAAAATTATTATTAATTTTAAATCTGGTGGAGCTTAGTATAGATGGCCTAATAGGATCAGTGCTGCACACTGCTACAAAGCCCAAATTATTTTCCAGTCAAGATATAGATAAACATGATTAGTAATTTTAAATCTGGTGGAGCTTATTATAGATGGCCTAATAGAATCAGTGCTGCACACTGCTACAAAGCCCAAATTATTTTCCAGCCAAGATACAGATAAACATGATTAGTAATTTGAAAGCTTAAAACGGTTGGTAGGGTGATTTTAACCAATCATCAAGCTTTTACTCTCCCCAGGATGACACAGGGGTAGAAAAGTCGTTTCGGATCCATGATTTGTTCATCTTTATGAACGTGAGTCTGTCTACATTATCAGTGGAGAGCCGCGTGCGCTTATCTGTCAGCACACCACCAGCAGCGCTGAACACACGTTCAGACAGAACGCTGGCTGCGGGGCATGACAAGATCTCCAAGGCGTAAGTGGCTAGCTCCGGCCATTTATCCAGATTGGAAGCCCAAAAAGAGCAAGGGTCCAGTGACACAGTCATGGCTTCAATGTTTACTTGGAGATACTCCTGTACCATCGTCTCTAGGCGTTGACTATGTGTCAGACTTCTTGTCTCCTGTGGCCTTGCAAAGGATGGGCTAAAAAAGTGGTGAAATGATTCCGCAAAATTGATGTTACCAGCAGATACTGTGGTTCTGTTACGGTTTGAGTGCTGAACACTTGACGGTCCCACGGTTGGCAAGTTCGAACTGTGAGATTCACTACGTGCACCACTGGTGTTTTGTGGAAAAGCACATGTAAGATTCTGCAACAGTCTCTGCTGATACTCCTGCTTGCGTGCATCCCTTTCTATGGCAGGAATAATTTCTGCAAATTTAGTTTTGTACCGGGGATCTAACAGTGTGGCAACCCAGTAGTCAGGATTATTTCTAATTCTCACAATTCGAGGGTCATGTTGCAGGTAGTACAGCAAGAAGGCACTCATGTGTGTTGCGCATCCAGGAGCACCAAGTCCCTGTTGTGTTGGTGGCGAGGTAACAATCATGCTTCCTTCCTCTGTCCTCTCTCCCCAACCTCGCACAACAGAAATGTGATCAAGGTCTCCCTCATCTGATGAGTCTTCCATCAGTTCGTCCTCCACTTCTTCCTGGGCTCCTGCACCTTCCTCACTAGTTTGGCTGCTACCATGCGCCCTGGTAAAACCATCTCCCCCACCCTCACATGCCTGCCGCCTTGGTGCTGCCGACCGTCTGGACCTTGCAGATGTTAGCCCTTCCGCATACAACTCCTCCTCCTCAACTTCCTCCACCTCTTCTTGTGCCACCACCTGACTCCGAATTCTGTTTAACATGTGCTCCAGCATGTAAACCACCGGAATAGTCATGCTGATAATGGCATCGTCAGCACTAAACATCTTCGTCGCCATTTCAAAACTGTGCAGAAGGGTGCATAGGTCCCTGATCTGAGACCACTCCTCCAGCGTGATTTGCCCCACCTCTGGATCTCGTTGGCCCAGGCTATACGTCAGAACGTATTGCACCAGGGCTTGTTGGTGCTGCCACAGTCGCTGCAACATGTGCAGAGTTGAATTCCACCGGGTAGGCACATCGCATTTTAGCCGGTGAAGTGGCAGGCCCAACGACTTCTGTAGAGATGTAAGTCGCTGAGCTGCGGGATGCGAACGGCGGAAGTGAGCACACAGCGACCATGCCCTCTGCAGAAGGCCATCTAGTCTGGAATAGTGGGCTAAAAATTGCTGGACAACCAGGTTCAACACGTGAGCCATACAAGGCACGTGTGTGACATTGCCCCGGCGAAGGGCCGCACCCAGGTTTGCAGCATTGTCGCACACGGCCTTCCCTGGTTTCAGGTCCAGTGGAGACAACCATTCATGAAATTGGTTCTCCAGAGCTGACCACAACTCTTCAGCTGTGTGACTCACATTTCCCAGACATTTCAAAGTAAAAACCGCCTGATGACGTTGAGCCCTACTGCCAGCATAGTAAGGAGGTGTGCAGGATCCCTTCTGCGCAGTTAGAAAGCTTGTGGCATGACCAGACAGGCTTTGGGTGCAGGTGGAAGACCGAGAGGAGGTTGAGGAGGCAGAAGCAGTGGAGGAACTTTGACATAAAGAGGATTAACGCACAACTCGTGGGGACGGCAAGACTTGGACAGCAGCCCCTTGTCCTGCTGTCACCATAGTTACCCAGTGCCCAGTCAGCGACATGTAACGCCCCTGTCCATGCCTACTCGTCCAAGTGTCTGTGGTGAAATGCACCCTGTCACACACAGAGTTTCTCAAAGAAGCGGTGATGTTGTGTGCGACACGCTGGTGGAGCGCAGGCACACCTTTCTTTGAGAAGTAGTGCCGACTGGGCATCTGGTACTGGGGCACTGCGACGGACATAAGGTCTCGAAAATCCTCTGTGTCCACCAGGCGGAAAGGCAGCATTTCTGTAGCCAAGAGCTTGCAGATGGTGAAATTCAACCTCTTAGCTTTCTCATGGCTAGGAGGAAATGGTCTTTTACTTGTCCACATCTGAGGGACCGAGGGCTGGCTATTGTGCTTAGACGGGGTTGATAAGGGTGTCCCTGGCAAACTGCCGGTCTGTGAGGAAGATGCAGGCGGACATGTTAGGTTGCCTTGATCCAAAGGTGGTGCTATCGATGTCGGACAGCGCTCAACACCAGCTGGTGTTACCACCTCCAAAGAAAATGATGACCTGCCAATCACGCTGGCTGTTGCGGGTAAAGAGGTGGCAGGTCTGCGCCCCAAAACAGGTGTGACTGCTGTCCCCCCAGTCACAGAGGATGAAGAGGCCGCGGATGCACAAGATATGGCAGACGGTGGTTGGCGCGGCCGGCTAGGCCACATTGTAGCACAATGAGCTTCCCACTGCAACTTATGCTTCATGTCCATGTGCCGGTTCATGCATGAAGTATTCAAACTTTGTATTTTTTGGCCTCTACTTAGCTTTTGCTGACAAATGTTACAGATAACATGAGTTGGGTCATCTTTATCGTTCTGAAAAAATGCCCAGGCTATGCAAAGCTTAGCACCCATGCGACCTGAAGAGCCACCACGCCTTGATGTGAGAGGCAGAGTTGTGTTTGAGGATGCAGTTGTTGACGTGCTTCCAGTGCTACGTCTCTGTCCAGGAAGGCGCAACCTGACATCGTCGTCACTAGCATCTTCCTCCATCTCCTCTGCTGACCTCATCTCTTGGCTGACTGTGGGTTGACAGTAAGTGGGATCTCCAACCTCATCATCATCACCCTGTGCATTATCACACCCGTCGTCCTCAGAGCCAACCTGTTCCTGCCCTGACATAAAACTAAAGTTGTCGCTCCAATCAGGTATTTGAGTCTCATCATCGTCTTCCTCATTGTCTCCACCAACAGGAGTTACAGTTTGGGAATGAGGGTCTACATTATGGTCAGAACCTTCTGCGTCTGGTCCTGGATCCGACTCATAAAGATTCTGGGCATCAGTGCAGATCATTTCCTCGTCTGGATTCACAGAAGAGCTGGAGTCGACCTCTGATTCCCAGGCTATAGTATGAGTAAACAGCTCTGCAGACTCAACCATCTGTTCTGCCTCATACTCAGACGGGCAGCTGGAGATTTGGGAGCTGTGAGGAAGCAAGTGTGATTGGGGTGACACCTTTGAGGACTGGAGTATTTGTGATGTTGAAGTTGATGTGGAGGAGAGCCCACTTAAAGTAGCACTTGATATCCGTTGAAGCACCTGCTGTTTTTGTGCCTCATCTGGAATTTGTAGCGATTGGCGTGGCCGTAAGAAAGGGATCTTATCACATTGTCCGCTAAAAGAAGTAGACATTTTAGTTTGGCTGGAAGATGGTCTTTCTTCTGCAGATGTTACTGTTGCTTTAACACCTACCCCATGGACACAACCTTTTTTCCCCTTCCCAACACACCTATTCCCCTTTCCACCAGCAGCAGGCCTTTTTCCACTCATTTTGGTGGTTAACTAATTCACAACTCTGGAGTTGTTTGCACAAAAAAACAATGGATGGGAACCGAGCAGAGCTGAGTGGCCAAACTGTGGTATTAGGCCAAAACTATTGGCTGGGTTAGATGCAGAAAAAAATTATATTCAATTTGCAACCTGATGGACGTCAGTATAGATGGACTAATAGAACAAGTCCCACACACAGCTAGATGCCCAAATATTTTTTCAGAGGTAGATGCAGAAAAAAATTGTATTCAGTTTGCAACCTGATGGAGGTCAGTATAGATGGACTAATAGAACAAGTCCTACACACAGCTAGAAGCCCAAATATTTTTTCAGAAGTAGATGCAGAAAAAAAATATATTCAGTTTGCAACCTGATGGAGGTCAGTATAGATGAACTAATAGAGAAAGTCCCACACACTGCTAGAAGGCCAAATATTTTTTCAGAGCTAGATGCAGACAAAAAATTATTTTTAATTTGCAACCTGATGGAGGTCAGTATAGATGGACTAATAGAGAAAGTCCCAAACACTGCTAGAAGGCCAAATATTTTTTCAGAGCTAGATGCAGACAAAAAATTATTTTTAATTTGCAACATGATGGAGGTCAGTATAGATGGACTAATAGAGAATGTCCCACACACTGCTAGAAGGCCAAATATTTTTTCAGAGCTAGATGCAGACAAAAAATTATTTTTAATTTGCAACCTGATGGAGGTCAGTATAGATGGACTAATAGAGAAAGTCCCACACACTGCTAGAAGGCCAAATATTTTTTCAGAGCTAGATGCAGGTATAAATTATTTTTAATTTGCAACCTGATGGAGGTCAGTATAGATGGACTAATAGAGAAAGTCCCACACACTGCTAGAAGGCCAAATATTTTTTCAGAGCTAGATGCAGAAAAAAATTATATTCAGTTTGCAACCTGATGGAGGTCAGTATAGATGGATTAATAGAACAAGTCCCACACACAGCTAGAAGGCCAAATATTTTTTCAGAGATAGATGCAGATAAAAATTATTTTTAATTTGCAGCCTGATGGAGGTCAGTATAGATGGACTAATAGAGAAAGTCCCACACACTGCTAGAAGGCCAAATATTTTTTCAGAGCTAGATGCAGACAAAAAATTATTTTGAATTTGCAACCTGATGGAGGTCAGTATAGATGGACTAATAGAGAAAGTCCCACACACTGCTAGAAGGCCAAATATTTTTTCAGAGCTAGATGCAGAAAAAAATTATATTCAGTTTGCAACCTGATGGAGGTCAGTATAGATGGACTAATAGAACAAGTCCCACACACAGCTAGAAGCCCAAATATTTTTTCAGAGGTAGATGCAGAAAAAAATTATATTCAGTTTGCAACCTGATGGAGGTCTGTATAGATGGATTAATAGAACAAGTCCCACACACAGCTAGAAGCCCAAATATTTTTTCAGAGGTAGATGCAGAAAAAAATTATATTCAGTTTGCAACCTGATGGAGGTCTGTATAGATGGATTAATAGAACAAGTCCCACACACAGCTAGAAGCCCAATATTTTTTCAGAGGTAGATGCAGAAAAAAAATATATTCAGTTTGCAACCTGATGGAGGTCAGTATAGATGGACTAATAGAGAAAATCCCACACACTGCTAGAAGGCCAAATATATTTTCAGAGCTAGATGCAGACAAAAAATTATTTTTAATTTGCAACCTGATGGAGGTCAGTATAGATGGACTAATAGAGAAAGTCCCACACACTGCTAGAAGGCCAAATATTTTTTCAGAGCTAGATGCAGATATAAATTATTTTTCATTTGCAACCTGACGGAGGTCAGTATAGATGGACTAATAGAGAAAGTCCCACACACTGCTAGAAGGCCAAATATTTTTTCAGAGCTAGATGCAGAAAAAAATTATATTCAGTTTGCAACCTGATGGAGGTCAGTATAGATGGACTAATAGAACAAGTCCCACACACTGCTAGAAGCCCAAATATTTTTTCAGAGCTAGATGCAGAAAAAAATTATGTTCAATTTGCAACCTGATGGAGGTCAGTATAGATGGACTAATAGAATGATGCTATGTCCAAAAGATTTTACTTCACTAGGTGCAGTAAAAAAATTGGTATTCTATACACAGGTGGTATATCTTGCAACACAGATAGGCTACTCCACTGACTAACACACTCTGCAATAGGCCAAAAAGGATTAGCTTTGCTAGATTCAGCCAAATGCTGTGAAAAAAACTTGCACAGCACTGGCACAGACCTGCCTGGCAAAAACTGATAGGAACTGATGTAACCTAGTCCTGAAAAGGACTGCAATTACAATTAGTCTTTACTCCCACAATCTATCTATTTAAGAGCACAGACCTCCCTGATAAAAGTCGTAGGAAATGCTGTAACCTAGTCCTTAAAAGGACTGCAATCACAACTATTCCCTACTCCCAAGCTATCTGTAGATTTGTGCGAAAATTGGCTTGAAATTAACAAGGTATAGCGCACACAGCAACAGCGGTGCCGTCTAACACGCAGCTGCAGCAGTGAGAAAATGGTGGCGACAGGGAAAATGGCTTGGTCTTATAGGGCAAGGACATGTGACATACACTGCCAATGACACATGCCCTTGCTTGTGTGAAAAAAAGCACTTCGCTCCGTGTGTGCGCTGCTGATAGGCTGACAGATTGCACCTCCCCACTGTAAATGCGGGAAAGAGAAAAAAAAATGGAGATCTTCATTATTCCTGCAGAGATCCATCCCCTGCCCCTCCCCCCGCCCCGCTGTACACTCAAACTGCGTATTAACATTAATTTTCATCATTACTGAGAAAAAATCCAGTTATGATTTTGGTGCACGAACAGTTATCGAACATAACCTCGAACAGCCGAATTTTTCTCAAATCGTTCGTGTTCGCCGAACGGCTCGAACACCGCCCAAAACAGCTCGAATTTGAGATTGGCGAACAGTTCGAGTCGAACAACGCTCATCTCTAGTAATAAATGTAAAGTGGCTGAATACTTTCCGTACCCACTGTATTCCACACAGTGAATACCGTAAAAAACAATAATAAAAAAGACACCAAAAATGTTAATTTCATCATACTGACACACACAAAATTGAACAAAAAGAGATCAAAAAGTCAAATGCTAAAGAAAAAATGGTATAAATGTAAATCGTCCTCCAAAAAACAAGCCCTTATATGGCTTATTTGGCAAAAAATAAAAAAGTTTCTGCTCTCAGAATATGGTAATGCAAAAAACAAATTCATTTTTGTAAAATATTGTATTTAGTGTGTAAAAGTAGCAAAACATGAACTACAAAAATCTAGTATCGCTGTAATTGTACTGTCCCGAAGAATATATTGGTCTTATCACTTTTACCGCACGGTGAAAAAAACCCATGAAAACAATTACTGAATTTCTGGTTTTTTGTTTATTCTGTGTCTGAAAAATCTGAATAAAAAGCGGTCAAAAAACGTTAGGTACCCAAAATTGGCACCAAACAAATCTCCAACTCATCATGCAAAAAATAAGCTCTCATACACCTCTGTTCACAAAAAAATAAAAAGTTACAGCTTTCAGAATAAGGAGACCAAAAAACTGTTTTATTTTTTATAAAAAAGCATTTTTACTATATGATAGCAGTAAAACATAACAAAAAAATTTAAATCTGGTATTGCTGGAATCAAAACTGACCTGAAGAATAAAGTCCTCCTATCACTTATACCACGTGGCCAGCCAAGCAAAAATAAATATAAGAACTAAAAAATGTAAAACATACTGGCGCTTATTAAATGCCTTGGGGGTGAAGCTGCTTGGGGTGTGGCAGGCTATGGGCGCAAGTCTTGAAAGCACATAGAAAATATATAAAATGATAATTACTATCACGCTATACAAGGCAGGAACTTGCGGTCAATGGATCTCCCAGGTGACTGGAAAATGCTAGTAAAAGTGCTAGTCAGGGGCATTAAGACTGCGGTCGCCTGGGTCACTGCTGTGACCAGGCCTGGTAGGTGAGGGGCTTGCTGATGCCAGGACGCACATTTAGCTGAAGTGTATTGGAGGGTACAGACCCATTAGGTCCGTGCGCCGCAATACATGCTGCTGGCGAATCAGAGGCCAGCAGCTGATGTGCACGCACGTGGCCGGGAGCGCAATGCAGTGACGTCATGTGGTCCCGTCACACGCCGAAGTCAACTGTCGGCTTCAGAAGTGGACGCCGTGCAGCGGGGAAGGGCTAGGAAGGTGAGTAGGAGTGTTTATTGGTTTTTTTGTGTGTATTGAACAACAGCAGAGCCACATACAAGGATGGGGGCCATATACCAGAATGAGGCCCAGGATGAGGGCCATATACCAGGGTGAGGACATATACCAGGATGAGGCCCAGGGTGAGGGACATATACCAGGATGGGACCATATACCAGGATGGCGGCCAGGATGAGGAACATATTCCAGGATTGGCTGTGCATTATACTATGAGGGCTGTGCATTATACTATATGGAGGACTATGGGCTGTGCATTATACTGTATGAAGGACTATGGGGTGCATTATACTGTATGGAGGAATATGGAGGGTGCATTATATTATTTGGAGGACTATGGGGAGTGCATTATACTATATGGAGAACTATTAGGGGTGCATTATACTAAACGGAGGACAATGAGGGGTGCATTCTACTGTATGGAGGACTATGGATAATACATTATACTATATGGAGAACTATGGGGAGTGCATTATACTTCTGCTTTGGGGCCCCATGACTTCTATCTTCACCCATGGTGAGTATAATGGTTTACTTTTTTCTATGTATTAAAGAACAGCCGCAGAATGGGGGATATATGTACCAGGATGGGGGATATATATCAGGATGGGGCCCAAGATAAGGTACATATACCACGATGGAGGGCATATACAGTATATACCATAATGAGGGACATACTGTATATACAGTTAGGTCCATATATATTTGGACAGAGACAACATTTTTCTAATTTTTTTTCTAGACATTACCACAATGAATTTTAAACAAAACAATTCAGATGCAGTTGAAGTTCAGACTTTCAGCTTTCATTTGAGGGTATCCACATTAAAATTGGATGAAGGGTTTAGGAGTTTCAGCTCCTTAACATGTGCCACCCTGTTTTTAAAGGGACCAAAAGTAATTGGACAGATTAAATAATTGTAAATAAAATGTTCATTTCTAGTACTTGGTTGAAAACCCTTTGTTGGCAATGACTGCCTGAAGTCTTGAACTCATGGACATCACCAGACGCTGTGTTTCCTCCTTTTTGATGCTCTGCCAGGCCTTCACTGCAGTGGTTTTCAGTTGCTGTTTGTTTGTGGGCCTTTCTGTCTGAAGTTTAGTCTTTAACAAGTGAAATGCATGCTCAATTGGGTTGAGATCAGGTGACTGACTTGGCCATTCAAGAATATTCCACTTCTTTGCTTTAATAAACTCCCGGGTTGCTTTGGCTTTATGTTTTGGGTCATTGTCCATCTGTAGTATGAAATAACGACCAATCAGTTTGGCTGCATTTGGCTGGATCTGAGCACACAGTATGGCTCTGAATACATCAGAATTCATTTGGCTGCTTCTGTCCTGTGTCACATCATCAATAAACACTAGTGACCCAGTGCCACTGGCAGCCATGCATGCCCAAGCCATCACACTGCCTCCGCCGTGTTTTACAGATGATGTGGTATGCTTTGTATCATGAGCTGTACCACGCCTTCACCATATTTTTCTCTTTCCATCATTCTGGTAGAGGTTGATCTTGGTTTCTTCCAAGAATGTTCTTCCAGAATTGTGCTGGCTTTTTTAGATGTTTTTTAGCAAAGTCCAGTCTAGCCTTTTTTTTCTTGTTTCTTAAGAGTGGCTTGCACCGTGCAGTGAACCCTCTGTATTTACTTTCATGCACTCTTCACCATGGAGATTATTCTGCGATCATCCACCACTGTTGTCTTCCGTGGGCGCACAGGTCTTTTTGCATTGATGAGTTCACAAGTGCTTTCTTTCTTTCTCTGGATGTACCAAACTGTAAATTTTGCCACTAATAATATTGTAGCAATTTCTCGGATGGGTTTTTTCTGTTTTTGCAGCTTAAGGATGGCTTGTTTCACCTGCATGGAGAGCTCCTTTGACCGCATGTTTACTTCACAGCAAAACCTTCCAAATGCAAGCACCACACCTCAAACCAACTCCAGGCCTTTTATTTGCTTAATTGAGAATGACATAACGAAGGGATTGCCCACACCTGTCCATGAAATAGCCTTGGAGTCAATTGTTCAATTACTATTGGTCCCTTTAAAAACATGGTGGCACATGATAAGGAGCTGAAACTCCTAAACCCTTCATCCAATTTTAGTGTGGATACCCTCAAATGAAAGCTTAAAGTCTGAACTTCAACTGCATCTGAATTGTTTTGTTTAAAATTCACTGTGGTAATGTCTAGAACCAAAATTAGAAAAATGTTGTCTCTGTCCAAATATATATGGACCTAACTGTACCAGGATGGAAGACATGTGTGTGTGTGTATATATATATATACAGACCAAAAGTTTGGACACACCTTCTCATTTGAAGATTTTTCTGTATTTTCATGACTATGAATATTGTACATTCACACTGAAGGCATCAAAACTATGAATTAACACATGTGGAATTATATACTTAGCAAAAAAGTATGAAGCAACTGAAAATATGTCTTATATTCTAGGTTCTTCAAAGTAGCGACCTTTTGCTTTGATGACAGCTTTGCACACTCTTGGCATTCTCTTGATGAGCTTCAAGAGGTAGTCACCGGAAATGGTTTTTACTTCACAGGTGTGCCCTGTCAGGTTTAATAAGTGGGATTTCTTGCCTTATAAATGGGGTTGGGACCATCAGTTGTGTTGTGCAGAAGTCTGGTGGATGCACAGCTGATAGTCCTACTGAAAAGACTGTTAGAATTTGTATTATGGCAAGAAAAAAGCAGCTAAGTAAAGGAAAACGAGTGGCCATCATTACTTTAAGAAATGAAGGTCAGTCAGTGTGAAAAATTGGGAAAACTTTGAAAGTGTCCCCAAGTGCAGTTGCAAAAACCAACAAGCGCTACAAAGAATGTGGCTCACATGAGGACCGCCCCAGGAAAGGAAGACCAAGAGTCACCTCTGCTTCTGAGGATAAGTTTATCCAAGTCACCAGCCTCAGAAATCGCAGGTTAACAGCAGCACAGATTAGAGACCAGGTCAATGCCACACAGAGTTCTAGCAGCAGACACATCTCTTCAACAACTGTTAAGAGGAGACTTTGTGCAGCAGGCCTTCTTGGTAAAATAGCAGCTAGTAAACCACTGCCAAGGACAGGAAACAAGCAGAAGAGACTTGTTTGGGCTAAAGAACACAAAGAATGGACATTAGACCAGTGGAAATCTGTGCTTTGGTCTGATGAGTCCAAATTTGAGATCTTTGGTTCCAACCACTGTGTCTTTGTACGACGCAGAAAAGTTGAACGGATGGACTCTACATGCCTGGTTCCCACCGAGAAGCATAGAGGAGGAGGTGTGATGAGGCTCAGTATTGTGTGTGGCCTCCACATGCCTGTATGACCTCCCTACAATGCCTGGGCATGCTCCTGATGAGTTTGCGGATGGTCTCCTGTGGGATCTCCTTCCAGACCTGGACTAAAGCATCTGCCAACTCCTGGACAGTCTGTGGTGCAACGTGACGTTGGTGGACGGAGCGAGACATGATCTCCCAGATGTGCTCAATCGGATTCAGGTCTGGGGAACGGGCGGGCCAGTCCATAGGTTTAATGCATTCATCTTGCAGGAACTGCTGACACACTCCAGCCACATGAGGTCTGGCATTGTCCTGCATTAGGAGAAACCCAGGGCCAACCGCACCAGCATAAGTTCCCACAAGGGGTCTGGGGATCTCATCTCGGTACCTAATGCAGTCAGACTACCTCTGGCAAGCACATGGAGGGCTCTGCGGCCCTCCAAAGAAATGCCACCCCACACCATTACTGACCCATTGCCAAACCGGTCATGCTGAAGGATGTTGCAGGCAGCAGATCGCTCTCCATGGAGTCTCCAGACTCTGTCACGTCTGTCACATGTGCTCAGTGTGAACCTGCTTTCATCTGTGAAGAGCACAGGGCGCCAGTGGCGACTTTGCCAATCCTGGTGTTCTGTTGCAAATGCCAAGCGTCCTGCATGGTGTTGGTCTGTGAGCACAACCCCCATCTGTTGACGTCGGGCCCTCATACCACCATCATGGAGTCATTTTCTAACCGTTTGTGCAGACACATTCACATTTGTGGCCTGCTGGAGGTCATTTTGCAGGGCTCTGGCAGTGCTCCTCCTGTTCCTCCTTTCACAAAGGCGGAGGTAGCAGTCCTGCTGCTGGGTTGTTGCCCTACACGTCTCCTCGTGTACTTGCCTGTCTCCTGGTAGCGCCTCCAGCATCTGTGCACTACGCTGACAGACACAGCAAACCTTCTTGCCATAGGTCGCATTGATGTGCCATCCTGGATGAGCTGCACTACCTGAGCAACTTCTGTGGAATGTAGAGTCCCGTCTCATGCTACCATGAGTGTGAAAGCACAACCAAGTTCAAAAGCGACCAAAACATCAGCCAGAAAGCATTGGTACTGAGATGTGGTCTGTGGTCCCCACCTGCAGAACCACTCCTTTATTGAGTGTGTCTTGATAATTGCCAATAATTTCCATCTATTGTCTATTCCATTTGCACAACAGCATGTGAAATTAATTGTCAATCAGAGTTGCTTCCTAAGTGGACAGTTTGATTACACAGAAGTTTGATTTATTTGGAGTTATATACTGTTGTTTAAGTGTTCCCTTTATTGTTTGAGCAGTGTATATTGCAAGGCAGTGAGGGGGATTATATGCGAGGGACAGTATGTATCCCCCAAGATGCGCATATAAGGTTATTGAACCTGCTGGAGTACATTGCAATCACAGACACAGCTGTGGTTGCAGTGCAAAATCAAAGTAAGTTTGAACTTGGCCAAGCTATTTGACTGTTACGGGTCCGGATGGTGGAACCACTGTGCGATGGTACAAGGAGGGACCAGAGGGGCGTAACTAGGGACCTCACCCTGGACCAACCTTGGCTATACGATGGCTTAGTCGACTCCGTGAACCAAGGAAGAACCGGGGAGGTGGACCAGGTGCTATTCCGGCACCGACCGTGTGTGAGAGCAGGCGACTCCCACGGGACTGGTGACAGGCACTGACTGGCACGGCAGATAGGCATGGTTGGTGGGCTGGCAGGCACGGCCAGAAGGCGGCATGGCTGGTAGGCAGACAGGCGGGCACGGCTGGTAGACAGGCTGGCGGGCATGGCTGGCAGACAGGCTGGCTGGCACAGCTGATAGACAGGCTGGCGGGCATGGCTGATAAACAGGCAGACTGGCACGGCTGATAGGCTGGTGGGCACGGTTGATAGACAAGCTGGCGGGCAGCACTGGGACCTAAGGGATGACAAGCATGTTAAACACAAACTGACAACATTGCTCAGGCACCTCCATATTGGAGGACATGCCTTATATAGTAGATACCTTCCAGCCATTGGCCGGGGCACCTTGAGACGGCGCGTGCGCAGCCCCTTTAAGAGACAGCGAGCGCGCCCACCCTAAGCACTGTGCCCGGGGTTCTGCGCGCGAAGTGCACACCCCGGGTAGGGTCAGCGTGGGACCCAGAAGGAGGAACAGTGTGTCCTGGACCAGGGCCTTGGTGATAAGGGGGTTGGCGTCTCTGCCGGGGGAGAGAGGCAGAAGGCAGAGACGCCGACGCTAAATTGACCAGGTTGGATAAAGAAAACCCGACACGGGCTTTTATTTTTGGAGTGAACTACAGGATGGAAGTGGGGTGGTTCACTCCCTCCAGCCCGAGTCCTTCATATAACTCATGTCCACTGTTTTCATTTAAAAACCTGCAGCAAAGGTTTGGGTGTGTCAGTTTTCTGTTTGCAACCTGCAGAGCAGGAGGCTCTGCAATACCGGCCTTTGACTACCCGATTGCAATCCGGAGGATACCGTTTGCCTTTAATTTGTGAGTTTTTTTAAAAAATAAAGACATTTAAGCTGATCTTTCCTTGAGTCACTGCAAGAGATGAGCGTTGTTCAACTCGAACTGTTCGCCAATCTCAAATTCGAGCTGATTTGGGCGGTGTTCGAGCCGTTCGGCGAACACGAACGATTTGAGAAAAATTCGGCTGTTCGAGGTTATGTTCGATAACTGTTCGTGCACCAAAATCATAACTGGATTTTTTCTCAGTAATGATGAAAATTAATGTTAATACGCAGTTTGAGTGTACAGTGTGGGGATGGTCAGGGGATGGATCTCTGCAGGAATAATGAAGATATCCATTTTTTTTTCTCTTTCCCGCATTTACAGTGGGGAGGTGCAGTCTGTCAGCCTATCAGCAGCGCACACACGGAGCGAACTGCTTTTTTTCACACAAGCCAGGGTATCTGTCATTGGCAGTGTATGTCACATGTCCTTGCCCTATAAGACCCAGCCATTTTCCCCGTCGCCACCATTTTCTCACTGCTGCAGCTGCATGTTAGACGGCACCGCTGTTGCTGTGTGCGCTATACCTTGTTAATTTCAAGCCAGTTTTCGCACAAATCTACAGATAGCTTGGGAGTAGGGAATAGTTGTGATTGCAGTCCTTTTAAGGACTAGGTTACAGCATTTCCTACGACTTTTATCAGGCTGGTCTGTGCTCTTAAATAGATAGGTTGTGGGAGTAAAGACTAATTGTAATTGCAGTCCTTTTCAGGACTAAGTTACATCAGTTCCTATCAGTTTTTGCCAGGCAGGTCTGTGCCAGTGCTGTGCAAGTTTTTTTCACAGCATTTGGCTGAATCTAGCAAAGCTAATCCTTTTTGGCCTATTGCAGAGTGTGTTAGTCAGTGGAGTAGCCTATCTGTGTTGCAAGATACACCACCTGTGTATAGAATACCAATTTTTTTACTGCACCTAGTGAAGTAAAACCTTTTGGGCATAGCATCATTCTATTAGTCCATCTATACTGACCTCCATAAGGTTGCAAATTGAATATAATTTTTTTCTGCATCTAGCTCTGAAAAAATATTTGTCCTTCTAGCAGTATGTGGGACTTGTTCTACTAGTCCATCTATACTGACCTCCATCAGGTTGCAAATTCAAAATAATTTTTTGTCTGCATCTAGCTCTGAAAAAATATTTGGGCTTCTAACAGTGTGTGGGACTTGTTCTATTAGTCCATCTATACTGCCCTCCATCAGGTTGCAAATTGAATATAATTTTTTTCTGCATCTAGCTCTGAAAAAATATTTGGGCTTCTAGCAGTGTGTGGGAATTGGTCTATTAGTACATCTATACTGACCTCCATCAGGTTGCAAATTGAATATAATATTTTTCTGCATCTAGCTCTGAAAAAATATTTGGCCTTCTAGCAGTGTGTGGGACTTGTTCTATTAGTCCATCTATACTGACCTCCAGTAGGTTGCAAACTGAATATAATTTTTTTCTGCATCTACCTCTAAAAAAATATTTGGGCTTCTAGCTGTGTGTGGGACTTGTTCTATTAGTCCATCTATACTGACCTCCATCTGGTTGCAAATTGAATATAATTTTTTTCAGCATCTAGCTCTGAAAAAATATTTGTCCTTCTAGCAGTGTGTGGGACTTGTTCTACTAGTCCAACTATATTGACCTCCATCAGGTTGCAAATACAAAATAATTATTTGTCTGCATCTAGCTCTGAAAAAATATTTGGCCTTCTAGCAGTGTGTGGGACTTGCTCTATTAGTCCATCTATACTGACCTCCATCAGGTTGCAAACTGAATATAATTTTTTTCTGCATCTACCTCTGAAAAAATATTTGGGCTTCTAGCTGTGTGTGGGACTTGTTCTATTAGTCCATCTATACTGACCTCCATCAGGTTGCAAATTGAATATAATTTTTTTCTGCATCTAGCTCTGAAAAAAGATTTCGGCTTCTAGCAGTGTGTGGGACTTGGTCTATTAGTCCATCTATACTGACCTCCATCAGGTTGCAAACTGAATATAATTTTTTTCTGCATATACCTCTGAAAAAATATTTGGGCTTCTAGCTGTGTGTGGGACTAGTTCTATTAGTCCATCTATACTGACCTCCATCAGGTTGCAAGTTGAATATAATTTTTTTCTGCATCTAGCTCTGAAAACATATATGGGCTTCTAGCAGTGTGTGGGACTTGTTCTATTAGTCCATCTATACTGACCTCCATCAGGTTGCAAACTGAATATAATTTTTTTCTGCATCTACCTCTGAAAAAATATTTGGGCTTCTAGCTGTGTGTGGGACTTGTTCTATTAGTCCATCTATACTGACCTCCATCAGGTTGTAAATTGAATATAATTTTTTTCTGCATCTAGCTCTGAAAAAATATTTGTCCTTCTAGCAGTGTGTGGGACTTGTTCTACTAGTCCATCTATACTGACCTCCATCAGGTTGCAAATTCAAAATAATTTTTTGTCTACATCTAGCTCTGAAAAAATATTTGGGCTTCTAGCTGTGTGTGGGACTTGTTCTATTAGTCCATCTATACTGACCTCCATCAAATTGCAAATTGAATATAATTTTTTTCTGCATCTAGCTCTGAAAAAATATTTGGGCTTCTAGCAGTGTGTGGGACTTGGTCTATTAGTCCATCTATACTGACCTCCATCAGGTTGCAAATTGAATATAACATTTTTCTGCATCTAGCTCTGATAAAATATTTGGCCTTCTAGCAGTGTGTGGGACTTGTTCTATTAGTCCATCTATACTGACCTCCATCAGGTTGCAAACTGAATATAATTTTTTTCTGCATCTACCTCTAAAAAAATATTTGGGCTTCTAGCTGTGTGAGGGACTTGTTCTATTAGTCCATCTATACTGACCTCCATTTGGTTGCAAAATGAATATAATTTTTTTCTGCATCTAGCTCTGAAAAAATATTTGTCCTTCTAGCTGTGTGTGGGACTTGTTCTACTAGTTCAACTATACTGACCTCCATCAGGTTGCAAATTCAAAATAATTTTTTGTCTGCATCTAGCTCTGAAAAAATATTTGGCCTTCTAGCAGTGTGGGGGACTTGCTCTATTAGTCCATCTATACTGACCTCCATCAGGTTGCAAACTGAATATAATTTTTTTATGCATCTACCTCTGAAAAAATATTTGGGCTTCTAGCTGTGTGTGGAACTTGTTCTATTAGTCCATCTATACTGACCTCCATCAGGTTGCAAATTGAATATAATTTTTTTCTGCATCTAGCTCTGAAAAAATATTTGGGCTTCTAGCAGTGTGTGGGACTTGGTCTATTAGTCCATCTATACTGACCTCCATCAGGTTGCAAACTGAATATAATTTTTTTCTGCATCTACCTCTGAAAAAATATTTGGGCTTCTAGCTGTGTGTGGAACTTGTTCTATTAGTCCATCTATACTGACCTCCATCAGGTTGCAAATTGAATATAATTTTTTTCTGCATCTAGCTCTGAAAAAATATTTGGGCTTCTAGCAGTGTGTGGGACTTGTTCTATTAGTCCATCTATACTGACCTCCATCAGGTTGTAAATTGAATATAATTTTTTTCTGCATCTAGCTCTGAAAAAATATTTGTCCTTCTAGCAGTGTGTGGGACTTGTTCTACTAGTCCATGTATACTGACCTCCATCAGGTTGCAAATTCAAAATAATTTTTTGTCTGCATCTAGCTCTGAAAAAATATTTGGCCTTCTAGCAGTGTGTGGGACTTGCTCTATTAGTCCATCTATACTGGCCTCCATCAGGTTGCAAACTGAATATAATTTTTTTCTGCATCTACCTCTGAAAAAATATTTGGGCTTCTAGGTGTGTGTGGGTCTTGTTCTATTAGTCCATCTATACTGACCTCCATCAAGTTGCAAATTGAATATAATTTTTTTCTGCATCTAGCTCTGAAAAAATATTTGGGCTTCTAGCAGTGTGTGGGACTTGGTCTTTTAGTCCATCTATACTGACCTCCATCAGGTTGCAAATTGAATATAATATTTTTCTGCATCCAGCTCTGAAAAGATATTTGGCCTTCTAGCAGTGTGTGGGACTTGTTCTATTAGTCCATCTATACTGACCTCCATCAGGTTGAAAACTGAATATAATTTTTTTCTGCATCTACCTCTGAAAAAATATTTGGGCTTCTAGCTGTGTGCGGGACTTGTTCTATTAGTCCATCTATACTGACCTCCATCAGGTTGCAAATTCAAAATATTTTTTTGTCTGCATCTAGCTCTGAAAAAATATTTGGCTTTCTAGCAGTATGTGGGACTTGTTCTATTAGTCCATCTATACTGACCTCCATCAGGTTGCAAATTGAATATAATTTTTTTCTGCATCTAGCTCTGTAAAATTATTTGGGCTTCTAGCAGTGTGTGGGACTTGGTCTATTAGTCCATCTATACTGACCTCCATCAGGTTGCAAATTGAATATAATTTTTTTCTGCATCTAACCCAGCCAATAGTTTTGGCCTAATACCACAGTTTGGCCACTCAGCTCTGCTCGGTCCCCATCCATTGTTTTTTTGTGCAAACAACTCCAGAGTTGTGAATTAGTTAACCACCAAAATGAGTGGAAAAAGGCCTGCTGCTGGTGGAAAGGGGAATAGGCGTGTTGGGAAGGGGAAAAAAGGTTGTGTTCGTGGGGTAGGTGTTAAAGCAACAGTAACATCTGCACAAGAAAGACCCTCTTCCAGCCAAACTAAAATGTCTACTTCTTTTAGCGGACAATGTGATAAGATCCCTTTCTTACGGCCACGCCAATCGCTACCAATTCCAGATGAGGCACAAAAACAGCAGGTGCTTCAATGGATATCAATTGTTCCTTTAAGTGGGTTCTCCTCCACATCAACTTCAACATCACAAATACTCCAGTCCTCAAAGGTGTCACCCCAATCGCACTTGCTTCCTCACAGCTCCCAAATCTCCAGCTGCCCGTCTGAGTATGAGGTAGAACAGATGGTTGTGTCTGCAGAGCTGTTTACTCATACTATAGCCTGAGAATCAGAGGTCGGCTCCAGCGCTTCTGTGAATCCAGACGAGGTAATGATCTGCACTGATGCCCAGAATCTTTATGAGTCGGATCCAGGACCAGACGCTGAAGGTTCTGACCATAATGTAGACCCTCATTCCCAAACTGTAACTCGTGTTGGTGGAGACAATGAGGAAGACGATGATGAGACTCAAATACCTGATTGGAGAGACATCTTTAGTTTTTTGTCAGGGCAGGAACAGGTTGGCTCTGAGGACGACGGGTGTGATAACGCACAGGGTGATGATGATGAGGTTGGAGATCCCACTTACTGTCAACCCACAGTCAGCCAAGAGATGAGGTCAGCAGAGGAGGTGGAGGAGAATGCTAGTGACGACGAGGTCAGGTTGCGCCTTCCTGGACAGAGACGTATTACTGGAAGCACGTCAACAACTGCATCCTCAAAAACAACTCTGCCTCTCACCACAAGTCGTGGTGGCTCTTCAGGTCGCATGGGTGCTAAGCCTTGCATAGCCTGGGCATTTTTTAAGATCGATAAAGATGACCCAACTCGTGTTATCTGTAACATTTGTCAGCAAAAGCTATGTAGAGGCCAAAAAATACATAGTTTGAGTACTTCATGCATGAACCGGCACATGGACATGAAGCATAAGTTGCAGTGGGAAGCTCACTGTGCTACAATGCGGCCTAGCCGGCCGCGCCAACCACCGTCTGCCATATCTTGTGCATCCGCGGCCTCTTCATCCTCTGTGACTGGGGGGACAGCAGTCACACCTGTTTTGGGGCGCAGACCTGCCACCTCTTTACTCGCAACAGCCAGCGTGATTGGCAGGTCATCATTTTCTTTGGAGGTGGTAACACCAGCTGGTGTTGAGCGCTGTCCGACATCGATAGCACCACCTTTGGATCAAGGCAACCTAACATGTCCGCCTGCATCTTCCTCACAGACTGGCAGTTTGCCGGGGACACCCTTATCAACCCCGTCTAAGCACAATAGCCAGCCCTCAGTCCCTCAGAAGTGGACAAGTAAAAGACCATTTCCTCCTAGCCATGAGAAAGCTAAAAGGTTGAATTTCACCATCTGCAAGCTCTTGGCTACAGAAATGCTGCCTTTCCGCCTGGTGGACACAGTGGATTTTCGAGACCTTATGTCCATCGCAGTGCCCCAGTACCAGATGCCCAGTCGGCACTACTTCTCAAAGAAAGGTGTGCCTGCGCTCCACCAGCATGTCGCACACAGCATCACCGCTTCTTTGAGAAACTCTGTGTGTGACAGGGTGCATTTCACCACAGACACTTGGACGAGTAGGCATGGACAGGGGCGTTACATGTCGCTGACTGGGCACTGGGTAACTATGGTGACAGCAGGACAAGGGGCTGCTGTCCAAGTCTTGCCGTCCCCACGAATTGTGCGTCAATCCTCTTTATCTCAAAGTTCCTCCACTGCTTCTGCCTCCTCAACCTCCTCTCGGTCCTCCACCTGCACCCAAAGCCTGTCTGGTCATGCCACAAGCTTTCTAACTGCGCAGAAGGGATCCTGCACACCTCCTTACTATGCTGGCAGTAGGGCTCAACGTCATCAGGCGGTTTTTACTTTGAAATGTCTGGGAAATGTGATTCACACAGCTGAGGAGCTGTGGTCAGCTCTGGAGAACCAATTTCATGAATGGTTGTCTCCACTGGACCTGAAACCAGGGAAGGCCGTGTGCGAAAATGCTGCAAACCTGGGTGCGGCCCTTCTCCGTGGCAATGTCAGACACGTGCCTTGTATGGCTCACGTGTTGAACCTGGTTGTCCAGCAATTTTTAGCCCACTATCCCAGACTAGATGGCCTTCTGCAGAGGGCACGGTCGCTGTGTGCTCACTTCCGCCGTTCGCATCCCGCAGCTCAGCGACTTACATCTCTACAGAAGTCGTTGGGTCTGCCACTTCACCGGCTAAAATGCGATGTGCCTACCCGGTGGAATTCAACTCTGCACATGTTGCAGCAACTGTGGCAGCACCGACAAGCCCTGGTGCAATACGTTCTGACGTATAGCCTGGGCTAACGAGAGCCAGAGGTGGGGAAAATCACGCTGGAGGAGTGGTCTCAGATCAGGGACCTATGCACCCTTCTGCACAGTTTTGAAATGGCGACGAAGATGTTTAGTGCTGACGATGCCATTATCAGCATGACTATTCCGGTGATTTGCATGCTGGAGCACATGTTAAACAGAATTTGGAGTCAGGTGGTGGCACAAGAGGAGGTGGAGGAAGTAGAGAAGGAGGAGTTGTATGCGGAAGGGCTAACATCTGCAAGGTCAAGACGGTCGGCAGCACCAAGGCGGCAGGCATGTGAGGGTGGGGGAGATGGTTTTACCAGGGTGCATGGTAGCAGCCAAACTAGTGAGGAAGGAGCAGGAGCCCAGGAAGAAGAGGAGGACGAACTGATGGAAGACTCATCAGATGAGGGAGACCTTGATCACATTTCTGTTGTGCGAGGTTGGGGGGAGAGGACAGAGGAAGGAAGCATGATTGTTACCTCGCCACCAACACAACAGGGACTTGGTGCTCCTGGATGCGCAACACACATGAGTGCCTTCTTGCTGCACTACCTGCAACATGAATTGTGAGAATTAGAAATAATCCTGACTACTGGGTTGCCACACTGTTAGATCCCCGGTACAAAAGTAAATTTGCAGAAATTATTCCTGCCATAGAAAGGGATGCACGCATGCAGGAGTATCAGCAGAGACTGTTGCAGAATCTTACATGTGCTTTTCCACAAAACACCAGTGGTGCACGTACTGAATCTCACAGTTCCAACTTGCCAACCGTGGGACCGTCGAGTGTTCAGCACTCAAACCGTAACAGAACCACAGTATCTGCTGGTAACATCAATTTTGCGGAATCATTTCACCACTTTTTTAGCCCATCCTTTGCAAGGCCACAGGAGACAAGAAGTCATAGTCAACGCCTAGAGACGGTGGTACAGGAGTATCTCCAAGTAAACATTGAAGCCATGACTGTGTCACTGGACCCTTGCTCTTTTTGGGCTTCCAATCTGGATAAATGGCCGGAGCTAGCCACTTACGCCTTGGAGATCTTGTCATGCCCCGCAGCCAGCGTTCTGTCTGAACGTGTGTTCAGCGCTGCTGGTGGTGTGCTGACAGATAAGCGCACGCGGCTCTCCACTGATAATGTAGACAGACTCACGTTTATAAAGAAGAACAAATCATGGATCCGAAATGACTTTTCTACCCCTGTGTCATCCTGGGGAGAGTAAAAGCTTGATGATTGGTTAAAATCACCTCACCAACCATTTTAAGCTTTCAAATTACTAATCATGTTTATCTGTATCTTGGCTGGAAAATTATTTGGGCTTTGTAGCAGTGTGCAGTACTCATTCTATTAGGCCATCTGTACTAAGCTCCACCAGATTTAAAATTACTAATCATGTTTATCTGTATCTTGGCTGGAAAATAATTTGGCCTTTGTAGCAGTGTGCAGTACTGATTCTATTAGGCCATCTATACTAAGCTCCACCAGATTTAAAATTAATAATAATTTTTAGCTGCATCTAGCCCAGAAAATAATTTTGGTGCTCCGAGATGCGCAAGACACATAAGTGCCTTCTTGCTGCACTACCTGCAACATGACCCTCAGATTGTCAGAATTCGAAGTAATCCTGACTATTGGGTTGCCACACTCTTAGATCCCCCACACTCTTCGATCAACCTTTTCATTTTAATAAAGACCAAAAAAATTGTCATTTTTGAAATTATAAGCATAAGCAGGTTATTAGAAACTGAAATCAAACAGTTTTCAACTCAAAACTTTATTCTAGGTGATGTTACATTTGCACATAGGACCCCTTGTTCGAAAGGAGCTTCTGAACTCTCTCGTCCATTGAATTTGTCAGGTTTTGGATGGTTTCTGCTTCAATTGTTTTGCATGAGGACAGAATACCCTCCCAGAGCTGTTGCTTAGATGTGAACTGCATCCCGCCATCATAGACACTCCTTTTGATGATGCTCCAGAGGTTCTGAATGGGGTAGAGGTCAGGGGAGCATGGGGGTCACACCATAAGTTTGTCACCTTTTATGCCCATATCAGCCAGAGATGCAGATCTGTTATGTGCACCATGAGACGGTGCATTATCATGCATAAAAATGATCTTGCTGTGGAATACACGGTTCTTCTTCTTGAACCATGGCAGGAAGTGCTGTTTGAGAAATTCCACATACATTATGGAGTTCATCTTTACCCCTTCAGGGATCCTAAAGGGGCCGACAATCTCTCTCCCCATGATTCCAGCCCAAAACATTACTCCACCTCCTCCTTGTTGGCGCTGTAGCCGTGTTTGCGTGGGGTGTCCATCAACCAGCCATCCTCCACTCCATCCATCTGGACCATCGAGCATTGCACGGCACTCATCCGTGAACAAAACAGTTTTGAAATCAGTCTTCATGTAATGTTTGGCCCACTGGAGCCGTTTCTGCTTGTGTGAAGTGGATAGAGGAGGTCGACAGGATGGCGTATGCACAGCTGCAAAACTCTGAAGGACCCTGCATCTTGTTGTTCGGGGGACTTTGTAGGCACCAGCAGCTTCAAAAACTTGTCTGCTGCTATGACAAGGCTTTTTTGCCGCTGCTCTTTTAACCTGACGTAATTGCCTGTAGGAAAGAGTCCTCAATTTGCCCTTATCAGCACACACACGCGTGTACTGTGAATCAGCTACATACTTCTTGATTGCCAAGATACTTCATCCTGATCATCGCACAATGTTGATTGTAGTCATGCCTTGACCTAAACACTCCACAATTTGTTGCTTCTCAGCAGCCGACACATCCTTTTTTCTTTCCCATTTTGGCAGAAAATGTAGGCTGCTTAATAATGTGGGACAGCCTTCTTAAGTAGTCTTACCTTTCATTGGACACACCTGCCAAACTAATTAGCACAGGTGTCTGCAATTGCTTACAGTGATATAAAGAGCCCTGACACACATCACCATCAATGAGTTTAACTGACAAACAAACAAATTCTTCCCTTATCACTCCTAAACACTTTTTGCATAATAATTTGGAGCACAGTGTACATGTGCTTTTCCACAAAACACCAGTGGTTCACGTAGTGAATCTTACAGTTCTAACTTGCCAACCGTGGTCTGTATGGAGTTGTTCAATAGAGGGCCCAAAATTAAGATAACATAGATGGGAGAGGTCTCTATGAATAGGAATTCCTAAGTATTTGATACCCTGTGAGGGCCAGGCAAAGGGAAAGATGGACTGGATGGAATCCTGTATGGATTTGGGGAGGGAGACATCGATGGTCTCAGACTTCGCTGCATTGATTTTAAAATTTGACCATGTAACAAAGTGATCTATTTCAGCCATAACAGCAGGGATGGATATATGTGATTGAGTGATATATACTAGGACATCATCAGCAAATAGAGAGCACTTGTACTCGGTGCCTCCCACCTCAATCCATCTAATATTGGGGTTATGGCGAATTGATGAGAGCAGGTGCTCCATCACTAGGATATATAAGAGAGGGGACAGAGGACATCCCTGCCTTGTCCCATTGGTGATTATGAAAGGTGATGAAAATGTTCTGACGCACCCCCTGGGCCTTGGGACACCCGGAGCCGGACCCTTTTTGGTGGATGCTTGTGGTTGTAGTCTCCGTGGCGGCGACCCGGTTCCGTGGCTCAGGGCAGTCAAACCAGTGGCGGAACTATTTATGTGGTTTTGATGTTTAAATGTCCGACTACGCCACCCGTGGATTGCGGTCAGAGTGAACCGCCGCTGCAGGGCAGACCGCTGAGGCCTGTGTTGTGGGTGCAGCAGAGCGTAGCATAACTCCCCACGGGAGGAGTATAGCCTCAGGGCAGTGTATGCGGAGGATGGGGGTGATGGTGCAGGGCAGCAACAGTAACGACACGGAGTCAGTGATGCAGTCCAGGGCCTTTACTCACAGTTCTTATTATCCAGACCACGTCTGCAGGTAACGGCTGCCCACGTCGCACTGTGCTCACCAGGTGAGGGGCTCAGACAACTCCCAGATAACTTTGGAGCGCTTCACAGGACCCCCTTTGTGTGTCCTTTGTCTGGCCTTTCTTACCAGCCCTTCTGTCCGGCTGCCTCGGGCCTCCTCTTGGTAAACTTAGCGCCAGTTTCCCTGGCCCTATGTGGTGCCTTCCTAGCGGGTGTAGCGAGGGGCTGCGCCACATAAAATGTCACAGCCTCCGGTTTCTAGCTGAGTGTCGTTTCCCGCCTCCACTAGTTTCGGGGACCGGTCTCCCCCTTTGGCCTGACCCCTCCACGCAGGTGGATTCAGGCGTGCGGTGGCGACTCGTCCGTCCGCACCCCTGGGATCCCTTCGTTCCTCGTTCCTGGAGCCTTCTCCACTCCTCTTCCTTCCTTCTCCCTCTTCCAGGCCTGGGCCTCTGTTACTAGGCCCACCTCCGGAGCAGAGCTCATGCAGAGCCCCTGCTCCCTTTTACTTCTGCTCAGACTTCTCTGCACTGAACTAAGATGGTGCCCACCTTTTATACTCCCTTCTCAATGCACCCAGGAACTGCTTCCTCCCTGCTCCTGCACTACAGGGTTCCCCTTCCTCAGTGTTCCCTCCCCCCACTCCAGCCAGGGACAGCGACTGTCGTACCCATCTCAGGGGCATATTGGTCGCCCTGCCCCACGGCAATGTGGTGTAATGCATGCAGGTGTCGGGTCCTGATCCACACTCCATACTTACCTGAGAGTGAGATATCACACCTCTGGGTGAGGTGCAATACCTCTGCAGCAACCGAGCCCTCAGGGTGCTACAGTTCCATTTATCTTCAGCCTAGGTGACGTATTTGGATACAGGGCAGTGATTTTGGCTATAAAAGGGTCCCCTAGACCCCTACCCCAAACTTTTTAAGAGAATAATATATGGCGTGCCAGGAGACTCTATGGAATGCTTTCTCAGTATCCAACGAGAGTATCTAATTACAAATTTTTAACTGCATCTAGCCCAGGAAATACTTTGTGCCTAGTAGCAGTGTCTGCTAGTCAGCGGATTATCCCGGTTGTTAAGCAAGCTACACCACCTGTAGTTTGGACACTTAATTTTTTCAAAGGAAGTGCTTCGGGACCATGGGATACTAAGTGAAGAGCATCAGGAGGCACCCCAAGGCATAGGGGCTGGGACTGGCAGTAGGATGCCTTGCGATGACAGCCGAGCTCAATCCTTATAAAAGCTTTTTAACTGCAGCAGCTTTAGTGGATGCTACTGGAGCTGGAATTACGTGGCTGCTGGCATGAGACTTGCCCTCCAATAGATCCTTGTAAATGGATTTAAAGTGTATTCATTCAAATTAGAGAGACAATTTAAATTAAAAAGCTTAGAGCTGCCTCCACCACAGGGGGGCTCGCTCGACCCACCAGCGGACAGGCACCAGTATTGGGAGAGGGGGGCTGGCCGTCAGGGTTCACCTCGGCTCTGGCACAAACCCGGCGACACGGAGGTGGCACGGGCAGGAGCGGACTGGCCGTGTCGGCTTCTCACTTTTTGGATTTTAGAAGGGCATGACATGCCTATATCTGTGTCTCCCCCTCCTTTTACTCCTCCACCTTTTTTCTTTTCACATGACTATATGTACTTGTCACTTTTCCATGTGTTAGTTATGTCTTCTGAGCAGTTTGTCAGCTTTTGGACACCTTTGAAGGTGTTTTCTATGTGTTTCTATGTGTTTTTGTTTGCCTGCCATTGGTTTTAATGGTGTTCGAAGGTGTTCAACGAACAGTTCGACGAACAGTTCGGCGAACACACGGGTGTTCGACAAACCGAACCGAACTCGAACACTACGGGGGTGGCTCAACACTAGTCACTGCCTCATTACCGCACAGTGTGAACACTGCCGAACTACAATATACATACTGTATATATCGGGGAGGGGCCCCGGTCCAAATTCCAGATATTATGCCACAGATACTGTTAGACACCAGTATATTGTGTGTACATATCCCACAGTATATATAGGCAGGTATAGATGAATCAAAATGCGCCTAAATTGCTATATCAAGAGCCAAGTGATAAAGTGTCCAAATACCAAGAGATACAAGTCAGAATGTCCGTTGTTTAATTCAGGGAAAAGAGTCTCAGCCCATTTCAGAGGAATAAACTGTCAAAGGGTCAAAATACTTTAGCTTATTGTTTATGTTATTGAAGCACTTGCCAGTCTCAATCCACTTCAAATTAATACTTTATAAAAACATTAACTGTTGTGACTGTTATGGCGAGTGGCATAACTAGAGTTTGATGGACCCCATTGCGAATCATATTTTTGTGGGATTTACACGGAAACCCCGACTTTAGTGCTCAGTGTAGAGCACAAAAATGTGATCCCAACCTTTTACTGGAAGTGATCAAAAAATGTTATGTACCCCAAAATGTTACCAATAAAATCTTTAACTTATCCCGCACAAAACCAGCCCACTCAGGTCCATCATCTGTTACTGGAAATATAGAAGTTCCCTCGTTACTGGTAGAATAAAGACTCTGGAAAAATGACACGACTCCCACCCCTCAAATAAAATCCAGTGAAATCTGAGCTCCGAAAACCAAATGCCCCCTTACTAAACCGCAGTAAGCTGCCACATGTTTGGCATCATTGTAGTGGGGAGAGCGCACTTAACAATTTACCGGGTATGTGTCTCCAGAAGCACAAGTTGTGCACCATGTAAGGGGGCCCTACAAATATGGGAGCTCTACACAGTGTGGGGGCACATGGGGGCTCTACACTGTATGGGGGCACAATGTGTGGGCACTAAACTGGCTGATTTGCTATTCTCCAGAATAAAGCACGGCATGGATGTTGCAAAAGAGTCAATGCACCTGTAGATGAGTTCATTGAAAAATGTAATTTCTACAATGGAGTCACTTTTGTTTTTTTTACTGTTCTGGCACCTCAGGGGCTCCACAAATGTCACACACAAACTATTCTAGCAAAATCTGTGCTACATAAGCCAAATAGCCCTACTGCCTTCTCAGCCCTGATGTGTGGCCTAACAGAAGTTTCTGATCACATATTGGGCATCACCACATTCGGCAAAAATTGCTGGGTCCAGTTTCACCTATTAACCCTTGCGTAACTGATAAATTTGCAATAAATTCAAAATGTCATTATTACCACAAAAATGTTATATTTCCACATCCCAATATTATAAAATTTTGTGATGCGCCTGTAGGGTCAAAATACTCACTACACCCCCAGATGAAATCCTTAAAGGGAACCTGTCAGGTACCCCATGCCCTCCTACCAAGCAGCATTCACCTATGTATGAGTAAATTCCCTGCCTAACCAGCACTGTATAATGCTATTCTGTGAAAACAAGGTCTCGGTTTGCTAAGCTAATTAGGGCTTTAAATAGTCTATGGGGCGTTAGTTACCCCAGACTAGTCAGCCCTCTTTCTATGTTATAATGCCCCTGTTGGCGTGATAACATAATTTGCACGAGCTGGCGTCATCCCCAGGTCATGCAAATCTCGCACATGCATGCCGCTCATTACGGCAGCGTTACTGCGTCTCTGCAACCGGGTGTACGCTTCCCGGCTTCAGAGGCACACTTCACATGACCGAAAGTCATCTTCTGAACTAAATTAGATGGCGTGAAAACATGGAAAGAGGGGTGACTAGTCTGTGGCAACTAACGCTCCTTGGACTAGTCAAACCCAAATTAGCAGAGCAAACAAGAACATTATAAATGCTTTTATTATACCTTGTTTTCACTAAATAATGTTATACAGGGCTGATTAGGCAGGGAATTTACTCAAAGCTCCCTTTAAGCAGTGAAGTTACCAATATGGGGTCACCTGGGAGGATTTCTGCTGATCTGGCACCTCAGGGGCTCAGCTAATGGAGCTCACAATCTATTCAAATGGAATCTACATTTTAAAAGCCAAGTAGCACTCCTTCCCATCCAATCCCTGCCGTGTGCTCAGACAGTAGTGTACAACCACATATGGAGTACTGCCACATTTGGTAAAAATTGCATAACAAATTATGGGGTCCTTTCTCCTCTATTACCATATAAAATTGGTGCTAAAACAGTATTTTAGTGAAAAAAAAAATTTTTTTGTTTTCAGATCTAAATGTTATAAAGCTTTGTGAATCACCTGTAGGATAAAAATTATCAGTACACCTCTAGATGAATTCCTTGAGGGATTATATTTCCGAAATGTGGTCACTTGTGGGGTGTTTCCGCTGTTTTGGCATGTCAGAGGGACTCTGCAAATGTGACATGGTGTTCACAATCTATTTCAGACAAATTTACGCTCCAAAAATCAAACAGCACTCTTGCCTTTCTGAGCCCTGCCTAACTTGCCTATCGTCTTGTTCGGAATAAATTGCATTACAAATTATGGAGTCTGCTTTTTCCTATTATCCATTGTGAAAACTACAAATTTGGGGATAAAACAACATTTTAGCAGAAAAAAAATTATTTTCGTTTTCACATCCACATTTTAAAAAGTTCTGTGACGCACCAATGCATTCAAGAAACTCAACAACACCCTAGATGAATTCCATGATGGGTCTAGTTTCCAGCATGGGGTCATTTGTGGGGGTTTCTGCTGTTTTGGTACCTCAGGCGCTCTTGCAAAAGTGAAAAATTTGGGGCTAAAGCAATATTTTCATGAAAAAAATGAAAATTTTCAATATGACGATCTAATGTTATCAAATTCTCTGTGGTACGTGTGAGTTCAAAATGCTTACTATACCCCTGAATAAAATCCTTGAGGGGTGAAATTTCTAAAATAGGGCTTACTTGTGATTTTATTTTGCTGTTTTGGTACCTTAGGGGCCCTGCAAATGCGACACGGTGCCTGCAATTTATTTCAGCTAAATTTGTGTTCCAAAATTCAAATGGTGCTCCTTACTTTCTGAGCCCTGCTGTTTGTCCAAACAGAGGTTTCTGGCCACATGTGGGGTATCAGAAGCAACCAGGTAACAAATTGTGGGGTCCATTTTCTTGTACTAATCCTTATTAAAGTGAAAAAAATGGGGCTGAAACAACATTTCAGAGTAAAAATTAAAAAAAAATTTTTCATTGAATTAATTCCTATGTAGCACCTGAAGGGTATAAACATTTTCTGAAAGCAGTTTTGTAGTACTTGAGGGGTGTGGTTTTTAAAATGGTATCACTTTTTGGGGAATTTCCAATATATAGGTGCCACAAAGTCCATTTAAATCTGAATAGGTCCCTAAAGAAACAGGTTTTGTAAATTCCTTGAAACAAAGAAAAATTGCTGCTAATTTTTTAACCCCTTTAATATCCTAACAAAATAAAATGATGTTTAAAAAATGATGCAGATGTAAAGTAGACATATAGGAAATGGCATCTATAAACTGTTTTGTGCAGCACGACTCAATGGTTTTTAGGATATAAAGTTTGAAAATTGTGAATTTTTCAAAATCATATTGACCTAAATTTACCACTAACATGAAGTACAATATGTCACAAAAAACAGTCTGGGATACATTGAAGCGTTACAGAGTTATTATCACATGAAGGTACAGTGATCAGATTTTTTAAAATTGTCTTAGCCATTAAGGTTAAAATTGGCTTGGTCCCTTTAAATTTTTCACTCTTTGTTTCATTGAAGCCATTTGGTAAATTCTAAAAAGTTAATTTTTTTTCCTCATTAAAGTACACTCTGCACCCCATCTTGACTGAAAAAAACAGAAATGTAGAAATTTTTGCAAATTTATTAAAAAGAAAAACTGAAATATCACATGGTCATAGGTATTCAGACCCTTTACTCAGACACTCATATTTAAGACACATGCTGTCCATTTCCTTGTGATCCTCCTTGAGATGGTTCTACTCCTTCATTGGAGTCCAGCTGTGTTTAATTAAACTGATAGAACTTGATTTGGAAAGGCACATACCAGTCTATATAAGACCTCACAAATCAAATCTTGAGCTCAAAGGAACTGCCCAAGGAGCTCAGAGACAGAATTGTGGCAAGGCACAGATCTAGCCAAGGTTACAAAAGAATATATGCATTACACAAGGTTCTTAAGAGCACAGTGGCCTCCATAATCCTTAAATGGAAGAAGTTTGGGACCACCAGAAGTCTTCCTAGACCTGGCCGTCCAGCCAAACTGAGCAATCGAGGGAGAAGAGCCTTGGTGAGAGAGGTAAGGAAGAACCCCAAGATCAATGTGTCTGAGCTCCAGAGATGCAGTAGGGAGATGGGAGAAAGTTTCACAAAGTTAACTATCACGGCAGCCCTCCACCAGTTGGGCCTTTATGGTAGAGTGGCCCAACAGAAGCCTCTCCTCAGTGCAAGACATATGAAAGCCTGCATAGAGTTTGCTCAAAAACACATGAAGGACTCCCAGACTATGAGAAATAAGATTCTCTGGTCTGATGAGATGAAGTTAAAACTTTTTGATGATAATTCTAAGTGGTATGAGTGGAGAAAACCAAGCACTTCTCATCACCTGCCCAATACAATCCCAACAGTGAAACACGGTGGTGGCAGCATCATGCTATGGGGTTGTTTTTCAGCTGCCAGGACAGGACAACTGGTTGCAATTGAAGGAAACATGAATGCGGCCAAGTACAGAGATATCCTGGAAGAAAACTTCTTCCAGAGTGCTCTGGACCTCAGACTTGGCCGAAGGTTCACCTTCCAACAAGACAATTACCCTAAGCACACAGCTAAAATAACAAAGGAGTGGCTTCAGAACAACTCTGTGACCATTCTTGACTGGCCCAGCCAGAGCCCTGACTTAAACCCAATTGAGCATCTTTGGAGAGACCTGAAATGGCTATCCATCAACGTTCACCATCCAACATGATGGAACTGGAGAGGATCTGCAAGGAAGAATGGCAGAGGATCCCGAAATCCCGGTGTGAAAAACTTGTTGCATCATTCCCAAGAAGACTCGTGGCTGTACTAGCTCAAAAGGGTGCTTCTACTCAGTACTGAGCAAAGGGTCTGAATACTTATGACCTTTGATATTTCAGTTTTTCTTTTTTAATAAATTTTCAAAAATTTCTACATTTCTGTTTTTTTTCAGCCAAGATGGGGTACAGAGTGTACTTTAATGAGTAAAAAAATGAACTTTTTAGAATTTACTAAATGGCTGCAATGAAACAAAGAGTGAAAAATTGAAAGGGGTCTGAATACTTTCCGTACCCACTGTATAATACTAGGCAGCCAACCCCTCTATGAATACTTGGTATCAGAACTGTACCCGAACTTCAAACAGAACCCAAAGTTTGGGGACTTAGACTTTTGAGCTGCAAAATTCTCTCTCCTTCGGGGAAAGTCCGTGTTCGGTGTTTAGCATCAGACACTAATTGTCCGGTACAAATGCCAAACTTGTAAATTCAGGTTCACTCATCTCTATCAATCAGTATTTTGAAGCTTTACTGCCCCCACCTTTATCATGGGGGTCTACTGCAGTTATTACATTGCCATTGTGAGCTGGTGTTGGCAAGTAAGGCTGCTTTCTCTCTGTTACCTATTTTTGAATTTATGTCCTTTTTCGATGAGTTGTTTTTAATATGATGATATCCAAATCGTTGTTTCTAATAGCCAAATTCTATATATCCCAAACATATGGAAACCTGGTCCCTATTATAATACCTACAGCATTAACACTACAAGTAAAGTAAGCTAATGCAGATTTTAAAGCAACATTTGCCACAAAATAAAGCATATATGTATTTCTTTTTTTATTTAGTTTTTCTTATTTTTATCTTTAACAGAGCACCGAGAATCCTATTTATAGCAAAGAAGAAGAGGAAGTTGCTGCATTTTGTTCACAGTTAAAAAAGAAATTGCAGTGTCAAAGAGCCAAAGACACGGAATATTAAAATATTAAATCCTGTAGATATACAATGACATGACATGTCCCCTATTGTTTATTTGCTCACTGAGTGCCTTCTGATATTTGAGCTTTAACATGTAACTCTAGGCAATGGGGACGTAAGTAATTACATAAAGTTTAGAGAGGAAATTTCACCAAATTTTTCATGTTGAACAGGACACGGGATGTTAAAGTGGCTGCAAAGCAGAATAAAACAATTTTTTTATCTCTCCTCTTTGTTGCGGAGATATTATTATCTGAAAAAAGAATAATTAAATGCTTCCTTTATGTGAGATCACATTGATGTTACATTGCAGGTTAACTATTTATAAAAAGCCATCCCTTAACCAATCCAGATGAGATATCTCTGCAAAGCTAACAAATTCATTTGTAGTGCTATTTTTCTTTATGTTGCAAAATTCGTATTCAGATGTATATCTTCATTTACCACAAGGAGGTGCACAAGAGCTTTGTATGTCCTTTATACTCTCTATTCTTTATAGTTAAGACTAAATATTGAATTTCTCTACGAGTCTTGTGATACATTTCGTAAAAATACATTGCCCACTTTGTTAACCTATTTCCATATTTCTATTTGTGACATTTCTGTTTTCATTTTGCTAAATGAAAGAACTATTGAAGAAAGAGGATACTGCTCCGGTAGACTTAGTTTTTTGGTTTAATACAAATAGAGCCCATCACATTGAATGGATACTGTGTAATTGGAAGTAGAGATTAACTAGCTGATTCCTTCAGTATCTCTTCCTCTCTTCCACCATTAGATCATTATGGATTGCTGTCTCTTTTATGTCCTGCTTTAGGGGCACACAACCATTGTTCACTGTAAGAGAAGTCAACCTGTATGTCCAAGGAACAGCGTTCCCAATGTTCCAGACTTATGTTCTCTGTGACCAGCATGAACACTTCCTGACCCAAGAGGGTTTGGAGTAGAAAAAGAAAGTATAGAATATTATTAATTGAAAACAAGACATTTTCTTTAGGTAAATGGCAGAAAAAAAATCTTACACAGAACAAGAGGCAATACGCTCCTTTGCTTCTCTCATATTTTAATTGAAGTGCCCTAGACTGGAAATATGCTCAACCAATATTTGACCACCAGGTGACCACCCCTTGCCTTCAAAACAGCCACTGTTTTAGATACACTTGCACACTGTTTTTGAAGGAAGTCAGCAGGTAGGTTGTTCAAAATATATGAGAACTAACCACAGATCTTCCGTAGGCTTGCACAAATCCTTCTATCTCTTCATGTAGCCCCAGACAAACTTGATGATGTTGAGAAGAGGGCCCTATGGGGGCCACATCATCACTTCCATGACTTCTTGATCTTCTCTAC
The DNA here is from genome assembly GCF_046119375.1 of Phyllobates terribilis. Lineage (NCBI taxonomy): Eukaryota > Metazoa > Chordata > Amphibia > Anura > Dendrobatidae > Phyllobates > Phyllobates terribilis. Next base: position 910,056,600 of record NW_027362763.1, on the reverse strand, counting down.
TCCAAAGATATTCCTTAATGAGATTGACTGTATGTTTGGGGTCGTTGTCTTGCTGCGGAATAAATTTGGGGTCAATCAAACTCCTCCAGAATGGTTTTGCATGATGGATAAGTATCAGCCTGTATTTCTCAGCATTGAGGACTCCATTAATCCAGACCAAGTTTCCAACTCAATTTGCTGAAATTCAGGCACAAATTTGCAAGGAACCTCCACCACGCTTCACTGTTGTCTGCAGACACTCATTATTGTACTGCACTCCAGCCCTTTGGGGACATATTACTGTCTGTTAAAGCCAAATATTTCATCATCAGTCTAAAGCACAGAGCACCTTCTGCCATTTTTCTGAACCTCAGTTTCTATGTTTTTGTGCTTAGCTGAGCCACTTGACCTTGTTTCCATATGAAAGGTATGGTTATTGACTGCAATGCTTAGACACAGACCACTTCTGTCTAGGCCTCTCCAAACAGTAGAGGGGTGTAGCTGGGTCCCACTCTTTGCTGCCAGTTCTGAGCTAATGACACTGCTGGACATCTTCTGATTTTGAAGGGAAGTAAGCATTACGTATCTTATCTGCTGCCCTGTTTCATTGACTGACCACTGCGTCTTCTTTCTCAAAGTTGCCCATTTTTTGCTGTCCTCAGTGTGGCAAAATAGGGATATATTATCTATCATTCATCACCATCAAGGAAGCTTATATTAGCTCCAAATATAGAAGCAAAAGAACAGCCTCAAACAAGTAATCTAATGTAATTAAGTATTGTCTTCAGCATAAAGAAGAACAAGGTGTCCTGAACTGATGATATGGCCCCTATAGAGTCCTGGTATAAATATCATTGAGTCTGTGTGGGGTGACATGAAGAAATAGAAGGATTTGAACAAGCGTATATTTCCTAAAGATCTGTGGTTAGTTTTCCAAGATGTTTGGAATAAACTCTCTGCCTTTTAAAAACAGTTTTCAAGTGTTTCTTGAAATATTGATGTTTTAATGCTGTTTTGAAGGCAAAGTATTGGGACACCAAATATTGATTTGATTTAGATCTGTATTTTGTTCATTCACTTTGCATTTTGTCTATTAATAAAAATAAATTATTGACACTTCTATTTTTTAAAGCATTCTTACTTAGCAGGATGTTTTCAATACCTGCCTAAAACTCTTCAATGATTTTGTTCAGAGTTTCAATACATAAAATACATACAATAAAAATAGTCTGGGTGAAATGGTGGATGAGTACGAGGAAAAAGCCAATATGCTAAATGATTTTTTTCAACAGTATTTACACAAGAAAATCGCATGACAGAAAACATGATTAGTGATAACAAAAATTCTCCATTAAATGTCACTTGCTTAACCCAGCAGGAAGTACGGCGTCTAAAAATTACTAAAGTTGACAAATCCCTGGGCCCGGATGGGATACACCAGTGAGTACTGCAGGAATTAAGTAACGTCATAGATAGACCATTATTTTTAATCTTTAAAGATTCCATAATAACAGGGTCTGTACCACAGGACTGGCGTATAGCAAATGTGGTGCCAATATTCAAATAGGGGACAAAAAACGAACTTGGAAATTATAGGCCGGTAAGCTTAACCTCTACTGTGGGTAACATCCTGGAGGGTTTCCTAAGAGATGCTATACTAGAGTATCTGAAGAAGAATAACCTCATGACCCAATATCAACATGGGTTTACGAGGGACCGTTCCTGTCAAAGTAATCTGATCAGTTTTTATGATGAGGTAAGTTCCGGACTGGACCAAGGAAATGCAGTGGATGTTGTGTATATGGACTTTTCAAAAGCTTTTGATACGGTTCCACACAAAAGGTTGATACATAAAATGAGAACTATGGGGATAGGGGAAAATATATGTATGTGGGTTAAGAACTGGCACAGTGATACGAAACAAAGGGTGGTTATTAATGGAAAACACTCAGACTGGGTCACAGTTAACAGTGGGGTACCACAGGGGTCAGTATTGGGCCCGCTTCTTTTTAACATATTTATTAATGACCTTGTAGGGGGCATACAGAGTAATATTTCAATATTTGCAGATGACACTAAACTCTGCAGAGTAATTAATACAGAGGAGGACAATTTTATATTACAGGAGGATCTATGTAAACTAGAAGCTTGGGCTGATAAATGGCAAATTAGCTTTAATGGGGATAAATTTAAGGTAATGCACTTGGGCAGAGGAAATAAAATGTATAATTATATGCTTAATTGTAAAACACTGGGAAAAACTGTCACTGAAAAAGACCTGGGTGTATTGGTGGACGACAAGGTCACGTTTGGTGGCAAGTGTCAGGCAGATGCTGCAAAGGCAAATAAAATAATGGGATGCATTAAAAGAGGCATAGATGCTCATGAGGAGAACATAATTTTACCTCTATACAAGTCACTAGTGCGACCACACTTAGAATACTGTGTACAGTTCTGGTCTCCGGTGTATAAGAAAGACATAGCTGAACTAGAGCAGGTGCAGAGAAGTGCGACCAAGGTTATTAGAGGACTGGGGGGTCTGCAATACCAAGACATGTTATTACACTTGGGGTTATTTACTGTGGAAAAACGAAGGCTTAGGGGTGATCTTATTACTATGTACAAGTATATGAGGGGACAGTACAAAGACCTTTCTACTGATCTTTTTACTCTGAGGCCTGAGACGGGGACAAGGGGGCATCTTCTACGTCTGGAGGAAAGAAGGTTTAATCATAATCACAGACGCGGATTCTTTACAGTAAGAGCAGTGAGACTATGGAACTTTCTCATGATGTTGTAATGAATGATTCACTACTAAAATTTAAGAAGGGCATGGATGCCCTTCTTGAAAAGTATAATATTACAGGTTATATATACTAGATTCCTTGATAGGGCGTTGATCCAGGGAACTAGTCTGATTGTCGTATGGAGTCAGGAAGGAGTTTTTTTTTCCCCAATGTGGAGCTTAGTGTTTGCCACATGTTTTTTTTTTTTGCCTTCCTCTGGATCAACATATTAGGCTATGGGTTGAACTAGATGGACTTAGTCTTTCTTCAACCTTAAAAAAAAACTATGTATTTTTATCAGCACCATCTGTATTTAATGCAAGTTATTCAGTATTTTTCTCATGAGCAATATAAACTTTCTCTACCTTCTCCTATCCAGCAGTCCGTGAAAAAAGGGCAGCACTCGGATGACATCTGAGCGCTCACCGATTTTTTCACAGATCCATAGACTTGCAGTGGCGATTTTGATGTAACACGTATTAATATCAGACCTGTTTGCGTCTGCAAAAAATAAATTGGACATGTGAACAGCATCATAGACTATAGTAGACATATGCGAAAAACGTATGTTTGAACGACCCTAAATGTTGAACTGGCACTGTTCTTCACTTGTGGCATTTATCTTACATTTATTTCTAACATATCTCCCTACTTTGTGAATAGTCAAAGAGGTTCTTGCTGTGAACAATTCATTTTTTACATTTATATCTGTCCTGTGAATAGTTTTCATTAAAACATCATAACAATAGATCATCTAAATTTACATATTTTAAAGAGGACTTGTCATCTGTAGGTATGAGCGAACCAGAACTGTAAAGTTCAGGGTTAGTACCAGATACCTAGTGTCCAGTACTGAACCCCGAACACAGACTTTTTACTGGAATTCCACCTTACTTCTTCGGGTTTGGATGCCAAATGAAGTTTGTTGAGTCTGCAGCACAGCCAATCAACAGGCTTTTAGGCTGTGGGCACTTCCAGAGACACCACAGCCACATCAAGTATTGGCATGGCTGTGATTGGCCGGCACACCAATTTGACCCAGCCTGTATAAATGCCGGATCACAGGTGACACAGCTGTGGCTCCCCTGAGGGTTCAGTCGCCACAGAGGTACTGCACCTCACCCAGAGGTGTGGTGTCTCCCTTCTCTCAGGTAAGGCGGGAGTGCTGCAAGGAACCCCAAAACACCTGCATCCAACACTACACTACTCCAGGCCGGCTGGAGGGGCAACATGCAGAGCGCAGCTGCTGAGCCCTGACCCTGGCTGGAGTGGGGGGGAACCCAAAGGTAGGGGGAACCAGTAGTGGGTGTGGGAGGAGGAAGTAGTTAGAGGGAGCACTTTAGTAGGAATATAAATAGGGAAGCCATCTTAGGGTGGCAGGTTCAGTAGTAGTGTGAGTTCTAGGGAGCTGTTCAGAAGAACAGCTCGGGACTGTTCATATGAACTGTCCAGGGGCAGAGTCTCATTATGAGATCTGCTCCACAAGTAGGGCCAGGTCAGAAGGCCCAGGAGGGGAGCAGGGAGTAGGCGCCGTTCTACAGAAAGGATCCCAGGGGGTACGGCGCGTGCAGGACGGCACCCGTACGCCCCGCATCTGTCAGAAGACAGAGGGATCGCTGCGCCATTCTAATCTCCAGGAGGGTCAAGTAGGTCCCGGATCTGACGTACAGGAAGAACTTCAGAGCACCCGAGCGGGATTGAGAGTGGGCAGCGCAGAGCAGGAGGGAGAAGGACCAGAGTGAAGATGGTCAAAATAGGAACACGAGAAAGTTGGGTTCTGCCAGGTATTCCCAAGTCGCCTGAGGAGGGATTGAACCCCTGCCCGGTGAACGCAGCGCGACGCGGGAGGCCTTTACCTGTATAGTGCACATGTGAAGTGTCTAAAGAACTGTGAGTAAAATCTTGGATGACTGCACTGCACTGCTTCTGTCCATTCTTCATCGGTACTACCTTTCCCCCTGCACTACAACGCCGAGCGCGACCCACTCTTTTCTACTACACTGCCCTGAGGCCTGCTCCACCTGTGGGGAGCCGTCCCATCACAAGCGGCCCTAACATCTGCCTCAGAGGACTGTTGCAGCGCTGGTGATCCTCACTAGGTACCACAGGTGGCGTCACAAACTTTCCCAAATTCCCCATATATACATATCCCCCTTTTTGAGTGACCGCCCTGGGCCACGGACCGGGCCAGCCACCGTGATATCTCCCGGCGACCAGAGGCCCGGCTGCCGAGTACACCACGGCCCTGGGGGCGCGTCACTGCCATTCTGCTTTGATTAGCGTAGGGGCAGCACGCAGTTGGAATGAGGGACAGTGTTAGGTTCTGTGTGTGCACACTCTGCAAAAAAGCCTCTGTGTGTACTCTGCACCCCGTGTCGGTGGGAGTACTGTGCCTAAAAAACAATTTTTCTCATCTGCACCTGTGTCTGTGGGAGTACTGTGCGAAAAAACTAATTTTTCTACTCTGCACCCATGCCTGTGGGAGAAGTGTGCCTAAAATTGTTTTTTCTAATGTGCACCCGTGTCTGTGTGAGTACTGTGCCTAAATTTTTTTTTCTAATGTGCACCCGTGTCTGTGAGTATACTGTGTCTGAAAAAATTAGAGCATCAAATAATGGATGTGAAAGTGGCCGTGGTTCTGTTGGTGTTGCGTTCCCACAATACAGCCTGGTACAGTGTTACTGTAATACAGGCTGGTGTAGCATGTCTGTAATACAGGCTTGTATAGCGTGTCCGAAATACATCTCTTCCAAAGTCTAGAACTTGATAGCTTTTTTATATACACTCATACACAGATTTGTGTTTTTTCTATGGAGATCTGTAGACAGAAATTCATAAAAGCAGGCAAAATTAACTAATTTAATGACCATTCGCAGTTTCACTGTACTATCCTCTGTGTACGCGGTAGTCGTGGTAGTGGGCCCCATCTTCCAAGCTTTTTTAAATCCAATCCACTTCACAATCTTTTTAAATTCGTCCCAAATTTTTTCAGGGGCCATGTGTGATCACTGAGAGAGGCATCCGCCTGTCCACAGCCAAAGTGGGCAAGCTGACATTCAATAAAATGAACCAGGCGTGGATCCCACAGGACTTGTACCGTACCTTTGGCTGACTAGAGAAGTAGACCCACCGCACCCAGCCATTATTATACTCCACCGCAATTTGTTTGTTCTATTTGCTATTCCCAATGTTTTGGGCCTCCCCAAATGAAAACAAAAGACAAAAATAGTGTTGGCTACCTCCTCCGCCTCCTATACCTACATGACCACGTCCACCTCCACCTCCTCCTCCACTTGGACCTCTGGCTCCTGGTTTAAGATTATTTTTTATTTTTTTTATTCTATGTTATTTTAAAGGGGTTTTCCCATGAACAAAGTTGATTTTAATCAATACATCTTGGGATAATAATAATTTCCACAATTGGATGTGTTTAAATTAAATGTTCTTGTGCTGAGATAATCTTATAAATTTGTACATGCTGTGTACTGTGTAATAGTTGTTTCTGTCCGTGCACAGAACAATGTTTTGATCATACCACATCTTATGGGCAGGAGAGGAAGCAAAAAAGTATACAAACATTAAAGCACAGGATCGCAAATAATTCTTTCTTTGAGGCACAACATATTTTTAAAAACAGGCAGGGAAATGCTTTATCTTACAAAAAGAATTTGCTGCAATCCCAAGCTGTCTTGTCTGTGAACTCTATTTTGCATTCTCCCCTGCTCAGGAACTGTGGTATGATCAGACCATATCCCTGTACGGTCACACAGCCATTACACAGTACACAGCAGGGGCACATTTATAAGATTATCTCAGCACAGGAACATTTTTTAAACACATCCAATTGTGCAAATTATTATTATTCCAAGATGTATTAATTAAAATCAACTTTAAAATTAACTTTGTTGGTAGGAAAAAAAACTTTTAAGTAATTTGCCTATCCACATCAATTGCACCCCAAAAAAAGTGCATTGTATTACCCGGCCTGTATACACGTGTGTAGATAAAAACTGGAATAAAAAAAGTGCAATAGGTATGGATGTGGTTTTATTTGTCAACGCGTTTTGAGGTAGTCATACCTCTTCATCAGGACAAACCACAATTATCATTGTGGTTTGTCCTGATGAAGAGGTATGATTACCTTGAAACGCATTGACAAATAAAACTGCATCGATACCACATCTGGTTTCCTATTGCATATTGGATCCTCAGCAGGGCAAGTTTACATCCACTTTCATCTCCAAGTTTGCTTACGGCCTGTATACAGAGAGAGATTGTGACCAGCAGATTATTACTCTGCCTGCATGCAGAGTGCCCCCACAGAGCCTGTTTTCAGAGTACACCCCCAAAACTAAATGAAACAAAACAAAAAAAAATTGTGTTGGCTACCTCCTCCTCTGCCTCTTCCACCTACACCGCCGCTTCCACTTCCTCCTCAACTTTCACCTCCACTTGGACCTCCACCTCCTTGTTCAAAATTATTATTTTTTATATTTTTTTATTCTATGTTATTTTAAGTAATTTTCCTATTGGCATTTGCGTGCTGGGCAATTGTCCTGCTTTTACCCCCATTTAGCTTCCTTTGTAGCGACCTAGCCATTACTATGACCGTTTTACAGCAATTTTAACCACTTTACCCCCAAAGGCTGTTTGCATGTTAATAACCAGGCCAAATTTGACATTTATGACCAGTGTCAATTTATGAGGTAATAACTCTGGAACGTTTGAACAGATCCCACTGATTCTGAGATTGTTTTTTCATGATATATTGTACTTCATGATAGTGGCAAAATTTATTTGATATGGCTGGCATTTATTTGTGAAAAAAATGGAAATTTGGGGAAAATTTAGAAAATTTCACAATTTTCAAATTTGAATTTTCATGGCCTTAAATCAGAGAGATATGTCACACAAAATAGTTAATAAATAAGATTTTCCACATGTCTACTTTACATCAGCACAATTTTGGAGCCAAAATTTTTTTTTTGTTAAGAAACTCTAAGGGTTAAAAGTTGACCAGCGATTTCTAATTTTTCAAACAAAATTTACAAAACCATTTTCTTAGGGACCACATCACATTTGAAGTGACCTTGAGGGGCCTTTATAAAAGAAAATACCCAAAAGTGACACCATTCTAAAAACTGCACCCCTCATGGTGCTCAAAACCACATTCAAGAAGTTTATGAACCCTTCAGGTGCTTCACAGGAATTTTTGGAGCGTGGAAGAAAACAATGAACATTTTAATTTTTTCACAAAAATTTTACTTTAGACCCAATTTTTTTATTTTCGCAAGGGTAATAGTAAAAAATGGACCCAAAAATTGTTGTGCAATTTCTCCTGAGCATGCCGATACCCCATATGTTGGAGAAAACAATTGTTTTGGCGCATGGCATGGCTCGGAAGGGAAGGAGCGCCATTTGACGTTTTTAATGTAAAATTTGCTTGAATAATCAGCGGATGCCATGTCGCGTTTGGGGAGCCCCCAATGTGCCTAAACAGTGGAAACTAGAGATGAGCGTTGTTCGACTCGAACTGTTCGCCAATCTCAAATTCGAGCTGTTTTGGGCGGTGTTCGAGCCATTCGGCGAACACGAACGATTTGAGAAAAATTCGGCTGTTCGAGGTTATGTTCGATAACTGTTCGTGCACCAAAATCATAACTGGATTTTTTCTCAGTAATGATGAAAATTAATGTTAATACGCAGTTTGAGTGTACAGCGGGGCGGGGGGAGAGGCAGGGGATGGATCTCTGCAGGAATAATGAAGATCTCCATTTTTTTTTCTCTTTCCCGCATTTACAGTGGGGAGGTGCAATCTGTCAGCCTATCAGCAGCGCACACACGGAGCGAAGTGCTTTTTTTCACACAAGCAAGGGCATGTGTCATTGGCAGTGTATGTCACATGTCCTTGCCCTATAAGACCAAGCCATTTTCCCCGTCGCCACCATTTTCTCACTGCTGCAGCTGCGTGTTAGACGGCACCGCTGTTGCTGTATGCGCTATACCTTGTTAATTTCAAGCAAATTTTCGCACAAATCTACAGATAGCTTGGGAGTAGGGAATAGTTGTGATTGCAGTCCTTTTAAGGACTAGGTTACAGCATTTCCTACGACTTTTATCAGGCAGGTCTGTGCTCTTAAAAAGATAGATTGTGGGAGTAAAGACTAATTGTAATTGCAGTCCTTTTCAGGACTAGGTTACATCAGTTCCTATCAGTTTTTGCCAGGCAGGTCTGTGCCAGTGCAGTGCAAGTTTTTTTCACAGCATTTGGCTGAATCTAGCAAAGCTAATCCTTTTTGGCCTATTGCAGAGTGTGTTAGTCAGTGGAGTAGCCTATCTGTGTTGCAAGATATACCACCTGTGTATAGAATACCAATTTTTTTACTGCACCTAGTGAAGTAAAATCTTTTGAGCATAGCATCATTCTATGAGTCCATCTATACTGACCTCCATCAGGTTGCAAATTGAATATAATTTTTTTCTGCATCTAGCTCTGAAAAAATATTTGGGCTTCTAGCAGTGTGTGGGACTTGTTCTATTAGTCCATCTATACTGACCTCCATCAGGTTGCAAACTGAATATAATTTTTTTCTGCATCTAGCTCTGAAAAAATATTTGGCCTTCTAGCAGTGTGTGGGACTTGTTCTATTAGTCCATCTATACTGACCTCCATCACGCTGCAAATTCAAAATAATTTTTTGTCTGCATCTAGCTCTGAAAAAATATTTGGCCTTCTAGCAGTGTGTGGGACTTTCTCTATTAGTCCATCTATACTGACCTCCATCAGGTTGCAAATTAAAAATAATTTTTATCTGCATCTACCTCTGAAAAAATATTTGGGCTTCTAGCTGTGTGTGGGACATGTTCTATTAGTCCATCTATACTGACCTCCATCAGGTTGCAAACTGAATATAATTTTTTTCTGCATCTAGCTCTGAAAAAATATTTGGGCTTCTAGCAGTGTGTGGGACTTGTTCTATTAGTCCATCTATACTGACCTCCATCAGGTTGCAAACTGAATATAATTTTTTTCTGCATCTAGCTCTGAAAAAATATTTGGCCTTCTAGCAGTGTGTGGGACTTGTTCTATTAGTCCATCTATACTGACCTCCATCACGCTGCAAATTCAAAATAAATTTTTTTCTGCATCTAGCTCTGAAAAAATATTTGGCCTTCTAGCAGTGTGTGGGACTTGTTCTATTAGTCCATCTATACTGACCTCCATCAGGTTGCAAACTGAATATAATTTTTTTCTGCATCTAGCTCTGAAAAAATATTTGGCCTTCTAGCAGTGTGTGGGACTTTCTCTATTAGTCCATCTATACTGACCTCCATCAGGTTGCAAATTAAAAATAATTATTTGTCTGCATCTAGCTCTGAAAAAATATTTGGCCTTCTAGCTGTGTGTGGGACTTTCTCTATTAGTCCATCTATACTGACCTCCATCAGGTTGCAAATTCAAAATAATTTTTTGTCTGCATCTAGCTCTGAAAAAATATTTGGCCTTCTAGCAGTGTGTGGGACTTTCTCTATTAGTCCATCTATGCTGACCTCCATGAGGCTGCAAATTAAAAATAATTTTTTTCTGCATCTACCTCTGAAAAAATATTTGGGCTTCTAGCAGTGTGTGGGACTTGTTCTATTAGTCCATCTATACTGACCTCCATCATGTTGCAAATTGAATATAATTTTTTTCTGCATCTAACCCAGCCAATAGTTTTGGCCTAATACCACAGTTTGGCCACTCAGCTCTGCTCGGTTCCCATCCATTGTTTTTTTGTGCAAACAACTTCAGAGTTGTGAATTAGTTAACCACCAAAATGAGTGGAAAAAGGCCTGCTGCTGGTGGAAAGGGGAATAGGCGTTTTGGGAAGGGAAAAAAAGGTTGTGTCCGTGGGGTAGGTGTTAAAGCAACAGTAACATCTGCAGAAGAAAGACCATCTTCCAGCCAAACTAAAATGTCTACTTCTTTTAGCGGACAATGTGATAAGATCCCTTTCTTACGGCCACGCCAATCGCTACAAATTCCAGATGAGGCACAAAAACAGCAGGTGCTTCAACGGATATCAAGTGCTCCTTTAAGTGGGCTCTCCTCCACATCAACTTCAACATCACAAATACTCCAGTCCTCAAAGGTGTCACCCCAATCGCACTTGCTTCCTCACAGCTCCCAAATCTCCAGCTGCCCGTCTGAGTATGAGGTAGAACAGATGGTTGAGTCATACTATAGCCTTGGAATCAGAGGTCGACTCCAGCGCTTCTGTGAATCCAGACGAGGAAATGATCGGCACTGATGCCCAGAATCTGTATGAGTCGGATCCAGGACCAGACGCAGAAGGTTCTGACCATAATGTAGACCCTCATTCCCAAACTGTAACTCCTGTTGGTGGAGACAATGAGGAAGACGATGATGAGACTCAAATACCTGATTGGAGCGACAACTTTAGTTTTTTGTCAGGGCAGGAACAGGTTGGCTCTGAGGACGACGGGTGTGATAACGCACAGGGTGATGATGATGAGGTTGGAGATCCCACTTACTGTCAACCCACAGTCAGCCAAGAGATGAGGTCAGCAGAGGAGGTGGAGGAAGATGCTAGTGACGACAAGGTCAGGTTGCGCCTTCCTGGACAGAGACGTAGTACTGGAAGCACGTCAACAACTGCATCCTCAAACACAACTCTGCCTCTCACCACAAGTCGTGGTGGCTCTTCAGGTCGCATGGGTGCTAAGCCTTGCATAGCCTGGGCATTTTTTCAGATCGATAAAGATGACCCAACTCGTGTTATCTGTAACATTTGTCAGCAAAAGCTAAGTAGAGGCCAAAAAATACATAGTTTGAGTACTTCATGCATGAACCGGCACATGGACATGAAGCATAAGTTGCAGTGGGAAGCTCAGTGTGCTACAATGCGGCCTAGCCGGCCGGGCCAACCACCATCTACCATATCTTGTGCATCCGCGGCCTCTTCATCCTCTGTGACTGGGGGGACAGCAGTCACACCTGTTTTGGGGCGCAGACCTGCCACCTCTTTACCCGCAACAGCCAGCGTGATTGGCAGGTCATCATTTTCTTTGGAGGTGGTAACACCAGCTGGTGTTGAGCGCTGTCCGACATCGATAGCACCACCTTTGGATCAAGGCAACCTAACATGTCCGCCTGCATCTTCCTCACAGACCGGCAGTTTGCCGGGGACACCCTTATCAACCCCGTCTAAGCACAATAGCCAGCCCTCGGTCGCTCAGATGTGGACAAGTAAAAGACCATTTCCTCCTAGCCATGAGAAAGCTAAGAGGTTGAATTTCACCATCTGCAAGCTCTTGGCTACAGAAATGCTGCCTTTCCGCCTTGTGGACACAGAAGATTTTCGAGACCTTATGTCCGTCGCAGTGCCCCAGTACCAGATGCCCAGTCGGCACTACTTCTCAAAGAAAGGTGTGCCTGCGCTCCACCAGCATGTCGCACACAACATCACCGCTTCTTTGAGAAACTCTGTGTGTGACAGGGTGCATTTCACCACAGACACTTGGACGAGTAGGCATGGAGAGGGGCGTTACATGTCGCTGACTGGGCACTGGGTAACTATGGTGACAGCAGGACAAGGGGCTTCTGTCCAAGTCTTGCCGTCCCAACGAGTTGTGCGTCAGTCCTCTTTATGTCAAAGTTCCTCCACTGCTTCTGCCTCCTCAACCTCCTCTCGGTCTTCCACCTGCACCCAAAGCCTGTCTGGTCATGCCACAAGCTTTCTAACTGCGCAGAAGGGATCCTGCACACCTCCTTACTATGCTGGCAGTAGGGCTCAACGTCATCAGGCGGTTTTTACTTTGAAATGTCTGGGAAATGTGAGTCACACAGCTGAGGAGTTGTGGTCAGCTCTGGAGAACCAATTTCATGAATGGTTGTCTCCACTGGACCTGAAACCAGGGAAGGCCGTGTGCGACAATGCTGCAAACCTGGGTGCGGCCCTTCGCCGGGGCAATGTCACACACGTGCCTTGTATGGCTCACGTGTTGAACCTGGTTGTCCAGCAATTTTTAGACCACTATCCCAGACTAGATGGCCTTCTGCAGAGGGCACGGTCGCTGTGTGCTCACTTCCGCCGTTCGCATCCCGCAGCTCAGCGACTTACCTCTCTACAGAAGTCGTTGGGCCTGCCACTTCACCGGCTAAAATGCGATGTGCCTACCCAGTGGAATTCAACTCTACACATGTTGCAGCGACTGTGGCAGCACCGACAAGCCCTGGTGCAATACGTTCTGACGTATAGCCTGGGCCAACGAGATCCAGAGGTGGGGCAAATCACGCTGGAGGAGTGGTCTCAGATCAGGGACCTATGCACCCTTCTGCACAGTTTTGAAATGGCGACGAAGATGTTTAGTGCTGACGATGCCATTATCAGCATTACTATTCCGGTGATTTACATGCTGGAGCACATGTTAAACAGAATTCGGAGTCAGGTGGTGGTACAAGAGGAGGTGGAGGAAGTAGAGGAGGAGGAGTTGTATGCGGAAGGGCTAACATCTGCAAGGTCCAGACGGTCGGCAGCACCAAGGCGGCAGGCATGTGAGGGTGGGGGAGATGGTTTTACCAGGGCGCATGGTAGCAGCCAAACTAGTGAGGAAGGTGCAGGAGCCCAGGAAGAAGTGGAGGACGAACTGATGGAAGACTCATCAGATGAGGGAGACCTTGATCACATTTCTGTTGTGCGAGGTTGGGGGGAGAGGACAGAGGAAGGAAGGATGATTGTTACCTCGCCACCAACACAACAGGGACTTGGTGCTCCTGGATGCGCAACACACATGAGTGCCTTCTTGCTGCACTACCTGCAACATGACCCTCGAATTGTGACAATTAGAAATAATCCTGACTACTGGGTTGCCACACTGTTAGATCCCCGGTACAAAAGTAAATTTGCAGAAATTATTCCTGCCATAGAAAGGGATGCACGCATGCAGGAGTATCAGCAGAGACTGTTGCAGAAACTTACATGTGCTTTTCCACAAAATACCAGTGGTGCACGTAGTGAATCTCACAGTTCCAACTTGCCAACCGTGGGACCGTCAAGTGTTCAGCACTCAAACCGTAACAGAACCACAGTATCTGCTGGTAACATCAATTTTGCGGAATCATTTCACCACTTTTTTAGCCCATCCTTTGCAAGGCCACAGGAGACAAGAAGTCTGACACATAGTCAACGCCTAGAGACGATGGTACAGGAGTATCTCCAAGTAAACATTGAAGCCATGACTGTGTCACTGGACCCTTGCTCTTTTTGGGCTTCCAATGTGGATAAATGGCCGGAGCTAGCCACTTACGCCTTGGAGATCTTGTCATGCCCCGCAGCCAGCGTTCTGTCTGAACGTGTGTTCAGCGCTGCTGGTGGTCTGCTGACAGATAAGCGCACGCGGCTCTGCACTGATAATGTAGACAGACTCACGTTCATAAAGATGAACAAATCATGGATCCAAAATGACTTTTCTACCCCTGTGTCATCCTGTGGAGAGTAAAAGCTTGATGATTGGTTAAAATCACCCTACCAACCGTTTTAAGCTTTCAAATTACTAATCATGTTTATCTGTATCTTGGCTGGAAAATAATTTGGGCTTTGTAGCAGTGTGCAGCACTGATTCTATTAGGCCATCTATAATAAGCTCCACCAGATTTAAAATTACTAATCATGTTTATCTGTATCTTGACTGGAAAATAATTTGGGCTTTGTAGCAGTGTGCAGCACTGATCCTATTAGGCCATCTATACTAAGCTCCACCAGATTTAAAATTAATAATAATTTTTAGCTGCATCTAGCCCGGAAAATAATTTTGGGGCTCCGAGATGCGCAAGACACATAAGTGCCTTCTTGCTGCACTACCTGCAACATGACCCTCATATTGTCAGAATTCGAAGTATTCATAACTACTGGGTTGCCACACTCTTAGATCCCCCAAACTTTTCGATCAACCTTTTCATTTTAATAAAGACCAAAAAAATGGTCATTTTTGAAATTATAATCATTAGCAGGTTATTAGAAACTGAAATCAAACAGTTTTCAACTCAAAACTTTATTCTAGGTGATGTTACATTTTCACATAGGACCCCTTGTTCGAAAGGAGCTTCTGAACTCTCTCGTCCATTGAATTTGTCAGGTTTTGGATGGTTTCTGCTTCAATTGTTTTGCATGAGGACAGAATACCCTCCCAGAGCTGTTGCTTAGATGTGAACTGCCTCCCGCCATCATAGACACTACTTTTGATGATGCTCCAGAGGTTCTGAATGGGGTAGAGGTCAGGGGAGCATGGGGGTCACACCATAAGTTTGTCCCCTTTTATGCCCATATCAGCCAGAGATGCAGATGTTTTATGTGCAGCATGAGATGGTGCATTATCATGTAAAAAAATGATCTTGCTGTGAAATACACGGTTCTTCTTCTTGAACCATGGCAGGAAGTGCTGTTTGAGAAAATCCACATACATTATGGAGTACATCTTTAGCGCCTTCAGGGATCCTAAAGGGGCCGACAATCTCTCTCCCCATGATTCCAGCCCAAAACATTACTCCACCTCCTCCTTGTTGGCGCTGTAGCCGTGTTTGCGTGGGGTGTCCATCAACCAGCCATCCTCCACTCCATCCATCTGGACCATCGAGTGCTGCACGGCACTCATCCGTGAACAAAACAGTTTTGAAATCAGTGTTCATGTAATGTTTGGCCCACTGGAGCCGTTTCTGCTTGTGTGAAGTGGATAGAGGAGGTCGACAGGATGGCGTATGCACAGCTGCAAACCTCTGAAGGACCCTGCATCTTGTTGTTCGGGGGACGTTGGAGGCACCAGCAGCTTCAAAAACTTGTCTGCTGCTATGACAAGGCTTTTTTGCCGCTGCTCTTTTAACCTGACGTAATTGCCTGTAGGAAAGAGTCCTCAATTTGCCCTTATCAGCACGCACACGTGTGTACTGTGAATCAGCTACATACTTCTTGATTGCCAAGACACTTCATCCTGATCATCGCACAATGTTGATTGTAGTCATGCCTTGACCTAAACACTCCACAATTTGTTGCTTCTCAGCAGCCGACACATCCTTTTTCTTTCCCATTTTGGAAGAAAATGAAGGCTGCTTAATAATGTGAGACAGCCTTCTTAAGTAGTCTTGCCTTTCATTGGACACACCTGCCAAACTAATTAGCACAGGTGTCTGCAATTGCTTACAGTGATATAAAGAGCCCTGACACACATCACCATCAATGAGTTTAACTGACATGCAAACAAATTCTTCCCTTATCACTCCTAAACACTTTTTGCATAATAATTTGGAACGCAGTGTACATGTGCTTTTCCACAAAACACCAGTGGTTCACGTAGTGAATCTTACAGTTCTAACTTGCCAACCGTGGTCTGTATGGAGTTGTTCAATAAAGGGCCCAAAATTAAGATAACATAGATGGGAGAGGTCTCTATGAATAGGAATTCCTAAGTATTTGATACCCTGTGAGGGCCAGGCAAAGGGAA
Source organism: Phyllobates terribilis (assembly GCF_046119375.1). Taxonomy (NCBI): domain Eukaryota; kingdom Metazoa; phylum Chordata; class Amphibia; order Anura; family Dendrobatidae; genus Phyllobates; species Phyllobates terribilis. Next base: position 910,040,335 of record NW_027362763.1, on the reverse strand, counting down.
AGTTGGACTGGATGGAATCCTATATGGATTTGGGGAGGGAGACATCGAGGGCCTCAGACTTCGCTGCATTGATTTTAAAATTTGACCATGTAACAAAGTGATCTATTTCAGCCATAACAGCATGGATGGATATATGTGATTGAGTGATATATACTAGGACATCATCAGCAAATAGAGAGCACTTGTACTCGGTGCCTCCCACCTCAATCCACCTAATATTGGGGTTATGGCGAATTGATGAGAGCAGGTGCTCTGTCACTAGGATGTATAAGAGAGGGGACAGAGGACATCCCTGCCTTGTCCCATTGGTGATTGTGAAAGGTGATGAAAATGTTCTGATGCACCCCCTGGGTCTTGGGACACCCGGAGCCGGACCCTTTTTGGTGGATGCTGGTGGTTGTAGTCTTCGTGGCGGCGACCCGGTTCCGTGGCTCAGGGTGGTCAAACCATTGGCGGAACTATTTATGTGATTTTGATGTTTAAATGTCCGACTACGCCACCCGTGGATTGCGGTCAGAGTGAACCGCCGCTGCAGGGCAGACCGCTGAGGCTGGTGTTGTGGGTGCAGCAGAGCGTAGCATAACTCCCCACGGGAGGAGTATAGCCTCAGGGCAGTGTATGCGGAGGATGGGGGTGATGGTGCAGGGCAGCAGCAGTAACGACACGGAGTCAGTGATGCAGTCCAGGGCTTTTACTCACAGTTCTTATTATCCAGACCACGTCTGCAGGTAACGGCTGCCCACGTCGTGCTGTGCTCACCAGGTGAGGGGCTCAGACAACTCCCAGATAACTTTGGAGCGCTTCACAGGACCCCCTTTGTGTGTCCTTTGTCTGGCCTTTCTTACCAACCCTTCAGTCCGGCTGCCACGGGCCTCCTCTTGGTAAACTTGGCGCCAGTTTCCCTGACCCTATGTGGTGCCTCCTAGCGGGTGTAGCGAGGGGCTGCGCCACATAAAATGTCACAGCCTCCAGTTTCTAGCTGAGGGTCATTTCCTGCCTCCACTAGTTTCGGGGACCGGTCTCCCCCTTTGGCCTGACCCCTCCACGCAGGTGGATTCGGGCGTGCGGTGGCGACTCACCCGTCTGCACTCCTGGGATCCCTTCATTCCTCGTTCCTGGAGCCTTCTCCGCTCCTCTTCCTTCCTTCTCCCTCTTCCAGGCCTGGGCCTCTGTTACTATGCCCGCCTCCGGAGCAGAGCTCATGCAGAGCCCCTGCTCCCTGCCACTTCTGCTCAGACTTCTCTGCACTGAACTAAGATGGTGCCCACCTTTTATACTCCCTTCTCAATGCACCCAGGAACTGCTTCCTCCCTGCTTCTGCACTACCGGTTTCCCCTTCCTCAGTGTTCCCTCCCCCCACTCCAGCCAGGGACAGGGACTGTCGTGCCCATCTCAGAGGCATATTGGTCGCCCTGCCCCACGGCAATGTGGTGTAATGCATGCAGGTGTTGGGTCCTGATCCACACTCCATCCTTACCTGAGAGTGAGATATCACACCTCTGGGTGAGGTGCAATACCTCTGTAGCAACCGAGCCCTCAGGGTGCTACAGTTCCATTTATCTTCAGCCTAGGTGACGTATTGTGATACAGGGCCGTGATTTTGGCTATAAAAGGGTCCCCTAGACCCCTACCCCAAGCTTTTTAAGAGAATCATATATGGCGTGCCAGGAGACTCTATGGAATGCTTTCTCAGCATCCAACGAGAGTATCTAATTACAAATTTTTAACTGCATCTAGCCCAGGAAATACTTTGTGCCTAGTAGCAGTGTCTGCTAGTCAGAGGATTATCCCGGCTGTTAAGCAAGCTACACCACCTGTAGTTTGGACACTTAATTTTTTCAAAGGAAATGCTTTGGGACCACGGGATACTCAGTGAAGAGCATCAGGAGGCACCCCAAGGCATAGGGGCTGGGACTGGCAGTAGGATGCCTTGCGGTGGACAGCCGAGCTCGATCCTTATAAAAGCTTTTTAACTGCAGCAGCTTTAGTGGACGCTACTGGAGCTGGAATTACGCGGCTGCTGGCATGAGACTTGCCCTCCAATAGATCCTTGTAAATGGATTTAAAGTGTATTCATTCAAATTAGAGAGACAATTTAAATTAAAAAGCTTAGAGCTGCCTTCACCACAGGGGGGCTCGCTCGACCCACCAGCGGACAGGCACCAGTATTGGGAGAGGGGGGCTGGCCGTCAGGGTTCACCGCGGCTCTGGCACAAACCCGGCGACACGGAGGTGGCACGGGCAGGAGCGGACTGAAAGTGTCGGCTTCTCACTTTTTGGATTTTAGAAGGGCATGACATGCCTATATCTGTGTCTCCCCCTCCTTTTACTCCTCCACCTCTTTTCTTTTCGCATGACTATATGTACTTGTCACTTTTCCATGTGTTAGTTGTGTCTTCTGAGCAGTTTGTCAGCTTTTGGACTCCTTTGAAGGTTTTTTCTACGTGTTTCTATGTGTTTTTGTTTGCCTGCCATTGGTTTTAACGGTGTTCAAAGGTGTTCGACGAACAGTTCGACGAACAGCTCGGCGAACACACGGGTGTTCGACGAACCGAACCGAACTCGAACACTACGGGGGTGGCTCAACACTAGTGGAAACCCCCCACAAGTGACACCATTTTTGGAAACTAGACTCCTCAGGGAACTTATCTGGATGTGTGGTGAGCACCTTCGACCTACAAGTGCTTCACAGAAGTTAATAACGTGACATTGTGAAAATAAAAAAATCTCATTTTTCCCACAAAAATGTTTTTTTTAGCCCCAAATATCTTATTTTCAAAGTGGTAACAGGAGAAAATGGACTCTAAAATTTGTTGTGCAATTTCTCCTGAGCACGCATATACCCCATATGTGGGGGTTAACTGTTGTTTGGGTTCACGGCAGGGCTCAGGAAGGAAGGAGTGATATTTTGGACCTCAGACTTTGATGGAATGGTCTGCATATGTCATATAGTGTTTTCAGAGCCCATGATGTGCCTAAACAGTGGGAAACCCCCACAAGTGACTTAATTGGCATCCACAATGTCTTCATCTGCCTCATTATAGGGAATCTTCCGCCTGGGGTTCCATTTGAATCACTTATTTCAGAGATTTACATGGAAACCCAGGGGTTTGCGATCAGCGCAGAACACAGGATAAATGTGAGCTGAGCCACACTGCGATCTTTGGGAGGCAGAATAAACAAATCAGCAGCAGGTGAAGAATTGGTTTTATTTATTTTTTAAGCCGTTCTTCATATGGTATAAGTGATTAGACGACTTTATTCTTCGGGTCGGGGCGATTACACCGATACCAGATTTATATTGGGTTTTTATGTTAGGCTGCTGTCACACACTAAAAAACGTTTTTTTTTTCAAAAATTTGTTTTTGCTTTGCCATATTTTGAGAGCTATAATTTTTCCACATTTCGACCGACAGAATCATGTAAGGGCTTGTTTTTTGTGGAACAAGTTGACATTTTTATTGGTACCAATTTCGGGCACGTGTCACTTTTTTATCGCTTTTTATTCCAATTTTTGGGAGGCAGAATAAAAAAACAACAGTTCAGGAATTTTTTTTTTTTTTTATGCCATTCCATGTGTGGTAAAATTAATAAAACAGCTTTATTCTTCGGGTCAGTAAAATTACAGCGATACCACATTTTTATCTTTTTTTATGTTTTGGCGCTTTTATATAATAAAAACTAATATATTGAAAAAATAATTTTTTGCATCGCTTTATTCTAAGAGTTATAACTTTTTTATTTTTTGGCTGATGGAGCTGTATGGCAGCTTGTTTTTTTGTGGGACAAGATGACGATTTCAGCTGTATCATTTTAATTTACATTCGTCTTTATGATCACGTCTTATCCCTTTTTGTTTTTGTTCGGCAGTATGATGATAAATCATTGATTTTTGCTTCGTTTTTTAGTTTTATTTTTTAGCGTGTTCACTAAAGAGGTTAACTAGAGGGACAGGTTTAGTTCTGGACACAATGATACCAAATATGTGTAATTTTATTGTTTCTTTTTTTCACATTATTTATTTATGGGTACAATATATATATATATATATATATATATATATACACTATGTGCAGAATTATGCATCTTTGTAATGAGGAGGGGTGTTGACTAATGACATCAACACCCTATATAAGGTGAGCTTAATTATTATGCAACTTCCTTTCCTTTGGCAAAATGGATCAGAAGAGAGATTTGACGGGCTCTGAAAAGTCCAAAATTGTGAGATGTCTTGCAGAGGGATGCAGCAGTTTTGAAATTTCCAAACTTTTGAAGTGTGATCACCGAACAGCCAACAGGGTCACAAGAAGCGTGTTGGCCAAAAAAGGCGCAAAATAACTGCCCATAAATTGAGGAAAATCAAGCGTGAAGCTGCCAAGATGCCATTCGCCACCAGTTTTGCCATATTTCAGAGCTGCAACATTACTGAAGTATCAAAAAGCACAAGGTGTGCGATACTCAGGGACATGGCCAAGGTAAGGAAGGCTGAAAAACGACCACCTTTGAACAAGAAACATAAGATAAAAGGTCAAGAATGGGCCAAGAAATATCTTAAGACTGATTTTTCAAAAGTTTTATGGACTGATGAAATGAGAGTGACTCTTGATGGGCCAGATGGATGGGCCAGAGGCTGGATCAGTAAAGAGCAGAGAACTCCACTCAGACTCAGACGGCAGCAAGGTGGAGGTGGGGTACTCGTATGGGTTGGTATCATCAAAGATGAACTTGTGGGACCTTTTCGGGTTGAGGATGGAGTGAAGCTCAACTCCCAGACCTACTGACAGTTTCTGGAAGACAACTTCTTCAAGCAGTGGTACAGGAAAAAGTCGGTATCGTTCAAGAAAAACATGATTTTCATGCAGGACAATGCTCCATCACATGCATCCAACTACTCCACAGCGTGGCTGGCCAGTAAAGGTCTAAAAGAAGAAAAATTAATGACTTGGCCCCCCCTGTTCACCTGATCTGAACCCCATAGAGAACCTGTGGTCCATCATAAAATGTGACATCTACAGGGAGGGAAAACAGTACACCTCTCGGAACAGTGTCTTGGAGGCTGTGGTGGCTGCTGCACGCAATGTTGATAACAGAAAACAGATCAAGCAACTGACAGAATCTATGGATGGAAGGCTGTTGAGTGTCATCATAAAGAAAGGTGGCTATATTGATCACTAATTTTTTTGGTTTTTGTTTTTGCATGTCAGAAATGTTTATTTCTAATTTTTGTGCACTGATATTGGTTTACCTGGTGAAAATAAACAAGTGAGATGGGATTATATTTGTTTTTTATTAAGTTGCCTAATAATTCTGCACAGTAATAGTTACCTGCACAAACAGATATCCTCCTAAGATCGCAAAATCTAAAAAAAACACCACTCAAACTTGCAAAAATATTAAGCTTGGATATTTATGAGTCTTTTGGGTTGATTGAGAACATAGTTGTTGATCAATAATAAAAATAATCCTCTAAAATACAACTTGCTTAATAATTCTGCACACAGTGTATATATATATATAATTTTGAGATTGTTAAAAAAATATTTTTACAACTTTTTTTCACTTTTTTACTTTGTCCCGCTATGGGACTTTCACTTTCTACAGTCTGAACGCTGCTATAAGGCATAGCAGTGCAGGATCACTGCTATGCCTTATAGCTGTCAGCACTGCATACATGATCTAACTACCTTGCTAGTGCCTGGTGACCTGGATGTCATCATGATGACATTGAGTCACCATTGCAATGATCAGGACCCTGTGATGACGTCGCGGGGTCTCCGATCCAAGGGCTTCTGTCCCTCTGCTCGCTCGCATTTAGGGGGTTAAAGTGTCAGGAGTGGTGTGGACACCGCTCCTAATACTGAGTGCCGAGTGTCAGCTTTCAGAATCAGCTGACACCCGGCTGCGATCACTCACGCACAGCCTCTGTGCATGCGCGATCGCTGAGACTTATCCATACGTCCCTGGTCAATAAGTATCAGGTCACAGGTACGTATGGATACGTCTCACATCAGAAAGGGGTTAAAGCACCAAAGTTCGGGTCCCTATTGATTTCTATTGGGTTCGTGGTCAAGTTCGGATGCCGAACCGAACTTTGAACTACAGTTCGGCATGGCAAACTAGACGAACTCAAACATCCACAGTTTGGCTCATACTTAGTCATCAGGTCAAAAATGTCAATTTTTTGCTCTTGTTTTCTCCCCACTGCTCCCCTAAGTATTACAATCTTTTTTTATTTTTTTTTTAAATCTCCATATGATTCCAGAGCTATCAGCCTTTTTATTTAGTGCTAGTTTGAATGGCCTTTTCCAAGGGGGTGGTGCTCACAGGGTAATAATGCACAGCAGCCTAAAGACACGACCCCAGAGAATCCTGTGAGTATCACTCCTTTGGTAAAGAACATAAAATTTTGTACTAAATAAAACGACTGATATTTCTGGAAACGTATAGTGAATTTAAAAAACAAAAAAAGACAAAAAAATGTAATACTCGAGTGAGCAGCTGGAATAAAATAAGAACAAAAACAACTATTGACCTAGTTTCAGGCTCTTTTAAAAACTGTGCCAAATCATACATGAAATTATAAAAATATTATTCATTTACAAAAAGTATTAAACATAGAAATTATGAATTATATAAAAATGGTGGTGTAATAAACAGAAAACATTTTCTGGAGTTTTATTGTTTTATTAATATTATTGTTTTTTTCCAGGTCAAAAGACAAGGACATTTAAAGGAGTTGTCAAAGACACATAAAAATTCCTCTAAAAGTAATCAACGGTGTAATATAATAAATTAACCTATACTTATTAGGTTGAACAGTGCTCACCTCTCTGTTGCTGTATGCTGGCACCAGAAGTTATGGCGTCTCTTTCTTTGGGCGTCTGAACACTGAGGCCTGTCATAGGCTGATGTCTGGAAAGACACATCATTGACTGTGCTTTTCATGATGTCCTATTCCAATCGCCTGACTGCTGCAGCCAATCACTAGCTTTGGTAGTAAGGTAACCAAAGACTGGAATGTAAATTCCTTTTTGGATTAAAAATGTCTGCCTGTACCAAACAGGATGGTCAGAGCCAAGTCGGACATGTGACCACTGCAACTAACAGAAGTTACAAACTTGCAGGTGACCCAGCAGCGCTAGAACAGGGAACCGTAAGGTGAGTATATCTTTAGTTTAGGATATTATACGTGTTTCTTTTTATTACAAGGGCAGAAACCCCCTTTAACGCTCGAGAGTCAATTTAAAATAAAAAAGTTTTCTACTGTCCTAGAGTTAAAAAATGACTTTATGCTATTTTACACCAACTCTGTTCCCTTTCTGTACTCATCAATGCAAGCCTTATAGTCTGCAGCCAGAAGTTTACATTTAAGTAAAATATGTGAAGAATCTAAACTCTGCCTCTGATCATCCATGCAGTGTATTCCAGGTCTTTGAAGGTATGTTCACAGTAAATTTGGCAAATCAACATACAAAGTAAATAGTTTTGTTATTAAATCCAAAGTAGGTTATCATCAGCCTTATCAGATTCTCAAACATGCATCATATTTCTTAAAAGAACAATAAGCAGAAGACTAAAGAAATACGCATGTAAGAACCTCACACTAAATGAATAAAACATTATGTGGCATCCCTTGGGATATAGAATACGTAAGTAGTTTTCTGCTGCTGAACTGTCCTCATTATATTATACATTTTCCAGTTTATATTAGTGTTTAAAGGCAAATGTTTTTAGAAAGTAATGGAAATCAATTAAAATTTTTTATTAAAACTAAACATTTTCCTTTTTTCCTGTGTTCTTCCGGCTGTCATTAGACAACAAAAATTGCATTTACATGATATTGGCTGTTATTAGTGATGAGCAAGCACTAAAATGCTTGGGTACTCGTTGTTCGAGTTGAGCAAATTGGAATGCTTGAGTGCTCGGTCCGAGTAACGAGCCCAATGTAAGTCTATGGGAAACTCAAGCTCCCCCGGCGGTCTGCAGAGGGCCTAAAATTGCCCAAATCGATGGGAACAGTGCTAAAATAACATGGGAACAGCATGGGAAAGACTCCTGTAAGCACTTCTGGCTCCCAGGTCACTGCTGTCAACAACGTTGTCAGAGGTATTACGCCACTTTTACAGACTCACAATAAAACATACAAAAACAAAATGGATTTTCCTGGGAAATATGTTAAGGAACATCCTTTCCAGGGTAATGACTTATATATAAGGCAAAATGTATAACCAAAAACAAAAATGCTCCTTCACACCTTGGGCTATGTTCACACGCAGCATTTTTGATGCGTTTTTGCACTTTTGCTTTGCTTTCAACCAAGACAAATGCATTTACCGGGAAATGTCATTTTAACATTTTATAACCTTATCTTGCCATGTGGTGTGTGACACATCATCAGACATATCGTGTTTCATTTATGATGGAGGGACTCTGAAAGTCACAAAGACTATTTTTTATAGGGCCATCAGGCGGCCCTTACTATTATTAAAGGGCCAGCAGTCGGCTATGCTTTGTTGTTCCCATTATTAACGAGTGTGTCTCCTATACTGTTATTGCGTATGCAGTGACTGCAACGGCAGCCAAAAATTTGGAGGAACTCTAATGCCCCTTGAAAGAGACATAGAGGTCAGAGGGTCTCCTGCAAAAAATGCTCCCATTATTAGGAAGTGTCTCTCCCATACTGTTTGCCTATGCAGTGAAGCAACGGCTGCCAAAAATTTGGAGGAATTCCAATGCCCCATGCAAGAGACGTAGAGGTTGAAGGGCCTCCTGAAAACAATGTTCCCAGTATTATGAAGTGTGTCTCCCATACTGTTTGCCTATGCAGTGAAGAAACGGCTGCCAAAAATTTGGAGAAACTCCAATGCCCCTTGCAAGAGACGTAGATAGGTTGATATGGTACATATAGTGGTGATATGGGGGTGGAGGATGAGGATGCGGTGAAGGAGGAGGACAAGAGCAAATAGACAAAATAAGTAAGCGGATACCCATGTCTGGGTGTGAAGACAGAGGTGCATGGGAATAGAGTTAGACCTCCCAAAAAAAAAGACACTGTATTTGAGTTTATGTTACACTGCTATCATTCGGTGGTGTTGAGAAGTCTGGCCCAAACCAGCCCTTGTTCATTTTTAAAAGAGTCAGCCTATCAGCATTTTCAGTTAATAGGATGCGCCTATCGGTTATAGTTCCACCAGCGGCACTAAAAACCCGCTCTGACAAAACACTAGCAGCAGGGCAGGCCAGGACCTCCAAGGCAAAGAGAGCCAGTTCATGCCACATGTCCAGCTTGGATACTCAATATTTATAAGGCACAGAGGATTCACGGAGGACGTTGGTACGGTGGGCAAGATACTCCCTCACCATCTTCCGAAAATTTTCCTTCCTTGAGAGAATACCACACGCCTTAGGGCCTGTGTGATGGAAGGGTCGGAGAAAACTGTCCCAGAACTTTGACAGTGTTACCCTGCCTCTGCTGGATTGCATTTGTGTCTCTCTTGCCTGTACTCTTTGGTTATCCAACAAACTGTGACCTCTGCCGTCAGCGTTTTCAGATGGGAATTTTTTAAATAATTCCGCAACAAGGGCCTTCTCGTGCTGCTCCATTTGATTAGGCCTGTCCTGCGCGGGAATAAGAGACAGAAAGTTCTCCTTTTAGTGTGGGTCTAGAAGTGTCACCAACCAGTAATAACTGTCAGCCAAAATTTGGACAACGCGAGGGTCACAGGAAAGGCAGTATAACATAAACTCAGCCATGTGTGCCAGACTGCAAAGAGGCAAGACTTCCGAGTCCTCACCAAGAGGACGACTGACCATGCTCTCCTCCTCATCCTCCTCATCGTCCTCCTCTTCCTCCTCCTCCCTGTCCTTAGGCCATCCACGCTGAACAGACGGTATGACAGTTGTGCAGGTAGTACCATCTATAGAGCAAAGTATAGAGAAACTAGCTCCTGTTCTTCCTTCTCCTTCTCCTCCTCATTGTCACCCGATCCACATTGGGATGAGATGAGGCTGGGCTGTGTGGAATCACCCTGTATGGTTCCTTGCTCCATGTCATCATGCTCTGCCTGCAATGCATCTTCTTTAATTATGAGCAGAGAGCGTTTCCGATGACAGAGAAGCGGGATGGTGTTGCTAATTATGGCGTCCTCGCCACTCACCATCTTGGTGGAGTTCTCAAAGTTTTGGAGAATGGTACAAATGTCTGACATCCGTGTCCACTCCGGAGGTTTTATGTGTGGAGTCTGACCTGAAGACCGACAGCTTTGTTGATGCTGGTAGTCAACAACTGCCCTCTTCTGCTCACAAATCCTTCCCAACATCTGCAATGTACACTGTGTGCAGAATTATTAGGCAAGTTGTATTTTAGAGGATTATTTTTATTATTGATCAACAATCAACCCAAAAGACTCATAAATATCCAAGCTTAATATTTTTGGAAGTTGGAGTGTTTTTTTTTTAGATTTGGCTATCTTAGGAGGATATCTGTTTGTGCAGGTAACTATTACTGTGCAGAACTATTAGCCAACTTAATAAAAACCAAATATAATCCCATCTCACTTGTTTATTTTCACCAGGTAAACCAATATCAGTGCACAAAATTTAGAAATAAACATTTCTGAAATGCAAAAACAAAAACCTCAAAAATTAGTGATCAGTATAGCCACCTTTCTTTATTATGACACTCAACAACCTTCCATACATAGATTCTGTCAGTTGCTTGATCTGTTTTCGATCAACATTGTGTGCAGCAGCCACCACAGCCTCCCAGACACTGTTCCGAGAGGTGTACTGTTTTCTCTCCCTGTAGATCTCACATTTTATGATGGACTACAGGTTCTCTATGGGGTTCAGATCAGGTGAGCAAGGGGGCCATGTCATTATTTTTTCTTCTTTTAGACCTTTACTGGCCAGCCACGCTGTGGAGTAGTTGGATGCATGTGATGGAGCATTGTCCTGCATGAAAATCATGTTTTTCTTGAACGATACCGACTTCTTCCTGTACAACTGTCTTCCAGAAATTGGCAGTAGGTCTGGGAGTTGAGCTTCACTCCATTCTCAACCTGAAAAGGCCCCAAAAGTTCATCTTTGATGATACCAGCCCATACCAGTACCCACCTCCACCTTGCTGCTGTCTGAGTCTGAGTGGAGCTCTCTGCCCTTTACTGATCCAACCTCTGGCCCATCCAACTGGCCCATCAAGAGTCACTCTCGTTTCATCAGTCCATAAAACCTTTGAAAAATCAGTCTTAAGATATTTCTTGGCCCATTCTTGACGTTTTATCTTATGTTTCTTGTTCAAAGGTGGTCATTTTTCAGCCTTCCTTACCTTGGCCATGTGCCTGAGTATCGCACACCTTATGCTTTTTGATACTCCAGTAATGTTGCAGCTCTGAAATATGGCAAAACTGGTGGCAAATGGCATCTTGGCAGCTTCACGCTTGATTTTCCTCAATTTATGGGCAGTTATTTTGTGCCTTTTTTGGCCAACACTCTTTTTGCGACCCTGTTGGCTATTTACCATGAAACGCTTGATTGTTCGGTGATCACGCTTCAAAAGTTTGGAAATTTCAAGACTGCTACATCCCTCTGCAAGATATCTCACAATTTTGGACTTTTCAGAGCCCATCAAATCTCTCTTCTGACCCATTTTGCCAAAGGAAAGGAAGTTGCCTAATAATTAAGCACACCTTATATAGGGTGTTGATGTCATTAGTCAACACCCCTCCTCATTACAGAGATGCACATCACCAGATTTACTTAATTGGTAGTTGGCTCTCAAGCCTATGCAGCTTGGAGTAGGACAACATGTATAAAAAGTATCATGTGATCAAAATACTCATTAGTATAATAATTCTGCACACAGTGTAGAGTTCCAACTCGTGGGGACATCGCAACCCAGTTGGTGAGCTGGAAGCTGCAAATGCTGATGAAGCACGGCAAGGGCGGCGGAAGCTGTAGCTGACTTTCTAAAATGGGCACACAGTCGGCGTACTTTAACAAGAGGATCGGACAGATCCGGATAGGTTTTGAGAAACCGGTGAGCCACGAGGTTAAGCACATGGGCCAGGCATGGTACATGTGTGATCTCGCCTCGCCTCAGAGCTGCCCCCAGGTCCCAGCCATTGTCACACACGAACATGCCTGGCTGTAGGGTCAGCAGTGTCAGCCACAGATCTGCCTGCTCTTTCAGAGCTGTCCACAACTCTTCAGCATTGTGCGGTTTGTCACATAAGCATATTACCTTCAGCATAGCCTGCTGCTACTTGGCCGAGGCAGTGCTGCAGTTCTTCCAGGTTGCAACTGATGTGGTTGTTTCGGAGATGGAGGCTGAAGAGGAGTTGGTGCAGGAGCTGTAGAATGTGGGGGCAACCCTGGTTGACCCAGGGCCCACAATCCTTGGCCTCTGGAGGACATGTTTCGTCCCAACATCCGATTGAGTCCTAGCTTCCACTTTATTAACCCAGTGTGCCATCAGCGAGATGTACTGTCCCTGCCCACAAGCACTTGTCCACCAGTCAGTGGTTGGGTGGACTTTCCCAGTAACTGCGTTGTTCAGGGCATGTCTAATGTTGTGGGACACATGCTTGTGTAATGCGGGGATGGCACACAGGGAGAAATAGTGGCGGCTAGGGACCGAGTACCGAGGGATGGCCGCTGCCATCAGGTTGCCGAAAGCTTCCATCTCCACAAGCCTAAAAGGCAACATTTTGAGTGCAAGCATTCGCGAAATGTGTGAGTTTAGTAGTGTGGCCTGTGGGGCGTTGACTGCGTATTTGCGCTTGCGTTCCAAGGACTGGGGTAGAGACAACTGGGACAAGGACGTGGACTTGCTTGCTGATGGTGCTGTTTGAGAGTGTGCAATGACAGGTGCAGGGCGGGAAGCATCTTGGCATGCGCCATGGACAGAGCATTGGTGTGCACGCACAACAGAGGATTGGCGTGCATGCACAACAACGGAACAAGCAGTGGTGTCACACGCAGATACTGTTGCTGGACCCTGGGGTTCGGCCCACTTATTCAGGTGCTTTGCTGCCATGTGCCTGATCATGCTGGTGGTGGTCAGGCTGCTAGTTTTGCTATCCATGCTGATGCTTGCTTGGCAGGTGGTGCAAATGGCCTTTTGGGGTTATCTGCAGAGTCTTTAAAAAATAACCAAACTCGGGAAGACCTAACAGTTGTACTGGCAACTTCCGTCGTGTTGGTGTTACGAGGAATGCTTTCCCACCTTGTGTCTGTGGCCACCACACTGCTTCTTCCTGCCTGTTGTGGTGCTATGCCTCCCTCCCCCTGTGTGCTGCTGTCCTCGCTCTGTATGTTCCCCTGCCAGGTTGGGTCAGTTACTATATCATCCACCAACTTGTCTTCCACTTCCGCACACTGGTCCTCTTCTTGACTTTCTGGCAATTGTGTCTCATCATCATCATCCACCTTTTGTGACAGTAATTGCACCTTCCCACTGTCACCTTCTTGTGATCGTGGCTGCTCCAATATTTGGGCATCGCGACACACGTTCTCCTCTTGAATCGCTTGAAAGTGGCTGGGCGAGAGGCCCGAATCTACAAATGGAAAGTGAACAGCTCTTCTGAGTGTCCAAGTGTGGGATCAGTTGTCTTCGGGCACTCGGCATGGTGGAAGGAAGGAGGATCAGGGTGAGGAATATGCGGTCCAGACTCACGGCTACTGAGACTTGACCGTGTGGAAGACAGGGTGATGGTGGTGGTGGCTAAGTAACTGGAAGCATTATCTGCTATCCAACCATTAACCTTTTGACGCTGCTCTGTGTTCAATAGTGGTTTTCTGCGGTCCCCTAGTAATTGGGACAGGAAGGTTGAGCAACAAGATGTAGGTGTTTGTTGTGGCACAATTTCAGCTTGCCCACGGCCACATCCTCTGCATGCACCATCACCATCACGTCCACTTCCCCGTCCCTTGCCACACTCCTTGCCCATTTTTAATGGAGGACAATATTTTCCACGTTCACGAGAAATGGCTGATTTTGGAACGTAGTTATATGTGATATGTCTGACAGAGAACCACAATTTTAAATAGCAGGCCAGTAATTTGCTAATACTATTTTTCACAGACACCTAGTGTGAATTGCTTGACCGACACACTGCAATGGAATGGAAAAGGAGGCCAATATTTTCCACGTTCAGTTTAAATTTTTGGATTTTTATCGCTAAAATATGGAACAGATCTTGCTTTATTCTGCAGTGAGAACAAGCAAATGGAGCAGAAAAATGGTGTACTCTGGATTGCTTTTTAAGCAAATAACCAGGATTAAGATAAAAAAAAAAATTTCCCTGGCCCCTGATATCTGGGGCTATGTCTACAAATATCTGTAAGAACAGTAGCAGCAGCAGCAGCAGGAACGTTCAATGGGCCCTATTGCACTATATGCACTGCAGTCTGCCACATACACTGAATTCCTGCTATCACCACTGAATATATGCAGCTGGATTAGTCCTCGGAAGGACTGTTAGTTCAGTTGGATAATATATATATATATATTGTGGAATACCTATGCTAACTATGAAGAAACAAATCTCTCCCTGATGCAGCAGCAGCTCTCTCTGCTGTGCCTGATTCCGGAGTATACTGTGACGAGCATGGCGGCACCCGGTCTTATATACACCTGATGATGCTGTGCGGCCAGCCAATCACTGTAATGCCCACAACCAACATGGCTACGGCATTACAGTGCATGGCAGGCAATCCCTGCATGTTCATTGGCTCTCTAAAGAGAGCCAAACATGCAGGGAGGTGACCCAAGTTCCCGCCCGAGCAACGCAGAAATACTCGCCGAGCCCGTCGAGCACAGTGATGCTCTGACGAGTTCCGAGCAGCGGCGAGCACTTTCGCTCATCACTAGTTGTTATCTTTGAATTTGCTTCAAGAACTTTATTGTTTTATTAAGGTAGGCAAACAGTCGGGCTTGGAATGTCCCACGAGGAAATAGGTGAATCCCCCAGTGGACCTGTGTCTAGGAATGAGCTCCCTATATAAGCAGCAGTTGGCACAATATACTTGATTCACTATGTACACACTAGTGATGAGCGAATATGTTCGAAAAATGATCGCCAATTTCAAATTCGGCACGATTATGGCACATTCAGATTCGTGATCGGACACACAAGCATTTTTTTCTTAAAATCAGCTCAATTTGGTAAAAAGTTGGTAAAAGTTTGGGAATTTATTTCATTGCCACTAAAGTATTTTTAGTACTTTGGCTAGAATAGTGATGGTGTTTGATGAGTCGAGAAGGTGGGTAGAGCTCAGAGGAGTGGCGTGCTTGTAATTTTTTTTTTTCCTAACTTTATGTGTGCAAATTGCGGCTAGTCAATCAGGGTGCAGGAACCATCCACAATGTCCAGACACAAGGGCTTGTGCCGTTGGCTGCTGAAATCACATATCCCTCTCTATATAAAGAGCAGACATGTTATTTTAGCCCCAATTTGTCAGAGTAACAGCACAGAGAGGATGCTCCTGGTCTGCTCCTGGATTCATTAGAAATTTTAGCTAGCTAGCTAGGTGGCGTCACGGGTGTGTCAGAAGTGAGAGACACTCACCCTGCAGTTGGTTGCAGGAGATCTCTTCGTTTGGCATTACAGACATCTTCTTGAAACTGTCTCTCTAGTACCTTGCAGCTACCTTCCTCTGGCTAATTAACACCCTGGCCTGGGTGTATAAATACCTGCTGTGTGCCAGAGGGAGGTGCCGGCGATATAAACATTATCCCTTGTGAAGGCTTGAGCAAGAGCAGTACTTCTACCTCTCTGGTGCTGGAGGACATGTGCGCATTTGTCTGGAGTCGTCTAAAGCTAAGCGATTTTCCCTTGTTTGCCAACCCTTGTTGTCTGTAGTGGTCAGTGGGGATCGACTAGTGCTCATCTCCTTACTTCCTTAGCCAGGGCCCAACATCAGGGAAAGACAGGGCGAGGTTTGCCTGTGGTGATTGGTGAAGAACCAATATAGGGACGTTAATGGAGACAGGGTGAGATTAGATCTACCTAGGAGGTCTCCACTCTCCCCTTTCCCTAGAGTCTGGGCTCCCTTTCCCTCTTCCCTTTGCGTTGCACTAAGTCTTTCCTACACCTTGCGTGACACGCTGTTGCTTCTAATTCAAATAGTTTAGATAGCTAGTGTCCTGTGTGTCTGTGAAATCAATTTTCCAGTAGATTTTTTTCCTTGTGCCATTAGTGAGGTCCAGACAAAGACAGCAGGGAACATTTCATAAAAGTTTGTTGTGCACGGCTTCTATTGTACTCCATGCACAAGTATACCTTTAAAAATCTATTTTTTTTTAAGTTGCTAACATGATTCAGCACACCATATCTCACCTTGTCATTTAGTGGTGCTGAAATTCAGCTGTGTGCAGAGTAAAAAAAAAACTTTTTTTTTCCTGTTTCTAACGTGATACAGCATGCAATATCTGAACTTCTCATTTTGTGGAGCTGAAATTCAGCTGTATGCAGAGTTCATGCAGAGTAAAAAAATCTATTTTTTCTGTGACTAACGTGATGCAGAACGCCATCTCTCACCTTCACTTTTTGAGGCAGTGAAATTCAGCGGTATCCAGAGCTCATACAGAGTAAAAAAATCTATTTTTTTCTGTGACTAACATGATGTAGCAGGCCATATCTCAGTTTGTCATTTTGTGGCGGTAAAATCCAACTGTATGCAGAGCTCATGCAGAGTAAAAAAATCTATTTTCTTCTGTTACTAATGTGATACAGCAGGGGAGATCTCAGTTTGAAATTGTTTGGAGCATATATTCTATTTAATACAAGCCTCATTCACAGTAAAAAAATATTTCTTTTGTTAGTAACGTGATAAAGCAGGCTAGATCTCAGTTTGAAATTGTTTGGAGCATATATTCTATTGTATACAGGTCTCATCCACAGTAAAAAAAATACTTTCTTCTTTTACTATCATGACACAGTAGGGGAGATCTCAGTTTGAATTTGTTTGGAGCATATATTCTATGTTATACAGGCCTCATTCACAGTAAAAAAATAATTTCTTCTGTTAGTAACGTCATACAGCAGGCCACATGTCAGTTTAAAATTTTTGGGTGCTGATATTGTTCTCCACGCAGGGGTACACATGATAAAATCTAAATGGGTTTTCTTACTACCATGGTATATAGAGCAGGCTACATTTCATCTTTTAATTCTTTGGTGCTTATATTATTCTACATACAGGGGTTGACATGATAAAATATAAATTTGTTCTGTTACTACCATGCTACATAAAGCAGGCCACGTTTTATCTTTTAATTATTTTGTGCTAGTATTGTGCTCCAGTCAGGAGTCCGCATTTCACAATATAAATTCTTTGTGCTAATAGCGTGGTCCTGAAACCATGCCACATTTAAGCATTGGACAGGGTTTGGAGCAGTATTTCTTGCTTAAAGTTTGATCAGTCACTGGTGGATGAGTGACGGGTGTAGGAATGGTGCTCAGAGATATCTCTCACATATTCAGGCAACACGAATGAATGAGACCCAACTTGGAGACTAAACATTTCCACAAATTCTGGGCAGATACCACTAAAGTGGAATCAATTTCTATTTATTTATTTTACTCACTTATGTAGCGAAAATAATTCCACAGCGCTTTACAGACATTTAAAGACATTAGTGGCACTGTCCCCATTGGGTCTCACAATCTAAATTTCCTATCAGTATGTCTTTGGAGTGTGGGAAGAAACATGAGTACCCGGAGGAAACCCTCGCAACACAGGGAGAACATGCAAACTCCTTGCAGATGTTGTCCTTAGTGGGGTTGGAACCCAGGACCCCAGTGCTGCAAGGCTGCTAATGTTTTTGCGTTGACGACTCAACGTTCCCGGGGTTGGAAGTCTATCACTGCAATGTACACTGTGTGCCTCACTGCTGTCTTGGGGAAAACCACTCTCAAGATTGTTTTCAAGCATGTTTTGATACTGCAGCATGGGTGCGTCTCTTTCCAGGGGAAGAAGAAACTGGCAAAATGTACTTTTGTACTGTGGATCAAACAGACTGGCAACCCAGTAGTCATCGCTATTTCTAATCTTAACAATACGGTCAACAATCATGTTGCAGATAGTGCTGCATGAAAGCGCTCATGGGTCGGTCTCTTTTATGAGGTCCAAGTTCATAGTGTGTTGGTGATTGGATAACACAAGCTTGCTTTCTCCATCCCCTCCTGTCAACCACGAACAACAGAGAAGGAATCATTATCCTCTTCATCTCCTAACTGTTGCACTTCCATCATCTCTTCCTCCTCATCCATCTCCATTTTACAGTTTGCCTGGTACCATGAGCCCGCCTTGATCACTGTAATCCACCCTCCCATGACAACTGTGAAGCAACAGGCTGGAAATTAGAGATATTGTTAACCCTTCCGCATCCTCCTCTGCTTCCTCCTCTTCCCCTGGGACCACCACCACCTCCTCCCACAGACTATTCAAAGTATGCTCAATCATGTAGATGACCGGAATGGTGATGCTGATGACGGCATCTTCAGTGCTAACCATCTAGTAGTAAATGTGCAGAAGGGTGCAGAGGTCCTTCATCTGTGTCCACTCCGCAAGTGTGATTTGCATTACGCCCGTACTGCATTTGCCCAGGCTATACGACATGAGATACTGCGTCAAAGCTCGTCGCTACTGCCAAAGTCGCTGCAACATTGTGCAGAATTGAATTACACCAAGTCGGCACATCACATATTAACTGGTTAGCTGGTAGGCCGAAAGATCTCTGTAGCGATGCAAATTGATGACCCACGGGTTGCGAATGGCGGAAGTGAGCACACATAGACCGTGATTTTTGCAGCAGCGCATCCAGGCCGGGATAGTGGCGGAGAAATTGCTGTACTATCAGGTTGAGGATGCGAGCCATGCAAGGCACTTGTGTGAGGTTGCCCCGGCGTAGGGCCGCCACCAGATTTGCACAGTTATTGCATATGACCTTCCATAGCTCCATGTTTAGTTGTTCACAACTCTTGATCAGTTTGACTGCGATATCCAAGGCATATTAATTGAAACACTGATTGCTGTGAGCCCTGGCTGCGCAGTACGGAGGTGGGGGGGATTCTATCTGCACTATTGGAATGTGTGGCTCATTAAGGCAGAGGTTGTGGATGCAAGTGGAGGCCCTAGAGGAGGTGGAGGAAGCAGACACACTGGAGGAAGTCTTAGATACAGAGGTTTGTCCCGCAAGCCTTGGGAAATCCAAGACTTGGTGTCTAGTGACACTTTGGTGTCTAGTGCTTTAGTTTTCCATCCCCTTGTGTGTGGTAGTTTAGTTCTCCAACCCTTGCTGTTTAGTAGTTTAATTTTCCAACCCCAGTTGTCTATTAGTTTAGTTATTCATGTTCTGGTGTGTAATTGTTTTGTTCTTCAACCCTATCTGTTTAGTAGTTTAGTTATCCATATCCTGTTGTTTATTAGTTTGGTTCTCCGTGTTCTGGTGTGTATTTGTTTCGTTATCCAACCTTAGGTGTTTCGTAGTTTAGTTCTCCAACACCTGTTGTCTAGCAGTTTAGGTCTCAATCCCTGAGTGCCCTGCAAGCCTTCCGGGTTCCAAGACTTGTGGAGCAGCCCATTTCCCGCCTGCCCCCACAGCCATCAGAGTCACTCAGTGCCCAGTCAGCGAGATGTTATGCCCCTAGCTATGCTTGCTTGTCCAGGTGTTAGTGGTGAAATGCACCCTGTCAGACATAGATTTTGTCAAGTAACGGGTGATGTTGTCTGAAACATGCTGGTGTAGCACAAGCACATCTTTCTTAGAGAAGTAATGGCGACTGGGCGACTGGTACTGGGGCACTGCGACAGTCATCAGCTTTCAGAAACCGTCTGTATCCACCAGGTGGAAAGGTAGCATTTCCGTGTCCAACAGATTGGAGATGGTGAAGTTCAAGCTCTTTGCTTTGGCATGTGTAGGAGGAAACAATCTTTTATGAGACCATAACTGTGGGATTGAGGGCTGGCTGCTGTGCTGAGAGAGGGTGGAATAGGGTGAACACGACAAGCTGCATGACTGTGAGAGAGGTGCAGATGGAGATGTTATGGTGGATTGAGAAAGATGGGGTGTGCTCGGTGTCTGAGATCAGTCAAAAACATCAGCCATGTCCACATATGTAACAGCTGGCGGGTCTCACCCCGACTGTAGCAGGTAGATAAGTGGAGGTTCTGCGGCCAGAGAACTATGTGAGAACACTTGCCATGGTAACGGAGGAAAAAGAAGCAGATGATGTGGTTGAGGAGGCGGCCAGTGGTTGGCAAGGCCCGCTAGTCTGCATTTTAGCACAGTGAGATTCCCAGATTAACGCATGTTGATCGCACATGTGCCAGTTCATGCATGTAATAGTCAAATTATTGCATTTGTTTACTCTACTCTGTTGTTTTTAGCAAAGTTGTCATATAACATGAGTTGAGTTATTTTTTGCGGTCGCAAAAAAGACCAAGGCTAGGCAACTAAAGACCCACTAACGCTGCTGGCCACTGCTAGAGTTGGGGCTGAGGATGCAGTGCTCGTCTTGGTTCTTGGTTACATAACTCTGTGTCTGTGCAGAAAGCTGCAACGTAACCTCCTCATTTTCCTCTTCCACTCCTCTGCTGAGCTACTCAGCTGCATGCCTCTGGGTTTACACCAAGTGGGATCTACAACCTCTTACTTCCCTGACAGCACAGTACAGTCCACGTGCACCTCAAGTATCTTAGTCTCATCAATATCACCTCCACCCCCATGGGTTAATGTCTGGTGACGAGGGTTTGGACTCTGCTCGGACCCTACTTCGTCCGGCCCCGGATTAAACTGAAAAAAATTTTGGGCATTGCTGCACATGCTTTCCTTCTCTTGAGTCTGTGCAGCTTTGGATCAAACCTCTGATGTCCCGGAATAGAATGTGTGAATGTGGCACCCTGCTGCGCATTAGTGCCACAGATCCCAGAGGGGTGCATGGACGGACTTCTCTAGAAGAGGCCCTCATAGCATTCACAATCCTCCACCTTCCACCTCAGACCAGCAGAGGGAGCGTGTTAGGGATATATAAAGGGAAGGTGGAGCCAGGCAGCTCAGTGAAGTCTAAGTCTTAATTTCAGTCAGAGTCTGTTGAGAGGAGCTCCTGCAGAAGCTAGCCTGCAGTGGAGCTCAGTGAGTTCAGTCCAGACTCAAAGAGCTCGAGTTAGTGAGCCTAGGGCGTGCCGACGCCAAAAGTGCGGTGAAGAGTAGCGAGGCCTACTGCCCGTGTGAAGCCTAGTGATGATCCCGAGCGTGGCCGAAGGCGAGTGGAGTAAGCAAGCAACATAGGGGGCAGAGGAGCTTAACCAGCTCACCCCAAAACCATTTACCGGACACCGGGTCCGCGACTGCGGGGATTCCTTACATCCAGCAGAAACAACCAGAACCCCTGGCGAACTATATGTCCTAGGAACACCAAAAGCTGATTACGTACCAGGGTCAGGAGTCACGGAGGCCCAAGAGACCAGGCAGTGTGATCTCCAACAGAAAGCCCTACCACCAGGTCAGCAGGTGCAAGACAGGGACCAAGTTAGGCCTAGCTCCAGGCAGGTCAGAAACTTATCAAGGAAAGGCAAGGAACAGGAGGCCCCACACCCGATCACTGGGGAGAGTCCTGATATGCACCCTCCACCCTGAAGTACCCTGGACCGTGCCAGAAACACCACCAGTAAAGGTACTGAAGTGAACTCCGGTGTGCGTGCCTATTGTTCTATTCTTCCTCTGACCCGGCTGGGTCCCCTCTTTCCTGCTTCCCTACACTTACGCTGCCCTGAGGCCCAGCTCCACCTGAGCCGCACCAACTAAGCTGCCTGAACACCGGCCTCAGAAGACTGTCGCAGTGCTGGTGATCCTTACCAGACACCACAGGTGTCGTCACGAACATTCCCCTATCCCATATAACTTCCCCCTTCTTTTAAGAGTGACCCCAGAGTATGGGCCCGGGAGCCGACCAACGTGGCATCCCCCAAGATCAGGCAACAACAAGGCCCGAGCGCCGAGTCGTCCCTATCCCCTGGGCGCGTCATGAACAGCTCTGCATATTCGCCCATCTGTGGTTCCCCACAGTCAGTTGGGCAGTTGGAGAACTGTGACGCTGGTGAAAACAAGGGTAATTGGGGTGCCACCTCTGAGGACTGTACTGTATGTGAAGTTAATTTAAAGGAACAGAAGCAGAGGCCACTTGATGCAGCACTTGCCATCTACTGGAGCATATGTTCTTTCTGGCCCTCATGTACAAAGCGTACGGCTGTGCGGCTGCCACTTTTTACTTTGCAGTAAGCAATAAAAATGCCTTAAAACATTCTCTCTCTCTCATTATTGTGACATTTGGCAAATATTAAAAATTATGGTAATCCTAATTGACCTAAAATGGGAAATGTTTATTCTGATTTCATGTCAGATATTAAGAAAAAAATGCATATGTGTCTTTTTGTATAGTGTATGTAAGCTTCAGTTTCAACTGTATGTACACAAAGGCAGCATCTTATCATTAATTTAACAAACTACATAGTATATTATATAGAAGCACAGGTACATTTATGAATCCGGATAATGTAATATTTTCATGTAGCTGAACAGTTGGCTCCCAGAGTCAATGTTACTGGATGGGCCTTGGCATCTCAGTCCAACAATGTAGACAGGAACTGCAGAGCCAAGAAATGTTATCCTATAAGTGTGTGGGATTGCATGTAGAAAAGGTACAATCCCTTTAACAAGTCCAGGACAGGTACATTGACCACCTTCCTGCCCAGGCACATTTTCAGGCGCTACCAGAGTGGAACCCATCCCGCCGAATCTGCCACAGTACTGTGGTGTTCCGAAGCAGTGCCATGGGTTCATGGAGCAGTGCATGCAGCACTCCAAATTTTTTGCTCATCATTTTTACTCTGATTGGGTCAAAGTAGGATTCCTCATGTCATACTTATCAGGAGATGCCCCAATATGGCTCAACCCTGTGTGAGAGAGAAGGAAACCTGTCACCTAAGACCTACAGGCCTTCCTGGTGGCCTTCCAAGGGGTCTTCTATGAGCCAAGTCATAAATCTCCTGCTACATCTTGCCTTTCCAGCTTCCAGGAGCGGACCGAAGTAGTGACGCGTGTGAGAAGACCGTCACGCCTTGCTCCATCCTTCCAAAGACCGCTTGATCTCTTCTTCCTGGGACGGCCGTCTGCTCTGAACTAGTCATAGGTGGATGTTTGCGTCCGGCAGGTTCAGCCGAACATCTATAAAAAGTTTGGTTCGGGTACCAAAACGGCACCCAAACTTGAATCCGAACTCCATTCATATGAATGGGGGACCGGAACATCCGTGGTTTCCCACGCTGTTATCTGCATGACAGTGCAGGAACCAGGGGCTCTGATCTGTGGTAAGATTGTGACTGTTGGTCAGAGTACTGCGGGATCACACTGTCAGATGTCAGCATGAGCCTGCAGTTGTGACTGTGACCCACGGTAAAAAACTTACCGCTAGTCACAGGCGTCGGCTGATGAGAGTACTACTCCCATCAGCCTATGCCTGCTGTCACTGATAACAGGGAGAGCAGGCGCCGCTGATGGGAGTATTCATCAGCTGGCGCCTGTGCTTCAACAAAAATAAAAAGTAGAATAAATACATAAATAAATAAATAAATAGGGAAATAAAAATAAAAAAACATTATACTCACTTTAACACCTAATCCCGATGCCTTTGCCAACTATTAAAGATAAAAAAAAATAAACAACCATAATACTCACTTGTCTGTCATGAAGAAAATCTATCGGAGTGTTCTCCCCAGCAGCCGGCATACACTGAAAGGCGCTTAATTGCTCCTGCAGTGAATAGCGCAAAGCTGCGGTGAGAAAGTTCACAGGAGTTCATCAGCTGATGAACCCCGGTGACTTCACTTACGGCACCGCTATTGCGTGAGAAAGTTATCACGCAGCATAAGTGAGTTCATTGGGGTTCATCAGCTGAAGAACTCCTGTAAACTTCCTCACCGCAGCTCAGCATTATACACTGATACAGGAGCAATTACACTCCTGTGTCAGTGTCAGCCTGCTGTCCTGGAGAGCAGTCAGATCACTGACTGCTGATGTGACTGCTCTCCATGTCATTTGGATCATTGTGTGACATTATGGATTATTTCATCACTTCAGACAGCTGAGGGATATTGTTTTTATTTATTTTATTTTTTTTACAGGGGACAATGGCTTCTGGGATTAGATGTTAGGTGAGTATAATTTTTTTTTCTTTACAGGGTACAATGGCTTTAGGGATTAGGCGTTAGGTGAATATAACTGTGTTTTTTATTTTTAAATAAATGTGTAAAACCATGTGGACTTTTATTTCAAATACAGAATTGTTTTCATGTTGTGTATTTATTTACAAAATTTTAAGATGGGGTTAGTAATGGGGTCATCTTATAGACACCTTTCCATTACTAACCCCTGGGCTTCATGTCAGCTGCCAATACAAGTCTGACATGAACCCCAACCCTATTATCCCACTTGCCACCACACCAGGGCAAGTGGGAAGAGTGGAAGCTAAGCGTCAGATTTGGTGCATCTTAGTGATGCGCCATTTCTGGAGCGGCTGAGGGCTGATGTTATTAGCCTCAGAGGGGGCTAGTATCCATGGCCCCATGCTCTGGCTATTATTATCAGCCAACAGTTGTCTCTTTAGCATTCGCTGGTTAGAATTTATAGGTGGACCCTACTTCAATTTTTTTTCTGGGGTCCCCCTGTAAACTAGCCAGTAAACGCTAAATAAACAGCTGTGAGCTGTTATTAATAGCAATGGAACATTTTGGGCTTATGGCCCCTTTCCCTGGCTAGTAATATCATCCCCCAGCGGGCGGCTTTCCCTCTGCTGGTTATGAATAATTGGTGAGAGCCCACTCTGTTTTTTTAAATGTAATTATTTATTTTGCACATAAAGTACACTCTGGGTGCTGACTACAACTCCCATCATTGTCGCCTGGTCACTCTTATCTCAGGGAGAACAGGTGACAATGATGCGAGCTCCATTCAGCATCTGACGCCTGTCAAAGAATTCAAACCCACTAGGTCTCCCGGCAGGTGTGAGGCCTTGAAACCTCATGGGAAAATTTGAGGGTGATTTTAAAGGGGATGTCTGGTCAAAACCGATAAGTCTGCAGTCACTTATGAGTTCCCCCAGCTCACATACTGTGTGCTGCGGAGATTTGCTGGTTTCTGACCCACTGATTTCTGGATGAGTTATACATACCCATACACTTGCTTCTTCATTGTCAGTACCTTGTGTGAGTCTGGCTCTGTCTATCCTGTGTGTACCCGTCCTTGTATTGGTCTTGTGTGAACTTGGTCCTGTCTGTCCTGTGTGTAGTTGTCCTCACCTGACCCAGTCTGTTCAGTCTTGGGGGATGCACTTAGTCACACTCCTCCAGGCTCTTCTCAGTTGTGGCAAAGTTGGACCACAAATCACGCTTGCGCTTATCAGTCCAAGCGTGAGCGTAACAGATTTGACATCACTTCCCACTTCAAAAGCTTATCAGTCCTTGGTGAAGTCTTCTTAGGTGCACTATAGCCTGACTTCCTCAGCGATACCATCCAAGTAGGCAATGACACCACTGACTGCTTCAGTTGATAAATTGCCTCTCTAGACACGCCCAGATCTCTAGCTACAGCAATCACCGAATCCCCCAGATTTTACACGTAAAGATTTTTTTTGCTGCTCAAATGTGAAGATTTTTTTTTTGCTGACACTGTATATACAAAGATTGGGAATGCGAGGTCTCACAAAAATCTACAAGGGATGGGTGAGGATGCAGTAGGTGAGGGTAGAGCTGGTCAAGCAGCGGTATGGTGAAGCTAGGGTTTACTGCAGATTGCACACTTTTCGGAAGACGTAGGTCTTCAGGTTCCTTTTGAAGGTTTCCACGGTAGACGAGAGTCTGATATGTTGGGGTAGAGAGTTCCAGAGCAGAGGAGTTGCATGGGACAAATCTTGTATGTGATTGTGGGAAAAGGAGATAAGATGGGGAGTAGAGAAAGAGATCTTGTGAGGATTGGGGGTTGCAGGCAGGTAAGAACCGGGAGACTAGGTCACAGATGTATGGAGGAGATTGGGATGGCTTTGTATGCCAAAATTAGGCTTTTCAACTGGAGTCTCTCGGCAACAGGGAGCCAGTGCAGGCAATGACAGAGGGGAGAAGCCAGGGAATAGCGGGGAGACAGATGCATTAGCCAGCCAGCAGAGTTTAGGATAGATTGGAGGGGTGCGAGAGTGTTAGAAGGGAGGCTACAGAGCAGGAGGTTGCAGTAGTCAAGGCGGAAGATGATGAGGGTGTGCACTATTCTTTTTGCAGATTCATGGTTGAGGAATTTGCAGATCCGGGGGATATTTTGGAGTTGGAGTTGGCAGGAAGTGGAAAGGGCTTTGATCAAAGGTTTGAAGGAGACATCAGAGTCAAGCTTGCGGGACTGGGGAGAGTGGGCAACTATTGACTTTGATGGATAGGTCAGTTGGGGGGTTGAATGAGATGGTGGAAAGATGATGAATTCGGTTTTATCCATGTTAAGTTTAAGAAATCTAGCAGAGAAGAAAGATAAAATGGCGGACAGACATTGTGGTATTCTGGTTAGTAATGAGGTGATATCAGGTACAGAGAGGTAGATCTGTGTGTCATCAGCATAGAGGTAATACTGATGAGACTCAGATACCTGAGGCGCATGTGGAGTGTACTGTGCTGTCAGAGCAGGAAGAGGAGGAGGGTGACTCTCAGGGGGAGGTGTGGGAGAAGAGCTAGGGTGACAGTGAGGTTGTAGAACCCACTTGGTGTGAACCCAGAGGCACGCAGCTCAGTAGCTCAGCAGAGGATGTGGAGGAGGAGGAAGACAATGAGGTTACGTTGCAGCTTCCCGCACAGACACGGAGTAATGCAACCATGACAAGCACAGCATCCACTGCCAACTTTGTAATAAATGACTCAGTGGAGGTAATATTTCCAATAATTTGACTACTACATGCATGAACCGGCACATGTGTGATCGACATGCATTAGTCTGGCAATCTAACTTCACTAAAATGTGGATTAGCGGGCCTATACAACCATCAGTCATCCCATTAACTGCATCTGCTGCTTTTTCCTCCTCTATCACCATGGCAAGTGTTCTCATACAGGTCTCTGGCCGCAGAACTTTCACTTGTTTAACAGCTACAGTCAGGGTGAGTGAGAGCCCGTCAGCTGTTACAGAAGTGGACATGCCTGCTGCTTTTGACCAATCTCAGACACCGAGCACACCACATCTTTCTCCATCCACCTTAACATCTCCACCTGCACCTCTCTCACAGACTAGCAGTTTTTCGTGTTCACCCTACTCCACCCTCTATCAGCACAGCAGCCAGCCCTTGGTCCCACAGTTGTGGTCATATAAAACATTTTTTCTCCCACACATACCAAAGCAAAGAACTTGAACTTCACAATCTCCAATCTGTTGGCCACGGAAATGCTGCCTTTCCGCCTGGTGGATACAGACGTTTTCTGAAAGCTGATGGCCGTCACAGTCCCTCAGTACTAGTTGCCTAGTTGCCATTACTTCTCAAAGGCAGGTGTGTCTGAGCTACACCAGCATGTTGCAGACATCACCCGTTCCTTGAAAAAATCTATGTCTGACAGGGTGCATTTCACCACTGACACCTGGACAACCAAGCATGGCCATTGGCGTTACATCTCGCTGACTGGACACTGGGTGACTCTGGTGGCTGTGGGGGCAGGCAGGAAATGGACTTCTCCACAAGTCTTGGAATCCCCAAGGCTTGCAGGGCACTTGGGGATGAATAACTAAACAACTACCCACCAGAAGATGGAGAACTAAACTACTAAACACCTAGGGTTGGAGAATGAAACAAATACACACCAGAACATGGAGAACTAAACTAATAGACAACAGGGTTTGGAGAATTAAACTACTAAACAGCTAGGGTTGGAGAACTAAACCACTACACACCAGTGGATAGAGAACTAAACCACTAGACATCAAGGTGTCACTGGACGCCAAGTCTTGGAATCCCCAAGGCTTGCGGGACAAACCTCTGTATCTAACACTTTCTCCAGTGCTTCTGCCTCCTCCACCTCCTCTATGGTCTCCACCTGCACCCTCTGTCTTTATGAGAAATACGTTCCAACAGTGGAGAGAGAATTTCCCCCATTCCGTACTGAGCAGCCAGGGCTCACCGTAATCAGGCAGTGTTTAAATTAATATGCCTTGGAGATCACAGTCATACAGATCAAGAGTTGTGGACAGCTATCCATTCTGAGTTTGAGTAATGACTGTCTCCACTGAACCTGGAGCCAGGAAAGGCCATGTGCGATAACTTTGCAAACCTGGTGGCAGCCCTACACCGGGGCAACCTCACACACGTGCCTTGCATGGCTCACATCCTCAACCTGGTGGTACAGTAATTTGTTCCGCCACTATCCCTTGATGCACTGCTGCAGAAACCACGGTCTATGTGTGATCACTTCAGCCATTCGCAACCCGCGGGTCATTGACTTACATTGCTATAGAGATCTTTTGGCCTACCGGTTAACCAGTTGATATGCGATGTTGCGACATGGTGTAATTCAACTCTGCACGATGTTGCAGTGACTGTGGCAGCAGCAACTAGCCCTAACGCAGTATGTCATTTTGCATAGCCTGGGTCAACACAGTATGGAAGTAGAGCAAATCACACTTGCGTAGTGGACACAGATGAAGGACCTCTGCACCCTTCTGCACATCATCAAAATGGCTACTAAGATGGTTAGCGCTGAAGATGCCATCATCAGCATTACTATTTCGGTCATCTACATGCTGGAGCACACTTTGAATAGTCTGAGGGAGAAGGTGGTGGTCCCAGGGGAAGAGGAGGAAGAAGAGGAAGCAGAGGAGGATGCAGAAGGGATAACAATATTTATAAGTTCCGGACTGTCTTTGCACAGACGGTTGCCATGGGAGGGTGGATTACAGTGATCAAGGGAGGCTTATGGTATCAGACAAACTGTTAGTGGAGGTGCAGGAGCCAAGGAACAAATGGAGGAGGATGAGGAGGAAGTGGTGATGGATGCACAACAGTTAGGAGATGAAGAGGATAATGATCCTCTCTCTGTTGTTTGTGGTTGCCAGGTGGGGATGGTAGAAGCAAGCTTGAATGTATTGCAATGACTAAGGAACCTATGGTCTGAAACGCATCTGCCCAGGAATTTTCTTTCCCCCTTTCCCGCTGGGGTTGTGACATATTGCTGTGAGATTCATGTTTTTTAATCTTTATCTAATAAAACTTGAATTTTACATACTTCTGAGGCTTGATCTATTCTGCTATCGACAAGCTTGAGTGTTATTCCATCATCAACACACTATCGACTTGGACCTCATGAAAGAGACCGACCCAAGAACGCAGCACTATACGCAAAATGATTGTTGCCCATATTGTTAGGATTAGAAACAGTGCTGACTTCTAAGTTGCCACTCTGTTTGATCCATGGTACAAGAGTACATTTTGCCAGATGCTTCCCCCCTGGAAAGGGATGTGCCCATGCTGGAGTATTAAAACATGCTTGAAGACAATTTTGAGAGTGCTTTTCCCCAAGACAGCAATGAGGCACGCAGTGTGCCTCGTAGTTATAGACTTGCAACCCTGGGAACATTAAGTTCTCAATGCAAAAACATTACCAACCTTGTAGTGCTGGCGTTCTGCATTCCAACCCCACCAAGGACAACATCTGCAAGGAATTTGCATGGTCTCCCCGTGTTTGCGTGGGTTTCCTTCGGGTACTTATTTTTTTCCACACTCCAAAGGCATACTGATAGGAAATTTAGATTCTGAGACCCAATGGGGACAGTGCTACTGATGTCTGAAAATGTCTGTAAAGCATTGCGGAATTAATGGCACTATATAAGTAAAATAAAAAAAATAAAAATTCTGGGCCTTGTTTCACTTCTTTTTTAGACCAGACCGTGCACCTGCAGAACAGAGTACAAGTCTGACATGTAGTGAATGATGGGAGAAGATGGTGCAGGAGTATCTCAAGCTCAATATCAATGCCATCAGGCAGAGCTTTTGAATTTTGGCCCAGAAAAACTGAAGAGTGGCCTGAGCTCGCCTGACACGTCTTAGAGGTTTCCTCATGGGCAGCAGTCAGCGTTCTCTCAGAACGTGTCTTCAGCGCTGCTTGTGTCTTTATGGATAAGCGCATCTGGCTGTCCCCAGAAAGTGTAGACTGCCTAACTTTCATCAAGATGAACAAGTCATGGATCTCTAATGACTTTTGCATCCCAGTTACAGACCAGGAAGACTAGGCTATGGTGTAGGTTTTAGTGTGCTGCATTGATCTCGTGTTATTGCAGTTGTGACACCTTTGTCGTGGCTTCTGTACCTGTTGTTACTAGAATTTTTTCGAAATGTGAAGACTCCAAATGGGGTCTCTATCTGGTGGGTTGCCTGTAGTGGAAGGGGTGTCAGAGCCCCATTATACTATTTTTACTATGGTGAAATTGACAATGTTTGTAATGCGCTGTGGAATTATTTGTGCTATATAAGTGAGTAAAATAAATAAATAAATAAATAAATAAATAGAAATTGATGCCACTTTAGTGGTATCTGCCCATAATTATTGGACATGTTTGGTCTCCAAGTTAGATCTCCTTCATGTGTGTTTCCTGAATTTGGCAGAGCTCTCAGAGTACCAGGCCTACACCTGTCACTCATCCATCATTTACTGATTAAAGTTTAAAGAGGTTTTCCCACAAACAAAAGTTCATTTTAATCAATAGATCTTGGAATAATAATAACTTCCACAATTCTCGTAAATAAAATGTCCCTGTGCTGAGATAATCTTATAAATGTGCCCCTGCTGTGTACTGTGTAATGGCCTTGTCTGACTGTGCAGGAACATGGTCTTATCATACCACATCATACCTGCGCAGAGTGGGAAGAAAAAGAGGATACAGATAGCACAGCAGGCGATCACAGCTGATTCTTTCTTTTAAGTAAAACATTGTTTAAAAACAGGCAGGGAAATGTTTTGCCTCACAAAAATAATCAGCTGCTATCCTGTGCTGTAATGTCTATATACTTTTTTTCTCTCACCTACCCAGGAGATGTGGTATGATCAGACCATTTCCCAGCATGGTCAGGCTATGTACCCACGATCCAGAAATGCTCAGGATTTTTTCCTAAGCGTTTCTGCATCTCCCTGGCAGAAAAAAAAACGCATGCGGATTGTACATGCGGATTGTACATGCGTTTTCCTGCCAGGGACATGCGGAAATGGAGCGTTATTCACTGACATTTCCGCATGCGGATTGACAAGCGCTTTCCAAGCGATTAGCATCACTTGGAAAGTGCTTGTGACAACTAGGTCATGCTATATAAATCCATGCAAACTATATAAATCCATATAGTGTGACCCGAGAGAGTGGTTAAAAATAAAAAAATAAATATATACTTACCCTCCGATGGCCCGCGCTGGCTTGCTTCGCTCGGTGTCGGCAGCGGTGGATTGAAAGACCTGCCGAAGTCAGCGTCGCGTGACCCGTCACATGACTCTGACGTCAGCGCAGGTCCTTCAATCCACTGCAAAGTGCCGGGAAGCAAGGAGGAGCGCAGTGCGGGCCGCCGGAAGGTAAAAATACATTTATCTTTTATTTTATTCTTTTTTTACAGATTTTTTAATGGTACCTGGGTGTGGATGAAACTCTCCTCTCCTCTACACCCGGGTACCATCCGCACATTAGAACGCGCCAATTACGCAAGTACAGATGCAGTCTTGCGGAATTGGCGAGTTCTAATGCAAGTCAATGGCGGCGAAAAAGCAGCATTTCCACAAAATAATTGGTAGTGCTGCGTTTTTTTACGCAATGATAATCCGCAGTGGAAATTTCCGCAGCATGTGCACAGCACATGCGGATTATCATTGGGGAACATTGCTGCCCTTCTACCATGCATTTTTAATGCGTTTCCGCAGCGTTTCTGCAGCTGCAAAAACGCTGCAGAAACGCATTAAAAACGCATCGTGGGCACACAGCCTCAGACACAACCATTACACAGCACATAACAGGGGCACATTTATAAGATTATTATTCCAAGATCTATTGATTAAAATGAACTTTTGTTCGTGGAAAAACCCCTTTAAGCTAGAAATGCTACTCCAAGCCCTGTCCAATGCTTAAATGTGGCATGGTTTCAGGACCACACTGTTTGCACAACCAATTTAGATTCTGAAATTTGGACTCCTGGATGGAGCAGGAAATTAGTAAAAAATCTTTATCTCCTGAACTAGATTTTATCATGTGTGAACCGCTGTATGGAGAAGAATATCAGCACCAAAAAATTCAAAGCTAAAATGTGGCCTGCTTTATGTATCACAGTAATAAGACAACAAATTTAGATTTTATTATGTTAACCCCTGTATGGAGAAAAATATCAGCACTAAAGAATTTAAATCTAAAATGTGGCCTGTTTTATGTACCACAGTAATAAGACAACAAATTTAGATTTTATCATGTGAACCCCTGCATGGAGAAGAATATCAGCACCAAAGAATTTAGAGCTAAAAATGGCCTGCTTTATGTAGCACAGTAGTAAGACAACAAATATAGATTTTTTCATGTGATCCCCTGCATGGAGAACAATATCAGCTCCAAATAATTTAAAGCTGAGATGTGGCCTGCTGTATATATCACGATTAGTGTTGAGCGAGCAATAAAATGCTCGGGTGCTCGAAGTTCAGGCCAAGCTCACCGTGATACTCGGGTGCTCGACCCGCGCAGCGAGCCCAATGTTATTCTATGGGAGACAAGAGCATTTTTGCGGCGGCACCCCCGGCAGTCTGTAGAAAGCCTAAAAAGTGCCCAAAACGATAGTGACAGTGCTCAAATGACATGGTGACAGCATGGGGATCGCCCCAGGAAGCATTTCTGACCCCCAGGTTACTGCTGTCAACAACGTGGTCAGAGGTATTAAGCCACTTTTACGGGCTCACAATAAAACGTTCAAAAACAAAACTGAAACTGTTTTCCTGTGAAATATGTTAAGGAACATCCTTTCCAGCGTAAAGACTTGCGTATAAGGTAAAATAAATAACCGAAAACAAAAATACTCCTCCACACCTTGGGCTATGTTCACAAGTAGCATTTTTTATGCGTTTTTGCACTTTTGTATTGCTTTCAACCGTGACAAATGCGTTCACTGGGAAATGTCATTTTAACATTTTACAACCTTATCTGGCCATGTGCTGTGTGACACATTCATACAGTGCTGAAAAGACATGGGAACAGCATGGGGAAGACCCCAGGAAGCATCTCTGACACCCAGGTCACTGCCTAAAAGTGTGCCCATCATTTTGCAGGCTTTAAAGACCCTACACTACCTATTTCACAGTATATATCTCTCCCTAGCTCAGCAGCACTCTCCCTACACTGTCTGATCCAGAGCGACT
Source organism: Phyllobates terribilis (assembly GCF_046119375.1). Classification (NCBI taxonomy): domain Eukaryota; kingdom Metazoa; phylum Chordata; class Amphibia; order Anura; family Dendrobatidae; genus Phyllobates; species Phyllobates terribilis. Next base: position 910,006,891 of record NW_027362763.1, on the reverse strand, counting down.
GTGTCTAAGATGGTGGCGCCCGGTTTTAAATACTCGAGGTGACGCTGTGCGGCCAGCCAATCACTGTAATGCCCACAACCAACATGGCTGCGGAATTACAGTGACTGTCTGGCAATCCATGCATGTTCATTGCCTCTGTAAAGAGCGGCAAACATGCAGGGCGGAGACCCGAGCTCCCACCCGAGTAACCCGAAAATGCTCGGTGCTCGCCGAACATACCAAGTAGTGAGATGCTCGGGCAAGTACCGAGCAGTGTCGAGCATGCTCACTCAACACTAATCACGATAGTAACAGAAGAAATTCGATTTTTTTTCTACTGTGGACAATCTCTGGATACTGGAGAATCTCTGTGCAAAAAAATTACAAGTTGAGATGTGGTCTGTTGTATGTATCACATTAGTAACAGAAAAAATTATAGTTTCAAAGATGTACTTCTGTATGGAGCACAATATCAGCAGTGCACAACAGAGTTCTATGCTGAATCGTGGTCTGCTGTCTCTGTCTGGATCACAATAATAGCAAAAACTATTGATATGCTGGATGATCGATTTCCCAGCCACACAGGATCCTATCTATCTAAACTATCTAATTCAGAAGCATCCGCCTAGTTAAGTATCTCAGATCTCTCAGTATCCAGGAGCAGCGTCAGGAGCAACCTCTCTGCGCTGTTACACTGACAAAATGGTGCTAAAACAACATGTTCGCTTTTTATATGGAGAGGAACATGTGACTTCAGCAGCCAATGACAGAAGCTCTTATGTCTGGACATTGTGGATGGTTCCTGTGCCCTGATTGGCTTCCCGGAATCTGCACACATTAAGTTAAGAAAAAAATAAATAAATAAGATTAAAAGGCCGCTGCTACTCTGACCTCTCCTGAGTCCCCAACCCCTCCCCTCATCAAATACATCCCCCTGCTCAACATACAGCACCACTATCCTAGCCAAAGTCCTAAAAAATACAGTAATGAAAACGCGATCATTTACCTCACTTTTGCCAAATTGGGCCAATATTCAGTAAAAATGCTCAGGTGTCCCATCACGAATCCAAATGTGCATTGTTCGTGCCGAATTTGAAAAAATAAAAAACATTTTCTGAGGATGTTCGCTCATCTCTAGTGATGATAACCTTTGTATTAAATGTTTTATTTTATAAGCAAATCATAGATGTAATTTATGGAAGAACTTGATAAAAATGTTACTACTCCACGAAGACAATTCATTATTTCCTAGCACTAGAGATGAGCGGATCAGGCAAAATTTGAATTTGCTTGATCGCCTAGATTTTCCAGTCCATTTCATTGAGAGAAGTTATTCTCCATTAATTTAATGTCTCTTATTGTGCTCTAGAGTCTCTATAAATCCCAGAGCATAATAAAGGTAATACATAAAGAATAAAAAAAATCCTTAAACTCACCTTACCATTCACCTCTCCGGCCTCTCTAATCCTCACCATCAGCCATTTGGTCCCATTCGCATTTTCTGATCCCCACCTCTCACGCTTGAATCCCTGGGCTTTTCACACTGAGCTGGGCTGTCCGATTCTGATGAAGCATTGAAGCCTGGGAGGGTTTTGAGTTAGAGCATAAAAGGTCAAAAGGTCATGACATCACAAAGTGCTCCATGACCTGATCAGTAGTGGGCCTCATAAGACCCGGAAGTAGTGGCTCAGTATAAAAGGCCTGGAGATTTCAGCATGAGCGACTGCGAACAGAAGATTCGACAAGGACCAGAAGGTTGATGATGAGGAACAAAGGGTCCGGAGAGGTGTGTGTTAAGATGAGTATACAGTAGCATGTAAAAGTTGTAAAATTACTGTTATTATAAACAGTCAAGCAAGTTGAAGATGAAATTATCTCTGAAAGGCCTAAAGTTAAAGTTGAAACATTTCCTTTATAACTTTGGCAAAAAAATATATATGTATTTTCATCTTTTACATTGTAAAAATGACAAAAATAAAAATGAGCAGAGAAGAAGTTTGGGCATTTTGCATGGTTAGTACCTAGTAGCACCCCCTTTTGAAAGTATCACAGCTTGTAAACGCTTTTTGTAGCCAGACAAGAATCTTTCAATTCTTGTTTAAGGGATTTTAATCTATTTTTCCTTGGAAAATTCTTCCAGTTCTGTGAGATTCCTAGGTTGTCTTGCATGCACTGCTATTTTGAAGTCTAGTCACACATTTTCAATTATGTTAAGATCAGGGGACTGTTAGGGTCTTTGTAAAATCTTCAGCTTTGCCTTTCGTGTGCGTAGGATCATTATTCATTTGTAGAAGCCAAAATCTATTCAACTTCAGCTTTTTTGCAGATGGTGTTAAGTTTGCCTCAAGAATTTGTTGAAATTTCATTGAATCCATTCTTCCCTCTACCCTTGAAATGATCCCTGTGCCATTAGCTGAAACACAACCCCAAAGCATGACTGATCCACCCTCATGCGTAATGGTTGGTGAGATGTGCTTTTTTTTTAATTCTGTGCCCTTTTTTCTCCACACATACCTCTGATCATTGTTGCCAAAGACTTCTATTTAACCTCATCAGTCCACAGGACTTGTTTCCAAAATGCATGTGACTCGCCCCCTGGGCCGTGGGGCACTCGGATCCGGGCAATAGGGAACGACGGGGGTAGTAGTGGCAACCCGGTTCCGTGGCTCAGGATGGTCAGGCCAGTGGTAGTCCGTTATATTGATTATGTCCGACTACGCCACCCATGGATTTGCGGTTATTAGGAACCGCCGCTGCATGCAGACCGCTGGGGCTGATGAGATGTGCAGCTATGGTAGTGTGACTCCCCGCGGGAAGAGTGCGGCCCCAGGGCAGTATAGTGGATGTTGGGAGTGATGGTAGTGAGAGTCCCGGTGCTGATAGTGCTGAAGGAGCAAGGAGCACACAGACAACAAGTTGAAGTCCAGGGTCTTTACTGAAACAGGTAAACTGACCCACAAACAGTCCCAGCTAGGAGGGGACCTGGATGTCTGAGAGCAACGGGGAAATTGGCCCTGATCAGGGTGAGGGTGTAGGCCTACCGTGCTTTCTGCGCTCCTTCTGACTATCTCCTCCTGATAGGGTAACAGCCCACGTTTCCGAGCTTTCCGTGCTTTCTCGCCTGTATGGCCTGCGACGTGGGTTCCTTTCTGCTCCCAGCCTTGTACGGCTTTACTGGTCCCTTCGGTTGTGGCAGGGCCTCCAGGCTTCTTAGGCCAAGGAATGTACAGTCCCTTGCGGGCTGGTTCTCTGCTGGGGGATGTAGAATCCTTCCAGCCTCAGACACCAAAGTCTGGTAAAATGAAGTCTTTTCTCTGCCAAGACAGGCTCTCTTCGCCTCTTGTCTCTGGCTTGTGGCTCTCTCCTACTGCCACACTTCCTCTTAGGTGCAATCAATTTTCTGTCCCTGCTCCACTCTGGGACACGTCTCAAAGCTGAGACAGGCAATCCAGTACTCCCTAACCCTGTCCCCAGTACCAGCTTTTATAGGGGCAGCCTGCTCCCCCTACTGGCCTGAGACAGGAGGCATTGCATGCTAATGTTCCCCTGGCCAGAGAACCTCCCCCTTGCTCTCAGACACAGCTTTAATTACACTTGTGGCATCCAGGCCTGGGTGACACATTCCCCCCTAGTGAAATTTAGTACTCCGGGACTAAACAATAAACAAAGACAATATGCATAACAATAAAACATTAATAGACAGACGACGCACAAATTGAGTTCTTAAGGTCACAGTGTGGTCTGTGACCGGGTGTCCATATCACCAGCACAATGGGGAGCCTTAACCAGGTGGGGGTCTGTCCTACCCCAAGTCTTTCACAGTCTTAGTTTATTCCTGGGTTAGGCTCAGAATGCAGTCCATACCAGGTCCCGGTTATAAAAAGTCCATAACCTTCGAGTCCTTACGGTAGCTGCAAGAAACTGAAACACACTATCAATAAACATGCAGGTAACTTTGGCAAACATTTTAACATTTGGCAACAGGGTTATTTACAATCTTATTGCACACTATATTCTCCAGCGAGCGGGTATCTGCCCCTTTGTGCTCCTGGTTGACCTCCTTAACCCACTGTCTGGTGGTGGACCAACCTGGCTTTCCCCACTAGCGTTAGGGGTACAGCTACCAGCTGGGTGTACAGGTAAGGCAGGCAGCTGTCTGCGGGTTCTTTGGCTTACCGCAGGCATGGCAGGCTCACTGTCAGCAGAGGGTTGACTCTCCTGGGCTGCTGGAACAGGCTCTTCTGCCTCTGGAACCGCTTGCTCCTCTTCACCTTCCGGCTCTGGTGTTGGTTGTTGCTGTGCCGGTTGCAGGAAATGCAGGACAGGTACCACTATGGCATCATTTATGCACGTCCAGGACTGAGGGAACTCTCCGAGAACGGTGCTGATCATTTCTTCCTTGTCCTCTGCGGGTTCAAGGTCACTCTGATCCTCTTCTGCACTACGGAGTTGCTCGGGGCACCTTTTGAGGTGGTCTCTGGAGACGACACTAGTGGTTTCTTCTCCGTCCTTGGTGATTACGCACACCTTTGGGTTGTCGTGGTCAGACTGCAGTACGGTGTAGGGTTCCCTTTCCCACTGGTCGTCCAACTTATGTAGCCTTCTCTTCCGCTTTAGGACTTGCTCACCAGGTTCTAGGGGACTAGCAGGGGCGTGTTGATTGAAGAGTCTTTCTTGCTTCTCTCTCACCTGGGCCAGGCTCTTCTCCACACTCTCCTGTACCTTCTTGTACTGCAGTTGCCTTTCCGTATCCCAGTCCGCATCCGGGGAGGTGTCCTCAGGTATTAGGACTCCCATCTCCAGGTCTACGGGCAGCTTACCCGGTCTGGCTCGCATCAGGTAAGCCGGGGTGCAGTTTGTAGCGTTCACCGGGATATTGTTGTACATGTCTACCAGGTCCGGCAGTTTTTCTGGCCACAGGCTGCGTTCCTCCAGGGGCAATGTCTTCAGGAGATCAATGACTATATTGTTCATCTTCTCACACATCCCGTTGGTTTGGGGGTGGTAAGGCGTTGTCCGAATCTTCTTACAGCCATAGAGGTTGCAGAACTCCTGGAAGATTTCAGCTTCAAACGCTGGACCCTGGTCTGTCAGGACCTGTTCCGGATACCCGTGTGGACGGCAGAAGTATTGCTGGAAGGCTCGGGCCGCTGTTTGGGCTGTCAAGTCCTTTACCGGGACCACCAATAGAAAACGGGAATAGTGGTCCACGATTGTCAGGGCGTAGATGTATCCGGACCGGCTTGGAGCCAATTTGACGTGGTCCAGAGCTACAAGCTCAAGAGGCTGCGTGGTGACGATGGGCCTCAAGGGTGTCTTCTGGCTGGTGCGGTCCTTCCTCCTCAGGTGACAAGGGCCACAGTGTCTGCACCATTTTTCTACAGCTCCTCTCATGCCGACCCAAAATAACCTTCCTCTTAGTAGGAACTCCAGTTTCTTCCAACCGAAGTGTCCCGCTCGGTCATGGTAAGCCCCCAGGACCATAGCTGCATCTCGCCTTGGGACCACGACTTGCCAGGTCAGCTCGTGCGTCCGGTGGTTAACAATCCTTCTGCACAACTTGCCTTCGTAGAGGAACAGCTTGCTCTTCTCCTTTCATAGCTGCTTGGCTTCCTCTGGGGCATCTGGATCTAGGCGGGCGTCTTCCCGGGTCAGCAGATCTTTCACCAGGCGGACTGCAGGGTCACTATCTTGGGTTTTGGCCCAGCTGTGGTGAGGTAGGGGATTCATCATCACAGTTGTTAGATCCTCCTCCTTCACGCGGTGAGAGTGTTGAGCGGCTCCATACCGGTGAAACGCGGGGAGTTCTACCTCTTCCAGCTCTTCTGGGTCTTCGTCACCTTCAGGTAAGTGAGGCATTATTGATAGGGCGTCCGCGTTGGCGTTGGTTTTGCCTGCCCGGTACTTGATCACGAAGTCATAGTTGGAGAGACGGGCCATCCACAGCTGTTCCAGGGCACCCAGTCTTGCATTGTCCAGGTGTGTCAACGGGTTGTTGTCCGTGTACACGGTGAACTTTGCAGAGGCCAGGTAATGCTTGAAGCGTTCCGTCACGGCCCACACCACCGCCAAGAATTCTAGCTTGAAGGAGCTGTAATTCTCTGGGTTCCTCTCAGTGGGCCTCAGCTTCCGGCTGGCGTATGCGATCACCCGTTCTCTGCCCTGTTGGTTTTGGGACAGTACGGCTCCCAGTCCTACATTACTGGCATCTGTGTGGAGAATGAAAGGCTGGCCATAATCAGGGTAGGCCAGGATCTCATCCCCAGTGAGGGCCAACTTTATCTGGCGGAATGACTCCTCTTCCGGTTTATCCCACTTGAAGGGTGGCTTTTGACTTCTGGACTTGGACTGTCCGATCAGGAGGTCCTGCATAGGAGCTGCCATCTTGGTGAACCCGGGGATGAACCTTCGGTAGTAGCCTACCAACCCGAGAAACTGTCTCACCTCTTTGATGTTCGAGGGGCTTGGCCAGCTCTTGATTGCCGTGACCTTGTCAGGGTCGGGGGCCACTCCTTCCGCGCTTACCACGTGCCCTAGGTACTGGACCTTCGGTTTCAGCAGGTGGCACTTCGATGGTTTCACCTTCAGGCCATAGCCTGCCAGGGCTTCGAACACCTCGGCCAGGTGCTTTAGATGGTCCTCGTAGGTTTTCGAATAGACAATCACGTCGTCCAGGTAAAGGAGGACCGTCTCGAAGTTTCGGTGCCCTAGACAGCATTCCATCAGCCGCTGGAAGGTCCCTGGTGCGTTGCAGAGCCCGAAAGGCATACAGTTGAACTCACTCAGTCCCATCGGGGTGGTGAAGGCGGTATTCTCCTTGTCAGCCTCTGCCACAGGAACCTGCCAGTACCCGCTAGTAAGGTCCAAAGTAGAAAAGAAGTTAGCAGATTTTAGTGCGGCTAAAGACTCTTCTATTCTAGGCAGCGGATATGCGTCTTTGTGGGTGATACGGTTGATTTGTCTATAGTCCACGCACATTCTCATGGTGCCGTCTTTCTTTTTGACCAGAACCAAGGGGGCTGCCCAGGGGCTACAGCTATCTCTAATGACCCCAGCTTCTTTAATTTCCCGCAGCATACCCTTGGCGTTCTGATAATGTGCAGGGGGTACAGGTCTGTGCCTCTCTTTTATTGGTGCGTGGCTCCCTGTGGGGATGTGGTGTTCTATCCCTTTTACTCTGCCGAAGTCTAGGGGGTGCTTACTAAAGACTCTCTCGTACTCCTGTACCACCCGGTAGACTCCTTGTTTATGGTGCAGGGGAGTGGAGTCAGCACCCACGTGGAGTTTCTGGCACCAGTCCTCCTTTTGTTTCTGGGAGCCATTACCCTCCGCCTGTGGAGATGGAGGCAAGGGTTCCACGGCCCTGATAGCTTGGTGTTCGACAACAAACAGTTTGGCGAGTGTAGCGTACCTGGGTAAGTGTACTTCCCTCTCCCCAATGTTGAGGATGCGGACGGGCACCCTCCCATGACGGACATCAACCACCCCCCGGGCTGTCAAAATGGTGGGCCTGCTGTCTGAGTACACGGGTTCTACCATGGCTTGGTAGTCTCTACCTCTCAACCCGATTGCAGTCCGACACCAGATCATCATTTCACTTTTGGGAGGCATGGAAATGGGGAATGGGTCACTCAGTCTTACGCTACCGATCTCACCACCAGACAGTTCTACCTGCTGCCGTCTCATCAGGGCTTTTATCTCCTTGTTGAGAACTCTCTTTTGGCTGGAACTAGCATTCACCGCCACCTGTTGTAGAATTACAATTACTTCTGAAAGACAATTTTCAATTATGTTAGTACCCACAGTTATTTTAGGGTGACTTTCATGACGGTCAATGTCCACAATAATCACTCCCTGTGCCGGCAGTTCAACTTTACCAATTTTAATGGTCATCTCCTTGAACCCCATCAGCGGCACGGGTAAGCCATTACTGGCGATGATGCTCAAGTTACTGTCTGGATACCGTGTGATATCAGCATCAGTCCAATACTGCTTAAAAAGTACATAAGGGATTGTGGTTACTTGTGACCCAGTATCCAGCAAGGCGCTCATGGGGATACCGTCCAGCACCACGGGTAAAACCGGGCACCCCCCAACGTACTTATCACGCCAATTATAAGGGCCTGGTGATCTTATGCCTGGGGGTCGGCCCTCTGCCCCAGGTTGGACCCGTTTAAATTATAGTACCTGGAAATGTGTCCGGGCTGGTTGGATCGACGGCAAATGGGCTGTCCATCCTCTGCGCAGCGGTCTGTGGGCCTCCCTCGGAACGACGGGATCCTCCTCTGTCGACGCCACGGGACATCCTCCGGACTTGAAGCCAGCTCGGTGGGTCTTGACGGGTCCACTTGCAACGCCTGGACGGTCCTGGTCAACGCCGCGACGCTCCTGGTCAGCTCCTGGACTTGGTGGTGCAGGCCTTTCGACGGGGCTTGGTTCAGGGCCTGTGCATCAGCCTCCACGGAGTCCATAGAGGAGGGCGCCGCCTCCTGGTGGTAGGTGATAGCAGGGCGCCGGGGGTTTATAGCGCCACTGGTTGCAGATTCACGGAGCACCCTTATGGCCCTGTCCTTAAATTGGGCAAAGGTCAGGTCGGGGTTCTGAAAGAACATGAGGCGCAGCTGGGCCCTGTGGGCGCTGGACAGCAGACCCTCTATGAATTGCTCTGTTAGCAGCTTATCGGTTTCCTGCACACTGCCAGGGTCAGTTTGTTGAATAGCCCTCAAGGCTTCCTGCAGATTTAGGGCATAGTCTCTGATGCTGTCCTGTGCCCGCTGCTTACATCCATAGAACCTCATTTTAATTTCAGCGGAGGTACGTGTATCAAAGGTACCCCGCAGCCGGGCCAGAATACCCTTCACAGTCCCTTTCTCCTCAATGGGCCATGATTTTACCTCCCTCTGGGCTGCGCCAGTTAACTGCCCTGTTAGTATGCTGACCTTCTGTTCCTCTGTCAGGGGGTAAACCTGGAACAAACTGTATAGCCTTTCCTTGAAGTCAGTTAGGGCATGGGGCTCCCCTGAGTACTTGGGCAGCCAGGCCGCTCCCGGGATGTAGGGTAAGGAAAAGGGCATAACCGCTGCTGCAGCTGCGTTGGTGGTAGTGGGCGCCTCTGTGTCCGACATCTTCCTCCCCCCCTAGTGAAGTGTGGCCTACCTTCCGACGATCCTCTTCTGTAGGCCGCGGCTCCGCTGCTGCTCTGGACGAGGACCTGGCGTCACACTCCGATGACGTCAGCGTCGCTCTCTCTCCCTTCCAGGACCTTGCGCAGCGTCGGTGCGTGGGGCGGAGCTTCGGATCTCGCGCGGTTTTGACGTCCACGCCCCTCTTCTTCCCGCTCGGCGTCCTGAAGATGGCGTCCGATGGCGGGAAACAGCTGCGGATGGCGGGAAGACGGCAGAAGACGGCGGGAAAAGGTCCAAGATGGCGTCTGATGGCGGGAATCGGCTCCGGATGGCGGGAAACGATTCCGGACGGCGGGAAACTTCGCCACAGGTAAGTTACAAAAGTCTTTTTCAGGCACGCAGTACCCGGTGGTTGCGGGCACGATATCCTGCCGACTACGCCAAAGCTGACTCGCCCCCTGGGCCGTGGGGCACTCGGATCCGGGCAATAGGGAACGACGGGGGTAGTAGTGGCAACCCGGTTCCGTGGCTCAGGGTGGTCAGGCCAGTGGTAGTCTGTTATATTGATTATGTCCGACTACGCCACCCGTGAATTTGCGGTTATTAGGAACCGCCGCTGCATGCAGACCGCTGGGGCTGATGAGATGTGCAGCTATGGTAGTGTGACTCCCCACGGGAAGAGTGCGGCCCCAGGGCAGTATAGTGGATGTTGGGAGTGATGGTAGTGAGAGTCCCGGTGCTGATAGTGCTGAAGGAGCAAGGAGCACACAGACAACAAGTTGCAGTCCAGGGTCTTTACTGAAACAGGTAAACTGATCCACAAACAGTCCCAGCTAGGAGGGGACCTGGATGTCTGAGAGCAACGGGGAAATTGGCCCTGATCAGGGTGAGGGTGTAGGCCTACCGTGCTTTCTGCGCTCCTTCTGACTATCTCCTCCTGATAGGGTAACAGCCCACGTTTCCGAGCTTTCCGTGCTTTCTCGCCTGTATGGCCTGCGACGTGGGTTCCTTTCTGCTCCCAGCCTTGTACGGCTTTACTGGTCCCTTCGGTTGTGGCAGGGCCTCCAGGCTTCTTAGGCCAAGGAATGTACAGTCCCTTGCGGGCTGGTTCTCTCCTGGGGGATGTAGAATCCTTCCAGCCTCAGACACCAAAGTCTGGTAAAATGAAGTCTTTTTTCTGCCAAGACAGGCTCTCTTCGCCTCTTGTCTCTGGCTTGTGGCTCTCTCCTACTGCCACACTTCCTCTTAGGTGCAATCAACTTTCTGTCCCTGCTCCACTCTGGGACACGTCTCAAAGCTGAGACAGGCAATCCAGTACTCCCTAACCCTGTCCCCAGTACCAGCTTTTATAGGGGCAGCCTGCTCCCCCTACTGGCCTGAGACAGGAGGCATTGCATGCTAATGTTCCCCTGGCCAGAGAACCTCCCCCTTGCTCTCAGACACAGCTTTAATTACACTTGTGGCATCCAGGCCTGGGTGACACACATGCATCTTGTTTAGATGTTCCTTTGCATACCTCTGATGCTGAATTTTATGGTGAGGACGCAGGAGAGGTTTTCTTCTGATGATTCTTCCATGAAGGTCATATTTGTGCAGGTGTCTCTGAAAAGTAAAACAATGTACCAAAACTTCAGAGTCTGCAAAATCTTTCTGAAGGTCTTTTGCAGTCAAGCATGGATTCTGATTTGCCTCTCTATTAATCCTAAGAGTAACTCTCACTGAAATTTTGCTTGGTCTGCCAGACCTTATCTTGACCTTCATTGTTCCTGTTAACTGCCATTTCTTAACTACATTTCGAACTGAAGAAAGGGTAACTTGAAAACGTTTTGCAATCTTCTTATAGCCTTCTCCTGCTTTGAGTGCCTCAACCATTTTCATTTCAGAGTGCTAGGTAGCTGTTTAGAAGAACCCATGGCTGCTGATTTTTGCCACAAGGTTGTAGGAGGCTGGGTTTTTATAAAGCTGAGAAATTTGCATCACCTGGCCTTTCCTAATGATGATAATGAACAAGATATAACCCTAACAGGCTAATTAAGGTTTGAAACCTTAGTCAAAGTTATCTGAGCACATAGCTCTCCAAGGGTGCCCAAACTTTTGCATCGCCATGGTTCCCGTCCCACACTTCCTCCTTCCTCTGTGTCTGCCGACGCCAAGGGTGCACGCGATGTGCACAGGTCCCCAGGCACTATGCTTATGGCGCGTGCCATGGGTGACACCTTCTATTTAAGGCACCCCCTCCAACATGGAGGTGCCTGAGCAACGTTGTTTGCTATTAACTAAAGAATATAGAGGGCACCACCCACACTTATGAGTATTCGGGATCAACCTGTCACATACCACACAAAGCTAAGAGTGAAATGGAAGAGAAAGGAGGTACGCATATTACAGGGATCACCTTAGGTAAAATAAATAATTCTATTGAAATGTTAACAGACCAAGACTGACAAGTTAAAAACACTAAAAAGGCATAAAAAAGGCCGTAACAATAAACCAGACAACAGCACGATCGTGCTGGAGTCTTAAAACATTCGTCTGTGATTCATACAGGTGAACCTATTGCAAATACAGTATAGTGTTATGTATATAAATTGTATAAAGAATATTGGAACTGAGTAAATCATGTTCATTGCTCAGAGTGAAACAGATACCCATCTCTAGGTGCACGAAAAAGGTAATATACCTATTAATATTATACTGCTTGTACAATGGTGGATAACATAATTTAGTATTGCTGTGTGGCTAAAAGTACATTTGTTTGTTATTAACACGCTTGCTAGTTCTCTGATCCCAGTGCTCGTATCATGTATACCTGCCTGTCCATCAGCTGTGCCTGCCTGCCTGTGTCCCAGCCGTGCTCGCCTACCTGTGCACCAGCCGTGCTCACCTGCCTGTCCACCAGCCGTGCCCACCTGCCTGTCCATCAACCGTGCCTACCTGCCTGTTCATCAACCGTACCCACCTGCCTGTCCATCAGCCGTGCCCGCCTGCCTGACCCTCAGCCGTGTCGATCTGCACCAGCCTGGCTATACTCCAGTCATGTCCACCTATAACTGCCTGCACATGTGTCTGGCGTACCTGTCACTTTACCAGCCGTGTCAGTCCATCTACCATTCCTGGCCGTTCCTGTCTCCTATCCCTTGAGGGTCAGCAGCCATCCACCCGAGGTCAGTCCGGGAGCAGCACCTGGTCCGGCCTCCCTCGTCTCTCCTCGGATCACAGTATTGTCAAGCCGTCATGCATCCAAGGTCGGTCTTGGTGAGGTCCCTAGTCATGCCCCTCCGGGCATTCCTTAGATCACGGCACAGTTTGTAACAACAATATATATTATTTTTGCCTAAAATACAAAGGAAATGCATCATCTTCAACTTTGGCCTTTTAGAAATCATTTCATCTTCAGCTTGCTTAACTTTTGACCAGGGGTACCCGAATGTTTACATGCGACAGTGTTTTTTTACTTTTTGATGGCCAATTATAGTTTAGAAAAATGGCATCCAGCAGCGAATTACAAAAAAATCTGCAATTTGGTGAATCCGGATTCTTATAAAATTCAATTCCACTCAAATTTAAATGCTCTTCTCTACCTAGAACCCATAGTAATCAATTGGTTGCCCATTTATTGCTTGGATGTGCTAGGGATTCACAGAGCTCTGCATTTGCTAAATTCACTTTGGATAATTAATGGAAGTCATGAATGAAGAACTCCTTTGTGCAACAATAGCGGTGTATTTTACTTAGAGTTATTTACTTTTAGTGGATTTTCTCATTCTGTTCTTGGCTTAACTGCCAGGTATCTTCACCAGTCTGATATTAATAACATAGTTTCTTTAACTCTGAATTCTCTAAATGGATATTTAAAAAAGAACTTTCCTAATCCATATACACCCTAAAATAAGAAATATTAGGTAGATATTAAATGTTTCTGGAAAAATGTGCATGCAAAGAATGTGAAAAGTCTCCTAATTACAATTGGCCATAGAAACAAGCAAAATACATAAAGAATAATGTCTCAGATGTTTCATCCAACATATGATAGGATTAAAACTGTTTAATAATCTCTGCTAATGTCCTGAGTTTAGTACCGACTTTAAGCCAAGGATTTAAATTAAGTGTAGAACAGAGATTTATGTCATTTTAATCATTTACACCCATAAGACAATGCTATTTGAAATAGACTTGAGTGATCAGTGCTGTAAAGATAGATAAACCATTTAACGACATTAAACATCTGGCGGTATGCAGAAAAAGTAAGTAATTCTCCATGTTTTCACTATGTAATGCAAACATGCTGAGTGAAGCCTGAAGCAATTAAGTTCTTGGACCAATTACCATTACATTCGACTGCAGATCAAGATAATACATCACTTGTTATGGCCAATTACATGACAAGCACTGTTATGTCTTCCACATAAAGAGGCGTTTATAGTATCTAGCACCTGTATTTACAATTGGCCTTTAAAACTTTTACTCCAATGTGTTCCTCAGCTAAGAGCAGGGCAAAGCCTCTGCTAGTTTTCAGTCTCTGGACTTAAATAAGAACATGTTCATCCTTAGAAAACATGCAGAAATCTTAAAATTGGTGAGGAACTAGAATGTATGTTAGAAAATTGAAGAGCTTTTCCTTATACAGTGATCAGGCTTTATTTACATAATATCAATAAAATAAAAATGTAGTGATTTACATTTTTTTAAGACTTGCTTGTAATGGTTGCAGCAACTAATGAACCTTAAAGCAACTCCAGACACTACCATTATGCTGTGTAGCAGCAACATTTTTGGCAGTATAACATAGGTGTTACCAGAAGTTATACTTAATATTAGTTACTGTTAGCTTTTTATTTCATATCTAGTGATGAGTGAGCACTAAAATGCTCAGGTACTCAATTCTTGGGCCGAGCAAATTGGAATACTCGGGTGCTCGGTCCGAGTAATGAGCCCAATGTAAGGTTATGGGAAACTTAAGCATTTTTCTGGTGCCCCCCCCCCCCCCAGGGGTCTGCAGAGAGCATAAAAATTACCCAAATCGATGGGAACAGTGCTCAAAAGTGGGTTCAATAGTGATGTGCTGCGGTCCCCTAGCAATTGGGACAGGAAGGTCGGGCGACAAGATGTGGGTGTTTGTTGTGGCACAATTTCAGCTTGCCCACGTTCTCGGCCTCTGCATGCACCATCACCATCATGTTCACTTCCCCGTCCCTTGCCACGCACCTTGCCCATTTTAAATGGAGAACATAATTTTCCACGTTCACTAGAAATGGCTTATTTTGGAATGCAGTTATATTTGATACGTCTGACAGAGAACAACGGTTTTAAATAGCAGGCCTGTAATTTACTAATACTATTCTTCACAGAGACTTAGTGTGAATAGCTTGACCGACACACTGAAATGAAATGGAGGGCACAAATGACTGATTTTGGAACACAATTATATATGTGATATGTCTGACAGAGAACCAGGTTTTAAATAGCAGACCTGAAGTTTAGTAATACTATTCTTCTCAGATACTTAGTGTGCATAGCTTGACCGACACACTGCAACAAAATGAAAATGTAAGCCAATATTTTCCACATTTAGTTCAAATTTCTGGATTTTTATCACTGTAATATGGAAAAGATCTGGCTGTATTCTGCAGTACTAACAAGCAAATGGAGCAGAAAAAAATGTGTACTCTGGATTGCTTGTTAAGCAAATAATCAGGATTAAAATAAAAATATTGGCCCTGGCCCCTGATATATGGGGCTATGTCTACAAATATCTGTAAGAACAGCAGCAGCAGGAACATGCTATGGACCCTCTTGCATTATATGCACTGAAGTCTGTCACATACACTGCCTGCCTGCCTAACTCCTGCTATCACCTTCACCGCTGAAAGTATGCACCTGGATTAGTCATCAAAAGGACTGTTAGTTCAGATGTATATATATATATATATATATATATTTATATATATATGTATATATATATATAGATAGATAGATATACTATATATATATATGTTGTGGAATACCTATACTAACTATAAACAAGCAAATCTCTCCCTGACTCAGCAGCAGCTCTCCCTACTCTAGAAAAGAAGAGGAGCAAAGGGAGTGTGTATAAAATATGAATCGTTATTAAATACTGGTTAAACACATTCTTACAAATAACCAGGGCAGGCAAAATAACAACAAGTTAAAAGGAAAACACATGCAACATGCTAGTATAAAAGGTATTATGCACTGCTCAAAAAAATAAAGGGAACACTCAAATAACACATCCTAGATCTGAATGAATGAAATATTCTCATTGAATACTTTGCTCTGTACAAAGTTGAATGTGCTGACAACAAAATCACACAAAAATCATCAATGGAAATCAAATTTATTAACCAATGGAGGCCTGGATTTGGAGTCACCCCCAAAATTAAAGTGGAAAAACACAAGACAGGCTGATCCAACTTTGATGTAATGTCCTTAAAACAAGTCAACTCCAGGACAGTCTATGGTGCAATGGTTGGTGGATGGAGCGAGACATGATGTTCCAGATGTGCTCAATTGGATTCAGGCCTGGGGAATGGACGGGCCAGACCTTAACTTCAATGCCTTCATCTTGCAGGAACTGCTGAAACACTCCAGCCACATGAGGTCTGGCATTGTCCTGCATTAGGAGGAACCCAGGGTCAACTGCACCAGCATATGGTCTCAGAAGCGGTCTGAGGAACTCAACTCGGTACCTAATGGCAGTCAGGCTACCTCTGGCAAGCACATGGAGGGCTGTGCGGCCCTCCAAAGAAATGCCACCTCACACCATTATTGACCCACTGCCAAACCGGTCGATGTTGCAGGCAGCAGATCGCTCTCCACGGCGTCTCCAGACTCTGTCACGTCTGTCACATGTGCTCAGTGTGAACCTGCTTTCATCTGTGAAAAGCACAGGGCGCCAGTGGTGACTTTGCCAATCCTAGTGTTCTGTGGCAAATGCCAAGCGTCCTGCACGGTGTTGGGCTGTGAGCACAACCCCCATCTGTGGACGTCGGGCCCTCATACCACCCTCATGGAGTCGGTGTCTAGCCATTTGTGCAGACACATGCACATTTGTGGCCTGCTGGAGGTCATTTTGCAGGGTTCTGGCAGTGCTTCTCCTGTTCCTGAAGGTAGCAGTCCTGCTGCTGGGTTGTTGCCCTCCTACGACCCCCTCCACGTCTCCTGGTGTACTGGCCTGTCTCCTGGTAGCGCCTCCAGCCTCTGGACACTACGCTGACAGACACAGCAAACCTTCTTGCCACAGCTCGCATTGATGTGCCATACTGGATGAGCTGCACTACCTGAGCAACTTATGTGGGTTGTAGAGTCCGTCTCATGCTACACGAGTGTGAGAGCACAACCAACATTCAAAAGTGACCAAAACATCAGCCAGAAAGCATTGGTACTGAGATGTGGTCTGTGGTCCACACCTGCAGAACCACTTCTTTATTGAGTGTGTCTTGATAATTGCCAATAATTTCCATCTATTGTCTATTCCATTTGTACAACAGCATGTGAAAGTGATTGTCAATCTGTGTTGCAGTTTGATTTCACAGAAGTTTGATTTACTTGGAGTTATATTCTGTTGTTTAAGTGTTCTTTTTATTTTTTTGAGCAGTGTATTATGACTGACAGGTGGAATCTTGACATGTATATACAATCTGTCCTGTGTCACACATGTGTAAATGAAAGTATGTCAGAAAAACCACCATCAAATAATTCAATAAAAAGAAACCTTACACAGGTGGCAGCTGAAGCCCCCCCCCCCAGGTAATGCAAAAGCAGAAAGGCCCCACCCCCCCGAGCTCTGCACTTTCTACTTGTGAATTCCCTGGGGGGGCTTCACCTGCCACATGGGTAAGGTTTCTTTTTATTGAATAATTCGATGGTGGTTTTTCTGACATACTTTCATTTACACTTGTGTGACATAGGACAGATTGTATATGACTCGCCCCCTGGGCCGTGGGGCACTCGGATCCGGGCAATAGGGGAACGATGGGAGTAGTAGTGGCAACCCGGTTCCGTGGCTCAGGGTGGTCAGGCCAGTGGTAGTCCGTTATGTGCTGTTGATTATGTCCGACTACGCCACCCGTGGATTTGAGGTCATTAGGAACCGCCGCTGCAAGGCAGACCGCTGGGGCTGATGATGTATGCAGCTGGGATGGTGTGACTCCCCACGGGAAGAGTGCGGCCCCAGGGCAGTATAATGGATGGTGGGAGTGATGGTGGTGAGAGTCCCAGTACCGGTAGTGCTGGAGGCACGAAGGAGCACACAGACAATAGGTTGCAGTCCAGGGTCTTTACTGAAACAGGTAAACTGACCCATAAACAGTCCCGGCTAGGAGGGGACCTGGATGTCTGAGAGCAATGGGGAAATTGGCCCTGGTCAGGGTGAGGGTGTAGGCCTACCCTGCTTTCTGCGCTCCTTCTGGCAATCTCCTCGTTATAGGGTAACAGCCCACGTTTCCAAGCTTTCCGTGTATTCTCGCCTGTATGGCCTGCGACGTGGGTTCCTTTCTGCTCCCAGCCTTGTACGGCTTTACTGGTCCCTTCGGTTGTGGCAGGGCCTCCAGGCTTCTTAGGCCAAGGAATATACAGTCCCTTGCGGACTGGTTCTCTGCTGGAGGATGTAGAATCCTCCCAGCCTCAGACACCAAAGTCTGGTAAAGTCAGTCTCTTATCTGCCAAGACAGGCTTGCTTCGCCTCTTGTCTCTGGCTTGTGGCTCTGCTCCTGCCACACTTCCTCTTAGGTGCAGTGCAACTGTCTGTCCCTGCTCTGCTCTGGGACAAGTCTCAGTGCTGAGACAGGCCATCAAGTTCTCTCTAACCCTGCCCCCAGCACCAGCTTTTATAGGGGCAGCCTGCTCCCCCTACTGGCCTGAGGCAGGAGGCATTGCATGCTAATGTTCTCCTGACTAGAGAACCTCCCCCCTGCTCTCAGACACAGCTTTAATTACACTTGTGGCATCCAGGCCAGGGTGACACATTCCCCCCTAGTGAAATTTAGTACTCCGGGACTAAACAGTAAACAAAGACAATATGCATAACCATAAAACATTAATAGACAGACGACGCACAAATTGAGTTCTTAAGGTCACAGTGTGGCCTGTGACCGGGTGTCCATATCACCAATACAACGGGGAGCCTTAACCAGGTGGGGGTTTGTCCTACCCCAAGTCCTTTACAGTCTTAGTTCATTCCTGGGTTAGGCTCCGAACGCAGTCCATACAAGGTCCAGGTTATAAAAAGTCCATAACCTGTGAGTCCTTACGGTAGCTGCAAGAAACTGAAACACAGAATTACCAAACATGCATGTAACTTTGCAAACAATTCAACATTTGGCAACAGGGTTATTTACAATCTTAGCGCGCTCTATATTCTCCAGCGAGCGGGTATCTGTCCCTTTGTGCTCCTAGTTGATCTACGTAGCCCACTGTCTGGTGGTGGACCAACCTGGCTTTCCCCACTAGCGTTAGGGGTACAACTACCAGCTGGGTGTACAGGTAGGGCAGGCAGCTGTCTGCGGGTCCTTTGGCTTACCGCAGGCATGGCAGGCTCACTGTCAGCAGAGGGTTGACTCTCCTGGGCTGCTGGAACAGGCTCTTCTGCCTCTGGAACCACTTGCTCCTCTTCACCTTCCGGCTCTGGTGTTGGTTGTTGCTGTGCCGGTTGCAGGAAATGCAGGACAGGTACCACTATGGCATCATTTATGCACGTCCAGGACTGAGGGAACTCTCCGAGAACGGTGCTGATCATTTCTTCCTTGTCCTCTGCGGGTTCAAGGTCACTCTGATCCTCTTCTGCACTACGGAGTTGCTCGGGGCACCTTTTGAGGTGGTCTCTGGAGACGACACTAGTGGTTTCTTCTCCGTCCTTGGTGATTACGCACACCTTTGGGTTGTCGTGGTCAGACTGCAGTACGGTGTAGGGTTCCCTTTCCCACTGGTCGTCCAACTTATGTAGCCTTCTCTTCCGCTTTAGGACTTGCTCACCAGGTTCTAGGGGACCAGCAGGGGCGTGTTGATTGAAGAGTTTTTCTTGCCTCTCTCTCACCTGGGCCAGGCTCTTCTCCACACTCTCCTGTACCTTCTTGTACTGCAGTTGCCTTTCCGTATCCCAGTCCGCATTCGGGGAGGTGTCCTCAGGTATTAGGACTCCCATCTCCAGGTCTACGGGCAGCTTACCTGGTCTAGCTCGCATCAGGTAAGCTGGGGTGCAGTTTGTAGCATTCACCGGGATATTGTTGTATAGGTCTATCAGGTCCGGCAGTTTTTCTGGCCACAGGCTGCGTTCCTCCAGGGGCAACGTCTTCAGGAGATCAATGACTATATTGTTCATCTTCTCACACATCCCGTTGGTTTGGGGGTGGTAAGGCGTTGTACGAATCTTCTTACATCCATAGAGGTTGCAGAATTCCTGGAAGATTTCAGCCTCAAACGATGGACCCTGGTCTGTCAGGACCTGTTCCGGATACCCGTGTGGACGACAGAAATATTGCTGGAAGGCTCTGGCCGCTGTTTGGGCTGTCAAGTCTTTTACCGGGACCGCCACGAGAAAACGGGAATAGTGGTCCACGATTGTCAGGGCATAGATGTATCCAGACCGGCTTGGAGCCAATTTGACGTGGTCCAGAGCTACAAGCTCAAGAGGCTGCGTGGTGACGATGGGCCTCAAGGGTGTCTTCTGGCTGGTGCGGTCCTACCTCCTCAGGTGACAAGGGCCACAGTCTCTGCACCACTTTTCTACAGCTCCTCTCATGCCGACCCAAAAGAACCTTCCTCTTAGCAGGAACTCCAGTTTCTTCCAACCGAAGTGTCCCGCTCTATCATGGTAAGCTCCCAGGACCATAGCTGCATCCCGCCTTGGAACCACGACTTGCCAGGTCAGCTCGTGCATCCGGTGGTTGACAATCCTTCTGCAAAACTTGCCTTCGTAGAGGAACAGCTTGCTCTTCTCCTTCCACAGCTGCTTCCTCTGGAGCATCCGGATCCATGCGGGCGTCTTCCTGGGTCAGCAGTTCTTTCACCAGACGGATGGCAGGGTCACTATCTTGGGTCTCGGCCCAGCTGTGGTGAGGTAGGGGATTGATCATCACGGTTGTTAGATCCTCCTCTTTCACGCGGTGGGAGTATTGAGCGGCTCCATGCCGGTGAAACGCGGGGAGTTCTACCTCCTCCAGCTCTTCTGGGTCTTCGTCACCTTCAGGTAAGTGAGGCATCCTCGACAGGGCGTCTGCGTTGGCATTGGTTTTGCCGGCCCGGTACTTGATCACGAAGTCATAGTTGGAGAGACGGGCCATCCACCGCTGTTCTAGGGCACCCAGTCTTGCATTGTCCAGGTGTGTCAACGGGTTGTTGTCCGTGTACACGGTGAACTTTGCGGAGGCCAGGTAATGCTTGAAGCGTTCCGTCACAGCCCACACCACCGCCAAGAATTCTAGCTTGAAGGAGCTGTAATTCTCTGGGTTCCTCTCAGTGGGTCTCAGCTTCCGGCTGGCGTACGCGATCACCCGTTCTCTGCCCTGTTGGTTTTGGGACAGTACGGCTCCCAGTCCCACATTACTGGCGTCTGTGTGAAGGATAAAAGGCTGGCCATAATCAGGGTAGGCCAGGATCTCATCCCCCGTGAGGGCCATCTTCAACTGGCGGAAGGACTCCTCTTCCGGTTTATCCCACTTGAAGGGTGGCTTTTGACTCCTGGACTTAGACTGTCCGATCAGGAGGTCCTGCATAGGAGCTGCCATCTTAGTGAACCCGGGGATGAACCTTCGGTAGTAGCCTACCAACCCGAGAAACTGTCTCACCTCCTTGATGTTCGAGGGGCTTGGCCAGCTCTTGATTGCCGTGACCTTGTCGGGGTCGGGGGCCACTCCTTCCTAGGTACTGGACCTTTGGTTTCAGCAGGAGACACTTCAATGGTTTTACCTTCAGGCCGTAGCCTGCCAGGGCTTCGAACACCTCGGCCAGGTGCTTTAGATGGTCCTCGTAGGTTTTCGAATAGACGATCACGTCGTCCAGGTAAAGGAGGACCGTCTCGAAGTTTCAGTGCCCTAGACAGCATTCCATCAGCCGCTGGAAGGTCCCTGGTGCGTTGCAGAGTCCGAAAGGCATACAGTTGAACTCACTCAGTCCCATCGGGGTGGTGAAGGCGGTCTTCTCCTTGTCAGCCTCTGCCACAGGAACCTGCCAGTACCCGCTAGTAAGGTCCAAAGTAAAAAAGAAGTTAGCTGATTTTAGTGCGGCTAAAGACTCCTCTATTCTAGGCAGCGGATATGCATCTTTGTGGGTGATACGGTTGATTTGTCTATAATCCACGCACATTCTCATGGTGCCGTCTTTCTTTTTGACCAGAACCAAGGGGGCTGCCCAGGGGCTACAGCTGTCTCTAATGACCCCAGCTTTTTTCATCTCTCTTAGCATGCCCTTTGCATTCTGGTAGTGTGAAGGGGGTACAGGTCTGTGTCTTTCTTTTATCAGTGGGTGGCTCCCTGTGGGGATGTGGTGTTCTATCCCCTTTACTCTGCCGAAGTCTAGCGGGTGCTTACTAAAGACTCTCTCGTACTCCTGTACCACCCGGTAGACTCCATGTTTTTGGTGCAGGGGAGTGGAGTCAGCACCCACGTGGAGTTTCTGGCACCAGTCCTCCTTTTGTTTCAGGGAGCCATTACCCTCCGCCTGTAGAGATGGAGGCAAGGGTTCCACGGCCCTGATAGCTTTGTGTTCGACAACAAACAGTTTGGCGAGTGTAGCGTACCTGGGTAAGTGTACTTCCCTCTCCCCAATGTTGAGGATGCAGACGGGCACCCTCCCATGACGGACATCAACCACCCCCCGGGCTGTCAAAATGGTGGGCCTGCTGTCTGAGTACACGGGTTCTACCATGGCTTGGTAGTCTCTACCTCTCAACCCGATTGCAGTCCGACACCAGATCATCATTTCACTTTTGGGAGGCATGGAAATGGGGAATGGGTCACTCATTCTTACGCTACCGATCTCACCACCAGACAGTTCTACCTGCTGCCGTCTCATCAGGGCTTTTATCTCCTTGTTGAGGACTCTCTGTTGGCTGGAACTAGCATTCACCGCCACCTGTTGTAAAATTGCAATTACCTCTGAAAGACAATTTTCAATTACGTTAGTACCCACAGTTATTTTAGTGTGACTTTCACGACGATCAATGTCCACAATAATCACTCCCTGTGCCGGCAGTTCAACTTTACCAATTTTAATGGTCATCTCCTTGAACCCCATCTGCGGCACGGGTAAGCCATTACTGGCGATGATGCTCAAGTTACTGTCTGGATACCGTGTGATATCAGCATCAATCCAATACTGCTTAAAAAATACATAAGGGATAGTGGTTACTTGCGACCCAGTATCCAGCAAGGTGCTCATGGGGATACCGTCCAGCACCACGGGTAAAACCGGGCGCCCCCCAACGTACTTATTACGCCAATTGTAAGGGCCTGGTGATCTTATGCCTGGGGGTTGGCCCTCTGCCCCAGGTTGGACCCGTTTAAATTACAGTACCTGGAAATGTGTCCGGGCTGGTTGCATCGACGGCAAATGGGCTGTCCATCCTCTGCGTAGCGGTCTGTGGGCCTCCCTCGGAATGACGGGATCCTCCTCTATCGACGCCATGGGACATCCTCCGGACTTGAAGCCAGCTCGATGGGTCTTGACGGGTCCACTTGCAACGCCTGGACGGTCCTGGTCAATGCCGCGACGCTCCTGGTCAGCTCCTGGACTTGGTGGTGCAGGTCTTTCGACGGGGCTTGGTTCAGGGCCTGTGCATCAGCCCCCACGGGATCCATAGAGGAGGGCGCTGCCTCCTGGTGGTAGGTGAGAGCAGGGCACCGGGGGTTTATAGCGCCACTGGTTGCAGATTCATGGAGCACCCTTATGGCCCTGTCCTTAAATTGGGCAAAGGTCAGGTCGGGGTTCTGAAAGAACATGAGGTGCAGCTGGGCCCTGTGGGCGCTGGACAGCAGACCTTCTATGAATTGTTCTGTTATCAGCTTATCCATTTCCTGCACACTGCCAGGGTCAGTTTGTTGAAAAGCCCTCAAGGCTTCCTGCAGATTTAGGGCATAGTCTCTGATGCTGTCCTGTGCCCGCTGCTTACATCCATAGAACCTCATTTTAATCTCAACGGAGGTACGTGTGTCAAAGGTACCCCGCAGCCAGGCCAGAATACCCTTCACGGTTCTTTTCTCCTCAGTGGGCCATGATTTTACCTCCCTTTGGGCTGCGCCAGTTAACTGCCCTGTTAATATTCTGACCTTCTGTTCCTCTGTCAGGGGGTAAACATGGAACAAACTGTATAGCCTTTCCTTGAAGTCAGTTAGGGCATGGGGCTCCCCTGAGTATTTGGGCAGCCAGGCCGCTCCAGGGTTGTAGGGCAGGGAAAAGGGCATCACCGCTGCTGCAGCTGCGTTGGTGGTAGTGGGCGCCTCTGTATCCGACATCTTCCTCCCCCCTAGTTAAACGTGGCCTACCTTCCGACGATCCTCTTCTGTAGGCTGCGGCTCCGCTGCTGCTGCTATGGACGAGGACCTGGCGTCGCGTCCTGATGATGTCAGCGTTGCTCTCTCTCCCTTCCAGGACCTTGCGCAGCGTCGGTACGTGGGGCGGAGCTTCGGATCTCGCGCGGTTTGGACGTCCACACCCCTCTTCTTCCTGCTCGGCGTCCTGAAGATGGCATCCGATGGTGGGAAGCAGCTGCGGATGGCGGGAAGACGGCAGAAGACGGCGGGAAACGGTCCAAGATGGCATCTTATGGCGGCAATCGGCTCCGGATGGCGGGAAACGACTCCAGACGGCGGGAAACTTCACCACAGGTAAGTTACAAAAGTCTTTTTCAGGCACGCAGTACACGGTGGTTGCGGGCACGAAATCCTGCCGACTACGCCAAAGCTGACTCGCCCCCTGGGCCGTGGGGCACTCGGATCCGGGCAATAGGGGAACGATGGGAGTAGTAGTGGCAACCCGGTTCCGTGGCTCAGGGTGGTCAGGCCAGTGGTAGTCCGTTATGTGCTGTTGATTATGTCTGACTACGCCACCTGTGGATTTGCGGTCATTAGGAATTGCCGCTGCAAGGCAGACCGCTGGGGCTGATGATGTATGCAGCTGGGATGGTGTGATTCCCCAAGGGAAGAGTGCGGCCCCAGGGCAGTATAATGGATGGTGGGAGTGATGGTGGTGAGAGTCCCAGTACCGGTAGTGCTGGAGGCGCGAAGGAGCACTCAGACAATAGGTTGCAGTCCAGGGTCTTTACTGAAACAGGTAAACTGACCCATAAACAGTCCCGGCTAGGAGGGGACCTGGATGTCTGAGAGGAATGGGGAAATTGGCCCTGGTCAGGGTGAGGGTGTAGGCCTACCGTGCTTTCTGCGCTCCTTCTGGCTATCTCCTCATTATAGGGTAACAGCCCACGTTTCCAAGCTTTCCGTGTATTCTCGCCTGTATGGCCTGCGACGTGGGTTCCTTTCTGCTCCCAGCCTTGTACGGCTTTACTGGTCCCTTCGGTTGTGGCAGGGCCTCCAGGCTTCTTAGGCCAAGGAATATACAGTCCCTTGCGGACTGGTTCTCTGCTGGAGGATGTAGAATCCTCCCAGCCTCAGACACCAAAGTCTGGTAAAGTCAGTCTCTTATCTGCCAAGACAGGCTTGCTTCGCCTCTTGTCTCTGGCTTGTGGCTCTCCTCCTGCCACACTTCCTCTTAGGTGCAGTGCAACTGTCTGTCCCTGCTCTGCTCTGGGACAAGTCTCAGTGCTGAGACAGGCCACAAGTTCTCTCTAACCCTGCCCCCAGCACCAGCTTTTATAGGGGCAGCCTGCTCCCCCTACTGGCCTGAGACAGGAGGCATTGCATGCTAATGTTCCCCTGACTAGAGAACCTCCCCCCTGCTCTCAGACGCAGCTTTAATTACACTTGTGGCATCCAGGCCAGGGTGACACATATACATGTCAAGATTCCACCTGTCAGTCATAATATAATACCTTCTATGCTATTCTATACTAGCATGTTGCATGTGTTTTCCCTACCCCAGGGTTTTTTGCTTGTTGCTATTTTGCCTGTCCTGGATATTTGTAAGAATGTTTTTAACTAGTGTGTAATAAAAATTTATATTATATACACACTCCCTTTGCTCCTCCTCTTTTCAAGTCTTCATTTAGGAGTGTTCTAGATTTCTTTACATGCATGAATGATCTATGATGATCTAAATATTTGTATTTCAATATGCCTGTGGGACTTGTATTTCAGCTTTCCCTACTCTGACTGATTCTGGGGTAGACTGTGATGAGCATAGTGGCGCCAGATCTTATATAAACCTGATGATGCTGTGCGGCCAGCCAATCACTGTAATGCTCACAACCAATATGGCTATGGTATTACAGTGCTTGGCAAGCAATCCCTGCATGTTCATTGGCTCTCTAAAGAGCGCCAAACATGCAGGTGGGGACCCGAGTTCCTGCCCGAGCAACCCGGAAATACTCGGTGAGCGCCGAGCTTGTCGAGCACCCTGATGCTCGGGTGAGTACCGAGCAGTGGCGAGCACGTTCGCTCATCTATATTCATATCCATTGCATTGGTCAACAGTAAAATTAGGATCGCACTGATGGCTCTCTGCAAACTCCCATTGTTCACTTAAAACATGAAACCATGACTTTATATGCTACTCAAAAAGAGATAGTGGATCATTAGACACTACAGATGAGCGAACCCCTGGAGGTTCATGTTCGACAGGCCAGGCCGAACAGCTATAAAAATTTTGTGCTCGGGTACCCTAGCCCGAACCCGAATGGGGGGCCTGAACATCAGTGATTTCCCATGCTGTCATCTGAGCGTCAGTGCGGGAAACAGAGGCTCTGATCGACGGTAACATTATTACCGCCAGTAGGAGCACTGCGGGATCACGCTGTCAGATGTCAGTTATGGCGTTATAGATAGAGTAGCTATTGAACCCGTTCATATATTGGTATATGGTCTCCATCCTGGTCCATGCTCCCCCATCTTGGTCCCGCATCCTGTTATATGTTCCATCATCCTGTTATGTGCACCCCCATCTTGCTCCCCCATCCTGGTATGTGCACCCATATCCTGCACCCCCATTCTGTTGTGCTCCCCCATCCTGTTATGTGCACCCTCATCCTGTGCCCCCATCCTGTTATATGCTCCCCCATCCTGTTATGTGCTCACCCCACCCTGCACCCTCATCCTGTTATGTGCTAACCCCATCCTGCGCCCCCATCCTGGTATGTGCTGCCCCCATCCTGCGCCCCCATCCTGGAATGTGCTGCCCCCATCCTGATATATGCTGCCCACATCCTGCGCCCCCATCCTGGTATGTGCTGCCCCTATCCTGGTATGTGCTGCCCCCATCCTAGTATGTGCTGCTCCAATCCTGTGCCCCCATCCTGGTATGTGCTGCCCCCATCCTGGTATGTGCTGCTCCTATCCTGTGCCCCCATCATGGTATGTGCTGCCACCATCCTGGTCCCTCATCCTGTTATATGCTCCCCCATCCTGTTATGTGCACCCCCATCCTGCTCCCCCATCCTGTTATGTGCACCCCCATCCTGCACCCCCATCCTGTTATGTGCTCCCTCATTCTGTTATATGCTCTTCCATCCTGTTATATGCTCCCCATCCTGCGCCCCCATCCTGGTATGTGCTGCCTCCATCCTGCGCCCCCATCCTGGTATGTGCTGGCCCATCCTGTTATGTGCTCCCCCATCTTGTTATGTGCTCCGCCATCCTGATATGTGCTACCCACATCCTGTCATGTGCTGCCCCCATCCTGCACCCCCATCCTGTTATGTGCTGCCCCCATCCTGCTCTCCCATCCTGGTATGTGCTGCCCACATCCTGTGCCCCCATCCCGTTATATGCTCCCCCATCCTGTAATATGCTCCCCCATCCTGTTATATGCTCCCCCATCCTGTTATATGCTCCCCCATCCTGTGCCCCCATCCTGCTATGTGCTGCCCCCATCCTTGTATATGCTACCTCCACCCTGCACCCCTATCCTGGTATGTTCTGCCCCCATCCTGCACCCCCATCCTGGTATATGCGCCCCCATCCTGGTATGTGCACCCCCATCCTGGTTTGTGCTCCCCCATCCTGCTTTGTGCTCCCCCCATCCTGTTATGTTCTCCCCCATCCTGTGCCCCCATCCTGTCATGTGCTTCCCTCATCCTGCACCCCCATCCTGTCATGTGCTGCCCCCATCCTGTGCCCCCATCCTAATATGTGCTGCCCTCATCCTGAGCCCCCATCTTGGTAGTGCTGCCCCCATCCTGGTATGTGCTGCCCAAATCCTACGGCCCCATTCTGGTATGCGCTGCTCCCATCCTGTTATGTGCGCCCCCCATCCTGTTATGTGCTCCCCCCATCTGGTTATGTGCTCCCCTCATCCTATTATGTGCTCCCCCATCCTGTTATGTGCTCTCCCCATCCTGCTCCCCCATTCTGTTATTTGCTACCCTCATCCTATCATATGCTGCCCCAATCCTGCGCCCCTATCCTGTCTGGTGCTGCCCCCGTCTTGTGCCTTCATCCTGATATGGGCTGCCCCCATCCTTGTATGTACAGCCCCCATCCTGGTATGTACTGCCCCTATCCTGGTATGTGCTGCTCCCATCCTGTGCCCCCATCCTGGTATGTGCTGCCTCTATCCTGGTATGTGCTGCCCCTATCCTGGTATGTGCTGCCTCTATCCTGGTATGTGCTGCTCCAATCCTGTGCCCCCATCCTGGTATGTGCTGCCCCCATCCTGGTATGTGCTGCTCCCCATCATGGCATGTGTTGCCCCCATCCTGCTATGTGCTGCTCCCATCCTGTGCCCCCATCCTGGTATGTGCTGCCCCCATCCTGGTATGTGCTGCCCCCATTCTGGTATGTGCTGCCACCATCCTGCTCCCCCATCCTGTTATGTGCACCCCCATCCTGCACCCCCATCCTGTTATGTGCTCCCTCATTCTGTTATATGCTCTCCCATCCTGTTAAATTCTCCCCACCCTGTGCCCCCACTCTGGTATGTGCTTCCCCCATCCTGGTATGTGCTCCCCCCATCCTGGTATTTGCTCCCCCCAACCTGTTATGTGCTCCCCCATCCTGTTGTGTGCTTCCCCATCCTGTTATGTGCTCCCCTCATCCTGAGCCCACATCCTGATATGTGCTACCCCTATCTTGTCATGTGCTGCCCCCATTCTGCACCCCCATCCTGGTATGTGCTGCCCCCATCCTGGTATGTTCCCCCACATCCTGTGCCCCCATCCTGTTATATGCTCCCCCATCCTGTAATATGCTCCCCCATCCTGCTATGTGCTGCCCCCATCCTGGTATATGCTGCCCCCATCCTGCACCCCCATCCTGGTATGTGCTGTCCCCATCCTGCACCCCCATCCTAGTATGTGCGCCCCCATCCTGGTATGTGCTCCCCCCATCCTACTTTGTGCTCCCCTCATCCTGTTATGTTCTCCCCCCATCCTGTGCCCCCATCCTGTTATGTGCTACCCTCATCATGTCATGTGCTTCCCCCATCCTGCACCCCCATCCTGTCATGTGCTGCCCCCATCCTGTGCCCCATCCTGATATGTGCTGCCCTCATCCTGCGGCCCCATCCTGGCATGCGCTGCTCCCATCTTGGTATGTGCTGCTCCCATCCTGCGCCCCCATCCTGGTATGTGCTGCCCCCATTCTGCGCCCCCTTCCTGGTATGTGCTGCCCTCATCCTTGTATGTGCTCCCCCATCCTGTTATGTGCTCCCCCCATCCTCACATGTTTTCCCCTCATCCTGTTATGTCGCCTCATCCTTTTATGTGCTCCCCCATCCTGTTATGTGTGCCTCATCCTGTTATGTGTGCCCCATTCTGTTAAGTGCTCCCCCATCCTGTTATGTGCTCTCCCCATCTTGCGCCCCCATCCTGTTATGTGCTACCCTCATCCTGTCATATGCTGCCCCAAACCTGCGCCACTATCCTGTCAGGTGCTGCCCCCATCTTGGAATGTACTGCCCCCATCCAGCGCCCAAATCCTGGTATGTACTGCCCCGATCCTGGTATGTGCTGCCCCCATCCTGGTTGTTGCTGCTCCCATCCTGCGCCCCCATCCTGGTATATGCTGCCCCATCCTGGTATGTGCTGCCACCATCCTGTGCCCCTATCCTGGTATGTTCTGCCCCCATCCTGCGCCCACATCCTGGTATGTGCTGCTCTCAACCTCCCCCATCCTGATATCTGTTCCCCCCTCCTGCGCCCCTGTAGCGGTGTCCAAAGAACATCGCAAGGCAGGATTCAAGTATGGCACAGCAGACGAGAAGACTGAAACAAAACTCCGGCTTTATTATATACAAAGGAATTATATGCCGGAAGATGAGGATAACAGTATTTACAATAACAATATTACCAACATGAACATAGGAAGATATAGCTGGAGCAAGTCACAAACTATGCTACACCTTTGGCAATGAAAGCTCAGAACAAACAGTACACAACAAGTCTCACAAACTACTCTGAGCTAATTGCCTATCTTGCTTTCCGCTATTTGGCCATGCTGCTACAGCATCCTAGCTACCGGCAGCTACGCTAAACCCTAACACAGTTCACACTGATGGGTCACTCACGCGTGCGCAGATCAGGCGCAGATGGCGACCGCCATTTGTTCCTGGTAGGAAAGAGCCGGATGAATTCACTTGAGTCCTTTCCTTGTATACAGGATCTCTTTCTTCCAGCCGGCAGGCAAACCTTTATTCGCTCTCACAGAAATGGCTGACACGCTGTGTTGTGTGGTCCTCAATCTCCAGGGAAAATGTTCTTCAAGAAAAAAATACATTTCTCTACTGTACTCTTTGACACAGTCTCAAACAACAAATCTTGCTATAGTCCGTAATTTTCTCTTTCCATAGATTAACAGTGTCTTCTTTATAGTATGCTGATCATAGAAGCTGACAGCGTCTCCCTGTTACCTCAGAGACACACACATCCACATGAGGTGTCTACTTCCTGGTTCTCCTTTCTCTCCCAGCACATACCAACAACAGCAGGGGGAGGAGACTAGTCTAGCAGCAAGGCTCAGAGGGGAGCATGATGCTTTAAAATCACAGTGTATTCAATATCAGGTAAGGGCCGATACCCCTACATGCCTCCCCACTTAAAGACGGCCGCCCTTCGCCTCACTGTATAGCTCTGAAAGAAATAAAGGCTTCATGCAGTGGTATACATCACAGGACCACTTTCATCACAATACATATGAGTGGACCAAATAAACTGATCAGCTTTGTACCTTTCTGGTGGAATCCCTGCATTAGACCTACTGGATCTCCGGAGATCATGACTAGTGTTGAGCCACCCCCGTAGTGTTCGAGTTCGGTTCGGTTCGTCGAACACCCGTGTGTTCGCCGAACTGTTCGTCGAACTGTTCGTCGAACACCTTCGAACACCGTTAAAACCAATGGCAGGCAAACAAAAACACATAGAAACACATAGAAAACACCTTCAAAGGTGTCCAAAAGCTGACAAACTGCTCAGAAGACATAACTAACACATGGAAAAGTGACAAGTACATATAGTCATGCGAAAATAAAAGAGGTGGAGGAGTAAAAGGAGGGGGAGACACAGATATAGGCATGTCATGCCCTTCTAAAATCCAAAAAGTGAGAAGCCGACACGGCCAGTCCGCTCCTGCCCGTGCCACCTCCGTGTCGCCGGGTTTGTGCCAGAGCCGCGGTGAACCCTGACGGCCAGCCCCCCTCTCCCAATACTGGTGCCTGTCCGCTGGTGGGTCGAGCGAGCCCCCCTGTGGTGGAGGCAGCTCTAAGCTTTTTAATTTAAATTGTCTCTCTAATTTGAATGAATACACTTTAAATCCATTTACAAGGATCTATTGGAGGGCAAGTCTCATGCCAGCAGCCACGGTAGCAGGAAGTGGAGGAGGTGTGGCCTGTGTTCCTAGCTGAGTGAGAGCTGTGTGGAGGAGCTCCTGGGAAGCTCCAACTAGGACTTTTTTTTTCTAAGCCCGACCCTTGCCTCTTCGTTTTCCCAGGACCGAGGCAGGGGTGTCGGGGGGTATCCCCGGGCTCCGGCCCTCCCGGTCTGGGCCGGGTGGGGTCGGAGGACTGAATATGGATCCATCGGAGGACTCTGTGAGGAGGTCTGGGAGGCTGTCCCAGCGTGAAACGGCTACGGTGAGCATGCCGGCATCGGCTAACAAGGTGACTGGCAAGCCCAAGGGAAGCAAGGGGAGTGCCCCATGGGCCGAGAGGGGCCCGGACGAGTCAGCGGAGGCTTTCTCCCAGCGGGTGGTGGAGATGTTGCGGTGCCACGAAAAGGGGAAGGTGGCACTGGCGAAACTCCTGCTGGACTTGCGGCAGGCCAAGGCGCTATATAATGCAGCAGCCCAGAGGAAGCGCCCGGCGATCGCCACGCAAATCCAGAGGGTCAAGGATAGGATCGCCGAGGTGGAGCAGAGGCAGGCAGAAATAGAGAGGGCTGCGGGTCCCTTTCTGGAGAAATTCTCTAATGATCGGCGGTTCTCGGGCCAGGAGGGGTTAACCGCGCAGCAAGGAAGGGGGGCGTGTGAAGGGGGCCTGCCGGCCAGTAAAGGCACTCCCAGGACTACGCATGGCAGCCAGGAGCCTGGAAAGGAACGTTTGTCTGGAGCCCCGCCCCCTGTCCCACCCACCACAGCTCTGGGTGCTGCCCCGGGGGTTACCCCAGCCATGGAGGAGGAGAAGGTGGGGGGTGGAGGAAGTGGCGCGCTGTTAGTGCGAGCAGAGGATAGTGTGGGTGCGGGCACAAAGGCCGGGGGATCGCGGTCCGGGGCTCCGCCCCTTGCCCCACCCACCTCAGCGCTCGGCGTGGCCACCATGAGAGACACACGTAGAACTGCAGAGCCCAGCGGCACCCGGTCTGCCGGCCCGCCCCTAGCCCCGCCCACCTTGGCAATCGGCGTGGCCACCATGCGAGACACACGTGGAACTGCAGAGCCCAGCGGCACCCGGTCTGCCAGCCCGCCCCTAGCCCCGCCCACCTCGGCGCTCAGCGCGGCCACCATGAGAGGCACACGTGGAACTACCGAGCCCAGCGGGCCCCAGTCTGCCAACCCGCCCCAAGCCCCGCCCACCTCGACATTCGGCGTGGCCACCATGAGAGAGACACGTGGAACTGCAGAGCCCAGCGGCACCCGGTCTACCAGTCCGCCCCTAGCCCCGCCCACCTCGGCACTCAGCGCGGCCACCATGAGAGGCACACATGGAACTACCGAGCCCAGCGGCCCCCAGTCTGCCAACCCGCCCCAAGCCCCGCCCACCTCAGCGCTCGGCGCAGCTACCATGAGGGCCGCGAGTGGAACTGCAGAGCCCAGCAGTTCCCGGTCTGCTGGTCCGCCTCTAGTCCTGCCCACCGCAGCTCTCTGCACTGCCTCTGTACAGTCTGTGGGCGGAGGGAAGGAGGGAGGCAGGAGGGACATGAAAGAAAAAGCAGCAAGCAATGCTTATAGTACCAGAAGGCTCAGCAAGCCTTGCGCCAGTGCCCCGCCCCTCGTCCTGCCCACCACAGCACCTGGAGTTACCCAGAAGAAACCTGCGGCTGGGAGGGAGGCAGCAGGGAAAACAGCAGGGAAGACAGAGACGGATCCAGGAACAGTGTCCCAGGAGGTGGCAGTAACCCCGGTCGAGCAGCCTGCCGGCGTTACTGGGGAGCCTCCTAAATCTTCCGGTCTGCGTCCTGAGCAGGTGGCGCTGCCTGCCTCCAGCACATCAGAGGAGGAGGACATGGAGGCGTCTTCGGGGTCCGGGGGGCTCATGGCGGCCATCCGGTTGCTGGAGTCCCCGGTGAACCTCCAGCATTTTTGTTTCGGGGACGAAGATCCGGGACCTGGAAAGAAGAAGGGGAGCAAGAAGAAGGCACAGGAGACGGTGAGTATGCGTTACGTGTTTAATGATGATACTGATGCTGCTGCTGTCTCCTGTGTAACCCCCACCGGTCAAGGGCGCCCGAATCATGAAGTTGGTCCTCGGCGCAGGTCCGGTGGGGAGAGTAAAGGCAAATGTAAGGCGAGTGGTGATGGTGTGGCGATCCCTACGGAGGACAGTAGGGATGGCAAAGGGTCATCGCTGGCAGTGGCGCCAGACATATTCAGTGTGGTGGAGTTCCCGTCTCTGTCTCCCATGGCCTCTGGGTCTCGGGCAGAGGAAGGTGGGGGTTGTGGCGGTGGAGCCGGAGCAGCTTTTTCAGAGATCTTGGCTGAGGTCCGGAGGATGGTGGGGGAGGAGAGAGACACTGCTTCCATATCTGGCCAGAGGGTTGAGGGGCCGCATGCTGGGGACAAGGCTGCCGGGGGTAAACCGGCTGGGGTGTCTGCACCTGTGAGGTTGGTAAAACCCGGCGCCCAAAATCCCGGCCCCTGTGATACCCAGCGCATGAATATTAGAGGGTCCAAGGTGGCAGAGGGGGAGAAGGGGAGTAAGGACAATGCTGCGGATGTGGTGAGTGTCCTGAAACCCCCCCCCAGTGATGCCAGGACCTTGGGTAAAGCAGTTAGTACCCCACCTGTTCTGGCTAGCATGGATAGGGTGCATGAGGTGGGGATGAATGGGGTACATGAAGGAGGTGAGGATGGAGGTGAGGATGCAGGTATGGAAGTGGTGAGTGGTACGGCTGGTGGTGATGGTGGTGGTGCAGGGGCGGTAGGTGAGGCTGTGAGGCAGAGTGTGAGTGTGAATGAGGGGCCAAGTGTGAGGCCAAGGAATCCCAGTTCGTTGGCGGCCTCGTTAGAGGGCGGTTCACATGTCCGCACCTTTGCGGCGGCCGCTGCCGCGGGTAGTGGAGGGTCCTTGTCAGGGGACACTGGGCAGGGTTACTTGCAATGGCGTCTCCTGGACGCCCTGAAGAGGGGAGAGCAGTCCATTACAGTGGAGGGTAGGGAGGTAGATTTATCGTTCTGGATAGACCGACATGGTCTGTCCGCCTTCCGAGAGTTAGGGGCAGAGAACGTTACGTGGTCTCTGCCGACAGCAGGGCAGGGTGGCGTCCGTAGGAATGTGGTCCATCTCCGGTGGGAAGGCAATGAAACTTGCCCCTCTAGGGACAAGGTGGTGGAGCTTTTCCTGGGGATGGGCTTCAGGGCTGATGACATCTATGCCCTGATTCATCCCTATGGTGCCACCTTTTTCGACGTCAGCTTTGTGAGATCGGAGGGCCTAGAGCTCTTCTGGTCTCAGTATGAGCTGGCTCGGATTTGCCCTGAATGGCGAGGGTTTATAGTCCAGGCTATCTCTCGCCAAAACTCAGTGAAGAAAGTGACCGTGCTCACCAGTAACGAGTCACTTTCTGAGATGGACATCATGACCTGGCTGAGCAGGTATGGGGAGGTGGTCCAGATTCCCAAAAAGAATCTGGACAAGCATGGCATCTGGTCAGGGGCCTGGACCTTTATGGTAAAACTGAAGGTCTCGGGTTACTCGGTTACCCACATTCCCACTTCAACATTCTTGGGAAGGGACCGAATCCTGATCTTTTACCAGGGGCAGCCGAAGTTGTGCCACAGGTGCGGCAGCCCCTCTCACTTCAGCGCGGGGTGTAAGGTGGAGAAGTGCGCAATGTGTGGAGGGGTGGGTCATCTGGCCGCAACCTGTAGGGACATTCGGTGTAACCTGTGTGGTGTCTTGGGACACCCGTTTAGTCGCTGTCCGCGCTCCTATGCCAATGTTGGCCTGAATCCGGGAGGTGCTGGTAGGGAGGAGGCGAGGACCAGACCAGCCGGTGAAGGGACTAGCGGCGGCGTAGGAAGTAAGGGACCGGTGAGGAGCAGAACTCCCCTTGAGGCGGGAGGGAAAGAGCAGCGTCCGAGGAGAGTGGTGGAGAGGGACCAGGGGATTATGTCCCTGCCTCTGGTCCCTAGTTCGGGGGAGCTTGCAGCTGAGGTCCCGGACAGTGAGATAGACGAAGAGGTCAGGAGGATGGTCAGGGAGGATGGGGCCACCTCTCCCTTATCCTCATCCAGCGAAGGTGTGGATGAGGGGGGGAATGAAGAGTGGCAACAGCAAAAGAAAAGGGAGAAGAAAAGGGTGAGGAAGAAGGGTAACTCGAAGGAGAAGGCAACCCGGGGCCAGGTGCCAAAGGAAGGCTCTTCCTCCCTTCCTCCGGTGGAGCTCTCCAACCAGTACCAGGCCCTAAGCGAGTCTCCCTTGTCTTCAGATGGGGGGGAGGAGGGGGGTCTGGTGCTGGGGGTTGCGGACAAGGATGTAGGGGCTAAAGGGGGCGCCAGGCCCTCAACATCGGGGGTTGGGGAAACCGGGCCTCTGGTGGGGGGGGTCGACCCAGGGCCTCCTGACAAGGGCAAGGGTGCGCCTGAAACAGTTGTGCCCGTTAAAGTTGTGTGTGGAACAGCAGGTATGGATGTGTCGGTGTGCCTGAAACGTGCTATATCGTCCTCTGAGGAGGAAAATGGAGCACATGTAAAGGGTAAGGTGGGTGGGAAGAAGGTCGCTGTCCAACCTGATCACTCATGATGGCGGCACTCACCCCGTTGACGCTGGCGACCATTAATGTTGCCAGCATAAAGTCTGATGCGGCTAGGTTCACGGCCTTCCATTTTCTCGGCCAGCTTGATGCCGACATTTTGTTTTTGCAGGAGACCAGGTTGGTCGATCTCACGTCCCTTAAAAAAGCTAAGAGGGAGTGGGTACACGGGCCTTCCTATTGGTCTCTTGCGGCTGAGCCGTATAGCGGTGTGGCGGTCCTTTTCAAGACCGCAGATGTAGTATGCCGACGGGTTATTGAGTTGGAAATGGGGAGGTGCTTGATCTTGGATGTGTTCATAAGGGGACAAGAGCTTCGGCTCATAAACATCTATGGTCCCCAGACTAAGTGGGACCGCAAGTGTCTCTTTATGAGTATTAAACCCTTTTTGTTTTGTAGCCGACTGGTGGTCTTTGGAGGGGACTTCAACAATGTCTCAAGGCCCCAAGACAGAGGAGGTTCCAGAGACCGGTTGGCCTACGACAGCGTCGCCTTGAATAGCATAGTTAGTGAGGCTCGCCTAGTGGATGTCCACATCCGGAACACCACGGGCCACGCGGGTTACACTTATTTCAGAGGTAGTCAGACTAGGTCTAGAATAGACAGGTTTTATTTGAAGGAGGAGGCAGTCTCTTCACCTTTATCGGTGGTAGAGGTTGAATTCTCCGACCACTGCCTGATTATGTTTTCTCTGAATGTTACAGAGACTCCTCGGATGGGAAGAGGTTTTTGGAAGCTGAATTCGTCACTCCTGAAGGAAGCAGCTGTAAGACAGTCCTTTGAGGATTTCTTTCAAAGTCAGGTACCGCTACTGGGCCTTGGTAACACTAAGTCAGAGTGGTGGGAGATCTTCAAACATCGGGTGGCGAGATTCTTCCGCCAGCTTTCTAACCTCAGAAGCCTGAACAGGGATCTCCTGTATCGGGGCCTGAGGAGGAAACTCGAGGAACTTGTCTCGACTGGGGGTGGCCGTGAGGACATCACCAGGGTGAAAGCCTTACTCAAGAGATGTCAGTATGATAGGCACACATCTTTGGTTTTTGAGAGGGACTTCGGGAAGTATCGCTCACCCGACCCCTACAGAAACTGCAAGATGTCAGTGAGTAGTAAGATAGTGGCGGGTCTGAGGGACAGTACAGGATCCCTGACCAGGTCCAGGTCAGGGATCTTGGAGGTCGTCAGATCCTTTTACTCACATCTCTTGGGGAGGAGGGAGCTGGATCGAGATGAGACGTCGGCTTTCCTGGCTGAGGCCATTCCTGAATCAGGGGTAGACCCCTCGCTCGATGTCTTGGCGGATGAGATCAAAGAAGAGGAAGTTAGACTGGCGATTGACGGGCTCCAGCTCAAAAAATCACCAGGTCCGGACGGCTTAACGTCGGAGTTCTACAAGACCTTTAAGGACCTTTTGGTCCCCTTATTGACTCAGGTTTTTAATGAGTGTCTCTCCTCGGGCACTCTTCCGAGATCAATGAGGAGGTCAGCTTTGATCCTTCTTTCTAAGGGAAAGGATCCGTCGCACATTGAGAACTGGAGGCCCATAGCGCTTCTCAATGTGGACAGGAAGGTTTTGGCTAAAGTACTCTTTAATAGGTTGGTGAAGTTTGCGCCACGGCTCCTTTCTGAGTCCCAGCACTGCTGTGTTCCTGGCCGTAGCACTTTTAGTGCTGTTCTCGGTGTCCGGGAGGCTGTGGAACAGGGTAGGGCTGGCCTCTGGAAGGGGTATCTGCTGTCCTTGGATCAGGCCAAAGCCTTTGACCGGGTTGATCACGAGTACCTGTGGTCCACTCTTCTGAGGTATGGTCTGCCAGGGAGGTTCGTGGACTGGCTGAAGACATTGTACAGAGGGGCGGAGAGTTTCCCACTTGTGAATGGTTGGATTGGACAGGCCTTTGTGGTGGGCTCCGGCGTTCGTCAGGGATGTCCTCTCAGTCCCCTGCTGTATGTGTTCGCGATTGATCCCTTCATAAGGAGGGTGGATCGTGGACCAATAGCGGGGGTGAGGATGGACCAGGCGGGCGAACGGGAGGCCGCCCTGAAGGTAGTGGCCTATGCTGATGATGTTTCTGTTTTTGTCTCCTCAAAAGAGGAGGTGCGGGCAGTGATGTCTGAGGTGGAGGGCTACTCCAGGGCCTCTGGTTCCATTGTCAATCGGAGCAAGTGTGGGAGTCTTTGGCTGGGGGGAGGAGATCCCAGGTTTGATCTCCCGGACACCCTCCCAGAGCCCCAAGAGTATGCCAAGATCCTAGGCGTTGAATTTGGCCAGGGTGATTACCCAACCAAAAACTGGGAAAGTAGACTTAAAACTGCCGCCCAGAGAGTGGACCAGTGGAAGGGTTGGTCTTTGACCCTGAGGGAAAGGGTGAGCTTGTGCAAAGGTTTCCTGCTCCCATTGTTAATGTATCTAGGCAGCATTTGCATTTTGCCAGAGCCTCTCTGGACGCGGGTCTATGGCCTGTTTTTCAAACTGTTGTGGGGAAACAGGCTGAACCTAGTCAAGCGGGAGGTTACTTACCGTACGAGGAGACTAGGGGGGTTGAATATGGTCAACCCCGTGGTGTTCTTGGTTTGCACCTTTCTTAAGCTAAATATATCAAACCTCTGGAAAGAGAGGGCTCCTCTGTGGGTATTCTCCTGTAGGGGATGGTTGCAGTCCTTCTTCCAGGATTGGGAGACAGGAGGGCGTGTGAAGGATCTTCGCACACCGCACGGGCATCTCCCGGCTTATGTTACCCCGGTTTTGAAAGTAATACGCCGGTGGGGTTTGGGAGTGTGGGAGGTGAGGACTCTCACGAGGAAACTTCTCGAGGGGAGGATCTTATCGACCCATTTTCAAAAGCCACTGGCACTCAGGGACTGCCCAAGTCGGGATCTGGAGGTGGGGTTGCGTCTTTTAAATTCAAAACGGATCCCCGCGAAGTATTGGGACTTGACTTGGCGCTGCTTTCAGGGTAAGCTGTATG
Source organism: Phyllobates terribilis (assembly GCF_046119375.1). Classification (NCBI taxonomy): domain Eukaryota; kingdom Metazoa; phylum Chordata; class Amphibia; order Anura; family Dendrobatidae; genus Phyllobates; species Phyllobates terribilis. The sequence goes on along the minus strand of NW_027362763.1, from coordinate 909,968,300 downwards.
TGAGGGACAACTTGAAGTACAGGAACTCCGAGGATAGGAATTGTCCTCGTGAGAGTTGTGCTGACACGCTTGAGAGCATGGAGCACTTCCTGCTTCAGTGTCCCTTTAATGCAGAGGTATGCAACAGGGTGGGCGCTTCCATTGACTGGCCTAGGCTGGCGGGCCTCTCCTACGCTGAGTGGGCCTATGGAGCGTTCAGAGACCTTGGTGGACGGGACCAGTGCACTCTTTTTCTAGTTAGCCTAGTGGTTAGGTTTTTCACATGGAATGCACGGTGTTTAGTGTCGACGGGCAGTAAAATCCTCCCAGTGGGTGAGGTATGTAGCAACATCCTTGGTGACCTGGTGAAGATGCGCTCCTTGGAGTATGAAAGGCTGGGTGCATCGGGGGCCTCCCGTCTCTGGAGGGGTTTCTCCTTCCAGGTGCCTTAGTTCTGGATTGCTCCAAGCCTCCTGGTGGTGGGCTAAGTTCTCACCGTAGCTTTTTGTTTTGAGAATGGTATCATGAAAAGGGTTTACAAGCACCGAACCGGTGCGGATGGTATTTTTGTTATTGTTCTTGTTGTTATTATTATTGTTGTCTTATTGTTCTTTTACTTTGGGGGTTAGTTAGGTGGGGTGGGGGTTTTGAGGGGGGTTAAGCATGAACTTGGACTGGCCCGGGCCCAAAACTGTCGGGGTTCGCCCTAAGTCCGGAAGGACTTTTTCGGAACTTAGAGGCCGGTTCGGGTTGGGGGTATAGTGAGAGTTGGGGTAGTGTATGTGTTATTATGTGTTACTCATGATTTAAGTGTTGTGTGTTATTTCATATGGTTTATGTGGTTTATATTTTGTTATATGTATTTTGCTTCTGCATCTCTGGTTTTTGTTACGGCAGAATCAGGTGTAAGTGTGGAGGAAGTTTGAGGTATGTTTGGATAGGCTGTGGTTGTATGGTGGTTGTCAGGCAGGTGGGGTCCCTTGTATATACATTGTTTATGTATCGGTTATATTGCTGGAAATTGTTTTCGTTACTTGTACTAGTTTGTGTTCTTACATTTATAATAAAATAGAGTTCCAGCTCCAGTAGCGTCCACTAAAGCTGCTGCAGTTAAAAAGCTTTTATAAGGATCGAGCTCGGCTGTCCACCGCAAGGCATCCTACTGCCAGTCCCAGCCCCTATGCCTTGGGGTGCCTCCTGATGCTCTTCACTAAGTATCCCATGGTCCCGAAGCATTTCCTTTGAAAAAATTAAGTGTCTAAACTACAGGTGGTGCAGCTTGCTTAACAGCCGGGATAATCCGCTCACTAGCAGACACTGCTACTAGGCACAAAGTATTTCCTCGGCTAGATGCAGTTAAAAATTTGTAATTAGATACTCTCGTTGGATGCTGAGAAAGCATTCCATAGAGACTCCTGGCACGCCATATATGATTCTCTTAAAAAGCTTGGGGTAGGGGTCTAGGGGACCCTTTTATAGCCAAAATCACGGCCCTGTATCGCAATACGTCACCTAGGCTGAAGATAAATGGAACTGTAGCACCCTGAGGGCTCGGTTGCTACAGACGTATTGCACCTCACCCAGAGGTGTGATATCTCACTCTCAGGTAAGGATGGAGTGTGGATCAGGACCCGACACCTGCATGCATTACACCACATTGCCGTGGGGCAGGGCGACCAATATGCCCCTGAGATGGGCACGACAGTCCCTGTCCCTGGCTGGAGTGGGGGGAGGGAACACTGAGGAAGGGGAACCCTGTAGTGCAGGAGCAGGGAGGAAGCAGTTCCTGGGTGCATTGAGAAGGGAGTATAAAAGGTTGGCACCATCTTAGTTCAGTGCAGAGAAGTCTGAGCAGAAGTGGCAGGGAGCAGGGGCTCTGCATGAGCTCTGCTCCGGAGGCGGGCCTAGTAACAGAGGCCCAGGCCTGGAAGAGGGAGAAGGAAGGAAGAGGAGCGGAGAAGGCTCCAGAAACGATGAATGAAGGGATCCCAGGGGTGCGGACGGGCGAGTCGCCACCGCACGCCCGAATCCACCTGCGTGGAGGGGTCAGGCCAAAGGGGGAGACCGGTCCCCGAACTAGTGGAGGCAGGAAACGACCCTCAGCTAGAAACCGGAGGCTCTGACATTTTATGTGGCGCAGCCCCTCGCTACACCCGCTAGGAAGGCACCACATAGGGTCAGGGAAACTGGCGCCAATTTTACCAAGAGGAGGCCCGAGGCAGCCGGACAGAAGTGTTGGTAAGAAAGGCCAGACAAAGGACACACAAAGGGGGTCCTGTGAAGTGCTCCAAAGTTATCTGGGAGTTGTCTGAGCCCCTCACCTGGTGAGCACAGTACGACGTGGGCAGCCGTTACCTGCAGACGTGGTCTGGATAATAAGAACTGTGAGTAAAGGCCCTGAACTGCATCACTGACTCCGTGTCGTTACTGCTGCTGCCCTGCACCATCACCCCCATCCTCCGCATACACTGCCCTGAGGCTATACTCCTCCCGTGGGGAGTTATGCTACGCTCTGCTGCACCCACAACACCAGCCTCAGCGGTCTGCCCTGTAGCGGCGGTTCACTCTGACCGCAATCCACGGGTGGTGTAGTCGGACATTTAAACATGAAAACCACATAAATAGTTCCGCCACTGGTTTGACCGCCCTGAGCCACGGAACTGGGTCGCCGCCATGAAGACTACAACCACCAGCATCCACCAAAAAGGGTCCGGCTCCAGGTGTCCCAAGGCCCAGGGGGTGCGTCAGAACATTTTCATCACCTTTCACAATCACCAATGGGACAAGGCAGTGATGTCCTCTGTCCCCTCTCTTATACATCCTAGTGACGGAGCACCTGCTCTCATCAATTCGCCATAACCCCAATATATATGTGGATTGAGGTGGGAGGCACCGAGTACAAGTGCTCTCTATTTGCTGATGATGTCCTAGTATATATCATTCAATCACATATATCCATCCATGCTGTTATGGCTGAAATAGATCACTTTGTTACATGGTAAAATTTTAAAATCAATGCAGCGAAGTCTGAGGCCCTCGATGTCTCCCTCCCCAAATCCATATAGGATTCCATCCAGTCCAACTTTCCCTTTGCCTGGCCCTCACAGGGTATCAAATACTTAGGAATTCCTATTCATAGAGACCTCTCCCATCTATGTTATCTTAATTTTGGGCCCTTTATTGAACAACTCCATACAGACCACGGTTGGCAAGTTAGAACTGTAAGATTCACTACGTGAACCACTGGTGTTTTGTGGAAAAGCACATGTACACTGCGTTCCAAATTATTATACAAAAAGTGTTTAGGAGTGATAAGGGAAGAATTTGTTTGTTTGTCAGTTAAACTCATTGATGGTGATGTGTGTCAGGGCTCTTTATATCACTGTAAGCAATTGCAGACACCTGTGCTAATTAGTTTGGCAGGTGTGTCCAATGAAAGGCACGACTACTTAAGAAGGATCTCTCACATTATTAAGCAGCCTACATTTTCTGCCAAAATGGGAAAGAAAAAGGATGTGTCGGCTGCTGAGAAGCAACAAATTGTGGAGTGTTTAGGTCAAGGCATGACTACAATCAACATTGTGCGATGATCAGGATGAAGTGTCTTGGCAATCAAGAAGTATGTAGCTGATTCACAGTGCACACGTGTGCGTGCTGATAAGGGCAAATTGAGGACTCTTTCCTACAGGCAATTACGTCAGGTTGAAAGAGCAGCGGCAAAAAAGCCTTGTCATAGCAGCAGACAAGTTTTTGAAGCTGCTTGTGCCTCCAACGTCCCCCGAACAACAAGATGCAGGGTCCTTCAGAGGTTTGCAGCTGTGCATGCGCCATCCTGTCGACCTCCTCTATCCACTTCACACAAGCAGAAACGGCTCCAGTGGGCCAAACATTACATGAAGACTGATTTCAAAACTGTTTTGTTCACGGATGAGTGCCGTGCAGCGCTCGATGGTCCAGATGGATGGAGTGGAGGATGGCTGGTTGATGGACACCCCACGCAAACACGGCTACAGCGCCAACAAGGAGGAGGTGGAGTAATGTTTTGGGCTGGAATCATGGGGAGAGAGATTGACGGCCCCTTTAGGATCCCTGAAGGCGCTAAAGATGAACTCCATAATGTATGTGGATTTTCTCAAACAGCACTTCCTGCCATGGTTCAAGAAGAAGAACCGTGTATTTCACAGCAAGATCATTTTTCTGCATGATAATGCACCATCTCATGCTGCACATAAAACATCTGCATCTCTGGCTGATATGGGCATAAAAGGGGACAAACTTATGGTGTGACCCCCATGCTCCCCTGACCTCTACCCCATTCAGAACCTTTGGAGCATCATTAAAAGGAGTGTCTATGATGGCGGGAGGCAGTTCACATCTAAGCAACAGCTCTGGGAGGGTATTCTGTCCTCATGCAAAACAATTGAAGCAGAAACCATCCAAAACCTGACAAATTCAATGGACGAGAGAGTTCAGAAGCTCCTTTCGAACAAGGGGTCCTATGTGAAAATGTAACATCACCTAGAATAAAGTTTTGAGTTGAAAACTGTTTGATTTCAGTTTCTAACAACCTGCTAATGCTTATAATTTCAAAAATGACCATTTTTTTGGTCTTTATTAAAATGAAAAGGTTGATCGAAAAGTTTGGGGGATCTAAGAGTGTGGCAACCCAGTAGTCATGATTACTTCGAATTCTGACAATATGAGGGTCATGCTGCAGGTAGTGCAGCAAGAAGGCACTTATGTGCCTTGCGCATCTCGGAGCCCCAAAATTATTTTCCGGGCTAGATGCAGCTAAAAATTATTTTTAATTTTAAATCTGGTGAAGCTTTAGTATAGATGGCCTAATAGGATCAGTGCTGCACACTGCTACAAAGCCCAAATTATTTTCCAGTCAAGATACAGATAAACATGATTAGTAATTTGAAAGCTTAAAACGGTTGGTAGGGTGATTTTAACCAATCATCAAGCTTTTACTCTCCCCAGGATGACACAGGGGTAGAAAAGTCGTTTCGGATCCATGATTTGTTCATCTTTATGAACGTGAGTCTGTCTACATTATCAGTGGAGAGCCGCGTGCGCTTATCTGTCAGCACACCACCAGCAGCGCTGAACACACGTTCAGACAGAACGCTGGCTGCGGGGCATGACAAGATCTCCAAGGCGTAAGTGGCTAGCTCCGGCCATTTATCCAGATTGGAAGCCCAAAAAGAGCAAGGGTCCAGTGACACAGTCGTGGCTTCAATGTTTACTTGGAGATACTCCTGTACCATCATCTCTAGGCGTTGACTATGTGTCAGACTTCTTGTCTCCTGTGGCCTTGCAAAGGATGGGCTAAAAAAGTGGTGAAATGATTCCGCAAAATTGATGTTACCAGCAGATACTGTGGTTCTGTTACGGTTTGAGTGCTGAACACTTGACGGTCCCACGGTTGGCAAGTTGGAACTGTGAGATTCACTACGTGCACCACTGGTATTTTGTGGAAAAGCACATGTAAGATTCTGCAACAGTCTCTGCTGATACTCCTGCATGCGTGCATCCCTTTCTATGGCAGGAATAATTTCTGCAAATTTACTTTTGTACCGGGGATCTAACAGTGTGGCAACCCAGTAGTCAGGATTATTTCTAATTCTCACAATTCGAGGGTCATGTTGCAGGTAGTGCAGCAAGAAGGCACTCATGTGTGTTGCGCATCCAGGAGCACCAAGTCCCTGTTGTGTTGGTGGCGAGGTAACAATCATGCTTCCTTCCTCTGTCCTCTCCCCCCAACCTCGCACAACAGAAATGTGATCAAGGTCTCCCTCATCTGATGAGTCTTCCATCAGTTCGTCCTCCACTTCTTCCTGGGCTCCTGCACCTTCCTCACTAGTTTGGCTGCTACCATGCGCCCTGGTAAAACCATCTCCCCCACCCTCACATGCCTGCCGCCTTGGTGCTGCCGACCGTCTGGACCTTGCAGATGTTAGCCCTTCCGCATACAACTCCTCCTCCTCTACTTCCTCCAACTCCTCTTGTGCCACCACCTGACTCCGAATTCTGTTTAACATGTGCTCCAGCATGTAAATCACCGGAATAGTCATGCTGATAATGGCATCGTCAGCACTAAACATCTTCGTCGCCATTTCAAAACTGTGCAGAAGGGTGCATAGGTCCCTGATCTGAGACCACTCCTCCAGCGTGATTTGCCCCACCTCTGAATCTCGTTGGCCCAGGCTATACGTCAGAACGTATTGCACCAGGGCTTGTCGGTGCTGCCACAGTCGCTGCAACATGTGCAGAGTTGAATTCCACCGGGTAGGCACATCGCATTTTAGCCGGTGAAGTGGCAGGCCCAACGACTTCTGTAGAGATGTAAGTCGCTGAGCTGCGGGATGCGAACGGCGGAAGTGAGCACACAGCGACCGTGCCCTCTGCAGAAGGCCATCTGCAGAAGGCTAAAAATTGCTGGACAACCAGGTTCAACACGTGAGCCATACAAGGCACGTGTGTGACATTGCCCCGGCGAAGGGCCGCACCCAGGTTTGCAGCATTGTCGCACACGGCCTTCCCTGGTTTCAGGTCCAGTGGAGACAACCATTCATGAAATTGGTTCTCCAGAGCTGACCACAACTCCTCAGCTGTGTGACTCACATTTCCCAGACATTTCAATGTAAAAACCGCCTGATGACGTTGAGCCCTACTGCCAGCATAGTAAGGAGGTGTGCAGGATCCCTTCTGCGCAGTTAGAAAGCTTGTGGCATGACCAGACAGGCTTTGGGTGCAGGTGGAAGACCGAGAGGAGGTTGAGGAGGCAGAAGCAGTGGAGGAACTTTGACATAGAGGATTGACGCACAACTCGTGGGGACGGCAAGACTTGGACAGCAGCCCCTTGTCCTGCTGTCACCATAGTTACCCAGTGCCCAGTCAGCGACATGTAACGCCCCTGTCCATGCCTACTCGTCCAAGTGTCTGTGGTGAAATGCACCCTGTCACACACAGAGTTTCTCAAAGAAGCGGTGATGTTGTGTGCGACATGCTGGTGGAGCGCAGGCACACCTTTCTTTGAGAAGTAGTGCCGACTGGGCATCTGGTACTGGGGCACTGCGACGGACATAAGGTCTCGAAAATCCTCTGTGTCCACCAGGCGGAAAGGCAGCATTTCTGTAGCCAAGAGCTTGCAGATGGTGAAATTCAACCTCTTAGCTTTCTCATGGCTAGGAGGAAATGGTCTTTTACTTGTCCACATCTGAGGGACCGAGGGCTGGCTATTGTGCTTAGACGGGGTTGATAAGGGTGTCCCCGGCAAACTGCCGGTCTGTGAGGAAGATGCAGGCGGACATGTTAGGTTGCCTTGATCCAAAGGTGGTGCTATCGATGTCGGACAGCGCTCAACACCAGCTGCTGTTACCACCTCCAAAGAAAATGATGACCTGCCAATCACGCTGGCTGTTGCGGGTAAAGAGGTGGCAGGTCTGCGCCCCAAAACAGGTGTGACTGCTGTCCCCCCAGTCACAGAGGATGAAGAGGCCGCGGATGCACAAGATATGGCAGACGGTGATTGGCCCGGCCGGCTAGGCCGCATTGTAGCACACTGAGCTTCCCACTGCAACTTATGCTTCATGTCCATGTGCCGGTTCATGCATGAAGTACTCAAACTATGTATTTTTTGGCCTCTACTTAGCTTTTGCTGACAAATGTTACAGATAACACGAGTTGGGTCATCTTTATCGATCTGAAAAAATGCCCAGGCTATGCAAGGCTTAGCACCCATGCGACCTGAAGAGCCACCACGACTTGTGGTGAGAGGCAGAGTTGTGTTTGAGGATGCAGTTGTTGACGTGCTTCCAGTACTACGTCTCTGTCCAGGAAGGCGCAACCTGACCTCGTCGTCACTAGCATCTTCCTCCACCTCCTCTGCTGACCTCATCTCTTGGCTGACTGTGGGTTGACAGTAAGTGGGATCTCCGACCTCATCATCATCACCCTGTGCGTTATCACACCCGTCGTCCTCAGAGCCAACCTGTTCCTGCCCTGACAAAAAACTAAAGTTGTCGCTCCAATCAGGTATTTGAGTCTTATCATCGTCTTCCTCATTGTCTCCACCAACAGGAGTTACAGTTTGGGAATGAGGGTCTACATTATGGTCAGAACCTTCTGCGTCTGGTCCTGGATCCGACTCAAAGATTCTGGGCATCAGTGCAGATCATTTCCTCGTCTGGATTCACAGAAGCGCTGGAGTCGACCTCTGATTCCCAGGCTATAGTATGAGTAAACAGCTCTGCAGACTCAACCATCTGTTCTACCTCATACTCAGACGGGCAGCTGGAGATTTGGGAGCTGTGAGGAAGCAAGTGCGATTTGGGTGACACCTTTGAGGACTGGAGTATTTGTGATGTTGAAGTTGATGTGGAGGAGAGCCCACTTAAAGGAGCACTTGATATCCGTTGAAGCACCTGCTGTTTTTGTGCCTCATCTGGAATTTGTAGCGATTGGCGTGGCCGTAAGAAAGGGATCTTATCACATTGTCCGCTAAAAGAAGTAGACATTTTAGTTTGGCTGGAAGATGGTCTTTCTTCTGCAGATGCTACTGTTGCTTTAACACCTACCCCACGGACACAACCTTTTTTCCCCTTCCCAACATGCCTTTTCCCCTTTCCACCAGCAGCAGGCCTTTTTCCACTCATTTTGGTGGTTAACTAATTCACAACTCTGGAGTTGTTTGCACAAAAAAACAATGGATGGTAACCGAGCAGAGCTGAGTGGCCAAACTGTGGTATTAGGCCAAAACTGTTGGCTGGGTTAGATGCAGAAAAAAATTATTTTGAATTTGCAACCTGATGGAGGTCAGTATAGATGGACTAATACAAATAGTCCCACACACTGCTAGAAGCCCAAATATTTTTTCAGAGGTACTGTAGATGCAGATAAAAATTATTTTTAATTTGCAACCTGATGGAGGTCAGTATAGATGGACTAATAGACCAAGTCCCACACACTGCTAGAAGTCCAAATATTTTTTCAGAGCTAGATGCAGAAAAAAATTATTTTTAATTTGCAACCTGATGGAGGTCAGTATAGATGGACTAATAGACCAAGTCCCACACACCGCTAGAAGCCCAACTATTTTTTCAGAGCTAGATGCAGAAAAAAATTATATTCAATTTGCAACCTGCTGGAGGTCAGTATAGAAGGACTAATAGAACAAGTCCCACACACTGCTAGAAGCCCAAATATTTTTTCAGAGCTAAATGAAAAAAAAAATTATTTTTAATTTGCAACCTGATGGAGGTCAGTATAGATGGACTAATAGACCAAGTCCCACACACTGCTAGAAGCCCAAATATTTTTTCAGAGCTAGATGCAGAAAAAAATTATTTTTAATTTGCAACCTGATGGAGGTCAGTATAGATGGACTAATAGACCAAGTCCCACACACTGCTAGAAGCCCAAATATTTTTTCAGAGCTAGATGCAGAAAAAAATTATTTTAAATTTGCAACCTGATGGAGGTCAGTATAGATGGACTAATAGACCAAGTCCCACACACTGCTAGAAGCCCAAATATTTTTTCAGAGCTAGATGCAGAAAAAAATTATTTTTAATTTGCAACCTGATGGAGGTCAGTATAGATGGACTAATAGACCAAGTCCCACACACCGCTAGAAGCCCAACTATTTTTTCAGAGCTAGATGCAGAAAAAAATTATATTCAATTTGCAACCTGCTGGAGGTCAGTATAGAAGGACTAATAGAACAAGTCCCACACACTGCTAGAAGCCCAAATATTTTTTCAGAGCTAAATGAAGAAAAAAAATATTTTTAATTTGCAACCTGATGGACGTCAGTATAGATGGACTAATAGACCAAGTCCCACACACTGCTAGAAGCCCAAATACTTTTTCAGAGCTAGATGCAGAAAAAAATTATATTCAGTTTGCAACCTGATGGAAGTCAGTATAGATGGACTAATAGAATGATGCTATGCCCAAAAGATTTTACTTCACTAGGTGCAGTAAAAAAATTGGTATTCTATACACAGGTGTTATATCTTGCAACACAGATAGGCTACTCCACTGACTAACACACTCTGCAATAGGCCAAAAAGGATTAGCTTTGCTAGATTCAGCCAAATGCTGTGAAAAAAACTTGCACAGCACTGGCACAGACCTGCCTGGCAAAAACTGATAGGAACTCATGTAACCTAGTCCTGAAAAGGACTCCAATTACAATTAGTCTTTACTCCCACAACCTATCTATTTAAGAGCACAGACCTCCCTGATAAAAGTCGTAGGAAATGCTGTAACCTAGTCCTTAAAAGGACTGCAATCACAACTATTCCCTACTCCCAAGCTATCTGTATATTTGTGCGAAAATTGGCTTGAAATTAACAAGGTATAGTGCACACAGCAACAGCGGTGCCGTCTAACACGCAGCTGCAGCAGTGAGAAAATGGTGGCGACGGGGAAAATGGCTTGGTCTTATAGGGCAAGGACATGTGACATACACTGCCAATGACACATGCCCTTGCTTGTGTGAAAAAAAGCACTTCGCTCCGTGTGTGCGCTGCTGATAGGCTGACAGATTGCACCTCCCCACTGCAAATGCGGGAAAGAGAAAAAAAAATGGAAATCTTCATTGTTCCTGCAGAGATCCATCCCCTGCCCCTCCCCCCACCCCGCTGTACACTCAAACTGCGTATTAACATTAATTTTCATCATTACTGAGAAAAAATCCAGTTATGATTTTGGTGCACGAACAGTTATCGAACATAACCTCGAACAGCCGAATTTTTATCAAATTGTTCGTGTTCGCCGAACGGCTCGAACACCGCCCAAAACAGCTCGAATTTGAGATTGGCGAACAGTTCGAGTAGAACAACGCTCATCTCTAATCATGACTCTCCTCCATAGACATAACGGCTGTGTGACTGTCTTCTTCAACTAAAGGTTCAGCTGGAGCCATGGTTTCCTCCTCTCCGCGAGCTGGCAATGAATCCGTGTCGGGAATGTCAAATCCCACTGACTGGGGACCTTCCGCGGACTCAGTAATGGTCCACCAGTCTACAACAAAGTCACTGTCAGGGAAAGCCGATCTTGGTGAAGGAGTGGGAGGAGTAACTCTTGGGACAGGTGTAGGATCCTCAGAGTAGCATGGTCGTAACATATTCCTATGTAGGGTTCTCCGACCAGACTCCTCATTTTCAGCTTGTACTTCGTACACTGGACCGTTGGGATACACTCTCTTGATCACTTTTTATGGTTGTACCTCCCAACGTCCGTTCAGTTTCTCTCTGGGGCATTTTTTCCACACCAGCACTTGGTCTCCAGGCTGGAGCGGAACTTCCTGAAATGGAGGTTGACTGCTGTGTGCCTTTTCTTGTAACCGCTGGCCTGCTAGCCGGTGGATGGTCTGAAGTCGTTGCCAATGCTCTTTCACCCAGGAGGTGGTAGATCGTTCGAATAGATCCTCTGGCTGTTCCAGATTTAGCTTGATGATTTCTCGGCCAGCTCTACCAAACAGTAGCGTGTATGGGGTATAACCTGTTGTGGTGTGGACCCGATTGTTAAAGGTCCAGACTAGTTTGGGTACATAGTCAGGCCAATGGGTCTTCTTGTCTTCTTCTAGTGTCCTCAACATTTGAAGCAGAGTTCGATTAAAGAGCTCACAGGCCCCATTCCCTTGGGGGTGATATGGGGTTGTTCGGGACCTTTGAATGCCGTACAGTCGGTACAGTTCCTCCAACACTTTACCCTGAAAACACGCTCCTTGGTCTGAATGAATCCACTTCGGACACCCATGGACCTGGATGAAATCTTGACAGACAGCTCGCGCAGCAGACTCAGCCGTCTGATTCCGAGTCGGGGTGACCACCGCAGACCTGGAGAAGTGGTCGTTCATTACCAGGCAGTACTGTGGGCCTCTAGTTGATTGTCCCACGAGGAGATAATTTATCATCAACACTTCAAGTGGCTCTTTGATCCGTATGGTCTGTATGGGTGCCCTCTGTTCTGTGCTTTTGGTGAGGTCACACATTCGACATGATTGGCACACTTCTTCAACCGTCTCCTCCAGCCGGGGGCAATATACATAACGCTGTAGCCACTTGTAAGTTTTTCCCGGGGCCGAAGTGAGCTTTAAACTCATAAGCTTCTTTGGCAATTTCTCGTGTCACTCTTCCAGGGACTACTACTTGCCATCTCACCTCTAAGTTAGCAGGCTGTTGCCGCTTGTGGTGTAGAATGGCTTCTCGAACTTTCAATCTATCCCATTGGCGTATCACAGACTTCGTTTCGAGATCTAGAACAGCTCTTTCTTCCTTGTCTGGCCATTTTCCTTGGACTTCCCTGCTTTTCACTTGCTGCAACCCTGCATCCTCATCTTGGACCCAATCCCATTCTTCGTTAGTCCTTCCCAGTGACTTGGGTAGGGACCGAACCTCCCCACTAGACTGTCCCGCTACTGCGATGGGTGTGAATTTGTGGAAATCTGGCATCTCCTCCTCTTCTAGGTGCTCATCACGGTCTTCTCCCGGAGTCTCAAAGGTTACTCTTGACAATCCATCCGCATTGGTATTCTCCATGGCAGAGCGGTAGCTAATCGAGAAGTCAAATTTTGCGAGACGGCAACTCAACGCTGCTACATGGCCCCCAGCTTGGCAGTGTCAGACGGGCCAATGGGTTGTTATCCGTTCGCACTTGAATCTTGGCTCCTGTTAGGTACTCTGCAAATTTCTCCGTCATGGCCCATACTAGGGCGAGGAGTTCCAGCCGGAAGAAGCAGTAGTTGTGAGGGTTCCGCTCTGTATCCCTCAAGGACCTACTGGCATAGGCGATGACTTTTTCATGCTCGTCTTGAATCTGTGAGAGGACTGCTCCTAGTCCATGAAGACAGTGTAGCATCGGAATCTCTGCCTCCTGCCCGGCAGAGACGCCGTCCCCCTTACCACTGTGGTCCTGCCCTGGCGTCTTCTGGCCTCTCTGCAGCTGCTGCTGGTGCACGCAGCTCCCCTGGCCCTGTGCTTAGGGCGCGCGCATGCTCCCGCCCTCTTAAAGGGGCCACACGCGCCATCCTAAGAAGTCCCCAGCCAATGGCCGGAGGACTTTCCCAATAAAAGGCACCTCCTCCAATATGGAGGTGGCCGTGCAAGGTTGTTGCTCTGTATGCTAAACTCTGCTTCAGCCCACAGGTCCCGCTGCCTGTCTGACTACCAGTCTAGTCCATCTGACTATCAGTCCAGTCTGCCAGCTTGATTACCAGTCCAGCCCGAGAGTCTGCTTGCAGCCCAGTCCGCTAGTCTGTCTATGGGCATGGCCAGTCCGCTTATCCAAAGCCTCCACCTGCTACCTGTCTCCGCCTGCCAAGGACACTCTCCAGCCCGACGGTCGGCCTCCGGTCAAACCCGCCAGTCTGTCTATGGGCTAGGCTAGCCTGCCTACTTGGAGAACTTGCCTGTTACCTAGAGGCTCCCGCCCATCACTTGCCGTGACCACCTGACAGCCTACCTAGAGGCTCCTGCCCGTCACTTGCCATGACCACCTGACAGCCTACCTAGAAGCTCCTGCCTGCACCTGCCATGTATATCTGACAGCCTACCTAGAGGCTCCTGCCTGTCACTTGCCGTGACCACCAGACAGCCTACCTAGAGGCTCCTGCCTGCACCTGCCGTGTAGACCTGACAGCCTACCTTGAGGCTCCTGCTAGTTTCCTGCCATGTCTGCCAGCCCGTCTGCCCGAATCTCTCGTCAACCTGCCTGCCATGGTCATCTGCTGTACCAGTCAGTCTCTGCCTTCTGACCCGTGAGAGTCACCTGCTCTCATACAAGGTCGGTCCCGAGAGTAGCACTTGGTCCCTCTGCTCGGTCCTTCCCTGGTCATGGAGTTGATTGAGCCGCCGTACGGCCTTGGTCGGTCAGAGTTGATACCTAATTACGCCCCTCTGGTCCCTCCTCACACCGCAGCACAGAGGTTCCACCACCCAGATCCATAACAGACAGCCATCCGTGTATAAGAGGAACAGCCGGTCGAAATCTGCGTAGGCTCAGATGGGGGCTGATGTTAGGGCATCTTTCAATGTCTGGAAGGCCTCCTCCTGTTTCCATTTCCAAGGTATACCCTGGTTTCTTTGTTCCCCAACAGTCCCTTTCAGCAGCTCATGCAGCGGGCCCGCTATTTTCGCATAGTCTTTGATGAATCGCCAGTAGTACCCAGTCAAACCAAAGAAGGCCTTTAACTCCCGTAGGGTTCGAGGTGCTGGCTATTGTTGTATTGCAGCAACTTAGCTTGGGAAGGCAAGACTGCGGCTACAGGTTGCCAATATGGGGGTCTCTGCAGGTAGGCCTGTCCAGCCTGAACCCAAGGTTGCCCTCCCGGACAGATTTTCAGGAGGTAGGGACAAGTTTTTTTTTATTTAAGGAGGCATGCAAATTGTATTTTAAATTTTGTACTTACTCCTCCGGTATTGAGGAGCAACGGGTTGGTATTGTAATCTCTCTATTACAGGGCGATCCTCAGTCATGGGCATTTTTGTTACCGCAGGACTCTGTTTGTCTTCAATCTGTGGAGGGTTTTTTCGGAGCTCTGGCCCTCATCTATGATGACACAGACCGAGTCGCCTTGGCTGAGTCTAGCCTACATCGCCTTCAGCAGGGGATTTGGTCAGTGGAAACATACAGTTCGGAATTCCGTAGATGGACAACGGATTCCAAATGGAATGACTCAGCCCTTGGAAGTCAATTTTGTGAGGGGCTTACTGAAAGGTTGAAAGATGCCTTGGCTGTATATGAAATCCCTCAGTCCTTGGAGGCTGCCATGGCTTTGGCCATACGTCTTGATGGACGCCTTCAGGATAGACGGGTGCGACCACCTTCTCCGGAGCCTTCTTGTCGGGGTTGTGTACCTCTGCCAGGGGAGCGGTCTGGGGGTAAACCAGTACTGGGGGAGGTGGAGGAACCCATGCAGTTAGGGGGTGTCTCTACATCATACATCTCCCAGAAGATTCGCAAGAAAAAAGACATATTTTTTTTGTGGGAAAAAGGGACACTTTGTTGGGACCTGTCCTTCAATTCCTAAATAAAAGGAGACTCGATTAACTCTCGGTAGTCTGGAGTTGGATAAACAAGGGGTGCATTTGTGGCCAAACTGCAGTTCCCGTTTTGTCCTGACAGCAGAGGCGGTGCTAGAGAGCAAAATCGAAAAAAATTCTGTGTTTGTTGACAGTGGAGCCGGAGTCAGCATGGTTGATGCTGAGTTTGTGAAAACTCGTGGTCTGAACCTATTCCCATCTCTGCCATTGACTCGGCGCCACTTGCACAAAAAGCATTTACTCAGATTGTACATATTGTCCCATTAACCTGACCCCCAAAACTAAACTACCGAAGTCCAGACTGTATAATCTTTTTGGCCCTGAGAGACAAGCCATGAAGGATTTCATTGCGGAAAGTATGGAGAATGAACATATCAGACCCTCATCTTCGCCCGTGGCGGCAGGGTTCTTCTTTGTGAAGAAAAAAAATGGCGATTTACGTCCCTGTTTAGATTTCCAGGAATTATTACCATTCGTGATCCATACCCTCTTCCTCTGATTCCTGATTTATTCAGCCAGGTTGTGGGATCTAAGGTATTCTCCAAGTTGGATTTAAGGGGAGCCTACAATCTGGTTAGAATCAGAGAAAGGGATGAATGGAAGACACCGTTCAATACCCCGGAAGGACATTTCGAGAGTCTGGTTATGCTTTTTGGTTTGACCAATGCACCCGCGGTATTCCAGCATTTCATAATTGATATTTTCCATCATTTAGTGGGGAAGTTTGTAGTGGTCTATCTGGACGATATTTTGGTTTATTCCCCTAATTTTGAGACTCATCGGGGGCATGTTAAGCAGGTGCTCCAGATATTAAGGGATAACAATTTTATGCCAAAATGGAAAAATGTGTTTTTGCTGTTCAGGAGGTGCAGTTTTTTGGGTACTTGTCATCTTCAGGTTTTCGGATGGATCTGGAAAACATCCATGCAGTTCTTGACTGGTAACGTCCCGAGAACCTGAAGTGTCTACTACGTTTTTTGGGCTTTACTAAGTTTTACAGGAAATTCATGCAAAATTACTCTGTTATAGTGAAACCCCTTACTGACATGACTAGGGGTCTGATTTTTCCAAATGGTCGGATGCTTCCCTCCAGGCTTTTTCTTCCTTAAAGAATCACTTTGCCACTGCACCTATACTCAGTCAACCCAATGTTTCTCAACCCTTTATTGTCGGGGCTGTGTTGTCTCAGGGTTCGTCCCCTGGTAAATGGCGTCCATGCAGTTTCTTTTCTAAAAAATTGTCTTCGGCTGAGAGAAATTATGACATGGGTAATAGTGAACTTTTGGCGATCAAATTGGCATTCGAGGAATGCTGTTACTGTTATTATTAACCATAAGAACCTGTCATATCTCCAATCAGCGAAACGTCTCAACCCTAGGCAAGCCAGATGGTCCCTGTTTTTTACTAGGTTCAATTTTGTTGTCACTTTTCGTCCAGGGGTCAAAAATATCAAGGCTGATGCTTTGTCCCGATGCTTCCCTGGTGGTGGTGACTATGAGAACCGTGCCCCGATATTGCAAAAGTGGGAAGTCATTTCGGCTCTTTATCTTGAACTGGAGGGTGAGGTTTTGGAGGCTCAGGGGGATGCCCCTGCCTCCTGCCCTTCAGGAAAGTTATTTGTACCATCTGATCTGCGCTGCAAAGTAATCAAGGAACATCATAACTCTGTGCTTGCTCTCGTCGTTTTTGGTGGCCGGGGTTGCATCAGGATATAATTGAACACATAGCTGCTTGTAGTATTTGCACTTTTTCTAAGGTTTTGCATACCTGTGCGTCTGGTACTCTTCTTCCTCTACCTATTCCTAGTAGGCCATGGACACACTTGTCCATGGATTTTATTACTGACCTTCCGGTATCTGCAGGCAAAACGGTGGTTTTGGTAGATAGGTTTAGTAAAATGGTTTAATTTGTCGCATTACCTGCACTTCCCAATGCCAAGACACTTGCTCAAGTGTTCATAAATGAGATTGTGAAGCTTCACGGGGTGCCCTCTGATGTGATGTCTGATTGGGGGACCCAGTTTGTTTCCAGTTTCTGGAAGGCATTCTGTTTTCGACTGGGGGTGCAGCTGTCCTTTTCCTCTGCCTTCCACCCTCAGTCGAATGGTCAGACCGAGCGTGTCAATCAGAACTTGGAGACATACCACAGGTGTTTCGTCTCCAAAAATCAGGAGGATTGGGCATCCTACTTACTGCTGGCAGAATTTGCCATCAATAATCATCGTCAAGAATCCACTGGCAGGTCACCATTTGGTGCATATGGTTATCATCCACAGTTTGGTACCTTCAATGGGGCAGGAGCTTCAGGACTTCCTGAGGAGAAACGGTTTGCTTCATCACTCTCCTCGGTATGAGAGGTATGCCTGCCAGTCACTGTAATGATGTAGCCATGTGGGTAGTGGTATTACTGTGACTGGCTGGCCGCATAGCATCATCATCATATAAGACCGGGATCGTATGCTCGTCACAGTCTACCCCGGAAACAGGCATAGTTGGGAGAGCTGCTGCTGCTGAGTGAGGGAGAAATTTTTACCAGCGTATAGGCAGGGATTACACACAACATTTATTTGTTTTAACTGCAACAACAGCCCCCTTATTAGGGTTCATTCAATTGAATATTAATACTGATGTTATCAGTAGTTAGGGAGGGATTGTGAGGGGATAGTGTAGGACAGGATAGGGTTTTATTGCACACCCTTTCTGTTGCATGAACTCATATTTAATAGCTTTTCTGAGGGCTATTAATAATCTTTTTGGTCGTAATCCTGCAAATTGTTGTGAAAAGATAGATTATACTCCATTTATACTGCTCAAGTTGTGCATTAAAAGCATACAGCCAGACTTGGTTGATTGGAATAACATTGCTACAGTATATAGTGCAAGCAGTAAAAATACTCCATCTGAGGTGTGCTAAATTTTCTGTGATACAAATACTGAAAAGTGTTCTCAGCTTCAAAATCGTCTACGCCAAAAATACTGCTCCATGTGTGTGTTAAGAGCATACAGGAAAACTTGTTTGGCTACATCGCTATGTAGTGCAAAGAGTGAAAAGAGTCCATCTGAGGTGTGCTAAATTTTCTGTGATGTAAATACTGAAAAGTTTTCTTAGCATCAAAAAATTTGACTCTATTTTAACTGCTCCAGTTGTGCATTCAAAACATATTCCAGACTTGGCTGGTAACCAGTAGCATCTCTATATTGCTATTACACTGCAACAAGTTGATCTGAGGTGGGTAAATTTTACTGTGTTAAAATACTGCAGTTTTCTCAGCATCTAAAAATTCTACTCTATTTAAACTGCATTAGTTGTGCATTCAAAACATAAATCCAGACTTGGCCGGTAACCAGAAGAATCATTATATTGCTATTGCACTGTAACAAGTTGATCTGAGGTGGGCAAATTTTATTGCGTTAAAAATACTGCAGTTTTCTCAGAATCTAAAACTTCTACTCTATTTAAATTGCACCAGTTGTGCGTTCAAAATGTAAATCCAGACTTGGCCAGTAACCAGACAAATACCAAGATAGAGCAAAATAAATAAAATAAATAAATACCCTATTGTAAATAAATAAGTAAAAAAAAGCAATAGTGCATATACCGGATTTTCCGGATTATAAGACGTACCGGACCATAAGACGCACCTAGGTTTTAGAGGAGGAAAATAGGAAAAAAATGAAGCAAAAAATGTGGTCATGATGCCCTGTTATGGGGGAGGGGGTCTGCTGCTGACACTGGTATTGGGGTAATGTCCCCAAATTCTGTTAATATCCTCCATCCGGATATGTATGGCCCCTCCTCCCTGGTATATGTGACCCCCATCCCATCCTGGTATGCATGTCACCCCTTGATCCCCCCTCCTGGTATGCATGGCACCCCTTGATCCCCCTTCCTGGTATGCATGGTACCCCTTGATCCCCCTTCCTGGTATGCATGGTACCCCTTGATCCCCCATCCTGGTATGCATGGCACTCCTTGATCCCCCTTCCTAGTATGCATGGCACCCCTTGATCCCCCTTCCTGGTATGCATAGCACCACTTGATCCCCCATCCTGGTATGCATGGCACCCTTTGATCCACCATCCTGGTATTCATGGCACCCCTTGATCCTCCATCCTAGTATGCATGGCACCCCTTTATCCCCCATCCCGGTTTTCATGGCACCCCTTGATCCCCTATCCTGATATGCATGGCACCCCTTTATCCTTCATCCAGGTATTCATGCCACCCCTTGATCCCCCATCCTGGTATTCATGGCACCCCTTGATCCCCCATCCTGGTATGCATGGCACCTCTTGAGCCCCCATCCTGGTATGCATGGCACCCCTTGATCCCCCATCCTGGTATGCATGGCACCCCTTTATCCCCCATCCTGCTATTCATGGCACCCCTTGATCCCCCATCCTGGCATGCATGGCACACCTTTATCCCCATCTTGGTATTCATGGCACCCCTTGATCCCCCATCCTGGTATGCATGGCACCCCTTGATACCCCATCCTGGTATGCATGGCACCCCTTAATCCCCCATCCTGGTATGCATGGCACCCCTTGAGCCCCCATCACGCTGCCCCCCAAAAAATAAACAATCATACTCATCTCCTCTCTCCTCCAGCGCTGTCCCGCTCTGCTGCCGACATTCTCACTGTGTGAGATGCTCATGACAGAGTGCGCATGGCATCCCTGCCATGTGCCCTCACACAGTGTGAGCTGCTGTGCCAGAATAGTCGCTGCTTCCCGCACCGAGACTGTGTGGGGAGCAGTGACCATTCAGTCTCTTCAATAGCCAGCACACTGTACCGCAGCTTGGCTCCTGCTGCAGCCGGAGGTCAGTGTGCCCCCTATTAAAGACCATGAATATTCACTACAACCCATGGGAGTGGGTTGTAGGGAATATTCATGAGCTTTAATAGCGGGCACACAGACCGCAGAGCAGTAGCAGGAGCCGCGCTGCGGCTACAGTGTGCCGGCTATTAAGGAAAATGAATATTCATTGTTCTCCATGCCCATGGGCGTGAGGAGCAGCGAATATTCATTTGCTTTAGTAGTGGGCACAGTGTAGGCTGCAGAAGGCGACTACTGCCTCCTGTGTCACGCTGATCCCCCGCTGCCGCTCCCCCACACCTCCCACCACGCACAGCCAAACAGTATACACATGTTTTTAGTATTCGGACTGTAAGACACACCCCCCACTTTCCTCCAAAATATTGGAAGAAAAAAGTGTGTCTTATAGACCGAAAAATATGGTAAATAACATTGGGTGCTTAGTAAACACCGTTTTTGATCAAAAAAAGCATAAAAGCCTTCCCACCAATGTCAAGGTGTACCCAAGCTCGGGATGGTCCTAACCTCGAATATTAAAACCTTACTCTGCATCATAGCGACGTCCTGTGTGGAGGATGAGAAGGACCACGTCCCAAACATGGACACAGAGCTAGTGAGATGCTTTTAAACGTGATATCTAGCTCAATTGAAGGGTGGCACACCCTTGCCTGCACTCAATTTATTTATTTACAGCAGGGTATTTATTTATTTTTTTATTTTTTTTTCTGTCTTGGTTTTTGTCTGTTTTTCAGCCAGTCTGAACATGCTTCTATTTTGCATGCACACCAACTTGACTCCAGTTCATTTCTTTTGGTTTTAACCAGTAACATCGCTATATTGGTATTACATGGTAACAACTTGATCTGAGGTGGACAAATTTTAAAAATACTGCACAGTTTTATTAGCATCTAAAAGTTCTACTCTATTTAAACTGCACCAGTTGTGCATTCAAAACATAAATCCAGACTTTGGCTGTAACCAGTAGCAGTTGATCTGAAGTTGGCATATTTTACTGCTCTAAAAATACTGCACAGTTTTATCAGCATCTAACATTTCTGCGCTATTTAAATTGCACCAGTTGTGTGTTCAAAACATAAATCCAGACTAGACCGGTAACCAGTGTGCTAAAAATACTGCACAGTTTTCTCAGCAGTGAAATATCATGCGTACTTTAGAGGATGAGCGCACAGGCCGAGACCATGGGCAAGGTGAAACTGTGCCTGCTGTGGGAGCACAACAAACAAACACATCATGTCAACCTAACTTTCTATCCCACTTTGTAGTGGGGCGCGGAACCCCACTCTTGAAGCCAGACCAGTGTGAGAAGGTTGTCGGTTGAATAGCAGATAATGCTTCCAGTCAATTTGGCAGCACCACCCTGTCTTCCACATGGTCCAGTCTCAGTAGCCGTGATTCTGTACCACATAATCCTTAACTTGATCCGCCTTCCTCCCACCATTGCTTTGTGCCCGGAGACAAGTGATCTCACGCTTGGACACTCCAAAGAACGGTTCTGGCCTCTCACCCAGCCGGCTTCAAGCGGGACATGAGGAGATCACATGTGGCGATGCCAAAATATTTGAACAGCCACTGTCACAAAAAGTCAATGGTGGGAAACTGCAACTACTGTTGCAAGAGGTGGATGATGATGAGACACAATTGCCAGCAAGTCACGATGAGGACCAGGGTGCGGAAGTGGAAGACGAGGTGGTCGATGAAGTCACTGACCCAACCTGGGAAGGTCACATTCAGAGCAAGTACAGCAGTGCAGAGGGGGAGGTATCCACAGCACCGCAGCAGGCTGGAAGAGGCAATGGGGTGGCCAGAGACATAAGGCGGGCAACTGTTCCCCAGAACACCAACACTATTGGAGTTGCCAATCCAAGTGTCCTCCCGAGTCTGGTGCTGTTTTAAAGACTGTCAAGTTAACCCAAAAAAAGCCATTTGCAGCTTCTGCCATGCCAGCATCAGCAGGGGCAGCACAACTACCACCCTGACCATCACAAGCATGTTCAGGCACATGACAGCAAAGCACCCAACTAGTTGGGCCGAACGCCAGGGTCCAGAAACAGTGTTTGTGGGTGACACCACTGCCTCTTCCCCTGCTGTACATACATGCCAATTCCCTTTTCAATGATGCAGGCAAAGATGCCTCCCGCCCTACACCTATCATTGCACATTTGCAACCACCATCAGCAATCCCGTGCATGTCCTTGCCCCAGCACAGCATTCAGTTGTCCCTACCCTAGACCTTGGAACGCTAGCCCAAATATGCAGCCACCAACCCACGAGCCACAATACTAAATGGCCACATTTCCAGGCTGCTTGCCCTGGAAATGTTGATGTTCAGACCTTCAGAGACTGAAGCTTTCCGCAACTTCGGTAATCAGTCCCCAGCCGCCACTATTTCTCCCGGTGTACTGTCCCCGTCTTACACAAGCACGTGTATAACGTTAGCCGTGCCTTCATCAACAGAGTTAGTGGGAAGGTCGACTTAACCACGGACACATGGACAAATGTTTGTGGCCAGGGACACTATATTTCCTTGACGACACACTGGGTGAATATTGTGGAAGCCAGGACCCAGACAGACCCTTGGACGGAACACGTGCTACCGACAATTCCTGCATCTACATGCCCGCATGAACAATTTTTAGAGGCCTACCTCTAACATTCCTTAATATATGTATGTATACCACCCAGGGGCAAAAATTCTTCAGCCCATGCATGGGCATTAGCATTCTAGGATGTCCACTTCTAAATAATGGGAAAAAAATTCTGAGGCTCTCCTCTACGTCTCTTCAAAGGGTATTGGAGTGCCTCTCTCTAATTTTTGGCATCCCTTGCACTTAGTGCATACGCTTTACCTGTCTACAAGACCCACTCCTTAGTAATGGGAAAAAATGCTTTTCTGTGGCTCCATTTTCTAGTTGAGTGAACATTTTTGGAAAAGAAAAGATCCGGTAGGTTCTATTAGTATATGATCCAGTGCCTTGTTGTGGGCTGTCAGGTGGTCATCACATAGGGAGTTCTCACACTGCATAAAGGATTTCACAGCTGGGACAGGAGACTTTGTATACTAAGTACATAAGATCCTGGTCTCCTCCATGTCAGGCTGATTAGATGCGAAACTCTCCACTTTATTCCCCAGCAGGGTTGATGAAATAACATTCATTAGTGCTGCTGTCGAAAAAAAAAGTCTTTTCTATTTCATATTCATACCGCTGTTAGCTGCATTTAGTATAGAGTAGGTGCTCGGTGTCATCTGGTGGAAATGACTGTTCATTCTAGCAACATACATCTCTTCCACTGTCTATAACTAGATTGCTTTTTTCCATATACTCATAGACAGATTTATAATTTTTACGGTGATCTGTATTCAGAAATTCATCAAAGCAGGCAGGGTTGCTTGAGTTCTTCCGCAGTTTGGTGCTGCCACATACCAGAAAAAACATTTTTCAGGGTCGATTCAAATCTCTTCTATTTTCTACAATATTATCGCTCTTATCTGCAATTCATGTATGGTGAGCTGTTGCAGTTGGGATACCGTATCACAGGCATCTAGTCAGAGAATATTGCCTTTTAGTTCTTGCTGCTGCAATGGAAAAGAAAATTCTATTCTTTTCTATATTAATTCCGCTGTTAGCTGCATTTAGTATAGGGACTGGTGCTAGGTAGTATCTGCTGAAAATGAGTGTTCATTGAGGTCACATACATCTCTTCCACTATCTATAACTTGATTGTTTTTTCAAAACACTGATTGACAGATTTATAATTTGTGATCTGTACTCAGAAATTCATCAAAGCAGGCAAAATTAACTGATATAATGAGTGTATTTGCCGTTTTTCTGTAGCTTCTGCATGTAAGAGGTAGTGGTGGGAGACTTTATGCTACTGGAGCAGGAATTACAACTTCGGAACTCTCCAGCACTTTGTTTCTATCCATTTCTGGGTGCTTCTTGAAGTATGTTTGGGGTCATTGTCCTGGTGGAAGACCCATGACCTTGGGTGCAAACCCAACTTTCTAAAACTTTCTAACACTGAGCACTACATTGCGACCCAAAATCCTTTGGGAATCTTCACATTTCATTATGCCTTGCACACAGTCAAGGCACCCAGTGCCTTTATTTGGAGGCCTCATTTCATTTACAATTATCAGTTGAATGATGTGCTTTAACAAAAAAACTCTATCTTGGTCTCATCTGTCCACAAGACGACTGCTGGCCCTCCAAAAATAGTGGGGGCTTCCTGCTGGCAATCTATAAATTGTTTTGGTCGCCTGCTGCCACTCCAAGTTTCAAACTTTACAGAATATATACGTAAAAAAAAATTTGACAACCTCAGATGGAAACATTATATTGCAGTAGCAATAGTTGAGTGAGGGCCGCCTGCTGGCCCTCTAAAATTTAAGTGAGGGCCACTGAATGGCCTTCTAACAATAACGAGGGCCACCTGCTGACCCTCTAACAATAGTGAGTGCTGACTTCTGGCCCTCTAACAATAGTGAGGACTGCCTGATGGCCCTGAAAAAAAAATGGGACTTTAAGAATCTCTCCTTCATAAATTAAACAGGATGTGTTTGATCATGTCTCACACACCACATGGCTAGATAAGGTATTAGAATGTTAAAATTACATTTACTGGTGAATGTTTTTTTCACCTTTGAAAGCAATGCGAATGTGCAAAAACACAGAAAAAACACTACGTGTGAGCATAGCCCAAGGTGTGGAGGAGCATTTTTTACATATATTAGTTATATACAAGTCATTATCCTAGAAATAATGTTTCTTACCATTTTTTCCAAGAAGATCTATTTCAGCTTCACTTTTGTATATTTTATTGTCAGTCCGTAAAAGTGGTGTAATACTCTGACTAGTGTTGAGCCACCCCCGTAGTGTTCGAGTTCGGTTCGGTTCGTCGAACACCCGTGTGTTCGCCGAACTGTTCGTCGAACTGTTCGTCGAACACCTTCGAACACCGTTAAAACCAATGGCAGGCAAACAAAAACACATAGAAACACATAGAAAACACCTTCAAAGGTGTCCAAAAGCTGACAAACTGCTCAGAAGACATAACTAACACATGGAAAAGTGACAAGTACATATAGTCATGCGAAAATAAAAGAGGTGGAGGAGTAAAAGGAGGGGGAGACGCAGATATAGGCATGTCATGCCCTTCTAAAATCCAAAAAGTGAGAAGCCGACACGGCCAGTCCGCTCCTGCCCGTGCCACCTCCGTGTCGCCGGGTTTGTGCCAGAGCCGCGGTGAACCCTGATGGCCAGCCCCCCTCTCCCAATACTGGTGCCTGTCCGCTGGTGGGTCGAGCGAGCCCCCCTGTGGTGGAGGCAGCTCTAAGCTTTTTAATTTAAATTGTCTCTCTAATTTGAATGAATACACTTTAAATCCATTTACAAGGATCTATTGGAGGGCAAGTCTCATGCCAGCAGCCGCGTAATTCCAGCTCCAGTAGCGTCCACTAAAGCTGCTGCAGTTAAAAAGCTTTTATAAGGATCGAGCTCGGCTGTCCACCGCAAGGCATCCTACTGCCAGTCCCAGCCCCTATGCCTTGGGGTGCCTCCTGATGCTCTTCACTGAGTATCCCGTGGTCCCGAAGCATTTCCTTTGAAAAAATGAAGTGTCCAAACTACAGGTGGTGTAGCTTGCTTAACAGCCGGGATAATCCGCTGACTAGCAGTCCCTGCTACTAGGTACAAAGTATTTCCTGGGCTAGATGCAGTTAAAAATTTGTAATTAGATACTCTCGTTGGATGCTGAGAAAGCATTCCATAGAGTCTCCTGGCACGCCATATATGATTCTCTTAAAAAGCTTGGGGTAGGGGTCTAGGGGACCCTTTTATAGCCAAAATCACGGCCCTGTATCGCAATACGTCACCTAGGTTGAAGATAAATGGAACTGTAGCACCCTGAGGGCTCGGTTGCTACAGAGGTATTGCACCTCACCCAGAGGTGTGATATCTCACTCTCAGGTAAGGATGTAGTGTGGATCAGGACCCGACACCTGCATGCATTACACCACATTGCCGTGGGGCAGGGCGACCAATATGCCCCTGAGATGGGCACGACAGTCCCTGTCCCTGGCTGGAGTGGGGGGAGGGAACACTGAGGAAGGGGAACCCTGTAGTGCAGGAGCAGGGAGGAAGCAGTTCCTGGGTGCATTGAGAAGGGAGTATAAAAGGTGGGCACCATCTTAGTTCAGTGCAGAGAAGTCTGAGCAGAAGTGGCAGGGAGCAGGGGCTCTGCATGAGCTCTGCTCCGGAGGCGGGCCTAGTAACAGAGGCCCAGGCCTGGAAGAGGGAGAGGGAAGGAAGAGGAGCGGAGAAGGCTCCAGGAACGAGGAACGAAGGGATCTCAGGGGTGCGGATGGGCGAGTCGCCACCGCACGCCAGAATCCACCTGCGTGGAGGGGTCAGGCCAAAGGGGGAGACCGGTCCCCGAAACTAGTGGAGGCAGGAAACGACCCTCAGCTAGAAACAGGAGGCTGTGACATTTTATGTGGCGCAGCCCCTCGCTTCACCCGCTAGGAAGGCACCACATAGGGTCAGGGAAACTGGCGCCAAGTTTACCAAGAGGAGGCCCGAGGCAGCCGGACAGAAGGGTTGGTAAGAAAGGCCAGACAAAGGACACACAAAGGGGGTCCTGTGAAGCACTCCAAAGTTATCTGGGAGTTGTCTGAGCCCCTCACCTGGTGAGCACAGTACGACGTGGGCAGCCGTTACCTGCAGACGTGGTCTGGATAATAAGAACTGTGAGTAAAGGCCCTGGACTGCATCACTGACTCCGTGTCATTACTGCTGCTGCCCTGCACCATCACCCCCATCCTCCGCATACACTGCCCTGAGGCTATACTCCTCCCGTGGGGAGTTATGCTACGCTCTGCTGCACCCACAACACCAGCCTCAGCGGTCTGCCCTGGAGCGGCGGTTCACTCTGACCGCAATCCACGGGTGGCGTAGTCGGACATTTAAACATCAAAACCACATAAATAGTTCCGCCACTGGTTTGACCGCCCTGAGCCACGGAACCGGGTTGCCGCCATGGAGACTACAACCACCAGCATCCACCAAAAAGGGTCCGGCTCCGGGTGTCCCAAGGCCCAGGGGGCGCGTCAGAACATTTTCATCACCTTTCACAATCACCAATGGGACAAGGCAGGGATGTTCTCTGTCCCCTCTCTTATACATCCTAGTGACGGAGCACCTGCTCTCATCAATTCGCCATAACCCCAATATTAGGTGGATTGAGGTGGGAGGCACCGAGTACAAGTGCTCTCTATTTGCTGATGATGTCCTAGTATATATCACTCAATCACATATATCCATCCATGCTGTTATGGCTGAAATAGATCACTTTGTTACATGGTCAAATTTTAAAATCAATGCAGCGAAGTCTGAGGCCCTCGATGTCTCCCTCCCCAAATCCATATAGGATTCCATCCAGTCCAACTTTCCCTTTGCCTGGCCCTCACAGGGTATCAAATACTTAGGAATTCCTATTCATAGAGACCTCTCCCATCTATGTTATCTTAATTTTGGGCCCTTTATTGAACAACTCCATACAGACCACGGTTGGCAAGTTAGAACTGTAAGATTCACTACGTGAACCACTGGTGTTTTGTGGAAAAGCACATGTACACTGTGTTCCAAATTATTATGCAAAAAGTGTTTAGGAGTGATAAGGGAAGAATTTGTTTGTTTGTCAGTTAAACTCATTGATGGTGATGTGTGTCAGGGCTCTTTATATCACTGTAAGCAATTGCAGACACCAGTGCTAATTAGTTTGGCAGGTGTGTCCAATGAAAGGCAAGACTACTTAAGAAGGCTCTCTCACATTATTCAGCAGCCTACATTTTCTGCCAAAATGGGAAAGAAAAAGGATGTGTCGGCTGCTGAGAAGCAACAAATTGTGGAGTGTTTAGGTCAAGGCATGACTACAATCAACATTGTGCGATGATCAGGATGAAGTGTCTTGGCAATCAAGAAGTATGTAGCTGATTCACAGTACACACGTGTGCGTGCTGATAAGGGCAAATTGAGGACTCTTTCCTACAGGCAATTACGTCAGGTTGAAAGAGCAGCGGCAAAAAAGCCTTGTCATAGCAGCAGACAAGTTTTTGAAGCTGCTTGTGCCTCCAACGTCCCCCGAACAACAAGATGCAGGGTCCTTCAGAGGTTTGCAGCTGTGCATACGCCATCCTGTCGACCTCCTCTATCCACTTCACACAAGCAGAAACGGCTCCAGTGGGCCAAACATTACATGAAGACTGATTTCAAAACTGTTTTGTTCACGGATGAGTGCCGTGCAGCGCTCGATGGTCCAGATGGATGGAGTGGAGGATGGCTGGTTGATGGACACCCCACGCAAACACGGCTACAGCGCCAACAAGGAGGAGGTGGAGTAATGTTTTGGGCTGGAATCATGGGGAGAGAGATTGTCGGCCCCTTTAGGATCCCTGAAGGCGCTAAAGATGAACTCCATAATGTATGTGGATTTTCTCAAACAGCACTTCCTGCCATGGTTCAAGAAGAAGAACCGTGTATTTCACAGCAAGATCATTTTTCTGCATGATAATGCACCATCTCATGCTGCACATAAAACATCTGCATCTCTGGCTGATATGGGCATAAAAGGGGACAAACTTATGGTGTGACCCCCATGCTCCCCTGACCTCTACCCCATTCAGAACCTTTGGAGCATCATTAAAAGGAGTGTCTATGATGGCGGGAGGCAGTTCACATCTAAGCAACAGCTCTGGGAGGGTATTCTGTCCTCATGCAAAACAATTGAAGCAGAAACCATCCAAAACCTGACAAATTCAATGGACGAGAGAGTTCAGAAGCTCCTTTCGAACAAGGGGTCCTATGTGAAAATGTAACATCACCTAGAATAAAGTTTTGAGTTGAAAACTGTTTGATTTCAGTTTCTAACAACCTGCTAATGCTTATAATTTCAAAAATGACCATTTTTTTGGTCTTTATTAAAATGAAAAGGTTGATCGAAAAGTTTGGGGGATCTAAGAGTGTGGCAACCCAGTAATCATGATTACTTCGAATTCTGACAATATGAGGGTCATGCTGCAGGTAGTGCAGCAAGAAGGCACTTATGTGTCTTGCGCATCTCGGAGCCCCAAAATTATTTTCCGGGCTAGATGCAGCTAAAAATTATTTTTAATTTTAAATCTGGTGAAGCTTATTATAGATGGCCTAATAGGATCAGTGCTGCACACTGCTACAAAGCCCAAATTATTTTCCAGTCAAGATACAGATAAACATGATTAGTAATTTGAAAGCTTAAAACGGTTGGTAGGGTGATTTTAACCAATCATCAAGCTTTTACTCTCCCCAGGATGACACAGGGGTAGAAAAGTCGTTTCGGATCCATGATTTGTTCATCTTTATGAACGTGAGTCTGTCTACATTATCAGTGGAGAGCCGCGTGCGCTTATCTGTCAGCACACCACCAGCAGCGCTGAACACACGTTCAGACAGAACGCTGGCTGCGGGGCATGACAAGATCTCCAAGGCGTAAGTGGCTAGCTCCGGCCATTTATCCAGATTGGAAGCCCAAAAAGAGCAAGGGTCCAGTGACACAGTCGTGGCTTCAATGTTTACTTGGAGATACTCCTGTACCATCGTCTCTAGGCGTTGACTATGTGTCAGACTTCTTGTCTCCTGTGGCCTTGCAAAGGATGGGCTAAAAAAGTGGTGAAATGATTCCGCAAAATTGATGTTACCAGCAGATACTGTGGTTCTGTTATGGTTTGAGTGCTGAACACTTGACGGTCCCACGGTTGGCAAGTTGGAACTGTGAGATTCACTACGTGCACCACTGGTATTTTGTGGAAAAGCACATGTAAGATTCTGCAACAGTCTCTGCTGATACTCCTGCATGCGTGCATCCCTTTCTATGGCAGGAATAATTTCTGCAAATTTACTTTTGTACCGGGGATCTAACAGTGTGGCAACCCAGTAGTCAGGATTATTTCTAATTCTCACAATTCGAGGGTCATGTTGCAGGTAGTGCAGCAAGAAGGCACTCATGTGTGTTGCGCATCCAGGAGCACCAAGTCCCTGTTGTGTTGGTGGCGAGGTAACAATCATGCTTCCTTCCTCTGTCCTCTCCCCCCAACCTCACACAACAGAAATGTGATCAAGGTCTCCCTCATCTGATGAGTCTTCCATCAGTTCGTCCTCCACTCCTTCCTGGGCTCCTGCACCTTCCTCACTAGTTTGGCTGCTACCATGTGCCCTGGTAAAACCATCTCCCCCACCCTCACATGCCTGCCGCCTTGGTGCTGCCGACCGTCTGGACCTTGCAGATGTTAGCCCTTCCGCATACAACTCCTCCTCCTCTACTTCCTCCACCTCCTCTTGTGCCACCACCTGACTCCGAATTCTGTTTAACATGTGCTCCAGCATGTAAATCACCGGAATAGTCATGCTGATAATGGCATCGTCAGCACTAAACATCTTCGTCGCCATTTCAAAACTGTGCAGAAGGGTGCATAGGTCCCTGATCTGAGACCACTCCTCCAGCGTGATTTGCCCCACCTCTGAATCTCGTTGGCCCAGGCTATACGTCAGAACGTATTGCACCAGGGCTTGTCGGTGCTGCCACAGTCGCTGCAACATGTGCAGAGTTGAATTCCACCGGGTAGGCACATCGCATTTTAGCCGGTGAAGTGGCAGGCCCAACGACTTCTGTAGAGATGTAAGTCGCTGAGCTGCGGGATGCGAACGGCGGAAGTGAACACACAGCGACCGTGCCCTCTGCAGAAGGCCATCTAGTCTGGGATAGTGGGCTAAAAATTGCTGGACAACCAGGTTCAACACGTGAGCCATACAAGGCACGTGTGTGACATTGCCCCGGCGAAGGGCCGCACCCAGGTTTGCAGCATTGTCGCACACGGCCTTCCATGGTTTCAGGTCCAGTGGAGACAACCATTCATGAAATTGGTTCTCCAGAGCTGACCACAACTCCTCAGCTGTGTGACTCACATTTCCCAGACATTTCAATGTAAAAACCGCCTGATGACGTTGCGCTGAGCCCTACTGCCAGCATAGTAAGGAGGTGTGCAGGATCCCTTCTGCGCAGTTAGAAAGCTTGTGGCATGACCAGACAGGCTTTGGGTGCAGGTGGAAGACCGAGAGGAGGTTGAGGAGGCAGAAGCAGTGGAGGAACTTTGACATAAAGAGGATTGACGCACAACTCGTGGGGACGGCAAGACTTGGACAGCAGCCCCTTGTCCTGCTGTCACCATAGTTACCCAGTGCCCAGTCAGCGACATGTAACGCCCCTGTCCATGCCTACTCGTCCAAGTGTCTGTGGTGAAATGCACCCTGTCACACACAGAGTTTCTCAAAGAAGCGGTGATGTTGTGTTCGACATGCTGGTGGAGCGCAGGCACACCTTTCTTTGAGAAGTAGTGCCGACTGGGCATCTGGTACTGGGGCACTGCGACGGACATAAGGTCTCGAAAATCCTCTGTGTCCACCAGGCGGAAAGGCAGCATTTCTGTAGCCAAGAGCTTGCAGATGGTGAAATTCAACCTCTTAGCTTTCTCATGGCTAGGAGGAAATGGTCTTTTACTTGTCCACATCTGAGGGACCGAGGGCTGGCTATTGTGCTTAGACGGGGTTGATAAGGGTGTCCCCGGCAAACTGCCGGTCTGTGAGGAAGATGCAGGCGGACATGTTAGGTTGCCTTGATCCAAAGGTGGTGCTATCGATGTCGGACAGCGCTCAACACCAGCTGCTGTTACCACCTCCAAAGAAAATGATGACCTGCCAATCACGCTGGCTGTTGCGGGTAAAGAGGTGGCAGGTCTGCGCCCCAAAACAGGTGTGACTGCTGTCCCCCCAGTCACAGAGGATGAAGAGGCCGCGGATGCACAAGATATGGCAGACGGTGGTTGGCCCGGCCGGCTAGGCCGCATTGTAGCACACTGAGCTTCCCACTGCAACTTATGCTTCAAGTCCATGTGCCGGTTCATGCATGAAGTACTCAAACTATGTATTTTTTGGCCTCTACTTAGCTTTTGCTGACAAATGTTACAGATAACACGAGTTGGGTCATCTTTATCGATCTGAAAAAATGCCCAGGCTATGCAAGGCTTAGCACCCATGCGACCTGAAGAGCCACCACGACTTGTGGTGAGAGGCAGAGTTGTGTTTGAGGATGCAGTTGTTGACGTGCTTCCAGTACTACGTCTCTGTCCAGGAAGGCGCAACCTGACCTCGTCGTCACTAGCATCTTCCTCCACCTCCTCTGCTGACCTCATCTCTTGGCTGACTGTGGGTTGACAGTAAGTGGGATCTCCAACCTCATCATCATCACCCTGTGTGTTATCACACCCGTCGTCCTCAGAGCCAACCTGTTCCTGCCCTGACAAAAAACTAAAGTTGTCGCTCCAATCAGGTATTTGAGTCTTATCATCGTCTTCCTCATTGTCTCCACCAACAGGAGTTACAGTTTGGGAATGAGGGTCTACATTATGGTCAGAACCTTCTGCGTCTGGTCCTGGATCCGACTCATAAAGATTCTGGGCATCAGTGCAGATCATTTCCTCGTCTGGATTCACAGAAGCGCTGGAGTCGACCTCTGATTCCCAGGCTATAGTATGAGTAAACAGCTCTGCAGACTCAACCATCTGTTCTACCTCATACTCAGACGGGCAGCTGGAGATTTGGGAGCTGTGAGGAAGCAAGTGCGATTTGGGTGACACCTTTGAGGACTGGAGTATTTGTGATGTTGAAGTTGATGTGGAGGAGAGCCCACTTAAAGGAGCACTTGATATCCGTTGAAGCACCTGCTGTTTTTGTGCCTCATCTGGAATTTGTAGCGATTGGCGTTGCCGTAAGAAAGGGATCTTATCACATTGTCCGCTAAAAGAAGTAGACATTTTAGTTTGGCTGGAAGATGGTCTTTCTTCTGCAGATGTTACTGTTGCTTTAACACCTACCCCACGGACACAACCTTTTTTCCCCTTCCCAACACGCCTATTCCCCTTTCCACCAGCAGCAGGCCTTTTTCCACTCATTTTGGTGGTTAACTAATTCACAACTCTGGAGTTGTTTGCACAAAAAAACAATGGATGGTAACCGAGCAGAGCTGAGTGGCCAAACTGTGGTATTAGGCCAAAACTATTGGCTGGGTTAGATGCAGAAAAAAAATATATTCAGTTTGTAACCTGATGGAGGTCAGTATAGATGGACTAATACAACAAGTCCCACACACAGCTAGAAGCCCAATATTTTTTCAGAGGTAGATACAGAAAAAAATATATTCAGTTTGCAACCTGATGGAGGTCAGTATAGATGGACTAATACAACAAGTCCCACACACAGCTAGAAGCCCAATATTTTTTCAGAGGTAGATGCAGAAAAAAATATATTCAGTTTGCAACCTGATGGAGGTCAGTATAGATGGACTAATACAATAAGTCCCACACACAGCTAGAAGCCCAAATATTTTTTCAGAGGTAGATGCAGAAAAAAATATATTCACTTTGCAACCTGATGGAGGTCAGTATAGATGGAATAATACAACAAGTCCCACACACAGCTAGAAGCCCAAATATTTTTTCAGAGGTACTGTAGATGCAGATAAAAATTAGTTTTAATTTGCAACCTGATGGAGGTCAGTATAGATGGACTAATAGAGAAAGTCCGACACACTGCTAGAAGGCCAAATATTTTTTCAGAGCTAGATGCAGAAAAAAATTATATTCAGTTTGCAACCTGATGGAGGTCAGTATAGATGGATTAATAGAACAAGACCCACACACAGCTAGAAGCCCAATATTTTTTCAGAGGTAGATGCAGAAAAAAATATATTCAGTTTGCAACCTGATGGAGGTCAGTATAGATGGACTAATACAACAAGTCCCACACACAGCTAGAAGCCCAATATTTTTTCAGAGGTAGATGCAGAAAAAAATATATTCAGTTTGCAACCTGATGGAGGTCAGTATAGATGGACTAATACAACAAGTCCCACACACAGCTAGAAGCCCAAATATTTTTTCAGAGGTAGATGCAGAAAAAAATATATTCAGTTTGCAACCTGATGGAGGTCAGTATAGATGGACTAATACAACAAGTCCCACACACAGCTAGAAGCCCAAATATTTTTTCAGAGGTACTGTAGATGCAGATAAAAATTAGTTTTAATTTGCAACCTGATGGAGGTCAGTATAGATGGACTAATACAACAAGTCCCACACACAGCTAGAAGCCCAAATATTTTTTCAGAGGTACTGTAGATGCAGATAAAAATTAGTTTTAATTTGCAACCTGATGGAGGTCAGTATAGATGGACTAATAGAGAAAGTTCGACACACTGCTAGAAGGCCAAATATTTTTTCAGAGCTAGATGCAGAAAAAAATTATATTCAGTTTGCAACCTGATGGAGGTCAGTATAGATGGATTAATAGAACAAGACCCACACACAGCTAGAAGCCCAATATTTTTTCAGAGGTAGATGCAGAAAAAAATATATTCAGTTTGCAACCTGATGGAGGTCAGTATAGATGGACTAATACAACAAGTCCCACACACAGCTAGAAGCCCAAATATTTTTTCAGAGGTACTGTAGATGCAGATAAAAATTAGTTTTTATTTGCAACCTGATGGAGGTCAGTATAGATGGACTAATACAACAAGTCCCACACACAGCTAGAAGCCCAAATATTTTTTCAGAGGTACTGTAGATGTAGATAAAAATTAGTTTTAATTTGCAACCTGATGGAGGTCAGTATAGATGGACTAATAGAGAAAGTCCGACACACTGCTAGAAGGCCAAATATTTTTTCAGAGCTAGATGCAGAAAAAAATTATATTCAGTTTGAAACCTGATGGAGGTCAGTATAGATGGATTAATAGAACAAGACCCACACACAGCTAGAAGCCCAATATTTTTTCAGAGGTAGATGCAGAAAAAAATATATTCAGTTTGCAACCTGATGGAGGTCAGTATAGATGGACTAATACAACAAGTCCCACACACAGCTAGAAGCCCAATATTTTTTCAGAGGTACAGTTATATGAAAAAGTTTGGGCACCCCTATTAATCTTAAGCTTAATGTTTTATAAAAATTGGTGTTTTTGCAACAGCTATTTCAGTTTCATATATGTAATAACTGTTGGACACAGTAATGTTTCTGCCTTGAAATGAGGTTTATTGTGCTAACAGAAAATGTACAATCTGCATTCAAACAAAATTTGACAGGTGCATAAGTATGGGCACCCTTATCATTTTCTTGTTTTAAATACTCCTACCTACTTTTTACTGACTTACTAAAGCACTTTTTTTGGTTTTGTAACCTCATTGAGCTTTGAACTTCAGAGCCAGGTGTATGCAATCATGAGAAAAGCTACTTAAAGTGGGCACTTGCAAGTTGTTCTCCTGTTTGAATCTCCTCTGAAGAGTGTCATCATGGTCTCCTCAAAACAACTGTCAAATGATCTGAAAACAAAGATTATTCAACATAGTTGTTCAGGGAAAGGATACAAAAAGCTGTCTCAGAGATTTAACCTGTCAGTTTCCACTGTGAGGAACATAGTACACAGGGACAGTTCTTGTTAAGGCCAGAAGTGGCAGGCCAAGAAAAACATCAGAAAGGCAGAGAAGAAGAATGGTGAGATCAGTCAAGGACAATCCTCAGACCACCTCCAGAGAGCTGCAGCATCAACTTGCTGCAGATGGTGTCACTGTGCATCGGTCAACTATACAACGCACTTTACACAAGGAGAAGCTGTATGGGAGAGTGATGCGAAAGAAGCCATTTCTGCAAGCACGCCACAAACAGAGTCGGCTGAGATATGCAAAAGCACATTTGGAGAAGCCAATTTCCTTTTTGGAAGAAGGTCCTGTGGACTGATGAAACCAAGATTGAGTTGTTTGGTCATACAAAAAGGTGTTATGCATGGCGGCAAAAAAACACAGCATTCCAAAGAAACACTTGCTACCCACAGTAAAATTTGGTGGAGGTTCCATCATGCTTTGGGGCTGTGTGGCCAATGCTGGCACAGGGAATCTTGTTAAAGTTGAGGGACGCATGGATTCCACTCAGTATCAGCAGATTCTTGACAATAATGTTCAAGAATCAGTGATAAAGTTGAAGTTACGCAGGGGATGGATCTTTCAGCAAGACAATGATCCAAAACACCGCTCCAAATCTACTCAGGCATTCATGCAGGGGAACAATTACAATGTTCTGGAATGGCCGTCCCAGTCCCCAGACCTGAATATCATTGAACATCTGTGGGATCATTTGAAGAGGGCTGTCCATGCTCGGCGACCATCAAACTTAACTGAACTGGAATTGTTTTGTAAAGAGGAATGGTCAAAAATACCTTCATCCAGGATCCAGGAACTCATTAAAAGCTACAGGAAGCAACTAGAGGCTGTTATTTTTGCAAAAGGAGGATCTACTAAATATTAATGTCACTTTTCTGGTGAGGTGCCCATACTTATGCACCTGTCAAATTTTGTTTGAATGCAGATTGCACATTTTCTGTTAGTACAATAAACCTCATTTCAAGGCAGAAACATTACTGTGTCCAACAGTTATTACATATATCAAACTGAAACAGCTGTTGCAAAAACACCAATTTTTATAAAACAATAAGCTTAAGATTAATAGGGGTGCCCAAACTTTTTCATATAACTGTAGATGCAGAAAAAAATATATTCAGTTTGCAACCTTATGGAGGTCAGTATAGATGGACTAATACAACAAGTCCCACACACAGCTAGAAGCCCAAATATTTTTTCAGAGGTAGATGCAGAAAAAAATATATTCAGTTTGCAACCTGATGGAGGTCAGTATAGATTGACTAATACAACAAGTCCCACACACAGCTAGAAGCCCAAATATTTTTTCAGAGGTACTGTAGATGCAGATAAAAATTAGTTTTAATTTGCAACCTGATGGAGGTCAGTATAGATGGACTAATACAACAAGTCCCACACACAGCTAGAAGCCCAAATATTTTTTCAGAGGTACTGTAGATGCAGATAAAAATTAGTTTTAATTTGCAACCTGATGGAGGTCAGTATAGATGGACTAATAGAGAAAGTCCCACACACTGCTAGAAGGCCAAATATTTTTTCAGAGCTAGATGCAGAAAAAAATTATATTCAGTTTGCAACCTGATGGAGGTCAGTATAGATGGATTAATAGAACAAGACCCACACACAGCTAGAAGCCCAATATTTTTTCAGAGGTAGATGCAGAAAAAAATATATTCAGTTTGCAACCTGATGGAGGTCAGTATAGATGGACTAATACAACAAGTCCCACACACAGCTAGAAGCCCAAATATTTTTTCAGAGGTACTGTAGATGCAGATAAAAATTAGTTTTAATTTGCAACCTGATGGAGGTCAGTATAGATGGACTAATAGAATGATTCTATGCCCAAAAGATTTTACTTCACTAGGTGCAGTAAAAAAATTGGTATTCTATACACAGGTGGTATATCTTGCAACACAGATAGGCTACTCCACTGACTAACACACTCTGCAATAGGCCAAAAAGGATTAGCTTTGCTAGATTCAGCCAAATGCTGTGAAAAAAACTTGCACAGCACTGACACAGACCTGCCTGGCAAAAACTGATAGGAACTGATATAACCTAGTCCTGAAAAGGACTCCAATTACAATTAGTCTTTACTCCCACAACCTATCTATTTAAGAGCACAGATCTCCCTGATAAAAGTCGTAGGAAATGCTGTAACCTAGTCCTTAAAAGGACTGCAATCACAACTATTCCCTACTCCCAAGCTATCTGTATATTTGTGCGAAAATTGGCTTGAAATTAACAAGGTATAGCGCACACAGCAACAGCGGTGCCGTCTAACACGCAGCTGCAGCAGTGAGAAAATGGTGGCGACGGGGAAAATGGCTTGGTCTTATAGGGCAAGGACATGTGACATACACTGCCAATGACACATGCCCTTGCTTGTGTGAAAAAAAGCACTTCGCTCCGTGTGTGCGCTGCTGATAGGCTGACAGATTGCACCTCCCCACTGCAAATGCGGGAAAGAGAAAAAAAAATGGAGATCTTCATTGTTCCTGCAGAGATTCATCCCCTGCCCCTCCCCCCACCCCGCTGTACACTCAAACTGCGTATTAACATTAATTTTCATCATTACTGAGAAAAAATCCAGTTATGATTTTGGTGCACGAACAGTTATCGAACATAACCTCGAACAGCCGAATTTTTATCAAATTGTTCGAGTTCGCCGAACGGCTCGAACACCGCCCAAAACAGCTCGAATTTGAGATTGGCGAACAGTTCGAGTAGAACAACGCTCATCTCTAACTCTGACAACATTGTTCACAGCAACGACCTGGGATTCAGAGATGCTGCCAGGGGTCTTTCCCATGCTGGTTCCATTTCAGCATTGTTTCCATCTATTTGACCAATCTTTAGACCCCCTCCAGACCTCTGGTTGAAGGGGGGGTGCCGGAAAAATACTTAATAGCCTCCTGACCCGATGTTCACCATCGGGATGATTTGTTATGAGATATTAAATAAGATAAGACAAGTGAGTGCTGTGGCGCAAGGGGACGTTACAAAGGGGTGGTAGCTTAAGTAACGTAACTCTTTCCCCTGTGTCGACCCCACAGGATACTGTGGGTATGTGAGTGCTGCCCAGATGTGACATTTGCGTGTCACTGCCGGAAGATGTGCTCAACATAACGGAAGTGGTTCGTCATTTCAGGAAGTGACATTGCAGCTAGTACAATGCGTGATGTTTTAAAGGTAGGACAGTGTGATACTTACCAGCACCGCATAAGAGGGTGACCAGCAGTGACCAGCGGTGACACGGTGCAGAGATGGTGGGTAGATTGCCCCCCAGAGAAGTAAGACTTCCCTGAAGAATCATCTTTTGAGAGGAAACTAATTGGGAGCAGCGGACCTCGCACAAAATGATTCCCTGGACAGAACATGGTGATATTAGGACTATGTCAAAAGGCTACATCAGACCTAGATATCTGATTCTTGACCCATATATATGTCATTTCCCCTCTGGGACCTTCTCTTACAAATCTGCTTGTCGCCCGGAGCCTCCATACTAATTCTGCAAGTGACGTTAGTGATTGGGGAGATGAATGAGCCAGAATTTCTGAGACTAGGGTGGCTGAGACTAATACCATCCATTCTGGCAGTAACGCCACTGCCCCACTATCAATATTTGGTCAGTATGTGGTCAGTATTTTTTCTCATGAGTGGTAGCCAAAACCAGGTGAGGAACAATCAGAGAAAAGGTATAATAGAAACAAGTGCACCAATTCTGCATTTATCACCCACTAATGGTTTTGGCTCCCACTCCTGAGAAAAATATTGACCGAATACTGACCAAATACTGATAGTGTGGCTGTGGCCTTAAAGTGTTACATTTTAAAGATAGTCACAGATCTCAACTGCAATGAAAGCCTTAAAATGCTACCTTATTGCAGTGCAATTATAGTGCCCTCACTATAGTGCCAGCCACACTCTCATCATTGTAGTTCAAGCAACAGTGCTATAGTGATAGCAAGAGTCTCCTCACATTACAATGACAGTCATATAGCTTCTATTACAGCGACAACCAAGATAACTTCATTGTAACAGTCACACAGTGGGCCACATAGTTTCTACAAAAGTGAGAGCCACAATTACCACATTCAATACAGTAACTCATATATAGCACCACAAGGGTCCAGTTGCCACAGTGGCATTGCCTCCCTCACAAGAGGTGATGCCATGCCTGGAAGCAAGCAGGGGTCCCCTAGTCAGGTATACTAGCATGCAACACTTTCC
Organism: Phyllobates terribilis; assembly: GCF_046119375.1. Taxonomy (NCBI): domain Eukaryota; kingdom Metazoa; phylum Chordata; class Amphibia; order Anura; family Dendrobatidae; genus Phyllobates; species Phyllobates terribilis. The sequence goes on along the minus strand of NW_027362763.1, from coordinate 909,928,614 downwards.
TGGCTCCAGACCAGCAAGGGGAGCTCCTCCCCTTAGCAACTGGAATCTGGAGGCGGTGTTAGTTAGAGTTAGTGAGAGGAGTTGAATACAGGACAGCGACGAGGAAAGACCTGGGGAGTGGAGCTGAACGGCAGCTCACCCCAGAGAGGAGCGTAGAAGAACCAGACACCGGCGTCCGAGGTTGTGGGGCACTGAAGGCCCAGCAGCAGAAACCGGAGGGCAGAAGACTGCCCGGAGGCTCAGCAGCACATAGGGCCCAGCGCCTCCACGTGGCAGCGACACATAAGGAAGGCCCGAGCTGCCTGCCATACGGGTGAGCACAAAGACGTTTTACTCAGGGACGAGGGCCGCAGCGTAGCTTCAAGCAGCAGGGTCAAAGAGATTAGAACAAAGAGAAGGCCTACAACTCCACCTGGCGAAGTGGATTCCCAACTTGTTTCCAGGTAGTACCCGTGCCCCGGTCTGCCTAACCACTGCAAGTAAAGATAAGAGGAAACCGCCATTAAGTTGTGGACTGATTATTAACTGCGCCATCCCTTGCACGACACTGCACAGCAACATCTATAACATCACCATTTCCTGCCCTAGAGCTAAGCTCTGCCTGTGGAGAGCTGAACCAACTCAGCTGCATCATCATCAGCTCCAGAGGTTCTGCACCGCAGCGGCGGCTCCATATAGCCGCATTCCACAGGTGGCATCACGAACATTATATAACTATATTCCCTTTTCTTTAAAACCCCTTTTATTGACCACCCTGGGTCACGGACCGGGTCACCGCCACTGTGTCATCCTCCAGCAACGACCGGCCCGGCTACCGAGTACCCCATGGCCCAGGGGGTGCATCACATACAATGTGCTTCTAGGGCATTAACAGCAAAAGTACCCCAACCTAATGACAGACACAGTGCCCGAAATCAATAAGAGTAGGAGAATTAGAGGTGCATCCTTCAAAAAGGGATAACAAGTAGAACAATAGATAACACCAGTGGGGTACCACCAATGGCGGCAGACCACGTGACTGCTATCCGGCCCGTGAGCAGTGGGGGCCCCATTGCAGTCCAGGGGTGGACATACCACTGCCAGTGCAGCCGCGCCGGGTCCCCTCCATGCAGCTGCAACAAGGAGCCCGCAAGGTGCAGCTGCTCCCTGCACGCGGTGGTCAGGGAGCGATCCCTGCAGCTCCGCTGCTGTCAGGAGGAGAATAGCAGCGGAGCTGGAGGGTTCATCCTCTGCTTCCTCCCTGACCCAGGCGCACCCAGCTTGATGACGTCATCATGCAGCACGCGCCTGGGTCAGGAAGAAAGCTGCCAGCAACCAGAAGGATGCTGCTGCAGGGGAGCAAGCTGAGGTAAGTTTTTTTTTTACTGAAATGCTGGGGAGGGGAGGTGGGGGGAGAGCAATGATGGGATGGTGGAGCTGGGGAGAGGAATGATGGGGCTGGGGAGAGCAATAATGGGGCTGATGGGACTGGGGAGAACAATGATGGGGCTGGGGAGAGAAATATTGGGGCTGGAGAGAGGGCTGATGGGGCTGGGGAGAGGAATAATGGGGTTGATGGGGCTGGGGAGAGCAATAATGGGGCTGATGGGGCTGGGGAGAGGAATAATGGGGTTGATGGGGCTGGGGAGAGCAATCATGGGGCTGATGGGGCTGGAGAGAGGAATGATGGGGCTTGGAATAGGAATAATGGGACTAATGGGGCTGGGAAGAGCAATAATGGGGCTGGGGAGAGGAATGATGGGACTGGGGAGAGGAATAATGGGGTTGATGGGGCTGGGGAGAGGAATAATGGGATGGTAGGGCTAGGGAGAGCAATGATGGGGCTGGGGAGAGCAATGATGGGGATGGTGGGGCTGGGGAGAGCAATGATGGGATAGTGGGGCTGGGGTAAGCAATAATGGGGCTGATGGGGCTGGAGAGAGGAATAATGGAGTTGATGGGGCTGGGGAGAGGAATGATGGGATGATGGGGCTGGGGAGAGCAATAATGGGGCTGATGGGGCTGGGGAGAGGAATGATGGGGCTGGGAAGAGCAATAATGGGGCTGATGGGGCTGGGGAGAGGAATGATGGGGCTGGGAAGAGCAATAATGGGGCTGATAGGGCTGGGGAGAGCAATGATGGGGATGATGGGGAAGGGGAGAGCAATGACAAGTTGCTGGGAGAGAGCAATGATAGGGGTGCTGGGAGAGAGCAATGGTGGGGGACTGGGAGAGAACAATGATGTGGGGCTGGGAGAGAGCAATGATGGAGGTGCTGGGACAGAGTAATGATGGGGGTGCTGAGAGGAAATGATCAGGGTGCTGGGAGAGCGCATTGATGCGGGTGCTGGGAGAGAGCAATGATGGGAGTGCTGGGAGAAGCAATGATGGAGGTGCTGGGACAGAGCAATGATGGGGGGCTGGGAGAGAGCAATGATGGAGGTGCTGGGACAGAGCAATGATGGGGGTGTTGGGACAGAGCAATGATGGGGCTGGGGGAGAGCAATGATGGGGGTGGTGGGACAGAGCAATGATGCGGGTGCTGAGAGAGAGCAATGATGCGGGTGCTGGGAGAGAGCAATGATGGGGGTGCTGGGAGAGAGCAACGATGAGGGTGCTGGGACAGAGCAATGACGGGGGTGCTGGGACAGAGCAATGATGGGGGTGCTGGGAGAGAGTAATGATGGGGGTGTTGGGAGAGAGCAATGACGAGGGTGCTGGGAGAGAGCAATGATGGGGGTGCTGGGAGAGAGCAATTATGGGGGTCTCACTTTGCTTGTACTGTGAAGCCTTGTATGTTTTCCGTGTGCACATAGCCTTACAGTTAATTGGGGAGAGTCACAGAGACTGAATAATTTATATTATTGGCCGGTGCAGATTATAGTTAATGGGGGGCACAGTGCTGCTTATCACTTTATATTTTGATTACTAAGTTGCTAATAGTATATTAATGGGGGGGTTACATATCTGTATTCGAGGACGCAGAGCGGGGGAGACACATGTATACATACAATATGTGACCTTGTTATTTTCTAGGCTGGAGATCATCGTGACAAGACGAGTCGTAGCTGGGAGATGTCGACATGAAGGTCTGACCAGATGGAGAAGAAGCAGCAGAAACCGGCTCTGATCAGATGAGACGTCAGCGGTAAGTGCCTGGATGTAAATATTATTCTGTATCTGCACTGTGTGACTTGGAGTGATAATGTTATCTGTAAAATCCCTTAGGCCACATTCTCACATTTGTGTGAAATGTCCGTGTGCTGCCAGATCTTTTTATCGGATGGTCCACGGACTCGTACAGTTTTATAGATCCATTCACACATTCATGAAAATCACGGATCTGAGACTGAGATCTAAGAGGGTCAGAGAATGTCCTGTTCTGATCCGATTTTGAGGATTAGAATAGGACATGCTCAATGCGTCAGTAAAACAGGGCAGCACACCAAAACTGCACACAGATGCAGGAATGTAGCCTTATTATGTATAGCACAGTCCCTTAGTATATAGTGTACTCACTTATTATGTATAGCACCATCCTTAGTTATATAGTTTCCTCTTTTATTATGTATAACACCCTCCCTTATTACGTACCATCCTCTCTAGCGGCTCACAGTTGGGGGATCATACTGTGTTGGGGTCAGCATACTTTACCCTGGGAGTTGAGGTGGGGTACAGTAGGGTCATTATACTGTGTATGTGGAGGAATTCACCATGGGGGTTTCATACTGTGTTTGGGGGGCCCTTTTATTGGCATCACACTTTATGGGGCAAAGAAAGAGAGATCTAAGACGTCAACAGGAGAAAAATTACTATGTAAAGGATGGAAAGTTGTGAGATCTGATCTTTGGTGACCCCGACAAATATTTTTTATTTTTTTATTTTTTTTGGGGGGGTGCCCAATTAGAGCTTCTGCTATGGGGCCCCATGATTCCTATGTACGCCCCTGGATAACACTATCTGAGTGTAGTGCTAACCAATCATATAAATAATTTAGTAGAGTTGAAAATGAAGTATCACCTTCTCAGGTTGTTCTAAATGCAAGGCACAACACCCTGAAACATTAGGTAGCAAAAGTAACTTGATCACATGCAGCCAGCCTCACTGGCTCTTGGCTTTCCTTCAACTGAGATCCCATGGGCAAAACATGTAGAATAAATTATGGTAAATGCAACAAAATGGTTGAGGCAGAATGGATTAAGTATACATTTTGTCAAAAAGGCATATCCTTCTCTGTTTTGAAGCATGTAGGATGCACTGTATTTAAGGAAGTGTGAATACAACATGTTTCAGCTTTTTAAAGCCTTCGTCGGTTATATTAAATGTTGAATTGCACTGTATTCACACTTTATTAAAGTGGATCCCATGTATTTCAAACTGTAGAAGTCACTGAGTATGCCTTTTTTGACGGTGTATACTCAATCCAATGTGCCTCAGCCATTCTGCAATCAATAAGAGTAAAGAGAATGACTTAACCTTTAATATCTGTGAACACCAGGAGCCATCAGCAGGAAAAACAATACAGATACCAGATGTTATGTATGGTACTCCCGAGCATTTACAGTACATGAAAGACAATCATTGTGTCACGTTTTGCCTTCACTGTCTCATTATCTGTTCTAGCAGGCAACAGATATTTATGCTATTGCCCTGAGCATCCCTTGCTGATTTACAGCTGCTCACAGCTTGTGATTTACCACCGTTTAGCAGGTCTGACGGCATGTGTAGCTGACTAATGTTGTTTTTATGTGATACAGATCAACTGATTGAGAGAGTCTAAAATGTGTTTGTGATTGTTCTACACACTTTTCCTAATCAAAGCCATTCATAAACTGATGTTTTTGAACACATACACTGGGAATGTTCTGTTGTGATTCTTCTGATAAATTGTATCTTGCACTGAGAAGTTGTAATGATATACAGTAAGTATTGGAGGCATGGGGGCAAAAAGGACATCAAGGCAGTTGATAACCAGGTTGAGTGGCCGAATGCTGAGGACATAAGAGAATATCTGCATACCTCCCAACCCTGACAGAATAGAGAGTGGGACCATGCAGCATGTATAGTGCGTTGTGGCAAATTTTGACTATGACCCTAGCCATACCCCAAGCCACACCATTTACAATTTCTTTCTATCCAGGCAGAAGGAGATGTCAGAGGGCGCAGTAGTTGTGAGGGACATTCAGCAGACCTCTGAGACTGCATGGCATAGACCCAAATCTGGGACGGGATCTGCTGTATCCAGGATAGTTGGGACTACAAATGGCGGCTGGACAGGAGGCCTGTGAATCTCTTAACTTCCGGCGTCCCCGCTGTGACTTTTGGTTAGCCATGGCTGGTACAATGTCCTGGGTGTGTCATGCTCATCTCTAGTTTGGACCTAAGGATATTTTTTGTTCTTTCATTCATAGTGAATGACATCTTAATTTTGTGCCCCTAAGGCCATGTTCACGCCTTGCATATATACTGTGTTTTTGTTTTCTTCAGGTGTCTGCACCAAACTACACAATAACAATCGACCTTTGATCGGTGATATGGTCATTACCACTGATCAGAGAGCTGAAGTTCCCATGCTGTCAGATGACAGCGTGGGAATAAGGGCTCGAACATAAGGTGTTTGCCACAGTCATGTGGCATGACATCACGGCAAACACTGCTTCTGATCGGTGGTAAGATTAATACCACAAATCAGAGCACTGTGGTTCCTACAGTGTCAGATGACAGTGAGAGCCCACAACTGTGACCTTATTCGGGCCCATATTCCCACACTGTCATCTGACAGCGTGGGAACCACAGCACTCTGACCGGTGGTATTAATCTTACCACCGATCAGAGCCACCGGGGTTTCTCGCACTGTCATGCAGATGACAGCACAAAGAATACCCGAACAGTACCACGGACTTCCTGGTGAAGTCCGTGTTCGGGATCCGTGCCTGAACAGTAGGAGTTCAGTACGGACCCCGAACTTTACTGTTTGGGTTTGCCCCTCTGCCCGTGCCGCTCATGCCCCTAAAAACCGCAGGCTTTTTTTTAAAAAATTCTTCTTCTTTCCCCTATCACCTGCAGCAAGGGCCCACCGGGTATATCCACGATACCCCGCCAGGCAGTCTGACCCTGGTTTAATTGATGAATTGAGGTTTCAAATCTAAAACTATAATAAATGGTGATTGTTCATCAATAACTCAAAGCGGAGCTTAACAGCTTCATGATACATAGCGTACATTTACTTCATATGTCGTGTCCCTGCCTTGGATGATGGCTTACACGCTGAACCGCATATTTCCCGGCACATGCTCCGCCTATCATTGTTAACCTGTTAAATCCCACAGTCAATCTCTGACAATGGGATTTAACACATGCCGGTAGGGAGTGTGTCATTCCACACTCCCATCGATGCGCCCATGGCGTGATCACACGGTGCCGCTAGGTATTCATGACAGCCGGGGGTCTGCTGATGACCCTTATGCCTATCATTACAATCCTCCTGTGAACATCGGCCCATGGCCAGCCTTCATAAGAGATCATGATTTTAGCTATACAAAGCAGTACTGATGCACTGCGAATCATGATCAGATGATTGCATCTGCAAGTCCCCTAAGGGAACTACTAAATACAGTGAAAAGTAAAAACAAGTTTTTAAAAATAGGGGAAAAAAGTAAAAAAAAAAACACAAAAGTTAAAATCACTCCCCTTTTGCCCCATTAAAATTAAATGATTTAAAAAAATACACATATTTTCTGAGTTAAAAAATGTCCGATCTATAAAAATATAAAATCAATCGTTAAACGGCGTAATGAGAGAAATAAATCCAAATCGCTAGAATTACGTTTTTTGGCCGACCCAGCATTGCAATATAATGCAATAAACATCTTATCTACCCCAAAATGGTGTCAATAAAAACATCAGCTCAAGGCACAAAGAATAAGCCCTCAAATAGCCCCATATATGAAAATTAAACTGTTGTGGGTCTCGGAAAAAAAAAATTTCTTACAAATTTCCACATTTTTTTTCAGCACTTAAATAAAAAAAACTAAACATATTTAGTATCTGCATACTTGTATTGACCTGGGGAATCATATTGCCAGGGCAGTTTTACCATATAGTAAACATAGTAAATAAAAAAAACAAAAACAATTGTGGAATTGCACTTTTTTTTTGCAATTTCACTGCACTTGGAATCTTTTTTCCCCTTTAACCAGTACACTCTGTAGAGGAATAAATGGTGTCATTCAAAAGTACAGCTCTTCTAGCAAAAAACAAGCCCTCATATAGCTATATTGAAGGAAAAGTAAAAAAGTTATGGCTCTTGATAGAAGGGAAGGAAAAAACTAAAATAGCCAGGGGTTGAAGGAGTTAAAGGGTGTCCTCCTTAACATTGGCAATTTATTTGGTGCAGTTCCAATTAACTATTCAGTTTCTCTTTGTGAAGAATACGGAGACATAAAGGTGTGAAGAATACGGAGTCATTGAGGTGTTGCAGTATCACAAACACAATTGGATCATCTGTGTTGAACTTAAAATGGTATGCTTACTTCTTGGTCAGCAACGTGGATACACCAAGTATCATTGTTTTCTGTGCATGTGGAACAGCAAGCTCGTGAGATGGAGAGGAATTGGCTTCCAAAATCTGACCTCAAACATGATGGTCCAAACATTCTACATGAGCCAATTAGTTTAATGAAGCAATTTACTAAAGGTTTGCCAACTGAATGAGACTGTTTCAAGTACCTCATTTTGGCATATCCTAGCCTGTCATTTGAAAAAATAAAGGCCAGTATCTTTGATAGTCCACAGATTTGGCTTCTGAGCAGAAGAGGATGGAAAAAGTAAACAGACATTACAGCACGGGATCGCAGCTGATTCTTTTTGTGAGGTAAAACATTTCCCTGTCTCTTTTTAAGCAATGTTTTACCTGAAAGGAAAAATCAGCTGTGATGCCATTCTGTAATGTCTTGTTACACGCACGCCGCCTAAGTTCAGATAGGGGTGAGACCGGTTACATGAATTCGTTGATTCGTTGGAATCCTGGGGGAACCGTTACTCAGAGAAACCATAGGCTGCAGCTTTTCTCAGGCACATGATAGATTCAGTTGCTGACCAGACACATCTGACAAGAGTCTTCATAAACGGTAGAACAGTAACATTAAATGAGGCACATCCAGTGCAATGCAAATGTCTCTTTGAGCAACTGGCTCCAGTAATAACAGTACAGTCTCCTTTGCAGCACAGCAGTACACAGTCTATTATCTGGTAGCACAGTATAGTACAGTTTTAATGCATACACAACCACAGGCTTATCTTTCACAAGGACTCAATTGTACACATCCTTCTTTATCCTGCATGGAGATGGAGGGGGGAAAGGGTGTGATGAGGGAGATGATCTCTATGACAGGCTTCCTTCCAGTCCTTATCTTCCTGGCCAATAATACTCCACACTGTTAACTCAGGGAGTCTAACTGACCTTTCTTTAGATTCCCTCCTGACCTGAATTCTGTTCCCTTGACTTCTGTGAGATACAGATCATAAGCCACCTTTCTCTTCGGCTCCGGCCAAACAGTAAACAACTTCCCCACAATCCGTACTGTGACTTTGTTAACCCCTCTAGTTGCTGGATGCTTCTGGAGCAAAACACTTCCTGTCTACTGTGCTTGTGTTACTTCTAATAGTTGCTGAATGCTTTAAAGCAACAGCACTACTTCTGCATGCCACTGTCTGTATACTCTTTTGCTTCCTCCCCTGCCCTAGAGCTGTGGTAAGGAAAGGTTGGAGCCCCCTAGGCCAGGCCAGGTGGCGGAAGCCCACATGACGTGGGTTTGGTGGAGGTGGGGGCACAAGTGAGAGGTTATAAGGCAAAGGGGAGGCGGGGTCAGGTCTTTTTCCCTGCTAGTAGGACAAGAGAAGACCTGACCCGTGACCTCCAGGACAACAGAAGATCCGACCTGCGACCCTGATGGCGACCGCCGAAGACCTTTTTGAAGCCCTCCGGACTGCAGCAAGAGGACACCCCCCCAGGATGGGTTGAGGCGCAAGTGGTCAGCATGGTGGGACGGCGATTTGATGAAGGCTCACTTGAGGACCGTGGACTGCCGAAGCACCCATCCAGACAATCCTGCCCCCAGGTGCGCTTCTCCCCCGATGGACTGAGGACCAGGCACCAGAGGAGGAGCCACTCCCGGGACCTTCTGGCCTGGGCCGCATCTGCAAGGTATTCACATCGGGCCCGGGCTGGTAAAAATCACAAAGTGGGGCAGGGCCCAGCAGCGGCGAGTAGGCGGGCAAGCATCGGCGTAAATGATGGCGGCGGAAGTGATGTCAACGGAGGAGACGTTGGTGGATGTCCATCGCCATGACGGGACAACTGCAACGGTCAGCAGGAATAGGAAGAGCAACAGGGGCAGATACGGCCACAGATGCGGGCCTGGCACGGCACGACCTGACGGCCAAATATAATGACCGGGCAGCAGTGGTGAGAAGACCTGGGGGGGAAGCGGCCACAGATGTGGGCCTTAGGCAACCAGGGAGCCCCCTACTACAAGGGGCCCTAGCAGCACACCAGGGGCCGTGTAGTCTTACCTGGGAGGACCTGCGGTGCGGTCTCCTGGGATACAGGGCAGATCGTGGCAGGGGGATGGAAATACCTCCTTACCCCTCAAGAACAACACACGAGCAAGCCAGAGCCTGCGGGGAGAGGACAAGGGGTGACCCACAAACCCCCTTAATCCCCTTAGCACCACACACAGGTGCATAACACTGGGAACTTTCACACAGGACGAACGTCCGGATACGGGATTTCCAGCCGGTGGGGTGGGTCCCCCCATGCGGTCTGGTGAGTATGGCTCATTGTTACGTCAGCTTCCATCCATTTTCATGTCGCAGGGTAATGGGGGCAGACAAGAAATAGTGTAGATGCCTATAAGAATAGGGACGGCGGCCGTAAGAGGCTCACCGGCTTGTTTAATGAACTCTCACGGGGTGGGGATTCAAGATCTCCTAGCCACATTGAAGTAGTATGTAACCAGGATAGAAGGAGAAAATAGACTTCTGTCTCAAGTGAGAACATGGGTTTGTAACACTGACACACTCCCCCTAGAAGAGAATATTTTTCAGCCACAAGGTCCGACTTCTGTGTCGGTACAGAAGGAAAGGGACAGAGGAGAAATGATTCATCTGGATGATAGGGCCAAAGGGGAGGTGTACATTTGTTTTGAGGGCCCGCTAGGGGCTCATCTAAAGAAAGAAGTCAGGGAGAAAATATGGAGGGATGAATACGTGGAGATATTTTCCCTGTTGCCGATTGAAAAGTTTCAGTTAGACAAAAGGAGGAACGATGATAGCAAAAAAGAAGATGAGATGAAGCGCAGGTGGCGGTTAATCCCACAGACTTTCAGTAACTGGATGCAAGCATTTGCCATCATGGCAAGCGTCATAGGTGAAAAAGCTCCAGAGAACTGTTCGGGCCTTTTTCGCTATCAAGACTCCATTGGGGAAGCTTATAGGGTATACGGGGGTCAGAATTAGTTGAGATATGATGAGCAGTTCTGCCAGAGGAAGGCAATTAGGCCAGCGATCAAGTGGGATCAAAAAGATATAGTTCTCTGGTTCAGGGTCATAGCGCCAGTTCGTTTAGGACCCTCATTTTAAAGCTGGGCCGGTTCATCTGGCCACTCAGGAACCTCAGGGGGCAACACACCAGCTGGCCAGATGGGGGCCCAAAAACAGGGAGTATGCTTTTAATTTAATGAAAACCAGTGCAAACAAATTCGGAAACAGTTGTAAGTTCAATCATCTGTGTTCCTTTTGCTACGGATCATCACACGGGGCAGGAAAATGTTTTAAGAAAGCAAAGGGTAAAGTTCCCCATGGTAATGGGGAGTGACACCGGTAAATCTACAAGAAGTGAGTCCTTTTCTAAATAGGTTCCCGGACAGGGCCAAAGTCGAATTACTAATGGTCGGCTTTGAACAATGGTTTAGGATACCACCACCACCCATTGTAGTCCCACTCACTAGGAAAAACCTACAGTCAGCCCACCATTTCCCATAATTAGTGACCGAAAAACTAGAAAAGGAAGTCTGTTTAGGGAGCATGGCAGGACCTTCACCGATTTACCACTTGACGACCTAGTTGTGTCACTGTTGGGGATAGTACGCAAAAAAGAAACAAATAAATTGCATTTAATTCATCATCTTTCGTACCTAAGAGGTATGTCGGTAAATGACGGCATAGCTCCCGAGTTATGCTCGGTAGTGTATACATCCTTTGACGAGGCAACGCAATGGGTTCGCTAGTTGGGTGGGGGGCCCTCATGGTAAAGACCGACATCGAATCTGCATTCAGACTACTAAAAATTCACCCCGAGAGCATCCAGCTGTTAGGTTTCTTTTGGGAGGGGAAACATTTTGTTGATAGGTGTTTGCCAATGGGGTGTTCCCTTTCCTGTTTGGTTTTTGAGGTTTTCAGTAGTTTATAGAGTGGGTGGTTCGAGACGTGTCTGGCGGGGCACCTATCATCCACTACCTAGATGATTTTTTGATTTTCGATCACATAGACTCGAAGTTATGCGAGTCCACATTACGTAGAATGGAATGGGAGCACAATGCTTTGAGGACCCGTTGGTTCCAGATAAAACGGAGGGTCTGTGTAAAGATTAACTTGCCACTCAAATGACTCAAATAAATTATATTATTTTAATGGGGAAAGCAGGTGAAGTACAAAAAACAAACGTTTCGGTCCAAATGGACCTCCATCGGTGTACAGTATGGTTTGATAAAGAAGCATATGGGGCAGGTGCCTAGATGGTGCGGTAGCTTGGCAATGTTTGGGTCCAAATGGATCTTCATCGGTATATTACAAAATAGTAAACAAGTGAACAAAATTATAAATGGAGAAATAAGTCATATGAAAAAATATCATGTATTAGCCTATTTTTTGTAGCCTCATCTATTGCATTGTTGGTTACCTTCCTGCATTGTAATAGCTACAAAAAGTTTGTGATACTATCGGTATTACGTCTTTGGGCACATCCAGTGTCTTTTTGTGACAAAAAAAACCTAAATAAAGTTCACCAAACACTCCACTTTACAGTTGTGTAGGCCACATTAGCTCATATTAAAGTCTAGTCCACACTTTATAAAATTAGTGTTTCTTATACCTGTTAGCAGCTGTTCAGGAATAAGCACACTAAGCCCTTAGTACTTTTCTGCCTATCTTTATCAGTCTACCAAGATGAAGAAGGCAGGGAGTAAGGCATGTGGTCGTGGTCGTGGGCGTGGAGTTTCTGCAGGGAGAGGACGTGAGGATTCTGTGCCTGCAGGGAGAGGACGTGGGGATTCTGTGCCTGCTGCGGGCACCAGTGACTCAGCATCTCCCAGTTTTACCAGGGAACAGTCCTTTATGCGCAGCTTTGTAGGAGCTAACCATACCCCACTGCTGCGGGAGGACTAAATTGAAGCCGTTGTCGGATGGATGGCAGCTAACGCATCGACTTCAATTAGTTCCAGTTCCTCTCAGGTTCTGAAAACTGAAGAGCACCCGTCTGTCTCTTCACCACCTGCCAATGGTGAAGAGACAGCCATCTCTACTTCTGTTCTCTGAATCTCTTGGCTTGGAAAGAGGGGGCCAGCCAAGAAGAATTTGAGAGTTTGAAGAAGAGGTAGTATGCAGTGATGCGCAACCGTTTTGTCTCTTTGAATCTGAAGAGGCGGGTGGGCCAGTGCCTATGGTCAGCAGCACACCTCAGTACGCATCTGATAATGAGACTCAGGTGCCACTTTCTGGTGCGTACTGTGCTGTCGAGACTACCCAGGAGAAGCAGTTGTTTGAAGAGGGTGGTGTACATGATGAGGTCCTTGACCCATCATGGCGTGAGGGACAGGAAGGTGGTGGGAGCAGCTCTAAGGAAGAGATTCCCCGAACGGCCCAAAAAGGAGGGAGAGGGAGGGGGCAGACTTGGTTGCCTGTAGCCTCCACTTGGGCACCCATTAGGAGCATGGCTCTTCCAAAACCCAAAGCGGGCGCTCCCAAGACTTGCAGTGCCTGGTCCTTTTTTGACACAGTTGCAGATGACATTTGCTTTGTCAAATGCAAGCTGTGTAATCAGAAGGTGAAAAGAGGGAAAAGTGTCAGCAACCTCAATACCACAAATATATGGAAACATGTGTGGACCAAGCACATGGTGGAGTTAGAAAGACACACTGAAGACCTAGGCCAACCTACAGCGCCACCTACCACCTCTTCAGCTCATGTTGTAGCCTCTTCCTCCAGCCCACACACAGCTGGTTCCGCTTCCTCACAGGATCGCCATGCAAGGACCTCTGGCACTGTTGTACAGAGACACAGTGTCATTCCACCCACAGCACCACGTTCCCTGCCATACTCACACTCTCAGGCCAGTCTACAGCCATCGTTAGCACAGGCATGGGAGAAAAGGTGCCCATACTCGGCAAACCACCCCCGAGCACAGGCTCTGAATGCTGGCATTGCAAAACTACTGGCCCTTAAAATGCTATCATTCAGGCTGGTGGAGACTGACACCTTCCGTAACTTGATGGCATTGGCAGTCCCACAATACAACGTGCCCAGACGCTTTTATTTAAGCAGGCAAGCCATCCCTGCCCTGCAGCAGCATGTGGAGGGAAAAATTAAACATGCGCTACAAAACGCAGTCAGTAGCAAGGTCCACCTGACCACCGATGCGTGGACCAGTAAGCATGGACAGGGACGATACCTTTCCCTCACTGCCCATTGGGTAAATGTTGTGGAGCTGGGTACAGATCTTGCAGGAATCCAGTCTGTACACATTGACTCCTCCTCATACTCCAGGTCCTCTGAATCAGCGCTGCAGGAGCAGTCACGGTCTACCTCCACATCGACCCATGAACGGTTACCTGTTACGACCGACATGAGCACAGCCGTGGCCAAACGTCAACAGGCCGTATTAAAATTAATTTCTTTGGGGAATTGAAGCCACACAGTGCAGGAGCTCGGGAATGCCATCAAGCAGCAGAGCGATGTGTGGTTTGTGCCAGCGAATCTCCAGCCAGGCATGGTAGTGTGTGACAATGGCCGAAATCTGGTGGCAGCTCTGGGCCTAGGCAACCTCACTCACATCCCATGTCTGGCACATGTGCTCAACTTGGTTGTGCAGAGTTTTTTGAGGGACTATCCGGATCTTGATGCACTGCTGCACAAGGTCCGCATAGAGTGCGCTCACTTGCGGCTTTCCAGCAATGCAAGATCGCGCATTGCAGCTCTGCAGCGCCGATTACGTCTTCCGGAACATCGCATCATATGTGACCTACCCACCAGGTGGAATTCAACATTACATATGTTGGAGAGGTTGTGTGAGCAGCAGGCAGCAGTAATGGAGTACCAGCTGCAGGAGGCGCAAACAAGTCGCAGTGCGCGCGGCTCACACTTCACCACCACTGAGTGGGCCTCTATGAAGGACATTTGCCACGTTTTGCGTGCCTTCAATTATTCCACGCGGATGGCGAGTGCAGATGATGCACCAGTCAGCATGACTATCCCCCTTATCTGCCTGCTTGAAAAAACACTGCAAGCACTAATTAAGGAAGAGGTGGAGGATGAGGAGTCACAAATGCCATCTGCTTCTGTACAGTCTGCGCAACGTGGTTCCTCACAAAGGCCTAGGCAGGGGACACTTTGTGAGGAGGATGAGGAGTAGTCAATGGAGGAGGAAGACATCTGTCCAGAGGAGGGAGGTACACAATGCTCTAGTAGTCAGTATCTAGAGCGAGGGTGGGGTGATGCAGAGCAGGGAGAGATCACGCCTCAAGCAGGGTACAGCGTTTCTTGGCCAGTTGGCAGTCTGCAGCACATGGTTGATTTCATGCTGCAGTGCCTGAGAAACGACCGCCACATAGCCCACATTCTCAACATGGCTGATTATTGGGTGTCCACCCTCCTAGATCCTCGCTACCAGGACAACTTACAAAGCCTTATAACACCGTTGAACCTGGAGCGTAAAATGCGGGAGTACCAAGACACACTGGTGCATTCCATCATGTTCTCCATTCCACCCGAGAGCAGTGCTGCTAGTGCTTTACAAAGCATCTGAGTGCGTGGAGGCAGTGGAGGAAGCTCTGCACAAAGAGGGAGCAGAAGCATGGCCTCAGCACAAGGCAAGACCAGTATGGCCCAAATGTGGCAAAGTTTTGTGTCCCCGCCACAAATGTCTACACCATCACAGACAGCTCCAGTCAGCAGGAGGCAACGTTTCAGTCAGATGGTGACAGACTACATGTCTTGCCCTCTCAGTGTACTCCCAGACGGCTCTTCCCCTTTCAAGTTTTGGGTTTCTAAACTGGATACATGGCCAGAGCTTAGCCAGTATGCATTGGAGGTGCTGGCTTGCCCTGCTGCTAGTGTATTATCGGAACGCGTCTTTAGTGCCGCAGGTGGTGTACTAACAGACCGTCGCATGCGACTATCCTCCGATAACATTGACCGGCTTACTTTTCTGAAAATGAACAACGCCTGGATCTCGCATGAATTTGCCAGTCCTCTTCCAGAATAAATAATTGGTTGGCAACAGAATCCAGGTCTCCTGTTGTGTTCATGTTTCTACCACCTGAACTGTAATCCCTGGGCACCAACACCGCCAGTTGCTGCTCAGAAGTGCCGTCTGCACAGTCAACGCTTGGTTCAGTGTTATTGGGGTTCAGTAACGTCAGCTGATCCCCTCCTGTGTGTCCGGCAAATTCTCCTGCTCTGTCCACATCCACTCTACTACTAAATTAAAACTTGCTCCAATTACACCTATGGTTCTTCTCTGTTTTCAGTATTATCCCTGAGCTCCAACACCGCCAGTTGCCGCTCAGAAGTGCCGTCTGCAGAGTCAATGCTTGCTCCAGTGTTATTGGGGTTCAGTAACGTCAGCTGATACCCAGCTGTGTGTCCGGCAATATCTCCTGCTCTGTCCACATTCTCACTACTACTACAGATTTAAAACTTGCTCCAATTACACCTCTTGCGCCTCTCTGTTTTCAGTATTTACCCTGGGCTCCAACACCGCCAGTTGCTGCTCAGAAGTGCTGTCTGCACAGTCAATGCTTGCTGCCGTGTTATTGGGGTTCAGTAATGTCAGCTGATACCCAGCTGTGTGTCCGGCAAATTCTCCTGCTCTGTCCACATCCACTCTACTACAGATTTAAAACTTGCTCCAATTACACCTCTGGCTCCTCTCTGTTTTCAGTATTATCCCTGAGCTCCAACACCGCCAGTTGCCGCTCAGAAGTGCCGTCTGCACAGTCAATGCTTGCTCAAGTGTTATTGGGGTTCAGTAACGTCAGCTGATCCCCAGCTGTGTGTCCGGCAATATCTCCTTCTCTGTCCACATTCTCACTACTACTACAGATTTAAAACTTGCTCCAATTACACCTCTGGCTCCTCTCTGTTTTCAGTATTTACCCTGGGCTCCAACACCGCCAGTTGCCGCTCAGAAGTGCCGTCTGCACAGTCAATGCTTGCTCAAGTGTTATTGGGGTTCAGTAACGTCAGCTGATCCCCAGCTGTGTGTCCGGCAATATCTCCTTCTCTGTCCACATTCTCACTACTACTACAGATTTAAAACTTGCTCCAATTACACCTCTGGCTCCTCTCTGTTTTCAGTATTTACCCTGGGCTCCAACACCGCCAGTTGCTGCTCAGAAGTGCTGTCTGCACAGTCAACACTTGCTGCCGTGTTATTGGAGTTCAGTAACGTCAGCTGATCCCCAGCTGTGTGTCCGGCAAATTCTCCTGCTCTGTCCACATTCACACTACTACTATAGATTTAAAACTTTCTCCAATTACACCTCTGGCTCCACTCTTTTTTCAGTATTTACCCTGGGTTACAGCCCCGCAAGCTGTTTCCCGGCAGTGTCTTTAACACGGGTACTCCCTCTTGCCCAGCCTGGTTCCAGCACGCCAGCTGTTTCCGGGTAGTGTCAACGTCACTTTGCCTGCAATACGTTGTCCTGTCCTGTTGCGGTCGGGTTAGCCGACTTTATGGTGCCTGCATTTTAGGTGACTCCTATGTGGGCTGCGGGATCTCGCCATGAAGGCTGGTTCCATAGTGCCAATAGGACATGTACCCCCTGTAGGACTGTGGGTTTCGGTAACTCAGGCCGGCTCGCGGCCTTGCAACTTTTTTTTCCATGGGTACCTTCTGCTGCCTATCTGAGTTCCAGTACCATTAGCTGGTCCTCGGTAGTTCCATTTGCTCTTGTACCTTCTGCTACCTATCCGGGTTCCAGTACCGTTAGCTGGTCCTCGGCAGTGCCTTTGGCTTAGGTGCCTCCTTCTCGGTATCCGAGTTCCACCAACGTCGTCTGGTCCTTGGTAGTGCTTTCTCGCACAGGTACCTCCTGCTTAGTAACCGGGTTCCAGTACCGTCAGCTGGTCCTCGGTAGTTCCATTGGCTCTTGTACCTTCTGCTACCCATCAGGGTTCCAGTATCGTCAGCTGGTTCTCGGCAGTTCCTCATCCTTCTTGTACCTTCTGCTTCATTTCCAAGTTCAAGCTTTTTGAAATGGTTTTTGGTAATCACTCTGGTTCTCCCTGACGATGACCCTGAAGACGAGGACGCTGAAGACCACCCCAAAGAAGAGGAGGACCCCGAAGATGATGACCCTGAAGACGAGGACCCTGAAGACCACCCCGAAGAAGATGAGGACCCCGAAGATGACGACCCTGAAGACGACGACCCTGAAGACCAACCCGAAGAAGACGAGGACCCCGAAGACGATGACCCTGAAGACGAGGACCCTGAAGACCACCCCGAAGAAGAGAAAGAAGATGACCCTGAAAAAGATGACCAAGAGGACAAAGAACAAGAAGACAACCACCAAGATACAGAAGAACAAGAGACAGAAATGAAGAACAAGAAGCTGCAGAACAAAAAGCAGAAGAACATTAAGCATAAGACTAAAAATCAGAGCAAAAGATATTATCTAAATTATAAGCAGAAGAAGACTAAGCAGTGTATGGGGGTGAGTCCGTTCCTCCTCGTGGTGCCCCTGGAAAAGACCTGCTGCAGCAGGCCAAACTGAACGCGGACAAATCCTGTTGTAAATCTTTTGTGACAGGCAGAACGAAAGGTGTAATCTTCAAACTTTTATAGATAACAACTACGGGAATGCCTGTCACAAATAAGAATATGATGAAGAAGAAGAAGATGAAGAAGATGAAGAAGTAGAATATGAAGAAGAATAATAGTTGAATAAGAAGAATATGAAGAATGTAAAAAAATAGAATAATACGAAGAAGGTGAAGAAGAAGAAGATGAAGAAGGTGAAGGAGAAGTTGATGAAAAAGATGCTGATGCTGAGGATGATGAAGAAGAAAGTGTGGGAGAAGTAAAAAAGAAGGTGAAGAGCATGGAAGTAGTGAAACATAAATATCTGACAAAATATAAAAAAGCTTAACATAGTCAATATTTTTGTAACTCAGAACGTCTGAAAAAAAAAATTAATTCCTGCTATTCCATTTGATTGGGCTAAACCTCTATGCCTTTATTGTCTCCCCTACCTCCCCCAATACATTCTACATTATTCTTAGTTGTTTTCCTTCATGTAGAATTAACCTACAAGGAAAGAAAGGGTTTATTTTCATTCCGATATTTGTGTCCCATTGACTTAGATTGGTTTCCGGTATCGGAATCGGCGATATCCGATATTTTTTGGGTATCGGTCCGATCCAATCCGATCCAATCCAATATTCCCCGATATCGGAAGGTATCGCTCAACACTAGTGGCAAGTTCATTTTCACATAACTTCGGGTTGGTACCCTACATGAGCACCTCTATACCCCAGGAGTGCGGTAGATTTTGTATATGAAAACAGATGGTCTGACATCATGCATACGTTTTTGGGCAAAAAATTTCTGCATTAAAATCGGAAATAGGCAGGCCAAGGCAGCTAAAGAAAATAACGCTTAGGGAAATACAATCGCTGCTAGGAAAACTTAACTTTGCATGCAGAATCATGCTCATGGGACGCATTTTTTCTAGAAGATTGCCTTGCGTGACAGCCGGTGTCACGGCTCCTCATCACTATATTCGACTGACGAAGGACAATAAGGAAGACCTAGCGGTATGGGAAAAAAAATTTGAATCGTACAATGATTGCTCATTGATGATGAATGAGGCAGTGGACAATCATCAGTTATGGCGAATGGCTAGTGTAATAAAGAACGTGACATTCCTGATCCTGGTGGCGGTCAAATTGAGGCGAGAACATTTTAAGGATCAATGGATACGCTTTAATTGTGACAACATGGCCGTTGTTCAAGCCATAAATAGCATAACACCTTCTTCCCCACCAGTTATTCGGGTACTACGTTATATGGTCCTAGAATGTTTAAAATTGAACGCATGTGTGACTGCTTCTCATGTTCCAGGAGTGGCTAACTCGATCACTGACGCTCTCTCATTTCCAGTGGGACCAGTTCTGGACGTTGGTGCCCGGCACAGCCTTGAAGGGTCTGGCATGCCCTCAGGAGCTATGGAGCTTGGCATTCGAGCAGCACAATCTTTGATTGGCGCATCGCTGTCAAGTAGTACGTGGTCGTCCTACCAAAAAGTGTGGCAGGCTTGGTAACAGAGACTAGGAGGGGTGGAACAAGTTTTGTCTGATGAAGAGAAGGTAGGGCTGTTGCTGTTGTGGCTTAGCAAAGGAGCAGTGGAGGAATGGTCACCGTCTAGGATGAAGAGGCTCATCGCCGGTTTATCCTTTAGTTGTAAATTGAGAGGTGTAACGGACATCAAAAAAAATTTTTCTAGTGCGACAGGCCATAAAAGGCTTTGGCAGGGGCAGAAGTAGGAAGGACAGCCAACGCACAGTCTCTTTCGATTTTTTAGAATGTGTAGGCGCTGTCTTGGAAGAAATATGTTTTTCAGAGTTCGAGCTCAGTTTGTTCGGCTATCTTTTTCACTAACGTTCTTTGGCTCATTCCGGAATAGCGAGCTGGTAGCCCAGTCCAGAAAAAAATCAGGGGGCCTATTAGTCCAGGACATGGTAGCTACTAAAAAGGGACTAGAGATTTGGCTTAGTCGCTCCAAAACAGATCAAACAGGGAGGGGAAAGTCGATCAGGTTAGAGAAAGTACAAGGGTCAGTTATGTGCCCTTTAAGGGCCTTTTTGAATTTCAGGGGCAGGTGTATGATCGGCCCTTTGCTATGTCACGAAGACGGAACTTTTCTATCTAAGTACCAGCTCACTGAGATTTTTAGGAGCAGTTTAAGAAGCCTGGGTTTAGACCCATTGAGTTTCGCTCCACATTCCTTCCGGATAGGGGCAGCCATGGAAGCGGCAGCATGCGGCCTGGTTCCAGAAACGGTAAAGATGATAGGAAGGTGGGAATCACACTGCTTCTTGTCATACGTAAGACCCTAAGGGGTAGTAAAATAAATGCAACAGTGTTCAAGCTTTGCTATTAATAATTGTTGTCTCTACGCAGGTCCCCCCTTCGTGGTCTGGATAATGGGACACTCGTATATTCATTGGGGCGCGATTCAAGCTTATATATGGTGAGATGGGATGCAGATCGGGTTCTCAAGTAGCAGGGCTGTGGTTCGATGTCTAGGTTTCCGGGGCATAGGGTGGGACAGAGTGTTAAGGGAAATGTATAATTTTGCACGACTGGACCGACCCCCTGATATATTATGTTTACATCTAGGGGGAATGATCTGGGAGTTCATCTCATTAGGGATTTGATATGGGACATGAAGCATGATTTGCTTCGTATTTCGTCATCCTTTCCAGGGCTAGTGATGATGTGGTCCGACATTGTGCTGAGACAAGTCTGGAGAAAGGCACGATCGGCCGAAAAAGTTAAGGCCAGAAAAAAGGTTAACCGAGCCATATCAAATTTCGTGTCACGGAACGGGGGATGGCAACAAGGCATCTAGATTTAGGAGATAGCTCAGAAAAATTTTGGCGGCCAGATGGGGTACACTTGAATGATGTGGGGATAGATCTATGGACTTTGGCACTGGAAGGGGGCATCGACCAAGCTTTATTTTTAAGGAAAGGGGGGTCTCGAGCATTTGAGGAGGTCAAACGCTCTTGTGGTGGCGTGCGTCAAGGTCCTTGAAATTGGTAAAA
The DNA here is from genome assembly GCF_046119375.1 of Phyllobates terribilis. Lineage (NCBI taxonomy): Eukaryota > Metazoa > Chordata > Amphibia > Anura > Dendrobatidae > Phyllobates > Phyllobates terribilis. The sequence goes on along the minus strand of NW_027362763.1, from coordinate 909,907,527 downwards.
TTTTGGTCGGGGGATTCATCAAGACTGGGATCCCTTGGGATACCTTGGTTGGGGTCTGGTGATCTTTGGAGCTTGCGGAAAAAGGAATACCGGGCCCCTGGTTGGCGGCTATCCGTTTATAAACCTTTCGGGATTATGGGTGCTCCTGAGCCTGTGGTAGTGGCTGGGAGTAATTACTGGCTGGTTAATTCGTCGGTCACCAGATTACGGAGCTTCATTGACCTTAACATGTCTTCTTTACAAATGTTTTTTACATGTTTGTATTGTTTGTAATACAGGCCACTGTGGTTCTTTGGGTAAGGACATGTGAGGTTGGGTGAGGCTTAATAAGGGATTAAGGATTATAAAAGGCAGAATCAGAGGACCACACTGATAGTAGACAACACCAGCGTCATGATCAGATCATGTTCTTGTACAGTAAGACACAGCCATTACACATTACACAGCAGGGGCACATTTTTTTAAACACATCCAACTGTGGAAATTATTATTATTCAAAGATCTATTCATTAAAATGTTGACAAAAATTAACTGTATTCATGGGAAACCCCTTTTAACTGGTTTGTTGGTTAGTCTTCTGTCACCATTAGTGTTGAGCGAGCACTAAAATGCTCGGGTGTTCGAAGCTCGGGCCGAGCTCACCGTGATACTCGGGTGCTCGACCAGAGCTACGAGCCCAATGTTAGTCTATGGGAGACCCGAGCATTTTTGCGGCGGCACCCCCGGCAGTCTGTAGAAAGCCTAAAAAGTGCCCAAAACGATAGTGACAGTGCTCAAATGACATGGGGACAGCATGGGGATCACTCCAGGAAGCATTTCTAACCCCCAGGTCACTGCTGTCAACATCGTCGTCAGAGGTATTAAGCCACTTTTAAGGGCTCACAATAAAGCGTTCAAAAATAAAACTGAAACTTGTGTTCCTGTGAAATATGTTAAGGAACATCCTTACCAGGGTAAAGACTTGTGTATAAGGTAAAATAAATAACCAAAACCAAAAATACTCCTCCACACCTTGGGCTATGTTCACAAGTAGCATTTTTTATGCGTTTTGTATTGCTTTCAACCGTGACAAATGCATTCACCGGGAAATGTAATTTTAACATTTTACAACATTTATCTGGCCATGTGCTGTGTGACACATGCATACAGTGCTGAAAAGACATGGGAACAGCATGGGGAAGACCCCTGGAAGCATCTCTGACACCCAGGTCACTGTCTAAAAGTGTGTCCATCAGAAGTGATCCTTGCCGCATCAGAAGATGCAGACTTGCAACTATCCCCGTGCAAGTCCTTGTCCCAGGGCAGTGTTCAATTGTACCTCCCCCATTCCTTGCAATGCAAGCGCAAATATGCAGCCAACCACCCACCCGCAGGCTGAAATACTATACTGCTAGCTTGCACTTGAAATGGGGCCTTTTAGTTTGGAGGAGGCCGAAGCTGGCCACTACCTCATGGCTGCGTCGGCGGCGAGGTCTCCATACTCAGTCCCCAGCCGCCACTATTTGTCCCGGGAACCTTCTCCACACTTTTCTTGCCTGGCCTGCTTTAGGGCAGCATTGGGTCAGCCCCCCAGACAACCAGAGACTCTTCCGGTGGGCCCTGGCTTCTCCATCAGGGGAGTTGAGAGTGCCAAGGTGAGGAGCATGATAATGATGAAAGTTAGCATCTGCTTTGTTTTCTTGGAATGTAAGCGTAAGTGTGCAGCCTGCCACCCACCCACCCACCGCCAGGCTGCAATACCATACTGCTAGGTTGCTTGCACTTGAAATGAGGCCTTTTAGGCTTGCGGAGGCATACGCCGGCCACCATGTCATGGCTGCATCGGCGGCTTGGTATCCATACTCAGTCCCCAGCCGCCCGGCGGCCGGGTGTCCACACTCGGTCCCCAGCTGCCAGGGGGCGGCTGGGTGTCCATACTCGGTCCCCAGCTGCCCCTATTTGTCCCGCTGCACCTTATACACAAGCGCACATACCAAGACATTACCTGTGCCCCCCCAGTGCATTTAGTGGGAAGGACAGCCTATTCCGCTGTAGTGTATGCATGCCAACCCCCTGTTCATGGCACATGCGAAGATGCCTCCCGCCCTGCACCTGTCATTGCAGACTTGCAACTATCCCCATTCAAGTCCTTGTCCCAGGGTAGTGTTCAATTGTACCTCCCCCTTTCCTTGCAATGCAAGCGCAAGTATGCAGCCTGCCACCCACCCACCCCCAGGCTGCAATACCATACTGCTAGCTTGCACTTGAAATTGGGCCTTTTAGGCAAGTGGAGACGGAATCTGGCCACCACGTCATGGCTGCGTCGGCCGGATGTCCACACTTGGTCCCAGCCGCCAGGGGGCGGCCGGGTGCCCACACGGTGCCACTATTTGTCCTGGTGCGCCTTATACACAAGCGCGCATACCAAAACATTACCTGTGCCTGCCCTCCCCAGTGCATTTAGTGGGAAGGACAGCCTAACCCCAAACACATGGACAAGTGAATGTGGCCAGGGATGGTCCATCTCACTGACGCCTTCACACTGGGTTAATATTGTGGAAGCTGGGACACAGTTGGACACTGGGATGCAACACGTCCTCCAGACTTAGAGGATTGCGGGTCCTGGGTCAATCATGCTTCAACACAAAGTTCAGAAGGTAGACAGCAGCAGTAGTCAGCCTCCTACACAACGAGTAAATTATTCATGATCATGAGGCCATCCATCTCCTTAGCTTTCTGTTCCTTGGAATGCAAGCGCATGTATGTAGTAGCGGCTAGGCCTGAGGTGGTCAGCATTTTGGCGCATATCCTACCTCCTCCGAGGATTGCTGGATGTTTTCCTGCTACTATCCCAGTTCTATGACTCACGTTAAAACAAAGCTTCAGGTGATGAATGATGGATGAGGTGGTGGCAAAGGAGAAAGAGCAGGAGGAACAGGGAACATTCCCATCAATATCAGGTCAGTCAACCACACATGTCTTGTAGGATATGTTTCTGTACCAATAGGAGCGATTCGCCTACACAGTTATAGGGCATACAGTGAGTGCATTGCCTACCAAAAATTTCGAGGCACTCCAATGCCCCTTGGAAGTGACATGGAGGTCAGAGGGCCTTAACTAAACTGTTTTTTCCATTTATAGCAACTAGGTCTCATGTACACTGTTGGCCTAAGCAGTGAATGGAAGGCTTTCCAAAAATTATGAGGAACTGCAATGCCCCTTGAAACAGGCGTGGATTACAGAGTACTAAAAACCTTCTACCCATTATTGGGGAGTGGGTCTGCCTTAGTGTTCGCCTATGCATTGAAAAGCAAAAGCTGGCTAAAATTAGGAGGCTAGAGGTAATTAAAAACAACATTTCAATGCCCCTTTGAAGAGCTGTGGAGTTCAGAGTGGTTTAACAAGACGGTTTTGATGCCCCTTGGAAGAGACGTGGAGGTCACAGGAGCTTAACAAGATGGTTTTAATGCCCCTTGGAAGAGACGTGGAGTTCAGAGTGGTTTAACAAGACGGTTTTAATGCCCCTTGGAAGAGACGTGGTGGTCCCAGTGGAATTAAAAGACAATATCTATGCCCCTTGGAAGAGTGGTGGAGGTTACAGTGGAATAAAAATACAATATCAATGCCCCTTGGAAGAGTGGTGGGGTCGCAGTGGAATAAAAAGACAATATCAATGCCCCTTGAACGTGTGGTGGTGGTCCCAGTGGAATAAAAAGACAATATCAATGCCCCTTGGAAGAGACGTGGAGTTCAGAGTGGTTTTAAAAGACGGTTTTAATGCCCCTTGGAAGAGATGTGGAGGTCACAGTAGCTTAACAAGATGGTTTTAATGCCCATTGAAAGAGACGTGGAGGTCACAGTGGAATAAAAAGACAATATCAATGCCCCTTGCAAGAGACGTGGAGGTCCCAGTGGAATAATAATACCCAATAATTAAAAGGCACAGCGGAATCACGGAGGATGCTGGTACAGTCGGGAAGGTACTCCCTCACCATCTTTTGAAACTTTCCACTCCTTGTGAGAGTACCCCGTGCCTCAGGGCCTGTAAGCTGGACGGGTCTCAGAAAGCTGTCCCAGAATGTTGACATTGTTCCCCTGCCTCTGCTGGATTGGAGTTGCGTCTCTTTCGCCTGTACACCTTGGTTGGGCAACGAACTGTAACCTCTGCCGCTAGCGTGTTCAGATGGGAATTTTTTTAATAGTTCTGCAGCAAGGGCCTTCTGGTACTGCCCCATTTTTGTAGACCTCTCCACCTCAGGAATTAGAGAGTGAAAGTTCTCCTTGTAGCGGGGGTCTAAAAGTGTCACCAACCAGTAATGACTGTCACCCAACAATTTGACAACGCGAGGGTCATGGTTAAGGAAGCGTAACATAAAGTCAGCCATGTGTGCCAGACTGGTAATGGGCAAGACTTCCATGTCCGCACCAAGATGACAACTGACCATGCTCTCCTCCTCCTTCTCCTCCTCCTCCTACCCCCTGTCCTCAGGCCATCCACGCTGAATCGACGGTATGACAGTTGTACAGGTACTACCGTCTACAGCGCATGATACCAGCTCCTGTTCTTCCTCCTCCTCCTCCTCTCCCTCATTGTCCCCCAATGCACATTGGGATGAGATGAGGCTGGGTAGTGTGTAATCGCCCGCTACGGCTTCTTGATTCATCTCATCATACTCTGGCTGTAATGCCTCCTCTTTAATTCCCTGCAGAGAGCGTTGCAAAAGAAAGACAAGTGGGATGCTGACGCTAATGATGGTGTCATCACTAGAGATGAGCGTTGTTCGACTCGAACTGTTCACCAATCCCAAATTCGAGCTGTTTTGGGCGGTGTTCGAGCCGTTCGGCGAACACGAACAATTTGAAAAAAATTCGGCTGTTCGAAGTTATGTTCGATAACTGTTCGTGCACCAAAATCATAACTGGATTTTTTCTCAGTAATGATGAAAATTAATGTTAATACACAGTTTGAGTGTACAGCGGGGTGGGGGGTGGGGCAGGGGATGGATCTCTGCAGGAATAATGAAGATTTCCATTTTTTTTTCTCTTTCCCGCATTTACAGTGGGGAGGTGCAATCTGTCAGCCTATCAGCAGCGCACACACAGAGCGAAGTGCTTTTTTTCACACAAGCAAGGGCATGTGTCATTGGCAGTGTATGTCACATGTCCTTGCCCTATAAGACCCAGCCATTTTCCCCGTCGCCACCATTTTCTCACTGCTGCAGCTGCGTGAGAGACGGCACCGCTGTTGCTGTGTGAGCTATACCTTGTTAATTTCAAGCAAATTTTCGCACAAATCTACAGATAGCTTGGGAGTAGGGAATAGTTGTGATTGCAGTCCTTTTAAGGACTAGGTTACAGCATTTCCTACGACTTTTATCAGGCAGGTCTGTGCTCTTAGATAGATAGGTTGGGAGTAAAGACTAATTGTAATTGCAGTCCTTTTCAGGACTAAGTTACATCAGTTGCTATCAGTTTTTGCCAGGCAGGTCTGTGCCAGTGCTGTGCAAGTTTTTTTCACAGCATTTGGCTAAATCTAGCAGAGCTAATCCTTTTTGGCCTATTGCAGAGTGTGTTAGTCAGTGGAGTAGCCTATCTGTGTTGCTAGCTACACCACCTGTGTATAGAATACCAATTTTTTTACTGCACCTAGTGAAGTAAAACCTTTTGGGCATAGCATCATTCTATTAGTCCATCTATACTGACCTCCATCAGGTTGCAAATTGAATATAATTTTTTTCTGCATCTAGCTCTGAAAAAATATTTGGGTTTCTAGCAGTGTGTGGGACTTCTTCTATTAGTCCATCTATACTGACCTCCACCAGGTTGCAAATTGAATATAATTTTTTTCTGCATCTAGCTCTGAAAAAATATTTGGGCTTCTAGCAGTGTGTGGGACTTGGTCTATTAGTCCATCTATACTGACCTCCATCAGGTTGCAAATTGAATATAATTTTTTTCTGCATCTAGCTCTGAAAAAATATTTGGGCTTCTAGCAGTGTGTGGGACTTGTTCTATTAGTCCATCTATACTGACCTCCACCAGGTTGCAAATTGAATATAATTTTTTTCTGCATCTAGCTCTGAAAAAATATTTGGGCTTCTAGCAGTGTGTGGGACTTGGTCTATTAGTCCATCTATACTGACCTCCATCAGGTTGCAAATTAAAAATAAATTTTTTCTGCATCTAGCTCTGAAAAAATATTTGGGCTTCTAGCTGTGTGTGGGACTTGTTCTATTAGTCCATCTATACTGACCTCCATCAGGTTGCAAATTGAATATCATTTTTTTCTGCATCTAACCCAGCCAATAGTTTTGGCCTAATACCACAGTTTGGCCACTCAGCTCTGCTCGGTTCCCATCCATTGTTTTTTTGTGCAAACAACTCCAGAGTAGTGAATTAGTTAACCACCAAAATGAGTGGAAAAAGGCCTGCTGCTGGTGGAAAGGGAAATAGGCGTGTTGGGAAGGGGAAAAAAGGTTGTGTCCGTGGGGTAGGTGTTAAAGCAACAGTAACATCTGCAGAAGAAAGAGCATCTTCCAGCTAAACTAAAATGTCTACTTCTTTTAGCGGACAATGTGATAAGATTAGTTTCTTACTGCCATGCCAATCGCTACAAATTCCAGATGAGGCACAAAAACAGCAGGTGCTTCAACGGATATCAAGTGCTCCTTTAAGTGGGCTCTCCTCCACATCAACTTCAACATCACAAATACTCCAGTCCTCAGAGATGTCACCCCAATCGCACTTGCTTCCTCACAGCTCCCAAATCTCCAGCTGCCCGTCTGAGTATGAGGTAGAACAGATGGTTGAGTCTGCAGAGCTGTTTACTCATTCTATAGCCTGGGAATCAGAGGTCGGCTCCAGCACTTCTGTGAATCCAGACGAGGAAATGATCTGCACTGATGCCCAGAATCTTTATGAGTCGGATCCAGGACCAGACGCAGAAGGTTCATACCATAATGTAGACCCTCATTCCCAAACTGTAACTCCTGTTGGTGGAGACAATGAGGAAGACGATGATGAGACTCAAATACCTGATTGGAGCGACAACTTTTGTTTTTTGTCAGGGCAGGAACAGGTTGGCTCTGAGGACGACGGGTGTGATAACACACAGGGTGATGATGATGAGGTTGGAGATCCCACTTACTGTCAACCCACAGTCAGCCAAGAGATGAGGTCAGCAGAGGAGGTGGAGGAGAATGCTAGTGACGACGAGTTCAGGTTGCGCCTTCCTGGACAGAGACGCAGTACTGGAAGCACGTCAACAACTGCATCCTCAAACACAACTCTGCCTCTCACCACAAGTCGTGGTGGCTCTTCAGGTCGCATGGGTGCTAAGCCTTGCATAGCCTGGGCATTTTTTCAGATCGATAAAAATGACCCAACTCGTGTTATCTGTAACATTTGTCAGCAAAAGCTAAGTAGAGGCCAAAAAATACATAGTTTGAGTACTTCATGAATGAACGGGCACATGGATATGAAGCATAAGTTGTAGTGGGAAGCTCACTGTGCTACAATGCGGCCTAGCCGGCCGGGCCAATCACCGTCTGCCACATCTTGTGCATCCGCGGCCTCTTCATCCTCTGTGACTGGGGGGACAGCAGTCACACCTGTTTTGGGACGCAGACCTGCCACCTCTTTACCCGCAACAGCCAGCGTGATTGGCAGGTCATCATTTTCTTCGGAGGTGGTAACACCAGCTGGTGTTGAGCGCTGTCCGACATCGATAGCACCACCTTTGGATCAAGGCAATCTAACATGTCCACCTGCATCTTCCTCACAGACCGGCAGTTTGCCGGGGACACCCTTATCAACCCCGTCTAAGCACAACAGTCAGCCCTCGGTCCCTCAGATGTGGACAAGTAAAAGACCATTTCCTCCTAGCCATGAGAAAGCTAAGAGGTTGAATTTCACCATCTGCAAGCTCTTGGCTACAGAAATGCTGACTTTCCTCCTGGTGGACACAGAGGATTTTCAAGACCTTATGTCCGTCGCAGTGCCCCAGTACCAGATGCCCAGTCGGCACTACTTCTCAAAGAAAGGTGTGCCTGTGCTCCACCAGCATGTCGCACACAACATCACCGCTTCTTTGAGAAACTCTGTGTGTGACAGGGTGCATTTCACCACAGACACTTGGACGAGTAGGCATGGACAGGGGCGTTACATGTCGCTGACTGGGCACTGGGTAACTATGGTGACAGCAGGACAAGAGGCTGCTGTCCAAGTCTTGCCGTCCCCACGAGTTGTGCGTCAATCCTCTTTATCCCAAAATTCCTCCACTGCTTCTGCCTCCTCAACCTCCTCTCAGTCCTCCACCTGCACCCAAAGCCTATCTGGTCATGCCACAAGCTTTCTAACTGCGCAGAAGGGATCCTGCACACCTCCTTACTATGCTGGCAGTAGGGCTCAACGTCATCAGGCGGTTTTTACATTTGAAATGTCTGGGAAATGTGAGTCACACAGCTGAGGAGTTGTGGTCAGCTCTGGCGAACCAATTTCATGAATGGTTGTCTCCACTGGACCTGAAACCAGGAAAGGCCGTGTGCGACAATGCTGCAAACCTGGGTGGGGCCCTTCGCCGGGGCAATGTCACACACGTGCCTTGTATGGCTCAAGTGTTGAACCTGGTTGTCTAGCAATTTTTAGCCCAGTATCCCGGACTAGATGGCCTTCTGCAGAGAGCACGGTCGCTGTGTGCTCACTTCCGCCGTTCGCATCCCGCAGCTCAGCGACTTACATCTCTACAGAAGTCGTTGGGCCTGCCACTTCACCGGCTAACATGCAATGTGCTTACCCAGTGGAATTCAACTCTGCACATGTTGCAGCGATTGTGGCAGCACAGACAAGCCCTGGTGCAATACGTTCTGACGTATAGCCTGGGCCAACGAGATCCAGAGGTGGGGCAAATCACGCTGGAGAAGTGGTCTCAGATCAGGGACCTATGCACTCTTCTGCACAGTTTTGAAATGGCGACGAAGATGTTTAGTGCTGACGATGCCATTATCAGCATGACTATTCCGGTGATTTACATGCTGGAGCACATGATAAACAGAATTCGGAGTCAGGGGGTGGCACAAGAGGAGGTGGAGGAAGTAGAGGAGGAGGAGTTGTATGCGGAAAGGCTAACATCTGCAAGGTCCAGACGGTCGGCAGCACCAAGGCAGCAGGCATGTGAGGGTGGGGGAGATGGTTTTACCAGGGCGCATGGTAGCAGAAAAACTAGTGAGGAAGGTGCAGGAGCACAGGAAGAAGTGGAGGACGAACTGATGGAAAACTCATCAGATGAGGGAGACCTTGATAACATTTCTGTTGTGCGAGGTTGGGGGGAGAGGACAGAGGAAGGAAGCATTATTGTTACCTCGCCACCAACACAACAGGGACTTGGTGCTCCTGGATGCGCAAGATACATGAGTGCCTTCTTGCTGCACTACCTGCAACATGACCCTCGAATTGTGAGAATTAGAAATTATCCTGACTACTGGGTTGCCACACTGTTAGATCCCCGGTACAAAAGTAAATTTGCAGAAATTATTCCTGCCATAGAAAGGGATGCACGCATGCAGGAGTATCAGCAGAGACTGTTGCAAAATCTTACATGTGCTTTTCCACAAAACACCAGTGGTGCACGTAGTGAATCTCACAGTTCCACCTTGCCAACCGTGGGACCGTCGAGTGTTCAGCACTCAAACTGTAACAGAAACACAGTATCCGCTGGTAACATCAATTTTGCGGAATCATTTCACCACTTTTTTAGCCCATCCTTTGCAAGGCGACAGGAGACAAGAAGTCTGACACATAGTCAACACCTAGAGACGATGGTACAGGAGTATCTCCAAGTAAACATTGAAGCCATGACTGTGTCACTGGACCCTTGCTCTTTTTGGGCTTCCAATCTGGATAAATGGCCGGAGCTAGCCACTTACGCCTTGGAGATCTTGTCATGCCCCCAGCCAGCGTTCTGTCTGAACGTGTGTTCAGCGCTGCTGGTGGTGTGCTGACAGATAAGCGCACGCGGCTCTCCACTGATAATTAGTGTTGAGCCACCCCCGTAGTGTTCGAGTTCGGTTCGGTTCGTCGAACACCCGTGTGTTCGCCGAACTGTTCGTCGAACTGTTCGTCGAACATCTTCGAACACCGTTAAAACCAATGGCAGGCAAACAAAAACACATAGAAACACATAGAAAACACCTTCAAAGGTGTCCAAAAGCTGACAAACTGCTCAGAAGACACAACTAACACATGGAAAAGTGACAAGTACATATAGTCATGCGAAAAGAAAAGAAGTGGAGGAGTAAAAGGAGGGGGAGACACAGATATAGGCATGTCATGCCCTTCTAAAATCCAAAAAGTGAGAAGCCGACACGTTCAGTCCACTCCTGCCCGTGCCACCTCCGTGTCGCCGGGTTTGTGCCAGAGCCGCGGTGAACCCTGACGGCCAGCCCCCCTCTCCCAATACTGGTGCCTGTCCGCTGGTGGGTCGAGCGAGCCCCCCTGTGGTGGAGGCAGCTCTAAGCTTTTTAATTTAAATTGTCTCTCTAATTTGAATGAATACACTTTAAATCCATTTACAAGGATCTATTGGAGGGCAAGTCTCATGCCAGCAGCCGCGTAATTCCAGCTCCAGTAGCGTCCACTAAAGCTGCTGCAGTTAAAAAGCTTTTATAAGGATCGAGCTCGGCTGTCCACCGCAAGGCATCCTACTGCCAGTCCGAGCCCCTATGCCTTGGGGTGCCTCCTGATGCTCTTCACTGAGTATCCCGTGGTCCCGAAGCATTTCCTTTGAAAAAATGAAGTGTCCAAACTACAGGTGGTGTAGCTTGCTTAACAGCCGGGATAATCCGCTGACTAGCAGACACTGCTACTAGGCACAAAGTATTTCCTGGGCTAGATGCAGTTAAAAATTTGTAATTAGATACTCTCGTTGGATGCTGAGAAAGCATTCCATAGAGTCTCCTGGCACGCCATATATGATTCTCTTAAAAAGCTTGGGGTAGGGGTCTAGGGGACCCTTTTATAGCCAAAATCACGGCCCTGTATCGCAATACGTCACCTAGGCTGAAGATAAATGGAACTGTAGCACCCTGAGGGCTCGGTTGCTACAGAGGTATTGCACCTCACCCAGAGGTGTGATATCTCACTCTCAGGTAAGGATGTAGTGTGGATCAGGACCCGACACCTGCATGCATTACACCACATTGCCGTGGGGCAGGGCGACCAATATGACCCTGAGATGGGCACGACAGTCCCTGTCCCTGGCTGGAGTGGGGGGAGGGAACACTGAGGAAGGGGAACCCTGTAGTGCAGGAGCAGGGAGGAAGCAGTTCCTGGGTGCATTGAGAAGGGAGTATAAAAGGTGGGCACCATCTTAGTTCAGTGCAGAGAAGTCTGAGCAGATGTGGCAGGGAGCAGGGGCTCTGCATGAGCTCTGCTCCGGAGGCGGGCCTAGTAACAGAGGCCCAGGCCTGGAAGAGGGAGAAGGAAGGAAGAGGAGTGGAGAAGGCTCCAGGAACGAGGAACGAAGGGATCTCAGGGGTGCGGACGGGCGAGTCGCCACCGCACGCCCGAATCCACCTGCATGGAGGGGTCAGGCCAAAGGGGGAGACCGGTCCCCGAAACTAGTGGAGGCAGGAAACGACCCTCAGCTAGAAACAGGAGGCTGTGACATTTTATGTGGCGCAGCCCCTCGCTACACCCGCTAGGAAGGCACCACATAGGGTCAGGGAAACTGGCGCCAAGTTTACCAAGAGGAGGCCCGAGGCAGCCGGACAGAAGGGTTGGTAAGAAAGGCCAGACAAAGGACACACAAAGGGGGTCCTGTGAAGCACTCCAAAGTTATCTGGGAGTTGTCTGAGCCCCTCACTGGGTGAGCACAGTACGACGTGGGCAGCCGTTACCTGCAGACGTGGTCTGGATAATAAGAACTGTGAGTAAAGGCCCTGGACTGCATCACTGACTCCATGTCATTACTGCTGCTGCCCTGCACCATCACCCCGATCCTCCGCATACACTGCCCAGAGGCTATACTCCTCCCGTGGGGAGTTATGCTACGCTCTGCTGCACCCACAACACCAGCCTCAGCGGTCTGCCCTGGAGCGGCGGTTCACTCTGACCGCAATCCACGGGTGGCGTAGTCGGACATTTAAACATCAAAACCACATAAATAGTTCCGCCACTGGTTTGACCGCCCTGAGCCACGGAACCGGGTTGCCGCCACGGAGACTACAACCACCAGCATCCACCAAAAAGGGTCCGGCTCCGGGTGTCCCAAGGCCCAGGGGGCGCGCCAGAACATTTTCATCACCTTTCACAATCACCAATGGGACAAGGCAGGGATGTTCTCTGTCCCCTCTCTTATACATCCTAGTGACGGAGCACCTGCTCTCATCAATTCGCCATAACCCCAATATTAGGTGGATTGAGGTGGGAGGCACCGAGTACAAGTGCTCTCTATTTGCTGATGATGTCCTAGTATATATCACTCAATCACATATATCCATCCATGCTGTTATGGCTGAAATAGATCACTTTGTTACATGGTCAAATTTTAAAATCAATGCAGCGAAGTCTGAGGCCCTCGATGTCTCCCTCCCCAAATCCATATAGGATTCCATCCAGTCCAACTTTCCCTTTGCCTGGCCCTCACAGGGTATCAAATACTTAGGAATTCCTATTCATAGAGACCTCTCCCATCTATGTTATCTTAATTTTGGGCCCTTTATTGAACAACTCCATACAGACCACGGTTGGCAAGTTAGAACTGTAAGATTCACTACGTGAACCACTGGTGTTTTGTGGAAAAGCACATGTACACTGTGTTCCAAATTATTATGCAAAAAGTGTTTAGGAGTGATAAGGGAAGAATTTGTTTGTTTGTCAGTTAAACTCATTGATGGTGATGTGTGTCAGGGCTCTTTATATCACTGTAAGCAATTGCAGACACCTGTGCTAATTAGTTTGGCAGGTGTGTCCAATGAAAGGCAAGACTACTTAAGAAGGCTGTCTCACATTATTAAGCAGCCTACATTTTCTGCCAAAATGGAAAGAAAAAGGATGTGTCGGCTGCTGAGAAGCAACAAATTGTGGAGTGTTTAGGTCAAGGCATGACTACAATCAACATTGTGCAATGATCAGGATGAAGTGTCTTGGCAATCAAGAAGTATGTAGCTGATTCACAGTACACACGTGTGCGTGCTGATAAGGGCAAATTGAGGACTCTTTCCTACAGGCAATTACGTCAGGTTGAAAGAGCAGCGGCAAAAAAACCTTGTCATAGCAGCAGACAAGTTTTTGAAGCTGCTTGTGCCTCCAACGTCCCCCGAACAACAAGATGCAGGGTCCTTCAGAGGTTTGCAGCTGTGCATACGCCATCCTGTCGACCTCCTCTATCCACTTCACACAAGCAGAAACGGCTCCAGTGGGCCAAACATTACATGAAGACTGATTTCAAAACTGTTTTGTTCACGGATGAGTGCTGTGCAGCGCTCGATGGTCCAGATGGATGGAGTGGAGGATGGCTGGTTGATGGACACCCCACGCAAACACGGCTACAGCGCCAACAAGGAGGAGGTGGAGTAATGTTTTGGGCTGGAATCATGGGGAGAGAGATTGTCGGCCCCTTTAGGATCCCTGAAGGCGCTAAAGATGAACTCCATAATGTATGTGGATTTTCTCAAACAGCACTTCCTGCCATGGTTCAAGAAGAAGAACCGTGTATTTCACAGCAAGATCATTTTTCTGCATGATAATGCACCATCTCATGCTGCACATAAAACATCTGCATCTCTGGCTGATATGGGCATAAAAGGGGACAAACTTATGGTGTGACCCCCATGCTCCCCTGACCTCTACCCCATTCAGAACCTTTGGAGCATCATTAAAAGAAGTGTCTATGATGGCGGGAGGCAGTTCACATCTAAGCAACAGCTCTGGGAGGGTATTCTGTCCTCATGCAAAACAATTGAAGCAGAAACCATCCAAAACCTGACAAATTCAATGGACGAGAGAGTTCAGAAGCTCCTTTCGAACAAGGGGTCCTATGTGAAAATGTAACATCACCTAGAATAAAGTTTTGAGTTGAAAACTGTTTGATTTCAGTTTCTAACAACCTGCTAATGCTTATAAATTCAAAAATGACCATTTTTTTGGTCTTTATTAAAATGAAAAGTTTGATCGAAAAGTTTGGGGGATCTAAGAGTGTGGCAACCCAGTAGTCATGATTACTTCGAATTCTGACAATATGAGGGTCATGCTGCAGGTAGTGCAGCAAGAAGGCACTTATGTGTCTTGCGCATATCGGAGCCCCAAAATTATTTTCCGGGCTAGATGCAGCTAAAAATTATTATTAATTTTAAATCTGGTGAAGCTTTAGTATAGATGGCCTAATAGGATCAGTGCTGCACACTGCTACAAAGCCCAAATTATTTTCCAGTCAAGATACAGATAAACATGATTAGTACTTTTAAATCTGGTGGAGCTTATTATAGATGGCCTAATAGAATCAGTGCTGCACACTGCTACAAAGCCCAAATTATTTTCCAGCCAAGATACAGATAAACATGATTAGTAATTTGAAAGCTTAAAACGGTTGGTAGGGTGATTTTAACCAATCATCAAGCTTTTACTCTCCCCAGGATGACACAGGGGTAGAAAAGTCGTTTCGGATCCATGATTTGTTCATCTTTATGAACGTGAGTCTGTCTACATTATCAGTGGAGAGCCGCGTGCGCTTATCTGTCAGCACACCACCAGCATCGCTGAACACACGTTCAGACAGAATGCTGGCTGCGGGGCATGACAAGATCTCCAAGGCGTAAGTGGCTAGCTCCGGCCATTTATCCAGATTGGAAGCCCAAAAAGAGCAAGGGTCCAGTGACACAGTCGTGGCTTCAATGTTTACTTGGAGATACTCCTGTACCATCGTCTCTAGGCGTTGACTATGTGTCAGACTTCTTGTCTCCTGTGGCCTTGCAAAGGATGGGCTAAAAAAGTGGTGAAATGATTCCGCAAAATTGATGTTACCAGCTGATACTGTGGTTCTGTTACGGTTTGAGTGCTGAACACTTGACGGTCCCACGGTTGGCAAGTTGGAACTGTGAGATTCACTACGTGCACCACTGGTATTTTGTGGAAAAGCACATGTAAGATTCTGCAACAGTCTCTGCTGATACTCCTGCATGCGTGCATCCCTTTCTATGGCAGGAATAATTTCTGCAAATTTACTTTTGTACCGGGGATCTAACAGTGTGGCAACCCAGTAGTCAGGATTATTTCTAATTCTCACAATTCGAGGGTCATGTTTCAGGTAGTGCAGCAAGGAGGCACTCATGTGTGTTGCGCATCCAGGAGCACCAAGTCCCTGTTGTGTTGGTGGCGAGGTAAGAATCATGCTTCCTTCCTCTGTCCTCTCCCCCCAACCTCGCGCAACAGAAATGTGATCAAGGTCTCCCTCATCTGATGTGTCTTCCATCAGTCCGTCCTCCACTTCTTCCTAGGCTCCTGCACCTTCCTCACTAGTTTGGCTGCTACCATGCGCCCTGGTAAAACCATCTCCCCCACCCTCACATGCCTGCCGCCTTGGTGCTGCCGACCGTCTGGACCTTGCAGATGTTAGCCCTTCCGCATACAACTCCTCCTCCTCTACTTCCTCCACCTCCTCTTGTGCCACCACCTGACTCCGAATTCTGTTTAACATGTGCTCCAGCATGTAAATCACCGGAATAGTCATGCTGATAATGGCATCGTCAGCACTAAACATCTTCGTCGCCATTTCAAAACTGTGCAGAAGGGTGCATAGGTCCCTGATCTGAGACCACTCCTCCAGCGTGATTTGCCCCACCTCTGGATCTCGTTGGCCCAGGCTATACGTCAGAACGTATTGCACCAGGGCTTGTCGGTGCTGCCACAGTCGCTGCAACATGTGCAGAGTTGAATTCCACCGGGTAGGCACATCGCATTTTAGCCGGTGAAGTGGCAGGCCCAACGACTTCTGTAGAGATGTAAGTCGCTGAGCTGCGGGATGCGAATGGCGAAAGTGAGCACACAGCGACCGTGCCCTCTGCAGAAGGCCTTCTAGTCTGGGATAGTGGGCTAAAAATTGCTGGACAACCAGGTTCAACACGTGAGCCATACAAGGCACGTGTGTGACATTGCCCCGGCGAAGGGCCGCACCCAGGTTTGCAGCATTGTCGCACACGGCCTTCCCTGGTTTCAGGTCCAGTGGAGACAACCATTCATGAAATTGGTTCTCCAGAGCTGACCACAACTCCTCAGCTGTGTGACTCACATTTCCCAGACATTTCAATGTAAAAACCGCCTGATGACGTTGAGCCCTACTGCCAGCATAGTAAGGAGGTGTGCAGGATCCCTTCTGCGCAGTTAGAAAGCTTGTGGCATGACCAGACAGGCTTTGGGTGCAGGTGGAAGACCGAGAGGAGGTTGAGGAGGCAGAACCAGTGGAGGAACTTTGACATAAAGAGAATTGACGCACAACTCATGGGGACGGCAAGACTTGGACAGCAGCCCCTTGTCCTGCTGTCACCATAGTTACCCAGTGCCCAGTCAGTGACATGTAACGCCCCTGTCCATGCCTACTCGTCCAAGTGTCTGTGGTGAAATGCACCCTGTCACACACAGAGTTTCTCAAAGAAGCGGTGATGTTGTGTGCGACATGCTGGTGGAGCGCAGGCACACCTTTCTTTGAGAAGTAGTGCCGACTGGGCATCTGGTACTGGGGCACTGCGACGGACATAAGGTCTCGAAAATCCTCTGTGTCCACCAGGCGGAAAGGCAGCATTTCTGTAGCCAAGAACTTGTAGATGGTGAAATTCAACCTCTTAGCTTTCTCATGGCTAGGAGGAAATGGTCTTTTACTTGTCCACATCTGAGGGACCGAGGGCTGGCTATTGTGCTTAGACGGGGTTGATAAGGGTGTCCCCGGCAAACTGCCGGTCTGTGAGGAAGATGCAGGCGGACATGTAGGTTGCCTTGATCCAAAGGTGGTGCTATCGATGTCGGACAGCGCTCAACACCAGCTGGTGTTACCACCTCCAAAGAAAATGATGACCTGCCAATCACGCTGGCTGTTGCGGGTAAAGAGGTGGCAGGTCTGCGCCCCAAAACAGGTGTGACTGCTGTCCCCCCAGTCACAGAGGATGAAGAGGCTGCGGATGCACAAGATATGGCAGACGGTGGTTGGCCCGGCCGGCTAGGCCGCATTGTAGCACACTGAGCTTCCCACTGCAACTTATGCTTCATGTCCATGTGCTGGTTCATGCATGAAGTACTCAAACTATGTATTTTTTGGCCTCTACTTAGCTTTTGCTGACAAATGTTACAGATAACACGAGTTGGGTCATCTTTATCGATCTGAAAAAATGCCCAGGCTATGCAAGGCTTAGCACCCATGCGACCTGAAGAGCCACCACGACTTGTGGTGAGAGGCAGAGTTGTGTTTGAGGATGCAGTTGTTGACGTGCTTCCAGTACTACGTCTCTGTCCAGGAAGGCGCAACCTGACCTCGTCGTCACTAGCATCTTCCTCCACCTCCTCTGCTGACCTCATCTCTTGGCTGACTGTGGGTTGACAGTAAGTGGGATCTCCAACCTCATCATCATCACCCTGTGCGTTATCACACCCGTCGTCCTCAGAGCCAACCTGTTCCTGCCCTGACAAAAAACTAAAGTTGTCGCTCCAATCAGGTATTTGAGTCTTATCATCGTCTTCCTCATTGTCTCCACCAACAGGAGTTACAGTTTGGGAATGAGGGTCTACATTATGGTCAGAACCTTCTGCGTCTGGTCCTGGATCCGACTCATAAAGATTCTGGGCATCAGTGCAGATCATTTCCTCGTCTGGATTCACAGAAGCGCTGGAGTCGACCTCTGATACCCAGGCTATAGTATGAGTAAACAGCTCTGCAGACTCAACCATCTGTTCTACCTCATACTCAGACGGGCAGCTGGAGATTTGGGAGCTGTGAGGAAGCAAGTGCGATTTGGGTGACACCTTTGAGGACTGGAGTATTTGTGATGTTGAAGTTGATGTGGAGGAGAGCCCACTTAAAGGAGCACTTGATATCCGTTGAAGCACCTGCTGTTTTTGTGCCTCATCTGGAATTTGTAGCGATTGGCGGGGCCGTAAGAAAGGGATCTTATCACATTGTCTGCTAAAAGAAGTAGACATTGTAGTTTGGCTGGAAGATGGTCTTTCTTCTGCAGATGTTACTGTTGCTTTAACACCTACCCCACGGACACAACCTTTTTTCCCCTTCCCAACACGCCTATTCCCCTTTCCACCAGCAGCAGGCCTTTTTCCACTCATTTTGGTGGTTAACTAATTCACTACTCTGGAGTTGTTTGCACAAAAAAACAATGGATGGGAACCGAGCAGAGCTGAGTGGCCAAACTGTGGTATTAGGCCAAAACTATTGGCTGGGTTAGATGCAGAAAAAAATTATATTCAATTTGCAACCTGATGGAGGTCAGTATAGATGGACTAATAGAGAAAGTCCCACACACTGCTAGAAGGCCAAATATTTTTTCAGAGCTAGATGCAGAAAAAAATATATTCAGTTTGCAACGTGATGGAGGTCTGTATAGATGGATTAATAGAACAAGTCCCACACACAGCTAGAAGCCCAATATTTTTTCAGAGGTAGATGCAGAAAAAAATATATTCAGTTTGCAACCTGATGGAGGTCAGTATAGATGGACTAATACAACAAGTCCCACACACAGCTAGAAGCCCAATATTTTTTGAGAGGTAGATGCAGAAAAAAATATATTCAGTTTGCAACCTGATGGAGGTCTGTATAGATGGATTAATAGAACAAGTCCCACACACAGCTAGAAGCCCAATATTTTTTCAGAGGTAGATGCAGAAAAAAATATATTCAGTTTGCAACCTGATGGAGGTCTGTATAGATGGATTAATAGAACAAGTCCCACACACAGCTAGAAGCCCAATATTTTTTCAGAGGTAGATGCAGAAAAAAATATATTCAGTTTTCAACCTGATGGAGGTCAGTATAGATGGACTAATACAACAAGTCCCACACACAGCTAGAAGCCCAATATTTTTTCAGAGGTAGATGCAGAAAAAAATATATTCAGTTTGCAACCTGATGGAGGTCAGTATAGATGGACTAATACAACAAGTCCCACACACAGCTAGAAGCCCAATATTTTTTCAGAGGTAGATGCAGAAAAAAATATATTCAGCTTGCAACCTGATGGAGGTCTGTATAGATGGACTAATACAACAAGTCCCACACACAGCTAGAAGCCCAATATTTTTTCAGAGGTAGATGCAGAAAAAAATATATTCAGTTTGCAACCTGATGGAGGTCAGTATAGATGGACTAATACAACAAGTCCCACACACAGCTAGAAGCCCAATATTTTTTCAGAGGTAGATGCAGCAAAAAATATATTCAGTTTGCAACCTGATGGAGGTCTGTATAGATGGATTAATAGAACAAGTCCCACACACAGCTAGAAGCCCAATATTTTTTCAGAGGTAGATGCAGAAAAAAATATATTCAGCTTGCAACCTGATGGACGTCTGTATAGATGGATTAATAGAACAAGTCCCACACACAGCTAGAAGCCCAATATTTTTTCAGAGGTAGATGAAGAAAAAAATATATGCAGTTTGCAACCTGATGGAGGTCAGTATAGATGGACTAATACAACAAGTCCCACACACAGCTAGAAGCCCAATATTTTTTCAGAGCTAGATGCAGAAAAAAATTATATTCAATTTGCAACCTCATGGAGGTCAGTATAGATGGACTAATAGAATGATGCTATGCCCAAAAGATTTTACTTCACTAGGTGCAGTAAAAAAATTGGTATTCTATACACAGGTGGTATATCTTGCAACACAGATAGGCTACTCCACTGACTAACACACTCTGCAATAGGCCAAAAAGAATTAGCTTTGCTAGATTCAGCCAAATGCTGTGAAAAAAACTTGCACAGCACTGGCACAGACCTGCCTGGCAAAAACTGATAGGAACTGATGTAACCTAGTCCTGAAAAGGACTCCAATTACAATTAGTCTTTACTCCCACAATCTATCTATTTAAGAGCACAGACCTGCCTGATAAAAGTCGTAGGAAATGCTGTAACCTAGTCCTTAAAAGGTCTGCAATCACAACTATTCCCTACTCCCAAGCTATCTGTAGATTTGTGCGAAAATTGGCTTGAAATTAACAAGGTATAGCGCACACAGCAACAGCGGTGCCGTCTAACACGCAGCTGCAGCAGTGAGAAAATGGTGGCGACGGGGAAAATGGCTTGGTCTTATAGGGCAAGGACATGTGACATACACTGCCAATGACACATGCCCTTGCTTGTGTGAAAAAAAGCACTTCGCTCCGTGTGTGCGCTGCTGATAGGCTGACAGATTGCACCTCCCCACTGTAAATGCGGGAAAGAGAAAAAAAAAATGGAGATCTTCATTGTTCCTGCAGAGATCCATCCCCTGCCCCTCCCCCCACCCCGCTGTACACTCAAACTGCGTATTAACATTAATTTTCATCATTACTGAGAAAAAATCCAGTTATGATTTTGGTGCACGAACAGTTATCGAACATAACCTCGAACAGCCGAATTTTTCTCAAATTGTTCGTGTTCGCCGAACGGCTCGAACACCGCCCAAAACAGCTCGAATTTGAGATTGGCGAACAGTTCGAGTAGAAAAACGCTCATCTCTACTGATAATCTAGACAGACTCACGTTCATAAAGATGAACAAATCATGGATCCGAAACGACTATTCTACCCCTGTGTCATCCTGGGGAGAGTAAAAGCTTGATGATTGGTTAAAATCACCTCACCAACCGTTTTAAGCTTTCAAATTACTAATCATGTTTATCTGTATCATGGCTGGAAAATAATTTGGGCTTTGTAGCAGTGTGCAGTACTGATTCTATTAGGCCATCTATACTAAGCTCCACCAGATTTAAAATTACTAATCATGTTTATCGGTATCTTGGCTGGAAAATAATTTGGGCTTTGTAGCAGTGTGCAGTACTGATTCTATTAGGCCATATATACTAAGCTCCACCAGATTTAATATTACTAATCATGTTTATCTGTATCTTGGCTGGAAAATAATTTGGGCTTTGTAGCAGTGTGCAGCATTGATTCTATTAGGCCATCTATACTAAGCTCCACCAGATTTAAAATTACTAATCATGTTTATCTGTATCTTGGTTGGAAATAATTTGGGCTTTGTAGCAGTGTGCAGCACTGATTCTATTAGGCCATCTATACTAAGCTCCACCAGATTAAAAATGAATAATAATTTTTAGCTGCATCTAGCCCGGAAAATAATTTTGGGGCTCCAAGATGCGCAAGACACATAAATGCCTTCTTGCTGCACTACCTGCAACATGACCCTCAGATTGTCAGAATTCGAAGTAATCCTGACTACTGGGTTGCCACACTCTCAGATCCCCCACACTCTTCGATCAACCTTTTCATTTTAATAAAGACCAAAAAAATGGTCACTTTTGAAATTATAAGCATTAGCAGTAGAGATGAGCGTTGTTCTACTCGAACTGTTCGTCAATCTCAAATTCGAGCTGTTTTGGGCGGTGTTCGAGCCGGTCGGCGAACACGAACAATTTGAGAAAAATTCGGCTGTTCGAGGTTATGTTCGATAACTGTTCGTGCACCAAAATCATAACTGGATTTTTTCTCAGTAATGATGAAAATTAATGTTAATACGCAGTTTGAGTGTACAGCGGGGCGGGGGGAGGGGCAGGGGATGGATCTCTGCAGGAACAATGAAGATCTCCATTTTTTTTTCTCTTTCCCGCATTTGCAGTGGGGAGGTGCAATCTGTCAGCCTATCAGCAGCGCACACACGGAGCGAAGTGCTTTTTTTCACACAAGCAAGGGCATGTGTGATTGGCAGTGTATGTCACATGTCCTTGCCCTATAAGACCAAGCCATTTTCCCCGTCGCCACCATTTTCTCACTGCTGCAGCTGCGTGTTAGACGGCACCGGTGTTGCTGTGTGTGCTATACCTTGTTAATTTCAAGCCAATTTTCGCACAAATATACAGATAGCTTGGGAGTAGGGAATAGTTGTGATTGCAGTCCTTTTAAGGACTAGGTTACAGCATTTCCTACGACTTTTATCAGGGAGGTCTGTGCTCTTAAATAGATAGGTTGTGGGAGTAAAGACTAATTGTAATTGGAGTCCTTTTCAGGACTAGGTTACATGAGTTCCTATCAGTTTTTGCCAGGCAGGTCTGTGCCAGTGCTGTGCAAGTTTTTTTCACAGCATTTGGCTGAATCTAGCAAAGCTAATCCTTTTTGGCCTATTGCAGAGTGTGTTAGTCAGTGGAGTAGCCTATCTGTGTTGCAAGATATAACACCTGTGTATAGAATACCAATTTTTTTACTGCACCTAGTGAAGTAAAATCTTTTGGGCATAGCATCATTCTATTAGTCCATCTATACTGACCTCCATCAGGTTGCAAACTGAATATAATTTTTTTCTGCATCTAGCTCTGAAAAAATATTTGGGCTTCTAGCGGTGTGTGGGACTTGGTCTATTAGTCCATCTATACTGACCTCCATCAGGTTGCAAATTAAAAATATTTTTTTTCTGCATCTAGCTCTGAAAAAATATTTGGGCTTCTAGCGGTGTGTGGGACTTGGTCTATTAGTCCATCTATACTGACCTCCATCAGGTTGCAAATTAAAAATAATTTTTTTCTGCATCTAGCTCTGAAAAAATATTTGGGCTTCTAGCGATGTGTGGGACTTGGTCTATTAGTCCATCTATACTGACCTCCATCAGGTTGCAAATTAAAAATAATTTTTTTCTGCATCTAGCTCTGAAAAAATATTTGGGCTTCTAGCAGTGTGTGGGACTTGGTCTATTAGTCCATCTATACTGACCTCCATCAGGTTGCAAATTAAAAATAATTTTTTTCTGCATCTAGCTCTGAAAAAATATTTGGGCTTCTAGCAGTGTGTGGGACTTGGTCTATTAGTCCATCTATACTGACCTCCATCAGGTTGCAAATTAAAAATAATTTTTTTCTGCATCTAGCTCTGAAAAAATATTTGGGCTTCTAGCGGTGTGTGGGACTTGGTCTATTAGTCCATCTATACTGACCTCCGTCAGGTTGCAAATTAAAAATAATTTTTTTCTGCATCTAGCTCTGAAAAAATATTTGGGCTTCTAGCAGTGTGTGGGACTTGGTCTATTAGTCCATCTATACTGACCTACATCAGGTTGCAAATTAAAAATAATTTTTTTCTGCATCTAGCTCTGAAAAAATATTTGGGCTTCTAGCGGTGTGTGGGACTTGGTCTATTAGTCCATCTATACTGACCTCCATCAGGTTGCAAATTAAAAATAATTTTTTTCTGCATCTAGCTCTGAAAAAATATTTGGGCTTCTAGCAGTGTGTGGGACTTGGTCTATTAGTCCATCTATACTGACCTACATCAGGTTGCAAATTAAAAATAATTTTTTTCTGCATCTAGCTCTGAAAAAATATTTGGGCTTCTAGCGGTGTGTGGGACTTGGTCTATTAGTCCATCTATACTGACCTCCATCAGGTTGCAAATTAAAAATAATTTTTTTCTGCATCTAGCTCTGAAAAAATATTTGGGCTTCTAGCAGTGTGTGGGACTTGGTCTATTAGTCCATCTATACTGACCTCCATCAGGTTGCAAATTAAAAATAATTTTTTTCTGCATCTAGCTCTGAAAAAATATTTGGGCTTCTAGCAGTGTGTGGGACTTGGTCTATTAGTCCATCTATACTGACCTCCATCAGGTTGCAAATTAAAAATAATTTTTTTCTTCATTTATCTCTGAAAAAATATTTGGGCTTCTAGCAGCGTGTGGGACTTGTTCTATTAGTCCATCTATACTGACCTCCATCAGGTTGCAAATTAAAAATAATTTTTTTCTGCATCTAGCTCTGAAAAAATATTTGGGCTTCTAGCAGTGTGTGGGACTTGGTCTATTAGTCCATCTATACTGACCTCCATCAGGTTGCAAATTAAAAATAATTTTTTTCTGCATCTAGCTCTGAAAAAATATTTGGGCTTCTAGCAGTGTGTGGGACTTGGTCTATTAGTCCATCTATACTGACCTCCATCAGGTTGCAAATTGAATAAAAAAAATTTCTGCATCTAGCTCTGAAAAAATATTTGGGCTTCTAGCGATGTGTGGGACTTGGTCTATTAGTCCATCTATACTGACCTCCATCAGGTTGCAAATTAAAAATAATTTTTTTCTGCATCTAGCTCTGAAAAAATATTTGGGCTTCTAGCAGTGTGTGGGACTTGGTCTATTAGTCCATCTATACTGACCTCCATCAGGTTGCAAATTAAAAATAATTTTTTTCTGCATCTAGCTCTGAAAAAATATTTGGGCTTCTAGCAGTGTGTGGGACTTGGTCTATTAGTCCATCTATACTGACCTCCATCAGGTTGCAAATTAAAAATAATTTTTTTCTTCATTTATCTCTGAAAAAATATTTGAGCTTCTAGCAGCGTGTGGGACTTGTTCTATTAGTCCATCTATACTGACCTCCATCAGGTTGCAAATTAAAAATAATTTTTTTCTGCATCTAGCTCTGAAAAAATATTTGGGCTTCTAGCAGTGTGTGGGACTTGGTCTATTAGTCCATCTATACTGACCTCCATCAGGTTGCAAATTAAAAATAATTTTTTTCTTCATTTATCTCTGAAAAAATATTTGGGCTTCTAGCAGCGTGTGTGACTTGTTCTATTAGTCCATCTATACTGACCTCCATCAGGTTGCAAATTAAAAATAATTTTTTTCTGCATCTAGCTCTGAAAAAATATTTGGGCTTCTAGCAGTGTGTGGGACTTGGTCTATTAGTCCATCTATACTGACCTACATCAGGTTGCAAATTAAAAATAATTTTTTTCTGCATCTAGCTCTGAAAAAATATTTGGGCTTCTAGCGGTGTGTGGGACTTGGTCTATTAGTCCATCTATACTGACCTCCATCAAGTTGCAAATTAAAAATAATTTTTTTCTGCATCTAGCTCTGAAAAAATATTTGGGCTTCTAGCAGTGTGTGGGACTTGGTCTATTAGTCCATCTATACTGACCTACATCAGGTTGCAAATTAAAAATAATTTTTTTCTGCATCTAGCTCTGAAAAAATATTTGGGCTTCTAGCGGTGTGTGGGACTTGGTCTATTAGTCCATCTATACTGACCTCCATCAGGTTGCAAATTAAAAATAATTTTTTTCTGCATCTAGCTCTGAAAAAATATTTGGGCTTCTAGCAGTGTGTGGGACTTGGTCTATTAGTCCATCTATACTGACCTACATCAGGTTGCAAATTAAAAATAATTTTTTTCTGCATCTAGCTCTGAAAAAATATTTGGGCTTCTAGCGGTGTGTGGGACTTGGTCTATTAGTCCATCTATACTGACCTCCATCAGGTTGCAAATTAAAAATAATTTTTTTCTGCATCTAGCTCTGAAAAAATATTTGGGCTTCTAGCAGTGTGTGGGACTTGGTCTATTAGTCCATCTATACTGACCTCCATCAGGTTGCAAATTAAAAATAATTTTTTTCTGCATCTAGCTCTGAAAAAATATTTGGGCTTCTAGCAGTGTGTGGGACTTGGTCTATTAGTCCATCTATACTGACCTCCATCAGGTTGCAAATTAAAAATAATTTTTTTCTTCATTTATCTCTGAAAAAATATTTGGGCTTCTAGCAGCGTGTGGGACTTGTTCTATTAGTCCATCTATACTGACCTCCATCAGGTTGCAAATTAAAAATAATTTTTTTCTGCATCTAGCTCTGAAAAAATATTTGGGCTTCTAGCAGTGTGTGGGACTTGGTCTATTAGTCCATCTATACTGACCTCCATCAGGTTGCAAATTAAAAATAATTTTTTTCTGCATCTAGCTCTGAAAAAATATTTGGGCTTCTAGCAGTGTGTGGGACTTGGTCTATTAGTCCATCTATACTGACCTCCATCAGGTTGCAAATTGAATAAAAAAAATTTCTGCATCTAGCTCTGAAAAAATATTTGGGCTTCTAGCGATGTGTGGGACTTGGTCTATTAGTCCATCTATACTGACCTCCATCAGGTTGCAAATTAAAAATAATTTTTTTCTGCATCTAGCTCTGAAAAAATATTTGGGCTTCTAGCAGTGTGTGGGACTTGGTCTATTAGTCCATCTATACTGACCTCCATCAGGTTGCAAATTAAAAATAATTTTTTTCTGCATCTAGCTCTGAAAAAATATTTGGGCTTCTAGCAGTGTGTGGGACTTGGTCTATTAGTCCATCTATACTGACCTCCATCAGGTTGCAAATTAAAAATAATTTTTTTCTTCATTTATCTCTGAAAAAATATTTGGGCTTCTAGCAGCGTGTGGGACTTGTTCTATTAGTCCATCTATACTGACCTCCATCAGGTTGCAAATTAAAAATAATTTTTTTCTGCATCTAGCTCTGAAAAAATATTTGGGCTTCTAGCAGTGTGTGGGACTTGGTCTATTAGTCCATCTATACTGACTTCCATCAGGTTGCAAATTAAAAATAATTTTTTTCTGCATCTAGCTCTGAAAAAATATTTGGGCTTCTAGCAGTGTGTGGGACTTGGTCTATTAGTCCATCTATACTGACCTCCATCAGGTTGCAAATTGAATAAAAAAATTTTCTGCATCTAGCTCTGAAAAAATATTTGGGCTTCTAGCGGTGTGTGGGACTTGGTCTATTAGTCCATCTATACTGACCTCCATCAGGTTGCAAATTAAAAATAATTTTTTTCTGCATCTAACCCAGCCAATAGTTTTGGCCTAATACCACAGTTTGGCCACTCAGCTCTGCTCGGTTACCATCCATTGTTTTTTTGTGCAAACAACTCCAGAGTTGTGAATTAGTTAACCACCAAAATGAGTGGAAAAAGGCCTGCTGCTGGTGGAAAGGGGAATAGGCGTGTTGGGAAGGGGAAAAAAGGTTGTGTCCGTGGGGTAGGTGCAGAAGAAAGACCATCTTCCAGCCAAACTAAAATGTCTACTTCTTTTAGCGGACAATGTGATAAGATCCCTTTCTTACGGCCACGCCAATCGCTACAAATTCCAGATGAGGCACAAAAACAGCAGGTGCTTCAACGGATATCAAGTGCTCCTTTAAGTGGGCTCTCCTCCACATCAACTTCAACATCACAAATACTCCAGTCCTCAAAGGTGTCACCCAAATCGCACTTGCTTCCTCACAGCTCCCAAATCTCCAGCTGCACGTCTGAGTGTGAGGTAGAACAGATGGTTGAGTCTGCAGAGCTGTTTACTCATACTATAGCCTGGGAATCAGAGGTCGACTCCAGCGCTTCTGTGAATCCAGACGAGGAAATGATCTGCACTGATGCCCA
The DNA here is from genome assembly GCF_046119375.1 of Phyllobates terribilis. Classification (NCBI taxonomy): domain Eukaryota; kingdom Metazoa; phylum Chordata; class Amphibia; order Anura; family Dendrobatidae; genus Phyllobates; species Phyllobates terribilis. The sequence continues at coordinate 909,880,145 of NW_027362763.1, read as the reverse complement.
GAATCTTTATGAGTCGGATCCAGGACCAGACGCAGAAGGTTCTGACCATAATGTAGACCCTCATTCCCAAACTGTAACTCCTGTTGGTGGAGACAATGAGGAAGACGATGATAAGACTCAAATACCTGATTGGAGCGACAACTTTAGTTTATTGTCAGGGCAGGAACAGGTTGGCTCTGAGGACGACGGGTGTGATAACGCACAGGGTGATGATGATGAGGTCGGAGATCCCACTTACTGTCAACCCACAGTCAGCCAAGACATGAGGTCAGCAGAGGAGGTGGAGGAAGATGCTAGTGACGACGAGGTCAGGTTGCGCCTTCCTGGACAGAGACGTAGTACTGGAAGCACGTCAACAACTGCATCCTCAAACACAACTCTGCCTCTCACCACAAGTCGTGGTGGCTCTTCAGGTCGCATGGGTGCTAAGCCTTGCATAGCCTGGGCATTTTTTCAGATCGATAAAGATGACCCAACTCGTGTTATCTGTAACATTTGTCAGCAAAAGCTAAGTAGAGGCCAAAAAATACATAGTTTGAGTACTTCATGCATGAACCGGCACATGGACATGAAGCATAAGTTGCAGTGGGAAGCTCAGTGTGCTACAATGCGGCCTAGCCGGCCGGGCCAATCACCGTCTGCCATATCTTGTGCATCCGCGGCCTCTTCATCCTCTGTGACTGGGGGGACAGCAGTCACACCTGTTTTGGGTCGCAGACCTGCCACCTCTTTACCCGCAACAGCCAGCGTGATTGGCAGGTCATCATTTTCTTTGGAGGTGGTAACACCAGCTGGTGTTGAGCGCTGTCCGACATCGATAGCACCACCTTTGGATCAAGGCAACCTAACATGTCCGCCTGCATCTTCCTCACAGACCGGCAGTTTGCCGGGGACACCCTTATCAACCCCGTCTAAGCACAATAGCCAGCCCTCGGTCCCTCAGATGTGGACAAGTAAAAGACCATTTCCTCCTAGCCATGAGAAAGCTAAGAGGTTGAATTTCACCATCTGCAAGCTCTTGGCTACAGAAATGCTGCCTTTCCGCCTGGTGGACACAGAGGATTTTCGAGACCTTATGTCCGTCGCAGTGCCCCAGTACCAGATGCCCAGTCGGCACTACTTCTCAAAGAAAGGTGTGCCTGCGCTCCACCAGCATGTCGCACACAACATCACCGCTTCTTTGAGAAACTCTGTGTGTGACAGGGTGCATTTCACCACAGACACTTGGACGAGTAGGCATGGACAGGGGCGTTACATGTTGCTGACTGGGCACTGGGTAACTATGGTGACAGCAGGACAAGGGGCTGCTGTCCAAGTCTTGCCGTCCCCACGAGTTGTGCGTCAATCCTCTTTATGTCAAAGTTCCTCCACTGCTTCTGCCTCCTCAACCTCCTCTCGGTCTTCCACCTGCACCCAAAGCCTGTCTGGTCATGCCACAAGCTTTCTAACTGCGCAGAAGGGATCCTGCACACCTCCTTACTATGCTGGCAGTAGGGCTCAACGTCATCAGGCGGTTTTTACATTGAAATGTCTGGGAAATGTGAGTCACACAGCTGAGGAGTTGTGGTCAGCTCTGGAGAACCAATTTCATGAATGGTTGTCTCCACTGGACCTGAAACCAGGGAAGGCCGTGTGCGACAATGCTGCAAACCTGGGTGCGGCCCTTCGCCGGGGCAATGTCACACACGTGCCTTGTATGGCTCACGTGTTGAACCTGGTTGTCCAGCAATTTTTAGCCCACTATCCCAGACTAGATGGCCTTCTGCAGAGGGCACGGTCGCTGTGTGCTCACTTCCGCCGTTCGCATCCCGCAGCTCAGCGACTTACATCTCTACAGAAGTCGTTGGGCCTGCCACTTCACCGGCTAAAATGCGATGTGCCTACCCGGTGGAATTCAACTCTGCACATGTTGCAGCGACTGTGGCAGCACCGACAAGCCCTGGTGCAATACGTTCTGACGTATAGCCTGGGCCAACGAGATTCAGAGGTGGGGCAAATCACGCTGGAGGAGTGGTCTCAGATCAGGGACCTATGCACCCTTCTGCACAGTTTTGAAATGGCGACGAAGATGTTTAGTGCTGACGATGCCATTATCAGCATGACTATTCCGGTGATTTACATGCTGGAGCACATGTTAAACAGAATTCGGAGTCAGGTGGTGGCACAAGAGGAGGTGGAGGAAGTAGAGGAGGAGGAGTTGTATGCGGAAGGGCTAACATCTGCAAGGTCCAGACGGTCGGCAGCACCAGGGCGGCAGGCATGTGAGGGTGGGGGAGATGATTTTACCAGGGCGCATGGTAGCAGCCAAACTAGTGAGGAAGGTGCAGGAGCCCAGGAAGAAGTGGAGGACGAACTGATGGAAGACTCATCAGATGAGGGAGACCTTGATCACATTTCTGTTGTGCGAGGTTGGGGGGAGAGGACAGAGGAAGGAAGCATGATTGTTACCTCGCCACCAACACAACAGGGACTTGGTGCTCCTGGATGCGCAACACACATGAGTGCCTTCTTGCTGCACTACCTGCAACATGACCCTCGAATTGTGAGAATTAGAAATAATCCTGACTACTGGGTTGCCACACTGTTAGATCCCCGGTACAAAAGTAAATTTGCAGAAATTATTCCTGCCATAGAAAGGGATGCACGCATGCAGGAGTATCAGCAGAGACTGTTGCAGAATCTTACATGTGCTTTTCCACAAAATACCAGTGGTGCACGTAGTGAATCTCACAGTTCCAACTTGCCAACCGTGGGACCGTCAAGTGTTCAGCACTCAAACCGTAACAGAACCACAGTATCTGCTGGTAACATCAATTTTGCGGAATCATTTCACCACTTTTTTAGCCCATCCTTTGCAAGGCCACAGGAGACAAGAAGTCTGACACATAGTCAACGCCTAGAGACGATGGTACAGGAGTATCTCCAAGTAAACATTGAAGCCACGACTGTGTCACTGGACCCTTGCTCTTTTTGGGCTTCCAATCTGGATAAATGGCCGGAGCTAGCCACTTACGCCTTGGAGATCTTGTCATGCCCCGCAGCCAGCGTTCTGTCTGAACGTGTGTTCAGCGCTGCTGGTGGTGTGCTGACAGATAAGCGCACGCGGCTCTCCACTGATAATGTAGACAGACTCACGTTCATAAAGATGAACAAATCATGGATCCGAAACGACTTTTCTACCCCTGTGTCATCCTGGGGAGAGTAAAAGCTTGATGATTGGTTAAAATCACCCTACCAACCGTTTTAAGCTTTCAAATTACTAATCATGTTTATCTGTATCTTGACTGGAAAATAATTTGGGCTTTGTAGCAGTGTGCAGCACTGATCCTATTAGGCCATCTATAATAAGCTTCACCAGATTTAAAATTAAAAATAATTTTTAGCTGCATCTAGCCCGGAAAATAATTTTGGGGCTCCGAGATGCGCAAGACACATAAGTGCCTTCTTGCTGCACTACCTGCAGCATGACCCTCATATTGTCAGAATTCGAAGTAATCATGATTACTGGGTTGCCACACTCTTAGATCCCCCAAACTTTTCGATCAACCTTTTCATTTTAATAAAGACCAAAAAAATGGTCATTTTTGAAATTATAAGCATTAGCAGGTTGTTAGAAACTGAAATCAAACAGTTTTCAACTCAAAACTTTATTCTAGGTGATGTTACATTTTCACATAGGACCCCTTGTTCGAAAGGAGCTTCTGAACTCTCTCGTCCATTGAATTTGTCAGGTTTTGGATGGTTTCTGCTTCAATTGTTTTGCATGAGGACAGAATACCCTCCCAGAGCTGTTGCTTAGATGTGAACTGCCTCCCGCCATCATAGACACTCCTTTTAATGATGCTCCAAAGGTTCTGAATGGGGTAGAGGTCAGGGGAGCATGGGGGTCACACCATAAGTTTGTCCCCTTTTATGCCCATATCAGCCAGAGATGCAGATGTTTTATGTGCAGCATGAGATGGTGCATTATCATGCAGAAAAATGATCTTGCTGTGAAATACACGGTTCTTCTTCTTGAACCATGGCAGGAAGTGCTGTTTGAGAAAATCCACATACATTATGGAGTTCATCTTTAGCGCCTTCAGGGATCCTAAAGGGGCCGACAATCTCTCTCCCCATGATTCCAGCCCAAAACATTACTCCACCTCCTCCTTGTTGGCGCTGTAGCCGTGTTTGCGTGGGGTGTCCATCAACCAGCCATCCTCCACTCCATCCATCTGGACCATCGAGCGCTGCACGGCACTCATCCGTGAACAAAACAGTTTTGAAATCAGTCTTCATGTAATGTTTGGCCCACTGGAGCCGTTTCTGCTTGTGTGAAGTGGATAGAGGAGGTCGACAGGATGGCGCATGCACAGCTGCAAACCTCTGAAGGACCCTGCATCTTGTTGTTCGGGGGACGTTGGAGGCACAAGCAGCTTCAAAAACTTGTCTGCTGCTATGACAAGGCTTTTTTGCCGCTGCTCTTTCAACCTGACGTAATTGCCTGTAGGAAAGAGTCCTCAATTTGCCCTTATCAGCACGCACACGTGTGTACTGTGAATCAGCTACATACTTCTTGATTGCCAGGACACTTCATCCTGATCATCGCACAATGTTGATTGTAGTCATGCCTTGACCTAAACACTCCACAATTTGTTGCTTCTCAGCAGCCGACACATCCTTTTTCTTTCTCATTTTGGCAGAAAATGTAGGCTGCTTAATAATGTGAGAGAGCCTTCTTAAGTAGTCTTGCCTTTCATTGGACACACCTGCCAAACTAATTAGCACAGGTGTCTGCAATTGCTTACAGTGATATAAAGAGCCCTGACACACATCACCATCAATGAGTTTAACTGACAAACAAACAAATTCTTCCCTTATCACTCCTAAACACTTTTTGTATAATAATTTGGAACGCAGTGTACATGTGCTTTTCCACAAAACACCAGTGGTTCACGTAGTGAATCTTACAGTTCTAACTTGCCAACCGTGGTCTGTATGGAGTTGTTCAATAAAGGGCCCAAAATTAAGATAACATAGATGGGAGAGGTCTCTATGAATAGGAATTCCTAAGTATTTGATACCCTGTGAGGGCCAGGCAAAGGGAAAGTTGGACTGGATGGAATCCTATATGGATTTGGGGAGGGAGACATCGAGGGCCTCAGACTTCGCTGCATTGATTTTAAAATTTTACCATGTAACAAAGTGATCTATTTCAGCCATAACAGCATGGATGGATATATGTGATTGAGTGATATATACTAGGACATCATCAGCAAATAGAGAGCACTTGTACTCGGTGCCTCCCACCTCAATCCACCTAATATTGGGGTTATGGCGAATTGATGAGAGCAGGTGCTCCGTCACTAGGATGTATAAGAGAGGGGACAGAGGACATCACTGCCTTGTCCCATTGGTGATTGTGAAAGGTGATGAAAATGTTCTGACGCACCCCCTGGGCCTTGGGACACCCGGAGCCGGACCCTTTTTGGTGGATGCTGGTGGTTGTAGTCTTCGTGGCGGCGACCCAGTTCCGTGGCTCAGGGTGGTCAAACCAGTGGCGGAACTATTTATGTGGTTTTCATGTTTAAATGTCCGACTACGCCACCCGTGGATTGCGGTCAGAGTGAACCGCCGCTACAGGGCAGACCACTGAGGCTGGTGTTGTGGGTGCAGCAGAGAGTAGCATAACTCCCCACGGGAGGAGTATAACCTCAGGGCAGTGTATGCGGAGGATGGGGGTGATGGTGCAGGGCAGCAGCAGTAACGACACGGAGTCAGTGATGCAGTTCAGGGCCTTTACTCACAGTTCTTATTATCCAGACCACGTCTGCAGGTAACGATTGCCCACGTCGTACTGTGCTCACCAGGTGAGGGGCTCAGACAACTCCCAGATAACTTTGGAGCACTTCACAGGACTCCCTTTGTGTGTCCTTTGTCTGGCCTTTCTTACCAACACTTCTGTCCGGCTGCCTCGGGCCTCCTCTTGGTAAACTTGGCGCCAGTTTCCCTGACCCTATGTGGTGCCTTCCTAGCGGGTGTAGCGAGGGGCTGCGCCACATAAAATGTCAGAGCCTCCGGTTTCTAGCTGAGGGTCGTTTCCTGCCTCCACTAGTTCGGGGACCGGTCTCCCCCTTTGGCCTGACCCCTCCACGCAGGTGGATTCGGGCGTGCGGTGGCGACTCGCCCGTCCGCACCCCTGGGATCCCTTCATTCCTCGTTCCTGGAGCCTTCTCCGCTCCTCTTCCTTCCTTCTCCCTCTTCCAGGCCTGGGCCTCTGTTACTAGGCCCGCCTCCGGAGCAGAGCTCATGCAGAGCCCCTGCTCCCTGCCACTTCTGCTCAGACTTCTCTGCACTGAACTAAGATGGTGCCCACCTTTTATACTCCCTTCTCAATGCACCCAGGAACTGCTTCCTCCCTGCTCCTGCACTACAGGGTTCCCCTTCCTCAGTGTTCCCTCCCCCCACTCCAGCCAGGGACAGGGACTGTCGTGCCCATCTCAGGGGCATATTGGTCGCCCTGCCCCACGGCAATGTGGTGTAATGCATGCAGGTGTCGGGTCCTGATCCACACTCCATCCTTACCTGAGAGTGAGATATCACACCTCTGGGTGAGGTGCAATACGTCTTTAGCAACCGAGCCCTCAGGGTGCTACAGTTCCATTTATCTTCAGCCTAGGTGACGTATTGCGATACAGGGCCGTGATTTTGGCTATAAAAGGGTCCCCTAGACCCCTACCCCAAGCTTTTTAAGAGAATCATATATGGCGTGCCAGGAGACTCTATGGAATGCTTTCTCAGCATCCAACGAGAGTATCTAATTACAAATTTTTAACTGCATCTAGCCCAGGAAATACTTTGTGCCTAGTAGCAGTGTCTGCTAGTAAGCGGATTATCCCGGCTGTTAAGCAAGCTACACCACCTGTAGTTTAGACACTTCATTTTTTCAAAGGAAATGCTTTGGGACCATGGGATACTTAGTGAAGAGCATCAGGAGGCACCCCAAGGCATAGGGGCTGGGACTGGCAGTAGGATGCCTTGCGGTGGACAGCCGAGCTCGATCCTTATAAAAGCTTTTTAACTGCAGCAGCTTTAGTGGACGCTACTGGAGCTGGAATTACCGCGGCTGCTGGCATGAGACTTGCCCTCCAATAGATCCTTGTAAATGGATTTAAAGTGTATTCATTCAAATTAGAGAGACAATTTAAATTAAAAAGCTTAGAGCTGCCTCCACCACAGGGGGGCTCGCTCGACCCACCAGCGGACAGGCACCAGTATTGGGAGAGGGGGGCTGGCCGTCAGGGTTCACCGCGGCTCTGGCACAAACCCGGCGACACGGAGGTGGCACGGGCAGGAGCGGACTGGCCGTGTCGGCTTCTCACTTTTTGGATTTTAGAAGGGCATGACATGCCTATATCTGTGTCTCCCCCTCCTTTTACTCCTCCACCTCTTTTATTTTCGCATGACTATATGTACTTGTCACTTTTCCATGTGTTAGTTATGTCTTCTGAGCAGTTTGTCAGCTTTTGGACACCTTTGAAGGTGTTTTCTATGTGTTTCTATGTGTTTTTGTTTGCCTGCCATTGGTTTTAACGGTGTTCGAAGGTGTTCGACGAACAGTTCGACGAACAGTTCGGCGAACACACGGGTGTTCGACGAACCGAACCGAACTCGAACACTACGGGGGTGGCTCAACACTAATTAGCAGGTTATTAGAAACTGAAATCAAACAGTTTTCAACTCAAAACTTTATTCTAGGTGATGTTACACTTGCACATAGGACCCCATGTTCGAAAGGAGCTTCTGAACTCTCTCGTCCATTGAATTTGTCAGGTTTTGGATAGTTTCTGCTTCAATTGTTTTGCATGAGGACAAAATACCCTCCCAGAGCTGTTGCTTAGATGTGAACTGCCTCCCGCCATCATAGACACTCCTTTTGATGATGCTCCAGAGGTTCTGAATGGGGTAGAGGTCAGGGGAGCATGGGGGTCACACCATAAGTTTGTCCCCTTTTATGCCCATATCAGCCAGAGATGCAGATGTGTTATGTGCAGCATGAGACGATGCATTATCAAGCATGAAAATGATCTTGCTGTGGAATACATGGTTCTTCTTCTTGAACCATGGCAGGAAGTGCTGTTTGAGAAACTCCACATACATTATGGAGTTCATCTTTACCCCTTCAGGGATCCTAAAGGGGCCGACAATCTCTCTCCCTATGATTCCAGACCAAAACATTACTCCACCTCCTCCTTGCTGGCGCTGTAGCCGTGTTTGGGTGGGGTGTCCATCAACCAGCCATCCTCCACTCCATCCATCTGGACCATCGAGCGCTGCACGGCACTCATCCATGAACAAAACAGTTTTGAAATCAGTCTTCATGTAATCTTTGGCCCACTGGAGCCGTTTCTGCTTGTGTGCAGTGGATAGAGGAGGTCGACAGGATGGCGTACGCACAGCTGCAAACCCCTGAAGGACCCTGCATCTTATTGTTCGGGGGACATTGGAGGCACCAGCAGCTTCAAAAACTTGTCTGCTGCTATGACAAGGCTTTTTTGCCGCTGCTCTTTCAACCTGACGTAATTGCCTGTAGGAAAGAGTCCTCAATTTGCCCTTATCAGCACGCACACGTGTGTACTGTGAATCAGCTACATACTTCTTGATTGCCAAGACACTTCATCCTGATCATCGCACAATGTTGATTGTAGTCATGCCTTGACCTAAACACTCCACAATTTGTTGCTTCTCAGCAGCTGACACATCCTTTTTCTTTCCCATTTTGGCAGAAAATGTAGGCTGCTTAATAATGTGGGACAGCCTTCTTAAGTAGTCTTGCCTTTCATTGGACACACCTGCCAAACTAATTAGCACAGGTGTCTTCAATTGCTTACAGTGATATAAAGAGCCCCGACACACATCACCATCAATGAGTTTAACAGACAAACAAACAAATTCTTCCCTTATCACTCCTAAACACTTTTTGCATAATAATTTGGAACACAGTGTACATGTGCTTCTTCACAAAACACCAGTGGTTCACGTAGTGAATCTTACAGTTCTAACTTGCCAACCGTGGTCTGTATGGAGTTGTTCAATAAAGGGCCCAAAATGAAGATAACATAGATGGGAGAGGTCTCTATGAATAGGAATTCCTAAGTATTTGATACCCTGTGAGGGCCAGGCAAAGGGAAAGTTGGACTGGATGGAATCCTGTATGGATTTGGGGAGGGAGACATCGAGGGCCTCCGACTTCGCTGTATTGATTTTAAAATTTTACCATGTAACAAAGTGATCTATTTCAGCCATAACAGCAGGGATGGATATATGTGATTGAGTGATATATACTAGGACATCATCAGCAAATAGAAAGCACTTGTACTCGGTGCCTCCCACCTCAATCCACCTAATATTGGGGTTATGGCGAATTGATGAGAGCAAGTGCTCCGTCACTAGGATGTATAAGAGAGGGGACAGAGGACATCCCTGCCTTGTCCCATTGGTGATTATGAAAGGTGATGAAAATGTTCTGGCGCGCCCCCTGGGTCTTGGGACATAGTAACATAGTAACATAGTAACATAGTTTTTAAAGCCGAATAAAGACTTGCGTCCATCAAGTTCGACCTATTAGTTCTGTAATTGCTAAAGTTGATCCAGAGGAGGGCAAAAACCTCAAATGATTTAGCCAATCTTCACCTGAGGAAAAATTCCCTCCCGACTCTGAAACCAGCAGTCAGAATAAATCCCTGTATCGACCTACTATTTTATTTTATTTTTAAGTATACGCTGAAATCTGCCTGGTATCCAGAAATGCATCCAGTCCCCGCTTGAACTGGTGTAGTGAATCCGACATTACCGTCTCCTCACTCAGTGAATTCCATATTCTCACTGCTCTTACCGTAAAGAACCCCTTCCTATGCTGGTGCTGAAACCTTTTCTCTTCCAGTCTTAGTGAATGTCCTCTTGTTACCGTAATATCCCTCCTTTTGAACATATCCCGGGCAAGATCTCTATACTGTCCCCTAACATATTTGTACACATTTATTAAGTCACCCCTCTTTTCCAGGCTGAATAGTCCTAGTTTTGCCAACCTCTCTGGGTATTGCAGTCCCTCCATTCCCTTTATTAATTTTGTTGCCCTTCTTTGTACCTTTTCAAGCTCATTTATATCCTTTCTATATATTGGGGCCCATAACTGAGCACAGTATTCCAAGTGTGGTCTGACCAGTGCTTTGTACAGTGGAAGAACAATGTTCTCATCCTTTGCAGCTATACCTCTTCTGATACAACCCATTACCCTGTTTGCCCTTACAGCAGCGGCCTGACTTTGGGCACTCCAATTTAGTTTGCTATCAATCAAGATGCCCAAGTCCTTCTCCATCTCTGAATTCCCCAATGATTTCCCATTCAGTGAGTACTGGTGACTTCAATTTTTCTTTCCCATATGTATGACCTTACATTTCTCCTCATTAAACCTCATTTGCCATTTAATGCTCCACCTACGCAGCTTATCCAAATCCCTCTGTAGGTCTGCACTGTCCTCTTTTGTATTAATTGTTTTACATAACTTTGTGTCATCTGCAAATATTGATATTTTACTATTTATCCCGTTGACTATGTCGTTAATAAAGATATTAAATAACATTGGGCCTAGTACAGACCCCTGTGGTACCCCACTAGTGACGCTTACCCAATCTGTTCCCCCTGATCTACTCGAGAGCTAACCTCCTCGTAGAAGTCAATCAGGTTTGTTTGGCAGGAGCGATTCCTCATGAATCCATGTTGGTTCGGGGTTAAAAGATTATTAGCATCAAGATGCTGCGTAATCGCCTCTTTAATGAAGCTTTCAAAAATTTTGCCCACAACGGACGTCAGACTCACCGGCCGATAGTTTCCGGCGTCACTTTTTGCTCCCTTTTTGAATATTGGCACTACATTCGCCTGTAGCCAATCAAGTGGTACAGACCCAGTCTCAACAGAGTCCTTAAATATAAGATATAACGGTCTGTCTATCACATTACTTAGTTCCCTTAGTACCCGTGGGTGTATGCCATCAGGTCCTGGTGATTTGTTTATTTTAATGTTACTGAGGCGTTTCTGTACCCCAACTTGGGTTAGATTTGTCATACTTAGTGGAGGATTAAGCTTGTCACTTCTCATTTTGCCTGTTAGTTCTATTTCCTTTGTGAAAGCTGTCGAAAAAAAATTATTTAATAGATTAGCTTTATCCTCATCTTTCTCTATGATTTTGCCTTCATCACTTTTTATCGGTCCAATATTATCCGATTTAATCCTTTTACTATTTATATACGTAAAGAACAGTTTGGGATTTGATCTACTTTCCCTAGCAATACGTTTCTCTGTTTCCTCGTTTGCTATTTTTATTTGTTTTTTTGCAGGTTCTCGTTTTTTCCTTGTAACACATTAGTGCCTCCTTACTGTTTTCCTGTTTTAATCTCTTGAATGCCTCTTTTTTGCTATTTAACGCCCCTTTTACGTTCTTGTTCAACCATATTGGTTTCCTCTTATTTCTGGCCCTTTTATTCCCATACGGTATATATCTCTCGCACTGAGTATTCAGAATTCTTTTGAAGGTTTCCCATTTACTATTCGTATTCCTTTGATTAAGAACTTTGTCCCAGTCAATAAGTTGGAGGTTTTCTATCAGCTGATCAAACTTTGCCCTCCTAAAGTTTTATGTTTTTGTTGTTCCATTATTGATAACCCTACTGAAGGGCACTTTGAAATCGATAATATTATGATCGCTATTACCTAGGTGCCCCCCTATCTGTACCTCAGGTATTCTATCAGGCCTATTAGTCAATATTAAGTCCAACACGGCCTTCCCTCTCGTTGGTTCCTGCACTAGTTGGGAGAGATAATTATCCTTAATATTTGTCAAGAACCTTTTTCCTTTCTGAGATCTACAAGTTTCTGTTTCCCAGTCAATATCTGGGTAGTTGAAATCCCCCATTGCAATCACTTCATTATGTTTTGCTACTTTGTCTATTTGTCTTAATAGCAGATTCTCATTCACCTCTGTTATATTTGGTGGCTTATAACAGACCCCCAGTAATATTTTATTATTATTTTTTGCCCCCTCTATCGCTACCCACATGGACTCGACCCCCTCTTCTCCCTCTCCTATATCTTCCTTTAGTCTGGGCTTTAGACATGACTTTACATATAAGCAGACTCCTCCGCCTTTCCCCTGTTTCCGGTCCCTTCTAAATAAACTATAATCTAATAAATTCACCGCCCAGTCGTAGCTATCGTCTAACCAAGTCTCTGTTATACCTACGATGTTATACCTCTCCTGCGATATAAGCGCCCGCAGCTCATCCGCCTTATTGGTCAGGCTTCTTGCGTTGGTCAGCATGCAAGATAAAACTTTGGGGTTATTTAGCATCCTATTCTTCTCTAACGATCTAACTGTACTATCCCCACCCCCCTATCCACCCTCATTATATTCACTTCTCCCCTTCCCCCTTGCTTGCCTCACATCCCACCTATTTCCTTTGTTCCCCCCCCCATCTGTAGTTTAAATACTCCTCCAACCTATTAGCCATCTTCTTCCCCAGCACCCCTGCACCCTCACCATTGAGGTGTAGCCCGTCCCTACGGTAGAGCCTGTAGCTGACTGCGAAGTCGGCCCAGTTCTCCGTGAACCCAAACCCTTCTGCCTTGCACCAACTCTTTAGCCACTTATTCACCTCCCTAACTTCCCGTTGGCGCTCCTGTGTGGCTCGCGGGATTGGTAGTATTTCTGAGAAAACTACCTTGGATGTCCTTGCCCTAAGCTTCCTACCTAGGTCCCTGAAATCATTTTTAAGTACCCTCCATCTACCACACACTTTGTCATTGGTGCCGATGTGGACCATGACCGCTGGGTCTTCGCCAGCCCCACCCAGTAACCTGTCAACCCGATCCGCGATGTGCCGGACTCGAGCGCCAGGGAGGCAGCACACCGTTCGGCGATCCCGGTCTTTGTGACAGATTGCCCTGTCTGTCCCCCTAATAATAGAGTCACCCACTACCAGGACCTGTCTTGCCTGCCCTACACTTCCCCCCTCCCCCTCATTACTGGAGCATACACTCCCCCGGCGGTCAGAGGATCTGTCGTGCTCCAATAATGCCGGTTCTGAACCAGCCTTCCTATACTACTTCCCTCTATCCCTCCTAACTGTTATCCGGCTCCCTGCCTGTTCAGCCTGCACTTCCCCTCCTTTGCTCCAGTATTGACCCATTGAGTGTCTGCTCGGTGAGCAGCAAACTCCGTGCCATGTTGTCGATGCTCCTCAGTATTGCTATCTGAGCACATAGATCCAGAATTTGGGCTTCCAAGTGCACGATATGCTCACATCTCTCGCAGCAGTATGGATCCTCGAGCGGTAGCTCACGGAATGCATACATTGCGCAAGATGTACACTGCACGGCTCCGGCCAACATGGACGTCATTCTAAATATGGGGATACAGTCAGTATATATATACAAGTACAAAACACAATTATTTATATATAGGTGTATGGACGGGGATCAATTAGGGATGTGCAAGTGTATCAATTAGATATCGGCGGGGGATCAGTTAAGTATGGACGGGGGATCAATTAAGTATCAATTAAGTATGGACGTGGAAATCAGCTGAGTAGGTCAGGTGGATTAATTAAGTATGGACGGTGTGTCAATTAACTATGGACTGGGAATCAATAAATATGGACTGGGGAAATAATTAATTGTGGACTGGGGAATCAATCAATTAATTATGGACAGGGGGACAGGGGGTTAATTAAATATGGATAGGGATAAGGCAAATAAATAGGGACTGGGGGATCAGTAAAAGTGGACAGGGGGAATTTATTAAATATGGACAAGGGGGATCAATTGATTGTGGGCTGGGGGGGGTCAACCAGTTAAATGTGGTCGGGGCAATCAATTTAATATGGACGGGGGGTGGTCGGGGGGATCAATTAAATGAGGACGGGGGGTCAATTTAAATGTGGTCAGGGGGATCAGTTAAATATGGACGGGGGGTGATCAGGGGAATCAATTTAAATATGAACTGGGGGATCACTAAAGGTGGCCGGGGGAGTTGTACTAAATATGGATAGGGGGGAGATCGATCAAATATGGACAGGATTAATTTAAATAAGGCCGGGGGGGGAGCACTTAAATATAATACAATTACAATGCAAATACAAATATAATACAGTACAGTACACACTCGGGTTCAGTAGGGCCGCTTATCGCGGCCTCCTGCCCCTCACTCACCTCCTCTAGGGACGCTGCACGCTATCACAGCTATCACAGCGCGCTCGCCCCTCCGGTCGCCTCTTACCGGTCCTCCTGGTCACCTCCTGTTCACCACCACCTGGCGCCCTCAGCCGGCCGTCAGCGCTGCACGCTATCACAGCGCTCTCTTGCGCTTGTCCCTCCGGTCGCCTCCTACCGGTCCTCCCGGTCACCTCCGCCTGGCTCCCTCGCCGGAGGGCCGCGAGCCGAATCGGACCACTCCGCCCGCCGCACGCCGCTCACCACAGCCACACCACAGCCCACATGCTCACACCCCGCACGCGCTCTCACTTCCGGTCACGTTTCACGTGACACCCGGAGCCAGACCCTTTTTGGTGGATGCTGGTGGTTGTAGTCTCCGTGGCGGCGACCCGGTTCCGTGGCTCAGGGCAGTCAAACCAGTGGCGGAACTATTTATGTGGTTTTGATGTTTAAATGTCCGACTACGCCACCCGTGGATTGCGGTCAGAGTGAACCGCCGCTGCAGGGCAGACCGCTGAGGCTGGTGTTGTGGGTGCAGCAGAGCGTAGCATAACTCCCCACGGGAGGAGTATAGCCTCAGGGCAGTGTATGCGGAGGATGGGGGTGATGGTGCAGGGCAGCAGCAGTAACGACACGGAGTCAGTGATGCAGTCCAGGGCCTTTACTCACAGTTCTTATTATTCAGACCACTTCTGCAGGTAACGGCTGCCCACGTCGTACTGTGCTCACCAGGTGAGGGGCTCAGACAACTCCCAGATAACTTTGGAGCGCTTCACAGGACCCCCTTTGTGTGTCCTTTGTCTGGCCTTTCTTACCAACCCTTCTGTCCGGCTGCCTCGAGCCTCCTCTTCGTAAACTTGGCGCCAGTTTCCCTGACCCTATGTGGTGCCTTCCTAGCGGGTGTAGCGAGGGGCTGCGCCACATAAAATGTCACAGCCTCCGGTTTCTAGCTGAGGGTCATTTCCCGCCTCCACTAGTTTCGGGGACCGGTCTCCCCCTTTAGCCTGACTTCTCCATGCAGGTGGATTCGGGCGTGCGGTGGCGACTCGCCCGTCCGCACCCCTGGGATCCCTTCATTCCTCGTTCCTGGAGCCTTCTCCGCTCCTCTTCCTTCCTTCTCCCTCTTCCAGGCCTGGGCCTCTGTTACTAGGCCCGCCTCCGGAGCAGAGCTCATGCAGAGCCCCTGCTCCCTGTCACTTCTGCTCAGACTTCTCTGCACTGAACTAAGATGATGCCCACCTTTTATACTCCCTTCTCAATGCACCTAGGAACTGCTTCCTCCCTGCTCCTGCACTACAGGGTTCCCCTTCCTCAGTGTTCCCTCCCCCCACTCCAGCCAGGGAAAAGGACTGTCGTGCCCATCTCAGGGGCATATTGGTCGCCCTGCCCCACGGCAATGTGGTGTAATGCATGCAGGTGTCGGGTCCTGATCCACACTCCATCCTTACCTGAGAGTGAGATATCACACCTCTGGGTGAGGTGCAATACCTCTGTTGCAACCGAGCCCTCAGGGTGCTACAGTTCCATTTACCTTCAGACTAGGTGACGTATTGCGATACAGGGCCGTGATTTTGGCTATAAAAGGGTCCCCTAGACCCCTACCCCAAGCTTTTTAAGAGAATAATATATGGCGTGCCAGGAGACTCTATGGAATGCTTTCTCAGCATCCAACGAGAGTATCTAATTACAAATTTTTAACTGCATCTAGCCCAGGAAATACTTTGTGCCTAGTAGCAGTGTATGCTAGTCAGCGGATTATCCCGGCTGTTAAGCAAGCTACACCACCTGTAGTTTGGACACTTAATTTTTTCAAAGGAAATGCTTCGGGACCACGGGATACTCAGTGAAGAGCATCAGGAGGCACCCCAAGCCATAGGGGCTGGGACTTGCGGTAGGATGCCTTGCGGTGGACAGCCGAGCTCGATCCTTATAAAAGCTTTTTAACTGCATCAGCTTTAGTGGACACTACTGGAGCTGGAATTACGCGGCTGCTGGCATGAGACTTGCCCTCCAATAGATCCTTGTAAAAGGAATTAAAGTGTATTCATTCAAATTAGAGAGACAATTTAAATTAAAAAGCTTAGAGCTGCCTCCACCACAGGGGGGCTCGCTCGACCCACCAGCGGACAGGCACCAGTATTGGGAGAGGGGGGCTGGCCGTCAGGGTACACCGCGGCTCTGGCACAAACCCGGCGACACGGAGGTGGCACGGGCAGGAACGGACTGGCCGCGTCGGCTTCTCACTTTTTGGATTTTAGAAGGGCATGACATGCCTATATCTGTGTCTCCCCCTCCTTTTACTCCTCCACCTCTTTTCTTTTCGCATGACTATATGTACTTGTCACTTTTCCATGTGTTAGTTATGTCTTCTGAGCAGTTTGTCAGCTTTTGGACACCTTTGAAGGTGTTTTCTATGTGTTTCTATGTGTTTTTGTTTGCCTGCCATTGGTTTTAACGGTGTTCGAAGGTGTTCGACAAAAACAGTTCGACGAACAGTTCGGCGAACACACGGGTGTTCGACGAACCGAACCGAACTCGAACACTACGGGAGTGGCTCAACACTAGTCATCACCACTCACCATCTTGGTGGACTCCTCAAAGTTTGTCAGGATTGTACATATGTCAGACATCCAGGTCCACTCCTGAGGTCTTATGTGTGGAGTCTGAACTGAATACCGATGGCCTTGTTGAGGCTGGTACTCCACAACTGCTCTCTTCTGCTCACAAATCCTTTGCAACAAGTGTAGGGTAGAGTTCCAACATGTGGGGACATTACACACCAGTCGGTGTGCCGGAAGCTGTAAAAGCAGCTGCAACACAGCAAGGGCGGCGGAAGCTGTAGCCGTCTTCCGAAAATGAGCTGACAGGAGGCGTGCTTTGATGAGCAGATCTGACAACTCGGGGTACGATTTAAGAAACCACTGAACCACGAGGTTAAGCACATGAGCCAGACAGGGTACGTGTGTGATCTCGCCACGCCTCAGAGCCGCCACCAAGTTATTGCCATTGTCACACACGACCATGCCTGGATGTAACTTCAGCGGTCTCAGCCACAGATCTGCCTGCTCTTTCACAGCTGTCCACAACTCACAAACAGTGTGAGGTTTATCACCTAAGCTTATGAGTTTCAGCACAGCCTGTTGCTGCTTGGCTGAGGCAGTACTGCAGTGCTTCCAGCTTGTAACTGATGTGGTGATATCTGAGATGGAGGCTGAACATGAGAAGGAGGAGGATGCGCAGGAGCTGTACACTGTGGGGGCAACTCTGACTGACATAGAGCCCGCAATCCTCGGTGTGGGGAGGATGTGTTTCATCCCAAGGTCCGACTGGGTCCCGGCTTCCACTATGTTTACCCAGTGTGCCGTCAGGGAGATGTACTGTCCCTGGCCACAAGCAATTGTCCGTTGTCAGATGGACTCTCCCAGTAACTGCGTTGTTGAGGGCACGGCAGATGTTTTGGGACACGTGCTTGTGTAGTGAGGGGATGGCACTCCGGGCAAAATACTGTCGGCTGGGGACCGAGTACCGAGGGACGGCCAACGCCATAAGTTTGTGGAAGGATTCTGTCTCCACCAGCCTAAAAGGCAGCATTTCCAACGCAAGCAGTCATGAAATGTGCGAATTTAGGACTGTGGCCTGTGGGGCGTTGGCTGCGAATCTGCGCTTTTGCTCAAAGTTCTGGGATATGGACAATTGAATGCTGCGGTGGGACGTGGACGTGGACATTGATGCTGTTTCTTGAGAAACTGCCATAACAAGTGAAGACTGAGAGGAGGGGGCATCTTTGCATGCAGTATGGACAGGGGATTGTCTTGCATGCAAACAGGGTTGCCTGCCTTCTGTCTCCGGCCACCACACTGCTTCTTCCTGCCTGTTGGGATACTCTGCCTCCCTCCCCCTGTGTGCTGCTGGCCTCGCTCTGCGTGTCCTCCTGCCACGTTGGGTCAGTTACTAGATCATCCACCACCTCCTCCTCTTCCAATTCCGCACCACGGTCCTCCTCCTCTCTTCGTGGAAATTGTGTCTCGTCATCATCCACCTCTTGTGACAAATTGCCAGCGTCGCCTTCCTGTGGCCGTGGCTGTTCAAATATTTGGCCATTGCTACATGGGATTTCCTCTTCCACCACTTCAAGTGGAGCAGGCGAGGGGCCCAAATATGGAAATGGACCAGTGAACAGCTCTTCAGAATGTCCAACTGTGGGATCAGTTGCTGTCTGACGACACTCGGCATGGTGGGAGGAAGGAGCATCAGGGTGAGGAGGAGTATGCGGTCGAGACTCATGGCTACTAAGACTTGACCGTGTGGAAGACAGATCAGAGGTGGTGGTGCCCAGGTGACTGGAAGTATTATCTGCTATCCAATTAATAACCTGTTCACACTGATCAGTTCGCAATACTGGTGTTGTGTGCTTCCCTAGTAGTTCGGTCAAGTACTGGGAGCGTGAAGATGTGGCTGTTGGTTGTGGAACATTTTCACCTTGGCCACGGCCCCGTCCTCTGCACACACCATCACCAGAACGTCCAGTTCCACGTCCCTTGCCACGCGCCTTGCCCATTGTAAATGAAGTAAAATAGTTTACACTCGCACTATCAATGGCAAAAGGGTAATAAAAAGGAGATTTGAACCGTGGAAGAGGAAAACCACAGTTCTTGTTCTCTTGCCTACACCAGAATCTTTTAAACAGATATATTTGTGTCTGAACAGTCAGCGAGACACTCAAGCTGTTTTTTTTTATGGAAAAAAGGCAAAAAGGTGGATAATAGAGATGAGCGTTGTTCTACTCGAACTGTTCGCCAATCTCAAATTCGAGCTGTTTTGGGCGGTGTTCGAGCCGGTCGGCGAACACGAACAATTTGAGAAAAATTCGGCTGTTCGAGGTTATGTTCGATAACTGTTCGTGCACCAAAATCATAACTGGATTTTTTCTCAGTAATGATGAAAATTAATGTTAATACGCAGTTTGAGTGTACAGCGGGGCGGGGGGAGGGGCAGGGGATGGATCTCTGCAGGAACAATGAAGATCTCCATTTTTTTTTCTCTTTCCCGCATTTGCAATGGGGAGGTGCAATCTGTCAGCCTATCAGCAGCGCACACACGGAGCGAAGTGCTTTTTTTCACACAAGCAAGGGCATGTGTGATTGGCAGTGTATGTCACATGTCCTTGCCCTATAAGACCAAGCCATTTTCCCCGTCGCCACCATTTTCTCACTGCTGCAGCTGCGTGTTAGACGGCACTGCTGTTGCTGTGTGCGCTATACCTTGTTAATTTCAAGCCAATTTTCGCACAAATATACAGATAGCTTGGGAGTAGGGAATAGTTGTGATTGCAGTCCTTTTAAGGACTAGGTTACAGCATTTCCTACGACTTTTATCAGGCAGGTCTGTGCTCTTAAATAGATAGATTGTGGGAGTAAAGACTAATTGTAATTGGAGTCCTTTTCAGGACTAGGTTACATCAGTTCCTATCAGTTTTTGCCAGGCAGGTCTGTGCCAGTGCTGTGCAAGTTTTTTTCACAGCATTTGGCTGAATCTAGCAAAGCTAATCCTTTTTGGCCTATTGCAGAGTGTGTTAGTCAGTGGAGTAGCCTATCTGTGTTGCAAGATATACCACCTGTGTATAGAATACCAATTTTTTTACTGCACCTAGTGAAGTAAAATCTTTTGGGCATAGCATCATTCTATTAGTCCATCTATACTGACCTCCATCAGGTTGCAAACTGAATATAATTTTTTTCTGCATCTAGCTCTGAAAAAATATTTGGGCTTCTAGCAGTGTGTGGGACTTGGTCTATTAGTCCATCTATACTGACCTCCATCAGGTTGCAAATTAAAAATAATTTTTTTCTTCATTTAGCTCTGAAAAAATATTTGGGCTTCTAGCGGTGTGTGGGACTTGGTCTATTAGTCCATCTATACTGACCTCCATCAGGTTGCAAATTAAAAATAATTTTTTTCTGCATCTAGCTCTGAAAAAATATTTGGGCTTCTAGCGGTGTGTGGGACTTGGTCTATTAGTCCATCTATACTGACCTCCATCAGGTTGCAAATTAAAAATAATTTTTTTCTGCATCTAGCTCTGAAAAAATATTTGGGCTTCTAGCAGTGTGTGGGACTTGGTCTATTAGTCCATCTATACTGACCTCCATCAGGTTGCAAATTAAAAATAATTTTTTTCTTCATTTAGCTCTGAAAAAATATTTGGGCTTCTAGCAGTGTGTGGGACTTGTTCTATTAGTCCTTCTATACTGACCTCCAGCAGGTTGCAAATTGAATATAATTTTTTTCTGCATCTAGCTCTGAAAAAATATTTGGGCTTCTAGCGGTGTGTGGGACTTGGTCTATTAGTCCATCTATACTGACCTCCATCAGGTTGCAAATTAAAAATAATTTTTTTCTGCATCTAGCTCTGAAAAAATATTTGGGCTTCTAGCGGTGTGTGGGACTTGGTCTATTAGTCCATCTATACTGACCTCCATCAGGTTGCAAATTAAAAATAATTTTTTTCTGCATCTAGCTCTGAAAAAATATTTGGGCTTCTAGCAGTGTGTGGGACTTGGTCTATTAGTCCATCTATACTGACCTCCATCAGGTTGCAAATTGAATAAAAAAAATTTCTGCATCTAGCTCTGAAAAAATATTTGGGCTTCTAGCGGTGTGTGGGACTTGGTCTATTAGTCCATCTATACTGACCTCCATCAGGTTGCAAATTAAAAATAATTTTTTTCTGCATCTAACCCAGCCAATAGTTTTGGCCTAATACCACAGTTTGGCCACTCAGCTCTGCTCGGTTACCATCCATTGTTTTTTTGTGCAAACAACTCCAGAGTTGTGAATTAGTTAACCACCAAAATGAGTGGAAAAAGGCCTGCTGCTGGTGGAAAGGGGAATAGGCGTGTTGGGAAGGGGAAAAAAGGTTGTGTCCGTGGGGTAGGTGCAGAAGAAAGACCATCTTCCAGCCAAACTAAAATGTCTACTTCTTTTAGCGGACAATGTGATAAGATCCCTTTCTTACGGCCACGCCAATCGCTACAAATTCCAGATGAGGCACAAAAACAGCAGGTGCTTCAACGGATATCAAGTGCTCCTTTAAGTGGGCTCTCCTCCACATCAACTTCAACATCACAAATACTCCAGTCCTCAAAGGTGTCACCCAAATCGCACTTGCTTCCTCACAGCTCCCAAATCTCCAGCTGCCCGTCTGAGTATGAGGTAGAACAGATGGTTGAGTCTGCAGAGCTGTTTACTCATACTATAGCCTGGGAATCAGAGGTCGACTCCAGCGCTTCTGTGAATCCAGACGAGGAAATGATCTGCACTGATGCCCAGAATCTTTATGAGTCGGATCCAGGACCAGACGCAGAAGGTTCTGACCATAATGTAGACCCTCATTCCCAAACTGTAACTCCTGTTGGTGGAGACAATGAGGAAGACGATGATAAGACTCAAATACCTGATTGGAGCGACAACTTTAGTTTTTTGTCAGGGCAGGAACAGGTTGGCTCTGAGGACGACGGGTGTGATAACGCACAGGGTGATGATGATGAGGTCGGAGATCCCACTTACTGTCAACCCACAGTCAGCCAAGAGATGAGGTCAGCAGAGGAGGTGGAGGAAGATGCTAGTGACGACGAGGTCAGGTTGCGCCTTCCTGGACAGAGACGTAGTACTGGAAGCACGTCAACAACTGCATCCTCAAACACAACTCTGTCTCTCACCACAAGTCGTGGTGGCTCTTCAGGTCGCATGGGTGCTAAGCCTTGCATAGCCTGGGCATTTTTTCAGATCGATAAAGATGACCCAACTCGTGTTATCTGTAACATTTGTCAGCAAAAGCTAAGTAGAGGCCAAAAAATACATAGTTTGAGTACTTCATGCATGAACCGGCACATGGACATGAAGCATAAGTTGCAGTGGGAAGCTCAGTGTGCTACAATGCGGTCTAGCCGGCCGGGCCAACCACCGTCTGCCATATCTTGTGCATCCGTGGCCTCTTCATCCTCTGTGACTGGGGGGACAGCAGTCACACCTGTTTTGGGGCACAGACTTGCCACCTCTTTACCCGCAACAGCCAGCGTGATTGGCAGGTCATCATTTTCTTTGGAGGTGGTAACACCAGCTGGTCTTGAGCGCTGTCCGACATCGATAGCACCACCTTTGGATCAAGGCAACCTAACATGTCCGCCTGCATCTTCCTCACAGACCGGCAGTTTGCCGGGGACACCCTTATCAACCCCGTCTAAGCACAATAGCCAGCCCTCGGTCCCTCAGATGTGGACAAGTAAAAGACCATTTCCTCCTAGCCATGAGAAAGCTAAGAGGTTGAATTTCACCATCTGCAAGCTCTTGGCTACAGAAATGCTGCCTTTCCGCCTGGTGGACACAGAGGATTTTCGAGACCTTATGTCCGTCGCAGTGCCCCAGTACCAGATGCCCAGTCGGCACTACTTCTCAAAGAAAGGTGTGCCTGCGCTCCACCAGCATGTCGCACACAACATCACCGCTTCTTTGAGAAACTCTGTGTGTGACAGGGTGCATTTCACCACAGACACTTGGACGAGTAGGCATGGACAGGGGCGTTACATGTCGCTGACTGGGCACTGGGTAACTATGGTGACAGCAGGACAAGGGGCTGCTGTCCAAGTCTTGCCGTCCCCACGAGTTGTGCGTCAATCCTCTTTATGTCATTTTTCCTCCACTGCTTCTGCCTCCTCAACCTCCTCTCGGTCTTCCACCTGCACCCAAAGCCTGTCTGGTCATGCCACAAGCTTTCTAACTGCGCAGAAGGGATCCTGCACACCTCCTTACTATGCTGGCAGTAGGGCTCAACGTCATCAGGCGGTTTTTACATTGAAATGTCTGGGAAATGTGAGTTACACAGCTGAGGAGTTGTGGTCAGCTCTGGAGAACCAATTTCATGAATGGTTGTCTCCACTGGACCTGAAACCAGGGAAGGCCGTGTGCGACAATGCTGCAAACCTGGGTGCGGCCCTTCGCCGGGGCAATGTCACACACGTGCCTTGTATGGCTCACGTGTTGAACGTGGTTGTCCAGCAAATTTTAGCCCACTATCCCAGACTAGATGGCCTTCTGCAGAGGGCACGGTCGCTGTGTGCTCACTTCCGCCGTTCGCATCCCGCAGCTCAGCGACTTACATCTCTACAGAAGTCGTTGGGCCTGCCACTTCACCGGCTAAAATGCGATGTGCCTACCCGGTGGAATTCAACTCTGCACATGTTGCAGCGACTGTGGCAGCACCGACAAGCCCTGGTGCAATACGTTCTGACGTATAGCCTGGGCCAACGAGATTCAGAGGTGGGGCAAATCACGCTGGAGGAGTGGTCTCAGATCAGGGACCTATGCACCCTTCTGCACAGTTTTGAAATGGCGACGAAGATGTTTAGTGCTGACGATGCCATTATCAGCATGACTATTCCGGTGATTTACATGCTGGAGCACATGTTAAACAGAATTCGGAGTCAGGTGGTGGCACAAGAGGAGGTGGAGGAAGTAGAGGAGGAGGAGTTGTATGCGGAAGGGCTAACATCTGCAAGGTCCAGACGGTCGGCAGCACCAGGGCGGCAGGCATGTGAGGGTGGGGGAGATGATTTTACCAGGGCGCATGGTAGCAGCCAAACTAGTGAGGAAGGTGCAGGAGCCCAGGAAGAAGTGGAGGACGAACTGATGGAAGACTCATCAGATGAGGGAGACCTTGATCACATTTCTGTTGTGCGAGGTTGGGGGGAGAGGACAGAGGAAGGAAGCATGATTGTTACCTCGCCACCAACACAACAGGGACTTGGTGCTCCTGGATGCGCAACACACATGAGTGCCTTCTTGCTGCACTACCTGCAACATGACCCTCGAATTGTGAGAATTAGAAATAATCCTGACTACTGGGTTGCCACACTGTTAGATCCCCGGTACAAAAGTAAATTTGCAGAAATTATTCCTGCCATAGAAAGGGATGCACGCATGCAGGAGTATCAGCAGAGACTGTTGCAGAATCTTACATGTGCTTTTCCACAAAATACCAGTGGTGCACGTAGTGAATCTCACAGTTCCAACTTGCCAACCGTGGGACCGTCAAGTGTTCAGCACTCAAACCGTAACAGAACCACAGTATCTGCTGGTAACATCAATTTTGCGGAATCATTTCACCACTTTTTTAGCCCATCCTTTGCAAGGCCACAGGAGACAAGAAGTCTGACACATAGTCAACGCCTAGAGACGATGGTACAGGAGTATCTCCAAGTAAACATTGAAGCCACGACTGTGTCACTGGACCCTTGCTCTTTTTGGGCTTCCAATCTGGATAAATGGCCGGAGCTAGCCACTTACGCCTTGGAGATCTTGTCATGCCCCGCAGCCAGCGTTCTGTCTGAACGTGTGTTCAGCGCTGCTGGTGGTGTGCTGACAGATAAGCGCACGCGGCTCTCCACTGATAATGTAGACAGACTCACGTTCATAAAGATGAACAAATCATGGATCCGAAACGACTTTTCTACCCCTGTGTCATCCTGGGGAGAGTAAAAGCTTGATGATTGGTTAAAATCACCCTACCAACCGTTTTAAGCTTTCAAATTACTAATCATGTTTATCTGTATCTTGACTGGAAAATAATTTGGGCTTTGTAGCAGTGTGCAGCACTGATCCTATTAGGCCATCTATAATAAGCTTCACCAGATTTAAAATTAAAAATAATTTTTAGCTGCATCTAGCCCGGAAAATAATTTTGGGGCTCCGAGATGCGCAAGACACATAAGTGCCTTCTTGCTGCACTACCTGCAGCATGACCCTCATATTGTCAGAATTCGAAGTAATCATGATTACTGGGTTGCCACACTCTTAGATCCCCCAAACTTTTCGATCAACCTTTTCATTTTAATAAAGACCAAAAAAATGGTCATTTTTGAAATTATAAGCATTAGCAGGTTGTTAGAAACTGAAATCAAACAGTTTTCAACTCAAAACTTTATTCTAGGTGATGTTACATTTTCACATAGGACCCCTTGTTCGAAAGGAGCTTCTGAACTCTCTCGTCCATTGAATTTGTCAGGTTTTGGATGGTTTCTGCTTCAATTGTTTTGCATGAGGACAGAATACCCTCCCAGAGCTGTTGCTTAGATATGAACTGCCTCCCGCCATCATAGACACTCCTTTTAATGATGCTCCAAAGGTTCTGAATGGGGTAGAGGTCAGGGGAGCATGGGGGTCACACCATAAGTTTGTCCCCTTTTATGCCCATATCAGCCAGAGATGCAGATGTTTTATGTGCAGCATGAGATGGTGCATTATCATGCAGAAAAATGATCTTGCTGTGAAATACACGGTTCTTCTTCTTGAACCATGGCAGGAAGTGCTGTTTGAGAAAATCCACATACATTATGGAGTTCATCTTTAGCGCCTTCAGGGATCCTAAAGGGGCCGACAATCTCTCTCCCCATGATTCCAGCCCAAAACATTACTCCACCTCCTCCTTGTTGGCGCTGTAGCCGTGTTTGCGTGGGGTGTCCATCAACCAGCCATCCTCCACTCCATTCATCTGGACCATCGAGCGCTGCACGGCACTCATCCGTGAACAAAACAGTTTTGAAATCAGTCTTCATGTAATGTTTAGCCCACTGGAGCCGTTTCTGCTTGTGTGAAGTGGATAGAGGAGGTCGACAGGATGGCGTATGCACAGCTGCAAACCTCTGAAGGACCCTGCATCTTGTTGTTCGGGGGACGTTGGAGGCACAAGCAGCTTCAAAAACTTGTCTGCTGCTATGACAAGGCTTTTTTGCCGCTGCTCTTTCAACCTGACGTAATTGCCTGTAGGAAAGAGTCCTCAATTTGCCCTTATCAGCACGCACACGTGTGTACTGTGAATCAGCTACATACTTCTTGATTGCCAAGACACTTCATCCTGATCATCGCACAATGTTGATTGTAGTCATGCCTTGACCTAAACACTCCACAATTTGTTGCTTCTCAGCAGCCGACACATCCTTTTTCTTTCCCATTTTGGCAGAAAATGTAGGCTGCTTAATAATGTGAGAGAGCCTTCTTAAGTAGTCTTGCCTTTCATTGGACACACCTGCCAAACTAATTAGCACAGGTGTCTGCAATTGCTTACAGTGATATAAAGAGCCCTGACACACATCACCATCAATGAGTTTAACTGACAAACAAACAAATTCTTCCCTTATCACTCCTAAACACTTTTTGCATAATAATTTGGAACGCGGTGTACATGTGCTTTTCCACAAAACACCAGTGGTTCACGTAGTGAATCTTACAGTTCTAACTTGCCAACCGTGGTCTGTATGGAATTGTTCAATAAAGGGCCCAAAATTAAGATAACATAGATGGGAGAGGTCTCTATGAATAGGAATTCCTAAGTATTTGATACCCTGTGAGGGCCAGGCAAAGGGAAAGTTGGACTGGATGGAATCCTATATGGATTTAGGGAGGGAGACATCGAGGGCCTCAGACTTCGCTGCATTGATTTTAAAATTTTACCATGTAACAAAGTGATCTATTTCAGCCATAACAGCAGGGATGGATATATGTGATTGAGTGATATATACTAGGACATCATCAGCAAATAGAGAGCACTTGGACTCGGTGCCTCCCACCTCAATCCACCTAATATTGGGGTTATGGCGAATTGATGAGAGCAGGTGCTCCGTCACTAGGATGTATAAGAGAGGGGACAGAGGACATCCCTGCCTTGTCCCATTGGTGATTGTGAAAGGTGATGAAAATGTTCTGACG
Source organism: Phyllobates terribilis (assembly GCF_046119375.1). NCBI lineage: Eukaryota > Metazoa > Chordata > Amphibia > Anura > Dendrobatidae > Phyllobates > Phyllobates terribilis. Next base: position 909,853,136 of record NW_027362763.1, on the reverse strand, counting down.
CACCCCCTGGGCCTTGGGACACCCGGAGCCGGACCCTTTTTGGTGGATGCTGGTGGTTGTAGTCTTCGTGGCGGCGATCCGGTTCCGTGGCTCAGGGCGGTCAAACCAGTGGCGGAACTATTTATGTGGTTTTGATGTTTAAATGTCCGACTACGCCACCCGTGGATTGCGGTCAGAGTGAACCGCCGCTACAGGGCAGACCGCTAAGGCTGGTGTTGTGGGTGCAGCAGAGCGTAGCATAACTCCCCACGGGAGGAGTATAGCCTCAGGGCAGTGTATGCGTAGGATGGGGGTGATGGTGCAGGGCAGCAGCAGTAACGACACGGAGTCAGTGATGCAGTTCAGGGCCTTTACTCACAGTTCTTATTATCCAGACCACGTCTGCAGGTAACGGCTGCCCACGTCGTACTGTGCTCACCAGGTGAGGGGCTCAGACAACTCCCAGATAACTTTGGAGCGCTTCACAGGACCCCCTTTGTGTGTCCTTTGTCTGGCCTTTCTTACCAACACTTCTGTCCGGCTGCCTCGGGCCTCCTCTTGGTAAACTTGGCGCCAGTTTCCCTGACCCTATGTGGTGCCTTCCTAGCGGGTGGAGCAAGGGGCTGCGCCACATAAAATGTCAGAGCCTCCGGTTTCTAGCTGAGGGTCGTTTCCTGCCTCCACTAGTTCGGGGACCGGTCTCCCCCTTTGGCCTGACCCCTCCACGCAGGTGGATTCGGGCGTGCGGTGGCGACTCGCCCGTCCGCACCCCTAGGATCCCTTCATTCCTCGTTCCTGGAGCCTTCTCCGCTCCTCTTCCTCCCTTCTCCCTCTTGCACGCCTGGGCCTCTGCTACTAGGCCCGCCTCCGGAGCAGAGCTCATGCAGAGCCCCTGCTCCCTGCCACTTCTGCTCAGACTTCTCTGCACTGAACTAAGATGGTGCCCACCTTTTATACTCCCTTCTCAATGCACCCAGGAACTGCTTCCTCCCTGCTCCTGCACTGCAGGGTTCCCCTTCCTCAGTGTTCCCTCCCCCCACTCCAGCCAGGGACAGGGACTGTCGTGCCCATCTCAGGGGCATATTGGTCGCCCTGCCCCACGGCAATGTGGTGTAATGCATGCAGGTGTCGGGTCCTGATCCACACTCCATCCTTATCTGAGAGTGAGATATCACACCTCTGGGTGAGGTGCAATACGTCTGTAGCAACCGAGCCCTCGGTGCTACAGTTCCATTTATCTTCAGCCTAGGTGACGTATTGTGATACAGGGCCGTGATTTTGGCTATAAAAGGGTCCCCTAGACCCCTACCCCAAGCTTTTTAAGAGAATCATATATGGCGTGCCAGGAGACCTTATGGAATGCTTTCTCAGCATCCAACGAGAGTATCTAATTACAAATTTTTAACTGCATCTAGCCCAGGAAATACTTTGTGCCTAGTAGCAGTGTCTGCTAGTCAGCGGATTATCCCGGCTGTTAAGCAAGCTACACCACCTGTAGTTTGGACACTTAATTTTTTCAAAGGAAATGCTTCGGGACCACGGGATACTCAGTGAAGAGCATCAGGAGGCACCCCAAGGCATAGGGGCTGGGACTGGCACTAGGATGCCTTGCGGTGGACAGCCGAGCTCGATCCTTATAAAAGCTTTTTAACTGCAGCAGCTTTAGTGGACGCTACTGGAGCTGGAATTACGCGGCTGCTGGCATGAGACTTGCCCTCCAATAGATCCTTGTAAATGGATTTAAAGTGTATTCATTCAAATTAGAGGGACAATTTAAATTAAAAAGCTTAGAGCTGCCTCCACCACAGGGGGGCTCTCTCGACCCACCAGCGGACAGGCACCAGTATTGGGAGAGGGGGGCTGGCCGTCAGGGTTCACCGCAGCTCTGGCACAAACCCGGCGACACGGAGGTGGCACGGGCAGGAGCGGACTGGCCGTCTCGGCTTCTCACTTTTTGGATTTTAGAAGGGCATGACATGCCTATATCTGTGTCTCCCCCTCCTTTTACTCCTCCACCTCTTTTCTTTTCGCATGACTATATGTACTTGTCACTTTTCCATGTGTTAGTTGTGTCTTCTGAGCAGTTTGTCAGCTTTTGGACACCTTTGAAGGTGCTTTCTATGTGTTTCTATGTGTTTTTGTTTGCCTGCCATTGGTTTTAACGGTGTTCGAAGGTGTTCGACGAACAGTTCGACGAACAGTTCGGCGAACACACGGGTGTTCGACGAACCGAACCGAACTCGAACACTACGGGGGTGGCTCAACACTAGTGGATAACACCCAGATTTGAACCGTGGAAGAGGAAAACCGCTGTTCTAATTTCCTGGCGTACACCAGACTTTTTTTAAATGGATAAATTTGTGTCTGAACAGTCACCGAGACACTCAAACTGTTTTTTTATTGAAAAAAGGCAAAAAAGTGGATAATACAGAGATTTGAACCGTGAAACTGCAAAACCACAATTCTAGTTATCTGGCCGAACCAGACTCTTTTAAACAGATATATTTGTGTCTGAACACTCACAGACACACTCAATTTTTTTTTTTTGGGGGGGGGGGATACCAAAAGGTTAATAAGATGGGTATTTGTACAGTCAGACTGAGGGGAAAAAAAAAGAGGATTTAGTTGAAAAATAGGATTTTTCCTGGCCCCTGAGACCTGGGGCTAAGTCTGGCAATTTGAGCAGCAGCAGCACACAGGACTGTAATGCAGTGTTTGTTGGTATAACCACTGCGTCTCCTATACAGCCTGCCTACCTGCCTGATATATTGGATGGATATTAGTCCTCAGAAGGACTGTTTGTTTGATTTTGCATGCTTTAGAGACCCTACACTACCTATTTCGCAGTATAAATCTCTCCTTAGCTCAGCAGCTGTCTCCCTACACTGTCTGATATAGAGCGACTGTGTCCAAGATGGCGGTGCCTGGTTTTAAATACTCGAGGTGATGCTGTGCGGCCAGCCAATCACTGTAATGCCCACAACCAACATGGCTGTGGCATTACATTGACTGGCTGGCAATCCCTGCATGTTCATTGGCTCTGTAAAGAGCGCCAAACATGCACTGCAGGGACCCGAGCTCCCCCCCGAGTAACCCGAAAATGCTCGGTGCTCGCCGAACATCCTGAGGAGTGAGATGCTCGGGCGAGTACCGAGCAGTGTCGAGCATGCTCACTCAACACTAGTCACCATCCATTTCTACACTGACCTGTTCACCTCCCATGTTTGCCTGTGATTTCTGTTACCTACTTCTGCCACTACCACTACAGTATGGCCTCTTTGCTAGGCCTGTAAAGGAGTAGAAACTGTGTGATACCCCCTCTGGTCATTTAATTAATACAACAAGAAGACTTTAATTATTTTTGTGTATTTGTCTCCTATGTGGGCTGTAGTATGGTAAATTGCTAGTGACGGGGCTAATAGCTGGTGCAAGGCAGCTCTAGTCATCATGCTGTGGGACACTCGCTGCACCGGGTCAATTAAAGCATACCAGCCACGTTTTCCAGTATTTCACAATCCAGAAGTTTATTACACTTCACTACTGCTTATCACCGAGTCCAACTCAGTGGCTCGCCGACATACACATATAATGTCCAGGAGCCTTTCAAGTGGCAGACAGGCCCACTTGGCTCCAGTTACAGCCTCCAGCAAAGTCACTTATATCACCGTCCATATAATGCAGTGTTTTACCTTTGCCGGGTTTTAGCTGCTTCAGTCAGTTTTGCTCTGCCACCACTGTGGCTTTACGGCTTCCCAGATGAGGGTCTCCAGCCCTGGTTCCTTCAAAGGCTACTGGTATGTTGTCTCACCTAACATCCAGCCTCATCCTTCCAGGACAGTCAGTTTTGTTCTGCCACCACTGTGGCTTTACGGCTTCCCAGATGGGTGTCTCCAGCCCTCGTTCCTTCAAAGGCTACTGGTATGTTGTCTCACCTAACATCCAGCCTCTGCCTTCCAGGACTCTTGCCTTCCAAGCCTCTGGCCCTCCAAGGCTACTGGTATCGCCTTCACATAAGGATCCAGCCTCTGCCTTTCAGGCTTCATCAGGCTACACTAGGCCTCACTAGGCCTCACTAATCCTCTCCAGGCTAACGGTGTCCCACACGGGAACAGGCCTCACGCCTTACACACCCTGTCTCAAAACTACCAGGGTTTATATATCTTCCAGTGCACAAACAGGACCTGTGCTGATGTCACAGTCATGTTATCAGACCTTCTGTGTGCACAGGACCTGTGCGATGTCACAGTCATGTGACCAGTCACCTGTGGGGAGGTACATGGTCGGCCAAAACACACCCTGGACCATTACAGTAATGCCGCAAGCCGCTGCATTACATATCCCCCCCCTTCTGTTCAAACTTGTGCGGTTGAACACATAATATACACAACCACCTCATAACCCACAGCTCACCCCGAGACCATGTACTTGACAATTGTGCTGCCCAGCCCCTGGAACATTAGTCATCGACATTAGCCCATTCCTTAGGGACCTACCATCCGTCATTGTCACTGACTTCGTCAAGTCACATTTCCGGGTCATAACCTTCTCAGACCTCCCCCGCTCCCAGCGGTCAGTCTTAACCTTGTCAGACCTCCCCTGCTCCCAGCAGTCAATGCAGCAGTGTGACTCACATGCCTTGGTATCTAAGGTCCGGTTTGACTCTGTACTGTCCCATACTCTATTGGGTCGTTTGTATGGGCCTTTCAAACCTGAGTTACTGGAGGTCTCACTACCTCTAAACCCACGCCCACTACTCTCAGGACATCTTGAAAGGTTCCTAACTTCAGCTATAGCTGTTCTGTTATTTAGGGGGCCCTTTCTCTGTCTGGTCTCACAATTTCTAGACGGCTGCCATCTTCTGCTGCTCAGGCGATGCTGCCTTTCCACTTGCAGTCTAGCGAGATTCAACTGTTCTACCTCTCGCAGGTAGGTCACTCGGTACTCAATCAGCATGCGTATATATGCAAGACTTTCTTCCGTTCCTACAGTGGAGAATGACACCATGCTGTCTTTATCTGGTATCCATCCTGTCGATCACGTGGACTGCTTACTCTCATCACACCAGACTTCTTTACCATCATCTGCATGGCTCGGCCATTTCTCCCAATGAGCTTTCTCACCAGAACATGAGGCACCCGAATGACCTCTTCCCGCAGACTGTGAGCTTTTCTCATAAGCTCCAGTTGTCTAACGGCTTGTTCCGTCTTCAACCGGAGAAAACGCTTCGTGCGAATACATCGCCAGTGCATGTCACTTAGGATCGCCACCCTCTTCACAGTGACTTCGGTCGTGGACAGGACCACCAGCTGTTTAGCTTCTGAGGTCGAATACACCTTACAGGCTCCCACGGCCTTCTTAAACTCTTCATGCATGGACTCACCCGTGCATTCTTCTCTCAAATCCTCGGGTACATCTATGAGACACTTGTACCGAGAGGTTTCTGTCTCACCAGTGGTCTCCAAAAGATCATCTAGCTCAGGTTTCAGGGGCAACTGACTTTCAGCTTCTTCACCCTGTATGCTTCCCCTGAGCTGACCCACAGCTACAAATTCACAAATTTTCATCTTGACCACTTCCATTTCATATTTAGCTTCTGTTAACACTCTCTTAGCTCTCCTCAGGTCCACCTTCTCATGGTATATGGGAGTGAGTGCAACTTGTTTGCCCTTTTCCTTCTCCAAGGAGGCCTCGTTCACTGAGTGATACTTTGCTAGGCGACCTTTGAGCTCAAAAACTTCTTCCTCGAGCTCAGCTACTCGCCTCTCAGCAGCCCATCTCTGAAGCTCTTCCTGCTTCAACTGCTCCTTTAACAGTAGAGTTTTCTCAGACCTCTTTGTCTCCAATGCGCCTGACGCGCCCAGGGGATGGGGACGACTCGACGCCCGGGCCTTGTTGTTGCCTGTCCTCGGGGGATGTCGCAGTGGCCGGCTCCCGGGCCCGTACCCTGGGGTCACTCTTTAAAGAAGGGGAAAGTTAAATGGGATAGTGGAATGTTAGTGACGCCACCCGTGGTGTCTGGTGAGGATCACCAGCGCTGCAACAGTCCTCTGAGGCCGGTGTTCAAGCAGCTTAGTTGGTACGGCTCCCCACAGGTGGAGCGGGGCCTCAGGGCAGTGTAGAGAGAGTGTAGAGTAGAGCATTGGCGGGTGCAGAGACGCGGAGGAAAGAACAAACAGAGGCAGTAGTTGAAGTCATCCAAGTCTTTACTCTCTTTGGTGATTACTCAGCTCCGAGCTTCTCTCTGCTGTCACAGCGGACGCCAGGGTGGGGTTCAGCACTCTCCAGGTAGTTCCGGGGCACTTGACAGGACCCCCGCTCTAGTGTGTTTCTCTCTGGTTCAACTTCTCCCACCTTGTGTCCCCCACTGAGTCCCGTACAGGTACTGCGATGTCCCTTGTGGGTAACGTGTAGCTCCCGGACGGACTGGGTGCCCTTTTTGGTGACTTGTGGTGAGAACGTGGCGTAAGGCCGGGTGCCTCTGGATAAACTCAGATGAGGGCATACAGGTGGCGACTCCGCTCCGTCCGTATCCCCCTGGGATCCACATAAGCCTCCGGACTTTTTCGACAGAGACATAAAGTGCAAAGCCAGATAATCGGGGACCCGTACCCCCTCTTGCGGCAGGTTCTCTCTGGCTGGGCCAGAATAAGGTATGCAGGTGGCGATTCCCTCCCTCCGCACCCCCTTTCGCCTGTGGAGCCTATCTCCTCTGCTCACCACCTGGGCCGTCTTGCTTGGACCCTGACCGGGGACAGAGCCAGTTATAACTCTGCCTCGACCTCCCGTCTCGAGGCCTGAGACATTCCCCTTGTTGAGCTGGTTAGTATATATGTAGCTTACCACGGGCTTAGGTGGTCTGATATTGGGACCCAGTTCTATTTGTCTACCCTTTTATATGCATTACTTCAACTTTGATATACAGTAAGGTTTTTAATATAGACAATGTAGGACCGTCCCAATTTAGGGTCACCTTGTCGCTGGTCGGACGGCTTGTATACTTTTTTTGATCAAAAATAGTTCACTAAGTACCCTATATTTCATATGCAACTTTGCTTTACATTTATATATAATGATGGTAGGGTATGAGATATATTTTTTGTCTTTTGTAGGTTTTGCATCTTATTGCTAGTGTGAACATGCTCCTATTTCTTGCATGTGTACCATCTTAGACCTCAGTTCACAATGCTTGGTTTTTTGTCTTGTTTGCATTCTGTGCAAATTGGGGGTGTGGCATCCCCCTTGTTGAGCTGGTTAGTATATATGTAGCTTACCACGGGCTTAGGTGGTCTGATATTGGGACCCAGTTCTATTTGTCTACCCTTTTATATGCATTACTTCAACTTTGATATACAGTAAGATTTTTAATATAGACAGTGTAGGACCGTCCCAATTTAGGGTCACCTTGTCGCTGGTGGGACGGCTTATATACATTTTTTGATCAAAAATAGTTCACTAAGTACCCTATATTTCATATGCAACTTTGCTTTACATTTATATATAATGATGGTAGGGTATGAGATATATTTTTTGTCTTTTTTAGGTTTTGCATCTTTTTGCTAGTGTGAACATGCTCCTATTTCTTGCATGTGTACCATCTTAGACCTCAGTTCACATTGCTTGGTTTTTTGTCTTGTTTGCATTCCGTGCAAATTGGGGGTGTGGCATCCCCCTTGTTGAGCTGGTTAGTATATATGTAGCTTACCACAGGCTTAGGTGGTCTGATATTGGGACCCAGTTCTATTTGTCTACCCTTTTATATGCATTACTTCAACTTTGATATACAGTAAGGTTTTTAATATAGACAGTGTAGGACCGTCCCAATTTAGAGTCACCTTGTTGCTGGTGGGACGGCATGTATACTTTTTTTGATCAAAAATAGTTCACTAAGTACCCTATATTTCATATGCAACTTTGCTTTACATTTATATATAATGATGGTAGGGTATGAGATATATTTTTTGTCTTTTGTAGGTTTTGCATCTTTTTGCTAGTGTGAACATGCTCCTATTTCTTGCATGTGTACCATCTTAGACCTCAGTTCACATTGCTTGGTTTTTTGTCTTGTTTGCATTCTGTGCAAATTGGGGGTGTGGCATCCCCCTTGTTGAGCTGGTTAGTATATATGTAGCTTACCACGGGCTTAGGTGGTCTGATATTGGGACCCAGTTCTATTTGTCTACCCTTTTATATGCATTACTTCAACTTTGATTTACAGTAAGATTTTTAATATAGACAGTGTAGGACCGTCCCAATTTAGGGTCACCTTGTCGCTGGTGGGACGGCTTGTATACATTTTTTGATCAAAAATAGTTCACTAAGTACCCTATATTTCATATGCAACTTTGCTTTACATTTATATATAATGATGGTAGGGTATGAGATATATTTTTTGTCTTTTTTAGGTTTTGCATCTTTTTGCTAGTGTGAACATGCTCCTATTTCTTGCATGTGTACCATCTTAGACCTCAGTTCACATTGCTTGGTTTTTTGTCTTGTTTGCATTCCGTGCAAATTGGGGGTGTGGCATCCCCCTTGTTGAGCTGGTTAGTATATATGTAGCTTACCACAGGCTTAGGTGGTCTGATATTGGGACCCAGTTCTATTTGTCTACCCTTTTATATGCATTACTTCAACTTTGATATACAGTAAGGTTTGTAATATAGACAGTGCAGGACCGTCCCAATTTAGGGTCACCTATATTTCACATGCAACTTTGCTTTACATTTATATATAATGATGGTAGGGTATGAGATATATTTTTTGTCTTTTGTAGGTTTTGCAGTGTAGAGAGAGTGTAGAGTAGAGCATTGGCGGGTGCAGAGCCGCGGAGGAAAGAACAGACAGAGGCAGTAGTTGAAGTCATCCAAGTCTTTACTCTCTTTGGTGATTACTCAGCTCCGAGCTTCTCTCTGCTGTCACAGCGGCCGCCAGGGTGGGGTTCAGCACTCTCCAGGTAGTTCCGGGGCACTTGACAGGACCCCCGCTCTAGTGTGTTTCTCTCTGGTTCAACTTCTCCCACCTTGTGTCCCCCACTGAGTCCTGTACGGGTACTGCGATGTCTGTTGTGTTATGTTCTGCTACCAGAGCTAAGGAAAGAGAGGAGATCTGTCCCTACGATAGAACTCAGCTGAATCCCTACGATGTAACAGGGGACCTGATCCTGCGATCAGACCTGCTAAAGTCCTAAGCTAGTCTGTACGGAGACCTATAGATGTGGGGATGGAATCCCTACAAGTACTAAGGACTGGGAGGAAAATGAACACCTCCTAACAGAAATAGTAGCAGACAGACGAACAAACAAAATATATAGAACATAGAGGTCCGTAGACCAAGCAAACTAACAGAGTTGGATACAGAGCACAGGCTAGCTAGAAAGTAGTTATACAATGAAGTCCAGCAAAGCCAGAAGGGCGGAACAGGATTAAATAGGCCAACAAGGTCATGTGACCAGCAAAGGAAAAAACCTAAGAGCAAGGTTCTAACAGTACCCCCCCTTCTAAGAGGATCCTCCGGATCCCCTAGGACCAGGCTTATCAGGAAATCTCCTGTGAAACGCTCTGATAAGTCTGGACGCGGAAACATCATCTGACCTCACTCAAGAGTTATCCTCGGGTCCGAAACCTTTCCAGGCCACAAGATACTGCAAACTACCTCTATACCGTCTAGAGTTAAGGATGCGAGAAATTTCATATTCCCCGTCCTCCACCACCGGAGGAACAGAGGCAGAGGCGTCACCATCCGACACAACAGCTTTTTTTAACAGAGAGACATGAAATACCGGATTAATTCTCCAGGACGTAGGAACCTCCAACCTAACAGCAGATTGGTTGACAACCTGAAGCACCTTAAAGGGCCCTACAAACTTGGGACCCAATTTCTTAGAAGGAATCCTCAACCGCAGATTCCTAGAGGACAACCAAACCATGTCACCAACAGCGAACAAAACCTCCTGTCGTTTCCTATCAAAGTAGTCTTTAGATTTTCTGTTGGCCTCCTGAAGATTACCACGCACATCCGTCCAAACTCTCTCCAAATCACCGGAAAAATTCTCCTCCTCAGGCATGGCAGATCCCAACTTGGAGAACGACCCAAACGACGGATGTCTCCCAGAACAACAAAAAAAAGGCGAACAACCAGCAGAAGAAGATGTATGATTGTTCAGAGCAAATTCAGCAAGTGGCAGAAACTCAGACCACCCCTCTTGATTGTCTGCCACAAAACAACGCAAGAACTGCTCAACATCCTGGTTTTTCCTTTCTGTCTGGCCATTAGATTCAGGATGATATCCGGACGAGAATGATAAATGAACTCCCAACCTGTCACAAAAGGCACGCCAAAAACGAGCCATGAACTGAGGACCCCTATCAGAAACAATGTCAGTAGGAACGCCATGAAGTCTGACAATTTCCTTGACAAAGGCCTTAGCGAGAGTTTTAGCGCAGGGCAGTTTGACGAAGGGAACCAAGTGACACATCTTGTTAAAACGGTCCACGACCACCCAGATGACAGTAAAACCCTCAGAGGGGGGAAGGTCAGTTATAAAGTCCATAGCCAAATGTGTCCAAGGAGCACTGGGAACCTCCAAAGGACAAAGCAACCCCGCAGCAGGAGTATGTGAGGACTTAGATCTAGCACATATAGTACATTGACGCACCCACTTAATGACTTCCTTCTGCCATCCAGGCCACCAAAAACTGCGACCCACCAGTCTCTTGGTCTCAGAGATTCCGGGATGACCTGCCAACCGAGATTCGTGACACTCAACAAACAAATCTCTCCTAAAGGTCCCAGGCACAAACAACCTCCCATGAGGAGTGTTAGATGGGGCATTCTCCTGTGCTTTAAGAATCTCATCTTCCAAAACGGAGTCCAAAGCAGCTATCACAACACCTTCTTGTAAAATGTTCTCCTCTTTCTCAGCACCGACTATGGGAGAAAAACTGCGAGACAAGGCATCCGCCTTAACATTCTTAGTACCAGGGATGTAAGTAACGGAGAAATTAAACCGCGAGAAAAACAGTGCCCACCTAGCCTGACGGGCATTCAGGCGCTTGGCAGCATCAAGATATATCAGATTTTTATGATCCGTAAGAACCTGAACGGGAAATTCCGCACCTTCCAAGAAGTGGCGCCAGTGTTCAAATGCGAGTTTAATAGCCAATAATTCCCGATTACCAATATCGTAATTCAGTTCAGTCTCCGAAAAAATTTTTGAAAAAAAAGCACAGGGATGTAATCCATCCCCGTTATCCTGAGACAATACTGCGCCAACCCCCACAGAGGAAGCATCAACCTCAACCAAAAACGGCTTAGTCACATCAGGCTGCATAAGGATGGGAGCAGAGGTGAACCTCTCCTTGAGATACACAAAAGCTTCAATAGCCTCAGAAGACCACTGAACCGCATCAGCACCTTTCCTGGTGAGATTGGTCAGAGGTTTGACAATACTAGAAACATTTTTTATGAATTTTCTGTAATAATTGGCGAAACCTAAAAACCTCTGTATCGATTTCAAACCAATAGGCCTAGGCCATTCCTGTACAGCTTGAACTTTAACCGGGTCCATCTCAAAACCTTCGCTGGAGATAATGTAACCCAAAAAACTAATTCTCTGTACAGCGAACTCACATTTCTCCAGCTTAGCAAAAAGCGAATTGTCCATTAACAACTGTAATACCTCACGTACGCTCCGCCAATGAGACTCCAGATCCGGCGAATAAATCAAAATGTCATCCAAATACACAACCACATTTTTGCCGATCAAAGGTCTAAGGATGTCATTAATAAGATTCTGAAAAAATGCAGGAGCATTGGTAAGACCAAAAGGCATCACCAGATTCTCAAAATGACCCACAGGAGTGTTAAAAGCAGTCTTCCATTCGTCACCCTCCTTCATGCGCAACAGATTGTATGCCCCCTTAAGGTCAATTTTAGAGAACCACTTGGCCCCCATTAACTGGTTAAATAAATCAGGAATCAATGGCAGTGGGTAAGGATTGCGTACAGTAATTTTGTTAATCTCACGAAAATCCAGACAAGGACGTAAACCGCCGTCCTTTTTTTTTACAAAAAAAAATCCAACCGCCACAGGAGACTTAGAAGGCCTAATGTGACCGGCGGCCAAACTTGTCTGTATGTATTCCTCCAAAGCCTTCCTCTCAGGAATAGTAAGGTTAAATAAATGACTTTTAGGAAGAGTCGCTCCAGGGACAAATTCAATAGAACAATCATAGTCTCTATGGGGAGGCAAAACCTGCGATTCCTTCTCAGAAAAAACTCTCCAAAAATCCTGAATAGGAACAGGCAATTCTCCCCTATCCAAAGCTGCAATACGCCCGTTACAACACTTGTCATAACATTTATGGCTCCAGGATTTAATTTCACTGGTAGACCAATCCAGTACAGGATTGTGAAATTTTAACCAGGGCAATCCCAATATTACTGGAGAAGGCAAGTTATTCAACACTACCAAATCCAATTTCTCATGGTGAACACCATTAATAGTGAGAGGAAATTCACAGACCTTGAGAGTAATATTCTTCAAAGGGGAACCATCCACAGAAACCACAGCAATGGGGGATGATAAAGGTTCGGGTTTTAAATTGAGTCTTTCCAAGAATCCCCCATCAATTACATTCAGAGTAGACCCACAATCGACAAACACCCGAAATTCCATTAATTTTTCCTGAGCAATCGTGAAAGCAGCTAAAAATACACCCTTGGAATTTAAACAGGCAATACGGGCATGACTGACCATTTTTTTTTCTTTCTTCATACGAAGCTCACAGCCTTTAATCAAATGACCAGATTTTCCGCAATAGAAACACAAGCCTTCAAAAAAGTCTACGGTCTTTTTCTTGAGAGCGAGGTGCCACCGATCCAATCTCCATCGGTTCATCACTGTTAGTACACACATTCTCATAACCAAAAACTGACATAGCAGAGGATTTGCTCTCATTAACCCTTGCACGCAGTCTTCTATCCACCCGTATAGCTAATTGCATAGCCTGTTGCAAATCTTCAGGTGTAGGATAAGCAATTAGCAGGTCTTTAACCCTTTCATTGAGCCCAGCAAGAAATAGACTTTTCAGAGCAGAATCGTTCCACCCTGTTTGAGTAGACCATCGACGGAAATGAGTACAATATTTTTTTCCACATTACCTGATCCCTGTCTCAAACGTCTTAACTCAGTCTCAGCTGATGCGACACGGTCAGGATCATCATATAATAGCCCCAAAGCAGAAAAAAAACTATCCACTGATCTGAAGCATGTATCACTAGTTTGCAAAGAAAAGGCCCACTCCTGAGGCTCTTTGCGCAAAAGTGACATTATGAACCCTATGCGCTGGGATTCATCCCCAGAGGACTTGGGTCTCAAACGAAAATATAATAAGCAAGCATTTTTAAATGAAAAAAATTCTCGGTGTTCACCAAAAAATAAATCCGGCAAACATACCTTAGGCTCCAAGAAATGTGCTCCAGGACAGTTACTCACGTGCTGACGGAGCTCGGCCACCTCCAGAGAGAGTCCCTGCAGGCGATGAGCCAAATCCTGAACCGACACCATGATGGAACAGAAAAATCTTTCCTTAGAGAATTTGCAGGCTGGACTTACTGTTATGTTCTGCTACCAGAGCTAAGGAAAGAGAGGAGATCTGTCCCTACGATAGAACTCAGCTGAATCCCTACGATGTAACAGGGGACCTGATCCTGCGATCAGACCTGCTAAAGTCCTAAGCTAGTCTGTACGGAGACCTATAGATGTGGGGATGGAATCCCTACAAGTACTAAGGACTGGGAGGAAAATGGACACCTCCTAACAGAAATAGTAGCAGACAGACGAACAAACAAAATATATAGAACATAGAGGTCCGTAGACCAAGCAAACTAACAGAGTTGGATACAGAGCACAGGCTAGCTAGAAAGTAGTTATACAATGAAGTCCAGCAAAGCCAGAAGGGCGGAGCAGAATTAAATAGGCCAACAAGGTCATGTGACCAGCAAAGGAAAAAACCTAAGAGCAAGGTTCTAACATGTTGTGGGTAACGTGTAGCTCCCGGACCGACTGGGTGCCCTTTGTGGTGACTTGTGGTGAGAACGTGGCGTAAGGTCGGGTGCCTCTGGATAAACTCAGATGAGGGCATACAGATGGCAACTCCACTCCGTCCGTATCCCCCTGGGATCCACATAAGCCTCTGGACTTTTCCGACAGAGACATAAAGTGCAAAGCCAGATAATCGGGGACCCGTACCCCCTCTTGCGGCAGATTCTCTCTGGCTGGGCCAGAATAAGGTATGCAGGTGGCGACACCACTCCCTCCGCACCCCCTTTTGCCTGTGGAGCCTATCTCCTCTGCTCCCCTCCAGGGCCTTCTTGCTTGGACCCTGACCGGGGACAGAGCCAGTTATAACTCAGCCTCGACCTCCCGTCTCGAGGCCTGAGACCGGGAACCATGGACCCTCAGCCGGCTGCAGCCTTGTGCCGACTTGCCGTCCCAAGGACCCACGACCAAAGACCTTGTTATAAAGATGGCCTCCAATTATATAAAATTCTAATAAAGTGCTTAGGTAAATGCTTCCTCACCCACCCTCACTCACTACGTGGTTCCCCCTAACTTTGGTTCCCCCCAACTCCTGCATTCAGGCCCGGGGCAGCACTATGGTGCATTAGGCCCCCTACAGAACTGGAGTGGTGTAGTGTTGAGTGTGTGGTTGGGATCCTGTGTAGTACTCCATCCTTACCTGGGAGAGGAGATACCACACCTCGTTCTGAGGTGAAGTACCCCTGTGGTGACTGAACCCTCAGGGGCCCCACATGCCCACTTGGCTCTCAACAGCCAGTCTCTCAAGCTTCTCTTGCTTCAAATGGGCTTGTAGCGACTCCTTGAGCTCCTTGATCTTGGCTCCTACATCCATCGAATCATCCGAGCTTGCATTATTCGAGTAGGTATTTGTTTCATACCTCCCATCTCCAGTGTCCAACTCCTTGCCCTGGTCTGTGGCTTCTCCGATAGACTCCTCCATCTGTTTCCGCCCAGCTTCCATCTTTCTGATTCTTTCCTTAAGGCACGTCTCTTCCCTCTGGAGATTATCACAGAACGTCTGCAGCTCCTTCACCTGAGCTTCCAGACCTAGGGTCTTTCTGCGGAGATCACCATTTTCATCACGGGTGTCCGGCAGAGTGGTCTCAACCACTTGGCGCATGTGCTCTGCATCCGCCTTATCATCCTCTAGTTTTTCTTTAACCCTGAGGAGATCCTCATAGTCTCTCTTAATTTGTTGCAGTTCCCCACTGCTTTCACCATATTCCTTCTTGGATTCACACAGCTCCCAGTTGAACTGTTCGCGCAGTCGTTCTAGGTTTTGTTCCCACCCAGAAACTTCATCCTACAGCGCCTCCTTCTCAAGCTTCAACTGCAAAACTGTGGCACCCCAAGGGTCTGGTTGCCACAGTGGCATTGCTTCCCTCAAAAGAGGTAATGTCATACCTGGAAGCAAGCATGAGTTCTTTTAGCCAGGTACACAATACATGCAACACTTCCTGGCTCTAGACCAGCAAGGGGAGGACCCTCCCATTGGCAACTGGATCTGGAAGCGGGGTTAGTTTAGCTTAGTGCAGGGAGTTGAGTTTAGGACATCGAAGAGAGAGGAGCTAGGGACTGGAGCTGGAGATAGCTCGTCCTAGCTGGACTACACAAAAAACCGGACACCGGAGTCCAAGGCTGTGGGACCCTTCAGGCCCAGCAGCAGATACCGCAGGGCAGGAGATTGCAGGTCTCCCTGCCCCCATCAGATGCCCGGAGGCTCAGTAGCACAGAGGGACCAGTACCGCCAGGGAGGAGCGTAGCATCCACAAGGCCCGCCCTACCAGCCATACAGGTGAGCACCGCACGTTACACTCAGGGACGTAGGCTACAACCCAGCTACAAGCAGGGAAGCCAAAGAGTATAGTAAAAACGGCAGGTCTACAACTCCACCTGGCAAGGAGGACTCTATGCTTGCTTCCAGGCTGACCGGACTCTTATCATTAGCCAGTACTCCAGTCCAGGCCTCTCTAAAGTGTCATCAGTAAAGACCCTGGGACTGCATCACACTGACTCCGTGTTTATTATTGACTTCCCGCACAATAACCACCATCATACACTCTTCCTGTGGGGAGTTATACCACCCTTGCTGCCAAACCATCAGCTTCAGAGGACTGTTCCGCAGTGGCGGCCTCATTAGCCTCACTCCACAGGTGGCATAGTCGGACTCTTTAATAAAACCCCTACAAATTCCCCTTGGATTGACCACCCTGGGTCATGGACCGGCCACTGCCACCGTGACTACAACCCCCAGCATCTACCGGCCCGGCACCAGGTACCCCATGGCCCAGGGGGCGCGTCAAAACCTCCTTCTTGATTTTGCGGCGGTCCTCCTTAATTTCCTGCAACATTTCCTTCCATTGGTTAATTTCCTCGTTGCTTCCCTCCTGGTCTCGCTGTAAGTTCCTCACAATCTGGTATATTTTCTGCCGTTCAGACTCCAGGCTCCGCTGGTCTGAGGACACATTCTCCAGGTTTTCCCATAGTTGCTGCACGTCACTCTGACACTGCTACCTGATAGGCTCCAGCTCTTGGTCAAGACTGGCCGCCTCCTCTTTCAGGGCTGTCAGATCCTGATCCTTCTGTCTCAGTACTGTACCGGAGGTTGCTACTGGCAACGTCACCTCCTCTTCTGCCTCTAAAGGAGGATCCACACTTGAAACAAAGGCACACAGTACTACATTTTCTTTATTTTCATTTTCAGCAATTACTACAGGAGCAACCTTTTTGTGGCCCTTGCGCCGTCGACGACGAGTGGGGGACTCTCTCCCCTCGTCTAGCCCCTCCTGACTGAACTCTCTTTCTACTTTCATAGTGTCACCGTTAGCTACCGGGTCTGTGTCACTCCCCATGGTTTTGTGAACTAACAGGTCACCTCCCACTTTGACGTCAACCCCTTCTACTGGAGCTACCCCGTTATGAATGGTCAAATCGTCATTATTAGGCGGTACCAACCCACAACCAGTAACAAATTTTGGTTTTCTATACTCCACGCTCTTGTGAAAATCCGCCCCTTTTGAGACTCTGCCCCTTTTGGACACCCACATCTGTAGGGTGATTTTTACAAAAAAAATCAGAAATAGTCTTAGGAATCAGTTCACAACATCTCTTACCACCTCCCCGGGCACTCTGGGACAATACTGGCGCCCCCGGAGAGTTCACAGAATGGTTCACTGCTGCCATTCTATACAGTGCCCACAGCTCCTGCCGTTCCTGCACCATGTCCTGTAAAAGTTTCTCAAATACCTGCTGCGGTTTTAACCAGCACTTTAATCGCTCAATGGCTTCATTTTCTTTTGCTGCTCCGTTCACAGCCATCGCGGTACACTATTCACACTAGACACTTCACCTCTTTCCCCGTAAAAATTTTCGCGACCCCGCCGAGCCACAGCAAACCAGGTTTGAGTGCGAGGACAATTTTCGTAACACCGCCGAGTTACAGCAAACCAGGTTTGAGTGCGAGGACAATTTTCGTAACCCCGCCGAGTTACAGCCAGATGCTTTAAATTTCGTGACCCCGCCGAGCCGCAGCAAACCAGGTTTGAGTGCGAAGACAATTTTCGTAACCCCGCCGAGCCACAGCAAGATGCTTGTATCCACACTCGTCGTCCTGTGCCGTTGCCCCTAGCAACCGGGCTGCAGTTGCCCCTAGCAACTGGGCTGCTGTTGCCCGCATTCTCCAACCACATGTAAGGCAGCGCTAGTCATCATGCTGGGGGACCCCCGCTGCACCAGGTCAATTAAAACACACCAGCCACGTTTTCCAGTATTTCACAATCGAGCAGTTTATTACACTTCACTACTGCTTATCACCGAGTCCAACTCAGTGGCTCCCCGACATACACATATAATGTCCAGGAGCCTTTCAAGTGGCAGACAGGCCCACTTGGCTCCAGTTACAGCCTACAGCAAAGTCACCTATATCAACGTAGATATAATGCAGTGTTTTACCTTTGCCGAGTTTTAGCTGCTTCAGTCAGTTTTGTTCTGCCACCACTGTGGCTTTACGGCTTCCCAGATGAGGGTCTCCAGCCCTCGTTCCTTCAAAGGCTACTGGTATGTTGTCTCACCTAACATCCAGCCTTTGAATTCCAGGACTCTTGCCTTCTAAGCCTCTGGCCCTCTAAGGCTACTGGTATCGCCTTCACATAAGGATCCAGCCTCTGCCTTTCAGGCTTCACCAGGCTTCACTAGGCCTCACTAGGCTTCACTAAGCCTCTCCAGGCTAACGGTGTCCCACACGGGAACAGGCCTCACGCCTTACACATCCTGTCTCAAAACTACCAGGGTTTATATATCTTCCAGTGCACACACAGGACCTGTGCTGATGTCAGAGTCATGTGATCAGACCTTCTGTGTGCACAGGACCTGTGCGATGTCACAGTCATGTGACCAGTCACCTGGGGGGAGGTACATGGTCGGCCAAAACACACCCTGGGCCATTACAGTAATGCCGCAAGCCGCTGCATTACACTGGCCATCCCAGAAGGTGGGAGTAGATACAAGGTAGCTAAGGGTAGTATATTCCTGTTATAGTCAGTTGAGAATTGAATGTTGAAAAGGGGGGAGCGTGTTTATGTGTGTGTGTGCGTGCGTAGACTTGAAATGCAGGTAGCAAGCCAGCAATGGATTTGATAAGTGTCAATAAGACCTACAACAGGGAAGTTGGGGTGCCTATAAAGAAAGAGGAATACTAACTGGAAAGTAGGTGTTGGCCAGACCTGGGAGCCTTAGTGAAAGAAGATTAGATTTGCCAGGAAGAGGCACTTTTATAAGAAGTTGGAGCAACACACTTTGACGCATGTCACCTTATAAAGGAAGATGGAAGCCTTCAGCAAAGATTGTTGTGTTCATGTAATGTTACTCACAAGATATGTGCCTTCACATGGAACCACTAAGAATGTGCCTCTGTATTGTGTAGAAGATATGTTCCATTAGTTTCATTCCTGCTGCCAAATGAATGTAATGCAGGTGCCGGAATGCAACGCACAGAGACACAAGGCGAGAACAGTCAGAGATGAATATAAACAGTTTATATATATATAACAGGTATTCTGAACAAGGGATTGGCAACAAGGGTAATGAACAGTAATTTGAAATATTAGCAAGATACGAAGTCTCTCAAAGTAATGTGGTGCCCTCAGTCATGGGAGACACCACGTGAGTTCTTTAACTCTGCATATGGCCCTAGCGGGGGTCACCGGTTATTACCGTTAGGCCAAAAGTCTTTTCCGGACAAATTCAATTAGATCACGTTGAGCTCCTTTAACCCCAACCGTTCCCCTCCCAACCTGAGTACCTAAAGCCAATTGGCCCCGGTACCGTGAGAGAACAGTAGAAGTGACGGCCCTGTTCACGTATGCAGCTCCTCTGCTTTCACTGGCGTGACTTTCCTGGCTCAGCAGTCTCCTAACTCCTCTCTTCTTTGCTGTTGGAGGCAATCTCTCAAGCCTTGGGTAGGGGGGGTCTAGACCTCGTCGGGTTCCGCGAACTCACTCAGCACCGCAAGCAGGCTCCGAGTCTCCTCAGCAGTCACAGCACTCGGGTCACATCTGTGAGGGATCTGGAGCTCTTCCTCCGGCGCCCGGCTGTGGCACCTCACAGACCTCTGGATAAGGCCTGCCACACGGGGCTTCTCAGCACGCAGAGAATGCGTCTCCTCCTTTCTGCTGCTTGGCGCCAAAAACTGCTCAGGCTTGGCGCGCTGGCCTCTTATCTCCAGGAACTCCTTCCTGGAAGTCACTTGATCGGGTCCAGCATCTAAATCTGCTCTCTCTTCAACGTCTCTTGTGTTTCTTGGTTCCGCTTGACTGTGTCTGGCCAGCAGATGGCAGTCTCTCTCCATCTTTGAAGCATCATATAAGAGTTCTCTTAAAGGCTCTCTCGCCTCTGCTACATGTATATAAATTCTATTTATACATTCAGTAAACAGTTTATTTTCGTATCCCTGTCTGTCTCTTTCATCGTGAAGTCATTGGGTCCTGGTGTTCCAAACCATTCGTCAGAATGCCGTCTGCAAATGAATCCAACTAGAATTACTACACACAAGGACCCATGTATTTGGCGCTTAGGGCTTCTGAATCACACCTAGGGCTTTACTGCACCTTGAGACAGATGATTTTTCAGACTATATTGAGGGTAGCCCCGTACCTCGCTTGATTAGTAAAACCTCTTTTCCCCCTGGGACTGCATTTTTCTTTGTAAAATAAAAAGTCAGCTGGTTACCTTAGTTGCTATATAGACTATATATGTCTGAATAACTAAACAAAAACTCAAAACAGGTTTTTGATGCCCCATCTAAGAGCAGCATGATGTGAAGACAGAGACCCTGATTCCAGCAATCTGTCACTTACTTGGCTGTTTGCTGCAGTTTGATAAAATCACTGTTGTATCTGCTGCAGATCTACCAGTTCTCTGCATGGTGAGTTCTGTATAACCCCGCTTCCACTACTGTTTGGAAGCCTTTTGTGCCACTGTGCATAGGCAGAAAGATGCAAATTAGTGATGAGCGAACGTGCTCTCCACTGCTTGGTGCTCGCCCGAGCATCACGGTGCTCGACAATCTCAGCGAGTATTTCCGGGTTGCTCGGGTGGGAACTCGGGTCTCCTCCCTGCATGTTTGTGGCTCTTTAGAGAGCCAATGAACATGCAGGGATTGCCTGCCACGCACTGTAATGCCGTAGCCATGCTGTTTCTGGCCTTACAGTGATTGGCTGGCACTTACAGCGTCATCAGGTCTACATAAGACCTGGCGCCGCTATGCTTGTCACAATCTACCCCGGAATCAGGCAAAGTAGGGAGAGGTGCTGCTGAGTCAGGGAGAGATTTGCTTGCTTATAATTAGTATAGGTATTCCACAACATACAGTTCGGTCCATATACTGTATATTTGGACAGAGACAACATTTTTCTAATTTTGGCTCTAGACATTACCACAATGAATTTTAAACAAAACAATTCAGATGCAGTTAAGTTCAGACTTTCAGCTTTCATTTGAGGGTATCCACATTAAAATTGGATGAAGGGTTTAGGAGTTTCAGCTCCTTAACATGTGCCACCCTGTTTTTAAAGGGACCAATAGTAATTGGACAATTGACTCCAAGGCTATTTCATGGACAGGTGTGGGCAATCCCTTCGTTATGTCATTCTCAATTAAGCAGATAAAAGGCCTGGAGTTGATTTGAGGTGTGGTGCTTGCATTTGGAAGATTTTGCTGTGAAGTAAACATGCGGTCAAAGGAGCTCTCCATGCAGGTGAAACAAGCCATCCTTAAGCTGTAAAAACAGAAAAAACCCATCCGAGAAATTGCTACTGACGCGCCCCCTGGGCCATATTCTTTAGGGGGAATATCCGGAGCCGGATCAGGTGGGAGTTGTAGTCTTCCGAGTGGCTGTGACCCGGTCCGTGCCCAGGGTGTCAAACTCAGTTGTATGTGGCAGTCCTACAGATGTTATAAAGTTCTTTATTGTCGACTACGCCACCCGTTGTATTGCGGTCACTATGGCCGCCGCTGCAGCAGGGTCCGCTGAGGCTGATGGTGTAGGTGCAGCTTTTGGTGGTATAACCCCCAACGGGTGGGGTATAGCCTCAGGGGGTCAGGTGCAGAGGATGGGGGTTGTGGTGGTGCAGCATAGATGTTAAAGGAAGACAGAGTCGGGTTGTGCAGTTTAGGGTATTTACTCACTGCTGATGTTCCGGTCACTCCAGCTTCAAGTGACCTCCCGAGCCGTGCTGCGTCCACCAGGTCCTGGATCCAGCCAACCCCCAAGCGAGTCCGGAGCGTGACCCTGAGCTCTCCTTCTGTCGTTTCTCTGGCCGTCCCCACTATTGATCCACCCAGGTCCAGCTCCCTCGGGCCTTCTGTTGGGTGACCCTTGGCCTTGGGTTCCCTGACCCTCCACGTGGTATGCCTTCGTGGTGGATGTGGTGGGTGGCCGTGGCAGACGCTGCCCACGGCCTCCGGTCTCTGGCTGGGGTGTGTTTTTGCCCCCACCAGCTTGGGTTCCGGTACCCTAATGCCGACTCTTCACCCGTAGCTTGAATTTGGGTTCTCAGAGTCCTCTCTTTGTCCCCTCTCTGGGTCTTTCCTTCTTTCTCCTCTCTCTCTCTCTCTAGGGCTGCTCTGCTCCTCTTCCTCTGGCTCCTCACAGACTGACTGACTGTGGCTGACTGACCCTGATCTAAGATGGTGCCCACCTTATATACACCCTCTATGTGTGAGCTCAGGTGACCAGCACCCAATGAGCTCCTATCTTTACCCAGGCTGCTCCCCCTATCTGCCCCTACACTACTTGGGATGTACCACCCCCCTCCCACTCCAGCCAGGAACAGACTCGGTCGTACCTGCACATTTCTAAGTGGGAGTACCGTCGGTCTGCTCCTCGGAAATGGGATGTGTGTAGTGCATGCAGCCTACCGAGCTCAGTTCCACACTCCATCCTTACCCGGGAGTGGAATATCACACCTCTGGATTGAGGTGCAATACCCCTGTAGCAGCCGAATCCTCAGGGTGCTACACTACAATATTAGGAGTGGCAAAATCTACAGTTTGGTACACCCTGAGAAAGAAAGAAAGCACTGGTGAACTCATCAATGCAAAAAGACCTG
This sequence comes from Phyllobates terribilis, assembly GCF_046119375.1. NCBI lineage: Eukaryota > Metazoa > Chordata > Amphibia > Anura > Dendrobatidae > Phyllobates > Phyllobates terribilis. The sequence continues at coordinate 909,830,468 of NW_027362763.1, read as the reverse complement.
GGCGCTCACGGAAGACAACAGTGGTGGATGATCGCAGAATAATCTCCATGGTGAAGAGAAACCCCTTCACAACAGCCAACCAAGTGAACAACACTCTCCAGGAGGTAGGCGTATCAATATCCAAATCTACCATAAAGAGAAGACTGCATGAAAGTAAATACAGAGGATTCACTGCACAGTGCAAGCCACTCATAAGCATCAAGAAAAAAAGGCTAGACTGGACTTTGCTAAACATCATCTAAAAAAGCCAGCACAGTTCTGGAAGAACATACTTTGGACAGATGAAACCAAGATCAACCTATACCAGAATGATGGAAAGAGAAAAGTATGGTGAAGGCGTGGTACAGCTTAGGATCCAAAGCATACCACTTCATCTGTAAAACACGGCGGAGGCAGTGTGATGGCATGGGCATGCATGGCTGCCAGTGGCACTGGGTCACTAGTGTTTATTGATGATGTGACACAGGACAGAAGCAGTCGAATGAATTCTGATGTATTCAGAGCCATACTGTGTGCTCAGATCCAGCCAAATGAAGCCAAACTGATTGGTTGTCGTTTCATACTACAGATGGACAATGACCCAAAACATAAAGCCAAAGCAACCCAGGAGTTTATTAAAGCAAAGAAGTGGAATATTCTTGAATGGCCAAGTTAGTCACCTGATCTCAACCCAATTGAGCAGGCATTTCACTTGTTAAAGACTAAACTTCAGACAGAAAGGCCCACAAACAAACAGCAACTGAAAACCACCACAGTGAAGGCCTGGCAGAGCATCATAAAGGTGGAAACACAGCATCTGATGATGTCCATGAGTTCAAGACTTCAGGCAGTCATTGCCAACAAAGGGTTTTCAACCAAGTACTAGAAATTAACATTTTATTTACAATAATTTAATCTGTCCAATTACTTTTGGTCCCTTTAAAAACAGGGTGGCACATGCTAAGGAGCTGAAACTCCTAAACCCTTCATCCAATTTTAATGTGGATACCCTCAAATGAAAGCTGAAAGTCTGAACTTCAACTGCATCTGAATTGTTTTGCTTAAAATTAATTGTGGTAATGTCTAGAACCAAAATTAGAAAAATGTTGTCTCTGTCCAAATATATATGGACATAACTGTATATATATATATATATATATCCATCTGAACTAACAGTCCTTCTGAGGACTGATCCAGCTGCATATATTCAGTGGTGATCGCAGGAGATAGGCAAGGAGGCAGGGAGGCAGGGTATGTGGCAGACTGCAGTGCATATAGCGCAAGAGGGTCCATTGAATGTCCTGTCTGCTGCTGCTGTAATAATTGCAGATATTTGTAGACATAGCCCCAGATATCAGGAGCCAGGGCAATTTTTTTTTTATCTTAATTCTCATTATTTGCTTAAAAAGCAATCCAGAGTACACCATTATTCTGCTCCATTTGCTTGTTAGCACTGCAGAATACAGCCACATCTGTTCCATATTTCAGCGATAAAAATCCAGAAATTTGAACTGAATGTGGAAAATATTGGCCTCCTTTTCTATTCTGTTGCAGTGTGTCGGACAAGCTATTCACACTAGGTGTCTGTGAAGAATAGTGTAAGTAAATTACAGGCCTGCTATTTAAAACCGTGGTTCTCTGTCAGACATACCACCTATAACAGTGTTCCAAAATCAGCCATTTCTTCCATTTTCAATTTGTTGGAGTGTGTCGGTCAAGCTATTCACACTAAGTGTCTGTGAAGGGTAGTATTAGTAAATTACAGGCCTGCTATTTAAAACTGTGGTTCTCTGTCAAACATATCACCTATAACAGTGTTCGAAAATCAGTAATTTCTTCCATTTTCATTTCGTTGCAGTGTGTCGGTCAAGCTATTCACACTTGGTCTAAATAGAGAATAATATTAGTAAATATAAGCCTGCTATTTAAAACCGTGGTTCTCTGTCAGACGTATCACACATAACTGTGTTCCAAAATCAGCCATTTCTCGTGAATGTGGAAAATATTGTCCTCCATTTAAGAATGGGCAAGGTGCGTGGTAATGGATGGGAAAGTGGACGTGTGTCACGTCAGGGGTGGGAAAGACTTAGTGCAACACAGAGGGAAGAGGGAAAGGGAGCCCATACACTAGGAAAAAGGGGAAGTGTAGACCTCCTAGTCTGGTCTAGTGCCACCCTGTCTCAACTACCATCCCTATATTGCCTCCTCAGCAATCGCCGCAAGCGTGCCTCACCCTGTCTTTCCCTGGCATATGGATAAGGCTAGGGATGGGAGGAGATGAGCACTATTCGATCTCCACTAAACTCTATAGACAACAAGGGTAGACAAACAGAGGGAGGATGCTTAGCTTTAGATAACTCCAGACAAATGCGAACTCGGCCTCAAGCTCCAGAGACGATGAAGTACTGCTATTGATAAGCCTTCACAAGTAGAAATGAATATAGCCGGCTCCTCCCTCTCAGACACACCAGGTCACACCCAGGCCAGGGAGCTAATTACCAGAGGGAGGTAGCTGCTAGGTCCTAGAGACAGCCTCTCATCTAAGAAGATGTCTGTAATGCCAAACGTAGAGATCTCCTGCAATCAACTGCAGGGCAACTGTCTGTCACCTCTGATACACCCGTGACAACGTGATGGTGATGGTGCATGCAGAGACCTTTCTGTCCCAATTACTATGGGACCGCAGTACACCACTATTTAACCCAGAGCAGTGTCAAAAGGTTGTTGGCTGGATAGCAGATAATGCTTCCAGTCCCTTTGCCACCACCACAACCCTGTCTTCCACACGGTCAAGTGTCAGTAGCCGTGAGTCTGGACCGCATATTCCTCACCCTGATTCTCCTTCCTCCCACCATGACGAGTGCCCGTAGACAACTTATCCCACTCTTGGACACTCAGAAGAGCTGTTCACTTTTTCATTTGTAGATTCGGGCCTCTAGCTCGGCCAGCTTCAAACGAGTCAAGAGGAGAATGCTTGTAGCGATGCCCAAATATTGGAGCAGCCACAGTCACACGAAGGCGACGGTGGGAAAGTGCAATTACTATCACAAGAGGTGGATAATGATGAGACACAATAGCAAGAAAGTCAGGAGAAGGAACAGGATGCGGAAGTGAAAGATGAGGTGGTGGATGATATAGTAACTGACCCAACCTGGCAGGGGGATATACAGAGCGAGGACAGCAGCACACAGGGGGAGGGAGGTGTAGCACCACAACAGGCAGGAAGAAACAGTGTGATGGCTGCAGACACAAGGCGGGAAAGTGTTCCTCGTAATGCCAACATGACGGAAGTTGCCAGTACAACTGTTAGGTCTTCCCAAGTCTGGTTGTTTTTTTAAAGATTCTGCAGATAGCCACAAAAAGGCCATTTGCACCACCTGCCAGGCTAGCATCAGTAGGGTAGCAAAACTAGCAGCCGGACCACCACCTCCATGATCAGGTAGATGGCAGCAAAGCACCCAACTAAGTGGGTCGAACCCCAGGGTCCAGAAACAGTGTCTGCGGGTGACACCACTGGTTCTTCCACTGTTGTGCGTGCACACCAATTCCCTGTCCTTGGTGCATGCCAAGATGCCTCCCGCCCTGCACGTGTTGTTGCACACTCTCAATTAGCACCATCAGCAAGCACGTCCTTTGGAAGTGCATTGAGGTGAAGGTGAAGAGGTATTGGGAATCCTGCAGAAAATACCTGTGTGAATTGCGGTGAGTGCTGCATTGTGACCTGCTGAGTGCTTTTCTACCTTTTTAGATTTATTGAGCTTTTTAAAACCTATTTTCTCACTACAGTTTTAGTTTCTTAGTTTACTACCTGTGTATTTAAGGGTTAACTACATTGCACTAAAATCCTGAGGTGTAGATTTACTCACAAGGGGTTAATTAAGGGGAAGGGGTCATAATTATGGGTTTATAAGGGGCAGCTGGTTGGGCATCAAGTCCTTTGGAAGTGCATTGAGGTGAAGGGTACATTGCTGGAAAAGGAAAAAAAAAAAAAAAAAAACACTTTAAATCTCTTAGTTTGCGAGTGTGAACGAGCTGCGTGTGTCCGGAGCGTAAGTGCGAACGAAAGTAAGTGTGTGACTTGTTTTTCAGTGACTTTGGATTCAGGGAGTTTGGAAGGGAGGACTTAGGACTGAATTGCTGACTGTATTTCATTCTTTCTTTACTTTACTTTTTACTTAATTAATCCACCTGACCTACTTATCTGATTCCCCCGTCCATACTTGATACTTAATTGATCCCCCGTCCATACTTAACTGATCCCCCGCCGATATCTAATTGATACACTTGCACATCCCTAATTGATCCCCGTCCATACACCTATATATAAATAATTGTGTTTTGTACTTGTATATATATAGTGACTGTATCCCCATATTTAGAATGACGTCCATGTTGGCCGGAGCCGTGCAGTGTACATCTTGCGCAATGTATGCATTCCGTGAGCTACCGCTCGAGGATCCATACTGCTGCGAGAGATGTGAGCATATCGTGCACTTGGAAGCCCAAATTCTGGATCTAAGTGCTCAGATAGCGATACTGAGGAGCATCGACAACATGGAACGGAGTTTGCTGCTCACCGAGCAGACACTCAATGGGTCAATACTGGGGGTGGAGCATAGAGGGGAAGTGCAGGCTGAACAGGCAGGGAGCTGGATAACAGTTAGGAGGGATAGAGGGAAGAAGTATAGGAAGGCTGGTTCAGAACCGGTATTATTGGAGCACGACAGATCCTCTGACCGCCGGGGGAGTGTATGCTCCAGTAATGAGGGGGAGGGGGGAAGTGTAGGGTAGGCAAGACAGGTTCTGGTAGTGGGTGACTCTATTATTAGGGGGACAGACAGGGCAATCTGTCACAAAGACCGGGATCGCCGAACGGTGTGCGGCCTCCCTGGCGCTCGAGTCCGGCACATCGCGGATCGGGTTGACAGGTTACTGGGTGGGGCTGGCGAAGACCCAGCGGTCATGGTCCACATCTGCACCAATGACAAAGTGAGTGGTAGATGGAGGGTCCTTAAAAATGATTTCAGGGACCTAGGTAGGAAGCTTAGGGCAAGGACATCCAAGGTAGTTTTCTCAGAAATACTACCAATCCCGCGAGCCACACAGGAGCGCCAATGGGAAGTTAGGGAGGTGAATAAGTGGCTAAAGAGTTGGTGCAAGGCAGAAGGGTTTGGGTTCATGGAGAACTGGGCCGACTTCGCGGTCGGCTACAGGCTCTACCGTAGGGACGGGCTGCACTTCAATGGGGAGGGTGCAGCGGTGCTGGGGAAGAAGATGGCTAATAGGTTGGAGGAGTTTTTAAACTAGAGACGGGGGGGGGGGAAACCAAGGAAATAGGTGGGATGTGAGGCAAGCAAGGGGGAAGGGGAGAAGTGAATATAATGAGGGTGGAGAGGGGGGTGGGGTTAGTACAGTTAGATCGTTAGAGAAGAATAGGATGCTAAATAACCCCAAAGTTTTATCTTGCATGCTGACCAACGCAAGAAGCCTGACCAATAAGGCTAATGAGCTGCGGGCGCTTATATCGGAGGAGAGGTATGACATCGTAGGTATAACAGAGATTTGGCTAGACGATATCTACGACTGGGCGGTAAATTTATTAGATTATAGTTTATTTAGAAGGGACCGGAAACAGGGGAAAGGCGGAGGAGTCTGCTTATATGTAAAGTCATGTCTAAAACCCAGACTAAGGGAAGATATAGGAGAGGGAGAAGAGGGGGTCGAGTCCATGTGGTTAGAGATAGAGGGGGCAAAATATAATAATAAAATATTACTGTGGGTCTGCTATAAGCCACCAAATATAACAGAGGAGAATGAGAATCTGCTATTAGGACAAATAGACAAAGTAGCAAAACATAATGAAGTGATTGTAATGGGGGATTTCAACTACCCGGATATTGACTGGGAAACAGAAACCTGTAGATCTCAGAAAGGAAAAAGGTTCTTGACAAATATTAAGGATAATTATCTCTCCCAACTAGTGCAGGAACCAATGAGAGGGAAGGCCGTGTTGGACTTAATATTGACTAATAGGCCTGATAGAATAACTGAGGTACAGATAGGGGGGCACCTAGGTAATAGCGATCATAATATTATCGACTTCAAAATGCCCTTCAGTAGGGTTATCAATAAGGGAACAACAAAAACATTAAACTTTAGGAGGGCGAAGTTTGATCAGCTGATAGAAAACCTTCAACTTATTGACTGGGACAAAGTACTTAATCAATGGAATACGAATAGTAAATGGGAAACCTTCAAAAGAATTCTGAATACTCGGTGCGAGAGGTATATACCGTATGGGAATAAAAGGGCCAGAAATAAGAGGAAACCAATATGGTTGAACAAGAACGTAAAAGGGGCGTTAAATAGCAAAAAAGAGGCATTCAAGAGATTAAAACAGGAAAACAGTAAGGAGGCACTAATGTGTTACAAGGAAAAAACGAGAACCTGTAAAAAACAAAAATAGCGAAGGAGGAAACAGAGAAACGTATTGCTAGGGAAAGTAGATCAAATCCCAAACTGTTCTTTACGTATATAAATAGTAAAAGGATTAAATCGGATAATATTGGACCGATAAAAAGTGATGAAGGCAAAATCATAGAGAAAGATGAGGATAAAGCTAATCTATTAAATAATTTTTTTCGATAACTTTCACAAAGGAAATAGAACTAACAGGAGAAATGAGAAGTGACAAGCTTAATCCTCCACTAAGTATGACTAATCTAACCCAAGTTGAGGTACAGAAACGCCTCAGTAACATTAAAATAAACAAATCACCAGGACCTGATGGCATACACCCACGGGTACTAAGGGAACTAAGTAATGTGATAGACAGACCGTTATATCTTATATTTAAGAACTCTGTTGAGACTGGGTCAGTACCACTTGATTGGCGACAGGCGAATGTAGTGCCAATATTCAAAAAGGGAGCGAAAAGTGACGCCGGAAACTATCGGCCGGTGAGTCTGACGTCCGTTGTGGGCAAAATTTTTGAAAGCTTCATTAAAGAGGCAATTACGGAGCATCTTGATGCTAATAATCTTTTAATCCCGAACCAACATGGATTCATGAGGAATCGCTCCTGCCAAATAAACCTGATTGACTTCTACGAGGAGGTTAGCTCTCGATTAGATCAGGGGGAACCAGTGGATGTCGTGTATCTCGACTTCTCAAAAGCGTTCGATAGCGTGCCACATAATAGGTTGGTATACAAAATGAGAATGATGGGGCTGGGGGAAAATGGCTGCAAGTGGGTAGCTAACTGGCTAAAGGATAGAAGGCAGAGGGTGGTTATAAATGGAATATTCTCAGATTGGGTAAGCGTCACTAGTGGGGTACCACAGGGGTCTCTACTAGGCCCAATGTTATTTAATATCTTTATTAACGACATAGTCAACGGGATAAATAGTAAAATATCAATATTTGCAGATGACACAAAGTTATGTAAAACAATTAATACAAAAGAGGACAGTGCAGACCTGCAGAGGGATTTGGATAAGCTGGGTAGGTGGAGCATTAAATGGCAAATGAGGTTTAACGAGGAGAAATGTAAGGTCATACATATGGGAAGGAAAAATGGAAGTCACCAGTACTCACTGAATGGGAAATCATTGGGGAATTCAGAGATGGAGAAGGACTTGGGCATCTTGATTGATAGCAAACTAAATTGGAGTGCCCAAAGTCAGGCCGCTGCTGTAAGGGCAAACAGAGTAATGGGATGTATCAGAAGAGGTATAGCTGCAAAGGATGAGAACATTCTTCTTCCACTGTACAAAGCACTGGTCAGACCACACTTGGAATACTGTGCTCAGTTATGGGCCCCAATATATAGAAAGGATATAAATGAGCTTGAAAGGGTACAAAGGAGGGCAACAAAATTAATAAAGGGAATGGAGGGACTGCAATACCCAGAGAGGTTGGCAAAACTAGGACTATTCAGCCTGGAAAAGATAAGGTTGAGGGGGGACATAATAAATGTGTACAAATATGTTAGGGGACAGTATAGAGATCTTGCCCGGGATTTGTTCAAAAGGAGGGATATTACGGTAACAAGAGGGCATTCACTAAGACTGGAAGAGAAAAGGTTTCAGCACCAGCATAGGAAGGGGTTCTTTACGGTAAGAGCAGTGAGAATATGGAATTCACTGAGTGAGGAGACGGTAATGTCAGATTCACTACACCAGTTCAAGCGGGGACTGGATGCATTTCTAGATACCAGGCAGATTTCAGCATATACTTAAAAATAAAATAAAATAGTAGGTTGATACAGGGATTTATTCTGACTGCTGGTTTCAGAGTCGGGAGGGAATTTTTCCTCAGGTGAAGATTGGCTAAATCATTTGGGGTTTTTGCCCTCCTCTGGATCAACTTTAGCAATTACAGAACTAACAGGTCGAACTTGATGGACGCAAGTCTTTATTCGGCTTTACAAACTATGTTACTATGTTACTATGTTACTATCTCCACGTCCTTGTCCCAGCTCAGCGTTCAGTTGTCCCTACCCCAGTCCTTGGAACACAAGCGCAAATACTCAGCCAATGCCCCACAGGCCACACTACTAGATTCACACATTTCACGAATGCTTGTGCTTGAAATGTTGCCTTTTAGGCTCGTGGAGATGGAAGCTTTCCGCAACCTGATGGCGGCGGCCGTCCCTCGGTACTAAGTCCCTATTTCTCCCGATGTGCCATCCCTGCATTACACGAGCACATGACCCACAACATTAGTCGTGCCCTCAACAACACAGTTACTGGGAAAGTCCACCTAACCACGGACACATGGACAAGTGCTTGTGGGCAGGGACGGTACATCTTGCTGACGGCACACTGGGTTAATATAGTGAAAGCCGGGACCCAGTTGGACCTTGGGATGGAACACGCCCTGGGTCAATCAGGGTTGCCCGCACATTCTACAGCTCCTGCACCTCCTCCTCCTCTTCAGCCTCCATCTCCGAAATGATCACATCAGTCGCAAGCTGGATGCACTGCAGCACTGCATCGGCCAAGCGGCAACAGGCTGTGCTGAAGCTAATATGCTTAGGTGACAAACCGCATACCGCTGAAGAGTTGTGGACAGCTCTGAAAGAGCAGGCAGATCTGTGGCTGACACAGCTGAATCTACAACCAAGCATGGTCATGTGTGACAATGGCCGAAGCCTGGAGGCGGCTCTGAAGTGAGGCGAGTTCACACACGTAACATGCCTGGCCTATGTGCTTAATCTCGTGGCTCAGCGGTTTCTCAAAACCTACCCGGATCTGCCATATCTGCTTGTCAAAGTACGCCGCCTGTGTGCCCATTTTAGAAAATCAACTACATCTTCCGCTGCCCTTGCTGTGCTTCAGCAGCATTTGCAGCTTCCAGCTCACTGACTGATCTGCGATGTCCCCACGTGTTGGAACTCTACATTGCCGATGTTGAGAAGGATTTGTGAGCAGAAGAGGGCAGTAGTTGACTACCAGAATCAACAAGGCCGTCGGTATTCAGTTCAGACTCCACACATAAGACCTCAGGAGTGGACATGGATGTCAGACATATGTACCATCCTCCAAAACTTTGAGGACTCCACCAAGTTAGTGAGTGGCGATGTTGCCATAATTATCATCACCATCTCGCTTCACAACTGTCATACCGTCTGTTCAGTGTGGATGGCCGGAGGACAGGGAGGAGGAGGAAGAGGAGGAGGATGGGAGGAGAGCATGGTCAGTCTTCCTCTTGGTGAGGACACGGAAGTCTTGCCTCTTTGCAGTGTGGCACACATGGCTGAGTTTATGTTGCGCTGCCTTTCCCGTGACCCTCGCATTGTCCAAATTTTGAGTGACAGTCCTTACTGGTTGGTGACACTTCTAAACCCACGCTACAAGGAGAATTTTCTGTCTCTTATTCCCACACAGGACAGGCCTAATAAAATGGAGCAGGATGAGAAGGCCCTTGTTGCTGAATGATTGAAAAAATTCCCATCTGAAAACCTCCCATCGCACAGGCCCTGAGGCGCGGGGTACTCTCCCAAGGAGGGAAAAGTTTTGGAAGATGGTGAGGGAGTACCTTGCCGACCGTACCAATGTCCTCCATGATTCCTCTGTGCCTTATAATTACTGAGTTTCCAAGCTTGACACGTGGCATGAATTGGCTCTCTATTCCTTGGAGGTCCTGGCCTGCCCTGCCGCTAGCATTTTGTCAGAGCGGGTTTTTAGTGCCGCCGGTGGAATTATAACTGATAGGCGCATGCGCGTGTCAACTGAAAATGCTGACAGGCTGACTCTTATAAAAATGAACAAGGTCTGGAAGGGACCAGACTTCTCAACACCACTGAATGATAGCAGCGTAGAATAAACTCAAATACAGTGTCTATTTTTTGGGAGGTCTAACTTTATTCCCATGCACCTCTGTCTTCACACCCAAACATGGGTATACGCTTCCTGATTTTGGCTATTTGCTCTTGTCCTCCTCCTTCTCTTCATCCTCCACCACCATATCACCACAATATCTGCCATATCACCATATCTACATCTCTTGCAAGGGACATTGGAGTTCCTCCAAATTTTTGGCAGCTGTTGCATTTAATGCATAGGCAAACAGTATGGGAGACCCACTTCCTGTAAATGGGAACATTGTTTTCAGGAAGCCCTCCGACCTCTATATCTCTTGCAAGGGACATTGGAGTTCTACCAAATATTTGGCAGCTGTTGCATTTACTGCATATGCAAACAGTAATGGAGACCCACTCCTTTCTAATGGGAACAGAGGGTTACTGTGGCCCAGCTCCATGTGTCTTTAAATTGTTATTGGGGTATTTCCTAAATTTTGGCAGCCATTGGACTCATTGCACACCTTATACCTGCATAGCAGACCCATTCCTTTCTAATGGGAACATGTCGTTACTGTGGCCCAGCTCTATGTGTCTTTAAATTGGTATTGGGGTTTTCCCCAAATTTTGACAGCCCTTGCAGTCACTGCATCGGCATTACCACTATAGGAGACCCACTCCTTTATAATGGGAACATTTTTTTTACTGAGGCCCTCCTCTATGTCTCTTCAAAGGGTTATTGGGGTGCATCCAATTTTTTGGCAGCCCTTGCACTCACTGCATATGCAATAACAGTATAGGAGACCCACTCTTTAATAATGGGAACAACAAAGCAAAGTCGACAGCTTGCCCTTTAAGAATAGTAAGGGCCGCCTGATGGCCCTATAAAAATAGTGTTTGTGACCTTCAGAGTCCCTCCTTCATAAATGAAACAGGATGTGTCTGACGATGTCTCACATACCGCATGGCCAGATAAGGTAGTAAAATGTTAAAATGATATTTCCTGGTGAATGTATTTTTCACCGTTAAAAGCAATTCAAAAGTGCAAAAACGCATCAAAAACGCTATGTGTGAACATAGCCCAAAGTGTGGAGGAACATTTTTGTTTTCAGTTATCTATTTTACATTATATACAAGTCATTACCCAGGAAAGGATGCTCCTTAACATATTTCCCAGGAAAATTCACTTTGGTTTCGTTTTTGTATGTTTTATTGTTAGTCCGTAAAAGTGGCGTAATACCTCTGACAACGTTGTTGACAGCAGTGACCTGGGAGTCAGAGATGCTTCCAGGGGTCTTCCTTATGCTGTTCCCATGTCATTTGAGCACTGTTCCCATCGATTTGGACAATTTTTAGGTCCTCTGCAGACCGCTGTGGGGCCGCCGGAAAATGTTTGAGCTTATCATAGACTTACATTGGGCTTGTTACTCGTACCGAGCACTCGAGCATTCCAATTTGCTTGACCGGAGCAACGAGTACCCGAACATTCCAATTTTTTCGACTGGAGCAACCAGTACCCGATCATTTTAGTGCTTGCTCATCACTAGTCCTTACCCATTAACCCACTCACATATAAGCAACTCATATTTGATTTCTCAGTGACAAAGTTAAGTGTACTCAGTCTTGCTGTTATCATTTGTGTTGTCTTTTGTTCTGCTTTACTTCTAAAATCTGCCAATGGGATGCCTGAAATTGTCTCCTGCTACTGGCATAGTACCAAGAATGCTAAAGGAATATTGAAATGGGAAAAAAATAATAATATACTGCAGCTGAATACACTATTTGCTTTGTGTAGGATCTACAGTATTTGTGTATGTATAGCCAAAAAAGAAAAAAAATTTTTTCAGGTACACAATAGGACCCCCAACTATAATGTAGAGGCGAACTAGAAGGTTGGTTGGTTGGTGGGTGCTTCCAGTACATCATGCAAAATTTGGAGACATCATAGTCACATGACAAAGGTCTTCAGGTACCACAGAGGAAGAGGAAAATGTAAAAATACAGCGTGCTTTAGAGAAAGATAAAGAGAAGACTAAGAAATACAGAGAGTGACCTGTGGGAAAAGGATGGAAAGGGTGGAACCAAGATGAACAATCTAGGAGAGGAGGCATGGTTTAGCAATCTGTGCAAGTGAGGAGGAATAGAGAGCAATTTGTGTAAGATATGGTTGCATGGGGAGCAGTCTGTACGAAAAAGAGGATGGCATGGGGGAGAAGTGTGTCGGCAAACATAGGGCCCAGGGAGTAGCTTTTGGGAGAGAAAGTGGCAAGAGAATCAGTCTTTGGCCACTGCCCCACTATCAGTATTTGGTCAGTATTCAGTCAGTATATTTTCTCAGGAGTGGGAGCCAAAACCAGGTGAGGAACAATCAGAGAAAAGGTATAATAGAAACAAGTCACCAATTCTGCATTTATCACCCACTCCTGGTTTTGGCTCCCACTCCTGAGAGAAAATACTGACCAAATACTGACCAAATACTGATAGTGGGGCAGGGGCCTTTGTGATATAATAGTAACATAGTGGATTATGCAAAGAGATGACTTGTTGACATTAGAACATAGAAAATGTGTCAATGAAAACTCATTCGACAATGACATTTAGATTGTGAGTCCCAATGGGGACAGCAATAATGATGTCTGTAAAGTGCTGTGGAAACTAAATGTACTATATAAGGAAGTAAAATAAATAAGAAAAGAGAACTGCTAATTACACAGTATAAGGATTTTTAGAACTGGGTTCTCACCCTTTATCCTTTCAGTTTTTCGTTTTTTCCTCCCCTTCTTCCAAGAACCATAATTTTTTTATTTTTCTGTCAATATAGTCGTATGAGGGCTTGTTTTTTGCGGGACGAGCTGTACTTTTAAATGACATCATTCATTTTACCACATAGTGTACTGGAAAACGGTAAAAAAAATTCCAAGTGCAGTGAAATTGCAAAAAAAAGTGCAATTCCACAATTGTTTTTTATTTACCATTTTCACTATATGGTAAAACTAACCAAGCAATATGATTCCCCAGGTCAGTATGAGTTCACAGATACCAAACATATATACCGGTAGGTTCTTTTGTAATTAAGTGGTGAAAAAAATATCCAAAATTTGTATGCAAAAAAAGTTTTTGCGTTTATCGCCATTTTCCAAGAACTGGGACTGGGTGAGGGCTTAATTTTTGTGCCCTGAGCTGATGTTTTTATTGATACCATTTTGGGGTAGATATGATATTTTGCATTTTATTGCAATGTTGTGGCAACCAAAAAAACGTAATTCTGGAATCTTGATTTTTTTCTCGTTATGCCATTTATCGATTATAGTTTGATAGATCGGACACATATGAATGCAGCAATGACAAATATGTATATTTTTTAATTTTTCTTAATTGTTTTATTTTAGAGGTGGCAAAAGGAGGGTGATTTGAACTTGCGTTTTTTAAAAGTTTTAATTTTTTTTTAAAACTTTTTTCCCCCATTTTTTATTGTGTTTAATAGTACTCTTAGGAGACTTAGGGTATGTGCCCACGTTGCGGAAATGAAGCGGAAATTCTGCGCTTCATTTCCACATGTCCTTTCCCGGAAAAACGCATGCGGAATTTGACATGCGTATTTCGCACGTTTTGCGCATGCGGAAACGCACAAAGAATGGACATGCCTGGGCATTGCAATTGCGGAATTACATAGGGGACCATGGGAGAAGGCTTAACATGCATTTCCCAAGCGTTTACGATGCGGAAATTTCCGCACCAAAAACGCTTGAAATACGCATCGTGGGCACATACCCTTAAAGCTGCGATCTTTTGATCGCCTGTGCTACACATAGCAGGGCTTCAGCAAAAATCACAATCTCCTATGAATGCCAGGCATGGGACAATGTTCACAGGAGGATCATGATGACAGGCACGGGGGTCTTCTGCAGATCCCCGCCTATCGTGATGTGACGCTCGCAGCCCTGCCCTGGGAAGATGGGGGTACTCGAAGCCGGGACAGATGTCGAGGGGATGTAGCTGTGGCCTGGACCCGTTCCGTGCCCAGGGCCGTCACATTAAAAATAATGGGCTATCGGTGTTGGTGAGGACGAGTGGTGGAATTGAGACTACGCCACCTGCGGTGTCTGGTGATGCGCCACCAGCGCAGCTAGCAGTCCTCTGAGGCAGGATTTTATGGCAGCTTGAGATGTTATGACTCCCCACAGGCGGAGCAGGGCCTCAGGGCAGGGGAGCTGGAGGATGGAAGGAGTAGTTATAGGAATACTCTGGTGCCATGTGGTGCGGTGCAGTGCAAAATAAAGAGTCAGGATGCCTTAGGGGTAGTCTTCCAGGTCTTTTACTCACGTTATTGTAAGCAGCAGCAAGGCTTCTCCCTGCTCCTCACGGATTACTGCGGTCACCAGAGACGAGGGCTCAACGCACCCAGGATATTCAGGCACTTCGATCAGGACCCTCTGAGTGTTCCTAAACTGTCCCTTTCGACCTCTCCTGTCCACGTGCGGGCAAAGGCTGGGTCTCCCTCTGGACTATGCACAGATTTGGGGCACGGCGGCAATTGCTGTTCCGTCCGTCCCGCGACGGGATCCACTGTAGCCTTCCGGGCTTCTCTGACAGAGACGTGAAGTGGCAAAGTCAGATGTCAGGGGCCGGTACCCCTCTTGCAGCAAGAATTCCACTGGCTGGGCCAGAATGGAGAGTACCGGTGGCGTACGCTGCTCCGTCCGTACTGGCTGGGATCCTTTTGCTTGTGGAGCCGTTTCACTATAGCTCCCGGCCTTCTTGAGCGGGGGAACTTGACCGGGGTAGAGACACTGTTAACTCATACCCGCTTGTCGTGTCAAGGTCAGAGCATGAGGACCGTGCATCTACAACATGCTGCAGGCTCCAACACATGGCCGCTGCCAGCTGTGAAGATCACACTCCATGAATAGGAACTAAGAATCAAGAACCTTGTGCTCAAGATGGCTGGCTATTATATATCAAATTATGTGTGTAAAATAAAACTGTGTTCTACCCTTCACCCACTACATGGTTCCCCTAACTTTTGGTTCACCCCCACTTGTGATCCTGCTGAGGCAGCACTATGGTGGATACTTGCCTCCCATAGGTCAGGTGTGTGTAGTGTTGAATGTAGATTAGGGTCCTGACCAGTGCACCTTCCTTACCTGGGTGAGGAGACACTACACCTGCTGACAGGCTGCAGTATCCCCCCTTGTGGCGACCGAACCCTCAGGGGCGCCACAGTGACAACCCATCAGCACCCAGTGATCTCGTGAGAGGGGCTCAGGTGGTTGGGACTTGTGACGAGCTTCCGGCCGGCGCTTGTTAATTGCCGCTGTCAGTGATTGACAGTGGCATTTAACTGGTTAACAACAGCTGCGGGAGGATTTTGGATCCACCCACGGCTGTTCGAGGCACTTGATGGCTGATTAAATGTGCATAAAAACTAAAATCCTGTAAATATCAAACTGTCCAATATATTTAATAGCGCAAAATTTCCAAAAAAGTTTTAGCCTCAAATACTTGCATTAATGTTAATTAAAATGTAATTAAATTAATAAAAGATTAAAAAAATGCCCCCAAAGGGACAACAGGGCCCTTTATCCTCTTTCTGACTGGGCACATTGTAAGATGTTATCGTACATGTGCATTTAATGGCTATATCATTTTTTCCTGTTCAGATATTTAAATATTTTTGGCTCTTTTTTTTAATATTTTTCTGAGATACATGGATCTTAATTTTTATGTAATTTGTATTTTCCTTTTTTTTGCTGACATCAGGGGGCAATGTAAAGAAAAATAGGAAATATGTGTTTATTTTTCACATTTTCATTTACCACCACAAAGACCTGCTAAAACATATTAAATTGTGTTCCCCTTTCCACTTAAATTATTTTTGTATATTGGACATTTTTTTCCTAGAAACTGATATTTGGTCTGACCGTATCTCTTTTTTTGTTTTGCGTCCTTTTGATTACCGCTTCTGTGGTCAATTTTCCTAATACCTGGCTCCCATGGTCACGCCGCCCCCCATGATTACCCCATTGTAATTACCTCTCCTACAGTTATCTAATATGCCAACCCCATTTCCTCCAATATACATTTTTCATAAAGCAACATATGTAATTTTTAGTAGAGAATGTATGGTAGTAAGACATTTTATTACATATTTGCTCACTCTCTTTATGACAGTAGTTAAGTTATGTTTTAGAGACCATTTTTTTACAACTTATTGAGGGCAGTCATTAGAAAATGCTGGGCTCCATATAGTTTAATGGTCAATTGGGAGGGCCCCCTGTGGCCATGCGAGAAAGCGAAACGTTGAAGTTGCTGCTCGAGTCACCCTAGATTGCAAACTTGCGAGCTGGGCCCTCTCTCCTCTTGGTATCTGTTGAATTATGTGTTACTTTGTGATGTCTGATATTGTCTGTATAAATTCCCTCTGAATTGTAAATTGCTGCTGAATATAGAAAAAGAAAAACTATTATCAGTTCACCCAAGGTGGATCATGGTATTATATAGTCCATGTGGTAACGCACAGAATCAACAGGGCCAATGTCCTTGGCACGGAAAGCAAATAATAAGGAAAACATTCCAGCATCAATGGAAAAAAAAAATTATTAACGTGTCAATAACCCTTTCTCGACAAGCACCGTATATATACGATGCTGCTTGAGCTGCGTTCCCACAAAGTATATATACAGCGCAGTGATCGTGTGGGCTCAT
This sequence comes from Phyllobates terribilis, assembly GCF_046119375.1. NCBI lineage: Eukaryota > Metazoa > Chordata > Amphibia > Anura > Dendrobatidae > Phyllobates > Phyllobates terribilis. The sequence continues at coordinate 909,813,481 of NW_027362763.1, read as the reverse complement.
GCTGAGTGCTACCGCAATCAAATGCGGGTGTCAGCTGTATATGAGAGCTAACACCCCGCAGCAACGCCCACGATAGGTGCTAGCACCGATTGCGGGCGTTTACCCCTGTGATGCCACTGTCAATAGTGACAGTGTCATCACAGGGCATCGCAGAGGAAGTGAGCTTTCTCTGTGCTCCCATTCGCACAATGGTCTCCATGGTGACCCCTGGTCCCAAGATGGCCGCGGGGGCCTTCAGGGTCCTTTAGGGAAGGTGGCCTGCGAGCTCCTGCTCAGAGCAGTCAGTGCAGAAGCAATGCAGAGTATTAGATCAGCGATCTGATAAAGATGATGTGAAAAAGTAAAAAAAAAGTTAATAAAAATTGTAGAAATATTTAAACAAATAAAGAAAAAAAAAGAAAAAATATTAATCCAATAAATACATTTATGGAAAAACAAAAATAAACAAAAAAAAATACACGTTTGGTATCGCCGAGTCCGGGACAACCCGACCTACAAAACTGTCCCACTAGTTAACCCCTTCAGTGAACACCATTAAAAAAATAAATACAAAACGAGGCAAAACACTATCCTTTATCATCATACCACCGAACAAAAAGTGAAATGAAATTTGATCAAAAAGACGAATGTATATAAAAATGGTTATGTTGAAAACGTCTACTTGCCCCGCAAAAAACAAGCCACCATAGAGGTCTGTCAGTGGAAAAATAAAAAAGTTATAGCTCTCAGTGAAGCAAAAATAATTATTTTTTCAATAAAATAGTTTTTATTATGTAAAAGTCCCAAAACATAAAAAAAATATAAATGTGGTATCGCTGTAATCGTACTGACCCAAAGAATAAAGCTGCCTTATCAATTTTTCCACAAGCAGAATGACAAAAAAAGCACAATTCCAGAATTCCTGGTGTTTGTTCATTCTGCTTCCTACAAATCAGAATAGAAAGCGATCAAAAGATGTTATGTGGCCAAAAATGGTACCAATAAAAACGTCAACTCGTCCTGCAAAAAAGAAGCCATTATATGAATGTCAGCCAAAATATGGAAAAATTGTACGCAGGATAAAGATTTTGAAAAGGAGGCTGTTGTCCTTGAAAAAAGATTCTTGAGGAAGGGGTATCCTAAGAAATTGATTAGGGATGCACATAAAAGAATTAAGCTGCTCAGTCAGGAATCATGTCTGGCTCCATTTTCTGGCCCTAACTGTGAGCATACGAATACAGGATATAAAGATTGGAGATTAGTGACTACTTTCAATAAATGTGCGTCCTGTTGGGGGATCCGCTTTTGTCCAAACATTTGCCATGTAAACCCAGGATTGTTTATAGGAAGAATCTGAATTTACGGTCCTTCATATCGCCCAGTAACACGACATTGAAATCTGCAGCTTCAGTACGGAGATATGGGAGGCAAAGGCAAGTAGGAGTAGGTTGTTTTGCTTGCAGATCTCCTGGCTGTTTATGCTGTAGTACCATTAATCATGGGGCAGTATCCTTTTGCTCGCAAACCACTGGTGAACAATTCCCCATCACCTGTAAAGTGGACTGTCATTCTGACTATGTGGTCTACTTGTTGCAGTGTGGATGTGGTTTGCAATACGTGGGCCAAACTATACAAAGAATGCAGGCCCGCCTTAATAAACATCACTCTAATATTAAGAATGGGTATGTGCAGCATAGTGTTTCCAAGCACTTTCTGACTGCCCACCAGAGAGATCCCATTAGCTTGAAACTCACGATTTTAGAACAAGTACCTGATAATGTAACAAATCGGCTTAATAATCTTATGAAGAGAGAGAATTTTTGGATTTTTAAATTGGGTACATTATATCCGGAAGGTTTGAATTTAGCGATTGATAATGTGTGCAGATGAATTATTAATATTTATATATTTTTGGGGGGATAAAAACTGGTTGAGGGGTATACTTAGGATATGCCTCACCAATTTTTATGTAATATGCTTATTTACCCTTATTTATATATGCATTTTTATATGTATGTATTTTTAAAGCATTGCCGTTAATGTCTGCATCTTGCATCTTCATAGTAAGTTTATAATGTGTAGTTGTTATGATCTGATACAAGCACTAAGGAAAGACAGGAGATCTGTCCCTACAATAGAACTAAGCTAGATTCCTACGATGTAACGGGGAACCTGATCCTGCGATCAGACCCGCTAAAGTCCTCAGCTAGTCTGAACGAAGACCTATAGATATGAGGAAGGGATCCCTACAAGAACTAGGGACTGGGAGAAAGATGGACACCTCCTAGCAGAAATTGTAGCAGTAAAAAGACAAACAAACAACATAGAACATAGAGGTCAAAAGACCTAGCTAAACTGACTGAGAAAGGTAACAAAGCACCTGGCTAGCTTAAGAGTAGAAATTACAATGAAGTCCAGCAAGGCCAGAAGGGCAGAGCAGGATTAAATAGGCAAAAACGGTCATGTGACCAGCATACTAGAAAAAACCTAACAGGAGAGTTCTAACATTAGTTATTGACCCGTAATGCTTTTTTAAGTCCCCTTTGTTATTAAATTGTAATTGTCTTTTTTAATGGTGATTAAGGGGTTAAGTACCAAATTCTCCCTTGGCACCTCCCATTGAGTTCCTTTGCTTTATGTATAAAAGTGCCTGTTTCTGCCATTTTCCCATAACTCCACCTGATGAAGGCAGCAGACCGCTGCAGAAACGTGTTGTGGGCATTAGAACTTCAATAAAGAGGTTTGTTTTAACCTTTTCCAGCGCCTTATCCAGTTTCTAGCGCCCCACTGACCACTTCAATTTGCACAAAATATGGAAAAATGATAGCTAAGAAAATATGGTGATGCAAAAACTTGTTTTTTCAATAAAAAGTGTCTTTCAGTGTGTGACAGCAGCCAAACATAAAAACCCGCTATAAATCTGGTATCGCTGTAATCACACCGACCCAAATAATAAAGCACTGTAATCATTTATACTGCATGAGGAACAGTGTAAAAATTAAATAACACAAATTCTTCACCTGCTGTTGATTTGTTCATTCTGCCTCCCAGTAAGCTCGCAGTAAGGCTCGACTCACATCTATCCTGTGCTCTGCGTTGAGCGCTTACACCGGGGTTTTCATGTAAATCTCTGAAATTCGTGATTCAGAGAGAACCCCAGGCATTAGATTCCCTATAATGAGGCAGATGGAGGCACTGTGGACGCCGTCTGACCTCTGCTTCAGTGGTATCCGGCTTTTTAGGGGTGCATAAAAGTGCCATCGGACACAGTTTGTGCACTTCTGAAAAGAAGGACAACGCTGAGCAGAGGCCAGACGGAGTCCAGAGTAATTCTGCTGCCTCATTACAGTGAAGGGATCCATCAGGGGTTTCATCTGTCACGTCACTCAGAGATTTAGATGGAAACCCAAATGTAAGTGTTCAGCGTAAAAGGGCCAGATAAATGTGATCCAAAATGTTATGTGAAATTTTCCCAATAAAAGCTTCAACTCAATCCACAAAAAAAGCTCCCTCTCAGGACTGTCAGCTGTTATCAGAAATATAGGGGACTTATATGTTTCCGGGTGTGCAAAGGCTCTGGAAAAGTGCCATGGCTCCTCCAAAAGAAATCCCGTGAATTCTTCATTCCCAAATCCAAATGCCCCTCTCCCTTCTGAGCCCCAGTGTGTCTAAAACACATTTAGCGTCTAGAAGTTTGGCATTGCTGTTGCGATGAGTGCCCTCCTAATTTACGGGTGTGTGACTCCAGAATGTTCGGTTCGAATTTTCAGTATTCGCCGATTCATTCTCTGAACATTCGCCGAACATTACCGAAGCCCATTGGAATCCATGGGAGGCAAAACCAAACGCATACACAACACCTTCAAATGGACTCAAAAGCTGCCAAAACAGATAAAAATGGGGGCAGACAACAGGAAAGTTGCCTCAATTGACCCACAGTACAAATCTTATAATGGCACAGCAGCAATCAGCCATGGGCCATGCATGAGGCATCAGCGTCAGGGTCAGCAGTTACAGCTTTGAATTGAACTTCAAATTAAGACGATGTGGGTGATGGATTGGCGTAAGTCTGCTGTGCTGGACACCCTGATACCACATGCAACAGCTAAATCTGCTTTTATGCTCAGCCACACTCAGATGGCAGAAAAATCAGTTTCATAGATTATTATTGGTGCCAAAATTTTAGGATAGTAACATGGGTAGTTGACTGAAAGTGGAGGCCTGCCGGTCTGGGAGGCCTACTGCTAGAGGCAACACACATGAAGGAGACCCAACCAGGAGTGTCCCCAATACCAAAAAATAAAGGCTGACACCACCAAAGTGGCATCAATTTCACCAGAGTAGAAATAGTATAATTAGGACCGATACCTCTTCCACTACAGCCAACCCAGCAGATGAAGACCCAATCAGGAAATCAGGAGTGTTCAAATTTTCCTAAATTAGGGGCTGTCATGACCGAAGTGGCATCAATTTCAGTAGAGTAGAACTAGTATAATGGGGACCGACACCTCTTCCACTACAGCCAACCCAGCAGATGGAGACCCAACCAGGAGTGTTCACATTTACAAAAACTAGGGCCTGACACCACCGAAGTGGCATCAGTTTCAGGGGAGTAGAACTAGTATAATGGGGACCGACACCTCTTCCACTACAGCCAACCCAACTAGGAGTGTTAACATTTGCATCAGCAGCAGCAACAGCAGGCACAGAAGCCATTTGCTGGGCAGGTTTGTGGTGGTCTATCTGAATGCTATTTTGGTTTACTCACCTGATTTTGAGACTCATCGGGGGCATGTTAAACAGGTGCTTCAGATATTAAGGAATAACAAACTATATGCCAAACTAGAGAAATGTGTTTTTGCTTTCCAGGAGATGCAGTTTTTGGGGTACCTGTTGTCATCTTCGGGTTTTCAAATGGATCTGGAGAAGTTCCGTGCTGTACTTGATTGGGACTGTCCTGAGAACCTGAAGGCATTACAGCGCTTTCTGGGTTTTACTAATTTTTACCGGACATGTATTCAAAATTATTCAGTAATTGTGAAACCCCTTACTGACATGAAAAGGAAGGGGTCTGATTTTTCTAAATGGTCGAATGTCGCCCAGCAGGCTTTTTCCTCCCTAAAGAGTTGTTTTGCCACAGCAACTATACTCAGTCAACCTAATGATTCTCATGCCCTTTCATTTCCAAAAAATTATCTTAGGCTGAGAGAAATTATGATGTGGGTAATAGGGAGCTTTTGGCGTTCGAAGAATGGCGACATTGGTTGGAGGGGGCAGTCCATCCTATTACTGTTATCAGGGACCATAAGAAACTGTCATATCTTCAGTCTGCTAACCCCTAGGCAAGCTAGGTGGTCCCTGTTTTTTACTGGGTTCAATTTTGCTGTCACTTTCCACCCAGGGGTTAAAAACATTAAGGCTGATGCTTGTCCAGGAGATTCCCTGGTGGTGGTGACCATGAGAACCCTGCCCCAATTTTGCAGAAGGGGTTAGTCATTTCAGCGCTGTACCCTGACCTGAAGGGTGAGGTGTTGGAGGCTCAGGGGGACGCCCCTGCCTCCTGCTCTTGGGGGAGGTTATTTGTACCATTTAATTTGCGCCGTAAAGTAATTAGGGAACATCATAACTTGGTGCTTGCTGGTCATCCAGGTGGTAAGGCAACTGCAGACCTCCTTTCTTGTCATTATTGGTGGCCCGGTTTGCATCAAGATGTGGTTGAACAGGTGTCTGTGACTCGCCTCCAGGGCCGTGGGGTACTCGGCAGCCGGGCCTTATGGCTGCTTTTGGGGGAGATCACGGTGGCTGTCCCGGTCCGTGACCCAGGGTGGTCAGTGCAAAAAGGGGATAATTTATAGGGGATTTGTCGTGACGCCACCTGCCTGCCTGCCTAACTCCTGCTATCAGGATTAATATATGTACCAACCCAATCTCTGCTCCTCTACCCCCCTAAATTTTTTATGATTGTTTGAACTAACAAATATTGTTCAGTCATTTTTGCACTCTATGTAACAATATCCTATTGATCTGTTTATCAAACTATGTTATATTTTCCAAACTGTTATTCCTTTTATCAAATATCAATAAAAAGATGTTTAAAAGAAAAAAAAAAGGATTAATATATGCAGCTGGATTAGTCCTCAGAAGGACTGTTAGTTCAGATGGGTATATATACTCCTGGAGTACCACTGCCTATGCACGTGGTCAAAATTGTTGGTACCCCTCGTTTAATGAAAGGAAAACCCACAATGGTCACAGAAATAACTTGAATCTGACAAAAGTAATCATAAATTAAAAATCTTTGAAAATGAACAAATGAAAGTCAGACATTGCTTTTCAACCCTGCTTCCACAGAATTTAAAAAAAAATTAAACTCATGAAACAGGCCTGGACAGAAATGATGGTACTCTTAACTTAATATTTTTTGAACAACTTTTTGAGGCAATCAATGCAATCAAACAATTCCTGTAACTGTCAATGAGACTTCTGCACCTCTCGACAGGTATTTTGGCCCATTCCTCATGAGCAAACTGCTCCAGTTGTCTCGTGTTTGAAGGTTGCCTTTTCCAGACGGCATGTTTCAGCTCTTTCCAAAGATGCTCAATAGGATTTAGGTCAGGGCTCATAGAAGGTCACTTCGGAATAGTCCAATGTTTTCCTCTTAGCCATTCTTGGGTGTTTCTAGCTGTGTGTTTTGGGTCATTATCCTGTTGCAAAACCCATGACCTGCGACTGAGACCAAGCTTTCTGACACTGAGCAGCACATTTCTCTCTAGAATCACTTGATAGTCTTGAGATTTCATTGTACCCTTCACAGATTCAAGACACCCTGTGCCAGATGCAGCAAAGCAACTCCAGAACATAACAGAGCCTCCACCATGATTCACAGTAGAGACAGTGTTCTTTTCTTGATATGCTTCATTTTTCCATCTGTGAACATAGAGCTGATGTGCCTTGCCAAAAACTTCTATTTTTGTCTCATCTGTCCATAGGGCATTCTCCCAGAAGCTGGGAGTTTGGCAAATTTGGCAAATTCCAGTCTGGCATTTTTATGATTTTTTTTCAAAAATGGTGTTCTCCTTGGTCGTCTCCCATGAAGTCCACTTTGGATCAAACAACGACGGATGGTGCGATCTGACACTGATGTTCCTTGAGCTTGAAGTTCACCTTTAATCTCTTTAGAAGTTTTCCTGGGCTCTTTTGTTACCATTCGTATTATCCGTCTCTTTGATTTGTCATCAATTTTCCTCCTGCAGCCATGTCCAAGGAGGTTGGCTACAGTCCCATGGATCTTACATTTCTGAATAATATGTGCAAATATAGTCACAGGAACATCAAGCTGCTTGGAGATGGTCTTATAACCTTTACCTTTAACATGCTTGTCTATAATTTTCTTTCTAATCTCTTGAGACAACTCTTTCCCTTGCTTACACTGGTCCATGTTGATTGTGGTGCACACCATGTCACCAAACAGCACAGTGAGTATCTGTAGCCCTATTTACAGGCCCACTGACTGATTACAAGATTGTAGACACGTGCAATGCTAGGAAAACCCCAAAAGTGATCCCATTGTAGAAATTTCACCTCTCAATGAATTCATCTATGGCTGCAGTGACTATTTTGTAGCATCCACGACGCGCCCCCCTGGGCCGTGGGGTACTCTGTAGCCGGGCCGGTCGATGCTGGGGGATGTCACGGGTGCAGTGACCTGGTCCATTACCCAGGGTGGTCAATTAAAGGAAAAGGTAAAAGGGGAATAAAGTTTTTTATAGATAATGTTCGTGACAACACCTGTGGTATGCGGCTATATGGAGCCGCCGCTGCGGTGCAGATCCTCTGGAGCTGATGGTGACACAGCAGAGTTGGTTCAGCTCTCCACAGGCAGAGCTAAGCTCCAGGGCAGGATGTAGTGATGCTATAAGGTAGATGTTGTCTGTGCTGTGTAGTGCAGGGCTGGTGATGGCGCAGCAATTATTCAAGGACACAGTGGGGTGCAGTCTTCAGGTTTTACTCATAGTTGTTAAGTTCCTCAGGTTACACTTTCCGTATTATAACCGTCCACGTCGTCCTGTGTTCACCAAGGAAGGGGTTCAGCAGCTCTCAAGTCTCTCAGGAGTACTTAAACGGGACCCCGTTCTATGTTCCTTTCTCGGTCGTCGTCCCTGCGCTGGCTCTCACCCTCCTGTCCTGCGTCTCACAATCAGTGTCCCAAACCAGTAGCCTCGGATCTTGTCGGGCAACGTGCAGCCCCCTGGACCCTATGCGGCCACCTTTTCGGCGATGTAATTGTGGTGGATGGCAGCTGCACCTTGAAAATGCAGCAGCCTCTGGTTATCTAGCTGAGCCTGATTATTCTCCACTAGTTTAGGGGCTGGTCTCCACTGCGGCCTGATCCCTCCACGTCCGTGTAGATTCTGGCGCACGGGTGGCTTCTTGCACTCACCGTGCCCCTGGGATCCCCTCTGTCTCTGGAGTCTTCCCTCTGCTCCCATCCTCTCTCACTCTCTCTCCTGGACCTCTCAGACTAGGCCCGCTCTCCTCTCTCCTGAGCGGAGCTCCTACTGAGCTCCCACTCCCCACTGTTTCTCCTCTGTACTCACACTGTACTCCTTCTCCAAGCACTGGAGCAGGAGACTGGCTTGTTCTAGAACCTTCTACCTTCTTTTTATACTCCTTCTGACATTCTCCCCTGAACTGCTTCCTCCACCCACACCCACTACATGGTTCCCCCTCTCTTGGTTCGCTGCCTTCCAACCAGGGACAGAGCTCAGCAGTGGATTCGTGCATATTGCCCCTCCTGCTGGTCTGGAGTGGTGTAGTATTGGATGTAGGTGGGTGGGTCCCGGGTAGTACTCCTTCCTTACCTGAGAGTGGGATACCACACCTCTGGGTGAGATGCAGTACCTCTGTGGCGACTGAACCCACATGGGCGCCACATCCACGCCAGGCTTTTTTCTCTGAGATTTGCAAATATGCCAGTTTAGTGCCCATACAATATGCCCCCATTCAGTGTAGTGCCCTCATATATTCTAGCACCCCAATGCATTGTGGCCAGCTTGTGCTTCAGCCAATATGCACCCTGTAAATTGTTAAGTGCTCTCTCCCCTCAACAATAATGCCAAATATGTGTCTGCTTACTGCAGTTTAGGCACAGTGAGGCATTTGCATTTGGGAGCGCAGAATTCACTGGATTTTATTTGAGGGGGAGAGAGCCATGTCGCTTTTCCAGAATCTTTGTTCTACCAGTAACATGGGATTTCAGTGGGGGGTGGTTTTGTGTGGGATAAATTAGGGTTTCTATTGGTAACATTTTGGGGTTCATAATATTTTTTTGATGCTTTAAGAATAAGGCTGGATTTCCGTGTAAATCCCACAAAAATGCGATTCAGACGAAACCCCCAATGGAACCACCCACCATAATGAGGCATATGGAGACACTTTGAAGTCCGTTTGGTGTCTGTTCCAGTGGCGTCCATCTTTTTAGGCATGCACAGATCTGTGATCGCCCAAACTTGTGCGCTCAAAAGACACCTAAAATGATAGGACACTTCTGGAACACAGACCATTGCAAAGTGACTCCATCTCCCTCATAAGTGAATGGTTCCATCGGGGGTTTTGTCTGAATCGCAGTTTGGGGCTATTTACATGGAAATCCAAGTGTAAGCGCTAATTGTGAACCAAGCATTATTCAGATTTTTGGGAGGCAGAATGAGCAAATAGGCAGCAGTACCAGAATAGTCCTTATTTTTATTTTTCAGCGTGTGGTATAAGCGATAAAGCAGATTAATTTTTCAGGTCGGTGCGATTACAGCGCTACCAAATTTATATCGTTTTTTTGGGGTTTCGTTGCTAACATACAGTTAAAATGCTTTTTTATAAAAATAAGTTTTTTTGCTGCCTAAGGCTGCGTGCCCACGTAGCGTTTTTCAAGCGTTTACGCTGCGGAATTTCCGCAGTGTAAACGCTTGTTAAACGCTAGTAATCCGCACCCCATGGTCCCCAAGGGGATTCCGCAAGTTCTATGCCCACGCTGCGGATTTTTCCGCAGCGTTTATGCTGCGTTCAAAAATCTGCAGCATGTTCATTATTTTTGCGTTTCCGCAAGCGGAATTGCCTTGTGCAATGCATTAAAAACGCAAGGCAATTCCGCATGTGGTAAACGAGCGATAAGCGCGCGATAAACGCGCAATAAACGCGTGCGGAATTCCGCATGCGTTTTTCCGGGAGAGGACATGCGGAAATGAAGCAGAAATTTTCTGCTTCATTTCCGCAACATGGGCACATAGCCTTTGTCTGAGAGCTGTAACTTTTTTATTTTTTGGCGAACAGAACTGATTTTTCAAACACAGAATAAACAAAAAATAGAAATTCAGGTATGGTTTTTATTTTTTGTATTTTGTGCTGTTTACTGTCCGGTAAAAGTGATAAGACCGACTTGTTCGTCAGGTTGGTACGATTACAGCAATACCTGATTTATATTGTTATTTTATGCTTTGCTGTTTTTACAAGCACAAACAATATTTTACAAAAATGAATTTGTTTTTGCATCGTCAGATGTAACTTTTTTATTTTTTTTGCCAAATGAGCCATATTAGGGTTTGTTTTTTGCGGGACACTTTAGAATTTTCATTTCTACAATTTTTTTTACATATGACTTTCTTATCCTTTTTATTCACTATTTTATGAGTCACTATGATGAAAAAGCGACATTTTTGATAACATGACAGTTTTATAGAGCAGGTCGTTCTAGATGCAGCAATACCATTTATGTGCACTTTTTTTTGTTTTGTTTTTTTATCACAAATACTGCGTTTTGTGTGGCAAAATGACTTTTAGCGATTTCTGTGGATTTTATGTGTTTTTTTACTTTTTTACATATTTTATTTTACTTTTGTTTACTTTTTCAGTAAGCCCCTCTTGTGGGACATGTATAATTTTTATTTTGATTACTAGTCTTATACATTGCCTACTGCAGTGCATGAGACTGTCAGTGTCTCACTGACTGTGCCTGTGAGACCCAGCTTATAGCTGGATCTCACAGGCCACCATACCCTGGGGTCATCACATGACCTCAGGCTACCATGGTATCCCTTGGCACCCGCGATTCTCATGGCGGAAGTTCGATAATTACAAACGGGGTCTTGTAACCCCCTTGTAACCAATTAAATACCACTGTCGCAATTGACAGCGTTAGTTAAGAGGTTAATTGGCCCCGATCGGGGCCAATACTGCAGAGTGTCAGCTTTCATTTACAGCTGACAACTGTGGGAATTTTAGCTGCGGGGTGGCGTTATACTCTTATAACTCAGCGGCGTTAAAAAGTGGCACTGAGGAATAAGGCCCTTTAACAACCGCCATTAAAAAGGCGTAAAGGCGGTAATTAAGGGGTTAAAGCAGCACTTTTAATGTTTTTGTTTTCTTACAGTGCAAAAAAGCTTTGATTCTGAGCTTACACTTGTTTTTTTACATACATTTTTTAAATGCTTTGCTAACATGCAATTTCTACATATATTTTTAACATGTTTTATTTTCAGGCTCCCTATAGAAACCTTTAGAGAAAAGGCCTAGCTGTCTAGTCAAAGTGGAAGTGATTTCAAAACTATTTCCCACTGTGCGCTTAAAGATGCTGTTAAACTGTGTGGTTTTTGGGTGTTTTTTTTTCCTTTAAGCTTCTATGGTCTGTCTTGGGCCCTATATTATTTAATATATTTATTAATGATCTAGTGGAAGGGTTGCATAGTAAAATATCAATATTTGCAGATGATACTAAACTTTGTAAAGTAGATAATACAGATGAGGATAGGGCACAGCTACAGGAGGATTTAGATAAATTGAGGAGTTGGGCCAAAAAATGGCAAATGGGGTTCAATGCCGATAAATGTAAGGTCATGCACATGGGAAAGAAAAACAGCAGTCACCCATACTTATTAAATGGGAAACCGTTGGGGAAATCTGACATGGAGAAGGACCTGGGCGTCTTGGTTAATAGCAAATTAAATTGGAGTGCCCAGTGTCAGGCAGCAGCTGCGAAGGCAAATAGAGTCATGGCATGCATCAGAAGAGGAATAGGGGCATATGATGAGAACATTGTTCTTCCTCTGTATAAAGCGCTTGTAAGGCCGCACTTAGAATATTGTGCACAGTTCTGGGCTCCGGTGCTCAGGAAAGACATATTGGAGCTAGAGAGGGTACAAAGGAGGGCGACTAAGGTAATAAAGGGAATGGAGGGACTAGAATACCCAGAGAGGATGTCAAAATTAGGCCTATTTACATTGGAAAAGAGAAGGCTTAGGGGAGACCTCATAAACATGTATAAATACATCAGGGGGCAGTACAGAGATCTCTCCCATGACCTGTTTATACCAAGGATGGTGACAAAGACGAGGGGGCACACTATGCGTCAGGAGGAAAGGAGGTTCCTGCACCAGCATAGAAGGGGATTCTTTATGGTCAGAGCCGTGAGACTCTGGAACTCTCTGGGAGAGGAAGTGGTGATGTCCAACTCACTTAATGAGTTCAAGAGAGGCCTGGACGCCTTTCTTGAGAACAATAAAGATACATCTTATGCTTAGTGATAGTTAATTAATCCAGGGATTTAATCTGACTGCCAGATTGGAGTCGGGAAGTGAATTTTTCCTCAATGATGTAAATTGGCCTATACTGCATGGTATAGGAATAGCGGAATAGCTGCAGTGCACAAGAAATAGGCTGAACTGGATGGACGCTTGTCTTTTCTCGGCCTTATAAACTATGTAACTATGTAACTATGAGGAGCCAGAAAAAAAACACACGTAAAAAACACAGTTCAGTTTTTAAGTCAGAATCAAACCTTTTCTGTAATATGAAAAAGTATTAAGAATGCTGCTTCAAGTCTGCACTAAAAAACGCAACCAACAAAGGGGAAACAGCTTCAAATATGCAGTAATCAGAGAAGATTTTTACTTTGTAGCGTGATACAAACTAGATATGAGCGAATATTTCAATGTTCGGTTCGAATTACGATTGCCGATTTTGCAATATTCACCGAACATTACAGAACGACATTGGATTCAATGGGGGGCAAATCCAAACGCATACACAACACCTTCAAACGGGACCAAAAACTGCCAAAACAGATCAAATTAGGGGCAGACACCAGGAAAGTGGCCTCAATTGACCCACAGTACAAATTTTATAATGGCGCAACAGCAATCAGCCATAGGCCATGCATGAGGTTTCAGGGTGTGGGCCAACATTTACAGCTTTGAATTGAACTTCAAATTAAGGCGAGGTGGGTGAGGGATCGGTGTAGGTCTGCAGTGCTAGGAGCCCTGATACCATATGCAACAGCTCAACCTGCTTTTATGCTCAGCCACATTCAGATGGCAGAAAAATCAGTTTCATAGATTAGTATTGTATTGATAGAAAAATTTAAGGATAGTAACACTGGTAGTTGACTGAAAGTAAGTGGAGGTTTGCCGGTCTGGGAGGCCTACTGCTACAGGCAACACATATGAAGGAGACCCAAGCAGGAGTCTCCCCATTTCCAAAAATTAGAGACTGAAACCACCAAAGTAGCCACAATTTCAATAGAATAAAAATATTATAATGGGGACCGACACCTCTTCCACTACAGCCTACCCAGCAGATGGAGAATCAATCAGGAGTATTAACATTTCCCTAAATTAGGGCCTGACACCACTGAAGTGGCATCAATTTCAGTAGAGTAGAACTAGTATAATGGGGACCGACACCTCTTCCACTACAGCCAACCCAGCAGATGGAGACCCAAACAGGAGTGTTCACATTTCCCTGAATTAGGGTCTGATACCACCAAAGTGGCATCAATTTCTGCAGAGCAGAACTAGTATAATAGGGACCAACACCTCTTCCACTACAGCCAACCCAGCAGATGGCGACCCAACCAGGAGTATTCACATTTCTCTAAATTAGGGCCTGACACCACCGAAGTGGCATCAATTTCCGTAAAGTAGACCTAGTATAATGGGGATTGACACCTCTTCCACTGCAGCCAACCCAGCAGATGGAGACCCAGCCAGGAGTGTTCACATTTCCAAATATTAGTGTTAACATTTTTAGCAGCAGCAGAAACAGCAACAGCAGGCACCAAAGCCACACTAAAGATATCACAGACTGCAATTACGCGAGATCAATGCAGCACACTAAAAACTACAACATCGCCTAGTTTGTACAGTCTGCAATAGGGGTGCAGAAGTCCTTGGAGATCCATGACTTGTTCATCTTGATGAAAGTTAGGTGTGACAGGCGAGCTCAGGCCACTCATCCATTTTTGAAGACCAAAATGTCAAACAGTCCAAACCTTCCATGATGTTATTGATATTGAGTTCTAGATACTCCTGCACCATGCTCTCCAGTCATTCACCATGTGTCAGACTTGTACTCTGTTGTGCTGTTGCACGAGCTGGTCTAAAAAATGTGTGAAAGGACTCACAGAAATTGCTTCTGCCACTTACACTTCTGCTGCTGCTAATGTTTTGGCATTGACAAATTGACGTGCTGGAGGTTGGAAGTATAGAGCTGCGATGCATACTGTGTGCCTCACTGCTGTCTTGAGAAAACCACTCTTAAGGTTGTGTAAAAGTGTGTTTCGATGCTACAGCATTCGAGGGTCCCTTTTCAGGGCAGGAAGTATCTGGAAAACTTTACTCTTATAACATGGATCTAACAGAGTGGCAACCCAGTAGTGAGCACTATTTTGAATTTTAACTATACGGGGATCATGTTGCAGATAGTGCTGCAACAAGGCACTCATATGTCAGGCTCTTCCATGAGGTCCAAGCCTATGCTGTGTTGGTGGCTGGGTAACTCTGATGCTTGTTTCCTCTGTCCCCTCCCGCCAACCACGAACAACAGAGAGGGGATGATTATCCTCTTCATCTCTGGACAGTTGCTCGCCCATCACCTCTTCCTTCTCCATTTGCTCCTCGGCTCTTGCACCTTCACTAACCATTTGTCTGGTATCACCAGCATCTCTCGATTGCAGTAATCCACCCTTTCTTGGAATATTCTTATCCCTTCCGCATCCTCCTCTTCCTCTGGGACCACCACCTCCTCCCGCAGGCTATTCAAAGTCTGCTCCAGCATGTAGATGACCGGAATAGTGATGCTGATAACGACATCGTCAGCGCTAACCATCTTATTAGCCATTTCAAAACTGTGCAGAAGGGTGCAGAGGTCCTTAATATATGCCCACTCCATAAACTTGATATGCCCCACATCCATATTGCGTTGGCCCAGGCTATATTACATGACATACTGCGTCAGGGCTTGTTGCCGCTGCCACAGTCGCTGCAACATGTGCAGAGTGGAATTCCACCATGTCGGCACTTCGCATATCAACCTGTTAACCTGACCTCTGTATTCATGCAAGTCAATGAGGTGCGAACAGTGGAAGTGAGCACACAGCTTCAGAGCTTTCTGCAGCAGGATAGTGGCAGAGAAATCGCTGTACCACCAGGTTGAGGACATGAGCAATGCAAGGCACGTGTGTGAGCTTGCCTTGAGTAGGGCCGCCACCAGATTCGCACCGTTATTGGACATGGCCTTCCCTGGCTCCAGGATCAGCGGAGACAGCCGTTGCTCAAACTCAGCCTGGAAAACTGTCCATGACTCTTTAGCTGTTTGACTGCGATCTCCAAGGCATATTAATTTTAACATTGCCTGATTGTGGTTAGCCCTGGCTGCGCAGTATGGAGGTGGTGTGCATTCGCTTCGCACTGTCAGAATGCATGTCCATTAGAGGAGGTGGAGGAGACAGAAGCAGTGGAGGAAGTGTGAAATACAGAGGTTTGTTCTGCAAGCCTTGGGGATTCCAAGACTTGTGGAGCAGCCCCTTCCCCGCCTGCCCCCACAGCCACCATAGTCACCCAGTGCCCAGTCAGTGAGATGTAACACCCTTGGCCATGCTTACTTGTCCAGATGCCTGTGGTAAAATGCACCCTGGCAGACATAAATTTAGTCAAGGAATGGGCGATGTTGTCTGTGACATGCTGGTGTAGTGCAGGCACAGCTTTCTTAGGGAAGTAATGGTGACTGGGCAACTGTACTGGGGGACGGCCATCAGCTTTTGGAAACTGTCTATATCTACCAGGTGGAAAGGCAGCATTTCCGTGGCCAACAGATTGGAGATGGTGGAGTCCAATCTCTTAGCTTTGTCATGTGTAGGATGAAATTCTTATGTGACCACAACTGTGGGGCCTAGGGTTGGCTGCAGTGCTGAGAGAGGGCAGGGTAAGGTGAACTGGACAAACTGCTCGACCGTGAGTGAGATGCAGGCGGAGATGTTATGGTGGATTGAGAAAGATGTGGTGTGCTCGGTGAAACAAAAACAGCAGGCATGTCTGCTTCCGTTACAGTTGACCGGCTCTCACTCAACCTGACTGTAGCGGGTAAACAACCAGAGGTTCTGTGGTCAGAGACCTGCCTGACAATACTTGGCACAGTAACAGAGGAAGAGGAAGAAGCAGAAGATGTGGTTGATGGGGTGACTGATGGTTATTGAAGTCCACTGGTCCGCATTTTATCGCAGTGAGATTGCCAGAGTAACGCATGTTGATTGCGCATGTGAAGGTTCATGCAGTAGTCCAATTATTGCACTTTTTCCCTATACTGTTTTTCTTGCAAAGTTGGCAGATAATGAGTTGGCTCATCCTTTGCGGTGTCAAAAAAGGCCCAGGCTAGGCAACCCTTGATGCCCCTGCGAGCTGCAGACCCGCGACTGCTGCTGGCCACTGCCACAGTTGTGGCTAAAGATGCAGTTTTCATCGTGGTTGCATCACTCCTTGTCTGCGCCATAGGGCGCAATGTAACCTTCTCATCTTCCTCCTCCTCCACCCCCTCAGATGAGCTACTCATTGCGTGCCTCTGGGTTCACACCAAGTGGGATCTACAATCTCATCATCTTCCAATGTGTTATCCCATTTCTCACCCTGAGAGTCACCCTCCTCCTCTTCTTGCCCTGACAGTACAGTACAGTCCACGTGAGCCTCAGGTATCTGACTCTCATCAGGATCACCTTCCTCCCCAGGGGTTAACATCTGGTGATGAGGGTTAGGAAGCTGCTTGGACCCTACCTCACCCTGCCCCGATTCCAACCTAAAAAAAATTTGGCCATCGGTGCAGATGCTTTCCTCCTCTTGACTCTCTAAATCTTTGGAGTACACTTCTGATGCCCATGGCATATAATGAGTGAAGAGTTCTGCAGACTCACGCATCTGTGGTTCCCTACAGTCTGTTGGACGGTTGGACAGTTGCGAAGTGGGGGGAAGCAAGGTTAATTAGGGTGCCAACTCTGTGGACTGCACTGTGTGTGATGTTGAGATGGAGGAAGAGGAGGAGAGGCCACTTGAAGCAGCGCTTGCCATCCATTGGAACACATGCTCTTTCTGGCCCTCATCAACAAGGTGTACCACTGTGCGGCTGCCAAAGAAAGGAAGTGGAGTAGCCCGTTCAGTAACAGAAGTTGTCAGTTGCCTTTGGATAGGATGTGACAGTCTTGATTCACTAGTGCTTTCACTAACATTAACCCCTACCCCACATATACATTGAAAACAAAGCCTATTCCCCCTTCCACCACGCCCTCTTTTTTCCCACTCATGTTGCTCAGATAGTGTGGTAGGAGCATGCTTTAAGCAACAAAAAATTTGATTTTTTACTCTGCACCAGCTCTGCACACAGATGAATTTCAGCGGCACTAAATGAAAAGGTGAGATATGGTTTGCTGTATCACATTAGTAACAGAATAAAGTATTTTTTAGTGTGGATGAGGCCTGTATAACATAGAATATATGCTCCAAACAATTTCAAACTGAGATCTCCCCTACTGTATCACATTAGTAACAGAACAAAGTATTTTTTTAGTGTGGGTGAGGCCTGTATAACAAAGAAGATATGCTCCAAGAAACTTCAAACTGACATCTAGTGTGCTGTATCACATTAGTAACAGAAGAATATATATTTTTACTGTGCATGAGGCCTGTATACAATAGAATATATGCTACAAGAAATTTCAAACTCAGATCTAGTCTGGTGTAACACGTTTGTCACATAAAAAAATAGATTTTTTTACTCTGCATGAGCTCTGTATACAGCTCAATTTCACCACCACCAAATGACAAGGTGAGATATGGTGTACTGTATCACGTTACCAACTGAAAAAAATAGATTTTTAAAGGTGTACTCATGCATGGAGCACAATAGAAGCAGTGCACAACAGAATTCTATGAAATGTGCCCTGCTATCTTTGTCTGGACCTCACTAATGGCACAAGAAAAAAAATCTGCTGGAAGGTCGATTTCACAGCCACACAGGACACTAGCTATCTAAACTATCTGACTTAGAAGCAACCGCCTAGCTAACTAGCTAAAATCTCTAATGAATCCAGGAGCAGTGTCAGGAGTAGCCTCTGTGACCTGTTATAATCACAAAATGGTGCTAAAACAACATGTCTGCTCTTTATATAGAGAGGGACATGTGATTTCAGCAGCCAATGGCACAAGCTCTTGTGTCTGTGTGGCGCCCCTGAGGGTTCAGTCGCCACAGAGGTACTGCACCTCACCCAGAGGTGTGGTGTGTCTCTTCTCTCAGGTAAGGAGGGAGTGCTGCCCGGAACCCAAACACCTGCATCCAACACTACACTGCTCCAGGCCAGCTGGAAGGGGAAGACGCAATGTATGTTTCTGCTGAGCCCTGACCCTGGCTGGAGTGGGGGGAACCCAAAGGTAGGGGGAACCAGTAGTGGGTGTGGGTGGAGGAAGTAGTTTAAGGGAGCACTTTGGTAGGAGTATAAAATAGGGAAGCCATCTTAGGGTGGCGGAGATTGGGTAGTAGTTCAGTCAGAGGAGAACAGTTCAGAAGAACAGCTCGGGACAGTTCAGAAGAACAGTCCGGGGGCAGAGTCTCATTAGGAGCTCTGCTCCACAAGTTGGGCCAAGTCTGGAGGCCCAGGAGGAGAGCAGGGAGAAGGCTCCGTTCTAAGAAGGGATCCTAGGGGGTACGGCAAGTGCAGGAAGGCACCCGTACGCCCCGCACCTGTCAGAAGACAGGGGTATCGTAAGCCGCATTCTAATCCCCAGGAGGGTCAAGCAGGTCCGGGATCCGACGTACAGGAAGGACTTTGGAGCACCCGAGCGGGATTGAGAGTGGGCAGCGCAGGGAAGGAGGGAGAAAGACCCAGTGTGAAGTCGGTCTACGTAGGAACACGAGAAAGTGGGGTTCTGCCAGGTACCCCTGATCTACCTGTGGAAGCACTGAACCCCTGCCTGGTGAACGCAGCGGCACGCGGGAGGCTGTAAGCTGACAGTGCACCCTGAGGAACTAAAGAACTGTGATTAAAGACTCGGATGACTGCACCGCACCGCCTCTGTCCATTATTTAGTCGGCACCATCATTCCCTCCCGGCACTACAACACCCAGCGCAACCACCATTTACTTACACTGCCCTGGAGCTAGCTCTACCTGTGGAGAGCCACACCACCCCTGCTGCCGTAACACCAGCTCCAGAGGACTGCTCCGCAGCGGCGACTCCCTTTAGCCGCAATCCACAGGTGGCGTCACGAACTTTTCAAATCCCCCTTAAAATATTCCCCTTTTGAGTGACCGCCTTGGGCCACGGACCGGGCCAGCCACCGTGTTACCCCCCCGGCAACCAGAGGCCTGGCTGCCGAGTACCCCACGGCCCTGGGGGCGCGTCATCTGGACATTGTAGAAGGTTCCTGTGCCCTGATTGGCTAGCCGCAATAAAGTTATGAAAAAAAAAAGATTACAAGCACGCCGCTCCTCTCCTCTTGGCTCCTTTGAGATCTCCCCACACCCTCCTCTCATCAAACACATCTCCCATGCTCATCGTACACCACCACTATCCTAGCCAAAGTGCTAAAAATACTTTAGTGGCAAAGCAATAATTTCCCGCACTTTTAACGAATTTTACAGATTTCTGCCGATTTTAAGAAAAAATGCTGGTGTTTCCTATCGCGAATCCGAATGTGCCATATTTGTGCTGAATTTGAAATTGCCAATCGTTTTTCCAACATATGTGCTCATCTCTAATGCAGACATCTGCGGTAAATATGCAGGCAAAAGCAGCAGAAAAATGACAGATTGGGAGTTTGTATCCTGCGGAGACCACACTTCAAGAAAAAAAGAAGAATGAGTTCATTTAATGAATGTAAGTATATAAAGAGCACAGAGATTCCAACCTTTCCCACCACTGGAAGAAGAGGAAGAACCACTGAGCAGTGAACTCAGTAGCACACTCAGGTAAGACTGCATGGGACACATCGTAGACACAGTGTAAGTGAAGCTTACTCTGACCTCCCAGGACAGCGGGACAGCTCCCCCAAATCGGAACTGTCCCACTGGATCTGGGATGGTTGGGAGCCATGAAGGAAGGCATTAAAGGCAGTGCAAAGTTAGCTACAAAAAAAAATAAAGATGGAAACCATTTATCACTGCAAAACCTGCCCAACAGAATCTTGTTTAAGTATAAAAGGTTTGATTTAAAATATGCCACGTCTCTAGAATTTTAAGTTTATTTTGTTGTCGACCACCTTTTATGATTTACCCTGATGTACTCCACACAGCTCATATATAAAGCTGCATGCTGCTCATTCCTTCCTGGACTACTCTATAAGCATAACCTGGATGATTACTTAATTCCATAAACATAAGACAACTTGGTGTTGGGCGAAGAAAATGGTCACAGCTTTATTAATTATTATTGTAAACAACCAAACATTTTTTGACCCGTATTTCCCTTTTTTCCGAAACCCAACATGCCTGTCACTGTAGATACAGTGAGCATGTATACTCAAGGGTCAAAATTATCGTGCGGGATGCCTTGACTTCTTTGGTTTTTCTCTTGCTTGCTCCGTATTTCCCGAAACCGATTTCAATTTATTTATTTTTTGGAAAAAACTTCCGCTAGGTGCATATTGAAAGAGAATCCGGAAGCCAACCAAAAAACCTTCAAAGAGAAAGTTTGCCTCCTCGTTCGGCGAGTATTGCGCTAACTAATGCTGCATCGCAGTGATGTGCACTGATGTTTCCTTCTAGACCGAGAGCTGCGGCTTTTTTCAAACTGTCTGCCTCTCCTAAAGCAGCGGAGTGCTGAATGGGCCCCTCCTCATACTGTGCACTCGTACTTGCATGTGGCAAAATTCTGCAATGCCCTTCATTGAATAGCCAACTGGCTCCTGGGGGGCGCTGGGCAGCTGCTGAAGCTCCAATTACTGAAGATCTTCACCACTTTGGAAACATTATTTACACAGACACTTAGTCCCTGCACTACACCACAAAACATTGTTTCTGTGAATACAAAATTGGCGCAAGCATCCGACTACCCAGGCGGAGACGAATGCTCCCCTGTTGGACCCGTACTCCACAGCCAGCCATCCTTTTGCTCCAATATTGACAAAACTTCTTAACATGTCTACAAAACTATAATTTCTATTGTTATTATCTTGACTATAAGAAGCTGCCGTGGGCCATGCCCCACTGCAGGTCGACTCACCGCCAACGGGCGTCTCTGGTTGTCCGGCTACCGCCCTGGCCGGTATGGTACTAGGTGGATCTGCTTCTACTCTCCACATCCTGCAATCCACACTCCGTAGGTAGAGATACCGCAAAGGTAAGGAGTGGTGTGTCCCTTAGAATGCCATGCGAAGTTACCCCAAACTGCCCTGTAGGATTGTCCCTTCTACCCGTATGCGGGTGACGGGTTAAACGACCCTGCTGCCTAGGACTGTCACTTGTGGGTCAATTCCGCCTCCTGGATCTGCTTCTGCTCTCAACTCCCTTTGCATCATGTTCTGTGAGTAGGGATAGGGATGTCCCGTGGGTGGTGTATCGCTGAAGGTACCAGGCACAGTTACCCAACTGCCCCATAGTTTTGTCCCTCCTACCCATGTGGGAGGGTAGGGTCAGGGCTTCCAGCCTCCTCTCCGCCGGGCTGGGGCCGCTCTCTTTGCCGGGGGGTCACCGGGCAGCTTGAAGCGGTGCAGGGTGGTGAAGCCATGGGCGGAGCTGTAGCCGTATGAGACAGTAGCGGGCTCGGCCGTGAGCTGCTCGTGTTGAGGGGAGACTTGTAACCACGTACGTACCTCCATGCCCTCCTCCGGCAGTGCCTCTTCCCGCAGCCCCGTGGCCAGCATGGAGAAGTGGGGGAGGGCCCCATGGATCAGCGGGGGCTCGGGGGCTGCGGGAGCCGTGGTTGGAGACACTAGAGTGAGGGCTGGCAAGGGTGGTGGTGCAGCCGTTCTGCAGGCTGGAGCGGGGCCCCGCCATCTGCCCCCCTGGGGCAACAGCCGGAGCATGGGCCAACGCGCCACGGGTCACAGCCTAAGCCGATGCCGCGGTTGCGGACATCGCTCGACTTGGAGCCGCCATCGCACAGGCTGGCCCGTCGGCTCGAGCGCCCACTTCTTGGATGTTTCTACACTGGTACTTCTACAAATGTAACATAATGTGAAAATCTATTCCAGTAAAATCTTAGTTCCAATAAGCCCTAGTTAGTTCATCCCTTCTTTCATGTGTCCAGGCTGCAGCCAAATAGGTGGTTTTCATGTACCAATGAAAGTGCATATAACAATTTATAGGTTGTATTTCTTCAGTTGCATGAGCCAGCAGTCTCAGTGGGCCCCTTTAACACATACCACGATTCATGATATACAGATACAGTAGAGAAATATAGGTGTAGTACAATGCCAAAGATTTCACTTACTTCTTACATTGCATGGGTAATATGTATTGTAAATTCTACAATAGCTCAGAAATGGGTGAATCCTCGCAGTACACAGTGCATGCCCTGGGGTGGATTCAAATGTTTTCATTTTCGACCGGACATTATAGTCCTCCATACAGTATTATGTGCACCACATAGTCCTCCATACAGTATTATGAGCACCACATTGTCCTCCATACAGTATTGTGAGAACCAAATCGTCCTTCATACAGTATTATGGGCATCACATAGTGCTCCATACAGTATTATGGGCACCACTTAGTTCTCCATACAGTATTATGGGCGACACATAGTCCTTCATACAGTATTATGGGCGACACATACAGTAGTCCTCCATACAGTATTATGGGCACCACATAGTCCTTCATACAGTATAATGGGCTCCATATATTGCTCCAGTCAGTATAGTATAATGGGCCCCATATATTGCTCCATACAGTATAATGAGCCCCATATAGTGTTCCATACAGCATAATGAGCTCATATATTGCTCCATACAGTATAATAAGCCTCATATATTGCTCCATACAAAGTAATGGGCCCCATATAGCGCTCCATAAAGAATAATAGACCCCATATAATGCTCCATACAAAATAATGGACCCATATATTGCTCCATACAGAATAGAGGGCCTCATATAATGCTCCATACAAAATAATGGACCCCATATAATGTTCCATACAGAATAATGGACCCCATATAATGTTCCATACAGAATAATGGACCCCATATAATGATCCATACAAAATAATGGACCCCATATAATGCTCCATGCATAATAATGGACTCCGTACAATACTTCGTACAGAATAATGGGCCCCATATAATGCTCCAAACAGAATAATGAGACCCCATATAATGCTTCATACAGAATAATGGGCCCCATATAATGCTCCATACAGAATAATGGGCACTATATAATGCTCCATACAGAATAATGGACCCCATATAATGCTCCATACAGAATAATGGACCTCATATAATGCTCCATATAGAATAATGGGCCCCATATAATTCTCTACACAGAATAATGGACCCTATATAATGCTCTATTCAAAATAATGGACCTCATATAATGTTCCATACAGTATAATGGACCCCATATAATGTTCCATACAGAATAATGGGCCCCATATAATGCTCCATACAGAATAATGGGCCCCATATAATGCTTCATACAGAATAATGGACCCGATAGAATGTTCCATGAAGAATACTGGAACTCATATTATGCCCCATACAGAAAAATGGACCCCATATAATGCTCCATACAGAATAATGGGCCCCATATAATGCTTCATACAGAATAATGGGCCTCATATAATGCTGCATACAGAATAATGGGAATCATATAATGCTCCATACAGAAAAATGGACCCCACATAATGCTCCATACAGAATAATGAACCCCATATAATCCTGCATACAGAATAATGGGCCCCATATTATGCTCTATACAGAATAATGTGCCCAATATAATACTCCATACAGAATAGGCCCCATATAATGCTCCATACAGAAAGGCCCCCATATATGCCTCCATACATGCAAAATAAACAATCAAATACTCACTTCTCCTTGTTTCCCGCTGACCGTAGGTCCTGTCTCTTCAGCGTCTTTTGCCTCTCTGCACTGCTCAGCACAGAGGGTGCGCTGTAGTGACATCATCGCTCCCCTGAGACGTCAGAGAGTCAGAAGACGCAGAAATGACTGGGCTGCGGAGGAATGGGGAGAGGTAAGTATTTCAAACAGTTTAAAGTATGCTGGCACCGGGCCCCTCCGGCTCACGGGCCCCATAGCATGCCTGTGTCCCCGACGGTGAGTGGGCCCTCTTCACTCGCTTAGGGCCCCAACACTTGCCTGGTTGCTCCGGATGGTGACGCAGGCATTGTGAGCTGGACCCAAAATGTTAGGCACTTAGATAACGTAATTGTAGAAAATGTACAATTTTCACTCTGCTCCATCCACTGCACATTAATTTGTAGGAAATACCTGTGGGGTCAAAGCATTCACTACACCCATAGATAAATGCCTTAAAGTACCACTCCAGTGTTGTTGTTTTCTTTATCTCATCACTGGAGATGTATCACTAATGCATGTTCCATGCCCCTAGTAATATGCTTACCAGCCGTCGTCTTCTTCTCTTCCTGACGCAGCTTCGGTCCTGCACTGCCATGTTGTTACCACAGCTTCTGACTGTCCGAAAGTCAGTGCTAATGGGTTACAAACAGTCATTGCAAGTCTATGAAAGCCTCATTCTGGCCTTGGTCTGGCTCTCATTGATTTACATTGAGAAATGAACTGCAAACACTGGAGCCATCTTGCAGGTCACAACCAGCAGAAAATGACCAGAGCGGCACCGAAAACAGTGGCCGGTAAATATATTACTGGGGGTAGGGCATATGCATACCACTTCAGTGGTGAAATAAAAAAAACGCCGAAGTGGTACTTTAAGGGGGGTAATTTCCACTGTTGGGTCACTTCTCTGAGGTTTCTACTACATTTATATCTCAGAAGCTCTACGCATATGACATGGCATCCAAAAACCATTCCAAAAAATCCATACTCAAAAATCCGCTCCTTTCTTTTCCTTCTAAACCCTGCCGTGTGCCCAAACAGTAGATTATGCCAACATGTGGTATATTACTTTGCCCAGAAGAACTGGCATAACAATTTAGGGGTTAGTAAGTATCTCTAGTGGCACAAGCCACTATTCACACTGAAATGATATAATTGTAGAAAATTTGCAATTTTCACTATTCACCATCCTTGGTGCAATACCCTGTTGAAGCCTGTAAGGATGAAACATGTTGAGGAGGCTCTTTCTCTATTTTAATGGCGCTTTGTTCCTCTGGTAATTAGACAGAACAAAATACGATACAATCCCTGATGATTAGATAATGGATGGCAATCCTTTTGATTTATGCTAGATATACAATTTGAGGCTATTGGAGCTGAACACCTACTGTATGTAGGTACAGATAGGTAGATCTATCCATATGTATATTACAACTGAATGACCCAACAATTTGACTGCTTCGGACACATTTAAACATAGATAGGATCGATAAGGAGCAGTATATAATTTTAATATGCATCTTAACATATTATTAGCACTAGTTATTCATATTTTTAATTTAACAATTAAAAGTTATGTTTTATTTTGGATTGGTTAAAATGGGATTTTTTTGGCCTTTGGCTATTGGATTTTAAATTGTAGCTAATCCCTACTGATACCATTGAGCAATTTTGTTGTGATCATACTTTATTACTTTGACACAATAAAATTCCATAGAAAAAAAAATAAATGAATACTATAATTTCAGTTGGTATAATTTTTGAGATTCTAACTTTTTTTTATCTCTTTTTATTAATTTTTTTTTTACGCTTAAGTAATTCTGACTTTTTTGTCTTCTTTTTTTTTTTCAATTTCACTAGGCTTTTGACCAGCTAATTTATGGTTTGGGTCATTACAATTGCTGAGATGCCAAATTAGTGTGCTTTTGTTTTGTTTTTTCTGAAAAGGACTTAAAAGGAAAAAATGACTATTTGAATTTTTTACTTTATGTTTTTTTTCTAACCATTTTTTAATTTGATGTTGTGATACACAGAAAATCTAGTGTTACACAGGGACAGAAGGAGGATCAAACATCATTACTGTATTTTGACAACCCCTTCTTAAACACTGTATTCCCCAATGTAAAATGAAAATAACAGATGTTCACCCTCTACACAGACACCGTTTCAGCTGGTCCGTTGCTGCTGGGTCTCCCGAGGCTCTTGTGATGTTGTTATGACCACTGCAGTCAATCAGCAGTCACTAATGGGCTGCAGATCTCCCATTTCATTTAACTGAATGGATGATGGTATAATATGATGACAGACCAGGGCTCCTACAGTTAGAAACATTGTATGTTAGCAGCTTTCTTCTCAGGTTAATAGAGGTGGGTCCTGTGTATGATGTCCCTAGGAACTAATAAGACATTTGGAAAGTCATGTGCTAATGAGAAAACTTCTTTATGATTATGACAAAATGTGTTCTTTTGGACAAGAAATAGAAAATTGTGTTTACACAAGAGGATCAGACAAGTTGGCAATAATAACCACATATGTAAGTAGTAAAATATGCTTATTTGTGCATATTATAGACCTCCGAAACTATTTATGTCATGAAAAGCAGGGAAACTTGTAAATTTTTTATTTGTGAAGATCACATATACAGCAAACAAAACAATATAATTGTATTATTAGAGTATTACTGACTAAAAGTATATTGGATTCTTAGCAAAAGGAATTTATAGGAATTTATTAACTTGTGATCTTTCAAGAAATAGAACATCACATTCTGCCTTTTGATTATTTGGTATCTGGTACTTTATTACTTTAAGCTGAAACATGGATCGTCTTTACCTGTTGACTAGTTCATAAGAATACTGACTACTGATGTGCTTCACAAACAAGACACTAGAGAATAAGTATTTCGTGACAATATTCAATAAGTCAATTTTTATGTAGGTGTATTTTTTCTGTATATCTGTATTGCGGCTAAAAAATATGTCTGAATGCCAGCTGAATGAGGAAGGATAGCCTTTTAACAGAAATTTATTTGGAATGATGTTGTTTTGTAATTATATATATTTTTTAGGGACAACCTACCTTTTGTTACTCCTACTACTCATATGTACTGTATGTATATATATATATATATTTATATATATGTATATATATATATATATATATATATATATACAGTACAGACCAAAAGTTTGGACACACCTTCTCATTTAAAGATTTTTCTGTATTTTCTTGACTATGAAAATTGTACATTCACACTGAAGGCATCAAAACTATGAATTAACACATGTCGAATTATATACTTAACAAAAAAATGTGAAACAACTGAAAATATGTCTTATATTGACTACCTCTTGAAGCTCATCAAGAGAATGCCAAGAGTGTGCAAAGCAGTCATCAAAGCAAAATGTGGCTACTTTGAAGAACCTAGAATATAAGACTTATTTTCAGTTGTTTCACACTTTTGTTAAGTATATAATTCCACATGTGTTAATTCATAGTTTTGATGCCTTCAGTGTGAATGTACAATTTTCATAGTCATGAAAATACAGAAAAATCTTTAAATGAGAAGGTGTGTCCAAACTTTTGGTCTGTACTGTATATATACACTTACTGTGGGGAAAATAAGTATTTGATATATTGCCGATTTTGCAAGTTTTCCTAGCATAGGTACACTTTAACTATGATAGACAGAATCTAAAAAAAAAATCCAGAAAATCACATTGTATGATTTTTACACAATTATTTTTTGATTTTACTGAATAAAATAAGTATTTGATACAATAGAAAAGCAGAACTTAATATTTGGTACAGAAACTTTTGTTTGCAATTACAGAGGTCAGACATTTCCTGTAGTTCTTGACCAATTTGAACACAAAGCAGCAGGAATTTTGTCCCACTTCTCCATACAAATATTCTCCAGATCTTTTAGATTTCAGGGCTGTCGCTGGGCAACATTGATATTCAGCTTCCGCCAATGATTTTCTATCGGGTTCAGGCCCGGAGACTAGCTAGGCCACTCCGGAACTTTGAAATGCTTCTTACGGAGCCACTCATTAGTTGCCCTGGCTGTGTGTTTCGGGACATTGTCATGCTATACGACCCAGCCATGACCCATCTTCAATGCTATTACTGAGGGAAGGAGGTTGTTGGCCCAAATCTCTCGATACATCATCCCTTCAATACAGTTCAGTTGTCCTGTCCTCTTTGCAGAAAAGCACACCCAATGTATGATGTTTAACCCACCATGTTTCATGGTTGAGACGGTGTTCTTGGGGTTGTACTCATCCTCCTTCTTCCTCCAAACAGTGTGAGTGGAGTTGATATTAAAAAATTCTATTTTAGTCTCAGCTAACCACATAACCTTCTCCCATGCCTCCACTGGATCATTCAGATGGTCATTTTCGAACTTCAAACAGGCCTGGACATGTGCTGGTGTGAGCAGGGGGACCTTGCATGCCCTGCAGGATTTTATACCTTAACGGCATTGTGTGTTAGTAACGGTAATGTTTGAGACTGTGGTCCCAGCTCTCTTTAGGTTTTGGACAAGGTCCTCCCATGTAGTCCTGGGCTAATTCCTGACCTTGCCCAGAATCATCCTTACCCCACGAGGTGAGCGCTTGCATTGAAGCCAAGACCGAGGAAGATTGACAGTCATCTTCTGTTTCTTCCATTTTCTAATAATTGCTCCAACAGCTGCCTTCTCACCAAGCTGCTTGCCTATTGTCCTGTAGCCCATCCCAGCCTTGTGCAAGTCTACAATTTTGTGCCTGGTGTTCTTAGACAGCTCTTTGGTCTTGGCAATAGTGGAGAGGTTGTAGTGTGATTGATTGAGTGTGTGGACAGGTGTCTTTTATACAGGTAATGAGTTCAAACAGGAGCAATTAATACAGATAATGAATGCAGAGTAGGGGGGCTTCTTAATGAAAAAATTAAAAGGTCTGTGGGAGCCAGAATTTTTGCTGGTTGTGGGTGATCAAATACTTATTTCATGCAATAAAATGCAATTTAATTATTTAAAAATCATACAATGTGATTTTCTAGATTTAGATTTACTTTTAGATTCTGTATGTCACAGTTGAAGTCTACCTGCGATAAAAATTACAGACCTCTCCATTCTTTGTAGGAGGGAAAACATGCAAAATCGGCAGTGTATCAAATACTTATTTTCCCAACTGTATATCCTTTCTTGTTCACCTATCCTAAAGAAGCTATCCCTCGACCCAACCTTCACGTCCAGCTACTGCCGCATATTGCAGTTCCCGCTCACCTCCAAACTCCCCGAATAGCATGTCCATACTGAACGTTCCTCCCATCTCTCATCTAACTCACCCTTTGACAACCTACAATCTGGCTTCTGTCCCCACCACTTCACCAAAACTTCCATGACCAAAAGTACTAACTGTTAGAATCTATGTTGTTTTACTATCGGCCATCTTGTTGTGGTTTGCTGGCTTCTAGTCTTTTCCTCTGGTGCTGGGCTTCTTGGTCACGTGATCTCTGCACTCTTTATTACCCAGCACCTCGCCCTCATTCCCTGCTGGACATCAGTGTTGTATCGCTCGTGCTCTGGCTACAGTGGTGGCCAAAAGTATTGGCACCCCTGCAATTCTGTCAGATAATACTCAGTTTCTTCCTGAAAATGATTGCAATCACAAATTCATTGGTATTATTATCTTCATTTAATTTGTCTTCAATGAAAAAACACAAAAAGAATTGTCCTAAAGCCAAATTGGATACAATTCCACACCAAACCTAAAAAAGGGGGTGGACAAAAGTATTGGCACTGTTTGAAAAATCATGTGATGCTTCTCTAATTCGTGTAATTAACAGCACCTGTAACTTACCTGTGGCACCTAACAGGTGTTGGCAATAAGTAAATCACACTTGCAGCCAGTTAACATGGATTAAAGTTGACTCAACCTCTGTCCTGTGTACTTGTGTGTACCACATTGAGCATGGAGAAAAGAAAGAAGACCAAAGAACTGTCTGAGGACTTGAGAAACCAAATTGTGAGGAAGCATGAGCAATCTCAAGGCTACAAGTCCATCTCCAAAGACCTGAATGTTCCTGTGTCTTCCGTGCGCAGTGTCATCGAGAAGTTTAAAGCCCATGGCACTGTGGCTAACCTCCCAAGATGTGGACGGAAAAGAAAAATTCACGAGAGATTTCAACTCAAGATTGTGCGGATGGTGGATAAAGAACCTCGACTAACATCCAAACAAGTTCAAGCTGGCCTGCAGTCCGAGGGTACAACAGTGTCAACCCGTACTATCCGTCGGCATCTGAATGAAAAGGGACTGTATGGTAGGATACCCAGGAAGACCCCACTTCTTACCCCGATACATAAAAAAGCCAGGCTGGAGTTTGCCAAAACTTACCTGAGAAAGCCTAAAACGTTTTGGAAGAAGGTTCTCTGGTCAGATGAGACAAAAGTAGAGCTTTTTGGCAAAAAACATCAACATAGAATGTACAGGGAAAAAAAGAGGCATTCAAAGAAAAGAACACGGTCCCTACAGTCAAACATGGTGGAGGTTCCCTGATGTTTTGGGGTTGCTTTGCTGCCTCTGGCACTGGACTGCTTGACCGTGTGCATGGCATTATGAAGTCTGAAGACTACCAACAAATTTTTCAGCATAATGTAGGGCCCAGTGTGAGAAAGCTGGGTCTCCCTCAGAGGTCATGGGTCTTCCATTAGGACAATGACCCAAAGCACACTTCCAAAAGCACTATAAAATGGTTTGAGAAAAGCACTGGAGACTTCTAAGGTGGCCAGCAATGAGTCCAGACCCGAATCCCATAGAACACCTGTGGAGAGATCTCAAAATGGCAGTTTGGAGAAGGCACCCTTCAAATATCAGGGACCTGGAGCAGTTTGCCAAAGAAGAATGGTCTACAATTCCAGCAGAGCATTGTAAGAAACTCATTGATGGTTACCAGAAGCGGTTGTTCGCAGTTATTTTGGCTAAAGGTTGTGCAACCAAGTATTAGGCTGAGGGTGCCAATGCTTTTGTCTGGCCCATTTTTGGAGTTTTGTGTGAAATGATCAATGATTTGATTTTTGCTTCATTCTCTTTTGTGTTTTTTCTTTGCAAGCAAATTAAATGAAGATAATAATACCAAAGAATTTGTGATTGCAATCATTTTCAGGAAGAAACTGAGAATTATCTGACAGAATTGCAGGGGTGCCAATACTTTTGGCCACCACTGTAAGAAGCCTGGTTTAGTTCTGCTTGCTTTTGACTATTGTTATCCTGGGACTTCTTGTTCCACCAGTTTGGTTTACTTTAATTTTCGTTTCTGCAACTAACTTTTCTTTTAGGAGGTCTCCTGCTTTTGCTCCCAGTCCTTAGATCTTTTAGGGACCCCTTTCCCTTTCATGCAGGTCTTCGTTTGAGTTCAGTGCAGGAGTTTCGGTGGGGCTATTCATAAGGTATAGGGCACCCACCCCAGCTTAGGGTTAAGCTGAGTCTCAGTACAGGGACAGCTTTTCCCTCCTATTCCTTAGTTCTAAGTTGCAGAACATAAGACTAACGACTTACTTACAGCCAAAGTTAACAGACGATTCTATATTAGTGTTGAGCGATACCTTTCGATATCGGGAGATATCGGATCGGATTGGATCGGACCGATACCCAAAAAGTATCGGATATCGCCTATTCCGATACCGGAAACCAATGCAAGTCAATGGGACAGAAATATCGGAATGAAAATAAACCCTTTCTTTCCTTGTAGGTTAATTCTACATGAAGGAAAACAACTAAGAATAATGTAGAATGTATTGGGGGAGGTGGGGGAGACAATAAAGGCATAGAGGTTTAGCCCAATCAAATGGAATAGCAGGAATTAATATTTTTTTTAAGACGTTCGGAGTTACGGAAATATTGACTATGTTAATTATTTTTATATTTTGTCAGATATTTATGTTTCACTACTTCCATGCTCTTCACCTTCTTTTTTACTTCTCCCACTCTTTCTCCTTCATCATCCTCAGCATCAGCATCTTTTTCATCAACTTCTTCTTCATCTTCTTCATCTTCTTCTTCTTCACCTTCTTCGAATTATTCTTTTTTTTTACATTCTTCATATTCTTCTTATTCAACTATTATTCTTCTTCATATTCTACTTCAACTTCTTCATATTCTTCTTCTTCATCATATTCTTATTTGTGACAGGCATTCCTGTAGTTGTTATCTATAAAAGTTTGAACATTACACCTTTTGTTCTGCCCGTCACAAAATATTTACAACAGGATTTGTCCATGTTCAGTTTGGCCTGCAGCAGCAGTTCTTTTCCAGGGGCACCACGAGGAGGAACGGACTCACCCCCATACACTGCTTAGTCATCTTCTGCTTATAATTTAGATATTATCTTTTGCTCTGATTTTTAGTCTTATGCTTAATGTTCTTCCGCTTTTTGTTCTGCAGCTTCTTGTACGTCTGCTTCTTGGTTTTCTGTCTCTTGTTCTTCTGCATCTTGGTGGTTGTCTTCTTCTTCTTTGTCCTCTTGGTCAACTTCTTCAGGGTCATCTTCTTGGTCTTCTTCGGGGTGGTCTTCAGGGTCGTCGTCTTCAGGGTCGTCATCTTCGGGGTCCTCGTCTTCTTCGGGGTAGTCTTCAGGGTCCTCGTGTTCAGGGTCGTCGTCTTCGGGGTCCTCGTCTTCTTCGGGGTCGTCTTCAGGGTCCTAGACTTCAGGGTACTCATCTTCGGGGTCCTCGTCGTCTTCGGGTTGGTCTTCAGGGTCCTCATCTTCAGGGTCCTCATCAGGGAGATCCAGAGTGATTACCAAGAACCATTTCAAAAAGCTTGAACTTGGAAATGTAGCAGAAGGTACAAGAAGGCTGAGGAACTGCCGAGAACCAGCTGATGGTACTGGAACCCGGGTGGGTAGCAGAAGGTACAAGAGCCAATGGAACTACCGAGGACCAGCTGACGGTACTGGAACTCGGTTACTAAGCAGGAGGTACCTGTGCCAGAAAGCACTACCAAGGACCAGCAGACGTTGGTGGAACTTGGATACCGAGAAGGAGGCACCTAAGCCAAAGGCACTGCCGAGAACCAGCTGACGGTACTGGAACCCGGATTGGTAGCAGAAGGTACAAGAGCAAATGGAACTACCGAGGACCAGCTGACGGTACTGGAACTCGGTTACTAAGCAGGAGGTACCTGTGCCAGAAAGCACTACCAAGGACCAGCAGACGTTGGTGGAACTTGGATACCAAGAAGGAGGCACCTAAGCCAAAGGCACTGCCGAGAACCAGCTGACGGTACTGGAACCCGGATGGGTAGCAGAAGGTACCCATGTAAAAAAAAGTTGCAAGGAAGCGAGTAGGCTGCAGTTACCAAAACCCACAGTCCTACAGGGGGTGCTTGTCCTATTGGCACTATGGAACCAGCCTTACATTGCCAGATCCCGCAGCCCACATAGGAGTCACCTAAACTGCAGGCACCATAGAGTCGGCTAACCCGACCGCAACACGACTGGACAACGCATTGGAGGCAAAGTGACGTTGACACTACCCTGAAACAGATGGCGTGCTGGAACTAGGCTGGGCAGGAGGGAGTACCCGTGCCAAAGACACTGCCGAGAACCAGCTGACGGTACTGGAACCCGGATGGGTAGCAGAAGGTACAAGAGCAAATGGAACTACCGAGAACCAGCTGAGGGTACTAGAACCCGGATGCATAGCAGAAGGTACAAGAGCCAATGGAACTACCGAAAACCAGCTGACGGTACTGGAACTCGGTTACTAAGCAGGAGGTACCTGTGCCAGAAAGCACTACCAAGGACCAGCAGACGTTGGTAGAACTTGGATACCGAGAAGGAGGCACCTAAGCCAAAGGCACTCCCGAGAACCAGCTGACGGTACTGGAACCCGGATGGCTAGTAGAAGGTACAAGAGCAAATGGAACTACCGAGGACCAGCTGATGGTACTGGAACCCGGATGGGTAGCAGAAGGTACAAGAGAAAATGGAACTACCGAAGACCAGCTGACGGTACTGGAACTCGGTTACTAAGCAGGAGGTACCTGTACCAGAAAGCACTACCAAGGACCAGCAGACGTTGGTGGAACTTGGATACCGAGAAGGAGGCACCTAAGCCAAAGGCACTGCCGAGAACCAGCTGACGGTACTGGAACCCGGATGGGTAGCAGAAGGTACAAGAGCAAATGGAACTACCGAGAACCAGCTGAGGGTACTAGAACCCGGATGCATAGCAGAAGGTACAAGAGCCAATGGAACTACCGAAAACCAGCTGACGGTACTGGA
Source organism: Phyllobates terribilis (assembly GCF_046119375.1). Taxonomy (NCBI): domain Eukaryota; kingdom Metazoa; phylum Chordata; class Amphibia; order Anura; family Dendrobatidae; genus Phyllobates; species Phyllobates terribilis. The sequence goes on along the minus strand of NW_027362763.1, from coordinate 909,778,901 downwards.
ACTCGGTTACTAAGCAGGAGGTACCTGTGCCAGAAAGCACTACCAAGGACCAGCAGACGTTGGTAGAACTTGGATACCGAGAAGGAGGCACCTAAGCCAAAGGCACTCCCGAGAACCAGCTGACGGTACTGGAACCCGGATGGCTAGTAGAAGGTACAAGAGCAAATGGAACTACCGAGGACCAGCTGATGGTACTGGAACCCGGATGGGTAGCAGAAGGTACAAGAGCCAATGGAACTACCGAAGACCAGCTGACGGTACTGGAACTCGGTTACTAAGCAGGAGGTACCTGTACCAGAAAGCACTACCAAGGACCAGCAGACGTTGGTGGAAATTGGATACCGAGAAGGAGGCACCTAAGCCAAAGGCACTGCCGAGAACCAGCTGACGGTACTGGAACCCGGATGGGTAGCAGAAGGTACCCATGTAAAAAAAGTTGCAAGGCCGCAAGCCGGCCGCAGTTACCAAAACCCACAGTCCTACAGGGGGTGCTTGTCATATTGGCACTATGGAACCAGCCTTCATTGCCAGATCCCGCAGCCCACATAGGAGTCACCTAAACTGCAGGCACCATAGAGTCGGCTAACCCGACCGCAACACGACAGGACAACGCATTGGAGGCAAAGTGACGTTGACACTACCCGGAAACAGCTTGCGTGCTGGAACCAGGCTGGGCAGGAGGGAGTACCCGTGCCAAAGACACTGCCGAGAACCAGCTGATGGTACTGGAACCCGGATGGGTAGCAGAAGGTACAAGAGCAAATGGAACTACCGAGAACCAGCAGACGGTACTGGAACCCGGATGGGTAGCAGAAGGTACAAGAGCCAATGGAACTACCGAAGTCCAGCTGACAGCACTGGAACTCGGTTACTAAGCAGGAGGTACTTGTGCCAGAAAGCACTACCAAGGACCAGCAGACGTTAGTGGAACTTGGATACCGAGAAGGAGGCACCTAAGCCAAAGGCACTGTCGAGAACCAGCTGACGGCACTGGAACCCGGATGGGTAGCAGAAGGTACCCATGTAAAAAAAAGTTGCAAGGCCGCGAGCAGGCTGCAGTTACCGAAACCCACAGTCCTACAGGGGGTGCTTGCCTTATTGGCACTATGGAACCAGTCTTCATTGCCAGATCCCGCAGCCCACATAGGAGTCAACTAAACTGCAGGCACCATAGAGTCGGCTAACCCGACTGCAACATGACAGGACAACGCATTGGAGGCAAAGTGACGTTGACACTACCCGGAAACAGCTGACGTGCTGGAACCAGGCAGGGTAGGAGGGAGTACCCGTGCCAAAGACACTGCTGGGAAACAGCTGGCGGTGCTGGAAACCAGGGTAAATACTAAAAACAGAGTGGAGCCAGAGGCGTAATTGGAGCAACTTTAAAATCTGTAGTAGTGTGAATGTGGACAGAGCAGGAGAAAATGCCGTCCGCACAGCAGGGGAACAGCTGACGTTACTGAACCCCAATAACACGGCAGCAAGTGTTGACTGTGCAAACGGCACTTCCGAGCGCCAACTGGCGGTGTTGGAGCTCAGGGATAATACTGAAAACAGAGGAGCCAGAGGTGTAATTGAAGCAACTTTAAAATCTGTAGTAGTGTGAATGTGGACAGAGCAGGAGAATTTGCCGGACACACAGCTAGGGATCAGCTGACGTTACTGAACCCTAATAACACTGGAGCAAGCGTTGACTGTGCAGATGGCACTTCTGAGCAGCAACTAGCGGTATTGGAGCCCAGGGTAAATACTAAAAACAGAGGAGCCAGAGGTGTAATTGGAGCAAGTTTTAAAACAGTAGTACAGTGGATGTGGACAAAGCAGGAGAATTTGCCGGACACACAGCTGGGGATCAGCTGACATTACTGGACCCCAATAACACTGGAGCAAGCATTGACTGTGCAGACGGCACTTCTGAGCAGCAACTAGCGGTATTGGAGCCCAGGGTAAATGCTAAAAACAGAGGAGCCAGAGGTGTAATTGGAGCAAGTTTTAAATCAGTAGTACAGTGGATGTGGACAAAGCAGGAGAATTTGCCGGACACACAGCTGGGGATCAGCTGACGTTACTGAACCCCAATAACACTGGAGCAAGCGTTGACTGTGCAGACGGCACTTCTGAGCAGCAACTAGCGGTATTGGAGCACAGGGTAAATACTAAAAACAGAGGAGCCAGAGGTGTAATTGGAGCAAGTTTTAAATCAGTAGTACAGTGGATGTGGACAAAGCACGAGAATTTGCCGGACACACAGCTGGGGATCAGCTGATGTTACTGAACCCCAATAACACTGGAGCAAGCGTTGACTGTGCAGAGGGCACTTCTGAGCAGCAACTAGCGGTATTGGAGCCCAGGGTAAATACTAAAAACAGAGGAGCCAGAGGTGTAATTGGAGCAACTTTAAAATCTGTAGTAGTGTGAATGAGGACAGAGCAGGATAAATTGCCGTCCGCACAGCAGGGGAACAGCTGACGTTACTGAACCCCAATAACACGGCAGCAAGTGTTGACTGTGCAGACAGCACTTCCGAGTGCCAACAGGCGGTGTTGGAGCTCAGGGATAATACTAAAAACCGAGGAGCCAGAGGTGTAATTGGAGCAACTTTAAAATCTGTAGTAGTGAGAATGCGGACAGAGCAGGAGAAATTGTCGTGCGTCCAGCAGGGGAACAGCTGACGTTACTGAACCCCAATAACACGGCAGCAAATGTTGACTGTGCAGACGGCACTTCCGAGCGCCAACTGGCGGTGTTGGAGCTCAGGGATAATACTGAAAACAGAGGAGCCAGAGGTGTAATTGGAGCAAATTTAAAATCTGTAGTATTAGTGTGAATGAGGACAGAGCAGGAGAAATTGCCGTCCGCACAGCAGGGGAACAGCTGACGTTACTGAACTCCAATAACACGGCAGCAAGTGTTGACTGTGCAGACAGCATTTCCGAGCGCCGACTGGCGGTGTTGGAGCTCAGGGATAATACTAAAAACAGAGGAGCCAGAGGTGTAATTGGAGCAACTTTAAAATCTGTAGTAGTGTGAATGAGGACAGAGCAGGAGAAATTGCCGTACACACAGCAGGGGAACAGCTGACGTTACTGAACCCCAATAACACGGCAGCAAGTGTTGACTGTGCAGACAGCACTTCTGAGCGCCAACTGGCGGTGCTGGAGCTCAGGAATAATACTGAAAACAGAGGAGCCAGAGGTGTAATTGGAGCAACTTTAAAATCTGTAGTAGTGTGAATGAGGACAGAGTAGGAGAAATTGCCGTCCGCACAGCAGGGGAACAGCTGACGTTACTGAAACCCAATAACACGGCAGCAAGTGTTGACTGTGCAGACAGCACTTCTGAGCGCCAACTGGCGGTGTTGGAGCTCAGGGATAATACTGAAAACAGAGGAGCCAGAGGTGTAATTGGAGCAACTTTAAAATCTGTAGTAGTGTGAATGAGGACAGAGCAGGAGAAATTGCCGTCCGCACAGCAGGGGAACAGCTGACGTTTCTGAACCCCAATAACACGGCAGCAAGTGTTGACTGTGCAGACAGCACTTCCGAGCGCCAACAGGCGTTGTTGGAGCTCAGGGATAATACTGAAAACAGATTAGCCAGAGGTGTAATTGGAGCAACTTTAAAATCTGTAGTAGGGTGAATGAGGACAGTGCAGGAGAAATTGCCATCCGCACAGCAGGGGAACAGCTGACGTTACTGAACCCCAATAACACGGCAGCAAGTGTTGACTGTGCAAACAGCACTTCCGAGCGCCAACAGGCGGTGTTGGAGCTCAGGGATAATACTGAAAACAGAGGAGCCAGAGGTGTAATTGGAGCAAATTTAAAATCTGTAGTAGTGTGAATGAGGACAGAGCAGGACAAATTGCCGTCCGCACAGCAGGGGAACAGCTGACGTTACTGAACCCCAATAACACGGCAGCAAGTGTTGACTGTGCAGACAGCACTTCCGAGCGCCAACAGGCGTTGTTGGAGCTCAGGGATAATACTGAAAACAGATTAGCCAGAGGTGTAATTGGAGCAACTTTAAAATCTGTAGTAGGGTGAATGAGGACAGTGCAGGAGAAATTGCCATCCGCACAGCAGGGGAACAGCTGACGTTACTGAACCCCAATAACACGGCAGCAAGTGTTGACTGTGCAAACAGCACTTCCGAGCGCCAACAGGCGGTGTTGGAGCTCAGGGATAATACTGAAAACAGAGGAGCCAGAGGTGTAATTGGAGCAAATTTAAAATCTGTAGTAGTGTGAATGAGGACAGAGCAGGAGAAATTGCCGTCCGCACAGCAGGGGAACAGCTGAAGTTACTGAACCCCAATAACACGGCAGCAAGTGTTGACTGTGCAAACGGCAGTTCCGAGCGCCAACTGGCGGTGTTGGAGCTCAGGGATAATACTGAAAACAGAGGAGCCAGAGGTGTAATTGGAGCAACTTTAAAATCTGTAGTAGTGTGAATGAGGACAGAGCAGGAGAAATTGCCGTCCGCACAGCAGGGGAACAGCTGACTTTACTGAACCCTAATAACACGGCAGCAAGTGTTGACTGTGCAGACAGCACTTCCGAGCGCCAACTGGCGGTGTTGGAGCTCAGGGATAATACTAAAAACAGAGGAGCCAGAGGTGTAATTGGAGCAACTTTAAAATCTGTAGTAGTGTGAATGTGGACAGAGCAGGAGAAATTGCCGTCCGCACAGCAGGGGAACAGCTGACGTTACTGAACCCCAATAACACGGCAGCAAGTGTTGACTGTGCAGACAGCACTTCCGAGCGCCAACTGGTGGTGTTGGAGCTCAGGGATAATACTGAAAACAGAGGAGCCAGAGGTGTAATTGGAGCAACTTTAAAATCTGTAGTAGTGTGAATGAGGACAGAGCAGGAGAAATTGCCGTCCGCACAGCAGGGGAACAGCTGACGTTACTGAACCCCAATAACACGGCAGCAAGTGTTGTCTGTGCAGACAACACTTCCGAGCGCCAACTGGCAGTGTTGGAGCTCAGGGATTACAGTTCAGGTGGTAGAAACATGAACACAACAGGAGACCTGGATACTGTTGCCAACCAATTTTTTATTCTGGAAGAGGACTGGCAAATTCATGAGAGATCCAGGCCTTGTTCATTTTGAGAAAAGTAAGCCGGTCAACGTTATCGGAGGATAGTCGCATGCGATGGTCTGTTGGTACACCACCTGCGGCACTAAAGACGCGTTCCGATAATACACTAGCAGCAGGGCAAGCTAGCACCTCCAATGCATACTGACTAAGCTCTGGCCATGTATCCAGCTTACAGACCCAAAACTTGAAGGGAGAAGAGCTGTCTGGGAGTACACTAAGAGGGCAAGACATGTAGTCTGTCACCATCTGACGGAAACGTTGCCTCCTGCTGACTGGAGCGGTCTGTGATGGTGTAGACATTTGTGGGGACACAAAACTTTGCCACATTTCGGCCATACTGGTCTTGCCTTGTGCTGAGGCGCTGCTTCTGCTCCCTTTTTGTGCAGAGCTTCCTCCACTGCCTCGACACACTGAGCTGCTTTGTAAAGCACTAGCAGCACTGCTCTCGGTTGGAATGGAGAACATGATGGAATGCACCAGTGCGTCTTGGTACTCCCGCATTTTACGCTCCCGGTTCAATGGTGTTATGAGGCTTTGTAAGTTGTCCTGGTAGCGAGGATCTAGGAGGGTGGACACCCAATAATCAGCCGTGTTGAGAATGTGGGCGATGCGGTGGTCGTTTCTCAGGCACTGCAGCATGAAATCAACTATGTGCTGCAGACTGCCAACTGGCCAAGAAACGCTGTCCCCTGCTTGAGGCGTGATCTCTGCCTGCTCTGCATCACCCCACCCTCGCTCTAGATACTGACTACTAGAACATTGTGTACCACCCTCCTCTGGACAGATGTCTTCCTCATCGATTGACTCCTCTTCATCCTCCTCACAAAGTGTCCCCTGCCTAGGCCTTTGTGAGGAACCATGTTGCGCAGACTGTAGAGAAGCAGATGGCATTTGTGACTCCTCATCCTCCACCTCTTCCAAAACCTCGTCCCTTAGTGCTTGCAGTGTTTTTTCAAGCAGGCAGATAAGGGGGATAGTCATGCTGACTAGTGCATCATCTGCACTCGCCATCCGCGTGGAATAATCGAAGGCACGCAAAACGTGGCAAATGTCCTTCATAGAGGCCCACTCAGTGGTGGTGAAGTGTGAACGGCGCGCACTGCGACTTGTTTGCGCCTGCTGCAGCTGGTACTCCATTACTGCTGCCTGCTGCTCACACAACCTCTCCAACATATGTAACGTTGAATTCCACCTGGTGGGTAGGTCACATTTGATGCGATGTTCCGGAAGACGTAATCGGCGCTGCAGAGCTGCAATGCGTGATCTTGCGTTGCTGGAACGTCGCAAGTGAGCGCACTCTATGCGGACCTTGTGAAGCAGTGCATCAAGATCCGGATAGTCCCTCAAAAAACTCTGCACGACCAAGTTGAGCACATGTGCCAGACATGGGATGTGAGTGAGGTTGCTTGGCCCAGAGCTGCCACCAGATTTCGGCCATTGTCACACACTACCATGCCTGGCTGGAGATTCGCTGGCACAAACCACACGTCGCTCTGCTGCTTGATGGCATTCCAGAGCTCCTGCGCTGTGTGGCTTCGATTCCCCAAAGAAATTAATACTGGAGTATGAGGAGGAGTCAATGTGTACAGACTGGATTCCTGCAATCCTTGGAGTTGGCAGAACATGTACAGCGCCACTCTCAAGATCTGTACCCGGCTCCACAACATTTACCCAATGGTCAGTGAGGGAAAGGTATCGTCCCTGTCCATGCTTACTGGTCCACGCATCGGTGGTAAGGTGGACCTTGCTACTGACGGCGTTTTGTAGCGCATGTTTAATTTTTCCCTCCACAAGCTGTTGCAGGGCAGGGACGGCTTGCCTGATGAAATAAAAGCGGCTGGGCACGTTGTATTGTGGGACTGCCAATGCCATAAAGTTACGGAAGGTGTCTGTCTCCACCAGCCTGAATGATAGCATTTCAAGGGCCAGTAGTTTAGCAATGCCAGCATTCAGAGCCTGTGCTCTGGGGTGGTTTGCCGAGTATGGGCGCCTTTTCTCCTATGCCTGTGCTAACGATGGCTGTAGACTGGCCTGGGAGTGTGAGGATGACAGGGAAAGAGGTGCTGTGGGTGGAATTACACTGTGTCTCTGTACAACAGTGCCAGAGATTCTTCCATGGCGATCCTGTGAGGAAGCCGAACCAGCTGTGTGTGAGCTGGAGGAAGAGGCTACAACACGAACTGAAGAGGTGGTAGGTGGCGCTGTAGGTTGGCCTAGGTCTTCAGTGTGTTTTTGTAACTCCACCACATGCTTGGTCCGCACATGTTTCCACATATTTGTGGTATTGAGGTTGCTGACACTTTTCCCTCTTTTCACCTTCTGATTACACAGCTTGCATTTGACAAAGCAAATGTCATCTGCAACTGTGTCAAAAAAGGACCAGGCACTGCAAGTCTTGGGAGCGCCCGCTTTGGATTTTGGAAGAGCCATGCTCCTAATGGGTGCCGAAGTGGACGCTACAGGCAACCAAGTCTGCCCCCTCCCTCTCCCTCCTTTTTGGGCCGTTCGGGGAATCTCTTCCTCAGAGCTGCTCCCACCACCTTCCTGTCCCTCACGCAATGATGGGTCAAAGACCTCATCATCTACACCACCCTCTTCAAACAACTGCTTCTCCTGGGTAGTCTCGACAGCACAGTAAGCACCAGAAAGTGGCACCTGAGTCTCATCATCAGATGCGTACTGAGGTGTGCTGCTGACCATAGGCACTGGCCCACCCGCCTCTTCAGATTCAGGGAGACAAAACGGTTGCGCATCACTGCATACTACCTCTTCTTCAAATTCTCAAATTCTGCTTGGCTGGCCCCCTCTTTCCAAGCCAAGAGATTCAGAGAACAGAAGTAGAGATGGCTCCTGTCCAGGGCTCTCTGACTGCCTGGCCAATTTGGCAGGTGGTGAAGAGACAGATGGGTGCTCTTCAGTGATCAGGACCTGAGAGGATCTGGAACTAATTGAAGTCGATGCGTTAGCTGCCATCCATCCGACAACGGATTCAATTTGGTCCTCCCGCAGCAGTGGGGTACGGCTAGCTCCTACAAAGCTGCGCATAAAGGACTGTTCCCTGGTAAAACTGGGGGATGCTGAGTCACTGGTGCCCTCAGCAGGCACAGAATCCCCACGTCCTCTCCCTGAAGGCACAGAATCCTCACGTCCTCTCCCTGCAGAAACTCTACGCCCACGCCCACGACCACGACCACAACCACATGCCTTACTCCCTGCCTTCTTCATCTTGGTAGACTGATAAAGATAGGCAGAAAAGTACTAAGGGCTTAGTGTGCTTATTCCTGAACAGCTGCTAACAGGTATAAGAAACACTAATTTTATAAAGTGTGGACTAGACTTTAATATGAGCTAATGTGGCCTACACAACTGTAAAGTGGAGTGTTTGGTGAACTTTATTTAGGTTTTTTTTTGTCACAAAAAGACACTGGATGTGCCCAAAGATGTAATACCGATAGTATCACAAACTTTTTGTAGCTATTACAATGTAGGAAGGTAACCTACAATGCAATAGATGAGGCTACAAAAAATAGGCTAATACTAATCTGGCTGGGGCTGCAGGGCACAATGCTGCAGAAAGGCTCCTCTAACCACTCCTATATAGTGTGTTTGGAACCAATTTAGCTGAATACGGATGGAACCACCACACTAATAGGAGAAATCAGGAAAAATTATGAATTGGCAAAAAAGGACAATGTATGAGGCAGTGACACACACTGAATGCACTACAACCAGACGTGGCTGAAGCACACACTACAGGGTGAGCTGCACTCACACACACAGACCTTGCAGACAGCGGTGAACAGTGCAGATGCAGAGCATTGTGCACAAGCGCTGCAAGACCAAAAAAAATTCTCTATCTACTCCTATATAGTGTGTTTGGAACCAATTTAGCTGAATACGGATGGAACCACCACACTAATAGGAGAAATCAGGAAAAATTATGAATTGGCAAAAAAGGACAATGTATGAGGCAGTGACACACACTGAATACACTACAACCAGACGTGGCAGAAGCACACACTACAGGGTGAGCTGCACTCACACACACAGACCTTGCAGACAGCGGTGAACAGTGCAGATGCAGAGCACTGTGCACTAGCGCTGCAAGACCAAAAAAAATTCTCTATCTACTCCTATATAGTGTGTTTGGAACCAATTTAGCTGAATACGGATGGAACCACCACACTAATAGGAGATATCAGGAAAAATTATGAATTGGCAAAAAAGGACAATGTATGAGGCAGTGACACACACTGAGTGCACTACAACCAGACGTGGCTGAAGCACACACTACAGGGTGAGCTGCACTCACACACACAGACCTTGCAGACAGCGGTGAACAGTGCAGATGCAGAGAACTGTGAACTAGCGCTGCAAGACCAACAAACATTCTCTATCTACTCCTATATAGTGTGTTTGGAACCAATTTAGCTGAATATGGATGGAACCACCACACTAATAGGAGATATTAGGAAAAATTATGAATTGGCAAAAAAGGACAATGTATGAGGCAGTGACACACACTGAGTGCACTACAACCAGACGTGGCTGAAGCACACACTACAGGGTGAGCTGCACTCACACACACAGACCTTGCAGACAGCGGTGAACAGCACAGAGAACTGTGCACTAGCGCTGCAAGGCACAGCGATTTATAAAGTAGCTTGGGTAAAGCAGAATAGACCAAATAGGTAGCTAAAACTGTCCCTCAGAACAACAGCGTCCTATTCCTAACTGAATTCACAGCAGAGTGAGCTGAAAATGGCGGCGGCGGCTTTTATAGTGCATCATGACATCATTTCAGCAGCCAATCACAGCCATGCCATTAGTTAAGATGCCTACATGCCTAACAGGATGTGCCCACACTTCTTAGGATCCTCATTGGCTGAATAAAATGAAACTGGCTCATTGCATTATGGGAACTTCCGATTCCGGTATACGATATTGCAAAAGTATCGGAATTAAGTATCGGAATTCCGATACCGCGAATATCAGCCGATACCCGATATTTCAGTATCGGAATGCTCAACACTATTCTTTTTACATCTCCTTCTAGAGCTGTCCTCTGCCTTCCTCCTCTCCCTCGTTCTACATCTACTACCTTCCCTTGGTGTCAAAGACCACGCCCTGCCCTGGATCTCCTCATACCTCTACTATAGCAAATTTAGCATGTCCCACTCCCACACTACCTCCTCATCCCACCCTCTCTCTGTTAGTGTTTCTCAAAGCTCTGTTCTGGGACCCTTGCTCTGGGAAGACCTATAGTATGGTTTAGTGAGGTTTCCTGCCGGGAGTGCATCTTATCACAACTCTTGATTTGGAGCCATATTTAAAGTCCCACTACCTCAAACTCAAGCATACCAGAATGGGCCTATGATCATCTCTCCATATCTCAGACATCAAGCCTCCTGATGAACCTACAAGATGGGGAAACGCATCGAGCATAGAGGCAACCATCTTAACAAGCAATCATTGATAAGTTATCACTCTTTGATAATCATTATGATGTGCTCCCCTGTATCTTTGTTTCCATGTTGTCTATAGCAAATATATCTGTGTTTATTAGTTGGGTATGTATAGGGACAACTAAGGAGAATAAGGCAGAGCCATCATTGAGCGTGGCCGTCATGTCTCGCAGATCTGGTGTGCCAACCTCCGCGGCTAGGCAGGAGCAGCCTAGGTGATTATCCAGTGTCTCATAGGTTTATTTGGTATACTCTGGGACATTTCTTCCATCCAATATTCCTGATCTAGTGTTTGAAATTTTGCATGTTCATAAGGTCTATCTTTCCATGTGTATTATTAGTTAAGCTCACATGCAATATGTGGAGATAGGTCATCCAAATGGATTATCTTGTATTAATCTACTGAATTTATCCACTTTTTCTGGACAGACCCATATTATTGAATATCTGCACAAAACGGTTTTGGGTCATCCAAGTATAGTATCCTAATCCTACTACACTGGGTTTCTTTTGGTGTATTTTTAATAGAAATTAAAAAATATTGTTTTAAGGGTTTATATGTTCACTCTGACCCTTACTCTTCCCAGTCTAAATCTTTGACCTAGGGCAACTCATGAAGTCCCATGGCTTCCAGTACCATTTATACGCTAATGATACTTAGATGTACCTCTCTAGCCCAGACGTCACCTCTCTGATATCTAAAATCAGTGATATCAGTGATATCCTCCTTCTACTCATCACGCTTCCTAAAGCTCAATGTGGACAATACTGAACTCATCATCATTCCTCCGTCTCGCCTAACTTCCCTACCTGATCTATCTATCACAATAAATTATACCATGCTTTCCCCTGTACAGCAAGTCTGCTGTCTCAGAGTAACCCTCAACTCTGCCCTCTCCTTCAAACCGCACATCTAAGCTCTTGCCACCTCCTGCTGCCTTCAACTCAAAAATATTTTCAGAATCTGTCCTTTCCTCAATCATTATTCTACTAAAATGTTAGTGCATGCTCTCATTATATCCCGCTTCTACTACTGCAACATCCTCCTCTGTGGCCTCCCTGCTAACATTCTCGCACCTCTCTAGTCCATCCTGAACTCTGCTACACAATTAATCCCCCTCTCGCCTCGCCATTCCTCCACTTCTCCCCTGTGGAAATCACTTTATTGGCTCCCAATTCCTCAAACGCACCCAGTTAAAACTATTAACATTGACCTACAAATCCATCAATAGTCTGTCTCTTCCATATACCTCCGAACTAATCTCCCGTTAACTTCCAACACGCAAACTCCGGTCCTCTCAAGACCTTCTTCTCTCCTCCACACTTATATCTTCCTCACCCAACGGCGTCCAAGACTTCTATCGAGCATCCTGTTATGTTCTGCTACCAAAGCTAAGGAAAGAGAGGAGATCTGTCCCTACTATAAGACTCAGCTGAATCCCTACGATGTAACAGGGAACCTGATCCTGCGATCAGACCTGCTAAAGTCCTAATCTAGTCTGTACGGAGACCTATAGATGTGAGGAGGGAATCCCTACAAGTACTAAGGACTGGGAGGAATATGGGACACCTCCTAACAGAAATAGTAGCAGACAGACGAACAAACAAAATAGATAGAACATAGAGGTCCGTAGACCAAGCAAACTAACAGAGTTAGATACAGAGCACAGGCTAGCTAGAAAGTAGATATACAATGAAGTCCAGCAAAGCCAGAAGGGCGGAGCAGGATTAAATAGGCCAACAAGGTCATGTGACCAGCAAAGGAAAAAAAAACCTAACAGCAAGGTTCTAACAGTACCCCCCCCTTCTAAGAGGATCCTCCGGATCCCCTAGGACCAGGCTTATCAGGAAATCTCCTGTGAAACGCTCTGATAAGTCTGGACGCAGAAACATCATCTGACCTCACCCAAGAGTTATCCTCGGGTCCGAAACCTTTCCAGGCCACAAGATACTGCAAACTACCTCTATACCGTCTAGAGTCAAGGATGCGAGAAATTTCATATTCCCCGTCCTCCACCACCGGAGGAACAGAGGCAGAGGCGTCACCATCCGACACAACAGCTTTTTTTAACAGAGAGACATGAAAGACCGGATTAATTCTCCAGGAGGTAGGAACCTCCAACCTAACAGCAGATTGGTTGACAACCTGAAGCACCTTAAAGGGCCCTACAAACTTGGGACCCAATTTCTTAGAAGGAATCCTCAACCGCAGATTCCTAGAGGACAACCAAACCATGTCACCAACAGCGAACAAAACCTCCTGTCGTTTCCTATCAAAGTAGTCTTTAGATTTTCTGTTGGCCTCCTGAAGATTACCACGCACATCCGTCCAAACTCTTTCCAAATCACCGGAAAAATTCTCCTCCTCAGGCACGGCAGATCCCAACTTGGAGAACGACCCAAACGACGGATGTCTCCCAGAACAACAAAAAAAAGGCGAACAACCAGCAGAAGAAGATGTATGATTGTTCAGAGCAAATTCGGCAAGTGGCAGAAACTCAGACCACCCCTCTTGATTGTCTGCCACAAAACAACGCAAGAACTGCTCAACATCCTGGCTTTTCCTTTCTGTCTGGCCATTAGATTCAGGATGATATCCGGACGAAAACGACAAATGAATTCCCAACCTGTCACAAAAGGCACGCCAAAAACGAGCCACGAACTGAGGACCCCTATCAGAAACAATGTCAGTAGGAACGCCATGAAGTCTGACAATTTCCTTGACAAAGGCCTTAGCGAGAGTTTTAGCGCAGGGCAGTTTGACGAAGGGAACCAAGTGACACATCTTGCTAAAACGGTCCACGACCACCCAGATGACAGTAAAACCCTCAGAGGAGGGAAGGTCAGTTATAAAGTCCATAGCCAAATGTGTCCAAGGAGCACTGGGGACCTCCAAAGGACAAAGCAACCCCGCAGCAGGAGTATGTGAGGACTTAGATCTAGCACATATAGTACATTGGCGCACCCACTTAATGACTTCCTTCTGCCATCCAGGCCACCAAAAACTGCGACCCACCAGTCTCTTGGTCTCAGAGATTCTGGGATGACCTGCCAACCGAGATTCGTGACACTCAACAAACAAATCTCTCCTAAAGGTCCCAGGCACAAACAACCTCCCATGAGGAGTGTTAGATGGGGCATTCTCCTGAGCTTTAAGAATCTCATCTTCCAAAACGGAGTCTAAAGCAGCTATCACAACACCTTCTTGTAAAATGTTTTCCTCTTTCTCAGCACCGACTATGGGAGAAAAACTGCGAGACAAGGCATCCGCCTTAACATTCTTAGTACCAGGGATGTAAGTAACGGAGAAATTAAACCGCGAGAAAAACAGTGCCCACCTAGCCTGACGGGCATTCAGGCGCTTGGCAGCATCAAGATATATCAGATTTTTATGATCCGTAAGAACCTGAACGGGAAATTCCGCACCTTCCAAGAAGTGGCGCCAGTGTTCAAATGCGAGTTTAATAGCCAATAATTCCCGATTACCAATATCGTAATTCAGTTCAGTCTCCGAAAATTTTTTTGAAAAAAAGGCACAGGGATGTAATCCATCCCCGTTATCCTGAGACAATACTGCGCCAACCCCCACAGAGGAAGCATCAACCTCAACCAAAAACGGCCTAGTAACATCAGGCTGCATAAGGATGGGAGCAGAGGTGAACCTCTCCTTGAGATACACAAAAGCTTCAATGGCCTCAGAAGACCACTGAACCGCATCAGCACCTTTCCTGGTGAGATCAGTCAGAGGTTTGACAATACTAGAAAAATTTTTTATGAATTTTCTGTAGTAATTGGCGAAACCCAAAAACCTCTGTATCGATTTCAAACCAATAGGCCTAGGCCATTCCTGCACAGCCTGAACCTTAACCGGATCCATCTCAAAACCTTTGCTGGAGATAATGTAGCCCAAAAAACTAATTCTCTGTACAGCGAACTCACATTTCTCCAGCTTAGCAAAAAGCGAATTGTCCATTAATAACTGTAATACCTCACGCACGCTCCGCCAATGAGACTCCAGATCTGGCGAATAAATCAAAATGTCATCCAAATACACAACCACATTTTTACCGATCAAAGGTCTAAGGATGTCATTAATCAGATTCTGAAAAAATGCAGGAGCATTAGTAAGACCAAAAGGCATAACCAGATTCTCAAAATGACCCACAGGAGTGTTAAAAGCAGTCTTCCATTCATCACCCTCCTTCATGCGCAACAGATTGTATGCCCCCTTAAGGTCAATTTTAGAGAACCACTTGGCCCCCAATAACTGGTTAAACAGATCAGGAATCAATGGCAGTGGGTAAGGATTGCGTACCGTAATTTTGTTAATCTCACGAAAATCCAGACAAGGACGTAAACCGCCGTCCTTTTTTTTTACAAAAAAAAATCCAACCGCCACAGGAGACTTAGAGGGCCTAATGTGACCGGCGGCCAAACTTGTCTGTATGTATTCCTCCAAAGCCTTCCTCTCAGGAATGGTAAGGTTAAATAAACGACTTTTAGGAAGAGTCGCTCCAGGGACAAATTCAATAGAACAATCATAGTCTCTATGGGGAGGCAAAACCTGCGATTCCTTCTCAGAAAAAACTCTCCAAAAATCCTGAATAGGAACAGGCAATTCTCCCCTATCCACAGCTGCAATACGCCCGTTACAACACTTGTCATAACATTTATGGCTCCAGGATTTAATTTCACTGGTAGACCAATCCAGTACAGGATTGTGAAATTTTAACCAGGGCAAACCCAATATTACTGGAGAAGGCAAGTTATTCAACACTACCAAATCCAATTTCTCATGGTGAACACCACTGTTAGTACACACATTATCATAACCAGAAACTGACATAGCAGAGGATTTGCTCTCATTAACCCTAGCACGCAGTCTTCTATCCACCCGTATAGCTAATTGCATAGCCTGTTGCAAATCCTCAGGTGTAGGATAAGCAATTAGCAGGTCTTTAACCCTTTCACTGAGCCCAGCAAGAAATAGACTTTTCAGAGCAGAATTGTTCCACCCTGTTTGAGTGGACCAACGACGAAAATGAGTACAATATTTTTCGACATTACCTGATCCTTGTTTTAAACGTCTCAACTCAGTCTCAGCTGATGCCACACGGTCAGGATCATCATATAATAGTCCTAAAGCAGAAAAAAAACTATCCACTGATCTGAAGCATGTATCACTAGGTTGCAAAGAAAAGGCCCACTCCTGAGGCTCTTTGCGCAAAAGTGACATTATGAACCCTACGCGCTGGGATTCATCCCCAGAGGACTTGGGTCTCAAACGAAAATACAATAAGCAAGCATTTTTAAATGAAAAAAATTCTCGATGTTCACCAAAAAATAAATCCGGCAAACATACCTTAGGCTCCAAGAAATATGCTCCAGGACAGTTACTCACGTGCTGACGGAGCTCGGCCACTTCCAGAGAGAGTCCCTGCAGGTGTTTAGCCAAATCCTGAACCGACACCATGATGGAACAAAAAAAAAAAAAAAAAAAAAAAAAAAAAATCTTTCCTTAGAGAATTTGCAGGCTGGACTTACTGTTATGTTCTGCTACCAAAGCTAAGGAAAGAGAGGAGATCTGTCCCTACTATAAGACTCAGCTGAATCCCTACGATGTAACAGGGAACCTGATCCTGCGATCAGACCTGCTAAAGTCCTAATCTAGTCTGTACGGAGACCTATAGATGTGAGGAGGGAATCCCTACAAGTACTAAGGACTGGGAGGAATATGGGACACCTCCTAACAGAAATAGTAGCAGACAGACGAACAAACAAAATAGATAGAACATAGAGGTCCGTAGACCAAGCAAACTAACAGAGTTAGATACAGAGCACAGGCTAGCTAGAAAGTAGATATACAATGAAGTCCAGCAAAGCCAGAAGGGCGGAGCAGGATTAAATAGGCCAACAAGGTCATGTGACCAGCAAAGGAAAAAAAAACCTAACAGCAAGGTTCTAACACATCCTCCATAATCTGGAATTCTGTGCCCCAACACGTCCGATTATCCTCCAGTTTTTGAACTTTCAGAGACTACTGTGGGGGCCATTGTACAGTGTGGGGGCCATCATACAGCATGAGGCCTACTGTGGGAGTCATAAAACAGTGGTTGAGGCCATAATACAGTGCAGGGGTCATCTTACAGCAAGGGGCTACAGTAGGGGTCATCATACATTGTTGTGGCTACAGCATACAACATGGTGGCTACTGTGGGAGCCATCAAACAGCATGGGGGCCATTGTACAGCGTGAGGGTTACTGTGGGTGCCATCATAAAGGTGTGGGGGCTGCAGTGGGGCCATCTTACAATGTGGGGACTACTTTGGGTGCCATCATAGATTTTGGGAGCAACTGTGGGAGCCATCCTACAGTGTAGGAACTAGTGTAGGGGAATCATAATGTTATGATTGTGTAACAACTTACAAGGGGAAATAGTTAAAACATTAGAAACTTCAACTGACCCAGCCAGTTCCTGTGCAGACTAGAGATTCTGATCCTGCAGTCCCTAGTGGTACCTACATAGGCTGGAATAGCCCTAACAAACTAGATGATGGCAGCTTGGACCTATGCTGCCTGAAGGCTGTCAAATTGCTTCAAGTTCCTCTAAGGAGGGCCGTACAGAGTAAGATTATATGCCTATAGAAGAGAAGGAATGCTGAGATAGAAAGAGATTCCAGAGTGAGTTAAAACAAACCATGAAATGCAAAATGAGAAGATAAGGTATGTACTGCTAGAGAAAATTCCGCCTACTTGCTAAACAAGAAACAGAAGATAGGTGCAGGGTGGAAAGCCTAATCAGCAGAGAGATAAACTCTAGCTGGTCTTTTACTCGCTGGCATAAACAATGACAGTATGGCTATGTGCCCACATAGCAGATTTGATGCAGAGCGTTTTTGCCTCTCTCTGGCAGAAAAAAACGCATGCAGATTTACATGCATTTTTTCTGCCAGAGAGAAGCTTTTTTAAAGCATTTTTACATGCGTTTTCGCATGCATTTTTCAAGCACTTTTCCATGCGATTTTGAGCATCACTTGGAAAAGTGCTTAGCAAGTTGGTCACACAATATAAATGCAAGCAACTGGCATGGATTTATACTGTGTGACCAACTTAGATGCTTTAAATGCTGCATCTATAGTAACAAAAAAAGAATTAAAAAGCTAAAAATAAAAAAAACCTATATACTCACCTCTCCAGTCTCCTCCTTGCGGCGATCCTCTCTCCTCGGCATCCCGAGGTGTACTTGTAGGACCTGCGGTGACGCCATTTAGTCACCTGACTGATGACGTCAGCGGTCGTGTGACCATCAGCTGACTAAATGACGTCATCGCAGGTCCTGCAAGTACACCGCGGGACGCCGAGGAGAGAGGACGCCGCCGGGAGCAAACCGGAGAGGTGAGTATACAGGTTTTTTTTATTTTCAACTTTCTTATTTCTTTTTTTCACCGCGTGGTAGCCGGAATGAAGAGGAGTTGTAGTCTCCTCTTCATCCTGGGTACCACACACACCGCGATTACGCTGCAAATTCGCGACCATTGAACTTAATTGAAACGCAGCAAATCCACATATACCTGCGGGTTTGCTGCGTTTCAATGTTCCTCAATGCCCGAGAATTTGCAGCGTAATCGTGGGAGAAATGGTCATGCTGAGTTTTGCAACGCAATGCGAATTCGGCATGCTAATTAGCCATTCCAATGAGATTTATAAAGATGACTGCAAGAAGAGAACATGCAAATTTCCACAGTCATTGATGATATGGGGCTGCATGTCAGGTAAAGGCACTGGGGAGATGACTGTCATTACATCTTCAATAGTGTTGAGCGAGCACTAAAATGCTCTCCGTGATACTCGGGTGCTCGACCCGAGCAACGAGCCCAATGTTAGTCTATGGGAGACCCAAGCATTTTTGCGGCGGCACCCCCGGCAGTCTGTAGAAAGCCTAAAAAGTGCCCAAAACAATAGTGACAGTGCTCAAATGACATGGGGACAGCATGGGGATCGCCCTAGGAAGCATTTCTGACCCCCAGGTCACTGCTGTCAACAACGTGGTCAGAGGTATTAAGCCACTTTTACGGGCTCACAATAAAACGTTCAAAAACGAAACTGAAGCAGTTTTCCTTTGAAATATGTTAAGGAACATACTTTCCAGGGTAAAGACTTGTGTATAAGGTAAAATAAATAAGCAGAAACAAAAATACTCCTCCACACCTTGGGCTATGTTCACAAGTAGCATTTTTTATGCGTTTTTGCACTTTTGTATTGCTCTCAACCGTGACAAATGCATTCACTGGGAAATGTCATTTTAACATTTTACAACCTTATCTGGCCATGTGATGTGTGACACATGCATACAGTGCTGAAAAGACATGGGAACAGCATGGGGAAGACCCCTGGAAGTATCTCTGACACCCAGGTCACTGCCTAAAAGTGTGCCCATCAGAAGTCATCCTTGCCGCATCAGAAGATGCAGACTTGCAACTATCCCCGTGCAAGTCCTTGTCCCAGGGCAGTGTTCAATTGCACCTCCCCCATTCCTTGCAATGCAAGCGCAAGTATGCAGCCTGCCACCCACCCACCCCCAGGCTGCAATACCATACTGCTTGCTTGCAGTTGAAATTGAGCCTTTTAGGCATGTGGAGGCGGAATCTGGCCACCACGTCATGGCTGCGTCGGTGGCCTGGTATCCATACTCAGTCCCCAGCCGCCCAGCGCCCGGGTGTCCACGCTTGGTCCCCAGCCACCCCTATTTGTCCCAGTAACCTTCCCCACACTTTTCTTAGCCTGGCCTGCTTTAGGGCAGCATTGGCCGAGCCCACCAGACAACCATACTCCTACGATGGGCCCTGGCTTCTCCTTCAGGGGAGTTGAGAGTGCCAAGGTGAGGAGCATGATGATGATGATAGAAGTTAGCATCTGCTTTGTTTTCTTGGAATTCAAGCGTAAGTGTGCAGCCTGCCAACCACCCACCCCCAGGCTGCAATATCATACTCCTAGCTTGCTTGCACTTGAAATGAGGCCTTTTAGGCATGTGGAGGCAGACGCTGGCCACCATGTAATGGCTGCATCGGCGGCCTGGTATCCATACTCAGTCCCCAGCCGCCTTGTGGCCGGGTGTCCATGCTCGGTCCCCAGCTGCCAGGGGGTGGCCGGGTGTCCATACTCGGTCCCCAGCCACCCCGCGGCCGGGTGCCCACACACGGTCCCCAGCCGCCTGGAAGCAGCCGGGTGTCCATAAACGGTCCCCAGCCACCCCTATTTGTCCCGGTGCGCCTTATACACAAGCGCGCATACCAAAACATTACCTGTGCCCTCCCCAGTGCATTTAGTGGGAAGGACAGCTTAACCACAAACACGTGGACAAGTGAATGTGGCCAGGGATGGTCCATCTCACTGACGCCTTCACACTGGGTTAATATTGTGGAAGCCGGGACACAGTTGGATACTGGGATGCAACACGTCCTCCAGAAATAGAGGATTGGGGGTTCTGGGTCAATCATGCTTCAACACAAAGTTCAGAAGGTAGACAGCAGCAGTGGTCGGCCTCCTACACAGCGAGTAAATTATTCATGATCATGAGGCCATCCATCTCCTTAGCTTTCTGTTCCTTGGAATGCAAGCGCATGTATGTAGTAGCAGCTAGGCCTGAGGTGGTCAGCGTTTTGGCGCATATCCTACCTCCTCCGAGGATTGCTGGATGTTTTCCTGCTACTTTCCCAGTTCTATGACTCCCGTTAAAACAAAGCTTCAGGTGATGAATGATGGATGAGGTGGTGGCAAAGGAGAAAGAGCAGGAGGAACAGGGACCATTCACATCAATATCAGGCCAGTCAACCACACATGTCTTGTAGTATATGTTTCTGTACCAAATAGAGCGGTTCAGCTACACAGTTATAGGGCATACAGTGAGTGCAATGCCTACCAAAAATTTCGAAGCACCTCCAATGCCCTTTGGAAGTGACATGGAGGTCAGAGGGCCTTAACTAAACTGTTTTTTCCATTTATAGCAACTGGGTCTCCTGTACACTGTTGGCCTAAGCAGTGAATGGAAGGCTTTCCAAAAATTATGAGGAACTGCAATGCCCCTTGAAACAGACGTGGATTACAGCGTACTAAAAACCTTCTACCCATTATTAGGTAGTGGGTCTCCCTTAGTGTTCGCCTATGCATTGAAAAGCTGACTAAAATTAGGAGGAAATGCAATGCCCGTTGGAAGAGTCGTGGAGGTTAGAGGTAATTAAAAACAACATTTCAATGCCCCTTGGAAGAGCTGTGGAGTACATAGTGGTTTAACAAGACGGTTTTAAAGCCCCTTGGAAGAGTAGTGCAGGTCGCAGTGGAATAAAAAGACAATATCAATGCCCCTTGGAAGAGTGGTGGAGGTCGCAGTGGAATAAAAAGACAATATCAATGCCCCGTGGAAGAGACGTGGAGGTCACAGTAGCTTAAAAAGACGGTTTTAATGCTCCTTGGAAGAGACGTGGAGGTCACAGTATCTTAACAAGGCGGTTTTAAAGCCCCTTGAAAGAGTGGTGGAGGTCGCAGTGGAATAAAAAGACAATATCAATGCCCCTTGGAATAGTGGTGGAGGTCGCAGTGGAATAAAAAAAAAATATCAATGCCCCGTGGAAGAGACGTGGAGGTCACAGTAGCTTAACAAGACAGTTTTAATGCTCCTTGGAAGAGACGTGGAGGTCAAAGTAGCTTAACAAGATGGTTTTAATGCCCCTTGGAAGAGAGGTGGAGGTCGCAGTGGAATAAAAAGACAATATCAATGCCCCGTGGAAGAGAGGTGGAGGTCACAGTAGCTTAACAAGATGGTTTTAATGCCCCTTGGGAGAGTGGTGGAGGTCGCAGTGGAATAAAAAGACAATATCAATGCCCGGTTGAAGATACGAGGAGGTCACAGTAGCTTAACAAGACGGTTTTAATGCCCCTTGGAAGAGTTGGAAGAGTGGTGGAGGTCGCAGTGGAATAAAAGACAATATCAATGCCCCGTGGAAGAGACGTGGACGTCACAGTAGCTTAATAAGATGCTTTTAATGCCCCTTGGAAGAGACGTGGAGGTCACAGTAGCTTAACCGATTTTAATGTCCCTTACAAGAGCCATGCAGTATAGCATATTAAAAACATTATTCCCATTATTGGGGAGTGGGTCTCCCATTGTCTTTGCCTATTCCTTCCAAGCAAAAGCTGCCAAAAATTAGGACGGAGGAACTTGCAATGCTGCCAACACGGACCACGGTCACCCTGGTGGTATAGTGGTGGTGGGGGCTGAGGATAAGGAGAAGAGCAAAAAACAGACGAAATGAGCAAGCGTATACTCCTCCACACCTTGGGCTATGTTCACAAGTAGCATTTTTTATGCGTTTTTGCACATTTGTATTGCTCTCAACCGTGACAAATGCATTCACCGGGAAATGTCATTTTAACATTTTACAACCTTATCTGGCCATGTGCTGTGTGACACATGCATACAGTGCTGAAAAGACATGGGAACAGCATGGGGAAGACCCCTGGAAGCATCTCTGACACCCAGGTCACTGCCTAAAAGTGTGCCCATCAGAAGTCATGCTTGCCGCATCAGAAGATGCAGACTTGCAACTATCCCCGTGCAAGTCCTTGTCCCAGGGCAGTGTTCAATTGCACCTCCCCCATTCCTTGCAATGCAAGCGCAAGTATGCAGCCTGCCACCCACCCACCCCCAGGTTGCAATACCATACTGCTTGCTTGCTTGCTGTTGAAATTGAGCCTTTTAGGCATGTGGAGGCGGAATCTGGCCACCACGTCATGGCTGCGTCGGTGGCCTGGTATCCATACTCAGTCCCCATCTGCCCAGCGGCCGGGTGTCCACGCTTGGTCCCCAGCCACCCCTATTTGTCCCAGTAACCTTCCCCACACTTTTCTTAGCCTGGCCTGCTTTAGGGCAGCATTGGCCGAGCCCACCAGACAACCATACTCCTACGATGGGCCCTGGCTTCTCCTTCAAGGGAGTTGAGAGTGCCAAGGTGAGGAGCATGATGATGATGATAGAAGTTAGCATCTGCTTTGTTTTCTTGGAATGCAAGCGTAAGTGTGCAGCCTGCCAACCACCCACCCCCAGGCTGCAATATCATACTGCTAGCTTGCTTGCACTTGAAATGAGGCCTTTTAGGCATGTGGAGGCAGACGCCGGCCACCATGTCATGGCTGCATCGGCGGCCTGGTATCCATACTCAGTCCCCAGCCACCTTGTGGCCAGGTGTCCATGCTCGGTCTCCAGCTGCCAGGGGGCGGCCGGGTGTCCATACTCGGTCCCCAGCCACCCCGCGGCCGGGTGCCCACACACGGTCCCCAGCCGCCTGGAAGCAGCCGGGTGTCCATAAACGGTCCCCAGCCACCCCTATTTGTCCCGGTGCGCCTTATACACAAGTGCGCATACCAAAACATTACCTGTGCCCTCCCCAGTGCATTTAGTGAGAAGGACAGCTTAACCACAAACACGTGGACAAGTGAATGTGGCCAGGGATGGTCCATCTCACTGACGCCTTCACACTGGGTTAATATTGTGGAAGCCGGGACACAGTTGGATACTGGGATGCAACACGTCCTCCAGAAATAGAGGATTGGGGGTTCTGGGTCAATCATGCTTCAACACAAAGTTCAGAAGGTAGACAGCAGCAGTGGTCGGCCTCCTACACAGCGAGTAAATTATTCATGATCATGAGGCCATCCATCTCCTTAGCTTTCTGTTCCTTGGAATGCAAGCGCATGTATGTAGTAGCGGCTAGGCCTGAGGTGGTCAGCGTTTTGGCGCATATCCTACCTCCTCCGAGGATTGCTGGATGTTTTCCTGCTACTTTCCCAGTTCTATGACTCCCGTTAAAACAAAGCTTCAGGTGATGAATGATGGATGAGGTGGTGGCAAAGGAGAAAGAGCAGGAGGAACAGGGACCATTCACATCAATATCAGGCCAGTCAACCACACATGTCTTGTAGGATATGTTTCTGCACCAAATAGAGCGGTTCAGCTACACAGTTATAGGGCATACAGTGAGTGCAATGCCTACCAAAAATTTCGAAGCACCTCCAATGCCCCTTGGAAGTGACATGGAGGTCAGAGGACCTTAACTAAACTGTTTTTTCCATTTATAGCAACTGGGTCTCCTGTACACTGTTGGCATAATCAGTGAATGGAAGGCTTTCCAAAAATTATGAGGAACTGCAATGCCCCTTGTAACAGACGTGGATTACAGCGTACTAAAAACCTTCTACCCATTATTAGGTAGTGGGTCTCCCTTAGTGTTCGCCTATGCATTGAAAAGAAAAAGCTGACTAAAATTAGGAGGAAATGCAATGCCCGTTGGAAGAGTCGTGGAGGTTAGAGGTAATTAAAAACAACATTTCAATGCCCCTTGGAAGAGCTGTGGAGTACATAGTGGTTTAACAAGACGGTTTTAAAGCCCCTTGGAAGAGTAGTGGAGGTCGCAGTGGAATAAAAAGACAATATCAATGCCCCTTGGAAGAGTGGTGGAGGTCGCAGTGGAATAAAAAGACAATATCAATGCCCCGTGGAAGAGACGTGGAGGTCACAGTAGCTTAAAAAGACGGTTTTAATGCTCCTTGGAAGAGACGTGGAGGTCACAGTATCTTAACAAGACGGTTTTAATGCCCCTTGGAAGAGAGGTGGAGGTCGCAGTGGAATAAAAAGACAATATCAATGCCCCGTGGAAGAGAGGTGGAGGTCACAGTAGCTTAACAAGACGGTTTTAATGCCCCTTGGGAAAGTGGTGGAGGTCGCAGTGGAATAAAAAGACAATATCAATGCCCGGTGGAAGATACGAGGAGGTCACAGTAGCTTAACAAGACGGTTTTAATGCCCCTTGGAAGAGTTGGAAGAGTGGTGGAGATCGCAGTGGAATAAAAGACAATATCAATGCCCCGTGGAAGAGACGTGGACGTCACAGTAGCTTAATAAGATGCTTTTAATGCCCCTTGGAAGAGACGTGGAGGTCACAGTAGCTTAACCGATTTTAATGTCTCTTACAAGAGCCATGCAGTATAGCATATTAAAAACATTATTCCCATTATTGGGGAGTGGGTCTCCCATTGTCTTTGCCTATTCCTTCCAAGCAAAAGCTGCCAAAAATTAGGACGGAGGAACTTGCAATGCTGACAACACGGCCACGGTCACCCTGGTGGTATAGTGGTGGTGGGGGCTGAGGATAAGGAGAAGAGCAAAAAACAGACGAAATGAGCAAGCGTATACCCATGTGTGGGTGTGAAGCGGTGCATGGGAATACACCTCCCGAAACAACACAGTGGATTTGACTTTATGTTACTCTGCTGTCATTTGGTGGTGATGAGAAGTCTGGCCCAATCCAGCCCTTGTTCATTTTGATAAGGGGCAGCTTGTCAGCATTGTCAGTAGACAGGCGAGTGCGCTTATCAGTTATAATTCCCCCAGCGGCACTAAAAACACGCTCCAATAACACGCTAGCGGCAGCGCAGGCCAGGACCTCCAAGGCGTAAAGAGCGAGTTCATTCCAAGTGTCCAGCTTGGATACCCAATAATTAAAAGGCACAGAGGAATCACGGAGGATGCTGGTACGGTCAGCAAGGTACTCCCTCTCCATCTTTTGAAACTTTCCACTCCTTGTGAGAGTACCCCGTGCCTCAGGGCCTTTAAGCTGGGTGGGTCTCAGAAAACTGTCCCAGAACGTTGACAGTGTTCCCCTGCCTCTGCTGGATTGGAGTTGCGTCTCTCTCGCCTGTACGCTTTGGTTGGTCAACGAACTGTGACCTCTGCCGCTAGCGTGTTCAGATGGGAATATTTTTAACAGTTCTGCAGCAAGGCCTTCTGGTACTGCCCCATTTTTGTAGACCTCTCCACCTCAGGAATAAGAGAGTGAAAATTCTCCTTGTAGCGGGGGTCTAAAAGTGTTACCAATCAGTAGTGACTGTCACCCAACATTTTGACAACGCGAGGGTCACGGTTAAGGCAGCGAAACATAAAGTCAGCCATGCGTGCCAGACTGGTAACGGGCAAGACTTCCGTGTCCTCACCAAGATGACCACTGACCATGCTCTCCTCCTCCTCCTCCTCCCCCCTGTCCTCAGGCCACCCACGCTGAACCGACGGTATGACAGTTGTACAGGTACTACCGTCTACAGTGCATGATACCAGCTCCTGTTCTTCCTCCTCCTCCTCCTCCTCTCCCTCATTGTTGTTAGAACCCTCCTGTTTGTTTTTCTATCTTGTGGTTTGCGGTCTTGTGACCATCTGCCTTTATATTCCAGCTCTGCCCTCCTGGCTGTGCTGGACTTCAGTGTTTTACTGTCTCTCTAGCCTGGTGCTTCTGTGCCTTTCTCTGTCAAGTTCGCTTGGTCCTCTGGGACCTCTAGTACTTTTTGTCAGTTTGTCTTTTGTGCTCTGCAACAACTTCTGTTTAGGAGGTGTCCCATTTTTGTCCCAGTCCTTAGTTCATTTAGGGACCCCTCCCTTATTTCTATAGGTCTTCGTTCAGACTAGCCGAGGACTAAGGCGGGTCTGTTCACAAGGAACAGGCAGCCCGCTACATCATAGGATTTCAACTTAGTCTTACTGTAGGGACAGCTTTCCCCTATGTTTAGTTAATACATGTTGCAGATCATAACAATTGTCCCCCAATGCACATTGGGATGAGATGAGGCTGGACTATGTGTAATCTACCGCTACGGCTTCTTGATCCATCTCATCATACTCTGGCTGCAATGCCTCCTCTTTAATTCTCTGCAGAGAGCGTTGCAAAAGACAGACAAGTGGGATGCTGATGCTAATGATGGCATCATCGCCACTCACAATTAGTGTTGAGCCACCCCCATAGTGTTCGGGTTCGGTTCGGTTCGTCGAACACCGGGATGTTCGAGGAACTGTTCGTCGAACTGTTCGTCGAACACCTTAGAACACCGTCGAACACCGTTAAAACCAATGGCAGGCAAACAAAAACACATAGAAACACATAGAAAACACCTGCAAAGGTGTCCAAAAGCTGACAAACTGCTCAGAAGACACTCTCTTTAAAAAAGCCGGCCGGCAAATTCAGCAGCGGCATACACCGGTACCCGACAATTTAGACAAGAAGGAATAGAGCATCACACATAGATTAGATAGATAGAAACATGTCAGTCACACATATAAGAAGCACAGTGACAGTGTTGGTTACTGCACTTGTCATTTAGTGTAAAGGATTTATTAAAAAAAATATTAGTGTTTTCATGCACCGTCTCTTTAAAAAAGCCGGCCGGCAATTCAGCATCTGTACCCGACAATTTAGAACAGAAAGAATAGAGCTTCACACATAGATTAGATAGATAGAAACATGTCAGTCACATATATAATAAGTACAGTGATAGTGTTGCTTACTGTACTTGTCATTTAGTGTAAAGGATTTATTTAAAAAAATAATAGTGTTTTCATGCACTGTCTCTTTAAAAAAGCCGGCCGGCAATTCAGCAGCGGTACCCGACAATTTAGAACAGAAAGATAGAGCATCACACATAGATTAGATAGATAGAAACATGTCAGTCACATATATATGAAGTACAGTGATAGTGTTGGTTACTGTACTTGTCATTTAGTATTAAAATAAAGGATTTATTATTAAAAAAATTGGCGTGGGGTTCCCCTTAATTTTAGGCTCTAGCGGAGGTTAAGCAGACGGCTGGGGCAGATGTTTGAAGCCTGGGAAGGGGGTAATACCCACGGAGCTTCCCAGGCTACTAATATCAGCCCCCAGCTGAATACATAGCCTTTACTAGCTATTAAAATGGGGGACCCCCCAAAAAAAATGACGTGGGGTCCCCCCTAATTTAATAGCTAGCAAAGGCTAGGCAGACAGCTGGGGGCTGATATTAATAGCCCAGGAAGGGAGCCATGAATATTGGCCCCCTCCCAGGCTAGAAACACCAGCCGTCAGCCGCCCCAGAAATGGCGCATTCATAGGATGCGCCAATTCTGGCACTTAGCCTCGCTCTTCCACGCTGCCCTGGTGCGGTGGCAGGGGGTAATAGGGTTGGGGTTGATGTCAGCTTATAATGCCAGCTGACATCAAGCCCAGGTTAGTAATGGAGAGGCGTCTATAAGACACCCCCATTACTAACCCCATAGTCAAAGTTAAAAAAAACACAAACACCCAGAATAAAGTCCTTTAATTGAAATAAAGACACAATCCTTTATTGTTCTAAATTAAACCATACTTACCATCACGCCCATTCCAGCTGAAGCCAACGATCTCCTGCAATAAAAGAAAAATAATAAAGCAACCTCATCCTTACCTTTCCATGGTTCCCACGACAGCTTCAGCTCTGCTACATCGAGATGACAGGCTGGACCGCAGCAGAACGCTGCCATCCAGCCTGTCATCCCGCAGACACTGAGAAGCGCAGGCTTGCTTGCGCTGCTCAGCGTCTCTCTGTGACGACATCCAGATGAGCCGAGTTCATGTCCAATGAACTCGGCTCACCTCATGCACGTCACTGACAGCGTGGGAAAATTCTCACGCTGAAGCGCTGATTGCAGGAGAATTTTCCCACGCTGTCAGTGACGTGCAGGAGGTGAGCTGAGTTCATTGGACATGAGCTCACCTCATGCACATCACTGACAGCGTGGGAGAATTCTCCTGCACTCAGCACTTCAGCGTGAGAATTTTCCCACGCTGTCAGTGACGTGCATGAGGTGAGCCGAGTTCATTGGACATGACCTCGGCTCATCTGGATGCCGTCACAGCGAGACAGTGAGGAGCGCAAGCATGCCTGCGCTTCTCAGTGTCTGCGGGATGACAGACTGGATGGCAGCGTTCTGCTGCGGTCCAGCCAGTCATCTCGATGTAGCAGAGCTGAAGCTGTCGTGGGAACCATGGAAAGGTAAGGATGAGGTTGGTTTATTATTTTTCTTTTATTGCAGGAGATCGTTGGCTTCAGCTGGAATGGGTGTGATGGTAAGTATGGTTTAATTTAGAACAATAAAGAATTGTGTCTTTATTTCAATTAAAGGACTTTATTCTGGGTGTTGTGTTTTTTTTAAATACTTTACTAGAAATTCATGGCGGTCATGTCTAATACTGGCGTGACTCCATGAATTTTGGGCTTGGGGCCAGCTGATAATACCAAGCTGGCCCTAACCCCTTTATTACCCAGTGAGCCACCGCACCAGGGCCCTGGATGAGTTGGGTACAGCGCCAGAAGATGGCGCTTCTATGAACGCGCCATTTTCCGGGGTGGCTGCGGACTGCAATTTGCAGCGGGGGGGGCCCAGAAAGCTTGGGCCTCCCTGCGCTGCAGATTCCAGCCCCCAGCTGCCTAGCTGTACCTGGCTGGACACAAAAATAGGGCGAAGCCCCACGTACTTTTTTTTTAATTATTTCATGAAATTCATGAAATAATTAAGAAAAAAAGGCCTTCCCTATATTGTTGTGTCCGGCCAGGTACAAATAGGCAGCTGGTGGTTGGGGGCAGCCCGTTCCTGCCTGCTGTACCTGGCTGGACACAAATATAGTGCGAAGCCCCACTTCAATTTTTTTAAATTATTTCAGGAAATTCATGAAATAATTTTAAAAAAATTGACGTGGGGCTTCGCACTATATTTGTGTCCAGCCAGGTACAGCAGGCAGGAACGGGCTGCCCCCAACCACCAGCTGCCTATTTGTACCTGGCCGGACACAACAATATAGGGAAGCCCTTTTTTTCTTAATTATTTCATGAAATAATTTAAAGAAAATTGACGTGGGGCTTCGCCCTGTTTTTGTGTCCAGCCAGGTACAACTAGGCAGCTGGGGGCTGGAATCCGCAGCGCAGGGAGGCCCAAGCTTTCTGGGCCACCCCCGCTGCAAATTGCAGTCCGCAGCCACCCCGGAAAATGGCGCGTTCATAGAAGCGCCATCTTCTGGCGCTGTACCCAACTCATCCAGGGCCCTGATGCGGTGGCTCACTGGGTAATAAAGGGGTTAGGGCCAGCTTGGCATTATCAGCTGGCCCTAAGCCCGAAATTCATGGGGTCACGCCAATATTAGACATGACCACCATGAATTTCTAGTAAAGTATTTAAAAAAAACACAACACCCAGAAAAAAGTCCTTTAATTGAAATAAACACACAATTCTTTATTGTTCTAAATTAAACCATACTTACCATCACGCCCATTCCAGCTGAAGCCAACGATCTCCTGAAATAAAAGAAAAATAATAAAGCAACATCATCCTTACCTTTCCATGGTTCCCATGACAGCTTCAGCTCTGCTACATCGAGATGACAGGCTGGACCGCAGCAGAACGCTGCCATCCAGCCTCTCATCCCGCAGACACTGAGAAGAGCAGGCTTGCTTGCGCTCCACAGTGTCTCTCTGTGAGGGCATCCAGATGAGCCGAGTTAATGTCCAATGAACTCGGCTCACCTCATGCACGTCACTGACAGCGTGGGAAAATTCTCCTGCACTCAGCGCTTCAGCGTGGGAGAATTCTCACACTGAAGCGCTGAGTGCAGGAGAATTCTCCCACGCTGTCAGTGACGTGCAGGAGGTGAGCTGAGTTCATTGGACATGAGCTCACCTTATGCACGTCACTGACAGCGTGGGAAAATTCTCCTGCACTCAGCGCTTCAGCGTGGGAGAATTCTCACGCTGAAGCGCTGAGTGCAGGAGAATTCTCCCACGCTGTCAGTGACGTGCATGAGGTGAGGCGAGTTCATTGGACATGAACTCGGCTCATCTGGATGTCGTCACAGAGAGACGCTGAGCAGCGCAAGCAAGCCTGCGCTTCTCAGTGTCTGCGGGATGAGAGGCTGGATGGCAGCGTTCTGCTGCGGTCCAGCCTGTCATCTCGATGTAGCAGAGCTGAAGCTGTCGTGGGAACCATGGAAAGGTAAGGATGAGGTTGCTTTATTATTTTTCTTTTATTGCAGGAGATCGTTGGCTTCAGCTGGAATGGGCGTGACGGTAAGTATGGTTTAATTTAGAACAATAAAGGATTGTGTCTTTATTTCAATTAAAGGACTTTATTCTGGGTGTTTGTGTTTTTTTTAACTTTGACTATGGGGTTAGTAATGGGGGTGTCTTATAGACGCCTCTCCATTACTAACCTGGGCTTGATGTCAGCTGGCATTATAAGCTGACATCAACCCCAACCCTATTACCCCCTGCCACCGCACCAGGGCAGCGTGGAAGAGCTAGGCTAAGTGCCAGAATTGGCGCATCCTATGAATGCGCCATTTCTGGGGCGGCTGACGGCTGGTGTTTCTAGCCTGGGAGGGGGCCAATATTCATGGCTCCCTTCCTGGGCTATTAATATCAGCCCCCAGCTGTCTGCCTAGCCTTTGCTAGCTATTAAATTAGGGGGGACCCCACGTCATTTTTTTTGGGGTGTCCCCCATTTTAATAGCTAGTAAAGGCTATGTATTCAGCTGGGGGCTGATATTAGTAGCCTGGGAAGCTCCGTGGGTATTACCCCCTTCCCAGGCTTCAAACATCTGCCCCAGCCGTCTGCTTAACCTCCGCTAGAGCCTAAAATTAAGGGGAACCCCACGCCAAT
Source organism: Phyllobates terribilis (assembly GCF_046119375.1). Taxonomy (NCBI): domain Eukaryota; kingdom Metazoa; phylum Chordata; class Amphibia; order Anura; family Dendrobatidae; genus Phyllobates; species Phyllobates terribilis. The sequence goes on along the minus strand of NW_027362763.1, from coordinate 909,747,794 downwards.
TTTTTTAATAATAAATGCTTTATTTTAATACTAAATGACAAGTACAGTAACCAACACTGTCACTGTACTTCATATATATGTGACTGACATGTTTCTCTCTATCTAATCTATGTGTGATGCTCTATCTTTCTGTTATAAATTGTCGGGTACAGATGCTGAATTGCCGGCCGGCTTTTTTAAAGAGACAGTGCATGAAAACACTATTATTTTTTTTGATAAATCCTTTACGCTAAATGACAAGTACAGTAAGCAACACTGTCACTGTACTTCGTATATATGTGGCTGACATGTTTCTATCTATCTAATCTATGTGTGAAGCTCTATTCTGTCTGTTATAAATTGTCGGGTACAGATGCTGAATTGCCGGCCGGCTTTTTTAAAGAGACGGTGCATGAAAACACTATTATTTTTTTTGATAAATCCTTTACGCTAAATGACAAGTACAGTAAGCAGCACTTTCACTGTACTTCGTATATATGTGGCTGACATGTTTATATCTATCTAATCTATGTGTGAAGCTCTATTCTTTCGGTTCTAAATTGTCGGGTACAGGTGTATGCCGCTGCTGAATTGCCGGCTTTCATGTTTCACTCTTGGCACTGTTCCCATCGATTTGGGCAATCACTGTAATGCCACAACCACCATGGCTGTGGCATTACAGTGAGTGGCAGACAATCCCTGCATGATTGGTGCTCTAAATAGCGCCAGACATGCAGGACACGCTTTTGGTGCACGAACAGTTATCGAACATAACCTCGAACAGCCGAATTTTTTGCAAATCGTTCGGGTTCGTCGAACAACTCGAACACCGCCCAAAACAGCTCGAATTTGAGATTGGCGAACAGTTCTAGTCGAACACCGCTCATCTCTACTCACAATCTTGGTGGACTCCTCAAAGTTTTTCAGGATGGTACATATGTCAGACATCTGAGTCCACTCCTGAGGTTTTATGTGTGGAGTCTGACTTGAATATCGACGGCCTTGTTGCAACTGGTACTACACAACTGCTCTCTTCTGCTCACAAATCCTTTGCAACATGTGGAGGGTAGAGTTCCAACGTGTGGGAACATCACACACCAGTCGGTGTGCCGGAAGCTGCAAACGCTGCTGCAACACAGCAAGGGCGGCAGAAGCTGTAGCCGACTTCCGAAAATGAGTTGACAGGCAGCGTACTTTGATGAGCAGATCTGGCAACTCGGGGTACGATTTAAGAAACTGCTGAACCACTAGGTTAAGCACATCAGCCAGGCATGGTACGTGTGTGATCTCGCCTTGCCTCAGAGCCACCACCAGGTTACGGCCATTGTCACACATGACCATGCCTGAATGTAGGTTCAGCGGTCTCAGCCACAGATCTGCCTGCTCTTTCACAGCTGTCCACAACTCACAAGCAGTGTGAGGTTTATCACCTAAGCTTATGAGTTTCAGCACAGTCTGTTGCCGCTTGGCTGAGGCAGTACTGCAGTGCTTCCAGATTGTAACTGATGTGGTGATATCTGAGATGGAGGCTGAACAAGAGGAGGAGGATGATGCGCAGGAGCTGTACACTGTGGGGGCAACTCTGACTGACATAGGGCCCGCAATCCTTGGTGTGAGGAGGATGTGTTCCGTCCCAAGGTCCGACTGGGTCTCGTCTTCCACTATGTTTACCCAGTGTGACGTCAGGGAGATGTACCGTCCCTGGCCACAAACATTTGTCCACATGTCCGTTGTCAGGTGGACTCTCCCAGTAACTGCGTTGTTGAGGGCACAGCAGATGTTTTGCGACACGTGCTTGTGTAGTGCGGGGATGGCACACCGGGCAAAATAGTGTTGACTGGGAACCTAGTACCGAGGGACGGCTACCGCCATAAGGTTGTGGAAGGATTCCGTCTCCACCAGCCTAAAAGGTAGCATTTCCAATGCAAGTAGTCGTGAAATGTACGAATTTAAGACTGTGGCCAGTGGAGCATTGGCTGCGAATTTGCAGTTTCATTCAAAAGTCTTGGATATGGACAATTGAATGCTGCAGTGGGACGTGGACGTGGACGTTGATGCTGTTTCTTGAGAAACTGCTATAACAAGTGAAGACTGAGAGAAGGGGGCATCTTTGCATGCAGTATGGACAGGGGATTGCCTTGCACGCACAACAGGGGGTTCTCTTACACGCACAACAGCGGAAGAAGCAGTGGTGACACCCGCTGGCACTAGTCGTGGACCCTGGGGTTCGCCCCACAAAGTCGGGTGCTTTGCTGACATGTGCCTGATCATGCTGGTGGTGGTCAGGCTGGTAGTTTTGTCACTCTTGTTGATGGTGGCCTGGCAGGTGGTACAAATGGCCTTTTTGGGGTTATCAGCAGAGTCTTTAAAAAATTCCAGACTCTGGAAGACCTACCGGTTGTACTGGCATCGTCCCTCGTGTTGGTGTTACGGAGAATGGTTGCCCGCCTTCTGCCTGCGGCCACCACACTGCTTCTTCCTGCCTGTTGGGGTACTCTGACTCCCTCCCCCTGTGTGCTGCTGGCCTCGCTCTGTATGTCCTCCTGCCACGTTGGGTCAGTTACTAGATCATCCACCACCTCCTCCTCTTCCACTTCCGCACCACGGTCCTCCTCCTCACTTTGTGGCAATTGTGTCTCGTCATCGTCCACCTCTTGTGACAAATTGCCAGTGTCGCCTTCCTGTGGCCGTGGCTGTTCAAATATTTGGCCATCGCTACATGGGATGTCCTCTTCCACCACTTCAAGCGGAGCAGACGAGGGGCCCAAATATAGAAATGGACCAGTGAACAGCTCTTCAGAGTGTCCAACTGTGGGATCAGTTGCTGTCTGACGACACTCGGCATGGTGGGAGGAAGGAGCATCAGGGTGAGGAGTAGTGTTGAGCCACCCCCGTAGTGTTCGAGTTCGGTTCGGTTCGTCGAACACCCGTGTGTTCGCCGAACTGTTCGTCGAACTGTTCGTCGAACACCTTCGAACACCGTTAAAACCAATGGCAGGCAAACAAAAACACATAGAAACAAATAGAAAACACCTTCAAAGGTGTCCAAAAGCTGACAAACTGCTCAGAAGACACAACTAACACATGGAAAAGTGACAAGTACATATAGTCATGCGAAAAGAAAAGAGGTGGAGGAGTAAAAGGAGGGGGAGACACAGATATAGGCATGTCATGCCCTTCTAAAATCCAAAAAGTGAGAAGCCGACACGTTCAGTCCGCTCCTGCCCGTGCCACCTCCGTGTCGCCGGGTTTGTGCCAGAGCCGCGGTGAACCCTGACGGCCAGCCCCCCTCTCCCAATACTGGTGCCTGTCCGCTGGTGGGTCGAGCGAGCCCACCTGTGGTGGAGGCAGCTCTAAGCTTTTTAATTTAAATTGTCTCTCTAATTTGAATGAATACACTTTAAATCCATTTACAAGGATCTATTGGAGGGCAAGTCTCATGCCAGCAGCCGCGTAATTCCAGCTCCAGTAGCGTCCACTAAAGCTGCTGCAGTTAAAAAGCTTTCATAAGGATCGAGCTCGGCTGTCCACCGCAAGGCATCCTACTGCCAGTCCCAGCCCCTATGCCTTGGGGTGCCTCCTGATGCTCTTCACTGAGTATCCCGTGGTCCCGAAGCATTTCCTTTGAAAAAATTAAGTGTCCAAACTACAGGTGGTGTAGCTTGCTTAACAGCCGGGATAATCCGCTGACTAGCAGACACTGCTACTAGGCACAAAGTATTTCCCGGGCTAGATGCAGTTAAAAATTTGTAATTAGATACTCTCGTTGGATGCTGAGAAAGCATTCCATAGAGTCTCCTGGCACGCCATATATGATTCTCTTAAAAAGCTTGGGGTAGGGGTCTAGGGGACCCTTTTATAGCCAAAATCACGGCCCTGTATCACAATACGTCACCTAGGCTGAAGATAAATGGAACTGTAGCACCCTGAGGGCTCGGTTGCTACAGAGGTATTGCACCTCACCCAGAGGTGTGATATCTCACTCTCAGGTAAGGATGGAGTGTGGATCAGGACCCCGACACCTGCATGCATTACACCACATTGCCGTGGGGCAGGGCGACCAATATGCCCCTGAGATGGGCACGACAGTCACTGACCCTGGCTGGAGTGGGGGGAGGGAACACTGAGGAAGGGGAACCCTGTAGTGCAGGAGCAGGGAGGAAGCAGTTCCTGGGTGCATTGATAAGGGAGTATAAAAGGTGGGCACCATATTAGTTCAGTGCAGAGAAGTCTGAGCAGAAGTGACAGGGAGCAGGGGCTCTGCATGAGCTCTGCTCCGGAGGCGGGCCTAGTAACACAGGCCCAGGCCTGGAAGAGGGAGAAGGAAGGAAGAGGAGCGGAGAAGGCTCCAGGAACGAGGAACGAAGGGATCCCAGGGTTGCGGACGGGCGAGTCGCCACCGCACGCCCGAATCCACCTGCGTAGAGGGGTCAGACCAAAGGGGGAGACCGGTCCCTGAAACTAGTGGAGGCGGGAAACGACCCTCAGCTAGAAACCAGAGGCTGTGACATTTTATGTGGCGCAGCCCCTCGCTACACCCGCTAGGAAGGCACCACATAGGGTCAGGGAAACTGGTGCCAAGTTTACCAAGAGGAGGCCCGAGGCAGCCGGACAGAAGCGTTGGTAAGAAAGGCCAGACAAAGGACACACAAAGGGGGTCCTGTGAAGCACTCCAAAGTTATCTGGGAGTTGTCTGAGCCCCTCACCTGGTGAGCACAGTACGACGTGGGCAGCCGTTACCTGCAGACGTGGTCTGGATAATAAGAACTGTGAGTAAAGGCCCTGGACTGCATCACTGACTCCGTGTCGTTACTGCTGCTGCTGCTCTGCACCATCACCCCCATCCTCCGCATACACTGCCCTGAGGCTATACTCCTCCCGTGGGGAGTTATGCTACGCTCTGCTGCACCCACAACACCAGCCTCAGCGGTCTGCCCTGCAGCGGCGGTTCTCTCTGACCGCAATCCACGGGTGGCGTAGTCGGACATTTAAACATCAAAACCACATAAATAGTTCCGCCACTGGTTTGACCACCCTGAGCCACGGAACCGGGTCGCCGCCACGAAGACTACAACCACCAGCATCCACCAAAAAGGGTCCGGCTCCGGGTGTCCCAAGGCCCAGGGGGTGCGTCAGAACATTTTCATCACCTTTCACAATCACCAATGGGACAAGGCAGGGATGTCCTCTGTCCCCTCTCTTATACATCCTAGTGACGGAGCACCTGCTCTCATCAATTCGCCATAACCCCAATATTAGGTGGATTGAGGTGGGAGGCACCAAGTACAAGTGCTCTCTATTTGCTGATGATGTCCTAGTATATATCACTCAATCACATATATCCATCCATGCTGTTATGGCTGAAATAGATCACTTTGTTACATGGTCAAATTTTAAAATCAATGCAGCGAAGTCTGAGGCCCTCGATGTCTCCCTCCCCAAATCCATATAGGATTCCATCCAGTCCAACTTTCCCTTTGCCTGGCCCTCACAGGGTATCAAATACTTAGGAATTCCTATTCATAGAGACCTCTCCCATCTATGTTATCTTAATTTTGGGCCCTTTATTGAACAACTCCATACAGACCACGGTTGGCAAGTTAGAACTGTAAGATTCACTACGTGAACCACTGGTGTTTTGTGGAAAAGCACATGTACACTGTGTTCCAATTTATTATGCAAAAAGTGTTTAGGAGTGATAAGGGAAGAATTTGTTTGTTTGTCAGTTAAACTCATTGATGGTGATGTGTGTCAGGGCTCTTTATATCACTGTAAGCAATTGCAGACACCTGTGCTAATTAGTTTGGCAGGTGTGTCCAATGAAAGGCAAGACTACTTAAGAAGGCTGTCTCACGTTATTAAGCAGCCTACATTTTCTGCCAAAATGGGAAAGGAAAAGGATGTGTCGGCTGCTGAGAAGCAACAAATTGTGGAGTGTTTAGGTCAAGGCATGACTACAATCAACATTGTGCGATGATCAGGATGAAGTGTCTTGGCAATCAAGAAGTATGTAGCTGATTCACAGTACACACGTGTGCGTGCTGATAAGGGCAAATTGAGGACTCTTTCCTACAGGCAATTACGTCAGGTTAAAAGAGCAGCGGCAAAAAAGCCTTGTCATAGCAGCAGACAAGCTTTTGAAGCTGCTGGTGCCTCCAACGTCCCCCGAACAACAAGATGCAGGGTCCTTCAGAGGTTTGCAGCTGTGCATACGCCATCCTGTCGACCTCCTCTATCCACTTCACACAAGCAGAAACGGCTCCAGTGGGCCAAACATTACATGAAGACTGATTTCAAAACTGTTTTGTTCACGGATGAGTGCCGTGCAGCGCTCGATGGTCCAGATGGATGGAGTGGAGGATGGCTGGTTGATGGACACCCCACGCAAACACGGCTACAGCGCCAAAAAGGAGGAGGTGGAGTAATGTTTTGGGCTGGAATCATGGGGAGAGAGATTGTCGGCCCCTTTAGGATCCCTGAAGGCGCTAAAGATGAACTCCATAATGTATGTGGATTTTCTCAAACAGCAATTCCTGCCATGGTTCAAGAAGAAGAACCGTGTATTTCACAGCAAGATCATTTTTTTGCATGATAATGCACCATCTCATGCTGCACATAAAACATCTGCATCTCTGGCTGATATAGGCATAAAAGGGGACAAACTTACGGTGTGACCCCCATGCTCCCCTGACCTCTACCCCATTCATCACCTCTGGAGCATCATCAAAAGGAGTGTCTATGATGGCGAGAGGCAGTTCACATCTAAGCAACAGCTCTGGGAGGGTATTCTGTCCTCATGCAAAACAATTGACGCAGAAACCATCCAAAACCTGACAAATTCAATGGACGAGAGAGTTCAGAAGCTCCTTTCGAACAAGGGGTCCTATGTGAAAATGCAACATCACCTAGAATAAAGTTTTGAGTTGAAAACTGTTTGATTTCAGTTTCTAATAACCTGCTAATGCTTATAATTTCAAAAATGACCATTTTTTTGGTCTTTATTAAAATGAAAAGGTTGATCGAAAAGTTTGGGGGTTCTAAGAGTGTGGCAACCCAGTAGTCATGATTACTTCGAATTCTGACAATATGAGGGTCATGTTGCAGGTAGTGCAGCAAGAAGGCACTTGCGCATCTCGGAGCCCCAAAATTATTTTCCGGGCTAGATGCAGCTAAAAATTATTATTAATTTTAAATCTGGTGGAGCTTAGTATAGATGGCCTAATAGGATCAGTGCTGCACACTGCTACAAAGCCCAAATTATTTTCCAGTCAAGATACAGATAAACATGATTAGTAATTTTAAATCTGGTGGAGCTTATTATAGATGGCCTAATAGAATCAGTGCTGCACACTGCTACAAAGCCCAAATTATTTTCCAGCCAAGATACAGATAAACATGATTAGTAATTTGAAAGCTTAAAACGGTTGGTAGGGTGATTTTAACCAATCATCAAGCTTTTACTCTCCCCAGGATGACACAGGGGTAGAAAAGTCATTTCGGATCCATGATTTGTTCATCTTTATGAACGTGAGTCTGTCTACATTATCAGTGGAGAGCCGCGTGCGCTTATCTGTCAGCACACCACCAGCAGCGCTGAACACACGTTCAGACAGAACGCTGGCTGCGGGGCATGACAAGATCTCCAAGGCGTAAGTGGCTAGCTCCGGCCATTTATCCAGATTGGAAGCCCAAAAAGAGCAAGGGTCCAGTGACACAGTCATGGCTTCAATGTTTACTTGGAGATACTCCTGTAACATCGTCTCTAGGCGTTGACTATGTGTCAGACTTCTTGTCTCCTGTGGCCTTGCAAAGGATGGGCTAAAAAAGTGGTGAAATGATTCCGCAAAATTGATGTTACCAGCAGATACTGTGGTTCTGTTATGGTTTGAGTGCTGAACACTTGACGGTCCCACGGTTGGCAAGTTGGAACTGTGAGATTCACTACGTGCACCACTGGTATTTTGTGGAAAAGCACATGTAAGATTCTGCAACAGTCTCTGCTGATACTCCTGCATGCGTGCATCCCTTTCTATGGCAGGAATAATTTCTGCAAATTTACTTTTGTACCGGGGATCTAACAGTGTGGCAACCCAGTAGTCAGGATTATTTCTAATTATCACAATTCGAGGGTCATGTTGCAGGTAGTGCAGCAAGAAGGCACTCATGTGTGTTGCGCATCCAGGAGCACCAAGTCCCTGTTGTGTTGGTGGCGAGGTAACAATCATGCTTCCTTCCTCTGTCCTCTCCCCCCAACCTCGCACAACAGAAATGTGATCAAGGTCTCCCTCATCTGATGAGTCTTCCATCAGTTCGTCCTCCACTTCTTCCTGGGCTCCTGCACCTTCCTCACTAGTTTGGCTGCTACCATGCGCCCTGGTAAAACCATCTCCCCCACCCTCACATGCCTGTCGCCTTGGTGCTGCCGACCGTCTGGACCTTGCAGATGTTAGCCCTTCCGCATACAACTCCTCCTCCTCTACTTCCTCCACCTCCTCTTGTGCCACCACCTGACTCCGAATTCTGTTTAACATGTGCTCCAGCATGTAAATCACCGGAATAGTCATGCTGATAATGGCATCGTCAGCACTAAACATCTTCGTCGCCATTTCAAAACTGTGCAGAAGGGTGCATAGGTCCCTGATCTGAGACCACTCCTCCAGCGTGATTTGCCCCACCTCTGGATCTCGTTGGCCCAGGCTATACGTCAGAACGTATTGCACCAGGGCTTGTCGGTGCTGCCACAGTCGCTGCAACATGTGCAGAGTTGAATTCCACCGGGTAGGCACATCACATTTTAGCCGGTGAAGTGGCAGGCCCAACGACTTCTGTAGAGATGTAAGTCGCTGAGCTGCGGGATGTGAACGGCGGAAGTGAGCACACAGCGACCGTGCCCTCTGCAGAAGGCCATCTAGTCTGGGATAGTGGGCTAAAAATTGCTGGACAATCAGGTTCAACACGTGAGCCATACAAGGCACGTGTGTGACATTGCCCCGGCGAAGGGCCGCACCCAAGTTTGCAGCATTGTCGCACACGGCCTTCCCTGGTTTCAGGTCCAGTGGAGACAACCATTCATGAAATTGGTTCTCCAGAGCTGACCACAACTCCTCAGCTGTGTGACTCACATTTCCCAGACATTTCAAAGTAAAAACCGCCTGATGACGTTGAGCCCTACTGCCAGCATAGTAAGGAGGTGTGCAGGATCCCTTCTGCGCAGTTAGAAAGCTTGTGGCATGACCAGACAGGCTTTGGGTGCAGGTGGAAGACAGAGAGGAGGTTGAGGAGGCAGAAGTAGTGGAGGAACTTTGACATAAAGAGGATTGACGCACAACTCGTGGGGACGGCAAGACTTGGACAGCAGCCCCTTGTCCTGCTGTCACCATAGTTACCCAGTGCCCAGTCAGCGACATGTAACGCCCCTGTCCATGCCTACTCGTCCAAGTGTCTGTGGTGAAATGCACCCTGTCACACACAGAGTTTCTCAAAGAAGCGGTGATGTTGTGTGCGACATGCTGGTGGAGCGCAGGCACACCTTTCTTTGAGAAGTAGTGCCGACTGGGCATCTGGTACTGGGGCACTGCGATGGACATAAGGTCTCGAAAATCCTCTGTGTCCACCAGGCGGAAAGGCAGCATTTCTGTAGCCAAGAGCTTGCAGATGGTGAAATTCAACCTCTTAGCTTTCTCATGGCTAGGAGGAAATGGTCTTTTACTTGTCCACATCTGAGGGACCGAGGGCTGGCTATTGTGCTTAGACGGGGTTGATAAGGGTGTCCCCGGCAAACTGCCGGTCTGTGAGGAAGATGCAGGCGGACATGTTAGGTTGCCTTGATCCAAAGGTGGTGCTATCGATGTCGGACAGTGCTCAACACCAGCTGGTGTTACCACCTCCAAAGAAAATGATGACCTGCCAATCACGCTGGCTGTTGCGGGTAAAGAGGTGGCAGGTCTGCGCCCCAAAACAGGTGTGACTGCTGTCCCCCCAGTCACAGAGGATGAAGAGGCCGCGGATGCACAAGATATGGCAGACGGTGGTTGGCCCGGCCGGCTAGGCCGCATTGTAGCACACTGAGCTTCCCACTGCAACTTATGCTTCATGTCCATGTGCCGGTTCATGCATGAAGTACTCAAACTATGTATTTTTTGGCCTCTACTTAGCTTTTGCTGACAAATGTTACAGATAACATGAGTTGGGTCATCTTTATCGATCTGAAAAAATGCCCAGGCTATGCAAGGCTTAGCACCCATGCGACCTGAAGAGCCACCACGACTTGTGGTGAGAGGCAGAGTTGTGTTTGAGGATGCAGTTGTTGACGTGCTTCCAGTACTACGTCTCTGTCCAGGAAGGCGCAACCTGACCTCGTTGTCACTAGCATCTTCCTCCACCTCCTCTGCTGACCTCATCTCTTGGCTGACTGTGGGTTGACAGTAAGTGGGATCTCCAACCTCATCATCATCACCCTGTGCGTTATCACACCCGTCGTCCTCAGAGCCAACCTGTTCCTGCCCTGACAAAAAACTAAAGTTGTCGCTCCAATCAGGTATTTGAGTCTCATCATCGTCTTCCTCATTGTCTCCACCAACAGGAGTTACAGTTTGGGAATGAGGGTCTACATTATGGTCAGAACCTTCTGCGTCTGGTCCTGGATCCGACTCATAAAGATTCTGGGCATCAGTGCAGATCATTTCCTCGTCTGGATTCACAGAAGCGCTGGAGTCGACCTCTGATTCCCAGGCTATAGTATGAGTAAACAGCTCTGCAGACTCAACCATCTGTTCTATCTCATACTCAGACGGGCAGCTGGAGATTTGGGAGCTGTGAGGAAGCAAGTGCGATTGGGGTGACACCTTTGAGGACTGGAGTATTTGTGATGTTGAAGTTGATGTGGAGGAGAGCCCACTTAAAGGAGCACTTGATATCCGTTGAAGCACCTGCTGTTTTTGTGCCTCATCTGGAATTTGTAGCGATTGGCGTGGCCGTAAGAAAGGGATCTTATCACATTGTCCGCTAAAAGAAGTAGACATTTTAGTTTGGCTGGAAGATGGTCTTTCTTCTGCAGATGTTACTGTTGCTTTAACACCTACCCCACGGACAGAACCTTTTTTCCACTTCCCAACACGCCTATTCCCCTTTCCACCAGCAGCAGACCTTTTTCCACTCATTTTGGTGGTTAACTAATTCACAACTCTGGAGTTGTTTGCACAAAAAAATAATGGATGGGAACCGAGCAGAGCTGAGTGGCCAAACTGTGGTATTAGGCCAAAACTATTGGCTGGGTTAGAAGCAGAAAAAAATTATATTAAATTTGCAACCTGATGGAGGTCAGTATAGATGGACTAATAGAACAAGTCCCACACACAGCTAGAAGCCCAAATATTTTTTCAGAGGCAGATGCAGAAAAAAATTGTATTCAGTTTGCAACCTGATGGAGGTCAGTATAGATGGACTAATAGAACAAGTCCTACACACTGCTAGAACCCAAATATTTTTTCAGAGGTAGATGCAGAAAAAAAATATATTCAGTTTGCAACCTGATGGAGGTCAGTATAGATGGACTAATAGAGAAAGTCCCACACACTGCTAGAAGGCCAAATATTTTTCAGAGCTAGATGCAGACAAAAAATTATTTTTAATTGCAACCTAATGGAGGTCAGTATAGATGGACTAATAGGGAAAGTCCCACACACTGCTAGAAGGCCAAATATTTTTTCAGAGCTAGATGCAGATATAAATTATTTTTAATTTGCAACCTGATGGAGGTCAGTATAGATGGACTAATAGAGAAAGTCCCACACACTGCTAGAAGGCCAAATATTTTTTCAGTGCTAGATGCAGACAAAAAATTATTTTTAATTTGCAACCTGATGGAGGTCAGTATAGATGGACTAATAGAGAAAGTCCCACACACTGCTAGAAGGCCAAATATTTTTTCAGAGCTAGATGCAGATATAAATTATTTTTAATTTGCAACCTGATGGAGGTCAGTATAGATGGACTAATAGAGAAAGTCCCACACACTGCTAGAAGGCCAAATATTTTTTCAGAGCTAGATGCAGACAAAAAATTATTTTTAATTTGCAACCTGATGGAGGTCAATATAGATGGACTAATAGAGAAAGTCCCACACACTGCTAGAAGGCCAAATATTTTTCAAGAGCTAGATGCAGATATAAATTATTTTTAATTTGCAACCTGATGGAGGTCAGTATAGATGGACTAATAGAGAAAGTCCCACACACTGCTAGAAGGCCAAATATTTTTTCAGAGCTAGATGCAGACAAAAAATTATTTTTAATTTGCAACCTGATGGAGGTCAGTATAGATGGACTAATAGAGAAAGTCCACACACTGCTAGAAGGCCAAATATTTTTTCAGAGCTAGATGCAGATATAAATTATTTTTAATTTGCAACCTGATGGAAGTCAGTATAGATGGACTAATAGAGAAAGTCCCACACACTGCTAGAAGGCCAAATATTTTTTCAGAGCTAGATGCAGACAAAAAATTATTTTGAATTTGCAACCTGATGGAGGTCAGTATAGATGGACTAATAGAGAAAGTCCCACACACTGCTAGAAGGCCAAATATTTTTTCAGAGCTAGATGCAGACAAAAAATTATTTTTAATTTGCATCCTGATGGAGGTCAGTATAGATGGACTAATAGAGAAAGTCCCACACACTGCTAGAAGGCCAAATATTTTTTCAGAGCTAGATGCAGATATAAATTATTTTTAATTTGCAACCTGATGGAGGTCAGTATAGATGGACTAATAGAGAAAGTCCCACACACTGCTCGAAGGCCAAATATTTTTTCAGAGCTAGATGCAAAAAAAAATTATATTCAGTTTGCAACCTGATGGAGGTCAGTATAGATGGACTAATAGAACAAGTCCCACACACAGCTAGAAGGCCAAATATTTTTTCAGAGGTAGATGCAGATAAAAATTATTTTTAATTTGCAGCCTGATGGAGGTCAGTATAGATGGACTAATAGAGAAAGTCCCACACACTGCTAGAAGGCCAAATATTTTTTCAGAGCTAGATGCAGACAAAAAATTATTTTGAATTTGCAACCTGATGGAGGTCAGTATAGATGGACTAATAGAGAAAGTCCCACACACTGCTAGAAGGCCAAATATTTTTTCAGAGCTAGATGCAGATATAAATTATTTTTAATTTGCAACCTGATGGAGGTCAGTATAGATGGACTAATAGAGAAAGTCCCACACACTGCTCGAAGGCCAAATATTTTTTCAGAGCTAGATGCAAAAAAAAATTATATTCAGTTTGCAACCTGATGGAGGTCAGTATAGATGGACTAATAGAGAAAGTCCCACACACTGCTAGAAGGCCAAATATTTTTTCAGAGCTAGATGCAGATATAAATTATTTTTAATTTGCAACCTGATGGTAGTCAGTATAGATGGACTAATAGAGAAAGTCCCACACACTGCTAGAAGGCCAAATATTTTTTCAGTGCTAGATGCAGACAAAAAATTATTTTTAATTTGCAACCTGATGGAGGTCAGTATAGATGGACTAATAGAGAAAGTCCCACACACTGCTAGAAGGCCAAATATTTTTTCAGAGCTAGATGCAGATATAAATTATTTTTAATTTGCAACCTGATGGAGGTCAGTATAGATGGACTAATAGAGAAAGTCCCACACACTGCTCGAAGGCCAAATATTTTTTCAGAGCTAGATGCAAAAAAAAATTATATTCAGTTTGCAACCTGATGGAGGTCAGTATAGATGGACTAATAGAACAAGTCCCACACACAGCTAGAAGGCCAAATATTTTTTCAGAGGTAGATGCAGATAAAAATTATTTTTAATTTGCAGCCTGATGGAGGTCAGTATAGATGGACTAATAGAGAAAGTCCCACACACTGCTAGAAGGCCAAATATTTTTTCAGAGCTAGATGCAGACAAAAAATTATTTTGAATTTGCAACCTGATGGAGGTCAGTATAGATGGACTAATAGAGAAAGTCCCACACACTGCTAGAAGGCCAAATATTTTTTCAGAGCTAGATGCAGATATAAATTATTTTTAATTTGCAACCTGATGGAGGTCAGTATAGATGGACTAATAGAGAAAGTCCCACACACTGCTAGAAGGCCAAATATTTTTTCAGAGCTAGATGCAGACAAAAAATTATTTTTAATTTGCAACCTGATGGAGGTCAGTATAGATGGACTAATAGAGAAAGTCCCACACACTGCTAGAAGGCCAAATATTTTTTCAGAGCTAGATGCAGATATAAATTATTTTTAATTTGCAACCTGATGGTAGTCAGTATAGATGGACTAATAGAGAAAGTCCCACACACTGCTAGAAGGCCAAATATTTTTTCAGTGCTAGATGCAGACAAAAAATTATTTTTAATTTGCAACCTGATGGAGGTCAGTATAGATGGACTAATAGAGAAAGTCCCACACACTGCTAGAAGGCCAAATATTTTTTCAGAGCTAGATGCAGATATAAATTATTTTTAATTTGCAACCTGATGGAGGTCAGTATAGATGGACTAATAGAGAAAGTCCCACACACTGCTCGAAGGCCAAATATTTTTTCAGAGCTAGATGCAAAAAAAAATTATATTCAGTTTGCAACCTGATGGAGGTCAGTATAGATGGACTAATAGAACAAGTCCCACACACAGCTAGAAGGCCAAATATTTTTTCAGAGGTAGATGCAGATAAAAATTATTTTTAATTTGCAGCCTGATGGAGGTCAGTATAGATGGACTAATAGAGAAAGTCCCACACACTGCTAGAAGGCCAAATATTTTTTCAGAGCTAGATGCAGACAAAAAATTATTTTGAATTTGCAACCTGATGGAGGTCAGTATAGATGGACTAATAGAGAAAGTCCCACACACTGCTAGAAGGCCAAATATTTTTTCAGAGCTAGATGCAGATATAAATTATTTTTAATTTGCAACCTGATGGAGGTCAGTATAGATGGACTAATAGAGAAAGTCCCACACACTGCTAGAAGGCCAAATATTTTTTCAGAGCTAGATGCAGACAAAAAATTATTTTTAATTTGCAACCTGATGGAGGTCAGTATAGATGGACTAATAGAGAAAGTCCCACACACTGCTAGAAGGCCAAATATTTTTTCAGAGCTAGATGCAGATATAAATTATTTTTAATTTGCAACCTGATGGAGGTCAGTATAGATGGACTAATAGAGAAAGTCCCACACACTGCTAGAAGGCCAAATATTTTTTCAGAGCTAGATGCAGACAAAAAATTATTTTTAATTTACAAACTGATGGAGGTCAGTATAGATGGACTAATAGAGAAAGTCCCACACACTGCTAGAAGGCCAAATATTTTTTCAGAGCTAGATGCAGATATATATTATTTTTAATTTGCAACCTGATGGAGGTCAGTATAGATGGACTAATAGAGAAAGTCCCACACACTGCTAGAAGGCCAAATATTTTTTCAGAGCTAGATGCAGACAAAAAATTATTTTTAATTTGCAACCTGATGGAGGTCAGTATAGATGGACTAATAGAGAAAGTCCCACACACTGCTAGAAGGCCAAATATTTTTTCAGAGCTCGATGCAGATATAAATTATTTTTAATTTGCAACCTGATGGAGGTTAGTATAGATGGACTAATAGAGAAAGTCCCACACACTGCTAGAAGGCCAAATATTTTTTCAGAGCTAGATGCAGAAAAATTTTTTAATCAATTTGCAACATGATGGAGGTCAGTATAGATGGATTAATAGAACAAATGCCACACACAGCTAGAAGGCCAAATTTTTTTTCAGAGGTAGATGCAGATAAAAATTATTTTTAATTTGCAGCCTGATGGAGGTCAGTATAGATGGACTAATAGAGAATGTCCCACACACTGCTAGAAGGCCAAATATTTTTTCAGAGCTAGATGCAGACAAAAAATTTATTTTGAATTTGCAACCTGATGGAGGTCAGTATAGATGGACTAATAGAGAAAGTCCCACACACTGCTAGAAGGCCAAATATTTTTTCAGAGCTAGATGCAGACAAAAAATTATTTTTAATTTGCAACCTGATGGAGGTCAGTATAGATGTACTAATAGAGAAAGTCCCACACACTGCTAGAAGGCCAAATATTTTTTCAGAGCTAGATGCAGATATAAATTATTTTTAATTTTCAACCTGATGGAGGTCAGTATAGATGGACCAATAGAAAAAGTCCCACACACTGCTAGAAGGCCAAATATTTTTTCAGAGCTAGATGCAGAGACAAAAAATTATTTTAATTTGCAACCTGATGGAGGTCAGTATAGATGGACTAATAGAGAAAGTCCCACACACTGCTAGAAGGCCAAATATTTTTTCAGAGCTAGATGCAGATATAAATTATTTTTAATTTGCAACCTGATGGAGGTCAGTATAGATGGACTAATAGAGAAAGTCCCACACACTGCTTGAAGGCCAAATATTTTTTCAGAGCTAGATGCAGAAAAAAATTATATTCAGTTTGCAACCTGATGGAGGTCAGTATAGATGGACTAATAGAACAAGTCCCACACACAGCTAGAAGGCCAAATATTTTTTCAGAGGTAGATGCAGATAAAAATTATTTTTAATTTGCAGCCTGATGGAGGTCAGTATAGATGTACTAATAGAGAAAGTCCCACACACTGCTAGAAGGCCAAATATTTTTTCAGAGCTAGATGCAGACAAAAAATTAATTTTGAATTTGCAACCTGATGGAGGTCAGTATAGATGGACTAATAGAGAAAGTCCCACACACTGCTAGAAGGCCAAATATTTTTTCAGAGCTAGATGCAGATATAAATTATTTTTAATTTGCAACCTGATGGAGGTCAGTATAGATGGACTAATAGAGAAAGTCCCACACACTGCTAGAAGGCCAAATATTTTTTCAGAGCTAGATGCAGACAAAAAATTATTTTTAATTTGCAACCTGATGGAGGTCAGTATAGATGGAATAATAGAGAAAGTCCCACACACTGCTAGAAGGCCAAATATTTTTTCAGAGCTAGATGCAGATATAAATTATTTTTAATTTGCAACCTGATGGAGGTCAGTATAGATGGACTAATAGAGAAAGTCCCACACACTGCTAGAAGGCCAAATATTTTTTCAAAGCTAGATGCAGACAAAAAATTATTTTTAATTTGTAATCTGATGGAGGTCAGTATAGATGGACTAATAGAGAAAGTCTCACACTCTGCTAGAAGGCCAAATATTTTTTCAGAGCTAGATGCAGATATAAATTATTTTTAATTTGCAACCTGATGGAGGTCAGTATAGATGGACTAATAGAGAAAGTCCCACACACTGCTAGAAGGCCAAATATTTTTTCAGAGCTAGATGCAGACAAAAAATTATTTTTAATTTGCAACCTGATGGAGGTCAGTATAGATGGACTAATAGAGAAAGTCCCACACACTGCTAGAAGGCCAAATATTTTTTCAGAGCTAGATGCAGACAAAAAATTATTTTTAATTTGCAACCTGATGGAGGTCAGTATAGATGGACTAATAGAGAAAGTCCCACACACTGCTAGAAGGCCAAATATTTTTTCAGAGCTAGATGCAGATATAAATTATTTTTAATTTTCAACCTGATGGAGGTCAGTATAGATGGACCAATAGAAAAAGTCCCACACACTGCTAGAAGGCCAAATATTTTTTCAGAGCTAGATGCAGACAAAAAATTATTTTAATTTGCAACCTGATGGAGGTCAGTATAGATGGACTAATAGAGAAAGTCCCACACACTGCTAGAAGGCCAAATATTTTTTCAGAGCTAGATGCAGATATAAATTATTTTTAATTTGCAACCTGATGGAGGTCAGTATAGATGGACTAATAGAGAAAGTCCCACACACTGCTTGAAGGCCAAATATTTTTTCAGAGCTAGATGCAGAAAAAAATTATATTCAGTTTGCAACCTGATGGAGGTCAGTATAGATGGACTAATAGAACAAGTCCCACACACAGCTAGAAGGCCAAATATTTTTTCAGAGGTAGATGCAGATAAAAATTATTTTTAATTTGCAGCCTGATGGAGGTCAGTATAGATGTACTAATAGAGAAAGTCCCACACACTGCTAGAAGGCCAAATATTTTTTCAGAGCTAGATGCAGACAAAAAATTAATTTTGAATTTGCAAACTGATGGAGGTCAGTATAGATGGACTAATAGAGAAAGTCCCACACACTGCTAGAAGGCCAAATATTTTTTCAGAGCTAGATGCAGATATAAATTATTTTTAATTTGCAACCTGATGGAGGTCAGTATAGATGGACTAATAGAGAAAGTCCCACACACTGCTAGAAGGCCAAATATTTTTTCAGAGCTAGATGCAGACAAAAAATTATTTTTAATTTGCAACCTGATGGAGGTCAGTATAGATGGACTAATAGAGAAAGTCCCACACACTGCTAGAAGGCCAAATATTTTTTCAGAGCTAGATGCAGATATAAATTATTTTTAATTTGCAACCTGATGGAGGTCAGTATAGATGGACTAATAGAGAAAGTCCCACACACTGCTAGAAGGCCAAATATTTTTTCAAAGCTAGATGCAGACAAAAAATTATTTTTAATTTGTAATCTGATGGAGGTCAGTATAGATGGACTAATAGAGAAAGTCTCACACTCTGCTAGAAGGCCAAATATTTTTTCAGACCTAGATGCAGATATAAATTATTTTTAATTTGCAACCTGATGGAGGTCAGTATAGATGAACTAATAGAGAAAGTCCCACACACTGCTAGAAGGCCAAATATTTTTTCACAGCTAGATGCAGACAAAAAATTATTTTTAATTTGCAACCTGATGGAGGTCAGTATAGATGGACTAATAGAGAAAGTCCCACACACTGCTAGAAGGCCAAATATTTTTTCAGAGCTAGATGCAGACAAAAAATTATTTTTAATTTGCAACCTGATGGAGGTCAGTATAGATGGACTAATAGAGAAAGTCCCACACACTGCTAGAAGGCCAAATATTTTTTCAGAGCTAGATGCAGAAAAAAATTATATTCAGTTTGCAACCTGATGGAGGTCAGTATAGATTGACTAATAGAACAAGTGCCACACACAGCTAGAAGGCCAAATATTTTTTCAGAGGTAGATGCAGATAAAAATTATTTTTAATTTGCAGCATGATGGAGGTCAGTATAGATGGACTAATAGAGAAAGTCCCACACACTGCTAGAAGGCCAAATATTTTTTCAGAGCTAGATGCAGACAAAAAATTATTTTGAATTTGCAACCTGATGGAGGTCAGTATAGATGGACTAATAGAGAAAGTCCCACACACTGCTAGAAGGCCAAATATTTTTTCAGAGCTAGATGCAGAAAAAAATTATTTTTAATTTGCAACCTGATGGAGGTCAGTATAGATGGACTAATAGAGAAAGTCCCACACACTGCTAGAAGGCCAAATATTTTTTCAGAGCTAAATGCAGAAAAATTTTTTATTCAATTTGCAACCTGATGGAGGTCAGTATAGATGGATTAATAGAACAAGTGCCACACACAGCTAGAAGGCCAAATTTTTTTTCAGAGGTAGATGCAGATAAAAATTATTTTTAATTTGCAGCCTGATGGAGGTCAGTATAGATGGACTAATAGAGAAAGTCCCACACACTGTTAGAAGGCCAAATATTTTTTCAGAGCTAGATGCAGACAAAAAATTATTTTGAATTTGCAACCTGATGGAGGTCAATATAGATGGACTAATAGAGAAAGTCCCACACACTGCTAGAAGGCCAAATATTTTTTCAGAGCTAGATGCAGACAAAAAATTATTTTTAATTTGCAACCTGATGGAGGTCAGTATAGATGGACTAATAGAGAAAGTCCCACACACTGCTAGAAGGCCAAATATTTTTTCAGAGCTAGATGCAGATATAAATTATTTTTAATTTGCAACCTGATGGAGGTCAGTATAGATGGACCAATAGAAAAAGTCCCACACACTGCTAGAAGGCCAAATATTTTTTCAGAGCTAGATGCAGACAAAAAATTATTTTTAATTTGCAACCTGATGTAGGTCAGTATAGATGGACTAATAGAGAAAGTCCCACACACTGCTAGAAGGCCAAATATTTTTTCAGAGCTAGATGCAGACAAAAAATTATTTTTAATTTGCAACCTGATGGAGGTCAGTATAGATGGACTAATAGAGAAAGTCCCACACACTGCTAGAAGGCCAAATATTTTTTCAGAGCTAGATGCAGACAAAAAATTATTTTTAATTTGCAACCTGATGGAGGTCAGTATAGATGGACTAATAGAGAAAGTCCCACACACTGCTAGAAGGCCATATATTTTTTCAGAACTAGATGCAGATATAAATTATTTTTAATTTGCAACCTGATGGAGGTCAGTATAGATGGACTAATAGAGAAAGTCCCACACACTGCTTGAAGGCCAAATATTTTTTCAGAGCTAGATGCAAAAAAAAATTATATTCAGTTTGCAACCTGATGGAGGTCAGTATAGATGGACTAATAGAACAAGTCCCACACACAGCTAGAAGGCCAAATATTTTTTCAGAGGTAGATGCAGATAAAAATTGTTTTTAATTTGCAGCCTGATGGAGGTCAGTATAGATGTACTAATAGAGAAAGTCCCACACACTGCTAGAAGGCCAAATATTTTTTCAGAGCTAGATGCAGACAAAAAATTATTTTGAATTTGCAACCTGATGGAGGTCAGTATAGATGGACTAATAGAGAAAGTCCCACACACTGCTAGAAGGCCAAATATTTTTTCAGAGCTAGATGCAGACAAAAAATTATTTTTAATTTGCAACCTGATGGAGGTCAGTATAGATGGACTAATAGAGAAAGTCCCACACACTGCTAGAAGGCCAAATATTTTTTCAGAGCTAGATGCAGACAAAAAATTATTTTTAATTTGCAACCTGATGGAGGTCAGTATAGATGGACTAATAGAGAAAGTCCCACACACTGCTAGAAGGCCAAATATTTTTTCAGAGCTAGATGCAGAAAAAAATTATATTCAGTTTGCAACCTGATGGAGGTCAGTATAGATTGACTAATAGAACAAGTGCCACACACAGCTAGAAGGCCAAATATTTTTTCAGAGGTAGATGCAGATAAAAATTATTTTTAATTTGCAGCATGATGGAGGTCAGTATAGATGGACTAATAGAGAAAGTCCCACACACTGCTAGAAGGCCAAATATTTTTTCAGAGCTAGATGCAGACAAAAAATTATTTTGAATTTGCAACCTGATGGAGGTCAGTATAGATGGACTAATAGAGAAAGTCCCACACACTGCTAGAAGGCCAAATATTTTTTCAGAGCTAGATGCAGAAAAAAATTATTTTTAATTTGCAACCTGATGGAGGTCAGTATAGATGGACTAATAGAGAAAGTCCCACACACTGCTAGAAGGCCAAATATTTTTTCAGAGCTAAATGCAGAAAATTTTTTTATTCAATTTGCAACCTGATGGAGGTCAGTATAGATGGATTAATAGAACAAGTGCCACACACAGCTAGAAGGCCAAATATTTTTTCAGAGCTAGATGTAGACAAGAAATTATTTTTAATTTGCAACCTGATGGAGGTCAGTATAGATGGACTAATAGAGAAAGTCCCACACACTGCTAGAAGGCCAAATATGTTTTTCAGAGCTAGATGCAGATATAAATTATTTTTAATTTGCAACCTGATGGAGGTCAGTATAGATGGACTAATAGAGAAAGTCCCACACACTGCTAGAAGGCCAAATATTTTTTCAAAGCTAGATGCAGACAAAAAATTTTTTTTAATTTGTAATCTGATGGAGGTCAGTATAGATGGACTAATAGAGAAAGTCTCACACACTGCTAGAAGGCCAAATATTTTTTCAGAGCTAGATGCAGATATAAATTATTTTTAATTTGCAACCTGATGGAGGTCAGTATAGATGGACTAATAGAGAAAGTCCCACACACTGCTAGAAGGCCAAATATTTTTTCAAAGCTAGATGCAGACAAAAAATTTTTTTTAATTTGTAATCTGATGGAGGTCAGTATAGATGGACTAATAGAGAAAGTCTCACACACTGCTAGAAGGCCAAATATTTTTTCAGAGCTAGATGCAGATATAAATTATTTTTAATTTGCAACCTGATGGAGGTCAGTATAGATGGACTAATAGAGAAAGTCCCACACACTGCTAGAATGCCAAATATTTTTTCAGAGCTAGATGCAGACAAAAAATTATTTTTAATTTGCAACCTGATGGAGGTCAGTATAGATGGACTAATAGAGAAAGTCCGACACACTGCTAGAAGGCCAAATATTTTTTCAGAGCTAGATGCAGACAAAAAATTATTTTGAATTTGCAACCTGATGGAGGTCAGTATAGATGGACTAATAGAGAAAGTCCCACACACTGCTAGAAGGCCAAATATTTTTTCAGACCTAGATGCAGAAAAAAATTATATTCAGTTTGCAACCTGATGGAGGTCAGTATAGATTGACTAATAGAACAAGTGCCACACACAGCTAGAAGGCCAAATATTTTTTCAGAGGTAGATGCAGATAAAAATTATTTTTAATTTGCAGCCTGATGGAGGTCAGTATAGATGGACAAATAGAGAAAGTCCCACACACTGCTAGAAGGCCAAATATTTTTTCAGAGCTAGATGCAGACAAAAAATTATTTTGAATTTGAAACCTGATGGAGGTCAGTATAGATGGACTAATAGAGAAAGTCCCACACACTGCTAGAAGGCCAAATATTTTTTCAGAGCTAGATGCAGACAAAAAATTATTTTTAATTTGCAACCTGATGGAGGTCAGTATAGATGGACTAATAGAGAAAGTCCCACACACTGCTAGAAGGCCAAATATTTTTTCAGAGCTAGATGCAGATATAAATTATTTTTAATTTGCAAATTGATGGAGGTCAGTATAGATGGACTAATAGAAAAAGTCCCACACACTGCTAGAAGGCCAAATATTTTTTCAGAGGTAGATGCAGAGAAAAAATTATTTTTAATTTGCAACCTGATGGAGGTCAGTATAGATGGACTAATAGAGAAAGTCCCATACACTGCTAGAAGGCCAAATATTTTTTCAGAGCTAGATGCAGATATAAATTATTTTTAATTTGCAACCTGATGGAGGTCAGTATAGATGGACTAATAGAGAAAGTCCCACACACTGCTAGAAGGCCAAATATTTTTTCAGAGCTAGATGCAGAAAAAAATTATATTCAGTTTGCAACCTGATGGAGGTCAGTATAGATGGACTAATAGAACAAGTCCCACACACAGCTAGAAGGCCAAATATTTTTTCAGAGGTAGATGCAGATAAAAATTATTTTTAATTTGCAGCCTGATGGAGGTCAGTATAGATGGACTAATAGAGAAAGTCCCACACACTGCTAGAAGGCCAAATATTTTTTCACAGCTAGATGCAGACAAAAAATTATTTTGAATTTGCAACCTGATGGAGGTCAGTATAGATGGACTAATAGAGAAAGTCCCACACACTGCTAGAAGGCCAAATATTTTTTCAGAGCTAGATGCAGATATAAATTATTTTTAATTTGCAACCTGATGGAGGTCAGTATAGATGGACTAATAGAGAAAGTCCCACACACTGCTAGAAGGCCAAATATTTTTTCAGAGCTAGATGCAGACAAAAAATTATTTTTAATTTGCAACCTGATGGAGGTCAGTATAGATGGACTAATAGAGAAAGTCCCACACACTGCTAGAAGGCCAAATATTTTTTCAGAGCTAGATGCAGATATAAATTATTTTTAATTTGCAACCTGATGGAGGTCAGTATAGATGGACTAATAGAGAAAGTCCCACACACTGCTAGAAGGCCAAATATTTTTTCAGAGCTAGATGCAGACAAAAAATTATTTTTAATTTGCAACCTGATGGAGGTCAGTATAGATGGACTAATAGAGAAAGTCCCACACACTGCTAGAAGGCCAAATATTTTTTCAGAGCTAGATGCAGATATAAATTATTTTTAATTTGCAACCTGATGGAGGTCAGTATAGATGGACTAATAGAGAAAGTTCCACACACTGCTAGAAGGCCAAATATTTTTTCAGAGCTAGATGCAGAAAATTTTTTTATTCAATTTGCAACCTGATGGAGGTCAGTATAGATGGATTAATAGAACAAGTGCCACACACAGCTAGAAGGCCAAATTTTTTTTCAGAGGTAGATGCAGATAAAAATTATTTTTAATTTGCAGCCTGATGGAGGTCAGTATAGATGGACTAATAGAGAAAGTCCCACACACTGCTAGAAGGCCAAATATTTTTTCAGAGCTAGATGCAGACAAAAAATTATTTTGAATTTGCAACCTGATGGAGGTCAGTATAGATGGACTAATAGAGAAAGTCCCACACACTGCTAGAAGGCCAAATATTTTTTCAGAGCTAGATGCAGACAAAAAATTATTTTTAATTTGCAACCTGATGGAGGTCAGTATAGATGGACTAATAGAGAAAGTCCCACACACTGCTAGAAGGCCAAATATTTTTTCAGAGCTAGATGCAGATATAAATTATTTTTAATTTGCAACCTGATGGAGGTCAGTATAGATGGACCAATAGAAAAACTCCCACACACTGCTAGAAGGCCAAATATTTTTTCAGAGCTAGATGCAGACAAAAAATTATTTTTAATTTGCAACCTGATGGAGGTCAGTATAGATGGACTAATAGAGAAAGTCCCACACACTGCTAGAAGGTCAAATATTTTTTCAGAGCTAGATGCAGATATAAATTATTTTTAATTTGCAACCTGATGGAGGTCAGTATAGATGGACTAATAGAGAAAGTCCCACACACTGTTTGAAGGCCAAATATTTTTTCAGAGCTAGATGCAGAAAAAAATTATATTCAGTTTGCAACCTGATGGAGGTCAGTATAGATGGACTAATAGAACAAGTCCCACACACAGCTAGAAGGCCAAATATTTTTTCAGAGGTAGATGCAGAGAAAAAATTATTTTTAATTTGCAACCTGATGGAGGTCAGTATAGATGGACTAATAGAGAAAGTCCCATACACTGCTAGAAGGCCAAATATTTTTTCAGAGCTAGATGCAGATATAAATTATTTTTAATTTGCAACCTGATGGAGGTCAGTATAGATGGACTAATAGAGAAAGTCCCACACACTGCTAGAAGGCCAAATATTTTTTCAGACCTAGATGCAGAAAAAAATTATATTCAGTTTGCAACCTGATGGAGGTCAGTATAGATGGACTAATAGAAAAAGTCCCAAACACAGCTAGAAGGCCAAATATTTTTTCAGAGGGAGATACAGATAAAAATTATTTTTAATTTGCAGCCTGATGGAGGTCAGTATAGATGGACTAATAGAGAAAGTCCCACACACTGCTAGAAGGCCAAATATTTTTTCAGAGCTAGATGCAGACAAAAAATTATTTTGAATTTGCAACCTGATGGAGGTCAGTATAGATGGACTAATAGAGAAAGTCCCACACACTGCTAGAAGGCCAAATATTTTTTCAGAGCTAGATGCAGATATAAATTATTTTTAATTTGCAACCTGATGGAGGTCAGTATAGATAGACTAATAGAGAAAGTCCCACACACTGCTAGAAGGCCAAATATTTTTTCAGAGCTAGATGCAGACAAAAAATTATTTTTAATTTGCAACCTGATGGAGGTCAGTATAGATGGACTAATAGAGAAAGTCCCACACACTGCTAGAAGGCCAAATATTTTTTCAGAGCTAGATGGAGATATAAATTATTTTTAATTTGCAACCTGATGGAGGTCAGTATAGATGGACTAATAGAGAAAGTCCCACACACTGCTAGAAGGCCAAATATTTTTTCGGAGCTAGATGCAGACAAAAAATTATTTTTAATTTGCAACCTGATGGAGGTCAGTATAGATGGACTAATAGAGAAAGTCTCACACACTGCTAGAAGGCCAAATATTTTTTCAGAGCTAGATGCAGATATAAATTATTTTTAATTTGCAACCTGATGGAGGTCAGTATAGATGGACTAATAGAGAAAGTCCCACACACTGCTAGAAGGCCAAATATTTTTTCAGAGCTAGATGCAGACAAAAAATTATTTTTAATTTGCAACCTGATGGAGGTCAGTATAGATGGACTAATAGAGAAAGTCCCACACACTGCTAGAAGGCCAAATATTTTTTCAGAGCTAGATGCAGATATAAATTATTTTTAATTTGCAACCTGATGGAGGTCAGTATAGATAGACTAATAGAGAAAGTCCCACACACTGCTAGAAGGCCAAATATTTTTTCAGAGCTAGATGCAGAAAATTTTTTTATTCAATTTGCAACATGATGGAGGTCAGTATAGATGGATTAATAGAACAAGTGCCACACACAGCTAGAAGGCCAAATATTTTTTCAGAGGTAGATGCAGATAAAAATTATTTTTAATTTGCAGCCTGATGGAGGTCAGTATAGATGGACTAATAGAGAAAGTCCCACACACTGCTAGAAGGCCAAATATTTTTTCAGAGGTAGATGCAGAGAAAAAATTATTTTTAATTTGCAACCTGATGGAGGTCAGTATAGATGGACTAATAGAGAAAGTCCCATACACTGCTAGAAGGCCAAATATTTTTTCAGAGCTAGATGCAGATATAAATTATTTTTAATTTGCAACCTGATGGAGGTCAGTATAGATGGACTAATAGAGAAAGTCCCACACACTGCTAGAAGGCCAAATATTTTTTCGGAGCTAGATGCAGACAAAAAATTATTTTTAATTTGCAACCTGATGGAGGTCAGTATAGATGGACTAATAGAGAAAGTCTCACACACTGCTAGAAGGCCAAATATTTTTTCAGAGCTAGATGCAGATATAAATTATTTTTAATTTGCAACCTGATGGAGGTCAGTATAGATGGACTAATAGAGAAAGTCCCACACACTGCTAGAAGGCCAAATATTTTTTCAGAGCTAGATGCAGACAAAAAATTATTTTTAATTTGCAACCTGATGGAGGTCAGTATAGATGGACTAATAGAGAAAGTCCCACACACTGCTAGAAGGCCAAATATTTTTTCAGAGCTAGATGCAGATATAAATTATTTTTAATTTGCAACCTGATGGAGGTCAGTATAGATAGACTAATAGAGAAAGTCCCACACACTGCTAGAAGGCCAAATATTTTTTCAGAGCTAGATGCAGAAAAATTTTTTATTCAATTTGCAACATGATGGAGGTCAGTATAGATGGATTAATAGAACAAGTGCCACACACAGCTAGAAGGCCAAATATTTTTTCAGAGGTAGATGCAGATAAAAATTATTTTTAATTTGCAGCCTGATGGAGGTCAGTATAGATGGACTAATAGAGAAAGTCCCACACACTGCTAGAAGGCCAAATATTTTTTCAGAGGTAGATGCAGAGAAAAAATTATTTTTAATTTGCAACCTGATGGAGGTCAGTATAGATGGACTAATAGAGAAAGTCCCATACACTGCTAGAAGGCCAAATATTTTTTCAGAGCTAGATGCAGATATAAATTATTTTTAATTTGCAACCTGATGGAGGTCAGTATAGATGGACTAATAGAGAAAGTCCCACACACTGCTAGAAGGCCAAATATTTATTCAGAGCTAGATGCAGAAAAAAATTATATTCAGTTTGCAACCTGATGGAGGTCAGTATAGATGGACTAATAGAACAAGTCCCAAACACAGCTAGAAGGCCAAATATTTTTTCAGAGGTAGATGCAGATAAAAATTATTTTTAATTTGCAGCCTGATGGAGGTCAGTATAGATGGACTAATAGAGAAAGTCCCACACACTGCTAGAAGGCCAAATATTTTTTCAGAGCTAGATGCAGACAAAAAATTATTTTGAATTTGCAACCTGATGGAGGTCAGTATAGATGGACTAATAGAGAAAGTCCCACACACTGCTAGAAGGCCAAATATTTTTTCAGAGCTAGATGCAGATATAAATTATTTTTAATTTGCAACCTGATGGAGGTCAGTATAGATGGACTAATAGAGAAAGTCCCACACACTGCTAGAAGGCCAAATATTTTTTCAGAGCTAGATGCAGACAAAAAATTATTTTTAATTTGCAACCTGATGGAGGTCAGTATAGATAGACTAATAGAGAAAGTCCCACACACTGCTAGAAGGCCAAATATTTTTTCAGAGCTAGATGCAGATATAAATTATTTTTAATTTGCAACCTGATGGAGGTCAGTATAGATGGACTAATAGAGAAAGTCCCACACACTGCTAGAAGGCCAAATATTTTTTCAGAGCTAGATGCAGACAAAAAATTATTTTTAATTTGCAACCTGATGGAGGTCAGTATAGATGGACTAATAGAGAAAGTCCCACACACTGCTAGAAGGCCAAATATTTTTTCAGAGCTAGATGCAGATATAAATTATTTTTAATTTGCAACCTGATGGAGGTCAGTATAGATGGACTAATAGAGAAAGTCCCACACACTGCTAGAAGGCCAAATATTTTTTCAGAGCTAGATGCAGACAAAAAATTATTTTTAATTTGCAACCTGATGGAGGTCAGTATAGATGGACTAATAGAGAAAGTCCCACACACTGCTAGAAGGCCAAATATTTTTTCAGAGCTAGATGCAGATATAAATTATTTTTAATTTGCAACCTGATGGAGGTCAGTATAGATGGACTAATAGAGAAAGTTCCACACACTGCTAGAAGGCCAAATATTTTTTCAGAGCTAGATGCAGAAAAATTTTTTATTCAATTTGCAACATGATGGAGGTCAGTATAGATGGATTAATAGAACAAGTGCCACACACAGCTAGAAGGCCAAATTTTTTTTCAGAGGTAGATGCA
The DNA here is from genome assembly GCF_046119375.1 of Phyllobates terribilis. Taxonomy (NCBI): domain Eukaryota; kingdom Metazoa; phylum Chordata; class Amphibia; order Anura; family Dendrobatidae; genus Phyllobates; species Phyllobates terribilis. The sequence goes on along the minus strand of NW_027362763.1, from coordinate 909,718,976 downwards.
GATAAAAATTATTTTTAATTTGCAGCCTGATGGAGGTCAGTATAGATGGACTAATAGAGAAAGTCCCACACACTGCTAGAAGGCCAAATATTTTTTCAGAGCTAGATGCAGACAAAAAATTATTTTGAATTTGCAACCTGATGGAGGTCAGTATAGATGGACTAATAGAGAAAGTCCCACACACTGCTAGAAGGCCAAATATTTTTTCAGAGCTAGATGCAGACAAAAAATTATTTTTAATTTGCAACCTGATGGAGGTCAGTATAGATGGACTAATAGAGAAAGTCCCACACACTGCTAGAAGGCCAAATATTTTTTCAGAGCTAGATGCAGATATAAATTATTTTTAATTTGCAACCTGATGGAGGTCAGTATAGATGGACCAATAGAAAAAGTCCCACACACTGCTAGAAGGCCAAATATTTTTTCAGAGCTAGATGCAGACAAAAAATTATTTTTAATTTGCAACCTGATGGAGGTCAGTATAGATGGACTAATAGAGAAAGTCCCACACACTGCTAGAAGGTCAAATATTTTTTCAGAGCTAGATGCAGATATAAATTATTTTTAATTTGCAACCTGATGGAGGTCAGTATAGATGGACTAATAGAGAAAGTCCCACACACTGTTTGAAGGCCAAATATTTTTTCAGAGCTAGATGCAGAAAAAAATTATATTCAGTTTGCAACCTGATGGAGGTCAGTATAGATGGACTAATAGAACAAGTCCCACACACAGCTAGAAGGCCAAATATTTTTTCAGAGGTAGATGCAGAGAAAAAATTATTTTTAATTTGCAACCTGATGGAGGTCAGTATAGATGGACTAATAGAGAAAGTCCCATACACTGCTAGAAGGCCAAATATTTTTTCAGAGCTAGATGCAGATATAAATTATTTTTAATTTGCAACCTGATGGAGGTCAGTATAGATGGACTAATAGAGAAAGTCCCACACACTGCTAGAAGGCCAAATATTTTTTCAGAGCTAGATGCAGAAAAAAATTATATTCAGTTTGCAACCTGATGGAGGTCAGTATAGATGGACTAATAGAAAAAGTCCCAAACACAGCTAGAAGGCCAAATATTTTTTCAGAGGTAGATACAGATAAAAATTATTTTTAATTTGCAGCCTGATGGAGGTCAGTATAGATGGACTAATAGAGAAAGTCCCACACACTGCTAGAAGGCCAAATATTTTTTCAGAGCTAGATGCAGACAAAAAATTATTTTGAATTTGCAACCTGATGGAGGTCAGTATAGATGGACTAATAGAGAAAGTCCCACACACTGCTAGAAGGCCAAATATTTTTTCAGAGCTAGATGCAGATATAAATTATTTTTAATTTGCAACCTGATGGAGGTCAGTATAGATAGACTAATAGAGAAAGTCCCACACACTGCTAGAAGGCCAAATATTTTTTCAGAGCTAGATGCAGACAAAAAATTATTTTTAATTTGCAACCTGATGGAGGTCAGTATAGATGGACTAATAGAGAAAGTCCCACACACTGCTAGAAGGCCAAATATTTTTTCAGAGCTAGATGGAGATATAAATTATTTTTAATTTGCAACCTGATGGAGGTCAGTATAGATGGACTAATAGAGAAAGTCCCACACACTGCTAGAAGGCCAAATATTTTTTCGGAGCTAGATGCAGACAAAAAATTATTTTTAATTTGCAACCTGATGGAGGTCAGTATAGATGGACTAATAGAGAAAGTCTCACACACTGCTAGAAGGCCAAATATTTTTTCAGAGCTAGATGCAGATATAAATTATTTTTAATTTGCAACCTGATGGAGGTCAGTATAGATGGACTAATAGAGAAAGTCCCACACACTGCTAGAAGGCCAAATATTTTTTCAGAGCTAGATGCAGACAAAAAATTATTTTTAATTTGCAACCTGATGGAGGTCAGTATAGATGGACTAATAGAGAAAGTCCCACACACTGCTAGAAGGCCAAATATTTTTTCAGAGCTAGATGCAGATATAAATTATTTTTAATTTGCAACCTGATGGAGGTCAGTATAGATAGACTAATAGAGAAAGTCCCACACACTGCTAGAAGGCCAAATATTTTTTCAGAGCTAGATGCAGAAAAATTTTTTATTCAATTTGCAACATGATGGAGGTCAGTATAGATGGATTAATAGAACAAGTGCCACACACAGCTAGAATTCCAAATATTTTTTCAGAGGTAGATGCAGATAAAAATTATTTTTAATTTGCAGCCTGATGGAGGTCAGTATAGATGGACTAATAGAGAAAGTCCCACACACTGCTAGAAGGCCAAATATTTTTTCAGAGGTAGATGCAGAGAAAAAATTATTTTTAATTTGCAACCTGATGGAGGTCAGTATAGATGGACTAATAGAGAAAGTCCCATACACTGCTAGAAGGCCAAATATTTTTTCAGAGCTAGATGCAGATATAAATTATTTTTAATTTGCAACCTGATGGAGGTCAGTATAGATGGACTAATAGAGAAAGTCCCACACACTGCTAGAAGGCCAAATATTTATTCAGAGCTAGATGCAGAAAAAAATTATATTCAGTTTGCAACCTGATGGAGGTCAGTATAGATGGACTAATAGAACAAGTCCCAAACACAGCTAGAAGGCCAAATATTTTTTCAGAGGTAGATGCAGATAAAAATTATTTTTAATTTGCAGCCTGATGGAGGTCAGTATAGATGGACTAATAGAGAAAGTCCCACACACTGCTAGAAGGCCAAATATTTTTTCAGAGCTAGATGCAGACAAAAAATTATTTTGAATTTGCAACCTGATGGAGGTCAGTATAGATGGACTAATAGAGAAAGTCCCACACACTGCTAGAAGGCCAAATATTTTTTCAGAGCTAGATGCAGATATAAATTATTTTTAATTTGCAACCTGATGGAGGTCAGTATAGATGGACTAATAGAGAAAGTCCCACACACTGCTAGAAGGCCAAATATTTTTTCAGAGCTAGATGCAGACAAAAAATTATTTTTAATTTGCAACCTGATGGAGGTCAGTATAGATAGACTAATAGAGAAAGTCCCACACACTGCTAGAAGGCCAAATATTTTTTCAGAGCTAGATGCAGATATAAATTATTTTTAATTTGCAACCTGATGGAGGTCAGTATAGATGGACTAATAGAGAAAGTCCCACACACTGCTAGAAGGCCAAATATTTTTTCAGAGCTAGATGCAGACAAAAAATTATTTTTAATTTGCAACCTGATGGAGGTCAGTATAGATGGACTAATAGAGAAAGTCCCACACACTGCTAGAAGGCCAAATATTTTTTCAGAGCTAGATGCAGATATAAATTATTTTTAATTTGCAACCTGATGGAGGTCAGTATAGATGGACTAATAGAGAAAGTCCCACACACTGCTAGAAGGCCAAATATTTTTTCAGAGCTAGATGCAGACAAAAAATTATTTTTAATTTGCAACCTGATGGAGGTCAGTATAGATGGACTAATAGAGAAAGTCCCACACACTGCTAGAAGGCCAAATATTTTTTCAGAGCTAGATGCAGATATAAATTATTTTTAATTTGCAACCTGATGGAGGTCAGTATAGATGGACTAATAGAGAAAGTCCCACACACTGCTAGAAGGCCAAATATTTTTTCAGAGCTAGATGCAGAAAAAAATTTTATTCAATTTGCAACATGATGGAGGTCAGTATAGATGGATTAATAGAACAAGTGCCAAACACAGCTAGAAGGCCAAATATTTTTTCAGAGGTAGATGCAGATAAAAATTATTTTTAATTTGCAGCCTGATGGAGGTCAGTATAGATGGACTAATAGAGAAAGTCCCACACACTGCTAGAAGGCCATATATTTTTTCATAGCTAGATGCAGACAAAAAAATATTTTTAATTTGCAACCTGATGGAGGTCAGTATAGATGGACTAATAGAGAAAGTCCCACACACTGCTAGAAGGCCAAATATTTTTTCAGAGCTAGATGCAGACAAAAAATTATTTTTAATTTGCAACCTGATGGAGGTCAGTATAGATGGACTAATAGAGAAAGTCCCACACACTGCTAGAAGGCCAAATATTTTTTCAGAGCTAGATGCAGATATAAATTATTTTTAATTTGCAACCTGATGGAGGTCAGTATAGATGGACTAATAGAGAAAGTCCCACACACTGCTAGAAGGCCAAATATTTTTTCAGAGCTAGATGCAGACAAAAAATTATTTTGAATTTGCAACCTGATGGAGGTCAGTATAGATGGACTAATAGAGAAAGTCCCACACACTGCTAGAAGGCCAAATATTTTTTCAGAGCTAGATGCAGATATAAATTATTTTTAATTTGCAACCTGATGGAGGTCAGTATAGATGGACTAATAGAGAAAGTCCCACACACTGCTAGAAGGCCAAATATTTTTTCAGAGCTAGATGCAGACAAAAAATTATTTTTAATTTGCAACCTGATGGAGGTCAGTATAGATGGACTAATAGAGAAAGTCCCACACACTGCTAGAAGGCCAAATATTTTTTCAGAGCTAGATGCAGATATAAATTATTTTTAATTTGCAACCTGATGGAGGTCAGTATAGATGGACTAATAGAGAAAGTCCCACACACTGCTAGAAGGCCAAATATTTTTTCAAAGCTAGATGCAGACAAAAAATTATTTTTAATTTGTAATCTGATGGAGGTCAGTATAGATGGACTAATAGAGAAAGTCTCACACACTGCTAGAAGGCCAAATATTTTTTCAGAGCTAGATGCAGAAAAAAATTATATTCAATTTGCAACCTGATGGAGGTCAGTATAGATGGACTAATAGAATGATGCTATGCCCAAAAGATTTTACTTCACTAGGTGCAGTAAAAAAATTGGTATTCTATACACAGGTGGTATATCTTGCAACACAGATAGGCTACTCCACTGACTAACACACTCTGCAATAGTCCAAAAAGGATTAGCTTTGCTAGATTCAGCCAAATGCTGTGAAAAAAACTTGCACAGCACTGGCACAGACCTGCCTGGCAAAAACTGATAGGAACTGATGTAACCTAGTCCTGAAAAGGACTGCAATTACAATTAGTCTTTACTCCCACAATCTATCTATTTAAGAGCACAGACCTGCCTGATAAAAGTCGTAGGAAATGCTGTAACCTAGTCCTTAAAAGGACTGCAATCACAACTATTCCCTACTCCCAAGCTATCTGTAGATTTGTGCGAAAATTGGCTTGAAATTAACAAGGTATAGCGCACACAGCAACAGCGGTGCCGTCTAACACGCAGCTGCAGCAGTGAGAAAATGGTGGCGACGGGGAAAATGTCTGGGTCTTATAGGGCAAGGACATGTGACATACACTGCCAATGACACATGCCCTTGCTTGTGTGAAAAAAAGCACTTCGCTCCGTGTATGCACTGCTGATAGGCTGACAGATTGCACCTCCCCACTGTAAATGCGGGAAAGAGAAAAAAAAATGGAGATCTTCATTATTCCTGCAGAGATCCATCCCCTGCCCCTCCCCCCACCCCGCTGTACACTCAAACTGCGTATTAACATTAATTTTCATCATTACTGAGAAAAAATCCAGTTATGATTTTGATGCACGAACAGTTATCGAACATAACCTCGAACAGTCGAATTTTTCTCAAATCGTTCGTGTTCGCCGAACGGCTCGAACACCACCCAAAACAGCTCGAATTTGAGATTGGCGAACAGTTCGAGTCGAACAACGCTCATCTCTAGTGAGGAGGAGTATGCGGTCAAGACTCACGGCTACTAACATTTGACCATGTGGAAGACAGACCGGAGGTGATGGTGCCCAGGTGACTGGAAGTATTATCTGCTATCAAATTAATAACATGTTCACACTGATCAGTTCGCAATAATGGTCTTGTTGTTGTGTGCTTCCCTAGTAATTTGGTCAAGTGAGAAGATGTGGCTGTTGGTTGTGGCACATTTTCACCTTGGCCACGGCCCCGTCCTCTGCACGCACCATCACAAGAACGTCCAGTTCCACGTCCCTTGCCACGCACCTTGCCCATTGTAAATGAAGTGAAATAGCTTACACTCGCACTAACAATGGCAAAAGGGTAATAAAAAGGAGATTAGAACCTTGGAAGAGGAAAACCACAGTTCTATTTCTCTGGCCTACACCAGAATCTTTTAAACAGATATATTTGTGTCTGAACAGTCAGCGACACACTCAAACTGTTTTTTTTTATGGAAAAAAGACCAAAAAGTGGATAATAAAGAGATTTGAACCGTGGAACTGCAAAACCACAGTTATTATTTCCTGGTGTATACCAGACTTATTGAAATAGATATATTTGTGTCTGAACAGTCTGCGACACACTCAAACTGTTCTTTTTTATGGAAAAAAGGCAAGCAGGTTGATAACACCCAGATTTGAACCGTGGAAGAGGAAAAACACAGTTCTATTTCTCTGGCCTACACCAGAATCTTTTAAACAGATATATTTGTGTCTGAACAGTCAGCGAGACACTGAAAATGTTTTCTTTTATGGAAAAAAGACCAAAAATGGATAATACAGAGATTTGAACCGTGGAACTGCAAAACCACAGTTATAATTTCCTGGAGGAAAAACACAGTTCTAGTTCTCTGGCCTACACCAGACTCTTTTAAACAGATATATTGGTGTCTGAACACTCACAGACACACTCAATTTTTTTTTGGGGGCGGGGGGAATTACCAAAAGGTTAATAAGACGGGTAGTTGTACAGTCTGACTGAGGAAAAAAAACAAAACAGGATTTAGATGAAAAAAAAGGATTTTTCCTGGCCCCTGAGACCTGGGGATAAGTCTAGCAATTTGACCAGCAGGAGCACACAGGACTGTAATGCAGTGTTTGTTGGTATAATCACTGCATCTCCTATACAGTCTGCCTGCCTGCCTGCCTGATATCTGAGATGGATATTAGTCCTGAGAAGGACTGTTTGTTTGATTTGGCAAGCTTTAAAGACCCTACACTAACTATTTCACAGTATAAATCTCTCCCTAGCTCAGCAGCACTGACCCTACACTGTCTGACCCGGAGCGACTGTGTCCAAGATGGCGGCGCCCGGTTTTAAATACTCGAGGTGACGCTGTGCGGCCAGCCAATCACTGTAATGCCCATAAACAACATGGCTGCGGCATTACAGTGACTGGCTGTCAATCCCTGCATGTTCATTGGCTCTGTAAAGAGCACCAAACATGGAAGGCGGAGACCCGAGCTCCCGCCTGAGTAACCCGGAAATGCTTGGTGCTCGCCGAACATTCCGAGTAGTGAGATGCTCGGACGAGTACCGAGCAGTGTCGAGCACGCTCGCTCAACACTAATCTTCAATAAATGCCCAAGTTCACATTGATATTTTGGACAGTTTTCTTATCCCATCAATTGAAAGGATGTTTGGGGATGATAACATCATTTTTCAATATGATACTTCATCCTGCAATAGAGCAAAAACTGTGAAAACTTTCCTTGAAAGAAGACACATAAGGTCAATGTCATGGCCTGCAAATAGTCCGCATCTCAATCCAATTGAAAATCTTTGGTGGAAGCTGAAAAAAATGGTCCATGACAAGGCTCCAACCTGCAGAGCTGATCTGGCAACAGCAATCAGAGAAATTTGGAGCCAGATTGATGAAGAGCACTGTTTGTCACTCATTAAGTCCATGCCTCAGAGACTGCAAGTTGTTATTAAAGCCAGAGGTGATGCAACAAAATACTAGTGATGTATTGGAGAGTTCTTTTGTGTGTTTGTTTTTCATGATTCCATAATTTTTTCCTCAGAATTGAGTGATTCCATAATTTTTTTCCTTTGCTTGGTCTGAAAAAAATTACCCTTACTGAGTACCACATTTTTAATCTTAATTTCTTTTAGTGTTTAGTAAAGCCCTAAAGTTGCCATTTGAAATGACTTTACTTTTGTGCAATGTCTGTGATCTGCTTTTTTTCAAAAACATTTGTGGCACCCCAGGGGTCTGGTTACCACAGTAATAGAAATATTATGTCTGAGAGCAAGTGGGAGGTGTCTCTGGTCAGGAGCCCTAAGCATGCAACACGGCCCACCCAGACCTGGGAGGGGAGGAATCTGCCCTTATAAACTGGGTCTGGGGCGGGATTAGGTGAGACAGAGCCTGCAGAACAAGCAGAGGAGTCAGAGCCTGGAGTGAAGTTCCAGACACAGGGAGAATTACAACAGGAGCTCTGTAGGAGCAGGAGCAGGTGCCAGAGGCTGGAAGCTAGATAGCTCGCCTTGGCTGAAGACACTAAACCCGGACACGGAGTCCGAGGCTATGGGGACATCCAGGTCCAGCAGCAGAATCCAACCGGCAGGGGATTCCATGTCCTCTGGCCTTAGAAGCCTGGAGGCACGGTCACAAGCAAGGGACCAGCACCGCCATCGTGAAGCGGAGGCTAACGGAAGGCCCCAAGTCGCCGGCCATACGGGTGAGCACCACACGGTATACTCAGGGACGTGGGCTACTTCTACCCGCATAGAGCAAGGTAGCCAGGAAAGAGTGCAGATAGTCGGGGAGGCCTACAACTCCACCTGGCCAGGGGAGATCCTGCTTGCTCACAGACTGACCAGGCCCCTCCTGCTAACCAGCACTCCCGGGAGCGTCTGCTTTATACCATCAGTAAAGACCTTGAACTGCACCACACGTCTCTGTGTTTCATCGCCGCACCAGCACCATTACTACTGGGACACTCACACCATCACTCACATCATCCACACTAGCTGCCCTGAGGCAATACTTCTCCCGTGGGGAGTTATTCCATACTCGGCTGCGCAAATTACATCAGCCTCAGCGGTCTGCAGCGCAGCGGCGGTCCCCACTGACCGCAATCCACGGATGGCGTAGTCGGACATTGTTATTACTTAAGACTGCCACTGGTTTGACTGCCCTGGGCACGGACCGGGTCACCGCCACACCGAGACTACAACCCCCAGCGATCCCGCTCCGGGTATCCCCCTGCACAGCACAGGCCCAGGGGGCGCGTCAACTTTGGCGTAGTCGGCAGGATTTCGTGCCCGCAACCACCGGGTACTGCGTGCCTGAAAAAAGACTTTTATACTTACCTGTGGTGAAGTTTCCCGCCGTCCGGAGTCGTTTCCCGCCATCGGACGCCATCTTGGACCGTTTCCCGCCATCTTCTGCCGTCTTCCCGCCATCCGCAGCTGCTTCCCGCCATCGGATGCCATCTTCAGGATGCCGCACGGGAAGAAGAGGGGCGTGGATGCCGAAAGCGCGCGACGCTGCGCAAGGTCCTGGAAGGGAGGAAGAGTGACGCTGACGTCATCGGAGCGCGACGCCAGGTCCTCTACCCCGACGATTGACTGCGGAGCCGCGGCCTACGGAAGAAGAGCATCGCAAGGTAGGCCACGGTCCACTAGGGGGGAAGAAGGATGTCGGACACCAAGGGGAGCTCCACTGCCACAGCCACCGCCAGCGCAACCGCTGCAGCGGTCATGCCATTCACCATGCCTTATTTCCCGGGGGCAACCTGGCTACCCCAGTACTCAGGGGAGTCACATACCCTAAGTGACTTTAGGGAAACACTTGATAGCCTCTTCCAGGTATACCCCCTCACGGAAGAGCAAAAAGTGAGCATCCTGGTGGCCCAGTTAATCGGGGCAGCCCAAAGGGAGGTAAGGTCCTGGTCACCTGGGAAGAAGAGGACTGTCAGAGAGATACTAGCCCAGCTGAAAGACACATTTGATACCCGAACCTCAGCCGAAATAAAGCTCAGATTTTACGGGTGCAAACAACGGGCACATGAAAGTATAAGAGACTATGCTCTAAACCTACAAGAGGCCCTCAGAGCCATTAAGCAGGCAGACCCTGACAGCGTGGGAAATGAAGACAAGCTGTTGACCGAACAATTTATTGAGGGTCTACTGTGCAATGCCCACCGAACCCAGTTGCGGGCAATGGCCTTACAGGACCCTGACCTGGACTTTGCACAGTTCAAGGACAGAGCCATCCGGGTGCTCCGAGAACCGGCACCAGGTGGCGCTGTGATCACTTATCACCAGGACGCGGCGCCCTTGTCTGCAGGGCCTGTGGGAGCTGATGCGCAGGCTTTGAACAATGACCCGGCAACAGACCTGCACCATCAGGTCCAAGAGCTGACTAAGAGCGTTTCCGCGCTAACCAGAACTGTGCAGTCTTTACAGGTCTCTTCTCCAGGAAAGATCCAGCTGGCATCCGGACCGGAGGACGTCCCGTGGCGCCGACTGAGGAGGACCCCACCGGCCAGAGGAAGACCCAGCGACAGATACAACGAGGACGGACAACCCATCTGCCGCCGCTGCAATCAACCCGGACATATGGCAAGGTACTGTCATTTAAACGGGCACAACCTGGGGTAGAGGGCCAACCCCCAGGCATAAGATCATCAGGCCCATCGAACTGGCGTGATAAATACGTAGGGGGACGTCCGGTCTTGCCTGTTGTACTGGACGGCATTCCTATGAGCGCCCTACTAGACACCGGGTCACAGGTCACCACCATCCCGTACGTGCTCTTTAAGCGGTACTGGAATGACTTGAACATAACCCGCTACCCAGATGACGACCTGAGCATTATCGCCAGCAATGGTCAGCCTGTGCCACAGATAGGATTTAAGGAGGTGACCATCAAGGTCGGTAAAGTTGAACTGCCGGCACAAGGACTGATCATTGTGGACATTGACCGTCGCGAGAGTCACCCAAAAATAACCCTAGGTACTAACGTAATTGAAAACTGTCTTGCAGAGGTGATTCTTATTTTGCAGCAGGTTGCCAAGAACGCCAGTTCCAGCCAGCAGCGTGTGCTCCAAAAAGAGATCCGGGCACTGATAAAGCGGCAACAAGTGGAACTATCTGGTGGTGAGATAGGTAGCGTGAGAATGTGTGACCCATTCCCTATTGCCATGCCCCCAAAAAGTGAGATGTTGATTTGGTGCCGGGCAGCTATTGGTCTAAGAGGTAGAGACTACCAAGCAATGGTAGAACCCGTCTACTCAGACAGTAGGCCCACCATGTTGACAGCACGGGGGGTGGTCAATGTACGCCATGGGAGGGTGCCCGTCCGCATCATCAATATCGGGGAGAGAGAAGTATACCTGCCCCGGTATGCCATGCTAGCCAAATTGTTCACCATAAACCAGAATTCTGTACAGGCCGTGGAACCCTTGCCTCCATCTCAACCAGAGGAAGGTAGCGGCTCTAAGAAACCAATGGAGGACTGGTGTCAGCAAACTGCATTTGGGTACTGACTCCACTCCCTCACACCAAAAACAGGCAGTCTATCGGGTGGTTCAAGAGTACGAGAGAGTGTTCAGTAAACACCCGCTGGACTTCGGGCGAGTAAAGGGGGTAGAACATCACATCCCCACGGGAGACCATCCTCCCATAAAGGAGAGATATCGACCCATACCCCCTGCACACTATCAACATGCCAAGGGGATGCTAAAAGACATGAAGGAGGCTGGGGTAATTAGGTTCAGTTGTAGCCCCCGGGCAGCTCCACTAGTCTTAGTGAAAAAGAAAGACAACACCATGAGAATGTGTGTAGACTACAGGAAGGTCAACCGTATCACACACAAAGATGCGTACCCGTTACCAAGGATATAAGAGTCCTTAGCTGCATTAAAATCTGCTAACTTCTTCTCTACTTTGGATCTCACTAGCGGGTACTGGCAGGTTCCTGTAGCAGAGGCGGATCGGGAGAAGACCGCATTCACCACCCCGATGGGACTCAGCGAATTTAACTGTATGCCGTTCGGGCTCTGCAATGCACCAGGAACCTTCCAAAGGTTGATGGAATGCTGTCTGGGACACCAGAACTTTGAGACGGTCCTATTATACCTGGACGACGTCATCGTCTATTCCAAGACCTATGAGGACCATCTGGAACACCTGGCAGAAGTGTTTGAAGCCCTGGCAAACTATGGCCTAAAGGTAAAACCCTCAAAGTGTCATCTACTGAAGCCAAAGGTACAGTACCTGGGACACGTGGTGAGTGCTGACGGAGTAGCCCCCGACCCTGACAAGATCACCGTGATTAAGGACTGGCCAAGACCATCCAGCATAAAGGAAGTGCGGCAGTTCCTCGGGTTGGTAGGCTACTACCGAAGATTTAGTCCCGGTTTTACCAAGAAGGCAGCTCCTATGCAGGACCTCCTGATAGGCCAGTCCAGGAAGGCCAAAAACCAGAAGCCACCCTTCAAATGGGAAAAGCTGGAAGAGGAGTCCTTCCGCCAGCTGAAGATGGCCCTCACAGGGGATGAAATCCTGGCGTACCCTGATTACAGCCAGCCCTTTATCCTCCACACGGACGCAAGCAACATCGGGCTAGGAGCCGTACTGTCCCAGATCCAGCAGGGGAGAGAACGGGTAATTGCTTACGCCAGCTGAAAACTGCGACCCATGGAAAGAGACTCTGAGAATTACAGCTCGTTCAAGCTAGAGTTCCTGGCAGTGGTGTGGGCAGTAACCGAACGTTTCCAGCATTACCTTGCCTCTTCCAGGTTCACCGTGTACACGGACAACAACCCGTTGACACACCTGGACACTGCAAGACTGGGTGCCCTGGAGCACAGATGGATGGCCCGCTTGTCCAATTTTGAGTTCACGATCAAATACCGGGCAGGACGCTCCAATATCAACGCGGACGCCCTGTCCAGGATGCCAAACCTACCGGACGAAGGGCAGGATCCAGAAGAATTGGAAGAGATCGAACACCCTGCGTTCCACCATCATGGGATTACCCAGTATTCCCACCATGTGAGGGGCCAGCGATCCCCTACATTCAACCCCTTACCCCACTACAACTGGGCGGAGATGCAAGACAGTGACCCCGCAGTCCGTCTGGTGAAGGAAATGCTGACCCAGGCTGACGCCCGCCTGGACCCAGACGCTCCGGAAGAGACCAAGCAACTGTGGAGGAAAAGAGCAGACTGTTTCTCTAAAAGGAGAAGTTGTGCCGCAGAATGGTCAATTTCAGGACACATGAGCTGATCTGGCAGGTGGTGGTACCGAGACGGGACGCTGCTATGGTGCTGGAGGCCTACCACAATGGGGCAGGGCACTTTGGATGGAAGAAGCTGGAGTTCCTGCTGCGTGAACGGTTCTACTGGATAGGCATGAGAGGAGCCATTGAGAGGTGGTGTAGAGACTGTGGCCAGTGCAATCTAAGAAGAAGGGACCGTGCCAGCCAGAGGACTCCCCTGCAGCCCATCATCACCAGGCAGCCGCTGGAACTGGTCGCTCTGGACCATGTTAAACTGGCTCCAAGCAGAAGCGGGTATGTCTACGCCCTAACCATCGTGGATCACTACTCCCGGTTCCTGGTGGTGGTCCCTGTCAAAGACTTGACGGCTCAGACAGCAGCCAGAGCCTTTCAGCTGCACTTCTGCCACCCACATGGGTACCCGGACCAAGTGCTGACGGACCAAGGACCAGCCTTCGAAGCAGAGGTCTTCCAGGAGTTCTGCAACCTGTATGGCTGCAAGAAGATAAGAACAATGCCCTATCACCCCCAAACCAATGGACTCTGCGAGAAGATGAACCAGGTGGTGATAGATCTGCTAAAAACATTGCCCCTGGAAGAACGCAGTCTGTGGCCTGAGAAACTGCCCGATCTGGTGGACCTTTATAACCACATCCCGGTAGGTTCCACCAACTGTACCCCGGCTTACCTAATGAGAGCAAGACCTGGTAAGCTGCCTGTTGACCTGGATATGGGAGTCCTGACACCCGAGGACACCTCGCCAGAGGCAGACTGGGATACAGAACGGCAGCAGCAGTACCGGAAAGTACAGGAGAGCGTCGAGCGAAGTCTCTGTCAATCAAGACAAAGGCAGGAGAGGACTTATAACCAACATGCTCCCGCTGTTCCTCTGGTACCTGGAGAGCAGGTCTTGAAAAGGAAAAGGCGGCTCCATAAGTTGGACGACCAGTGGGAAAAGGACCCGTACACTGCCCTCAAGCCACAATAATCCAAAAGTGTACGTCATCAGCAAGGATGGAGGAGAGACCACAGCCACTGTCTCCAGAGACCACCTGAAAAAGTGCCCCAAGAAGTTGCAAAGCATGGATGAAGATCAGGAAGACCCTCAACCCGTAGAGGAAAAGGAGGAAATGATCAGCACCGTACTCGGAGACTTTCCCCGGTCCTGGACACAAGTAAACAACGCTATCGTGGTGCCCGTCCTCACCTTTCTCCAGCCAGCCCCTCAAGTGCCTACAGAAGACCAGGTAGAGCTGGAAGAGCAGCCGGCCCAGGAGGCAGAAGAGTCCACACCAGCAGCCCAGGAGAATCAACCCTCTGCTAGTAGTGAGCCCACCGTGCCCCTAGTGAGCCAAAGAGTGCGCAGACAGCTGCCCAGCTTGCCCATAACACCTCCTACACCCTGTAGTGCAGGACCAGTTAGTGAGCTCCGTAGATCCACTAGAGTCACTAGAGGTCAGATGCCCGCTTGCTGGAAAATCTAAACTAATGCACTGTGAATTTATCTGTTTAACTGTTTATGGTTTATGTTTGTTGCCTGTTATTAATTATGTTTCTCAGTTACCCTGCAGATTTCTATGGACTAACAGGTTATGAACACTGGATAACCGGAACAATCTTGTAGATAGTTGCACCTTGGTGCCTCTTGCGAAGACGGCCGCGGAAGAGAAAACCTGTCTGGCGTGGCCTCCTTGCAGCCCAAAGTAGCTAGCTCCAGCCTTGCAGCCACGCCCAGGGCCAACGCAAGGGGTTTGCTTTGGACAGGTCCCCAACATCGCTTAAAACTTCACCTTGGGTGACATGGACACCCGGTTGCGGACACGCAGTGACCTTTAAAGAACTAAAGCTTCTTGTAAATATGTTATTGTGTTATTGTTATACCCTGCATTTATGTTTCTTTAAAAATGTGTTTAGTCCCGGAGTACTAAAATTTACTAGGGGGGAATGTGGCACCCCAGGGGTCTGGTTACCACAGTAATAGAAATATTATGTCTGAGAGCAAGTGGGAGGTGTCTCTGGTCAGGAGCCCTAAGCATGCAACACGGCCCACCCAGACCTGGGAGGGGAGGAATCTGCCCTTATAAACTGGGTCTGGGGCGGGATTAGGTGAGACAGAGCCTGCAGAACAAGCAGAGGAGTCAGAGCCTGGAGTGAAGTTCCAGGCACAGGGAGAGTTACAACAGGAGCTCTGTAGGAGCAGGAGCGGGTGCCAGAGGCTGGAAGCTAGATAGCTCACCTTGGCTGAAGACACTAAACCCGGACACGGAGTCCGAGGCTGTGGGGACATCCAGGTGCAGCAGCAGAATCCAACCGGCAGGGGATTCCATGTCCTCTGGCCTTAGAAGCCCGGAGGCACGGTCACAAGCAAGGGACCAGCACAGCCATCGTGAAGCGGAGGCTAACGGAAGGTCCCAAGTCGCCGGCCATAGGGGTGAGCACCACACGGTATACTCAGGGACGTGGGCTACTTCTACCCGCATAGAGCAAGGTAGCCAGGAAAGAGTGCAGATAGTCGGGGAGGCCTACAACTCCACCTGGCCAGGTGAGATCCTGCTTGCTCACAGACTGACCAGGCCCCTACTGCTAACCAGTACTCCCGGGAGGGTCTGCTTTATACCACCAGTAAAGACCCTGAACTGCACAACACGTCTCTGTGTTTCATCGCCGCACCAGCACCATTACTACTGGGACGCTCACACCATCACTCCCATCATCCACACTAGCTGCCCTGAGGCAATACTTCTTCCGTGGGGAGTTATTCCATACTCGGCTGCGCAAATTACATCAGCCTCAGCGGTCTGCAGCGCAGCGGCGGTCCCCACTGACCGCAATCCACGGGTGGCGTAGTCGGACATTGTTATTACTTAAAACTGCCACTGGTTTGACTGCCCTGGGCATGGACCGGGTCACCGCCACACCGAGACTACAACCCCCAGTGATCCGGCTCCGAGTATCCCCCTGCACAGCACAGGCCCATGGGGCGCGTCACATTAAACAACTGAATGAACATTCTCCGAGCCCGGTGATTCCATAATTTTTGCCAGGGGTTGTATGTTCTGCAGAACTATTATCTACCATCATATGGTAACTGTATGGCAATAATATTGGTGTTGGTCTTCGTATATGCAAATTGCCTCTTCAGAGAGAAAGAGGACTAGAACTCTAGCGCCACCTACCTCTCACCTAGCCAAATCAGAACTTATTTTTTTCACTGGTAAGAGGCAATATCCCGATACATCGTGTCTGCAAATTGGGATTCTGATTTGACTTTTATCCTAAGTCTTGTTAAAAGGTCGATATAAACTTTTAGGATTGCTGCTTCCAATAGGTGGCATTAGAGTTCTAGTCCTCGTCCTCTCTGAAGAGGCAATTTGCATGTTTAATTTCCCAGAGAAGCATGCATGGCATATATAAGTCTCCTCACTCTGACATGCCAGGCCAGGTTTGTCATTATCTTTAACGGGCTGGGTGGTGGAACCACTGTGCGGTGGACCAGGGAGAGCCTGGAGGGGCATGAATAAGCGAACACCAGACTTTTCACTAGAGCCCTTGATGGTAGGGTTAGATTTGGTTCTGGATATGCTCCAGAGGGCAGACCACGGATGCAAGGCAGCTGACCCCGAAAGAGGTCGGAAACTGCAACAGGAGCGGGCAGGTCCAGTTTGTATATAGACAGGCACGGCAGGTGCAGGCTGGTACTGCAGGTATACGGGCAGGCACGGCAGGTGCAAACAGTAAAGGCAGGTATACTGATATACCACAGTATTTGATCACATTTGATGACCAATTTTTTTTACCCAGTGACGGTATAGCAATGCTATTGGTCAGCGACAAGTGTGGATATGTTTTGGACACACAAGTAGCAGACTTTAAATGGAGAATAATATTTTGCAGCTTGAAAAAAAATGTCAGGATAAGTACCACAATATTTCATCACGTCTGATGACCAATTTTTTAAGCAGTGCCGGTATAGCGATGCTATTGGTCAGCGGACAAGTTTGGATATATTTTAGACACACAAGTAGCAGACTTTAATTGGAGTATAATATTTTGCAGGATTAATACTGCAGTATTTGATCACATCTGATGACCAATTCTTTTGCCCAGTGACGGTATACTGAATGATATTGGTCACTGAACAAATGTTGATATATTTTGGACACACAAGTAGCAGATTTTAAATGGAGTATAATCTTTTGCAGTTTGCAAAAAAATCAGGATTAATACTGCAGTATTTGATCACATCTGATGAACAATTCTTTTGCCCAGTGAGGGTATACCAATGCTATTGGTCAGTGAACAAGAGTGGATATATTTTGAAGACACACGTAGCAGGCTTTAAATGGAGTATAATATTTTGCAGCTTGCAAAAAAAATCAGGATTAATACCTCAGTATTTGATCACGTCTAGTGATGAGCGGACGTGCTCGCCATTGCTCGGTACTCGCCCGAGCATCACTGTCCTCAAGCTCGGCGCTTGACGAGTATTTCCGGGTTTGCTCGGGTGGGAACTCGGGTCACCTCACTGCATGTTTGGCGCACTTTAGAGAGCCAATGAACATGCAGGGATTGCCTGTAATGCCGTAGCCATGTTGGTTGTGGGAATTACAGTGATTGGCTGGTCAAACAGCATCATCTGGTGTTTATAAGACTAGGCGCCACCATGCTTGTCACAGTCTACTCCGGAAACAGGCAGAGTAGGGAGAGCTACTGCTGCGTCAGGGAGAGATTTGCTTCTTCATAGTTAGTATAGGTATTCCACAACATATATACAGATATATCCAACTAAACTAACAGTCCTTCTGAGGACTAATCCAGCTGCATATATTCAGTGCTAATACAGGAGTTAGGTAGGCAGGCAGGAAGTGTATGTGTCAGACTGCAGTGCATGATACAGCACAAGAGGGTCCATTGAATGTCCTGTTAGTATAGGTATTCTACAACATATATATATATATATCCATCTGAACTAACAGTCCTTCTGAGGACTAATCTAGCTGCATATATTCAGTGGTAATAGCAAGAATTGGGCAGGCAAGCAGTGTATGTGGCAGACTGCAGTGCATATAGTGTAAGAGGGTTCATTTAACATTCCTGCTGCTGCTGTTCTTACAGATATTTGTAGACATAGGCCTCCTTTTCCTTTCTGTTGCAGTGTGTCAGTCAAGCTATTCACACTAGGTGTCTGTGAAGGATAGTATTAGCAAATAACAAGCCTGCTATATAAAACTGTGGTTCTCTGTCAGACATAACACCTATAAGAGTGTTCCAAAATCAGACATTTCTTCCATTTTCATTCTGTTGCAGTGTGTTGGTCAAGCTATTCACACTAGGTGTCTGTGAAGGATAGTATTAGGAAATAACAGGCATGCTATTTAAAACCATGGTTCTCTGTCAGACGTATCACATATAACTGCATTCCAAAATCAGCCACTTCTCGTGAACGTGGAAAATATTGTCCTCCATTAAAAATGGGCAAGGTGCATGGCAGGGGACGGGGAAGTGGATGTGATGGTGATGGTGCATGCAGAGGCCGAGGACGTGGACGTGGGAAAGCTGAAATTGTGCCACAACAAACACCCACATCTTGTCACTCGACCTTCCTGTCCCAATTACTAGGGGACCGCAGAACACCACTATTGAACACAGAGCAGTGTCAAAAGGTTATTGGTTGGATAGCAGATAATGCTTCCAGTAACTTTGCCACCACCACCACCACCCTGTCTTCCACACGGTCAAGTCTCAGTAGCCGTGAGTCTGGACCACATATTCCTCACCCTGATCCTCCTTCCTCCAACCATGCCGAGTGCCCGGAGACAACTGATCCCACACTTGGACACTCAGAAGAGCTGTTGCCTTTTCCATTTGTAGATTCAGACGTCTCACCTGGCCAGCTTCAAGCAAGTCAAGAGGAGAACGCGTGTTGCGATGCCCAAATATTGGAGCAGCCACAGTCACACAAAGACAACGGTGGGAAAGTGCAATTACTGTCACAAGAGGTGGATGATGATGATGAGACACAATTGCCAGAAAGTCAAGAGGAGGACAAGGGTGTGGAAGTGGAAGATGAGGTGGTGGATGATATAGTAACTGACCCAACCTGGCAGCAGCACACAGAGGAAGGGAGGCATAGCACCACAACAGGCAGGAAGAAGCAGCGTGGTGGCCACAGACACAAGGCGGGAAAGTGTTCCTCGTAACGCCAACACGACAGAAGTTGCCAGTACAACTGTTAGGTATTCCCGAGTCTGGCTATTTTTTAAAGACTCTGCAGATAACCCCAAAAAGGCCATTTGCACCACTTGCCAGGCCAGCATCAGCAGGGGTAACAAAACTAGCAGCCTGACCACCACCAGTATGATCATTCACATGGCAGAAAAGCACCCGACTAAGTGGGCCGAATCCCAGGGACCAGCAACAGTGTCTGCAGGTGAAACCACTGTTTGTTCCACTGTTGTGCGTGCACGCCAATCCCCTGTCATTTTCACATGCCAAGATGCCTCCCGCCCTGCACCTGTCGTTGAACACTCTCAACTAGCACCATCAGCAAGCACGTCCATGTCCTTTTCCCAGCGCAGCGTTCAGTTGTCCCTTCCCCAGTCCTTGGAACGCAAGTGCAAATATGCAGCAAACGCCACACAGGCCATACTAGTAAATTTACACATTTTGCGAATGCTTGCGCTTGAAATATTGCCTTTTAGGCTTATCGAAATGGAAGCTTCCCGCAACCTGATGGCAGCGGCCGTCCCTTCATATTTAGTCCCCAGCCACCGCTATTTCTCCAGGTGTGCTGTCCCCGCATTACTCCAGCCAGTGTCCCACAACATTAGATGTGCCTTCAACAACGCAGTTACAGAAAGTCCACCTATCCACGGACACGTGGACAAGTGCTTGTGGGCAGAGACGTTACATCTCGCTGACGGCACACTGGGTTAATATAGTGGAAGCCGGGACACAGTTGAACCTTGAGACAGAACACATACTCTCTACGACAAGGATTGCAGGCCGTGGGTCAATCAGGGTTGCCCCCACATTCTACAGCTTTTGCACCTCCTCCTCCACGTCCTTTTCAGCCTCCATCTCTGAAATGACCACATCAGTCACAAGCTGGAAGCACTGCAGCACTGCCTCAACTAAGTGGCAACAGGCTGTGCTGAAGCTAATATGCTTAGGTGACAAGCCGCACAATGCTGAAGAGTTGTAGACAGCTCTGAAAGAGCGGGCAGATCTGTGGCTGACAACGCTGTACCTACAGCCAGGCATGGTCATGTGTGACAATGGCCGGAACCTAGTGGAGGCTCTGAGGTGAGGCGAGCTCACACATGTACCATGCGTGGCCAATGTGCTTAGCCTCGTGGTTCAGCGGTTTCTCAAAACCTATTCGGATCAGTCGGATTTGCTTTTCAAAGTACGCCGCCTGTGTGTCCATTTTAGAAAGTCAGCTACAACTTCTGCCACCCTTGCCTTGCTTCAGCAGCGTTTGCAGCTTCCAGCTAACCGACTGATCTTTGATATCCCCACGCATTGGAACTCTACATTGCAGATGTTGGGAAGGATTTGTGAGCAGAAGAGTGCAGTTGTTGACTACCAGCATCAACACGGCTGTAGGTATTCAGGTCTGACACCACACATAAAACCTCATGAGTGGACATGGATGTCAGACATATGTACCATCCTCCAAAACTTTGAGAACTCCACCAAGATGGTGAGCGGCGATGATGCCATAATTAGCGTCACCATCCCACTTCTCTGTCTTCTGAAATGCTCTCTGCTCACAATTAAAGAGGATGCATTGCAGGTGGAGCACGATGAGATGGAGCAAGGAACCATACAGGGTGATTCCACACAGCCCAGCCTCATCTCATCCCAATGGGGATTGGTTGACAATGAGGAAGAGGAGGAGGAAGAGGAATAGGAGCTAGTTTCGTGAGCTATAGACTGTACTACCTGCACAAATGTCATACCGTCTGTTCAGCGTGGATAGCCTGAGGATAGGGAGGAGGAGAAAGAGGGGGAGAATGAGGAGGAGAGCATGGTCTGTCATTCTCTTGGTGAGGACATGGAAGTCTTGCCTCCTTGCCATCTGGCACACATGGCTGAGTTTATGTTACGCTGCCTTTCCCGTGACCCTAGCATTGTTCAAATTTTGAGTGACAATTATTATTGGTGCGTGACACTTCTAGACCCACGCTACAAGGAGAACTTTCTGTCTCTTATTACCTTGCAGGACAGGGCTAATAAAATTGAGCAGTACAAGAAGGCCCGTGTTGCAGAATTATTAAAAAAATTCCCATCTGAAAACGCTGGCGGCAGAGGTCACAGTTCGTTGGACAACCAAGGTGTGCAGGCGAGAGAGACACAAATGCAATCAAGCAGAGGAACACTGTCAAAGTTCTGGGACAGTTTTCTCAGACCCTCCTATCTCAAAAGCCCTGATGCGCGGGGTATTCTCTCAAAGAGGGAAAAGTTGCAGAATATGCTGAGGGAGTACCTTGCCGACCGTACCAACATCCTCCGTGATTCCTCTGTGCCTTATAATTATTGGGTATCCAAGCTAGACACGTGGCATGAACTGGCTCTCTACGCCTTGGAGGTCCTGGCCTGCCCTGCCACTAGCGTTTTGTCAGAGCGTGTTTTTAGTGCCACCAGTGGAATTATAACCAATAGGCATATCTGCCTGTTAACTGAAAATGCTGACAGGCTGACTCTTATAAAAATGAACAAGGGCTGGATTGGTCCAGACTTTTCAACACCACCAAGTAATAGCAGCGTAACATAAAATACAGTGTCTTTTTTTTGGGAGGTCTAACTATATTCCCATGCTCCTCTGTCTTCACACCCAGACATGGGTATATGCTTCCTGATTTTGTCTATTTGCTCTTGCCCTCCTCCTTCTCCGCATCCTCATCCTCCACCACCATATCACCACCATATGTACCATATGAACATATCTACGTCTCTTGCAAGGACCATTGAAGTTCCTCCAAATTTTTGCCAGCTGTTGCTTCACTGCATAGGCAAATAGTATGGGACACCCACTTCCTAATAATGAGAACATTGTTTTCAGGACGCCCTTCGACCTCTACGTCTCTTGCAATGGGCATTTGTGTTCCTCTTAATTTTTGGCAACTGTTGCTTCACTGCATAGGCAAACAGTATGGCAGTATGGGAGATACACTTTCAAATAATGGGAGCATTTTTTGCAGGAGGCCCTCCGACGTCTACGTCTCTTGCAAGGGGCATTGGAGTTCCTCCAAATTTTTGGCAGCCGTTGCTTCACTGCATAGGCAAACAGTATGGGAGACCCACTTCCTAATAATGGGAACATTGTTTTCAGGAGGCCCTCCGACCTCTACGTCTCTTGCAAGGGGCATTGGAGTGCCTCCAAATTTTTGGCAGCCCTTGCAGTCACTGCATGCACAATAACAGTATAGGAGACCAACTCGTTAATAATGGGAACAACAAAGCATAGCCGGCTGATGGCTCTCTATCAATATCGAGGGCCGACTGCTGGCCCTTTAAGAATAGTAATGGCCGCCTGATGGCCCTATAAAAATATGTTTGTAACTTTCAGAATCCCTCCAACATAAATGAAACAGGATGTGTCTGATGATGTGTCACACACCACATTGTAAAATGTTAAAATGACATTTCCCGGTGAATGCATTTGTCTTGGATGAAAGCAATGCAAAAGTGCAAAAACACATCAAAAATGCTACGTGTGAACATAGCCCAAGGTTTGGAGGGGCATTTTTGTTTTTGGTTATTTATTTTGCCTTATTTACAAGTCATTACCCTGGAAAAGATATTCCTTAACATATTTCCCAGGAAAATCCATTTTGGTTTCCTTTTTGCATGTTTTATTGTGAGTCCGTAAAAGTGGCGTAATACCTCTGACAACTTTGTTGACAGCCGTGACCTGGGAGTCATAAATGTTTCCAGGGGTCTTCCCCATGCTGTTCCCATGTCATTTGAGCACTGTTCCCGTCGATTTCCCGTCGATTTTTCATAGACTTAAATTGGGCTCGTTACTCAGACCGAGCACTCGATCATTCCAATTTGCTCGACCCGAGCAATGAATACGTGAGCATTTTAGTGCTCACTCATCACTACCCTTGTCTGACTTAACCAAAAAACAATCTGCTTCAAATAGGTACAGTAGTTGGACAGAAGACTGTGAGCACTCTCTTTCTGTACTGAAAACTTCTCTTGCCACTTCACCTTTTGTTGCAAGCCCCAGATTTCACATGAAGATTTTTGATTTCAGACAGATGCAAGCAGGGGTGGGATTCAAATTTTTAATAACAGGTTCTGTGATTGTGCGTAGGAAAACCACACCCATTTTAAAGCCATGCCCATTTTTAAAAGCCACACCCATTTACACACACCTTTTCCTCAAACATATGCAAGTAGGGACGCAATTAGACATTTCCGAGACAGTCAGACAGTAAATAACTGTTAGCCGCTGTCTCTGTTATAGTGGAGCGTCGACAGTAAATCACAGGTGGCTCCTGCACACCTACTATGCCCAACTATAACTGGGATGTACAATTACGGTAGTTTGCATTAAAGGGGTTCTTTGGTTAAAAACAAGTTATCACCGATCCATGGGCTAAACAGGATAGGTGATAACTTATGGATCGTTTGGGTCCGAACATTGGAAAATGCATCTATCGGAAGAATGGGGAAGTTTTATCCCTGACAGGACACTTATCCCCATTTTAAAATGCAGTAGCAGGTGGGACGTCTGACCGCAGCTCCATTCATTCTCTTTTGGGCTTCCAGAAAAAACAGCCACTGAGAGAATGAATGGATCAGTGGTCAAGTCGCACATGAGTTCCAGTCTAATGGGGATAAATTCTCCACATTCTACCAATCGGTGCAGGTCCCAGCATTCAGATCCCCACTAATCAATAATTTATCACTTATCCTGTGGAGAGGTGATTACTTGTTTTCCCCGGAGAACCCCTGTAAGTGTATTTTGTTCCAAGTATTTAATCACTAATGGAAATAAAGAATCTTCTCCTAATTAATATCAGAGAGAACAAATGACCGCCATACACAACATAATCCACTATACCAACACCAATACTACCACATACAACGGAGAAATACCGCCACACCATGACCAGACCACATATTACCACCACATAGTGACTGAATAATACTACATACAAGGGAGAAATACAGTGACACCCGTGACCAGACCACATATTACCACCACATTATGACCGAATAATACCACGTACAAGAGAGAAATACCACCGCACCATGACCAGACCAGATATTACCACATAGTGACCAAATAATACCACACAGAAGGGAGAAATACCACCACACCGTGACCAGACCAGATATTACCAGCATATAGCGTCCAAATAATTCCCCATCATTGCTCTCCACCATCCACTTCATTGCTCTCCCCCACCTCCTCCATCTTTGCTCTCTCCCATCCCCATCATTGCTCTACCCTACCTTCTCCATCATTGCTCTCCCCCACCTCCTCCATCTTTGCTCTCTCCCATCCCTATCATTGCTCTCCTCAACTTTTTCCATCATTGCTCTCACCACCTTCTCCATCATTGTCATATCTTCTCCATCATTGTCATATCTCCCCCACCTCCTCCATCAATGTCATGTCTCCTCCATCATTGACATATCTCCCCCCACCTCCTTCATCATCATTGCCATGCCATATCGCCCCCCACCTCCTCCATCATCATTGCCATCCCATATCTCCCCCCACCTCCTGCATCACCATTGCTCTCCCCCCATCTCTCCCCACCTCCTCTATCACCATTGCTGTCACTCATCTCCCCCACCTCCTCATCACCATTGCTCTCCCCCCATCTCCCCCCACCTCCTCCATCCATCACCATTCCTCTCCCCATCACCATTGCTGATCCTCATCTTTCCCCACCTCCTCCATCTTCCCCCACTTCCTCCATCACCATTCTTCTCCCCTATCAACATTCCTCTCCCATCACCATTCATCTTCCCCATCTCCCCCACCTTCTCCATCACCATTGCTCTCCCCCATCGCCAGTGCATCGCCCCACATAATACCCCATGCAGGCTGTTCCCTCACCACATAATGGCCCATGCAGGCTGTTTCCCCCCACACACAAAATGGCCTATGCAGGATGTTTCCCCCCCACATATATCCCCATGCAGGATGTCCCCCCCACATAATGTCCCATGCATGATGCCCCCCCACATAATGCCCCATGCAAGATGTCACCCCTCCATATAATGCCCCATGCAGGATGTCACCACCCCATATAATGCCCCATGCAGGTTGTCACAACCCCATATAATGCCCCATACAGGATGTCACCCCCCAATATAATGCCCCATGCAGGATGTCACCCCATCATATAAAGCCCCTTGCAGGATACCACCGCTCACCCCAAATAATGGCCCTTGTAGGATGTCACCCCCCCATATAATCCCCAATGCAGGATGTCACCCCCCCCATATAATGCCCCTTGCACGATGTCACCACACCATATAATGCCCCATGCAGGATGTCACCCCCCATATAATGTCCCATGCAGGATGTCACCACACCCCCATATAATGCCCCATGTAGGATGTCACCCCCCCATATAATGCCCCATGCAGGATGTCACTACCACCCCATATAATGCCCTATGCAGGATGTCACCCCCATCATGTAATGCCCAATGCAGGATGTCACTTCCCCATATAATGCCCCATAGAGGATGTCACCCCCTCATATAATGCACCGTGTAGGATGTCACCACCCCCCCATATAATGCCCCATGCCGGATGTCACCACCACCTCATATAATGCCTCATGCATGATCTCATCCCCCCATATAATGCCCCATGCAGGATGTCACACCCCCATTTATTGCCCCATGCAGGATGTCACCCCCCATATAATGCACCATGCAGTATGTTACCCCCCCATATAATGCCCCATGCAGGATATCACCCCCCCATATAATGCCCCTTGCAGGATGTCACCCCCCATATAATGCCACATGCAGGCTGTCGCTGCCCCATATAATGCCTCATGCAGGATGTCACTTTTCCCTTCATATAATGCCCCATGCAGGATGTCACCCCCCCTTTATTGCACCATGCAGGATGTCACCCCCCCATATAATGCCCCATGCTGGATGTCACCCCCCATATAATGCACCATGCAGTATGTCACCCCCATATAATGCCCTTAGCAGGATGTCACCACCCCATATAATGCCCCATGCAGGATGTCACCCCCCCATATAATGTCCGATGCAGGATGTCACCAACCCCCATATAATGCCCCATGTAGGATGTCAGCCCCCCCATATAATGCCCCATGAAGGATGTCACCACCCCCCCATGTAATGCCCCATGCAGGATGTCACCCCCCTCAAGTAATGCCTCATGCAGGATGTCACTTCCCCATATAGTGCCCCATGCAGGATGTCACTTCCTCATATAATGTCCCATGCAGGATGTCACCACCCCTCCATTTAATGCCCCGTGCAGGATGTCACCAACCCCCATATAATGCCCCATGCAGGATGTCACCACCCCCCATATAATGCCCCATGCAGGATGTCACCACCACCTCATATAATGCCTAATGCATGATGTCATCCCCCCATATAATGCCCCATGCAGGATGTCACTCCCCATATAATGCCCCATGCAGGATGTCACCCCCTATATAATTCCACATGCAGGATTTCACCCCCCATATAATGCCCCATGCAGGATGTCACCTCCCAATGTAATGCCCATGGAGGATGTCACTACTCCCCCATATAATGCCCCATGCAGGATGTCACCCCCCCATATAATGCCCCTTTCAGGATGTCACCACCCCATATAATGCCCCATGCAGGATGTCACCCCCCCCATATAATGCCCCTTGAAGGATGTCACCCCCCCATATAATGCCCCTTGCAGGATGTCACCCCCCATATAATGCCACATGCACGCTGTCGCTGCCCCATGTAATGCCCCATGCAGGATGTCACTTTTCCCTTCATATAATGCCCCATGCAGGATGTCACCCCCCCCTTTATTGCCCCATGCAGTATGTCACCCCCACATATAATGCCCCATGCTGGATGTCACCCCCCATATAATGCACCATGCAGTATGTCACCCCCATATAATGCCCTTAGCAGGATGTCACCACCCCATGTAATGCCCCATGCAGGATGTCACCCCCCCATATAATGCCCCATGAAGTATGTCACCACCCCCCCATGTAATGCCCCATGCAGGATGTCACCCCCCTCAAGTAATGCCTCATGCAGGATGTCACTTCCCCATATAGTGCCCCATGCAGGATGTCACTTCCTCATATAATGTCCCATGCCGGATGTCACCACCCCTCCATTTAATGCCCCGTGTAGGATGTCACCACCCCCCCATATAATGCCCCATGCAGGATGTCACCACCCCCCATATAATGCCCCATGCAGGATGTCACCACCACCTCATATAATGCCTAATGCATGATGTCATCCCCCCATATAATGCACCATGCAGGATGTTACCCCCCATATAATGCCACATGCAGGATGTCACCCCCCATATAATTCCACATGCAGGATTTCACCCCCCATATAATGCCCCATGCAGGATGTCACCTTCCAATATAATGCCCATGGAGGATGTCACTACTCCCCCATATAATGCCCCATGCAGAATGTCACCCCCCCAATATAGTGCCCCATGCAGGCTGTCGCCGCCCCATATAATGCCCCATGCAGGATGTCACTTTTCCCCCCATATAATGCCCCATGCAGGATGTCACCCCCCTTTAATGCCCCATGCAGGATGTCACCCCCCCATATAATGCCCCATGCAGGATGTCACCCCCCATATAATGCACCATGCAGTATGTTAACCCCCCATATAATGCCCCTTTCAGGATGTCACCACCCCATATAATGCCCCATGCAGCATGTCACCCCCCCATATAATGCCCCTTGCAGGATGTCACCCCCCATATAATGCCCCATGCAGGATGTCACCCCCCCCATATAATGCCCCTTGCAGGATGTCACCCCCCATATAATGCCACATGCACGCTGTCGCTACTCCATATAATGCCCCATGCAGGATGTCACTTTTCACTTCATATAATGCCCCATGCAGGATGTCACCCCCCCTTTATTGCCCCATGCAGGATGTCACCCCCCCATATAATGCCCCATGCTGGATGTCACCCCCCATATAATGCACCATGCAGTATGTCACCCCCATATAATGCCCTTAGCAGGATGTCACCACCCCATATAATGCCCCATGCAGGATGTCACCCCCCTATATAATGTCCCATGCAGGATGTCACCACCCCCCCATATAATGCACCATGTAGGATGTCACCCCCCTTATAATGCCCCATGAAGGATGTCACCACCCCCCCATGTAATGCCCCATGCAGGATGTCACCCCCCTCAAGTAATGCCTCATGCAGGATGTCACTTCCCCATATAGTGCCCTATGCAGGATGTCACTTCCTCATATAATGTCCCATGTAGGATGTCACCACCCCTCCATTTAATGCCCCGTGCAGGATGTCACCACCCCCCATATAATGCCCCATGCAGGATGTCACCACCCCCCATATAATGCCCCATGCAGGATGTCACCACCACCTCATATAATGCCTAATGCATGATGTCATCCCCCCATATAATGCCCCATGCAGGATGTCACCCCCCATATATTGCCCCATGCAGGATGTCACCCCCCATATAATTCCACATGCAGGATTTCACCCCCCATATAATGCCCCATGCAGGATGTCACCTCCCAATATAATGCCCATGGAGGATGTCACTACTCCCCCATTTAATGCCCCATGCAGGATGTCACCCCCCCATATAATGCCCCATGCAGGCTGTCGCCGCCCCATATAATGCCCCATGCAGGATGTCACTTTTCCCCCATATAATGCCCCATGCAGGATTTCACCCCCCCTTTAATGCCCCATGCAGGATGTCACCCCCCCATATAATGCCCCATGCAGGATGTCACCCCCCATATAATGCACCATGCAGTATGTTACCCCCCCCATATAATGCCCCTTTCAGGATGTCACCACCCAATATAATGCCCCATGCAGGATGTCACCCCCCCATATAATGCCCCTTGCAGGATGTCACCCCCCATATAATGCCCCATGCAGGATGTCACCCCCCTATATAATGTCCCATGCAGGATGTCACCACCCCCCCATATAATGCACCATGTAGGATGTCACCCCCCTTATAATGCCCCATGAAGGATGTCACCACCCCCCCATGTAATGCCCCATGCAGGATGTCACCCCCCTCAAGTAATGCCTCATGCAGGATGTCACTTCCCCATATAGTGCCCTATGCAGGATGTCACTTCCTCATATAATGTCCCATGTAGGATGTCACCACCCCTCCATTTAATGCCCCGTGCAGGATGTCACCACCCCCCATATAATGCCCCATGCAGGATGTCACCACCCCCCATATAATGCCCCATGCAGGATGTCACCACCACCTCATATAATGCCTAATGCATGATGTCATCCCCCCATATAATGCCCCATGCAGGATGTCACCCCCCATATATTGCCCCATGCAGGATGTCACCCCCCATATAATTCCACATGCAGGATTTCACCCCCCATATAATGCCCCATGCAGGATGTCACCTCCCAATATAATGCCCATGGAGGATGTCACTACTCCCCCATTTAATGCCCCATGCAGTATGTCACCCCCCCATATAATGCCCCATGCAGGCTGTCGCCGCCCCATATAATGCCCCATGCAGGATGTCACTTTTCCCCCATATAATGCCCCATGCAGGATTTCACCCCCCCTTTAATGCCCCATGCAGGATGTCACCCCCCCATATAATGCCCCATGCAGGATGTCACCCCCCATATAATGCACCATGCAGTATGTTACCCCCCCCATATAATGCCCCTTTCAGGATGTCACCACCCAATATAATGCCCCATGCAGGATGTCACCCCCCCATATAATGCCCCTTGCAGGATGTCACCCCCCATATAATGCCCCATGCAGGATGTCACCCCCCATATAATGCCCCATGCAGGCTGTCGCCGCCCCATATAATGCCCCATACAGAATGTCACTTTTCCCTCCATATATTGCCCCGTCCAGGATGTCACCCCCCTTTAATGCCCCATGCAGGATGTCACCCCCCCATATAATGCCCCATGCTGGATGTCACCCCCCATATAATGCAGCATGCCGTATGTCACCCCCCCATATAATGCTCCTTGCCGGATGTCACCCCCCCATATAATGTCCTATGCAGGATGTCACCACCCCCCCATATAATGCCCCATGTAGGATGTCACCCCTCCATATAATGCCCAATGAAGGATGTCACCACCACCCTATGTAATGCCCCATGCAGGATGTCACCCCTCTCAAGTAATGCCTCATGCAGGATGTCACTTCCCCATATAGTGCCCCATGCAGGATGTCACTTCCTCATATAATGTCCCATGCAGGATGTCACCACCCCTCCATTTAATGCCCCGTGCAGGATGTCACCACCCCCCCATATAATACCCCATGCAGGCTGTCGCCGCCCCATATAATGCCCCATACAGAATGTCACTTTTCCCTCCATATATTGCCCCGTGCAGGATGTCACCCCGCTTTAATGCCCCATGCAGGATGTAACCCCCCCATATAATGCCCCATGCTGGATGTCACCCCCCATATAATGCAGCATGCCGTATGTCACCCCCCATATAATGCCCCTTGCCGGATGTCACCACCCAATATAATGCCCCATGCAGGATGTCACCCCCCCATATAATGTCCTATGCAGGATGTCACCACCCCCCATATAATGCCCCATGTAGGATGTCACCCCTCCATATAATGCCCCATGAAGGATGTCACCACCACCCCATGTAATGCCTCATGCAGGATGTCACCCCCCTCAAGTAATGCCTCATGCAGGATGTCACTTCCCCATATAATGCCCCATGCAGGATGTCACTTCCTCATATAATGCCCCATGCAGGATGTCACCACCCCTCCATTTAATGCCCCGTGCAGGATGTCACCACCCCCCCATATAATGCCCCATGCAGGATGCCACCACCCCCATATAATGCCCCATGCAGGATGTCACCACCACCTCATATAATGCCTCATGCATGATTTCACCCCCCCATAATATAATGCCCCATGCAGGATGTCATCACCCCCCCTTTAATGCCCCATGCAGGATGTCACCCCCCCATATAATGCCCCATGGAGAACGTTACCACCTTCATATAATGCCCCATGCAGGATTTCACTCCCCCATATAATGCCCCATGCAGGATGTCACTTTCCCCCTATGCAATGCCCCATGCAGGATGTCACTTTCCCCCACCTATATAATGCCCCATGCAGGATGTAACCCCCCCCATATAATTCCCCATGCAGGATGTCACTCCCCTCCCATATAATGCCCCATGCAGGATGTCACCCCACCATGTTATTCCCCATGCAGGATGTCTTTACCCCCCACCTCATAAAATGCCCCATGCTTCCATACATTAAAAAAAATAATCAAACACTCACCTCACTTCTCCTCACCTGCTTCTGCTGCTCCGAACTCCTCATCATCGCTGGCATCTTCCCGCTCTATGCTGTGACTGCTTTGGAGAGGACACGGTGGAAAGACGTCACCGCGCCCCCTCACCTGAGACGTCACAGTGCAGCAGCCGTGGAAGACACCAGAGCTGCTTTGGAGGTATCGGGAGAGGTAAGTATTGTGCCGGGCCTGGACGTGTGCGTTTTTCAACTAAATGTGCGGCCGGATGCACATTAGATGAAAAAGGCGACCAGGGTACCAGATCGTAGCACCGCTTCTGGCCAGTATGGGGAATCGGCAGCAATTTGAACAATCGTTTCTCCCGAACCGGCCGAATCCCACCCCTGGATGCAAGTGATCAGGGGGATGTTCTCAGTCAGATAACTTCTAGAGGAGAAAATCACAATTTGGTATGGACTAGCAAAGGGAAAAGTGCAGTGGTGGGCACTATAGAATCAGGAAGTGGTTAGGTGAGCGAACAGCGGGCATCAGAACGTGCTGTACTATGGTATTTGAAAACGGAAGAGTTTGTGCCCAATACTGCATGTTTCAATATGATGAAAATGGACAGTTAAGTAAAGTTCTTTATTATACAATGAATTGGATGTCCCCTAATGTGTGTGTGGTGGCACTGCTGAATCCTGAAGTGGAAGAACCGGAGAAAGCAGAGACCTGCGACAAAAACGTGAGTGTTACATCCCAAATGCACATCACAGGAGAATCGGGACACTGTTTATTTGTAGGGTGCCAGGGTGTGTGGGAACACAGCAGCCCCTAGCCCATGAATACCGTCCTGCCCCCCCCCTAAAACTTTACTATCCAGCATAACAGGGGAATCATGGGAATGCAGATGGGTTATATGATATCACCAGGGAGAAACTGCTGAGATGGGCTTGTGAGACAATTTGTAAATCTATCTCCCATGCCATCTCTAAAAAAAAGGGAGAAGTTATGAATTAGGGGAATAAAAATTTGATATCACTTCAACCTGGAAGAAAAATTCTCTGTGTGTATATAATTATATTAGTGAGGATCCAACAGTCTTAGGAAGACCAAATACTCTATGCATGTCCTCATTATTAAAGACTAGCTATTGAAACCATTCTACGCCCGGGTGGTGAGCATTTTTATTGGTATATGGTCTCCCATGCTGGTATGTGCTGCCCCCCTCCTTGTATTTGTGCTGCCCCCATCCCAGGGGCGGACCTACCGCCCGTGCAGCCGGTTCATTGAACGGGGGCCCCTGAGGGAGAGGGGGCCCCTCCAGCCTCCAGCAGGGCCGCCATCAGGGCATGACTGCCCTGACTCAGCATGGGGCCTGGCCGGTCGGGGCCCCCTCGGAGCCCCGTTGGGGCCCCCCTCTTGTGCGTCTCCTCATGGGGACCCCCTTCAGGACCCCCCTCCGTCACATGACCGGAGATGTCCCTGCGCTCAGCATGGGCCCCCGGCCCCATGCTGAGCGCAGGGACATCTCCGGTCATGTGACGGCGCCGGCACAATACTTACCCCTCCCCGAGCCTCCGCAGCGTCTTCCGCGTCCTCTGACTGTGACGTCTCAGGTCAGAGGGTGCGGTGATATGTTTACACCGCGCACGATCTCTCCTGAGCTGTCACAGCACAGAGCGGGAAGACGCGAGCAACGCAGGAGTCCGGATCAGCATCAGGTGAGAAGTGAGTTGAGTATTTGATTTTTTTGGGGGGAGAGTGGGTGTGACATCCTGCATGGGGCATTATATGGGGGGGTTGGTGTGACATCCTGCATGGGGCATTATATGGGGGGAGAGGTGACATCATGCATGGGGCATTATAAGGGAGGGGGTGTGACATACTGCATGGGGCATTATATGGGGGGGTGACATCCTGCATGGGGTATTATATGGGGGGAGAGGTGACACCCTGCATGGGGCATTATAAGGGAGGACGGTGTGACATACTGCATGGGGCATTATATGGGGGGGTGACATACTGCATGGGGCATTATAAGAGGGGAAGGGGGGAAGTGACATCCTGCATGGGGCATTAGAAGAGAGGGGGGGTGACATCCTGCATGGGGCATTATAAGGGAAGGGGTAGTGACATCCTGCATGGGGCATTATATGGGGGTGGGGGGGAGTGTGACATCCTGCATGGGGCATTATAAGAGGGGAAGGGGGGAAGTGACATCCTGCATGGGCCATTATAAGTGAGGGGGTGTGACATCCTGCATGGGGCATTATAAGGGAGGGGGTTTGACATCCTGCATGGGGCATTATAAGAGGGGGAGGGGGGAATTGACATCCTGCATGGGGCATTATAAGGAGGGTGGGTGTGTGACATACTGCATGGGGCATTATAAGGAGGGGGGGTGTGACCTCCTGCATGGGGCATTATAAGGGAGGGGGTGGTCTGACATACTGCATGGGGCATTGAAAAGGGGGGGAGTGACATCCTGCAAGGGGAATTATATGGGGGGAGAGGTGACATCCTGCATGGGGCATTTTATGGGGGGTAGAGGTGACATCCTGCATAGGGCATTAAAAGGGGGGTGTCATCCTGCATGGGGCATTATAAGGGGGGAACAGCCTGCATGGAGCGTTACATGGGGGCCAATATTCTGTATGGAGCGTTATATGGGGTCAGTATTCTGTATGGAGCATTATATGGGGGACAGTATTCTGTATGGAACGTTATATGAGGGCCAGTATTCTGTATGCAGTGTTATATGGGGACCAGAATCCTGTATGGAGCATTATATGGGGACCAGTATCCTGTATGGAGCATTATAAGGGGTCAGTATCCTGTATGGAGCATTATATGGTGCCCATAATACTGTATGGAGGACTATACTGTCCGGTCTGCACTGTGCGCTGTGAGGATTCGCCGGTTTCTGAGCTATTGTAGAATTTACAATAGATATCGCTCATGTAATGTAGTGAGTGAAATCCTTGGCCTTGTACTATATATATATATATTTCTCTGCGGTATCTTTGCATCATGAAAGGGGCCCACTGAAACTCTGTCGCCCAGGGCCCACAAAAACCTGGAGCCGGCCCTGGGGGTAAGTATAACAAGTTTTATTTTTTTTAAATACAATTAATTAACTAGGAGTGGGAGGAATCAGAGATGCACAGGGGGATGAGAGATGCACGGGGGGGGGGCCTTCATGCCCCATATGAAGGGCAAGGGGGGGCCCCCAAAAAATTCTTGCACAGGGGCCCACTACAGTCTGTGTCCGCCCCTGCACCATCCTGTCCCCACAATCCTATCCTGGTATGCATGGCACCCCTCATCCCCATCCTGGTATGCATGGCACCCCTCACCCCCAATCCTGGTATGCATGGCACCCCTCACCCCCAATCCTGGTATGCATGGCACCTCTCATCCCCAATCCTGGTATGTGTGACCCCCCTCACCCCCAATCCTGGTATGCGTGGCACCCCTCTTTCTAAATCCTGGTATGCATGGCACCCTTCACCCCCAATTGTGGTATGCGTGGCACCCCTCATCCCCAATCCTGGTATGTGTGGTACTCCTCATCCCTATCCTGGTATGCATGGTACCCCATCCCTCATCCCTATCCTGGTATGTATGGTATCTTTCATCCTGGTATGCATGGGCCCCTCACCCATATCCTGGTATTCATGGCCCCTCATCCGAATCCTGGTATGCATGGCACTCCTTATCCCTACCCTGGTATGCATGGCCCCTCATCTGAATCCTGGTATGCATGGCACCCTTCCTCCCCAATCCCGGTATGCATGGCACCCCTCATCCCCCAATCCTGGTATGCATAGCACCCCTCATCCCCAATCCTGGTATGCATGGCACCCCTCATGCCCAATCCTGGTATGCATGGCACCCCTCATGCCCAATCCCGGAATGCATGGCACCCCTCATCCTCAATCCCGGTATGCATGGCTCCCTCATCCCCAATCCTGGTATACATGGTACCCCTCATCCCTATCCTGGTATACATGGTACCCCTCATCCCTATCCTGGTATGTATGGTACCCCTCATCCCTATTCTGGAATGTATGGTACCCCTCATCATGGTATGCATGGCACCCCTCATCCCAATTCTGGTATGTATGGCCTCCTCATCCCAGAAACCTCATATGCATGGCACCCAATCCCTCATCCTAGTATGCATGGTACTCCTCATCCTTATCCTGGTATGCATGGCACCCCTCATCCTTATCCTAGTATGCATGGCACCCCATCCCTCATCCTGGTATGCATGGTACCCCGCATTCCTATCCTGGTATGTATGGTACCCCTCATCCCTATTCTGGTATGCATGGTACTCATCACCCCCCAATCCTGGTATGCATGGTCCCCTCACCCCCCCAATCCTGCTATGCATGGTCCCCTCACCCCCAATCCTGGTGTGCATTGGCCACTCATCCCCAATAATAGTATGTGTGGTACCCCTCATCCTGGTATGCATGGTCCCCTCACCCCCCAATCCTGGTATGTGTGGTACCCCTCACCCCCCAATCCTGGTATACATGGTCCCCTCACCCCCAATCCTGGTATGTGTGGTACCCCTCACCCCCAATCCTGGTATGCATGGTACCCCTCACCCCCCAATCCTTGTATGCATGGTCCCCTCACCCACCAATCCTGTTATGCGTGGTACCCCTCACCCCCAATCCTTGTATGCATGGTCCCTTCACCCACCAATCCTGGTATGCATGGTCCCCTCACCCCACAATCCTGGTATGCATGGTCCCCTCACCCCCCAATCCTGGTATGCATGGTCCCCTCACCCCCCAATCCTGGTATGTATGGTCCTTTCACCCCTCAATCCTGGTATGTGTCGTACCCCTTATCCTGGTATGCATGATCCCCTCACCCCACAATCCTGGTATGCATGGTTCCCTCACCCCACAATCCTGGTATGTGTGGCCCCCTCACCCTCCAATCCTGGTATGTGTGGCCCCCTAACCCTCCAATCCTGGTATGTGTGGCCCCCTCACCCTCCAATCCTGGAATGTGTGGCCCCCTCACCCTCCAATCCTGGTATGTGTAGCCCCCCCATCCCCCAATCTTGGTATGTGTGGCCCCCTCATCCCTTTCACACTGTACACACACACAAAAAAAATAAACAGTTATACTCACCTTTCTTCTCTGTGCTCCAGCACTTCTGCGTCCTGTTCTGCCGGAGGCCGGGGGAGGAGTGCGGTGCTGGAGCACTGCGCTGTCCGGCGCCATTTTGCTGAAGACACACTGTAAATGTGTCTTCAGTAAAATGGCGCCGGATAGCGCTATGCGCATGCGCCGATCCAACGCCTCACTCCTGCCCCGGTCTCCGGCAAAGAGAAGTGCCGCGGCAACGTTCCTCCCGGTCAGGTACGTATGTAAGTATGGCGCCGGAGATTGCGGTATGCGTTCAGTGCCTACACATACCGCGATCTCCGGCGCCATACACACTCCTCTTACCTGTAACGACTGGATGCATGACTCTGTCTGGAGCCAGACTGCACATCGCGCATGCGCAGTCTATCGAGGCTTCAGACAGAGACACGCATCCCCCCGGTTATATTATAGATATTCTAACACACAGGGGGAGATAATTGCCCCTAACAAACTGTCCGTCTCCAATTCAGACCAGGGACTGTATAGTGACACAAAAAAATGCAATTTTTCAATGCCATCTTTTCAATTTTCGGATTTCAAAACAATCAACGGAAATACTGTATCTGTGATCAGGGAAACCATGAGAATGTAATCTCAGTCTGAATTAAGGATGTATCATTATCATGTTTGGTGTGAAGGATAGTAAAAATATATTTGGAAATATTGCGATCATATCAGGGGCATATATATAAATCATGGGGCCCTGTAGCAGAAGTTCTAATTGGCCCTTCCCAAAAAATAAATAAATAAATATAGAAGAGCATATCTCACAACTTTCCAGCCTTTACATAGTAATTTTCCTCATACACAGTATAATGGCCCTACTGTACCCCACATCTACTCCCAAGGCAAAGTATGGTGACCCCTACACGGTATAAACCCTCAACTGTGACTCTCATACAGCCCTCCATGCAGTATAATGGACCTACATACAATGTAATTGCCCCACACCTCTCCACACTGTATAATGGCTCGCACTAGCCCTCCACACAGTATGATAGACCCTTCACACTGTATAATTGCTTGCATACAGTATAATAGCCCTCTCATAGCCCTCCAAATATTATAATGCCCCCACAAAGCCCTTCAAATATTATAATGGCCCCACATAGCCTTTCATAAAGTGTAATGGGCGCCATATATTCCTTTACATAGTATAATGCGCCCCCCATAATCCTCTATGTAGTATAATGCACTCCCCATAGTCCTCCATAGAATATAATGCACTCCCCATGGTCTTCCACACAATATAATGCACTCCCCATGGTCCTCCATATAATAAAATGCTCTCACCATGGTCCTCCATAGAATATAATTGCATTTGCCATGGTACTCCATAGAATATAATGCACTTGCCATGGTCCTCCATATAATATAATGCACCCCCATGGTCCTTCATACAATATAATGCACCCCTTATGGTCCCCTATACAATAAAATGCACTCCCCATGGTCCTCCATACAATATAATGCACTCCCCATGGTCCTCCATACAATATAATGCACTCCCCATGGTCTCCCATACAATATTATGCATGGTCCTCTATACTCTATTATGGCCACCAGTCACTGATTTTAAAATAAATACAATACTCGTCTCTGCTCGTTCCACCTGATGCTCCGGTCAGCTGAGTGTGTGGTGTGAAGCGCTGTAATGACATAATCACGCTGGCTGTTCTGACACGTCAGACGCCGAGGCAGATTGATGGGGATGGAAGCATCTGCTGATGCTCCCTCCTCCATCATCATTGCTTGCTCTGATGGCCGGAGGGGTGCCCAATGCAGGCGCTGATGGGCGGAATGTAGGCACTGAAGGGCAGAGGGGTGGCCCGGTTCATGGGCCCCATAGCAGTCAAGTGGCCTGCCACCATTGGTGGTACACCACTGGATCATAGTATTTCACCAAAAGGTACCTATGGAAAAGTATAGCATAAATAAGAATTATGTCCTGAAGCTGAGATTTCTTTTAGCTGATTAGCTTTCATTGTCTCACCTGACCAAGAGGAGGAGTGAGGGGTCTGAATGGGACCTTTTAAAATATCTCATCCACAGACACCCAGTGTTAGACGCAGGAGAAACAATGAGGATTGTAAATCTGTCCAAATTTCAGCAGTGTCTCCTCTGCAAAGAATTTCTCACCAATCAAATCTGTAAGAGTTTTCTGTATTTTTATCTTTTATTCTTGTACTGCCTTGCCTTCTGTGTATGTCTATTTATTATTATGTCTGCAATTTTAAGAGATGTTTCAATGTCATTGTTCTTTAGTTTCTGTGGCCGTCTCGTTTAGGCCTCCTTCACACGTTCGTGTCATTAGTATTGTGCATCAGTGTGTAATTAGTGTGTCCATTTTTGTCATCAGTTTGTCCATTTTTATCATTAGTGTGTCATCGGTGTTTTTCACGGATGGATAAAAAAATAAATAAATTACAAAGGTTCTCTTATACTTTGCAGTGTTAAACATGGACAACAGATGTGTTTTTCACGGACCCATAGACTTGTTTTGGCCTTTGTTATCCATGCTGCTGGAAAAAAATGTACATGCCTCTGTGTGTTTTGCACATACACACAGTCCTTGAAAAACACAGACATGTGAACAGCAGCATAGATTATAATAAGTATGTGTTGTATCCATGAAAAAAATGGATACAACACGTATGTGCAACATGGATGTCTAAATAAGGCCTTATGTGAATGTTTCTGTTAGGGTGCGGTACCTTAGCACTGGAGATATTTTCCCAAAAAAGATGATTGAGAGTATGGCATGTGGTGTAATTATGGAAAGCCACATTATATTAAGTTGATTTGACAGTAGTTTTTTTATGGTAGATCAGGCATATGGCAAAATCCTGCTATGGAATGTAGGCATGTCAGATCACTGATGATATGTTTTCCTTTCTGGATTAAAATGAGTTGACATAAACATTCCATTCCAATATCTGTATGTAAACTTTGAACTAATGCAATTTCATTGCTGTTATTTCCAAGTTATCTAGGCAACAAAGAAAAGCTACTAAATAGAAATTGTCAAATTAAATAGACATTGCTGTACTAGTTTGCAATGGAAAAATCACATCAGATTTTCAACTAATCTGTAATTGCAGTCAAAATCCCATTAATCAATCCTACCAATTTTTTTTATGCTAACGAATCCAAATTATGATACGACAGCCACGTTTGAAATAAAAATTGAACATTTAACATTTATAAATATCCATGTGTTAAACTATTAAATGGGTGCTCAGGAGAATAAAAATGATTGATTCAAGTCTTTGGCCTCATTTGGAGGTCGGTGATCTTTCTTGTATACAAAAGTGATCCAAGTTTCCTCAATGTTTTGGATCAGATTTTCTTCAGTGTTTGATCAGTGTTAGTTTTTTCATAAGGAAAAAAAATAAATAAAGATTCTCCTACTAGTGATGCTCGACAAGCTCGGTGCTCGACAAGCTCGGCGCTCGACGAGTATTTCCGCGTTGCTCGGGCGGGAACTGGGGACCCCTCCCTGCATGTTTGGCGCTCTTTAGAGAGCCAATGAACATGCAGGAATTGCCTGCCATGCACTGTAATGCCATAGCTATGTTGCCATTACAGTGATTGGCTGGCCGCACAGCATCATCAGGTCTATATAAGATCTGGCGCCGCTATGCTCGTCACAGTGTACCTCGGAATCAGGCAGAGTAGGAAGAGGTGCTGCTGCGTCAGGGAGAGATTTGCTTGTTTATAGTTAGTATAGGTATTCCACAACACATATATATATACTCTATATACTGTATATATACACACATACATATACAACTGAACTAACAGTCCTTCTGAGTACTAATCCAGCTGCATATATTCAGTAGTGATAGCAGGAGTTAGGCAGGCAGGCAGTGTATGTGGCAGACTGCAGTGCATGATACAGCACAAGAGGACGTTCCTGTTAGTGTAGGTATATATATATATACACACACACACACACAGGT
Source organism: Phyllobates terribilis (assembly GCF_046119375.1). Classification (NCBI taxonomy): domain Eukaryota; kingdom Metazoa; phylum Chordata; class Amphibia; order Anura; family Dendrobatidae; genus Phyllobates; species Phyllobates terribilis. The sequence goes on along the minus strand of NW_027362763.1, from coordinate 909,678,324 downwards.
GCTTCTCACAAAATTAGAATATCCTCAAAAATGTAATTTATTTCAGTTTTTAAATACAAAAAGTGAAACGCATATATTATATAGAGTCATTACAAACAGAGTGATCTATTTCAAGTGTTTATTTCTATAAAATGATGATGATTATGGCTTACAGCCGATGAAAACACAAAAGTCATTATCTCAGTAAATTAGAATACTTTATAACACCAGCTTGAAAAATGTTTTAAAATCCAAAATGTTGGCCTACTGAAATGTATGTTCAGTAAACGCACTCAATACTTGGTCGGGGCTCCTTTTACATCAATTACTGCATCAATGCGGCGTGGCATGAAGGCGATCAGCCTGTGGCACTGCTGAGGTGTTATGGAAGCCCAGGTTGCTTTGATAGCTGCCTTCAGCTCGTCTGCATTGTTGGGTCTGGTGTCTCTCATCTTCCTCTTGACAATACCCCATAGATTCTCTATGGGGTTAAGATCAGGTGAGTTTTCTGGCCAATCAAGCACAGTGATACTGTTGTTTTTAAACCAGGTGTTGGTACTTTTGTCAGTGTGGGCAGGTGCCAAGTCCTGCTGGAGAATGAAATTTCCAAAAAGTTTGTCGGCAGAGGGAAGCATGAAGTGCTATAAAATTTCCTGGTAGACGGCGGCGCTGACTTTGGTCTTGATAAAACACAGTGGACCTACACTAGCAGATGACCCCCCAAACTATCACTGATTGTGGAAACTTCACACTAGACCTCAAGCAGCTTAGATTGTGTGCCTCTACACTTTTCCTCCAGAGTCTGGGACCTTGATTTACAAAAGAAATGCAAAATTTACTTTCATCTGAAAACAACACCATGGGCCACTGAGCAACAGTCTAGGTCTTTTTCTCCTTGGCCCAGGTAAGATGCTTCTGGCATTGTCTATTGGTCATTAGTGGCTTAACACAAGGAATGTGACACTTGTAGCCCATGTCCTGGATACGTCTGTGTTTGGTGGCTTTTGAAGCAATGACTCCAGCAGCATTACAACCCTTGTGAATCTCCCCCAAATTTTTGAATGGCCTTTTCTTAACAGCCCTTTCAAAGCTGCAGTTATCCCGATAGCTTGTGCACCTTTTTCTACCACACTTTTTCCTTCCACTCAACTTTCCATTAATATTCTTGGATACAGCACTCTATGAACAGCCAGCTTCTTTAGCAATGACCTTTTGTGGCTTACCCTCCTTGTTGAGTGTGTCAGTGACTGCCTTCTGGACATCAGTCAAGTCAGCAGTCTTCCCCATGATTGTGGAGCCTACTGAAACAGACTAAGAGACCTTTATAAATGTTTAGGAGGCCTTTGCAGGTGCTTTTTGCTAATTATTTTAATTTACTGAGATAATGACTTTTGTGTTTTCATTGGCTGTAATCCATAGTCATCACCATTAACAGAAATAAACACTTGAAATATATCACTCTGCTTGTAATGACTCTATTTAATATATGAGTTTCACTTTTTGTATTGAAGAACTGAAATAAATTACATTTTTGAGGATATTCTAATTTTTTGAGAAGCACCTATATGTATATATATATATATATATATATATATATATATATATCCATCTGAACTAACAGTCCTTCAGAGGACTAATCCAGCTGCATATAATCAGTGCTAGTCAGGAGTTAGGCAGGTAGGCAGTGTATGTGGCAGACTGCAGTGCATATAGCTCAAGAGGGTCCATTGAACATCCTGTCTGCTGCTGTTGTAATAATTACAGATATTTGTAGACATAGCCCCAGATATCAGGAGCCAGGGCAATTTTTTTTTTTATCTTAACCGTGGTTATTTGCTTAAAAAGCAATCCAGAGTACACCATTTTTCTGCTCCATTTGCTTGTTCTCACTGCAAAATAAAGCCAGATCTCTTCCATATTTCAGCGATAAAAATCCAGAAATTTAAACTGAACGTGGAAAATATTGACCTCCTTTTCCATTCTGTTGCAGTGTGTCGGTCAAGCTATTCACACTAGGTGTCTGTGAAGAATAGTATTAGTAAATTACAGGCCTACTATTTAAAACTGTGGTTCTCTGTCAGGCATATCACCTATAAGGCTGCGTGCCCACGATGCAGATTTAATGCATTTCCGTGGCGCCATTTCCACCGCGAAAACGAATTAAAAACGCTTGTTAAGTTGTCTGCCATGTTTCCAATGATAATCCGCATGAGCTGTACGCATGCTGCGGAAATTTCCGCTGCGGATTATCATTGCATAAAAATCTGCAGCACAACCATTAATTGTGCGGAATCGCTGTGAAATCGCTGACATTGACTTGCATTGGACCGCATAACATCCGCATGACTACACGTACACATGCGGTTATTATGCGATTTAATGCGCGGATGCTACTCAGGTCTGGAGAAGAGGAGACTCTCCTCCAGCCCCGGGTACCACACTACCTGTAGTTAAAAAAAATTAAAATAAAAAAACCATATACTTACCTTCTGATGGCCCCTTGTCTGCTCCCGGTGGCGCTGCTGGCTCTTCGGCTGCTCGCGATGGTATAAAAGGACATTCCATGATGTCTTTTAGTCATGTGACAGGTCACGCGACCGCTGATGTCGCCGGTCGCGTGACCTGTCACATGACTAAATGACGTCATGGAAGGTCCTTTTTAGAGCACTGTGAGCCGCTGAAGACACCAGACGTACCATAGAGGAGACCGGGGGTCATTGGAAGGTGAGTATAATTTTTTTTTTTTTTTTCAACATTTCTATTCTTTTATTTACTATTGATGCTGCATTTGCAGCATCGTAACTTGGTCACAAAACATAAATCCATGCCGGTTGCATGGATTTATATAGTGTGACCAAGTGGTCAAGCACTTTTCCAAGTGATGCTAAAATCGCTTGGAAAAGCGCTAGACAACCCTCATGCGACATCGCATGTTAAAAACGCTTCACAAACGATTTTACCTGGCAGAAAAAACGCATTTAAATCCACATGTGTTTTTTCTGCCAGGGAGATGCATAAACACTCAGGAAAAATCCGCAGCATTTCTGCATTGTGGGCACTTAGCCTTAGACTGTTCCAAAATCAGCCATTTCTTCCATTTTAATTTCTTTGCAGTGTGTTGGTCTAGCTACTAACACTAGATGTCTGTGTAGAATAGTATTAGTAAATTACAGGCCTGCTATTTAAAACTGAGTTTCTCTGTCAGACATATCACCTATAAGACTGTTCCAAAATCAGATATTTCTTCAATTTTCATTTCGTTGCAGTGTATCGGTCAAGCTATTCACACTAGGTCTCTGTGTAGAATAGTATTAGTAAATTAAAAGCCTGCTATTTAAAACCGTGGTTCTCTGTCAGACATATCACCTATAAGACTGTTCCAAAATAAGACATTTCTTCCATTTCCATTCTGTTGCAGTGTGTCGATCAAGCTATTCACACTAGGTCTCTGTGCAGAATAATATTAGTAAATTACAGGCCTGCTATTTAAAATTGTGGTTCTCTGTCAGACATATCACATAACTGCGTTCCAAAATCAGCCTTTTCTTGTGAACGTGGAAAACATTGTCCGCCATTAAAAATGGGCAAGGTGTGTGGAAAGGGACTGGGAAGGGGACGTGATGGTGATTATGCATGCAGAGGCCGAGGACGTGGCTGTGGGCAAGCTGAAATTGTACCACAACAAACACCCACATCTTGTCGCTCGACCTTTCTGTCCCAATTACTAGGGGACCGCAGAACACCATTATTGAACACAGAGCAGTGTCAAAAGGTTGTTAGTTGGATAGCAGATAATGCTTTCAGTCACTTTGCCACCACCACCACCACCCTGTCTTCCACACGGTCAAGTCTCAGTAGCCGTGAGTCTGGACTGCATATTCATCAACCTGATCCTCCTTCCTCCCACCATGTCGAGCCCGGAGACAACTGATCACACACTTGAACACTCAGAAGAGCTGTTCCATTTTCCATTTGTAGATTCGGGCCTCTCGCCCGGCCAGCTTCAAGCGCGTAAAGAGGAGAACGCGTGTAGCGATGTACAAATATTGGACCAACCACGGTCAGATGAAGGCGACGGTGGGAAAGTGCAATTACTGTCGCAATAGGTGGATGATGATGAAACACAATTGCCAGAAAATCAGGAGGAGGACCAGGGTGCAGAAGCGGAAGATGAGGTGGTGGATTATATAGTAACTGACCCAACTTGGCGGGGGATATACAGAGCGAGGACAGCAGCACACAGGGGGAGGGAGGCATAGCATCACAACAGGCAGGAAGAAGAGGGTGGTGGCTGCAGACACAAGGTGGGAAAGCGTTCCTCGTAACGCCAACATGACAGAAGTTGCCAATACAACTGTTAAGTCTTCCCGAATCTGGTTATTTTTTAAAGACTCTGCAGATAACCCCAAAAAGGCCATTTGCACCACCTGCCAGGCCAGCATCAGCAGGGGTAGTAAAACTATCAGCCTGACCACCACCAGCATAATCAGGCACATGGCAGTGTGGCACCCCAAGGGTCTGGTTGCCACAGTGGCATTGCCTCCCTCAAAAGAGGTAATGCCATGTCTGGAGGCAAGCGGAGGATCCTGGTCAGGAGCATAATACATGCAACACTTCCTGGCTCTAGACCAGCAAGGGGAGGACACTCCCCTTGGCAACTGGATCTGGAGGCGGGGTTAGTTTAGTTCAGTGAGGAGTTGAGTTTAGGACATTGAAGAGAGAGGAGCTAGGGACTGGAGCTGGAGATAGCCCATCCTAGCCAGAATACACAGAGAACCGGACACCGGAGTCCGAGGCTGTGGGGGATTCCGCAGGGCAGGAGCTTGCAGGTCTCCTGGCCCCATCAGACGCCCGGAGGCTCAGCAGCACCGAGGGACCAGCACCGCGACGAGGGAGCGAAGCATCCACAAGGCCCGAGCTGCCAGCCATACGGGTGAGCACAGCACGTTACACTCAGGGACGTGGGCTACAACACAGCTACAAGCAGAATAGCCAAAAGAGTATAGTAAGAACGGCAGGCCTACAACTCCACCTGTCCAGGGGGACTCTATGCTTGCTCCCAGACTGACCAGACTCTTATCTCTAGCCAGTACTCCAGTCCAGGCCTGTCTAATTGCTACCAGTAAAGACCCTGGGACTGCACTATACGGACTCTGTGGTTATTTCTACACCGCGACACCCTGCACAACCACCATCATCCACACACACTGCCCTGAAGCTAACTCTTCCTGTGGGGAGTTATACCACCTTTGCTGCTATACCACCGGCTTCAGAGGACTGTTCCGCAGCGGCGGTCTCTATTAACCGCACTCCACAGGTGGCGTAGTCGGACATTATATAACCTATCTACATCTACTACCCTTGGATTGACCACCTGGGTCACGGACCTGGTGACCGCCACTGTGACTACAACCCCCAGCATCTACAGGCCCGGCTCCGGGTACCCCATGGCCCAGGGGGCGCGTCAGCACCAAAGCACCCGACTAAGTGGTCCGGACCCCAGGGTCCAGCAACAGTGTCTGCGGCTGACACCACTGCTTGTTCCATTGTTTGGCGTGCATGCCAATCCATTGTCCATGGCGCATGCCAAGATGCCTCCCACCCTGCACCTGTCATTGAACATTCTCAACTAGCACCATCAGCAAGAAATTCCACGTCCTTGTTCCAGAACAGCGTTCAGTTGTATCTACCCCAGTCCTTGGAACGCAAGCGCAAATACGCAGCCAACGCCCCACAGGCCACACTACTAAATTCACACATTTCACGAATGCTTGCGCTCAAAATGTTGCCATTTAGGCTCGTGGAGATGGAACCTTTCTGCAACCTGATGGTGGCGGCCGTCCCTCGCAACTCGGTCTGCAGCCGCCACTATTTCTCTCTGTGTGCCGTCCCCGCATTACACGAGCACGTGTCCCACAACATTAGACGTGCCCTCAACAATGCAGTTACTGGGAAAGTCCACCTAACCACGGACATGTGGACAAGTGTTGTGGGCAGGGACGGTACATCTCGCTGACGGCACACTGGGTTAATATAGTGGAAGCCGGGACCCAGTCAGACCTTGGGATGGAACACGTCGTCCCGACGCCGAGGATTGCGGGCCCTGGGTCAATGAGGGTTGCCCCCACATTCTACAGCTCCTGCACCTCCTCCTCTTCAGCCCCCATCTCCGAAATGACTACATAATTCGCAAGCTGGAAGCACTGCAGCACTGCCTCGGCCAAGTGGCAACAGGAGTGGTGAAGCTAATATGCTTAGGTGACACACCGCACAATGCTGAAGAGTTGTGGACAGCTCTGAAAGAGCAGGAAGATCTGTGTCTGACACTGCTGACCCACCAGGCATGGTCATGTGTGACAATGGCCGGAACCTGGTGGTGGCTCTGAGGCGAGGTGAGCTCACACACGTACCATGCCTGGCCACTGTGCTTAACCTCGTGGTTCAGCGGTTTCTCAAAACCTACCCGGATCTGTCAGATCTGCTTGTCAAAATATGCCACCTGTATGCCCATTTTAGAAAGTCAACTACAGCTTCCTCCGCACTTGCTGTGCTTCAGCATCGTTTGCAGCTTCCAGCTCACCGACTGATCTGCGATGTCCCCACGTGTTGGAACTCTACATAGCAGATGTTGAGAAGGATTTGTGAGCAGTAGAAGGCAGTTGTTGACTACCAGCATCAACAAAGCCATCGGTATTCAGGTCAGACTCCACACATAAAACCTCAGGAGTGGGCATGGATGTCAGACATATGTACCATCCTCCAAAACTTTGAGGACTCCACCAAGATGGTGAGCGGCGATGACGCCATAATTAGCGTCACCATCCCGCTTCTCTGTCTTCTGAAACGCTCTCTGCTCACAATTAAAGAGAATGCATTGCAGGCGGAGCACGATAAGATGGAGCAAGGAACTATACAGGGTGATTCCACACAGCCCAGCCTCATCTCATCCCAATTTGGATTGGGTGACAATGAGGAAGAGGAGGAAAAGAAAGAACAGGAGCTAGTTTCCTGCACTGTAGACGGTACTACCATGGTCAGTCGTCCTCTTGGTTAGGACACAGAAGTTTTGCCTCTTTGCAGTCTGGCACACATGGCTGAGTTTATGTTATGCTGCCTTTCCCGTGACCCTCGCGTTGTCCAAATTTTGGGTGACAGTTATTATTGGTTGGTGACACTTCTAGACCCACGCTACAAAGAGAACTTTCTGTCTCTTATTCCCTTGCGGAATTATTAAAGAAATCCCCATCTGAAAACGCTGGCAGCAGAGGTCACAGTTCGTTGGACAACCAAGGAGTACAGGCAAGATAGACAGAAATGCAATCCAGCAGAGGCAGGGGAACACTGTCAAAGTTCTGGGACAGTTTTCTCAGACCCTCCTATCGCACAGGCCCTGAGGCGCGGGGTACTATCCCAAGGAGGGAAAAGTTTCAGAAAATGCTGAGGGAGTACCTTGCAGACCGTGCCAACACCCTCCGTGATTCCTCTGTGCCTTATAATGATTGGGTATCCAAGCTGGACACATGACAGGAACTGGCTCTCTACGCCTTGGAAGTCCTGGCCTGCCCTGCCACTAACGTTTTGTCAGAGTGGGATTTTAGTGCCGCTGGTGGAATTATAACCGATAGGTGCATCCGCCTGTCAACTGAAAATGCTAACAGGCTGACTCTTATAAAAATGATGGGCTGGATTGGGCCAGATTTCTCAACACCAATGAATGATAAACAAAATAAGAAAAAAACGAAAAAGGAGCCCAAAAAATTGCAAAAATAATGTATCAAAATTTATTATTACATAAAGAATCAGACAGATACAGAAATCAGTGCGGAAAAACTAATGAGGCATAAAAACCCGCAACAACCCTTTCCACATGGCAAACTCCAATCCAGGACTCAAATAGGTACAGAGTTTTATAGATATTAAAGCTGTCCAAACTAATCAAATGATCATTACCATACAAAGATCATATTGTCTATCCTCTCTATAGGCTTTACAGAAGAGGTAATATATAGATGCCTCATTTCATAGTACAGCATATCTATTTGGGCTGCCCACACTGTCCTATATGCGCTGAATATAAATATCCCTACCATATGCTGGATATAGCTATGAGTGACTTACTGGAGTCACTACTGTATACATACCAGGGGTATCAAATTTCAGCATAGGAACAGTCAGGGGGCCGTGAGAAGTTTAGAGGTCCGTCCGGAGAGAGCACATGCGGAACAGAGGTGCCCCGATGTGCGTTTCGATGGTTCCCTTCGTCAGGGGGCATGTCTGCTGCCACACTGTCACTTGCTTATATCGGCGCCAAATGCGCCGCACAACCGGAAGTGACGCGTGCGTCACCACGGAAACCAGGACGCCGGCCGGCGTCCATATCATGTGATGATGGCAGGGTGGAGCATAGCCCCAGTGCCACACGCCACTAGAACACACAGAGCCGCAGAACCGGAAGTGACGCGTGCGTTACCATGGGGACCAGGACGCCGGCCGGCGTCTGCGTCACGTGACATCAGCGGGGCGGGGCAAGACCCTGACACCGCATGTCACCACACACAGAGAAGGCCGGCAGGCGCACTGATCCACATAGCCCACAAACATTTACGATCGTCTCCTTCATAAGGTCAGACACCCTGTCTTCTGCGGCTCTGTGTGTTCTAGTGGCGTGTGGCACTGGGGATATTTATATTCAGCGCATATAGGACAGTGTGGGCAGCCCAAATAGATATGCTGTACTATGAAATGAGGCATCTATATATTACCTCTTCTGTAAAGCCTATAGAGAGGATAGACAATATGATCTTTGTATGGTAATGATCATTTGATTAGTTTGGACAGCTTTAATATCTATAAAACTCTGTACCTATTTGAGTCCTGGATTGGAGTTTGCCATGTGGAAAGGGTTGTTGCGGGTTTTTATGCCTCATTAGTTTTTCCGCACTGATTTCTGTATCTGTCTGATTCTTTATGTAATAATAAATTTTGATACATTATTTTTGCAATTTTTTGGGCTCCTTTTTCGTTTTTTTCTTGGTTTGTTTGTTAATTTATGGCGATGGAGTCTTATGATGTCCACAAATAGGGTAGTGGTAGATTGTGTAATAATTTACGTTTATAAATACTTGGTATAATATACACTACCTACTCATGATTAGCGTGTACTATAGTATCTTTACTGTGTTTTGCACAGGTCTTTGCTTCTCTGACAACATGGACTATAAGGCCAAAAAAAAGTCCTGGCTGTCACAAATTGATCAGATGTTCGGAGGTTCTGTGGCGGATGGCCCAGTGGTGGTTGAACTGGGATGGGATGAGAAAACAATGTCTATACAGAAATTATTAATCAAAAGAACAAAACTTTGGTGGAATAGGGCATTCCTAGGAAAATATATTACTCGTCAAATGATTCCACGAGGACTACGAGTACGGGTCATTCCCACATTCCCGGTAGAAGATGACTTGTTCATCACCAAATGGGAAGAAGCCTGTACGAATTGCTCTCTAACGTTAATGCAACTATTGGTGGATCTCAACTCACAATCTATTATGGATCTGGATGCTCAGATAGACATGGTACAGACAAAGTTCAGATCCAATTGTCCATCAGATAAACTCATTAACTTTGATTTACAAATGGATAAAATTTTGGATTCTACAGTCAAAAAGATTCATGATGTACAGGTGTCCAAGTTCAACAGGGACATGAGAGACTACCATCGGAAGAGTGTGTATGCATGGCGCACACTTGGAAATCAAGGCCCCAATCCGGCATGCAAATTGTCTAATTCATCGGTTACATCATTGAGTGATTGCTCTGGGGCTCCTGCCTCATCCATGATTACGAGATCTGTCTCTTCTAATAAAAGAATGAGGGAAGCAAACTTTCATCCATATAAACGGCAGGAGTTTAAATCGCCGGATTACAAGAGGAATGACTTCAAGGTAATTAATCTCAGCAAATATAACTTGACAAAATCTGATGTAGCCTTGCTAAGTAGGGGATTATCCTTTGTGCCAAGTGCCCAGTTTGATGCCTTTACGGCTATTAAGGATCTACACATTTTTGCGAGGGCCTTGATTTTCAAAAGACACTTTTTTGATGGTGGTCTCCATGATCTCTTTCCCACAGAGGAGGAACAGGCTGCGGTGAGAGAATTGGAGGACCTGTCAGTGGAGCACAACATTCCTATAGGAGGTAAGGTTCCAGAATCTATAAGACCAAGATCCAAGAAATTCCCTCCACTTGCAGCATACTCTAATGTGGATCTCTTTGTTAAGATTGTCGCGGATGAGTTCATGTCTATTCCACGCCATGTCTCACACGACAATCTATCCAAGGAGGAACGTGATAGGCTACATGTATTACAGAACATACCTGATATCCTAATAAAACCTGCAGATAAAGGGGGGAATATTGTAGTTTGGCCGAAACCAATGTATGAGAAGGAGGCATATCGCCAATTAAACGATACAACCTGTTATAAAAAATTGACCTTTAATCCTCTTATCTCATACATGGAAGAATTGAAAACCATCATTAATAGGGCCCTAGCTGAGGAAACCATCACTCATGAATTGGCCTTGGCCCTCATGATCACTGAGCCGAACATTCCCACCCTTTATCTTCTACCAAAGATCCTCAAAGATGCCGCAATTCCCCCGGGACGTCCCATCATCTCAGGCAGGGGGAATTTTCTTGAGCATGTAAATAGGTGGATCGACTTCCATCTGCAGCCACTAGTGGAATGTCTGCCTTCATTTCTTAAAGACACTGGCGAGTTTCTTAAAAAGGTGGACGGTTTATACATTGAAGAGGACACCATCCTGGTGACTGCGGATGTGGAGTCACTCTACACTAACATCAGGCATGAAGATGGCCTTGCCGCTGTCAGGTTTTTCCTGGATACCTCAGCCCTACCACCCACCCTGAGATCCCTTATCTTGGAACTATTGGAGTTCTCTCTTAATCACAATTTCTTAATTTTAAGGGTTCCTTTTTTCTTCAGACCCAGGGGACAGCCATGGGTGCGGCCTTTGCGCCCGCCTATGCCAATCTGTTCCTGGGTCTGTGGGAAAGGGACCTTTACCTATCAGATCATGATGAGTCGATGTGCCGTGTCCCCTTCTGGACACGTTACATCGACAATATTTTCATGATCTGGCAGGGTTCCCTTTCATCTCTACAGGTGTTTATGGATCATTTAAATGGCAATAACTCCAATATACATCTTACCTATCAATCTAGCACACATCATGTTGAGTTTTTGAATGTGTCACTTACAAGGGATGAGACTAATTGCCTACAAACCACCTTGTTCCGTAAACCCACTTCCACGAATATGTTGCTACATGCAACATCTTCACATCCCATGCACATGCTCAGATCCGTACCGGTGGGGCAGTTCCTTCGGATACGGAGGATCTGCTTCACTGACGCTGAATTTGAGAAACAGGCTTTAGAACTCAAAGAGAGATTCCTTGAAAGAGGATATAGTCGCCGCACAATTAAGAAGGCATATAACAGGGCCAAATTCTCATCCAGACATAATTTGATCTATGGCAACAAAAATAGAGGGGAAAATAAAGAAAAGGTGAGATTTATCACTAATTTCCACTCCCAATTTCCCCGGATGAGAGAGATATTGTCTAGATCATGGCACATTCTCAGGGCAGATAAGATCATATCCAAATTCATCCCAGATAAACCATCTATCACCATTAGACGATCTAAGAATTTACGTGATCATTTGGTGCGCTCACATTATGAGAGGTCGGCGGTGAATACATTTCTGGATAATTATACTAGGAGGAGTGGATGTGTCCCCTGTGGTCGGTGCGTTGCATGCCCAAACGTGGAACGCTGTGACACGTTCTTTAAATCTGACGGGTCAAAAATCTACAGGATTAATAGATTCATTACCTGTACCACCAAACATGTTTTTTATTTTGCCACTTGTCCATGTGGACTTATACAGTATATGTGGGCATGACTACCTGCCAGTTTAAGGTGCGTGTCCGCGAGCACGTCTTGGGCATCATTGCGGCGGCTGACCACACAGACACATCCACTCTTAAAACTTTTCCCCGCCACTTCAAGACCCACCATAATTGTGATGCGTCTATGCTTAGAATAAGGGGTATCGACTGCATAATACTCAGTATACGGGGGGGTAAGGTGGGTCAGAAACTGGCCCAAATTAAATCCTGCTGGATCTGGACCCTGAATACATTGCATCCGAAGGGACTAAATGAGAGTATTAGTTATTCCCCTTTTCTATAGTCCCCAGTCATCTACCACAGTACTACTTCATATATATAATTTCATCTAAAGTGGCCATATGTAATCGAGGCTGGGTTTTAGATTCAATCTTAATATATTTATTATAGCATGATTTTAATGATTTTAATCACTGTTTTTCTTGCACTAATCAGGACCTTACCTTACTTTGGTCGTTCTCCTTCCTATAACCTGGGGGTGGCTTTTGATCCGGCCTTGTGAATATGCTTTCTGTCAGACGTACTGTTCCGTTGGTCCATACAAGACTGCGAGGGATCATGGACTACAACCAATGGTGGAAATATTAAAAATTTGAGTTGTAGAGATGTAATTATAACTGCATCTATACAAATATAACATCTATTTCTCCAAATATGAACTCAAATATGACAATGTTGTATCGAAAGAGAAAGCCGATTGACATTCTCTTTTATGATATATTTTGATATCTTGTATTATGTCTGATACTTTTCAGGTTAATATACGTTATAACATATTTGCTGTACAATTGGCATATGAGGCACTGTTATATTTTGCCATGAGGTGTGTGTATGCACATGTGAATGTAGACAATACATGCACATGTGCGTGTATATACAGATATGTATGAGAGCATATTAATGTGTATTTGGGCAATCATTGGAAATACATCTGACTATATGTAGCATCGGCGTCTCTGCCCCGTTCTAGGCAGAGACGCCGTCCCTCTCACCTCCCCGCTCCTGGCGCGGCGTCCTCCAGCGCTTCTCTCCCCGCTGCTTCCGGCACGCGCTCCTTCCCCGGCAGTGTGCTTAGGGCGCGCTCGCGCGCGCTCCCCCTCTCTTAAAGGGACCGCGCACGCCGTCCTAAGGAGTCCCCGGCCAATTGCCGGAGGACCTCCCATATAAAAGGCACCTCCTCCAAAATGGAGGTGCCCGAGCAATGTTGTAGCACTGTTCACTACTCTGCTTCAGCCCTCAGGTCCCATTACCAGTTACCTGCCAGATACCTGCCAGATTCCTGCCAGTCTGCTGTCTTATTCCTGCCTGATATCCTACTACCTGCCTGCTAGCCTGAGGTCCGACGGTCTGCCTTCCAACTCCTGTCAGTCTGTCTAAGGACCGGCTTGCCCGCTCACCTGGGAGCGCACATCTTCTACCTGCCTGCTTGCCTGAGGTCCGACGGTCTGCCTTCCAACTCCTGTCAGTCTGTCTAAGGACCAGCTTGCCCGCTCACCTGGGAGCGCTCATCTGCTGCCTGTCTGCTAGCCTACCTGGAGGCTCTGCCGTCACGTGCTGTGACCACCCGCCTGTCCAGAGACTCCTGCCCGCTCACCTGGGAGCGCTCATCTGCTACCTGTCTGTTGGTCTTCCTGGAGGCTCCGCCGTCACATGCTGTGACCACCCGTTTATCCAGAGACTCTCGCCTGCTCACCTGGGAGCTCACGTCTATCATCAGCCGCCACAGGTCGTACCAATCCTTTACCCAGAGACTGCCCCGGTCACTTGCCGTGACCTCCTGCCCGTTCATCCAGAGACTGCCCCGGTCACTTGCCGTGACCTCCTGCCCGTTCATCCAGAGACTGCCCCGGTCACTTGCCGTGACCTCCTGTCCGTTCATTCAGAGACTGTCCCGGTCACCTGCTGTGACTGCCTGCCCGTCTACCCGGGTCGCCACCCGCTCCCTTACAAAGACCGCCCCCATGTATAGTAGCTCAGAGGTTCCGCCTCCCAGACCCGTTACAGTTTGCTCGGGCCATGGAACCCGGTGGCACCCAAGCTCCCTCGCTCTCGGACCTGTGTCATGAACTGTCCCGTCAGAGGTCCCAACAGGAGTCCATCCTGGGTCACCTGCGGAATGTCAATTCTCGCCTGGACACTCTGACTGCTCCGCCTGCAACCACCGCCAACGCCATGACTCGCAATCCGGCAGCTCCACTGCCCACTAATAACATGGTATCCTACCCCGGACCCCGGCTTTCTGCACCTCCTCGCTTCGGAGGCGACTCCGCCCAGGCTCGGGGCTTCATAAATCAGTGCACCCTGCACTTTGAACTCCTGTCTCACCAGTTTAACTCCGACCGGGCCAAAATTGCCTTCATCATGTCCCATCTCACCGGGGAGGCCCTGGCCTGGCTAAATCCTCTATGGGAGAGAGGAGACCCCCTGGTGTCCGACTTGCCTGCCTTTCTCACGGCTTTCCGGAAAGTCTTCGACGAACCCGGACGGAAGACCTCATCCGCATCATCACTGCTACGCCTCCGTCAGGGAAGTCTCACCGTGGGCCAATATGCCATACGGTTCCGTACCCTTGCCTCGGAGCTGGCCTGGGATAATGACGCTCTGGTATCCGTCTTCTGGGAGGGTCTGTCCGGCCGTATTAAAGATGAACTTGCCGGTCGGGACATTCCTACCACTCTCGATGACCTAATAACTCTTGCCACCCGGATTGACCTATGGTTCCAGGAGCGTGCCAAAGAGGTCACCCGTGAGAGGAGGTTTCCACGTCTAGCTCCTACTTTTCAGAAACCCATCACTCCCTCCGTCTCTCCTCTGGTACATTCTCCTGAGCCTATGCAGGTCGACCAGACCAAGATGGTCGGTTCTCGCCAAGAATCTCGTCGAACCGAGGGAAGCTGTTCTATTGTGGCAGTATGAAGCACCTCATCCGTTCCTGCCCGGAAAAGCCGGGAAACGCCAGTGTCTAGGACCACTCGGAGAGGTCGTCCTAGACAAAAGTAAGCCCTCTCCGTCTCTGACCTTACCGGTCTCTATTGCTTGGGGAGAGAACCGTCTCTTTGAACTCGCCCATCTGGATTCTGGATCTGCTGGAAACCTCATCTCCCAGTCTCTGGTAGAGAGATACCATATTCCCACCAAGTCCCTGGCTGAACCATTGTCAGTCGCCTCCGTGGATGGAAGACTTCTCTCAGAGACCATCCTGCTCGTCACTGAACCCATAACCCTGCAGGTGGGAATGCTGCACTCTGAGGAGATCTCATTCCATGTGCTGTCCGGACTTTCTCACTCCCTGTTGCTAGGTTTACCTTGGCTCCAGACACATGAACCCGTATTGAACTGGCGGTCCGGTGAAGTACTCCGATGGGGCCCTGACTGCCATAGGACCTGCCTGGTCCCCATCCGTCCACTTCGCCCTCAGGCTACTCCAGCTAACTTACCTGATTTTCCGGCTCCCTACTGGCCCTATGCAGACGTCTTCGGTAAGAAGGAAGCTGAGACGTTGCCACCCCATAGGCCATACGATTGCCCGATCGACCTGGTACTTGGCACCACTCCTCCCCGTGGGCGTATCTACCCGTTGTCTGCAGCCGAGACCCGGGCCATGTCTGAGTACATTGAAGAGAATCTGGCTAGGGGTTTTATCCGAAAATCTACCTCCCCGGCTGGAGCCGGATTCTTCTTTGTCAAAAAGAAAGACGGCTCGCTACGTCCCTGCATTGACTACAGAGGACTCAATCTCATCACGGTAAAAAACAAATATCCCCTGCCACTCATCTCCGAATTGTTTGACCATCTCAAGGGCGCCAGGATCTTCTCCAAGCTGGATCTACGAGGAGCGTATAATCTGGTCCGTATCCGTCAAGGAGACGAGTGGAAGACAGCATTCAATACCCGGGACGGTCACTACGAGTACCTTGTGATGCCCTTCGGTCTCTGTAATGCTCCCGCGGTCTTTCAGGAACTAGTCAACGACATCTTCCGTGACCTCCTGTACTCCTGCGTAGTGGTATACCTGGACGATATCTTGGTCTTCTCTCCGGATCTCCCCACACACCGGAGGGATGTTCGTCAGGTCCTGCTTAGGCTTCGGCAGAACCACCTTTATGCCAAATACGAGAAGTGCCTCTTCGATCAGACCTCCCTTCCGTTCTTGGGCTACGTCATCTCCCAAACAGGTCTGCAAATGGATCCCGAGAAGCTCTCTTCCGTTCTAAAATGGCCTCGTCCTGAAGGTTTGAAGGCGATACAGCGATTCCTGGGCTTCGCTAATTACTATCGTCTTTTCATCCCACACTTCTCGTCTCGGACTGCTCCCATATCTGCACTTACCCGTAAGGGGGCAAACCCCAGGACATGGTCGCCTGAAGCCGAGGAGGCCTTCCTTTCCCTAAAGAAAGCCTTCGCCTCTGCTCCCGTCCTGCACCGTCCGGACTGTAATAAACAATTCTACCTGGAGATTGATGCCTCCTCCTCCTCCTCCGGAGCCGGAGCGGTGCTCACCCAAAAATCTTCTACCGGGAGAATGGTAACATGTGGCTTCTTCTCCAAAATCTTCTCCTCGTCGGAGCGCAACTACTCCATAGGAGACCGTGAATTGCTAGCCATCAAATTGGCACTGGGGGAGTGGCGCTATCTGCTTGAAAGGGCTCTCTACCCGGTAATTATCTACATGGATCACAAAAACCTGGCATATCTCCAAAATGCCCAGAGACTCAATCACCGCCAGGCCCGGTGGTCGTTGTTTTTTGCCCGCTTCGACTTCGTTCTTCATTTCCGTCCGGTGGACAAGAACGTCAAAGCTGATGCCTTGTCCCGGTCCTTCCTGTCCTCCGATCAAGAGGAGGAGCCTATGCACATCATCGACTCCTCCAAGGTGATGAATGTGGCCCCCTTGGATCTGACTCGTCTTCCACCCGGTAAGACGTTCGTAGCTGTGCCAGATCGGGAGAGGGTTCTTCGCTGGGGACATTCTTCTAAACTAGCTGGCCATGCTGGCCAAAAGAAGACCTTCCAACTTATTACCCGGCATTACTGGTGGCCTACCCTGCGTAAGGACGTGGTAGACTTCGTCGCGGCCTGTTCATCCTGTGCCCGTAACAAAGTTACATCTACCAGCCGGCCATCTCCTGCCCCTTCCCGTACCTGCTGCTCCTTGGCAACACATCGCTATGGACTTTATCACCGACCTTCCAGTTTCTGCCGGTTGTACTGTCATTTGGGTTGTCGCTGACCGTTTTTCTAAGATGGCCCACTTCATTCCCCTGCCTGGTCTCCCGTCTGCACTCGAGCTGGCTAAAGACTTTATCCGCCACATCTTCCGTCTCCATGGTCTGCCCCTCCACATCGTGTCGGATCGTGGGGTTCAGTTCACCTCACGCTTCTGGAGAGCCACATGTAAGCTGCTGGACATTACCCTGGACTTCTCCTCCGCTTACCACCCTCAGTCCAATGGTCAAGTGGAGCGGATCAATCAGACCTTGACCAGCTACCTCCGGCACTTCGTTGATGCTCACCACTCGGACTGGGTGGATCTCCTACCATGGGCCGAGTTCTCTTATAACAACCATGAGAGCGAATCCTCTTCCAAATCCCCGTTCTTTATAGTCGGTGGCCAACATCCCCGGATTCCACTTCCTGTCTCCGTTTCAGTGGACAACCCTGCTGCGGAGTCTCTTGTCAGCGAGTTTTCTACTATTTGGGAGAGCACCAGGTCCACTCTTCTTCTCTCCTCTGAGCGGATGAAGAGATATGCTGATAAGAGACGGCTGGATCCGCCCCAATTCCGTCCGGGAGACAAGGTTTGGCTCTCATCCAAACATGTGCGGCTCAAAGTACCCTCCTACAAGTTGGGTCCTCGATTCATCGGCCCCTTCGAAGTCCTCAGGCAAATTAACCCTGTGGCCTACAAATTAAAACTCCCGGCCACCCTACGGATCCCCAACTCCTTCCACATATCTCTCCTCAAACCCGTTGTCTTTAACTTTTTTTCCAAAAATCCAGGTGCCCCTCCTGCTCCGGTTTCCGCTGATGACGTCTTTGAGGTAGAGAGTATTCTGGCCTCCAAGAGGGTAAGAGGAAAAACCTTTTTTCTGGTAGATTGGAAGGGGTTTGGTCCTGAGGAGAGAACTTGGGAACCCAGGGAGAACATCAATGCCCCGCTTCTCCTTGAAAAATTTCTTTCTGGCCAAAAAAAGAGGGGGCCTAAAGGGGGGGGTACTGTAGCATCGGCGTCTCTGCCCCGTTCTAGGCAGAGACGCCGTCCCTCTCACCTCCCCGCTCCTGGCGCGGCGTCCTCCAGCGCTTCTCTCCCCGCTGCTTCCGGCACGCGCTCCTTCCCCGGCAGTGTGCTTAGGGCGCGCGTGCGCTCCCCCTCTCTTAAAGGGACCGCGCGCGCTGTCCTAAGGAGTCCCCGGCCAATTGCCGGAGGACCTCCCATATAAAAGGCACCTCCTCCAAAATGGAGGTGCCCGAGCAATGTTGTAGCACTGTTCACTACTCTGCTTCAGCCCTCAGGTCCCGTTGCCAGTTACCTGCCAGATACCTGCCAGATTCCTGCCAGTCTGCTGTCTTATTCCTGCCTGATATCCTACTACCTGCCTGCTAGCCTGAGGTCCGACGGTCTGCCTTCCAACTCCTGTCAGTCTGTCTAAGGACCGGCTTGCCCGCTCACCTGGGAGCTCACATCTTCTACCTGCCTGCTTGCCTGAGGTCCGACGGTCTGCCTTCCAACTCCTGTCAGTCTGTCTAAGGACCAGCTTGCCCGCTCACCTGGGAGCGCTCATCTGCTGCCTGTCTGCTAGCCTACCTGGAGGCTCTGCCGTCACGTGCTGTGACCACCCGCCTGTCCAGAGACTCCTGCCCGCTCACCTGGGAGCGCTCATCTGCTACCTGTCTGTTGGTCTTCCTGGAGGCTCCGCCGTCACATGCTGTGACCACCCGTTTATCCAGAGACTCTCGCCTGCTCACCTGGGAGCTCACGTCTATCATCAGCCGCCACAGGTCGTACCAATCCTTTACCCAGAGACTGCCCCGGTCACTTGCCGTGACCTCCTGCCCGTTCATCCAGAGACTGCCCCGGTCACTTGCCGTGACCTCCTGCCCGTTCATCCAGAGACTGCCCCGGTCACTTGCCGTGACCTCCTGCCCATTCATCCAGAGACTGCCCCGGTCACTTGCCGTGACCTCCTGCCCGTTCATCCAGAGACTGCCCCGGTCACTTGCCGTGACCTCCTGTCCGTTCATTCAGAGACTGTCCTGGTCACCTGCTGTGACTGCCTGCCCGTCTACCCGGGTCGCCACCCGCTCCCTTACAAGGACCGCCCCCTTGTATAGTAGCTCAGAGGTTCCGCCTCCCAGACCCGTTACACTATATAGTCGGATGTTATCTCTATCTTTGGGATCCACCTAAGAGGACCCTTATAAACAAACAATATCATTTATGTATATACTTGCTGCCTGATATATGTACAATCCGATATGGCCGGAAGGGGTATTACCAGCCCTCTCATCTTTTCACTCGTTTACCTCACATGTCGCACTTGGTTCTTTACCTTCCCCATTTTCCCTTCTTTCTCCCTCTTTTTCTTTCCTCTTGGGTATCCCCTCTGTATATATCCCTCTCATATGAGACATCAGGTCTATATATTATTGACCTCGTATAATAACGTATAAGGTGATGAAAGGGATACACCTGTATAAAGACAGGGTATCTGACCTTATGAAGGAGAAAATCGTAAATGTTTGTGGGCTATGTGGATCAGTGCGCCTGCCGGCCTTCTCTGTGTGTGGTGACATGCGGTGTCGGGGTCTTGCCCCGCCCTGCTGATGTCACGTGACGCAGACGCCGGCCGGCGTCCTGGTCCCCATGGTAACGCACGCGTCACTTCTGGTTCTGCGGCTCTGTGTGTTCTAGTGGCGTGTGCCACTGGGGCTATGCTCCGCCCTGCCATCATCACATGATATGGACGCCGGCCGGCGTCCTAGTTTTCGTGGTGATGCACGCGTCACTTCCGGTTGTGCGGCGCATTTGGCGCCGATATAAGCAAGTGACAGTGTGGCAGCAGCGTCGGGGCATCTCTGTTCCGCATGTGCTCTCTACGGACGGACCTCTAAACTTCTGACGGCCCCCTGACTGTTCCTACGCTGAAATTTGATACCCCTGGTATGTATACAGTAGTGACTCCAGTAAGTCACTCATAGCTATATCCAGCATATGGTAGGGGATATTTATATTCA
Organism: Phyllobates terribilis; assembly: GCF_046119375.1. Taxonomy (NCBI): domain Eukaryota; kingdom Metazoa; phylum Chordata; class Amphibia; order Anura; family Dendrobatidae; genus Phyllobates; species Phyllobates terribilis. Next base: position 909,658,113 of record NW_027362763.1, on the reverse strand, counting down.
GCGCATATAGGACAGTGTGGGCAGCCCAAATAGATATGCTGTACTATGAAATGAGGCATCTATATATTACCTCTTCTGTAAAGCCTATAGAGAGGATAGACAATATGATTTTTGTATGGTAATGATCATTTGATTAGTTTGGACAGCTTTAATATCTATAAAACTCTGTACCTATTTGAGTCCTGGATTGGAGTTTGCCATGTGGAAAGGGTTGTTGCGGGTTTTTATGCCTCATTAGTTTTTCCGCACTGATTTCTGTATCTGTCTGATTCTTTATGTAATAATAAATTTTGATACATTATTTTTGCAATTTTTTGGGCTCCTTTTTCGTTTTTTTCTTGGTTTGTTTGTTAATTTATGGCGATGGAGTCTTATGATGTCCACAAATAGGGTAGTGGTAGTGTTAGAACTCTCCTGTTAGGTTTTTTCTATTATGCTGGTCACATGAACGTTTTTGCCTATTTAATCCTGCTCCGCCATTCTGGCCTTGCTGGACTTCATTGTAATTTCTACTCTTAAGCTAACCAGGTGCTTTGTTACCTTTCTCAGTCAGTTTAGCTAGGTCTTTTGACCTTTATGTTCTATGTTGTTTGTTTGTCTTTTTACTGCTACATTTCCTGCTAGGAGGTGTCCATCTTTCTCCCAGTCCCTAGTTCTTGTAGGGATCCCTCCCTCACATCTATAGGTCTTCGTTCAGACTAGCTGAGGACTTTAGCGGGTCTGATCGCAGGATCAGGTTCCCCGTTACATCGTAGGGATCTAGCTTAGTTCTATTGTAGGGACAGATCTCCTGTCTTTCCTTAGTGCTTGTAGCAGATCATAACAGTAAGTCCAGCCCCAAAAATTTCTCTAAGGAAAGACCTCCAGTTTCCATCATGGTGTCGGTTCAGGATTTGGCTCAACGCCTGCAGGGACTCTCTCTGGAGGTGGCCGAGCTCCAACAACACGTAAGTAGCTGTTCTGGAGCGCATTTTGTTGAGCCAAAGGTATGATTGCCTGATTTATTTTTTTGTGAACAACAAGATTTTTTTTCCTTTAAAAATGCTTGATTATTGTACTTTCGTTTGAGACCCAGATCCTCTGGTGATGAATCACAGCGCATAGGGTTCATAATGTCACTTTTGCGCAAAGAACCTCAGGGATGGGCCTTTTCTCTCCAACCTAGTGATCCGTGCTTTAGATCAGTGGATATTATTTTTCTGCTTTGGGGTTGTTGTATGATGATCCTGATCGTGTCTCATCAGCTGAGACGGAATTGAGACATTTGAGGCAGGGATCAGGTAATGTGGAAAATTATTGTACTCACTTCCGTCGGTGGTCTGCTCAGGTGGGGTGGAACGATTCAGCTCTGAAAAGTTCGTTTCTTGCTGGGCTAGGTGAAAGGGTTAAGGATCCGCTGATTGCTTATCCTACACCTGGAAAATTGCAGGAGGCAATGCAATTAGCTATACGGGTGGACAGGAGACTGCGTGCAAGGGTTAATGAGAGTAAATCCTCTGCCATGTCAGCTCCGAGTCTTGAGAGGGTCTGTACTGACACTGGAGAGCCGATGGAGATTGTGGCGATGTCATCCCGCTCTCAGGAAAAAGACTGCAGGTTTTCTGAAGGTTTGTGCTTTTATTGCGGCAAATCTGACCATTTCATTAAGAACTGTGTGCTTCGTATGAACAAAGAAAAAAAAAAGGTCAGTTACGCCCGTATAGCCTGTTTAAACACTAAGGGTGTATTTCTTTCTGCTACTACCGCAGCTCAGGAAGAATTAATTGAATTTCGGGTATTTGTGGATTGTGGTTCAACTCTGAATGTGATTGATGGGGGATTCTTGGAAAAACGTAATTTAAAACCCAAACCTTTGTCATCCCCTATTGCCGCGGTTTCTGTCGATGGCTCTCCCTTGAAATGTGTTACTCACAAGGTTTATGAATTTCCCCTCACTATTAATGGTATTCACCAAGAAAATTTGGATTTGGTGGTATTAAATAATTTGCCTTCTCCAGTAGTTTTGGGGTTGCCCTGGTTAAAATTGCACAATCCTGTACTGGATTGGTCTACCTATGAAATTAAGTCCTGGAGCCCTAAGTGTTATGACAAGTGTTGTAACGGGCGCATTGCTGCTGTGGATAAAGGGGAATTACCTGTACCTATTCAGGATTTTTGTAAAGTTTTTTCTGAGGAGGAGTCGCAAATTTTGCTTCCCCATAGAGACTACGATTGTACCATTGAATTTGTCCCTGGAGTGACTCTTCCTAAAAGTCGTTTATTTAATCTGACTATTCCTGAGAGAAAGGCTTTGGAGGAATACATACAGACGAGCTTGGCCGCCGGTCATATCAGACCCTCTAAGTCACCTGTGGCTGTTGGATTTTTTTTTGTTAAAAAAAAAAGGACGGCGGTTTACGTCCTTGTTTGGACTTTCGCGAGATTAATAAAATTGCTGTACGCAATCCCTACCCACTGCCATTGATTCCTGATTTTTTTAACCAGTTAGTGGGGGCCAAGTGGTTCTCTAAAATTGATCTCCGGGGGGCATACAATTTGTTGCGCATGAAGGAGGGTGATGAATGGAAGACTGCTTTTAACACTCCTGTGGGTCATTTTGAGAATTTGGTTATGCCTTTTGGTCTTACCAATGCACCAGCATTTTTTCAGAATCTTATTAATGACATCCTTAAGCCTTTGATCGGCAAAAATGTGGTTGTGTATTTGGATGACATTTTGATTTATTTGCCAGACCTGGAGTCTCATTGGCGGAGCGTACGTGAGGTATTGCAGTTATTGATTGACAATTCGCTTTTTGCTAAGCTGGAGAAATGTGAGTTCGCTGTACAGAGAATTAGTTTTTTGGGCTACATTATCTCCAGCGAGGGCTTTGAGATGGACCCGGTTAAAGTTCAAGCTGTGCAGGAATGGCCTAGGCCTATTGGTTTGAAATCGATACAGAGGTTTTTGGGTTTCGCCAATTATTACAGAAAATTCATTAAACATTTTTCTATTATTGTTAAACCACTGACCGATCTCACCAGGAAAGGTTCTAATATGGTTCAGTGGACTACTGAGGCCATTGAAGCTTTTGTGTTTCTAAAGGAGAGGTTCAGCTCTGCCCCCATCCTTATGCAGCCTGATGTGACTAAGCTGTTTTTGGTTGAGGTTGATGCTTCTTCTGTGGGGGTCGGTGCGGTGTTGTCTCAGGAAAATAAGGATGGAGTACATCCCTGTGCCTTTTTTTCAAAAAAATTTTCAGAGACTGAACTTAATTACGATATTGGTAATCGAGAATTGCTTGCTATTAAACTCGCATTTGAACACTGGCCTCATCTCTTGGAAGGTGCTGATTTTCCCATTCAGGTTTTCACTGATCATAAAAATCTGATCTATCTTGATGCTGCCAAGCGCTTGAATGCCCGTCAGGCTAGGTGGGCACTTTTTTTTTCATGGTTTAATTTTTCCGTTACTTACATCCCGGGTACCAAGAATGTTAAAGCTGATGCTTTTTCTCGCAGCTTTTCTCCCATGGTCGGTGCTGAGGAGGAGGAGAGCATTTTACAAGAAGGTGTTGTGATTGCTGCATTGGACTCCGTTTTGGAAGATGAGATTCTTAAAGCACAGGAGAATGCCCCATCTAACACTCCCCATGGGAGGTTGTTTGTGCCTAGGACCTTTAGGAGAGATTTGTTTGTTTTGTGTCATGAGTCTCGGTTGGCAGGTCATCCTGGAATTTCTGAGACCAAGAGACTTGTGGGTCGCAGTTTTTGGTGGCCTGGATGGCAGAAGGAGGTCATTAAGTGGGTGCGTCAATGTACTGTGTGTGCTAGATCTAAGTCTTCACATACTCCTGCTGCGGGGTTGCTTTGCCCTCTGGAGGTTCCTAGTGCACCTTGGACACATCTGGCTATGGACTTTATTACTGACCTTCCCCCCTCTGAGGGTTTCACGGTCATCTGGGTGGTCGTGGACCGTTTTAGCAAGATGTGTCACTTGGTTCCCTTCATCAAACTGCCCTGCGCTAAGACACTCGCTAAGGCCTTTTTCAAGGAGATTGTCAGACTCCATGGTGTTCCTACTGACATTGTTTCTGATAGGGGACCTCAGTTCGTGGCTCGTTTTTGGCGTGCCTTTTGTGACAGGTTGGGAGTTCATTTGTCATTTTCATCTGGATATCATCCTGAGTCTAATGGCCAGACAGAAAGGAAGAACCAGGATTTTGAGCAGTTCTTGCATTGTTTTGTGGCAGACAATCAAGAGGGGTGGTCTGAGTTTCTGCCGCTTGCTGAATTTGCTCTTAACAAACATACATCCTCTTCTGCTGGGTGTTCGCCTTTTTTGTTGTTGTTCTGGGAGACATCCGTCTTTTGGGTCATTCTCCAAATTGGTATCGGCTGTGCCTGAGGAGGAGAGTTTTTCCGGTGATTTGGAAAGAGTTTGGATGGATGTGAGTGGTAATCTTCAGGAGGCTAACAAAAAATCTAAGAGGTACTTTGACAGGAAACATCAAGAGGTTTTGTTTACGGTTGGTGACATGGTTTGGTTGTCCTCTAAGAATCTGCGGTTGAGTATTCCTTCTAAAAAATTGGGTCCCAAGTTTGTAGGGCCCTTTAAGGTGCTTCAGGTAGTTAACCAATCTGCTGTTAGGTTGGAGGTTCCTACCTCCTGGAAGATTAATCCGGTGTTTCATGTTTCTCTATTGAAAAAAGCTTATGTATCAGATAGAGACGCCACTGCCACTGTTCCTCCGGTGGTAGAGGACGGGGAATATGAAATTTCCTGCATCCTTAATTCTAGACGGTATAGAGGGAGTTTGCAGTATCTTGTCGCTTGGAAGGGTTTCGGTCCCGAGGATAACTCATGGGTGAGGGCAGAAGATGTTTCTGCTTCCAGACTTGTCAGAGCGTTTCACAAGAGGTTTCCTGATAAGCCTGGGCCTAGGGGATCCGGAGGAACCTCATAGAAGAGGGGGTACTGTTAGAACTCTCCTGTTAGGTTTTTTCTATTATGCTGGTCACATGAATGTTTTTGCCTATTTAATCCTGCTCCGCCCTTCTGGCCTTGCTGGACTTCATTGTAATTTCTACTCTTAAGCTAGCCAGGTGCTTTGTTACCTTTATCAGTCAGTTTAGCTAGGTCTTTTGACCTCTATGTTCTATGTTGTTTGCTTGTATTTTTACTGCTACATTTTCTGCTAGGAGGTGTCCATCTTTCTCCCAGTCCCTAGTTCTTGTAGGGATCCCTCCCTCAAATCTATAGGTCTTCGTTCAGACTAGCTGAGGACTTTAGCGGGTCTGATCGCAGGATCAGGTTCCCCGTTACATCGTAGGGATCTAGCTTAGTTCTATTGTAGGGACAGATCTCCTGTCTTTCCTTAGTGCTTGTAGCAGATCATAACAGGTAGATTGTGTAATAATTTACATTTATAAATACTTGGTATAATATACACTACCTACTCATGATTAGCGTGTACTATACCAACAAATAATAGCAGTGTAACATAAATTCAAATACAGTATCTTTTTTTGGGAGGTCTGACTATTCTCATGCACCTCTGTCTTCACACCCAGACATGGGTATACGCTTCCTGATTTTGTCTATTTGCCCTTGTCCTCCTCCTTATCCGCATCCTCATCCTCCACCACCATATCACCACCATATGTACCATATCAACATATCTACGTCTCTTGCAAGGGACATTGGAGTTCCTCCAAACTTTTGGCAACTGTTGCTTCACTGTATAGGCAAACAGTATGGGAGACCCACTTCCTAATAATGGGAACATTGTTTTCAGGAGGCCCTCCGATCTCTACGTCTCTTGCAAAGGGCAATGGAGTGCCTCCAAATTTTTGACAGCCATTGCAGTCACTGCATAGGCAAACAGTATGGGAGACCGTCTAGTTTCTAATGAGAACATGTTTTACTCGCTACTATGGCCCTGCTGTATGTGTCTTTAAATTGTTAGTGGTGTTTTTCCTAAATTTTGGCAGCCGTTGGACTCACTGCATACCCTATAACTGTATAGCAGACCCTGTTCTTTCTAATGGGAACATGTCGTTACTGTGGCCCAGTTCTATGTGTCTTTAAATTGTTAGTGAGGTTTTTCTCAAATTTTGGCAGCCCTTGCAGTCACAGCATAGGCATTACCACTATAGAAGACCCACTCCTTTATAATGGGAACATTTATCTTTAGTGAGACCTCCCTAAGTGTCTCTTCAAAGGGGTATTGGGTTGCGTCTACATTTTTGGCAGCCCTTGCAGTCACTGCATACACAGTAACAGTATAGGAGACCCACTCGTTAATAATGGCAACAACAAAGCATAGCTGGTGGCTCTCTAACAACTGCTGGCCCTTTAAGAATAGTAAGGCTGTAAAAATAGTGTTTGTGACTTTCACAATCCCTCCTTCATAAATGAAACAGGATGTGTCTGATGATGTGTCACACACCACATGGCCAGATAAGGTTGTAAAATGTTAAAATGACATTTCCTGGTGAATGCATTTGTCTTGGTTGAAAGCAATGCAAAAGTGCCAAAAGGCATAAAAAACACTATGTGTGAACATAGCCCAAGGTGTGAAGGAGCATTTTTGTTTTTGGTTATTTATTTTGCCTTACATATAAGTCATTAACCTTGGAAAGGATGTTCCTTAACATATTTCCCAGGAAAATCCATTTTGGTTTCGTTTTTGCATGTTTTATTGTTAGTCTGCAAAAGTGGCGTAATACCTCTGACAACGTTGTTGACAGCAGTGACCTGGGAGTCAGACATGCTTCCAGGGGTCTTCCTCATGTTGTTCCCATGTCATTTGAGCACTGTTACTATCAATTTGGCCAATTTTTAGGACCTCTGCAGACCGCTGGGGGGAGCCGCCGGAAAAATGCTTGCGTTTCCCATAGACTTACAGTACTCAGACTAAGCACTCGAGCATTCCAATTTGCTCTACTCGAACAACGAGTACCTGAGCATTTTAGTGCTCGCTCATCACTACTACTACTACCAATTGCAATGTTAAAAACTGGACAGTAATATTCAACAAATTTTTAATTGAAGGAAACATTCCAAAAGAAATGGTAGAAGCAAGAATAATAATCATACCAAAAAACAAAGGTGATCAAACATTAGTAAAAAATTACCAGCCCATATCACTACTATATTCGGACATCAAAATATATTCAAAAGCTATTGCCAATAGACTAAAAAATATATTACCCAAAATTATACACCAGGACCAAGTCGGATTTGTATGTGGTCGACAGGCCTCTGATGCTACCAGAAGGCTTATCAACCTCATTAGCCTAGTAGAGATGCCTTCTCTGCTCCTCACCCTGGATGCGGAAAAGGTATTTGATAGGATTCATTGGGGATATCTCACTTCCACCCTTGAAAAATTTGGCTTTACTGGTCCCATCATGAATGGAATAATGGCACTGTATAAAAATCCCTCAGCTAAAATAATAACAAATAACTATACTGCGAAATCTTTAACATCACCAATGGAACGAGACAAGGTTGCCCTCTCTCGCCCATATTATTTGCAACAGTGATGGAACCATTTGCAGAAAACATTAGAACAAATCTACTAATTAAAGGTATTCCAACAAAAGTCAGAAACTATAGATCAGAAAGATAAGTCTATTTGCAGTTGATGTAATTCTCACCATAACTAATCCTCTAGAATCACTTAAAAAGATAACCTAAACAATAGATGAATTTTCCAAGTTCTCGTTTTATAAAATCAACCAGAACAAAATCACAAATTTTGGATTTATGCTTGGATGAGCAACAAAAGGAGAGTATTAAGAAAGAATTCAAGTATGTATGGGAAAAAGACACTATACCATATTTGGGAATTCAAATAAATAGGAAAACAAAAGACTTAATAGATACAAATCTGGCCTTAATTCAGAACAACATAAAGATTGATATCACAAAGTTTGCCAAGCAAGACACAACTTGGTTTGGAGGCTTAAGTGTACCAAATATCATGAACTACTATCTAATCAATTTAATCAAGCAAAGTCAAAAATGGATCAACAGTAATGATAACACAGGATGGGTATTACTTGAAAAAACATTAAACAATAACAAATCATTAAAATCTCTAATTTTAGCCCATATTTTATATTCATCTCTTCAATTGCTAGAATTTCCAACCCTACAAGCTTCAATTAGATCATGGAAACTACTAAATAAAAGACGTAGTTACTTACCGGTAACGAGATTTCTCAGAGCCCATGATGGCACCACAGAGAGGGACCACCGCTTCCAGAACCCTTCTACCGAAAGTAAGGTCTGATGAGGAGGCTAGGTCCAGCCGATAGTGTTTGAAAAATGTAGAGGGAGAAGACCAAGTTCCGGCTCTACATATCTGTTCTATCGAGGCGCCGGCTATTTCTGCCCAGAAGGCTGCTATTGCCCTTGTTGAGTGAGCTCTCAGATTCTCCGGGGTGGCTTTTCCACTTGATGAATATGCCAGGGAGATGGCGTCTCTTACCCATCACGCCAATGTGCCCTTGGAAGATTTTTGTCCCTTCCAAGGTCCTTGAAAGCACACAAACAGAGCCCTATCCTTTCTACACTCTCGTGTGGCCTCTAAGTACTGGACTAGGCACCTTCTGACATCTAAAGTGTGTAGGTCTTCTTCTACCCTTTTCTAGGGCAAAAAGAAGGGAGGGTGACCTCCTGAGATCTATGAAAATGTGACCCCATCTTAGGTAGGTAGGCTGGGTTGGTATTCTTCGAGCTGATGTGAGAGCTACCAGGAGAGAAGTCTTAAGGGATAGGATTTTTAGGGATGCATCCTCCAAAGGTTCGAAAGGAGGTTTGGTTAGAGCTGTAAGGACTAAGTTTAAGTCCCAAGGAGGAGTATTCTGAGACGGGATGGGCCTAGATCTAGCTGATGCCTTGATGAATCTAGGTATCCATCTATTTCAGGCTAGATCGTAATTGTATAGTGCCCCCAATGCTGTGACTTGAACCTTCAGTGTGACTGTGGCTAGACCCTGTTCCAACCACCTTTGTAGAAACTCTAAAATGGCTGATTGTGGAACCTCTCCTTTTAACATAGAACCTGATGATGAAAGGATTTTTTTCTAGGTTTTCCCATAAAGCCTGGTGGTTGCGGGCTTCCTGCTTTGAAGTAGCATGGGGATCAAGTTGGGGGAGAACCCTTTATCCTTTAAGAGAGCACTCTCAAATTCCAGACTGTCATATGCAGGTTCACTACTTGGGGATGAAGGACCGGTCCCTGGGAAAGAAGATCGGGAAGTTCAGGGAGTACCCAGGGATCGGAGATGGACATCATCCTCAGCCAGGAAACCATGTCCTCTTCAGCCAGAAGGGGGCTATCAAGGTTACTTTTGCCCTGTACTCCCTGATTTTTCTCAGTACTTCCGGGATTAGGGCAATCGGAGTAAAAGCATAGGCTAGAGGGTGATTCCATCGGATCATGAAGGCGTCTAGTGCTGCTGGGTTACCTTTGGGGTCTATCGAAAGCATTTACCTTCCTGTTCTGACTGTTAGCGAATAAGTCTATGGTAGGATGTCCCCACATTTCTGTGATCTGATTGAACACTGACTGATTCAGCTCCCACTCGCCCTGTCTCAATTGGGTCCTACTCAGGAAGTCTGCTCTGAGATTTTCTGCGCCTATTATATGGAGAGCGGATAGAGACCCTAGATTGCTCTTGGCTATAGGAAGATGGACTTTGTTACTCACTGTAACATACCTGGCGGCGTCCTTGCATAGTGGTCCATCTTCCACTGTGCAAGAGCGCGCACTTGATCTCCAATCCAGAATGTCTCTCTGGCTTCACTCAATGCTGTCTGTTTGCTTCTGTTTCTGCTGCTTAAGGGCGGCGCCCGATCACTTTCTGCTTTTTGCACCTGCTGCAGGCACACCCCTTGTGCGTCCTCAGCCTATTGCTGTCTGTCACCTGGTATTTAAACCAGCTGCTCCAATTAACCCATGCCTGAGTATTGTGTTCTGTCAGTTGGCTTCTGGTCACTGATATGCCAGGTCCCGTTTATGTTTCCTGCCTTCGGTATCAGTTCACGTGTCTGAACTGTGTCCTGTCTGTATTATCTTCTAGCCTGTTGTCTTCTGCCTATCCTGGAGGCTGTATTTCCAGGCCTGTGTGAACACGCTCCTAGCCTGTTCTTTCCGCCTTCTAGGGGCCGCATACCTAGACCCGTTCCAGTATCTTGCCTGTTCCTGTCTGAACACGCTCCTAGCCTGTTCGTTCCGCCTTCTAGGGGACGCATGCCTAGACCCGCTCCTGTATCTTGCTGCTGTGTCTGTTCTTGTCTGAATACTCTCCTGGCCTGTTTCCTGTTTTTCTCTATGTCCGTACCTTCCCTTTTTCTGCAGAGTTTGGACTCGTACCTAACTCCTGCTCGTTGTCACTGTACTTCCGTCTGTGAGTTTGTGGTCCACTCGCTACTTCACTGCAAGTACCCTGTGGGTATGTGGTTCTGCCTTTCCCTTCCTGTCTGTTCTGTGTGAACTGAGCCCTGTCCCCTCAGCTCTGCCTTGCTTGCCGCTTCGGTGGTTCTTGCTTGCTCAGCCCTGTCCACCCCGTCTGCGGTTTCGCTTTGCTCAGCCCTGTCCACCGCGTCTGTGGTTTCACTTTGCTCAGCCTTTTCCACCGCGTCTGCGGTTTCGCTTTGCTCAGCCCTGTCCACCGCGTCTGCGGTTTCGCTTTGCTCACCCCAGTCCACCGCGTCTGCCGTTTCGCTTTGCTCAGCCCTGTCCACCGCGTCTGCAGTTTCGCTTTGCTCAGCCCTGTCCACCACGTCTGCGGTTTCGCTTTGCTCAGCCCTGTCCACCGCGTCTGCGGTTTCGCTTTGCTCAGCCCTGTCCACCGCGTCTGCGGTTTCGCTTTTCTCAGCCCTGTCCACCGCGTCTGCGGTTTCGCTTTGCTCTGCCCTGTCCACCGCGTCTGCGGTTTCGCTTCGCTCAACCCTGTCCACCGCGTCTGCGGTTTCGCTTCGCTCCGCCCTGTCCACCGCGTCTGCGGTTTCGCTTTGCTCAACCCTGTCCACCGCGTCTGCGGTTTCGCTTTGCTCAGCCCTGTCCACCGCGTCTGCGGTTTCGCTTTGCTCAGCCCTGTCCACCGCGTCTGTGGTTTTGCTTTGCTCAGCTTTGTCTACCGCGCATGCGGTTTTTCTCTGCTCAGCCTTGTCTACCCCGTCTGCGGTTTTGCTCTGCTCAGCCTTGTCTACCGCGTCTGCGGTTCTGCTCTGCTCTGCCTTGTCTACCGCGTCTGCGCTTCTGCTCTACTTGGCCTTGACTACTGCACCTGTGGTTTCGCTTTGCTCTGTTTGTTTACCGCATCTGCGGCTCCGAATTTGTCTCCCAGTCTGTACTGGACCCTACCCAGCCTGCGCTCTAGTCTGCCTGTTCCTGTATTCCCCAGTGTGGGTCAACAGCCATGTCCGGAGTCTGACCTGGAGTAGACCCTGGTCCCTCTGCTCGGTTCCTCCCTGGTGCACTGGCGTCGTATGCCGTCGTGCGACCTTGGTCGGATCGGGCAGATACTTAGTTACGCCCCTCCAGACACTCTCCGGTTCATGGCACAGTGGAACCACTAAACACGCACATGCCAGTCAGTCCGGGCGTGTGCATTACACTCACATTAGAGAATGGGACCGGGTTCCCCCCTGGATATTCAGGTATGCTACTACTGCCCGATTGTTTGAGAGCACTCTTACGTGGTGAACATGTAGAGTGTTTAAAAATTCTGAAAGGGCGAACTTCACTGCTAGAAGCTCCTTCATGTTTAAAGATGCAGATCTTACGTTCTCTGGACAAAACCCCTCAGCTAGTTGGTCGCTTAAGTGAGCCCCCCAACCTGTTGGGCTTGCGTCTGTGGTTAGGACCTGAAAGACTGAGATTACCCACGGAACACCCCGGGTTAGATTGTATAGTCTCATCTACCATTCTAGGGAAAGTGTGGTTTTTGACGATAAGGTTAGCTGACCTTCTAAGTGACCTTTTAGAGATTTTTCAGCTTCCAAGATTTCCCACTGCAAATCCTTGGTATACATCTGAGCCCATTGGACTGCTGGAATACAGGCAGTCATGGAATCTAGGAGGGACATTGCTTTCCACAGAGTCATAGAGGAGTGGTCCCCTACCCAATATATTTGAGCTATGATTTTCTGGATTTTCTCTGTCGGGAGACTACACTCCTGATTCCTTGAATCTATCATAATGCCCAGATATTCCTGCACCTGGTTAGGCTTGGTCTTGGATTTCTTTAGGTTCAAGAGCCTGCTGAAGTTCTTTAAGGAATCCATGACCTTTGCATGTTGGTTCTTGCAGTGATGGAAAGAACCGCCTATTATCAGGAAATCGTCTAGGTATGAGATAGTCAGGATGTCTTGTTCCCTTAGGAGTGCTATTGCCTCTGCCACTATTTTGGTGAATACTTGTGGGGCTATGGCTAGACCTAATGGGAGAGCAGTATATTGATAATGCTTGACTACACCCCCCCCCCCATCGTTATCGCTACCCTTAGAAATTTCTGATAATTCTTGTGGATGGGGAAGTGATAATAAGCGTCCTTTAGATCCAGAGCAGTCATAAAACAATGAGGAAACAACATTTTTACTGATATATTTATTGTTTCCATGTTGAAGGATTGAACCTTCAGAGACTTGTTTAGTTTCTTCAGGTTTATGATTGTCCTGAAAGTCCCATCTGTTTTTTTTCTCAGGAACAGAGGGGAGTAGAAACCTTCGCCTTTTTCCTGTGCAGGGACTTCTTGAAGGACTGCTTTCCCTATCAGGCCCAGAACCTCTTGTTCTAAAGCTAGCTGTTCTACGTTTGAGGATCTTTTGGGTGTTATTATAAAATTCGATTGGGGAATCGAGTGAAAATGGAATCTTAGACCTGATTTTATTAGGTCTAATATCCAACAGTTGTTTTATATCTTTTCCCAGGTCGGGAGAAAATGTGACCCTTCATTGGGAGGGTTTTCTGTTGTCATTGGGGGGTCTGTTGAACATAAACCCTTTAGTCTTCCTCTTCTTATCCTCCCACTTATGCTAGTTTCTAGGGGGTTGTCTGCAGATAAATTTCTTACTCTAAAAGGACTTTCGGTAAGAGGTATTGGAGAGGACAGGGAAGTGTTTTTTATTATCCCCTGCTTTGTCGAGGATATCATCGAGCATGGGCCCAAATAGGAATTCGCCCTCACAGGGAATGGAGCACAGCTTTGATTTTGTTTGGAGGTCTCTTGGCCAGCATTTAAGCCAGAGAGCCCACAGGGCTGAATTAGAGAAGCCCACTGCCCTGGCCGCTAGCCTAACTGAGTTGGCCGAAGCATCAGTCAGGAAGGCTGCTGCCCCTTTCATTGTGGGGATGGCGCCTAGTATATAGTGTTGAGCCACCCCCGTAGTGTTCGAGTTCGGTTCGGTTCGTCGAACACCCTTGTGTTCGCCGAACTGTTCGTCGAACACCTTCGAACACCGTTAAAATAAATGGCAGGCAAACAAAAACACATAGAAACACGTAGAAAACACCTTCAAAGGTGTCCAAAAGCTGACAAACTGCTCAGAAGACATAACTAACAAATGGAAAAGTGACAAGTTCATATAGTCATGCGAAAAGAAAAGAGGTGGAGGAGTAAAAGGAGGGGGAGACACAGATATAGGCATGTCATGCCCTTCTAAAATCCAAAAAGTGAGAAGCCGACACGGCCAGTCCGTTCCTGCCCGTGCCACCTCCGTTTGTGCCAGAGCCGCGGTGGACCCTGACGGCCAGCCCCCCTCTCCCAATACTGGTGCCTGTCCGCTGGTGGGTCGAGCGAGCCCCCCTGTGGTGGAGGCAGCTCTAAGCTTTTTAATTTAAATTGTCTCTCTAATTTGAATGAATACAATTTAAATCCTTTTACAAGGATCTATTGAAGGGCAAGTCTCATGCCAGCAGCCGCGTAATTCCAGCTCCAGTAGCGTCCACTAAAGCTGCTGCAGTTAAAAAGCTTTTATAAGGATCGAGCTCGGCTGTCCACCGCAAGGCGTCCTACCGCCAATCCCAGCCCCTATGCCTTGGGGTGCCTCCTGATGCTCTTCACTGAGTATCCCGTGGTCCCGAAGCATTTCCTTTGAAAAAATTAAGTGTCCAAACTACAGGTGGTGTAGCTTGCTTAACAGCCGGGATAATCCACTGACTAGCAGACACTGCTACTAGGCACAAAGTATTTCCTGGGCTAGATGCAGTTAAAAATTGGTAATTAGATACTCTCGTTGGATGCTGAGAAAGCATTCCATAGAGTCTCCTGGCACGCCATATATTATTCTCTTAAAAAGCTTGGGGTAGGGGTCTAGGGGACCCTTTTATAGCCAAAATCACGGCCCTGTATCGCAATACGTCACCTAGGCTGAAGATAAATGGAACTGTAGCACCCCGAGGGCTCGGTTGCTGCAGAGGTATTGCATCTCACCCAGAGGTGTGATATCTCACTCTCAGGTAAGGATGGAGTGTGGATCAGGACCCCGACACCTGCATGCATTACACCACATTGCCGTGGGGCAGGGCGACCAATATGCCCCTGAGATGGGCACGACAGTCCCTGTCCCTGGCTGGAGTGGGGGGAGGGAACACTGAGGAAGGGGAACCCTGTAGTGCAGGAGCAGGGAGGAAGCAGTTCCTGGGTGCATTGAGAAGGGAGTATAAAAGGTGGGCACCATCTTAGTTCAGTGCAGAGAAGTCTGAGCAGAAGTGACAGGGAGCAGGGGCTCTGCATGAGCTCTGCTCCAGAGGCGGGCCTAATAACAGAGGCCCAGGCCTGGAAGAGGGAGAAGGAAGGAAGAGGAGCGGAGAAGGCTCCAGGAACGAGGAACGAAGGGATCCCAGGGGTGTGGACGGGCGAGTCGCCACCGCACGCCCGAATCCACCTGCGTGGAGGGGTCAGGCCATAGGAGGAGACCGGTCCCCGAAACTAGTGGAGGCGGGAAACGATCCTCAGCTAGAAACCGGAGGCTGTGACATTTTATGTAGCGCAGCCCCTCGCTACACCCGCTAGGAGGGCAGCACATAGGGTCAGGGAAACTGGCGCCAAGTTTACCAAGAGGAGGCCCGAGGCAGCCGGACAGAAGGGTTGGTAAGAAAGGCCAGACAAAGGACACACAAAGGGGGTCCTGTGAAGCGCTCCAAAGTTATCTGAGAGTTGTCTGAGCCCCTCACCTGGTGAGCACAGTACGACGTGGGCAGCCGTTACCTGCAGAAGTGGTCTGGATAATAAGAACTGTGAGTAAAGGCCCTGGACTGCATCACTGACTCCGTGTCGTTACTGCTGCTGCCCTGCACCATCACCCCCATCCTCCGCATACACTGCCCTGAGGCTATACTCCTCCCGTGGGGAGTTATGCTACGCTCTGCTGCACCCACAACACCAGCCTCAGCGGTCTGCCCTGCAGCGGCGGTTCACTCTGACCGCAATCCACGGGTGGCATAGTCGGACATTTAAACATCAAAACCACATAAATAGTTCCGCCACTGGTTTGACCGCCCTGAGCCACGGAACCGGGTCGCCGCCACGGAGACTACAACCACCAGCATCCACCAAAAAGTGTCCGGCTCCGGATGTCCCAAGGCCCAGGGGGCGCGTCAGAACATTTTCATCACCTTTCATAATCACCAATGGGACAAGGCAGGGATGTCCTCTGTCCCCTCTCTTATACATCCTAGTGACGGAGCACCTGCTCTCATCAATTCGCCATAACCCCAATATTAGGTGGATTGAGGTGGGAGGCACCGAGTACAAGTGCTCTCTATTTGCTGATGATGTCCTAGTACATATCACTCAATCACATATATCCATCCCTGCTGTTATGACTGAAATAGATCACTTTGTTACATGGTCAAATTTTAAAATCAATACAACGAAGTCTGAGGCCATCGATGTCTCCCTCCCCAAATCCATCCAGGATTCCATCCAGTCCAACTTTCCCTTGGCCTGGCCCTCACAGGGTATCAAATTCTTAGGAATTCCTATTCATAGAGACCTCTCCCGTCTATGTTATCTTAATTTTGGGCCCTTTATTGAACAACTCCATACAGACCACGGTTGGCAAGTTAGAACTGTAAGATTCACTACGTGAACCACTGGTGTTTTGTGGAAAAGCACATGTACACTGTGTTCCAAATCATTATGCAAAAAGTGTTTAGGAGTGATAAGGGAAGAATTTGTTTGTTTGTCAGTTAAACTCATTGATGGTGATGTGTGTCAGGGCTCTTTATATCACTTTAAGCAATTGCAGACACCTGTGCTAATTAGTTTGGCAGGTGTGTCCAATGAACGGCAAGACTACTTAAGAAGGCTGTCCTACATTATTAAGCAGCCTATATTTTCTGCCAAAATGGGAAAGAAAAAGGATGTGTCGGCTGCTGAGAAGCAACAAATTGTGGAGTGTTTAGGTCAAGGCATGACTACAATCAACATTGTGCGATGATCAGGATGAAGTGTCTTGGCAATCAAGAAGTATGTAGCTGATTCACAGTACACACGTGTGCGTGCTGATAAGGGCAAATTGAGGACTCTTTCCTACAGGCAATTACGTCAGGTTAAAAGGGCAGCGGCAAAAAAGCCTTGTCAAAGCAGCAGACAAGTTTTTGAACCTGCTGGCGCCTCCAACGTTCCCCGAACAACAAGATGCAGGGTCCTTCAGAGGTTTGCAGCTGTGCGTACGCCATCCTGTCGACCTCCTCTATCCACTGCACCCAAGCAGAAACGGCTCCAGTGGGCCAAACATTACATGAAGACTGATTTCAAAACTGTTTTGTTCACGGATGAGTGCCGTGCAACGCTCGATGGTCCAGATGGAAGGAGTGGAGGATGGCTGGTTGATTGACACCCCACGCAAACACGGCTACAGCGCCAACAAGGAGGAGGTGGAGTAATGTTTTGGGCTGGAATCATGGGGAGAGAGATTGTCAGCCCCTTTAGGATCCCTGAAGGGGTAAAGATGAACTCCATAATGTATGTGGAGTTTCTCAAACAGCACTTCCTGCCATGGTTCAAGAAGAAGAACCGTGTATTCCGCAGCAAGATCATTTTCATGCATGATAATGCGCCGTCTCATGCTGCACATAACACATCTGCATCTCTGGCTGATATGGGCATAAAAGGGGACAAACTTATGGTGTGACCCCCATGCTCCCCTGACCTCTACCCCATTCAGAACCTCTGGAGCATCATCAAAACGAGTGTCTATGATGGCGGGAGGCAGTTCACATCTAAGCAATAGCTCTGGGAGGGTATTCGGTCCTCATGCAAAACAATTGAAGCAGAAACCATCCAAAACCTGAAAAATTCAATGGACGAGAGAGTTCAGAAGCTCCTTGCGAACAAGGGGTCCTATGTGCAACATCACCTAGAATAAAGTTTTGAGTTGAAAACTGTTTGATTTCAGTTTCTAATAACCTGCTAATGCTTATAATTTCAAAAAGGACCATTTTTTTGGTCTTTATTAAAATGAAAAGGTTGATAGAAGAGTGTGAGGGATCTTAGAGTGTGACAACCCAGTAGTCAGGATTACTTCGAATTCTGACAATCTGAGGGTCATGTTGCAGGTAGTGCAGCAAGGAGGCACTTATGTGTCTTGCGCATCTCGGAGCCCCAAAATTATTTTCCGGGCTAGATGCAGCTAAAAATTATTATTAATTTTAAATCTGGTGGAGCTTAGTATAGATGGCCTAATAGAATCAGTACTGCACACTGCTACAAAGCACAAATTATTTTCCAGCCAAGATACAGATAAACATGATTAGTAATTTGAAAGCTTAAAATGGTTGGTGAGGTGATTTTAACCAATCATCAAGCTTTTACTCTCCCCAGGATGACACAGGGGTAGAAAAGTCATTTCGGATCCATGATTTGTTCATCTTTATGAATGTGAGTCTGTCTACATTATCAGTGGAGAGCCGCGTGCGCTTATCTGTCAGCACACCACCAGCAGCGCTGAACACACGTTCAGACAGAACGTTGGCTGCGGAGCATGACAAGATCTCCAAGGCGTAAGTGGCGAGCTCCAGCCATTTATCCAGATTGGAAGCCCAAAAAGAGCAAGGGTCCAGTGACACAGTCATGGCTTCAATGTTTACTTGGAGATACTCCTGTACCATCGTTTCTAGGCGTTGACTATGTGTCAGACTTCTTGTCTCCTGTGGCCTTGCAAAGGATGAGCTAAAAAAGTGGTGAAATGGTTCCGCAAAATTGATGTTACCAGAAGATACTGTGTTTCTGTTAAGGTTTGAGTGCTGAACACTTGACGGACCCACGGTTGGCAAGTTGGAACTGTGAGATTCACTACGTGCACCACTGGTGTTTTGTGGAAAAGCACATGTAAGATTCTGCAACAGTCTCTGCTGATACTCCTGCATGCGTGCATCCCTTTCTATGGCAGGAATTATTTCTGCAAATTTACTTTTGTACCGGGGATCTAACAGTGTGGCAACCCAGTAGTCAGGATTATTTCTAATTCTCCCAATTCGAGGGTCATGTTGCAGGTAGTGCAGCAAGAAGGCACTCATGTGTCTTGCGCATCCAGGAGCACCAAGTCCCTGTTGTGTTGGTGGCGAGGTAACAATCATGCTTCCTTCCTCTGTCCTCTCCCCCCAACCTCGCACGACAGAAATATGATCAAGGTCTCCCTCATCTGATGAGTCTTCCATCAGTTTGGCCTGCACTTCTTCCTGGGCTAATGCACCTTCCTCACTGGTTTGGCTGCTACCATGTGCCCTGGTAAAACCATCTCCCCCACCCTCACATGCCTGCTGCCTTGGTGCTGCTGACCGTCTGGACCTTGCAGATGTTAGCCCTTCCGCATACAACTCCTCCTCCTCTACTTCCTCCACCTCCTCTTGTGCCACCACCTGACTCCGAATTCTGTTTAACATGTGCTCCAGCATGTAAATCACCGGAATAGTCATGCTGATAATGGCATCGTCACCACTAAACATCTTCGTCACCATTTCAAAACTGTGCAGAAGGGTGCATAGGTCCCTGATCTGAGACCACTCCTCCACCGTGATTTACCCCACCTCTGGATCCCGTTGGCCCAGGTATACATCAGAACGTATTACACCAGGGCTTGTCGGTGCTGCCACAGTCGCTGCAACATGTGCAGAGTTGAATTCCACCGGGTAGGCACATCGCATTTTAGCCGGTGAAGTGGCAGGCCCAACGACTTCTGTAGAAATGTAAGTCGCTGAGCTGCGGGATGCGAATGGCGGAAGTGAGCACACAGCGACTGTGCCCTCTGCAGAAGGCCATCTAGTCCGGGATAGTGGGCTAAAAATTGCTGGACAACCAGGTTCAACACGTGAGCCATACAAGGCACGTGTGTGACATTGCCCCGGCGAAGGTCCGCACCCAGGTTTGCAGCATTGTCGCACACGGCCTTCCCTGGTTTCAGGTCCAGTGGAGACAACCATTCATGAAATTGGTTCTCCAGAGCTGAACACAACTCCTCAGCTGTGTGACTCACATTTCCCAGACATTTCAAAGTAAAAACCGCCTGATGACATTGAGCCCTACTGCCAGCATAGTAAGGAGGTGTGCAGGATCCCTTCTGCGCAGTTAGAAAGCTTGTGGCATGACCAGACAGGCTTTGGGTGCAGGTGGAGGACCGAGAGGAGGTTGAGGAGGCAGAAGCAGTGGAGGAACTTTGACATAAAGAGGATTGACGCACAACTCGTGGGGATGGCAAGACTTGGACAGCAGCCCCTTGTCCTGCTGTCACCATAGTTACCCAGTGCCCAGTCAGCGACATGTAACGCCCCTGTCCATGCCTACTCGTCCAAGTGTCTGTGGTGAAATGCACCCTGTCACACAGAGAGTTTCTCAAAGAATCGGTGATGCTGTGTGCGACATGCTGGTGGAGCGCAGGCACACCTTTCTTTGAGAAGTAGTGTCGACTGGGCATCTGGTACTGGGGCACTGCGACGGACATAAGGTCTCGAAAATCCTCTGTGTCCACCAGGCGGAAAGGCAGCATTTCTGTAGCCAAGAGCTTGCAGATGGTGGAATTCAACCTCTTAGGTTTCTCATGGCTAGGAGGAAATGGTCTTTTACTTGTCCACATCTGAGAGACTGAGGGCTGGCTGTTGTGCTTAGACGGGGTTGATAAGGGTGTCCCCGGCAAACTGCCGGTCTGTGAGGAAGATGCAGGCGGACATGTTAGGTTTCCTTGATCCAAAGGTGGTGCTATCGATGTCGGACAGCGCTCAACACCAGCTGGTGTTACCACCTCCAAAGGAAATGATGACCTGCCAATCACGCTGGCTGTTGCGGGTAAAGAGGTGGCAGGTCTGCGTCCCAAAACAGGTGTGACTGCTGTCCCCCCAGTCACAGAGGATGAAGAGGCCGCAGATGCACAAGATGGGGCAGACGGTGGTTGGCCTGGCCGGCTAGGCCGCATTGTAGCACAGTGAGCTTCCCACTGCAACTTATGCTTCACGTCCATGTGCGGGTTCATGCATGAAGTACTCAAACTATGCATTTTTTGGCCTCTACTTAGCTTTTGTTGACAAATGTTACAGATAACATGAGTTGGGTCATCTTTATTGATCTGAAAAAATGCCCAGGCTATGCAAGGCTTAGCACCCATGCGATCTGAAGAGCCACCACGACTTGTAGTCAGAGGCAGAGTTGTGTTTGAGGATGCAGTTGTTGACGTGCTTCCAGTACTACGTCTCTGTCCAGGAAGGCGCAACCTGACCTCGTCGTCACTAGCATCCTCCTCCACCTCCTCTGCCGACCTCATCTCTTGGCTGACTGTGGGTTGACAGTAAGTGGGATCTCCAACCTCATCATCATCACCCTGTGTGTTATCACACCCGTCGTCCTCAGAGCCAACCTGTTCCTGCCCTGACAAAAAACTAAAGTTGTCGCTCCAATCAGGTATTTGAGTCTCATCATCGTCTTCCTCATTGTCTCCACCAACAGGAGTTACAGTTTGGGAATGAGGGTCTACATTATGGTCAGAACCTTCTGTGTCTGGTCCTGGATCCGACTCATAAAGATTCTGGGCATCAGTGCAGATCATTTCCTCGCCTGGATTCACAGAAGCGCTGGAGCCGACCTCTGATTCCCAGGCTATAGTATGAGTAAACAGCTCTGCAGACTCAACCATCTGTTCTATCTCATACTCAGACGGGCAGCTGGAGATTTGGGAGCTGTGAGGAAGCAAGTGCGATTGGGGTGACACCTCTGAGGACTGGAGTATTTGTGATGTTGAAGTTGATGTGGAGGAGAGCCCACTTAAAGAAGCACTTGATATCCGTTGAAGCACCTGCTGTTTTTGTGCCTCATCTGGAATTTGTAGCGATTGGCGTGGCCGTAAGAAAGGGATCTTATCACATTGTCCGCTAAAAGAAGTAGACATTTTAGTTTTGCTGGAAGATGGTCTTTCTTCTGCAGATGTTACTGTTGCTTTAACACCTACTCCACGGACACAACCTTTTTTCCCCTTCCCAGCACGCCTATTCCCCTTTCCACCAGCAGCAGGCCTTTTTCCACTCATTTTGGTGGTTAACTAATTCACAAATCTGGAGTTGTTTGCACAAAAAAAAAAAGGATGGGAACCGAGCAGAGCTGAGTGGCCAAACTGTGGTATTAGGCCAAAACTATTGTCTGGGTTAGATGCAGAAAAAAATTATATTCAGTTTGCAAGCTGATGGAGGTCAGTATAGATGGACTAATAGAACAAGTCCCACACACTGCTAGAAGGCCAAATATTTTTTCAGAGCTAGATGCAGAAAAAAATTATATTCAATTTGCAATCTGATGGAGGTCAGTATAGATGGACTAATAGAACAAGTCCCACACACTGCTAGAAGCCCAAATATTTTTTCAGAGCTAGATGCAGAAAAAAATTATATTCAATTTGCAACCTGATGGAGGTCAGTATAGATGAACTAATAGAACAAGTCCCACACACTGCTGGAAGGCAAAATATTTTTTCAGAGCTAGATGCAGAAAAAAATTATATTCAATTTGCAACCTGATGGAGGTCAGTATAGATGGACTAATAGAACAAGTCCCACACACTGCTAGAAGGCCAAATATTTTTTCAGAGCTAGATGCAGAAAAAAATTATATTCAATTTGCAACCTGATGGAGGTCAGTATAGATGGACTAATAGAACAAGTCCCACACACTGCTAGAAGGCCAAATATTTTTTCAGAGCTAGATGCAGAAAAAAATTATATTCTATTTGCAACCTGATGGAGGTCAGTATAGATGGACTAATAGAACAAGTCCCACACACTGCTAGAAGCCCAAATATTTTTTCAGAGCTAGATGCAGAAAAATATTATATTCAATTTGCAACCTGATGGAGGTCAGTATAGATGGACTAATAGAACAAGTCCCACACACTGCTAGAAGGCCAAATATTTTTTCAGAGCTAGATGCAGAAAAATATTATATTCAATTTGCAACCTGATGGAGGTCAGTATAGATGGACTTATAGAACAAGTCCCACACACAGCAAGAAGCCAAAATATTTTTTCAGAGCTATATGCAGAAAAAAATTATATTCAATTTGCAACGTGATGGAGGTCAGTATAGATGGACTAATAGAACAGATCCCACACACTGCTAGTAGCCCAAATATTTTTTCAGAGATAAATGCAGAAAAATATTATATTCAATTTGCAACGTGATGGAGGTCAGTATAGATGGACTAATAGAACAAGTCCCACACACTACTAGAAAGCCAAATATTTTTTCAGAGATAGATGCAGAAAAATATTATATTCAATTTGCAACCTGATGGAGGTCAGTATAGATGGACTAATAGAACAAGTCCCACACACTGCTAGAAGGCCAAATATTTTTTCAGAGCTAGATGCAGAAAAAAATTATATTCAATTTGCAACCTGATGGAGGTCAGTACAGATGGACTAATAGAACAAGTCCCACACACTGCTAGTAGCCCAAATATTTTTTCAGAGCTAGATGCAGAAAAAAATTATATTCAATTTGCAACCTGATGGAGGTCAGTATAGATGGACTAATAGAACAAGTCCCACACACTGCTGGAAGGCAAAATATTTTTTCAGAGCTAGATGCAGAAAAAAATTATATTCAATTTGCAACCTGATGGAGGTCAGTATAGATGGACTAATAGAACAAGTCCCACACACTGCTAGAAGGCCAAATATTTTTTCAGAGCTAGATGCAGAAAAAAATTATATTCAATTTGCAACCTGATGGAGGTCAGTATAGATGGACTAATAGAACAGATCCCACACACTGCTAGTAGCCCAAATATTTTTTCAGAGCTAAATGCAGAAAAATATTATATTCAATTTGCAACGTGATGGAGGTCAGTATAGATGGACTAATAGAACAAGTCCCACACACTGCTAGAAGGCCAAATATTTTTTCAGAGCTAGATGCAGAAAAATATTATATTCAATTTGCAACCTGATGGAGGTCAGTATAGATGGACTAATAGAACAAGTCCCACACACTGCTAGAAAGCCAAATATTTTTTCAGAGCTAGATGCAGAAAAATATTATATTCAATTTGCAACCTGATGGAGGTCAGTATAGATGGACTAATAGAACAAGTCCCACACACTGCTAGAAGGCCAAATATTTTTTCAGAGCTAGATGCAGAAAAGAATGATATTCAATTTGCAACCTGATGGAGGTCAGTATAGTTGGACTAATAGAACAAGTCACACACACAGCTAGAAGCCCAAATATTTTTTCAGAGGTAGATGCAGAAAAAATTATATTAAATTTGCAACCTTATGGAGGTCAGTATAGATGGACTAATAGAATGATGCTATGCCCAAAAGGTTTTACTTCACTAGGTGCAGTAAAAAAATTGGTATTCTATACACTGGTGGTGTAGCTTGCAACACAGATAGGCTACTCCACTGACTAACACACTCTGCAATAGGCAAAAAAGGATTAGCTTTGCTAGATTTAGCCAAATGCTGTGAAAATAACTGGCACAGCACTGCCACAGACCGGCCTGGCAAAAACTGATAGGAACTGATCTAACTTAGTCCTGAAAAGGACTGCAATTACAATTAGTCTTTACTCCCAACCTATCTATTTAAGAGCACAGACCTGCCTGATAAAAGTCGTAGGAAATGCTGTAACCTAGTCCTTAAAAGGACTGCAATCACAACTATTCCCTACTCCCAAGCTATCTGTAGATTTGTGCGAAAATTGGCTTGAAATTAACAAGGTATAGCGCACACAGCAACAGCGGTGCCGTCTAACACGCAGCTGCAGCAGTGAGAAAATGGTGGCGATGGGGAAAATGGCTGGGTCTTATAGGGCAAGGACATGTGACATACACTGCCAATGACACATGCCCTTGCTTGTGTGAAAAAAAGCACTTCGCTCCGTGTGTGCGCTGCTGATAGGCTGACAGATTGCACCTCCCCACTGTAAATGCGGGAAAGAGAAAAAAAAAATGGAGATCTTCATTATTCCTGCAGAGATCCATCCCCTGCCCCTCCCCCCGCCCCGCTGTACACTCAAACTGCGTATTAACATTAATTTTCATCGTTACTGAGAAAAAATCCAGTTATGATTTTGGTGCACGAACAGTTATCGAACATAACCTCGAACAGCCGAATTTTTTTCAAATCGTTCATGTTCGCCGAACGGCTCAAACAACGCCCAAAACAGCTCGAATTTGAGATTGGCGAACAGTTCAAGTCGATCACCGCTCATCTCTACTAGTATAGTACCTCTGGACGTTTTTTCTTTTAGCTGTGTTTTCAATTGGTCTAGCCAAACCATCAGAGACCTGGCCATACATGTGACTGCTGCCTCTGGTTTCAACCCTTGCCCTGCGACCTCCCAAAAACCTTTTAAGAAGGTATCCGCTTTTTTGTCCATTGGATCTTTCAGTACTGCCATATCTTCAAACGGAAGTGAAAATTTTTTAGAGGCTTTGGCAATCGCCACATCTAATTTTGGCGTCTTTTCCCAAAATTAACATACAGGGTCATCGAACGGGTATTTCCTTTTAGGGGACAAGAGGCCCTTCCTTTCGGGTTTTTTCCACTCTCTCTTAATCAGGTAGTGGAGTTTGTCCTTGAGAGGGAAAGATCTCTTTTTTTGTTCCAGGACACTAAACATCATGTCCTAAACAGGACAAGGATCTATTAATCCCATAGTGAATCTGACTGCTTTAATTAGACTCTCTGTTCCCTCCTGGGGGAAACAGCTGCACCTGCCTCTATCCCCTGAAGAAGATGAGGATGAAGATGAGAAGGACGTATCTGAATCTTCCTCCTCTTCGTCTAGACTACTAGACTCGGATATGGGGGATACGTTTCTAACTTTCTGTTTTTTCCCCTTCTTCTGAAAGGATTTAAAGGTATTTTCTACCTGGGATTTTATTAAGGTTCTGAGCTCCGAGGCATACTTATGGGTCTCCTCGCAGATTGTTTGTTCAATACAAGAGCTGCAGAGTCTTTTCTCTAGACCCTAGATACAAAGTGAGCTTTCATGAAGATCACTTACCATCCTGACGGAAGAAGTAGTACCGGGTTAGGAGTGGGAACCATTTTCGTAGATGGTCCTCTCTCGGGATTGATGCCACTCTGGAGTCCTTGCTGATCTGGGATGATATGCCAGAACACCTGCTTCCGCTGTTACCATGCTCGTGATGATGGGAAGGGTCTTCTTGCCATCCTGTCTCCTTCTCGCGCTTCTTCCTTTGCTGCTGCTGTGGCTGCCGTTGTGGTGACTGGGGATGCAGAGGCTGCACCTCTTGTAGCTCCTGCTCACTCATAGCTAGTGGGGAGACTGCCAGAGCATACTAAGAAGCACCTTCCCAGTGTTGACTGGTGGCATTTAACCCCTAGGGGCCCTCCCCCTCCAGCCTGCCAGCCTTAAATTATTAGTTTATTAACTATTTCCCTGGTGCTTATAGGGCACCCTATACGCCGCGTCCCTAACAGAGATCGCGCGCGCATGCACCGACAAACTCCCAGTAATGCACAGGGAGGCGCCCGGAACCCGGGAGTTTCCGGGCCTACTCACCATGCCGAGCCCATGGCAGCCCGGGAGAAACAGCGGCCCTGCAGCGGATGCTGCCTCCGTGGGGCTTTGCTTGTGAAGAGTCCCCTTTTTGGTCCGCTGAACCTCCCCGCCACCTGGAGACCCGCTGACCTCAGCAGTGGCGCTTCAGGCTACCGCGCCAGCTGAGGCAGGGAACCCCCGCTGCCTGAGCTGGTCTGGCTGGGCCTGGCATCCCACGACAATCTTTCTTCTGGTACCCCTCAGGTATGCCTTTCTTCGCAGGTACTGCACTGTAGGTCCCCCGTCAAGGACAGGAAACCAACTGATGCGGGAGAGAGGTACCGCCCTTTTTATCTGTAGGTTTCCTGTCCTTGAAGGGCGGATCCCTTCTCTCTGTGGTGCCGTCATGGGGGAAGGAGAAAAACTAATAGACCATCCCATCCAAGATAAAATAAAAAATATTCCAATAAGGATTCTGAAATCAGCATTACCATATGTAACATTGCAGAAATGGGAAAAAAAAGGTGTCAATCATTTAGATCAGTGGTCCCCAACCTTTTTTGCACCAGGGACCGGCTTGAAGCAAGATAATTTTTCCATGGCCCAGCAAGGAGGGGGTGGGGTGGGCGGGGCTTTGGTCATATGGGGGCGGGGTAATGGAGGGATTTGGAGTTTAGTGCATACTTATCATATAGTGTAGACCAGGTCCCCGCCAGGAGCCCCACATAATGTGCTGTGCCAGGAGCCGCATCACTGAGGCCCCATCACGCCCTGCAGCAGGACAGGGCAGCTGTCCTGACAGCTGCTGTTCAGCTGCATTTACTTCATCTACAGACACAGACTGTAGTGGGCCCCTGTGCAAGAAATTTTTGGGGGCCCCCCCCGCCCTTCATAAGGCAACAAAGTTATGTAAACATAACCCCCCCATGTGCATCTCTCACCCCCCCATGTGCAGCTCACCCCCGTGCATCTCTCATCCCCCTCCGTGCATCTCTCATCCACCCCCCGTGCATCTCTCATCCACCCCCCGTGCATCTCTCATCCCCTCCGTGCATCTCTCATCCCCCCCGTGCATCTCTCACCCCCCGTGCATCTCTCATCCACCCCCCGTGCATCTCTCATCCCCCCCGTGCATCTCTCACCCCCCCGTGCATCTCTCATCCACCCCCCGTGCATCTCTCATCCCCCCCGTGCATCTCTCATCCCCCCCGTGCATCTCTCACCCCCCCGTGCATCTCTCATCCACCCCCCGTGCATCTCTCATCCCCCCCGTGCATCTGTCACCCCCCCGTGCATCTCTTACCCCCCCGTGCATCTCTCATCTCTCCCCTCCCTCCCATGTGCATCTCTCATCTCTCCCCTCCCCCCATGTGCATCTCTCATCTCTCCCCTCCCCCCATGTGCATCTCTCATCTCTCCCCTCCCCCCATGTGGATCTCTCATCTCTCCCCTCCCCCATGTGCATCTCTCATCTCTCCCCTCCCCCCCATGTGGATCTCTCATCTCTCCCCTCCCCCATGTGCATCTCTCATCTCTCCCCTCCCCCCCATGTGGATCTCTCATCTCTCCCCTCCCCCATGTGCATCTCTCATCTCTCCCCTCCCCCCATGTGCATCTCCCATTCCCCCCACTCCTAGTTAATTGTATTTAAAAAAAAAATAAAACTTGTTATACTTACCCCCATGCGATCCCTGCAGAATCCTGGCGCTCGTCCAAATCGCTGACACCAGGTTCTCCTGACTTCTGGCCATGTGACGGCGCCGTCACATGACCGGAAGTCAGGGGAATCATGAAGGTGCTGCCGCAGCAGCGCAGCGCTAAGATGTCCCGGACCCGGCGCTTAGCATGGGGCCGGGGGCCCCATGAGGAGAGAGACGCACAAGAGGGGGGCTCCGAGGGGGCTCCTACCGGCCGGGCCCCATACTGGAGTCAGGGCAGTCATGCCCTGATGGCGGCCCTGCTGGAGGCTGGAGGGGCCCCCTCTCCCCGCGGACCGGCTGAAAAACCCCAACGGCCCGGTCCTGGTCCGCGGACCGGCGGTTGGGGACCTCTGATTTAGATTACCTATATCAAGAAGGAACTAAAGAACTATTGCCTTTCTATATAATACAAGAAAAATATAAATTAGATGATATAGTGTTCGTAAAATACTTGAACATTAAAAGATACATAAACAAAACAAAAAAGAAAAAAACAGAACCAACAATTACAAATACCTAAACCAATCATCACTATGATGAGGAACCCAAGAATGAATTAAAATGGAAAACATGTAGTATATATAAACTTTTTAATAATGAAACTGATCTTAAAAATACAACTAACATGACAAACTGGGAGAAATATCTGAACTTTACTCAAGATTCAGAACAATGGGAAAAATCTATTAAAACAGTATATAAATCCAATACATGCGCAATGCTGCATGAAACTTATTATAAACTGATCACAAGATGGTATTTTACCCCATTTAGACTAAATAAAATTTTCCCAGCACAGTCACCCTTGTGCTGGAGGGAATACAGAAAAAAGGAGACATCAAGCTTAGCTTTTGGGAATGTACCTCCATTAAAGAAACATGGAAAAAAGTGGAACAATTGATACGACAGATTACACACAATAATATAAGACTCTCTTCACAATTAACAATTCTAGCAATAGGGATAAATGATATATCAAAAGAAAATATCTATATAGTCTCACATATAATAATGGTAACAAATCATTTAATTGCATCCACTGGAAAAGGAAACATCCTCCAAAAATAGAAGACATCATAGAAAGAATAGCTACACACAATGTGTGCAAATTTAATCACGCCATAAGACACAATAGATTTCCCAAATATTCAACAAAATTGTCTTCCCCTGGAATAAAGAATTCACAACACCATTCAACTTGTCCCCTCTATTCACAAAAAGAAAAGAGGGAAGAAAATCAGTATGAGAAATCCTTGGGTGGCTGACAAGGATCCATCGTTTGCAATAGGAGAATAAACAATTGCAAAAGAAATATAGGCTTGGAATACAAGAGTTTGTTTTATTAAATGTAGAATTTTTAGAAACATAATTAGAAGTTAATATATTGTGTATTATTGGTGGATATAAAGTTGGTATAAATGTATCTTCTTTAGTTAATAATAGGTAATAGAATATTTTACCTGTTTAAACAAATCTTTTTTTTGAGAAAATGGACTATGCATCATTAACTTCTTTTTTTATTCTAGATTTGGATATACCCATTTACCCTTCTAGCCCCCCCTTAATGGAATTTGCTGTTGTCCTTCTTCCCTTCCCCTGACTATCTCTCCCATTACAATAAATAATATGCCTTAAGTATAGTGAAATATTAAGAGAAGATATACTTAAAAGATAGAAGTGATAAGCCACATGCACAATTTGTTATTGTTTAGTGATGGGTGAACCCGAACAGTAAAGTTTGGGGTCCATACTGGACACCTACTGTTCAGGCACAGACCCCGAACACGGACTTTCTCAGGAAGTCCTGGTTACTGTTCGGCTCGGGTTCGGGTATTTCCCACGATCTCACTTGCATGACAGTGCAGGAAACACAGTCTCTGAAGGGTGGTAATAGCATCACCGCGGTCAGAGCGCTGTGGCAGCATGCATGATGCCACAGCTGTGACAGTGACCCACAGTAAAAAGCGGGTCATAGGCGCTGGCTGATGGTACTACTACCACCATCAGCCGGCGCCTCCTGCCATAGGAAACAGCGAGCGCAGGCACTGCTGGATGGGAGCAGTAGTTTCCCATCCGCCGGCACCTATGCTCTGCTGAAAGTAAAAAAAAATATGTTAAAATTAATAAAAAAACTGTTCAAATAAAAATAAAAAACATTATACTCACCTACACTTTGTCCCCGATGTTCGCCGCCCCTGCAAAAAATAAAAAAAACACCATATACTCACCTTACACCTAATCCCCGAAGCCCATGATCACCTGTAATAAAAGTAAAATAAACCAACCTCATCTTCACCTTCGCTATTTGGACTGCAGCTGAAAGGTAAGGATGAGGTTGGTTTATTATTTTATTTTTATTACAGGTGATCATTGGCTTCATCTGGAATGGGAGTGACGGTCAAACCCAGAAGGAGTGAGTCAAGCTGTTAAAGACCTCATTGATATACTTTACACCATGGCCGAATTGTCCGACCTTAAAAAAGTCAACCACAAGCTCCGATGTTCTGTTCAACCAGACTTTTAAATAGGGGTATACTGGTGTAATAATTGTCCACATACAGACTGTAGCCTTTTTGTAAAAATGGACTTATCCCAAACAATTTTTCCAGATGTCCCCAGATAAGTAGGGCATCCTGGCGGGTTTAGTTGGCTATCTTTCCACTCATATATGCGAAAAGTGATGTGTATCTGGTTGAACTTTCACACATTTTATAGAGCTTTATTCCAAACCTTGCCCTTCTAGATGGGATAAATTGCTTGAGGTGCAGTCTTTCTTTGAATTTTACAAGGGACTTATCTATAGAAATGTTTTGCGTTGGGGTGTAGAGCCTTAAGAATTTTTCTGACAAATTTTCAATGATGGGTCTGATTTTATATAATCTGTAATGTTCTCGGGCATTTCTGGGCAGGCATTGACTATTGTCATTAAAATGCCAAAACCTCATGAAAATTTCATAACGGGTCCTAGGCAGAATGACTGAAAACATAGGGATGGCTTGAACAGGGCAGTTGGACCAGTAGGATCGATTGCTCGGTTTTTTAACAAACCCCATGGCAAATATAAGTCCTATAAATTTTTTTTATTTCCGGGACATTAGTTGGTGTCCATAAATTTGCCCTAGCATAGTAAGATCGGGGATTCTGACTTATGAATTGGGGCGCGTATAAATTTGTTTGCACGACAATATGCTCTAGCAAGCTGTCTGTAAAAAACAAATTAAAAAAATTAATTGGTCCAAAATCTTCCACCTCCACTTTTATACCAGGAACGGCATTGAAATCAGGACTGAATGGAGCAGCCGAATCCGAAGCCTCCCATCTGGGAAATGCTATATCAAGTGGCAAAGCCCTTTGCACACTGGCGTGCGCCAATTCGCTAGTAGCAGGGACAGCGCTTGTACTGGGCAGTGTTCCCTGATTTGGAGACATTTCTCCAGTAGTGCTATTTGCCCCTATTGTTGTACTGGTCATTGGACTTGAGGATGGATCAGAATCACTGCTCATTTTTGAGCCCTCAAAATCCACATCTCCATCTGACATTGCACTGTCGTCACTGTCAGAACATAGCAGGGCATACGCCTCCTCTGCGGTATAAGTCTGGCGGGCCATTTAATTTGTTTTTATATTTTTTGATGGGACTGACTGACCGGACGGGACTGAACGGACGGGACTGACTGATCGGACTGACGAGACTGACTGATGGGACTAACTGATGGGACTGACTGATTGGACTGACTGACTGACGGGACTGACTAACTGACTGACTGATCGGACTGACTGACTGATCAGACTGACTGACTGATGGGACTGTCGGGACTGACTGATCGGACTGACTGACCGGACTGACTGACTGACCGGACTGACTGATCTGACTGACCGGACTGACTGAGCAGACTGACTAACCCTAAGGCTAACCCTAACCCTGAGCTAACCCTAACTTTAGCCTAACTCTAATTAGCCTAACTCTAACTCTTTTTTTTTTTTTTTTTACTATTTCACAGAGGCAAGACTGACACAGCTCTTGTCACACTGTTTGGCTATGTGCCCACGATGCAGAAATGCTCCGGATTTTTCCTGAGCGTTTATGCATCTCCCTGGCAGAAAAAAATGCATGCGGATTGTACATGCGTTTTTCCTGCCAGGGACAAGCAGATGTGAAGCGTTCTTCACATGCATTTCCACATGCGGGTTGACAAGCGCTTTACAAGCGATTTTAGCATCACTTGGAAAGTGCTTGTCAACTTGGTCACATTATAA
Organism: Phyllobates terribilis; assembly: GCF_046119375.1. NCBI lineage: Eukaryota > Metazoa > Chordata > Amphibia > Anura > Dendrobatidae > Phyllobates > Phyllobates terribilis. Next base: position 909,626,159 of record NW_027362763.1, on the reverse strand, counting down.
ATCCATGCAACCGGCATGGATTGATATACTGTGACCGAAAGAATGGTAAAAAACAAAAAATAAATCTACAGTGGTGGCAAAAGTATTGGCACCCCTGCAATTCTGTCAGATAAAACTCAGTTTCTTCCTGAAAATGATTGCAATCACAAATTCTTTGGTATTATTATCTTCATTTAATTTGCTTGCAAGGAAAAAACACAAAAGAGAATGAAGCAAAAATCAAATCATGGATAATTTCACACAAAACTCCAAAAATGGGCCAGACAAAAGTATTGGCACCCTCAGCCTAATACTTGGTTGCACAACCTTTAGCCAAAATAACTGCGAACAACCTCTTCCGGTAACCATCAATGAGTTTCATACAATGCTCTGCTGGAATTGTAGACCATTCTTCTTTGGCAAACTGCTCCAGGTCCCTGATATTTGAAGGCTGCCTTCTCCAAACTGCCATTTTGAGATCTCTCCAGAGGTGTTCTATGGGATTCAGGTCTGGACTCATTGCTGGCCACCTTAGAAGTCTCCAGTGCTTTCTCTCAACCCATTTTATAGTGCTTTTGGAAGTGTGTTTTGGGTCATTGTCCTGCTGGAAGACCCATGACCTCTGAGAGAGACCCAGATTTCTCACAATGGACCCTACATTATGCTGCAAAATTTGCTGGTAGTCTTCAGACTTCATAATGCCATGCACACGGTCAAGCAGTCCAGTGCCAGAGGCAGCAAAGCAACCCCAAAACATCAGGGAACCTCCTCCATGTTTGACTGTAGGGACCGTGTTCTTTTCTTTGAATGCCTCTTTTTTTTTTCTGTACACTCTATGTTGATGCTCTTTCCCAAAAAGCTCTAATTTTGTCTCATCTGACCAGAGAACATTCTTCCAAAACGTTTTAGGCTTTCTCAGGTTAGTTTTGGCAAACTCCAGCCTGGCTTTTTTATGTCTCGGGGTAAGAAGTGGGGTCTTCCTGGGTATCCTACCATACAGTCCCTTTTCATTCAGACGCCGACGGATAGTACGGGTTGACACTGTTGTACCCTCGGACTGCAGGCCAGCTAGAACTTGTTTGGATGTTAGTCGAGGTTCTTTATCCACCATCCGCACAATCTTGCGTTGAAATCTCTCGTCAATTTTTCTTTTCCGTCCACATCTAGGGAGGTTAGCCACAGTGCCATGTGCTTTAAACTTCTTGATGACACTGCGCACGGAAGACACAGGAACATTCAGGTCTTTGGAGATGGACTTGTAGCCTTGAGATTGCTCAGGCTTCCTCACAATTTGGTTTCTCAAGTCCTCAGACAGTTCTTTGGTCTTCTTTCTTTTCTCCATGCTCAATGTGGTACACACAAGGACGCAGGACAGAGGTTGAGTCAACTTTAATCCATGTTAACTGGCTGCAAGTGTGATTTAGTTATTGCCAACACCTGTTAGGTGCCACAGGTAAGTTACAGGTGCTGTTAATTACACGAATTAGAGAAGCATCACATGATTTTTCAAACAGTGCCAATACTTTTGTCCACCCCCTTTTTTAGGTTTGGTGTGGAATTATATCCAATTTGGAATTAGGACAATTCTTTTTGTGTTTTTTCATTGAAGACAAATTAAATGAAGATAAAGAATTTGTGATTGCAATCATTTTCAGGAAGAAACTGAGTATTATCTGACAGAATTGCAGGAGTGCCAATACTTTTGGCCACCACTGTATACTTACCCTCTGATGGCCCCCGGAGTCTTGCTTCGCTACGTCCTCCCTTGCCAGCAGATCGCGGTACACTAAAGGACCTGCCGTCACATGACTATGACATCAGCGCAGGTCCTTCTGTCCACCGCGATCTTCCGGCATGGGAGGTCGAGCGCAGCGGGGGCCGTCAGAAGGTAAATATAACATTTATTTTTTATTTTATTCTTTTTTTCACAGGTTCTATGGTACCCGGGTCCGGAGGAGAGTCTCCTGTCCTCCACACCCGGGTACCATCCGCACATTGGAACGCATGGAATGCGCATCTACATATGTGTAGCGCCCCGAGGGTTCGGCCGCTACAGAGGTATTGCATCTCACCCAGAGGTGTGATATCTCACTTCCAGGTAAGGATGGAGTGTGGCTCAGGACCCTAACACCCACATGCACTACACCACATTTCCAGGGGGCAGGGCGACAATGCTCCCAAGAGTGAGCACAACTGCCCTGTCCCTGGCTGGAGTGGGGGAGGGAACACCTAGAAAGGGGGAACCCGGTAGTGTGTGGGTGGGGAGAGTAGATTCTGGGTGCACTGAAAAGTAGGAGTATATAAGCTGGGCACCATCTTAGAGTCAAGGAGAAAAGGAGAAGGGAGAAGAGAGAGAAGGAGACTTGGAGCAGGGGCTCTGTACGAGCTATGCTCCGCGGGCAGGCCAAGTCACAAGGCCTGGGCCTGGAGGAGAGGAAAAGGAAAGGAGGGGAATGGAGGAGGCTCCAGGAGTGGAGTGAAGGGATCCCAAGGGTGCGGACCGGCCAGTAGCCACCGCACGCCCACCGCTACCAGAGTAGGGGGGTCAGGCCAAGAAAGGGAACCGGATCCCTCATCTAGTGGAGGAGAGCAACTACCCTCAGCTAGTAACTGGAGGCCGTGGCATTGCACGTGTTACGGTCCCTCACTACACTCATTAGGAAGGCACCGTATAGGGCCCAAGGAAACAGAACATACATTTGCCCGAAAAGGCCCGAGGCAGCTGGACAGAAACGTGGTCAATTGTGGGGTACGACGGGTCAGAGAAAGGACACATGAAGGGGGCCCTGAAAAGCATTCCAAAGGTACCTAGGAGTTGGCCGAGCCCCTCACCTGGTGAGCACAGTACGACGTGGGCAGCCATTACCTGCAGAAGTGGCTTGTAGTGTAAAACTGTGAGTAAAGACCCTGGACTGCATCACTGGACTCTGAGTCATTACTGTTGCTCCCGCGCACCATCACCCCCACCATCTGCACTCACTGCCCTGAGGCTATACTCCTCCTGTGGGGAGTTATACTACCCTGTGCTGCGCACACAACATCAGCCTCAGCGGTCTGCCCCGCAGTGGCGGTTCTCAGTGACCCCAATCCACGGGTGGCGTAGTCGGACATTTAAACATTAAAAAAACAAATAAACAGATCCGCCACTGGTTTGACCACCCTGAGCCATGGGACCAGGTCGCCGCCACGGAGACTACAACCCCCGACATCACACAGAGACCCGCCTCCGGGTATTCCCCCACGCACGGCCAAGGGGCCACGTCATATGCAGTGATGTGTAATCCATGTGTTCCAAAGCAAGTCAATGGCGGCGAAAACGCAGCACTTCCACAAAATAATTGGTAGTGCTGCATTTTTTTCTGCAATAATAATCCGCAGCGGAAATTTCCGCAGCATGTGCACAGCGGATTATCATTGGGGAACATGTCAGACCTACCATGCGTTTTTTAAGCGTTTCTGCAGCATTTTTGCCGCTGCGGAAACGCTTAAAAAGCGCATCGTGGACACACAGCCTTACTCCTCTGCTCTCTCACTGAGATCTGAGGAGAAACAGTGTATTTATCAGGCAAATCGCCCGGGAAAGTTTGTTGCTACAACAAACTTCCCCAGTGATCTCTCTGATTGGCTGGTGTGACGCTGACATCATTGAGACCTGAGCCAATCAGGTCTCAATAAGGTCAGAGGTCACAGCCAGCGTTCTGCACTGGGATCCCCTCACTGTTAAGGTACGTGGGTGTCCCGATCACCGAGCACCGGCTGTCACTAGTGATGAGCGAGTATGTTCGGTTAACCCTTTCGCCGAGTATACTCGGCCGAGCACCGAGTATTTATAGAATGCTCGGGCTTTAAGTTTTCGTCGCTCCGTGAACATGATTTGCTGGAAAAACAGGCATTCCTCACATGTATTAAATCTGTCAAACAGTCGCAAATCATGTTCACGGAGCGACGAAAACTTAAAGCCCGAGCATTCTATAAATACTCGGTGCTCGGCCGAGTATACTCGGCGAAAGGGTTAACCGAACATACTCGCTCATCACTAGAGCCTGTCACTATCTTTTAAATGCAGTGATCATTATGGATCGCGGCATCTAGAAGATAGGAACGGGTTAACATCATGGGGACCTGATCCAATCAGGTCCCCATGATGTAACATGTAAGAGCTGTCGCTCTGCACCGGAACTCCAGTGCTTGCAGGATGTTTATGTACAGTGGGCGGTCCTGACCCAGTTAATGATGTCAAAGCAGCTGGGAGCACAGTCACCAAGAATACCATTGGTAACACATTACTCCTTAAAGGTGTAAAATTCTGCAGTGCTCACAGGCTCCCCCTGCTCAAGGAGGCACATGTGCAGGCCCGCCTGAAGTTTGTTAATGAACACCTGGATGATTCTGTGAGTTATTGGGAGAAGGTGCGATAGGAGAAGGTCAGATGAGACAAAAATTGATTTGATTGAAAAATCGACGTGTTTGGAGGAAGAGGAATGCTGCCTATGACCCAAAGAACACCATCCGCACTGTCAAGCATGGAGGTGGAAACATTATGTTTTGGGGGTGTTTCTCTGCTAAGGGCACAGGACTACATCACGGAATCAATGGGAGAATGGATGGAGCCATGTACAGTAAAATCCTGAGTGACAACCTCCTTCCCTCCACCAGGACATTAAAATGGGTCGTGGATGGGTCTTCCAGCAAGACAATGACCCAAAACATACAGCCAATGCAACAAAGGAGTGGATCAAAAAAGCACATTAATGTCATGGAGTGGCATAGCCAGTCTCCAACCTTAATCCCATAGAAAACTTATGGAGGGAGTTGAAGCTCCGAGTTGCCAAGCGACAGCCTCAAAATCTGAATGATTTAGAGATAATCTGCAAAGAGGACTGGACACAAAATTCCTCCTGACATGTGCGCAACCCTGATCATCAACTACAAAAAACGTCTGACTGCTGTGCTTGCCAACAAGGGTTTTGCCACCAAGTATTAAGTGTTGTTTGCCAGAGTGATCAAATAATTATTTCTCACTGCAAAATTCAAATAAATTTATCTAATTTATACAATGTGATGTTCTTGATTTTTTGGGGGATATTCTATCTCTCAACGTTAAAATTAACCTACCCTTAAAATTATAGACTGTTCATGTCTTTGTCAGTGGGCAAACTTACAAAAACAGAAAAAAAAAACAAAGACAGAAACCCAATACACAAATACCCTGCAATAAATAAATTAACCGCAATAGTGCATGAAAATAATAAAGGGTACTTAGTAGTGTTGAGCGAGCACTAAAATGCTCAGGTGCTCGAAGCTCGGGCTGAGCTCACCGTGATACTCGGGTGCTCGACCCGAGCAACGAGCTCAATGTTAGTCTATGGGAGACCCGAGCATTTTTGCGGCGGTACCCCCGGCAGTCTGTAGAAAGCCTAAATAGTGCCCAAAACGATAGTGACAGTGCTCAAATGACATGGGGACAGCATGGGGATCACCCCAGGAAGCATTTCTGACCCCCAGGTCACTGCTGTCAACAACGTGGTCACAGGTATTAAGCCACTTTTACGGGCTCACAATAAAACGTTCAAAAACTAAACTGAAACGGTTTTCCTGTGAAATATGTTAAGGAACTTCCTTTCCAGGGTAAAGACTTGTATATAAGGTAAAATAAATAACCAAAAACAAAAATACTCCTCCACACCTTGGGCTATGTTCACAAGTAGCATTTTTATGCGTTTTTGCACTTTTGTATTGCTTTCAACCGTGACAAATGCATTCACCGGGAAATGTCATTTTAACATTTTACAATTTTATCTGGCCATGTGGTGTGTGACACATGCATACAGTGCTGAAAAGACATGGGAACAGCATGGGGAAGACCCCTGGAAGCATCTCTGACACCCAGGTCACTGCCCATCAGAAGTGATCCTTTCCGCATCAAAAGATGCAGACTTGCAACTATCCCCGTGCAAGTCCTTGTCCCAGGGCAATGCTCAATTGTACCTCCCCCATTCCTTGCAATGCAAGCGCAAGTATGCAGCCTGCCACCCACCCACCCCCAGGCTGCAATACCATACTGCTTGCTTGCGCTTGAAATTGGGCCTTTTAGGCACGTGGAGGCGGAATCTGGACACCACGTAATGGCTGCGTCGGCGGCCTGGTATCCATACTCAGTCCCCAGCCGCCCGGAGGCCGGGTGTCCATGCTTGGTCCCCAGCCGCCAGGGGGCGGCTATGTGTCCATACTCGGTCCCCAGCCACCCCTATTTGTCCCGGTAACCTTCCTCACACTTTTCTTAGCCTGGCCTGCTTTAGGGCAGCATTGGCCGAGCCCACCAGACAACCAGACTCCTCCGGTGGGCCCTGGCTTCTCCATCAGGGGAGTTGAGAGTGCCAAGGTGAGGAGCATGATGATGATAGATGTAAGCATCTGCTTTGTTTTCTTGGAATGCAAGCGTAAGTGTGCAGCCTGCCACCCACCCACCCCCAGGCTGCAATATCATACTGCTAGCTTGCTTGCACTTGAAATGAGGCCTTTTAGGCTTGTGGAGGCAAACGCCGGCCACCATGTCATGGCTGCGTTGGCGGCCTGGTATCCATACTCAGTCCCCAGCCGCCCGGTGGCCGGGTGTCCACACTCGGTCCCCAGCCGCCAGGGAGGCGGCCAGGTGTCCATACTCCGTCCCCAGCCTCTCCGCGGCCGGGTGCCCACACACGGTCCCCAGCCACCTGGGGGCGGCTGGGTGTCCATAAACGGTCCCCAGCCACCCCTATTTGTCCTGGTGCGCCTTATACACAAGCGCGCATACCAAAACATTACCTGTGCCCTCCCCAGTGCATTTAGTGGGAAGGACAGCCTAACCACATACACGTGGACTAGTGAATTTGGCCAGGGATGGTCCATTTCACTGACGCCTTCACACTGGGTTAATATTGTGGAAGTCGGGACACAGTTGATAACTGGGATGCAACACGTCCTCCAGACATAGAGGATTGCGTATCCTGGGTCAATGAGGCTTCAACTCAAAGTTCAGAAAGTAGACAGCAGCAGTGGTCGGCCTCCTACACAACGAGTAAATTATTCATGATCATGAGGCCATCCATCTCCTTCGCTTTCTGTTCCTTGGAATGCAAGCACATGTATGTAGTAGCGGCTAGGCCTGAGGTGGTCAGCGTTTTGACGTATATCCTACCTCCTCCAAGGATGGCTGGATGTTTTCCTGCTACTATCCCAGTTCTATGACTCCCGTTAAAACAAAGCTTCAGGTAATGAATGATGGATGAGCTGGTGGCAAAGGAGAAAGAGCAGGAGGAACAGGGACCATTCACATCAATATCAGGCCAGACAACCACACATGTCTTGAAGGATATGTTTCTGTACCAAAAGGAGTGGTTCGGCTACTCAGTTATAGGGCATACAGTGAGTGCAATGCGTACCAAAAATTTTGAAGCACTCCAATGCCCCTTGGAAGTGACATGGAGGTCAGAGGACCTTAACTAAACCGTTTTTTCCATTTATAGCAACTGGGTCTCCTGTACACTGTAGGCCTAAGCAGAGAATGGAAGGCTTTCCAAAAATTATGAGGAACTGCAATGCCCCTTGAAACAGACGTGGATTACAGCGTACTAAAAACCTTCTACCCATTATTGGGGAGTGGGTCTGCCTTAGTGTTCGCCTATGCATTGAAAAGAAAAAGCTGACTAAAATTAGGAGGAAATGCAATGCCCGTTGGAAGAGTCGTGGAGGTTAGAGGTAATTAAAAACAACATTTCAATGCCCCTTGGAAGAGCTGTGGAGTTCAGAGTGGTTTAACAAGACAGTTTTAATGCCCCTTGGAAAAGACATGGAGGTCACAGTAGCTTAACAAGACGGTTTTAATGCCCCTTGGAAGAGTGGTGGAGGTCTGAGTGGTTTAACAAGATAGTTTTAATGGTCCTTGGAAGAGACGTGGAGTTCAGAGTGGTTTAACAAGACGGTTTTAATGCCCCTTGGAAGAGACGTGGAGTTCACAGTAGCTTAACAAGATGGTTTTAATGCCCCTTGGAAGAGACGTGGAGGTCAGAGTGGTTTAACAATACAGAGATTTGAACCGTGGAACTGCAAAACCACAGTTATACTTTCCTGGTGTATACCAAACTTGTTAAAATAGATATATTTGTGTCTGAACAGTCAGCGACACACTCAAACTGTTTTTTTTATGGAAAAAAGGCAAGCAGGTTGATAGCACCCAGATTTGAACCGTGGAAGAGGAAAAACACAGTTCTAGTTCTCTGGCCTACACCAGACTCTTTTAAACAGATATATTGGTGTCTGAACAGTCAGCGAGACACTGAAAATGTTTTTTTTTTAAGGAAAAAAGACAAAAAAGTGGATAATACAGAGATTTGAACCGTGGAGCTGCAAAACCACAGTTATAATTTCCTGGTGTATACCAGACTTGTTAAAATAGATATATTTGTGTCTGAACAGTCAGCGACACACTCAAACTGTTTTTTTTTAAGGAAAAAAGGCAAGCAGGTTGATAATACCCAGATTTGAACCATGGAAGAGGAAAACCACAGTTCTATTTCTCTGGCCTACACCAGACTCTTTTAAACAGATATATTGGTGTCTGAACAGTCAGCGAGACACTGAAAATGTTTTTTTTATGGAAAAAAGGCAAAAAAGTGGATAATACAGAGATTTGAACCGTGGAATTGCTGACACACTCAATTTTTTTTGGGGGGGGGGTGTTAATAAGACGGGTATTTGTACAGTCTGAATGAGGAAAAATAAAGCAAAACAGGATTTAGATGAAAAAAAAAAGGATTTTTCCTGACCCCGGAGACCTGTGGATAAGTCTAGCAATTTGACCAGCAGGAGCACACAGGACTGTAATGCAGTGTTTGTTGGTATAACCACTGCATCTCCTATACAGCCTGCCTGCCTGCCTGATATCTGGGATGGATATTAGTCCTGAGAAGGACTGTTTGTTTGATTTGGCAGGCTTTAGAGACCCTTCACTAACTATTTTGCAGTATAAATCTCTCCCTAGCTCAGCAGCACTGACCGTACACTGTCTGATCCGGAGCGACTGTGTCCAAGATGGCGGCGCCGGTTTTAAATACTCAAGGTGACGCTGTGTGGCCAACCAATCACTGTAATGCCCACAAACAACATGGCTGCGGCATTACAGTGACTGGCTGGCAATCCCTGCATGTTCATTGGCTATGTAAAGAGCACCAAACGTGCAGGGCGGAGACCTGAGCTCCCGTCCGAGTAACCCAGAAATGGTCGGTGCTCGCCGAACATCCCGAGTAGTGAGATGCTCGGGCGAGTACCTAACAGTGTCGAGCATGCTCGCTCAACACTAGTACTTAGTTAACATAATTTTGATCAAAATAATGTGAAAGCCACCCGCGTCATCACAGCGACCCTTATGGGACAGTCCGAACTTTAATATTTAAAACCTTACCATTTGCCAAGTGACATGCATGTGGATAAGGGCTGAGAGACTTAACCCAACTAGTGGACACAGACAACAGGGGAGCAAGAAGAATAAACTTTCCAGCTCAAGGAAAGGGCAGCCACACCCTTATATACACTTGCGCACATTAGACTTAAAAAAACTGAAGACCTGAACTGGTATGTAAATTGGTGTGCATGCAGCATGTAAGAGCATATTCACATATGGCCATTAACCCCTTAAGGACCCTGGGATTTTCCGTTTTTGCATTTTCGTTTTTTGCTCCCCTTGTTCCCAGAGCCATAGCGTTTTTATTTTTTGGTCAATATGGCCGTGTGAGGGCTTATTTTTTGCAAGACGAGTTGTACTTTTGAACAACATTACTTGTTTTACCATATCGTGTACGGGAAAACAGGAAAAAAATTCCAAGTGCTGTGAAATTGCAAAAGAAGTGCAATACCACAGATTTTTTTTTTTTCTTGATTTTTTTTAACACATTCACTGAATGCTAAAACTGACCTGCCATTCTTATTCTCCAGGCCATTATGAGTTTGTAGATACCAAACAAATATAGGTCCTTTTTTATTTAAGTGGTGAAAAAAAAATCCAAAGTTTGCTAAAAAAAAAAAATGGTGCCATTTTCCAAGGCCCGTAGCGTCTCCATTTTCGGGATCTGGGGCCGGTTGAGGTCTTATTTTTTGCATGCCAAGCTGAAGTTTTTATTGATACCATTTTGGGGTAGATCTGATCTTTTGATCATCCGTTATTGCATTTTATTGCAATGTTACGGCAACCAAAAAATGTAATTCTGGCACTTAGAATTTTTTCTCGTTACGCCGTTTACCGATCTGATTAATTCTTTTTTTATATTGATAGATCGGGCAATTCTGAATGCGGCGATACCAAATATGTGTATGTGTTTGTTTTTTTAATTTTATTTTGAATGGGGCGAAAGGGGGGCGATTTAAACTTTTATATTGTGCTTCTGTAGTCTTCATAGGAGACTAGAAGCAGCAACTGTCTGATCGCCTCTGATACATAGAGGTGATGAGCTGATCACCTCTATGTACTGTAGCAGAAATGCTCCTGTAGTATGAGCGCCGACCACTAGGTGGCGCTCATAGAAATCTTTTCATGACAACCACTGGGATCTGCTGCAGACCCCGGGTTTTCATGCCCACGCATCGGTGACCCGCGGTCACATGATGGGGTCACCAATGGGCGGGGTAAGTGACGCGCTTCCGAAGCAGCGATGTTAAATGCCACTGTCAGAGATCGACAGCGGCATTTAATATGTTAACAGCCGCGGGTGGATTGCGATTCCACACGCGGCTGTTGTGGGCACATGTCAGCTGTAATAATCAGCTGACATGTGCCCGGTTCAGTGTGGGCTCAGCGCCGGAGCCCGCGCTGAACAGGGGGCGACCGCCTGGTGCTTACTATTATGCCCCTGGCTGTAAAGGGGTTAAATAGAAAAAAAAAACTAAAGACAGAAACACAATACACAAATACCCTGCAATAAATAATTAAAATAGACCTGGGGAGCAAGATGAATAAATTTTTGGGTTTCACCACCAAGTATTAAGTGTTGCTTGCCAGAGGAATCAAATATTTGATATCACTGCAAAATGCAAACAAATTTATCTAATTTACACAATGTGATTTTCTTGAGTTTTTTGGGATATTCTATCTCTCAATGTTAAAATTAACCTACCCTTAAAATTATAGCCTGTTCATGTCTTTGTCAGTGGGCAAACTTACAAAAACAGCAAGGGATCATTTAATTATTTCCTTCTCTGTATAACTTATGAGACACGGATAATGGGAATGGGTGATCGATAGCGCTGCCCAGGAACCAATGACATAAAGGAGTGATCTTGAAAATGTTTATTTATTTGCCTGATGAAGAGACTAGAACAACCTTGAAATGCGCCAAATATAAATTTTCAAGATCACTCCTTTGTGTCATGGGTTCCTGGGCAGCGCTATCGATCACCCATTCCCATTATCCATCATTCGAATTTCTGGAATCCCGTTGGAACGCAGTGGGTGAAGCTGCAGCCCTCAGGGAGCATCTATTTCCAACTTGTGCAGAGTTGTGCCTGCGAGCACAACCTCACAGGGTGAGTAATTATCACCTTAAAGTGTTCTATCTACCTTGTATGATTTGCACTAGGGGCACTTCCCTTTTTTTTTTTTGCTGGCTTATGATACACGTCACCATTGCCATTATTCACTAACAGATGCTGGCGTATGTGCAGGAGTGACTAGAGGACATATACTCTAGCCCCCATGCAGACACGTGTCTGTGTCATCAGCTCATCACATCCTCACATACGCATATGCCAGCAATAAACACGCATAAGACATGGCCTTCCTGAGGGCATACACCCATCCATGACGTGATAGTCATGTGGAGGGGTCCAGGTCACATAACTGACATGCCACATATTGTGGAAGATACAGTGGCCATACTTGTGACTGATGATGATGCTGTGACGTGAGGATCATGTGGACGGAGTGGGTCACATGACTGACACGTGAATAACAATGATGTTATGACACTGTGATCATATGGCAGAAATGGATCACACAGTTGCCACGTCTTAGATTAGAGAAAAAGTGACTATGCAAATAAACAAAGTGCGAGTACAAATGCCCTGGATGAGTTGTCCATACAGCGGTCAAGTAATCACTCACTAGAACATCAGTATGTAATTAGATTTCATTCAATTTTCATTTGTCAATGGAAGAATCAAAAAAGAAAAAAAGAACAACAAAGCAGGTAATAAAGATGCACAACAGGGGTGATAATGTGTAAATAAGCAGAGATAATGAACTTTTTCTCTTATCTATGGTGTGGCAGCTGCATGATCCGTCACTGCCTTATGATCACAGTGTCATAGCATCATTGTTAGTTATATGTCAGTCGTGTGACCCGCTCCATCCACATGATCCTTGCGTCATGGCATCATCATCAGTCACAAGCACAGGTACTTTATCTTTAACAGTATGCGGCATGTCAGTCATGTGACTTGCCCCGTCCACATGACCCTCACGTCATGGAGGGGTGTATGCCCTCAGGAAGGCCGCGTCATATGAGTTTGTTATTGATGGCATATCCAGATGTGAGGATGTCCTCAGCTGAAGACATGAACACATGTCTTCATGGGGGCTGGAGTATATGCCCTCGAGTCACTCCTGTGCATCTATTAGTGAATAATAGCAATTAGATAGGTTCCCAGCAGAGAGAATTGCCTTATCGTGGCTGCAGGGTATGCATGAATTGGCCAATTTATGGGCTAATTATTCTCAATTTTTCCTATCTTCTAGAGAAGTAATGCAATCCAACTTTCATATATTTCATGTTTGCATGCTATAGCACTACACAGTGCTACTTTATTTGATAGTTATATAGCAAGAAGGCTACTCTTAGTAAGCACCTGTACACACCTGTTTTCGGTTTGGAAGTGACGGTCAGTCTTTTGATATTTGTATACAATGGCTCTCTGACTGAGCACTCCACCCCTCAGCCACTGGCGGTTTTAATCACAGCAGAATCCTATCTTTCCATATAAATGTAGGCTACATGCTAAGAGAGGATTCACATTAGATTAGGTTCCCAGCTGAGAATCGCCATATTGTGGCCGCCTGGTAAACATGAATTGGCCAATTTATGCACTAAGTATTCTCGATTTTTTACTATTTTCTAGAGCAGTAATGTAATTCAAATTTCATATATTTCATGTTTGCATGCTATAACGCTACAGAGTGCTACTTTATTTGTTAGTTATATATCAAGATGGCTACTCTTAGTAAGCACCCGTACACATCAGTTTTCTGTTTGGAAGTGAAGGTCAGTCTTTTGATATTTGCCATCCGTTTGCTGTCAGTATTTCTTTGACTGATAAATAAGAGAAAGTGGAGAAACTTCTTGTGTTCTTATAAGTGAAAAAACTGATGAAACCCGGACCAAAATCTGATGAATATTTTCGTGAAAATCTCTGATGAAACTCGATCCAAATTTCTCATGTGTAAAAAAAAGCTAATGTCTGTATCAGGCATCCTACTGTGCTACACTGCAGAGAGGTACTGCTCACGGGCCAGAGCAAGCACTGCAGTAATATAGTTGTTCTTACCAGTATTATATATATCTATATAAATACATATTTATATATATATTTGAAAATCTGATTTTGTGAAAAGAAAAATGAAACCAGAGACATATATAACATAATTATTCTGTGCATGTTACTACGGATGTTGTTTTCATCTAGTAAACAAAATGATTCCATGATGTATTTTTATTAAGCTCATTCCATTTTTTTGATGCTCTGTGGTTTGTAAAATGTCAGTATTTGTGGGTGAAATTAAGCAACTGAGCAAACAGCTAAATATTGTCCAGGCTGTTTTGTTTATATGGTTACTAAATAGTGATAATTCAGTCATTTATTAAACCTTTTACCTATAATTTGAAACATTGTTATGAACATTTTTTTTCTTTTTAACAAAGTTATACACTTTGTAATATAAATTATTTTAGTGCATTATTTTTCATTTCACAGTGTGGTATGTAATGGAAGTTTTATTTCTGGGTATGAATATGCCCAAGAACAAGAACACATGCACTGTATCTATATATTTGCATGTATTGTAAGGTGGCTACTAGACACAGAGTTGATGGAAGGTGGTTGTCCTCTGTGATGTAAACCTGGAGTATTGCTCTAGTGCACATAGTACTAAGAGGCTTGTTTTGTGCATCTGACGCGCCCCCAGGGCTGTGGGGTGCTCGGCAGCCGGGCCTCTGGTTGCTGGGGGATATCACGGTGGCAGACCCGGTCCGTGGCCCAGGGCGGTCACCCAAAAAGGGGAATTATTTATAGGGAATTTGTAAAGTGTTCGTGACGCCACCTGTGGAATGCGGCTAAAGGGAGCCGCCGCTGCGGAGCAGTCCTCTGAGGCAGATGTTAGGGCAGCTTATGATGGAACGGCTCCCCACAGGTGGAGCGGGCCTCAGGGCAGCGTGGGGTAATGGATGGTGGTACAGGGGAGAGACGGCCAGGGCAGTTCAGGAAGAAATGACGGACACTCACACGGAGGTTCGCTTCGGTACCTTTACTGGTGTAGATGCAGGTATGGTCCAGGGTACTCGGTAGGCAGGGTGCACTTCTGGACTCTCCCCAGTGAGCGGGTATAAGGCCTCTTGATGCGTTGCTTCCACTTGCTAAGCTTCTGACCTGCCTGGAGCTAGGCCTGGCTTAATTACTGTCTCTCTCTCTCTTGCACCTGCTGACCTGGTGGTAGGGCCTTCTCTTGGAGATCACTCTCCCTGGTCGCTGGGGCCTCCGTGACTCCTAGCCCTGGTACAGTAGTCAGTGTTGGTCGACCTGGGACTTGTAGTCCTCCAGGTATCCGGTGGTCCCTACTGGGTATAAAGGGTCCCTGTAGGCGCGGACCCGGTGTCTAGTGTATACTTTGGGGTGAGCCTGGTACGCTCCTCTGCCCCCTCAACTCCTGTCTCCTTTCCTGCTTGCCGTCGGCCGCACTCAGGGCCCTCACTACGGCAGCAGTAGATGAGCTGCGTCTTCACTGCTCTCAGCGTCAGCACGCTCTCTGAACTAACTTCTGACTCCGCTGCCTGGTTCCACCCTCCATATATATATCCCTATCAGGGCTCCCTCTGGTGGTCTGAGGTGGTAGGGTGGAGGTGTGTGAATGTATGAGGGCCTCTTGTGGAGAAGTCCATCCATGCACCCTACTGGCTTCTGTGGCACCTGTGCGTAGCAGGGCGCCACATTCCCCCCCTAGTACAATTCAGTACTATTGGACTGAAGCATTTTTTTTTTCAAAACAGGTAACAACAATAATAACAATTATAATTGTAATGCACACGCCCGGGCTGAGCGGCGTGTGCGTGTGATTCCACTGGACCGTGCCGGAGAGTGAATGCCTGGAGGGGCGTAACTAGGTATTCACCCGATCCAACTAGGGTCGCACGAGGGCATACGATGCCAGTGCACCAAGGAGGAACCGAGCAGAGGGACCAGGTGCTACTCCAGGACAGACCCCGGACACGGCTGTTGACCCACACAGGGGAATACAGGTACAGACAGGTTAGGCTGGCACACAGACTGGTGGGTATAGGCTGGCACGACTGGTATGCAGGCAGGCGGGTATGCAGGCAGGGGGGTACAGGCAAGCACGGCTAGAGTGCAGACAGGGAGGCACTAGCAGGTAGGAACACAGGCGGGATAGGACCCAGTACACACTGGGACTCAGGAACAGAACCACAGATGTGGCGGACAAACACAGCAGAGTAAGGCCGCCCAGAGTGGTGAGCGAGAGCAGGGCAAGACGAGACCGCCTAGAGCGGTGAGCGAGAGTAGAGCAGGACGAGGCCGCCTGGAGCGGTGAGCGAGAGAAGAGCAGGACGAGGTCGCCTGGAGCGGTGAGCGAGAGAAGAGCAGGACGAGGCCGCCTGGAGCGGTGAGCGAGAGTAGAGCAGGACGAGGCCGCCTGGAGCTGTGAGCAAGAGTAGAGCAGGATGAGGCCGCCTGGAGAGGTGAGCAAGAGTAGAGCAGGACGAGGCCGCCTGGAGTGGTGTGCAAAGGGTCAGAGCGGAGCAAGGCTGCCGGAGCAGTGAGCAAAGGGTCAGAGCGGAGCGAGGCTGCCGGAGCAGTGAGCAAAGGGTCAGAGCGGAGCGAGACTGCCGGAGCAGTGAGCAAAGGGTCAGAGCGGAGCGAGACTGCCGGAGCAGTGAGCAATGGGTCAGAGTGGAGCGAGACTGCCGGAGCAGTGAGCAAAGGGTCAGAGCGGAGCGAGACTGCCGGAGCAGTGAGCAAAGGGTCAGAGCAGGACGAGGCCGCCTGGAGCGGTGAGCAAAGGGTCAGAGCGGAGCAAGGCTGCCAGAGCAGTGAGCAAAGGGTCAGAGCGGAGCGAGACTGCCGGAGCAGTGAGCAAAGGGTCAGAGCGGAGCGAGACTGCCGGAGCAGTGAACAAAGGGTCAGAGCGGACTAGAACCGCCGGAGCGGTGAGCAAGGCAGAGCAGGCTAGAACCGCCGGAGCGGTGAGCAAGGCAGAGCAGGCGGGACAGGGCTCTGTTCACACGGAACAGACAGGAAGGGAAAGGCAGAACCAGATACCCACAGGGTACTAGTGTTGAGCCACCCCCGTAGTGTTCGGGTTCGGTTCGGTTCGTCGAACACCGGGATGTTCGAGGAACTGTTCGTCGAACTGTTCGTCGAACACCATAGAACACCGTCGAACACCGTTAAAACCAATGGCAGGCAAACAAAAACACATAGAAACACATAGAAAACACCTTCAAAGGTGTTCAAAAGCTGACAAACTGCTCAGAAGACGCTTTCTTTAAAAAAGCCAGCCGGCAATTCAGCAGCGGCATACACCGGTACCCGACAATTTAGACAAGAAGGAATAGAGCCTCACACATAGATTAGATAGATAGAAACATGTCAGTCACATATATATGAAGTACAGTGACAGTGTTGCTTACTGTACTTGTCATTTAGTGTAAAGGATTTATTAAAAAATATAATAGTGTTTTCATGCACTGTCTCTTTAAAAAAGCCGGCCGGCAATTCAGCATCTGTACCCGACAATTTATAACAGACAGAATAGAGCTTCACACATAGATTAGATAGATAGAAACATGTCAGTCACATATATATGAAGTACAGTGACAATGTTGCTTACTGTACTTGTCATTTAGTGTAAAGGATTTATTAAAAAAAATAATAGTGTTTTCATGCACTGTCTCTTTAAAAAAGCCGGCCGGCAATTCAGCATCTGTACCCGACAATTTATAACAGACAGAATAGAGCTTCACACATAGATTAGATAGATAGAAACATGTCAGTCACATATATATGAAGTACAGTGATAGTGTTGGTTACTGTACTTGTCATTTAGTATTAAAGTAAAGGATTTATTATTAAAAAAAATTGGCGTGGGGTTCCCCTTAATTTTAGTCTCTAGCGGAGGTTAAGCAGACAGCTGGGGCAGATGTTTGAAGTCTGGGAAGGGGGTAATACCCACGGAGCTTCCCAGGCTACTAATATGAGCCCCCAGCTGAATACATAGCCTTTACTAGCTATTAAAATGGGGGACCCCCCCAAAAAAATGACGTGGGGTCCCCCCTAATTTAATAGCTAGCAAAGGCTAGGCAGACAGCTGGGGGCTGATATTAATAGCCCAGGAAGGGAGCCATGAATATTGGCCCCCTCCCAGGCTAGAAACACCAGCCGTCAGCCGCCCCAGAAATGGCGCATTCATAGGATGCGCCAATTCTGGCACTTAGCCTCGCTCTTCCACGCTGCCCTGTAGCGGTGGCAGGGGGTAATAGGGCTGGGGTTGATGTCAGCTTATAATGCCAGCTGACATCAAGCCCAGGTTAGTAATGGAGAGGCGTCTATAAGACACCCCCATTACTAACCCCATAGTCAAAGTTAAAAGAAAACACAAACACCCAGAATAAAGTCCTTTAATTGAAATAAAGACACAATCCATTATTGTTCTAAATTAAACCATACTTACCATCACGCCCATTCCAGCTGAAGCCAACGATCTCCTGCAATAAAAGAAAAATAATAAAGCAACATCATCCTTACCTTTCCATGGTTCCCACGACAGCTTCAGCTCTGCTACATCGAGATGACAGGCTGGACCGCAGCTGAACGCTGCAATCCAGCCTGTCATCCCGCAGACACTGAGAAGCGCAGGCATGCTTGCGCTCTGCAGTGTCTGGCTGTGACGGCATAAAGATGAGACAAGTTCATGTCCAATGAACTCGGCGCACCTCATGCACGTCACTGACAGCGTGGGAAAATTCTCACGCTGAAGCGCTGAGTGCAGGAGAATTCTCCCACGCTGTCAGTGACGTGCATAAGGTGAGCTCATGTCCAATGAACTCAGCTCACCTCCTGCACGTCACTGACAGCGTGGGAGAATTCTCCTGCACTCAGCGCTTCAGCGTGAGAATTCTCCCACGCTGAAGCGCTGAGTGCAGGAGAATTTTCCCACGCTGTCAGTGACGTGCATAAGGTGAGCTCATGTCCAATGAACTCAGCTCACCTCCTGCACGTCACTGACAGCGTGGGAGAATTCTCCTGCACTCAGCGCTTCAGTGTGAGAATTCTCCCACGCTGAAGCGCTGAGTGCAGGAGAATTTTCCCACGCTGTCAGTGACGTGCATGAGGTGAGCCGAGTTCATTGGACATTAACTCGGCTCATCTGGATGCCCTCACAGAGAGACACTGTGGAGCGCAAGCAAGCCTGCGCTTCTCAGTGTCTGCGGGATGACAGGCTGGATGGCAGCGTTCTGCTGCGGTCCAGCCTGTCATCTCGATGTAGCAGAGCTGAAGCTGTCATGGGAACCATGGAAAGGTAAGGATGATGTTGCTTTATTATTTTTCTTTTATTTCAGGAGATCGTTGGCTTCAGCTGGAATGGGCGTGACGGTAAGTATGGTTTAATTTAGAACAATAAAGAATTGTGTGTTTATTTCAATTAAAGGACTTTTTTCTGGGTGTTGAGTTTTTTTTAAATACTTTACTAGAAATTCATGGTGGTCATGTCTAATATTGGCGTGACCCCATGAATTTTGGGCTTAGGGCCAGCTGATAATGCCAAGCTGGCCCTAACCCCTTTATTACCCAGTGAGCCACCGCATCAGGGCCCTGGATGAGTTGGGTACAGCGCCAGAAGATGGCGCTTCTATGAACGCGCCATTTTCCGGGGTGGCTGCGGACTGCAATTTGCAGCGGGGGTGGCCCAGAAAGCTTGGGCCTCCCTGCGCTGCGGATTCCAGCCCCCAGCTGCATAGTTGTACCTGGCTGGACACAAAAACAGGGCGAAGCCCCACGTCAATTTTCTTTAAATTATTTCATGAAATAATTAAGAAAAAAAGGGCTTCCCTATATTGTTGTGTCCGGCCAGGTACAAATAGGCAGCTGGTGGTTGGGGGCAGCCCGTTCCTGCCTGCTGCACCTGACTGGACACAAATATAGTGAGAAGCCCCACGTCAATTTTTTTTAAATTATTTCATGAATTTCCTGAAATAATTAAAAAAAATTGAAGTGGGGCTTCGCACTATATTTGTGTCCAGCCAGGTACAGCAGGCAGGAACGGGCTGCCCCCAACCACCAGCTGACTATTTGTACCTGGCCGGACACAACAATATAGGGAAGGCCTTTTTTTCTTAATTATTTCATGAATTTCATGAAATAATTTAAAAAAAAATACGTGGGGCTTCGCCCTATTTTTGTGTCCAGCCAGGTACAACTAGGCAGCTGGGGGCTGGAATCTGCAGCGCAGGGAGGCCCAAGCTTTCTGGGCCCCCCCGCCCCGCTGCAAATTGCAGTCCGCAGCCACCCCGGAAAATGGCGCGTTCATAGAAGCGCCATCTTCTGGCGCTGTACCCAACTCATCCAGGGCCCTGGTGCGGTGGCTCACTGGGTAATAAAGGGGTTAAGGCCAGCTTGGCATTATCAGCTGGCCCTAAGCCCGAAATTCATGGGGTCACGCCAATATTAGACATGACCACCATGAATTTCTAGTAAAGTATTTAAAAAAACACAACACCCAGAATAAAGTCCTTTATTTGAAATAAACACACAATTCTTTATTGTTCTAAATTAAACTATACTTACCATCACGCCCATTTCAGCTGAAGCCAACGATCTCCTGCAATAAAAGAAAAATAATAAACCAACCTCATCCTTACCTTTCCATGGTTCCCACGACAGCTTCAGCTCTGCTACATCGAGATGACAGGCTGGACCGCAGCTGAACGCTGCCATCCAGCCTGTCATGCCGCAGACACTGAGAAGAGCAGGCATGCTTGCGCTCCTCAGTGTCTCGCTGTGACGGCATCCAGATGAGCCGAGGTCATGTCCAATGAACTCGGCTCACCTCATGCACGTCACTGACAGCGTGGGAAAATTCTCACGCTGAAGTGCTGAGTGCAGGAGAATTCTCCCACGCTGTCAGTGACGTGCATGAGGTGAGCTCATGTCCAATGAACTCAGCTCACCTCATGCACCTCACTGACAGCGTGGGAAAATTCTCCTGCACTCAGCGCTTCAGCGTGAGAATTCTCCCACGCTGTAAGTGACGTGCATGAGGTGAGCCGAGTTCATTGGACATGACCTCGGCTCATATTTATGCCGTCACAGAGAGACAATGTGGAGCGCAAGCAAGCCTGCTCTTCTCAGTGTCTGCGGGATGACAGGCTGGATGGCGGCGTTCTGCTGCGGTCCAGCCTGTCATCTCGATGTAGCAGAGCTGAAGCTGTCGTGGGAACCATGGAAAGGTAAGGATGAGGTTGCTTTATTATTTTATTTTTATTACAGGAGATCGTTGGCTTCAGCTGCAATGGGCGTGATTGTAAGTATGGTTTAATTTAGAACAATAAAGAATTGTGTGTTTATTTCAATTAAAGGACTTTATTCTGGGTGTTTGTGTTTTTTTTAACTTTTACTATGGGGTTAGTAATGGGGGTGTCTTATAGACGCCTCTCCATTACTAACCTGGGCTTGATGTCAGCTGGCATTATAAGCTGACATCAACCCCAGCCCTATTACCCCCTGCCACCGCACCAGGGCAGCGTGGAAGAGCGAGGCTAAGTGCCAGAATTGGCGCATCCTATGAATGCGCCATTTCTGGGGCAGCTGACGGCTGGTGTTTCTAGCCTGGGAGGGGGCCAATATTCATGGCTCCCTTCCTGGGCTATTAATATCAGCCCCCAGCTGTCTGCCTAGCCTTTGCTAGCTATTAAATTAGGGGGGACCCCACGTCATTTTTTTGGGGGGGTCCCCCATTTTAATAGCTAGTAAAGGCTATGTATTCAGCTGGGGGCTGATATTAGTAGCCTGGGAAGCTCCATGGGTATTACCCCCTTCCCAGGCTTCAAACATCTGCCCCAGCTGTCTGCTTAACCTCCGCTAGAGACTAAAATTAAGGGGAACCCCACGCCAATTTTTTTAATAATAAATCCTTTATTTTAATACTAAATGACAAGTACAGTAACCAACACTATCACTGTACTTCATATATATGTGACTGACATGTTTCTATCTATCTAATCTATGTGTGAAGCTCTATTCTGTCTGTTATAAATTGTCGGGTACAGATGCTGAATTGCCGGCCGGCTTTCTTAAAGAGACGGTGCATGAAAACACTATTATTTTTTTTAATAAATCCTTTACACTAAATGACAAGTACAGTAATCAACACTGTCACTGTACTTCATATATATGTGACTGACATGTTTCTATCTATCTAATCTATGTGTGATTCTCTATTCCTTCTATTCTAAATTGTCGGGTACCGCTGCTGAATTGCCGGCCGGCTTTTTTAAAGAGACGGTGCATGAAAACACTATTATTTTTTTTGATAAATCCTTTACGCTAAATGACAAGTACAGTAAGCAGCACTTTCACTGTACTTCGTATATATGTGGCTGACATGTTTATATCTATCTAATCTATGTGTGAAGCTCTATTCTTTCGGTTCTAAATTGTCGGGTACCGGTGTATGCCGCTGCTGAATTGCCGGCTTTTCGTGTTTCACTGTGAGCACAGTTCCCATCGATTTGGGCAATCACTGTAATGCCACAACCACCATGGCTGTGGCATTACAGTGAGTGGCAGACAATCCCTGCATGATTGGTGCTCTAAATAGCGCCAGACATGCAGGACACGCTTTTGGTGCACGAACAGTTATCGAACATAACCTCGAACAGCCGAATTTTTTGCAAATCGCTCGGGTTCGTCGAACAACTCGAACACCGCCCAAAACAGCTCGAATTTGAGATTGGCGAACAGTTCTAGTCGAACACCGCTCATCTCTACAGGGTACTTGCAGTGAAGTAGCGAGTGGACCACAAACTCACAAACGGAAGTACAGTGACAACGAGCAGGAGTTAGGTACGAGTTCAGACTCTGCAGAAAAAGGAAAGGTACGGACATAGAGAAACAGGCTAGAAGAGTATACAGACAAGAACAGACACAGTAGCAAGATACAGGAGCGGGTCTAGGTATGCAGCCCCTAGAAGCCGGGAGGAACAGGCTAGGAGCGTGTTCGGACAGGACAGACAAGATACAGGAGCGGGTCTAGGTATGCCGCCCCTAGAAGGCGGAATGAACAGGCAAGGAGCGTGTTCAGACAGGACTGGAAATACAGCCTACAAAAAAGGCAAGCGAGCAAGCATAGAAAGGGACCTGGCACATTCAGAGTGAAAGAGCACACTGAATGAAACACAATGCTCAGGCAGGGATTCATTGGAGCAGCTGGGTTAAATACCAGGTGACAGACAGCAATAGGCTGAGGACGCACAAGGGGTGTGCCCGCAGCAGGTACAATAAACAGGACGTGATCGGGTGCCGCCCTTAAGCAGCAGACACAGAGGCAAGCAGACAGCATGGAGGGAAGCCAGGCTAGCAGACTGGACTGGAGATCAAGTGTGCGCTCTTGCACAGTGGGAAATGGACCACTATGCAAGGACGCCGCCAGGTATGTTACAGTACCACCCCCCTTACGCCCCCTCTTCTTCAAGCCTGCCAGAATGTTCCGCAGGGAATTCGAGGGCCAATCCTTTACTTCAAGGAGATCACTTCCACTGTCCACCGGAAAAACTGGTCTCCTCTGGGTAGCTAGGATGCTACCTCCTATCCAGCCATCCTCAGCAACAGACAAAACGGGTGGAGTACCAGGAACAGCACACAAGGAAGTCTCTCTCCACTTATTATCAGGTAGCACCCCAGAGGGTTCAGGAGACAACTGGAAGCCCTCCACTGGGTTGGAGGGGTGCAGAGACTCGGGGGTAACCTTTGCTTCGGGGTACATCTTGTCAAGCTCACAGGATGAAATATGCGAGGTATCAGGTACAAGATGTAGAAAAGTCACTGTCTCTTTGTTATCAGGTGGTACCCGGAGGATTCAGGAAACAACTGGGGGTCCTCCGCCGGGTTGGAAGAGTGCAGAGACTCGGGGCTAACCTCTGCTTCGGAGTACACTAGGTCGGACTCACTGGCAGAAGCGGGCGAGGTATCAGGTACCGAGTATAGGAGAGTCTCTGTCCATTCGCTATCAGGTAGCACCCCGAAGGGTTCAAGGGACAACTGGAGGTCCTCTGCCTGGTCGGAGGGGTGTAGAGGCTCGGGGATAACCTCTGCTTTAGAGTACACTAGGTCGGACTCACTGGAAGAAGCGGGCGAGGTATCAGGTACCGAGTATAAGAGAGTCTCTGTCCATTCGCTATCAGGTAGCACCCCGAAGGGTTCAGGAGACAACTGGAGGTCCTCCGCCTGGTCGGAGGGGTGTAGAGACTCGGTGATAACTAGTGTTGAGCCACCCCCGTAGTGTTCGAGTTCGGTTCGGTTCGTCGAACACCCGTGTGTTCGCCGAACTGTTCGTCGAACTGTTCGTCGAACACCTTCGAACACCGTTAAAACCAATGGCAGGCAAACAAAAACACATAGAAACACATAGAAAACACCTTCAAAGGTGTCCAAAAGCTGACAAACTGCTCAGAAGACATAACTAACACATGGAAAAGTGAGAAGTACATATAGTCATGCGAAAATAAAAGGGGTGGAGGAGTAAAAGGAGGGGGAGACACAGATATAGGCATGTCATGCCCTTCTAAAATCCAAAAAGTGAGAAGCCGACACGGCCAGTCCGCTCCTGCCCGTGCCACCTCCGTGTCGCCGGGTTTGTGCCAGAGCCGCGGTGAACCCTGACGGCCAGCCCCCCTCTCCCAATACTGGTGCCTGTCCGCTGGTGGGTCGAGCGAGCCCCCCTGTGGTGGAGGCAGCTCTAAGCTTTTTAATTTAAATTGTCTCTCTAATTTGAATGAATACACTTTAAATCCATTTACAAGGATCTATTGGAGGGCAAGTCTCATGCCAGCAGCCGCGGTAATTCCAGCTCCAGTAGCGTCCACTAAAGCTGCTGCAGTTAAAAAGCTTTTATAAGGATCGAGCTCGGCTGTCCACCGCAAGGCATCCTACTGCCAGTCCCAGCCCCTATGCCTTGGGGTGCCTCCTGATGCTCTTCACTAAGTATCCCATGGTCCCGAAGCATTTCCTTTGAAAAAATTAAGTGTCTAAACTACAGGTGGTGCAGCTTGCTTAACAGCCGGGATAATCCGCTTACTAGCAGACACTGCTACTAGGCACAAAGTATTTCCTGGGCTAGATGCAGTTAAAAATTTGTAATTAGATACTCTCGTTGGATGCTGAGAAAGCATTCCATAGAGTCTCCTGGCACGCCATATATGATTCTCTTAAAAAGCTTGGGGTAGGGGTCTAGGGGACCCTTTTATAGCCAAAATCACGGCCCTGTATCGCAATACGTCACCTAGGCTGAAGATAAATGGAACTGTAGCACCCTGAGGGCTCGGTTGCTAAAGACGTATTGCACCTCACCCAGAGGTGTGATATCTCACTCTCAGGTAAGGATGGAGTGTGGATCAGGACCCGACACCTGCATGCATTACACCACATTGCCGTGGGGCAGGGCGACCAATATGCCCCTGAGATGGGCACGACAGTCCCTGTCCCTGGCTGGAGTGGGGGGAGGGAACACTGAGGAAGGGGAACCCTGTAGTGCAGGAGCAGGGAGGAAGCAGTTCCTGGGTGCATTGAGAAGGGAGTATAAAAGGTGGGCACCATCTTAGTTCAGTGCAGAGAAGTCTGAGCAGAAGTGGCAGGGAGCAGGGGCTCTGCATGAGCTCTGCTCCGGAGGCGGGCCTAGTAACAGAGGCCCAGGCCTGGAAGAGGGAGAAGGAAGGAAGAGGAGCGGAGAAGGCTCCAGGAACGAGGAATGAAGGGATCCCAGGGGTGCGGACGGGCGAGTCGCCACCGCACGCCCGAATCCACCTGCGTGGAGGGGTCAGGCCAAAGGGGGAGACCGGTCCCCGAACTAGTGGAGGCAGGAAACGACCCTCAGCTAGAAACCGGAGGCTCTGACATTTTATGTGGCGCAGCCCCTCGCTACACCCGCTAGGAAGGCACCACATAGGGTCAGGGAAACTGGCGCCAAGTTTACCAAGAGGAGGCCCGAGGCAGCCGGACAGAAGTGTTGGTAAGAAAGGCCAGACAAAGGACACACAAAGGGGGTCCTGTGAAGTGCTCCAAAGTTATCTGGGAGTTGTCTGAGCCCCTCACCTGGTGAGCACAGTACGACGTGGGCAGCCGTTACCTGCAGACGTGGTCTGGATAATAAGAACTGTGAGTAAAGGCCCTGAACTGCATCACTGACTCCGTGTCGTTACTGCTGCTGCCCTGCACCATCACCCCCATCCTCCGCATACACTGCCCTGAGGCTATACTCCTCCCGTGGGGAGTTATGCTACGCTCTGCTGCACCCACAACACCAGCCTCAGTGGTCTGCCCTGTAGCGGCGGTTCACTCTGACCGCAATCCACGGGTGGCGTAGTCGGACATTTAAACATGAAAACCACATAAATAGTTCCGCCACTGGTTTGACCGCCCTGAGCCACGGAACT
The DNA here is from genome assembly GCF_046119375.1 of Phyllobates terribilis. NCBI lineage: Eukaryota > Metazoa > Chordata > Amphibia > Anura > Dendrobatidae > Phyllobates > Phyllobates terribilis. The sequence continues at coordinate 909,600,222 of NW_027362763.1, read as the reverse complement.
GGGTCGCCGCCACGAAGACTACAACCACCAGCATCCACCAAAAAGGGTCCGGCTCCGGGTGTCCCAAGGCACAGGGGGTGCGTCAGAACATTTTCATCACCTTTCACAATCACCAATGGGACAAGGCAGTGATGTCCTCTGTCCCCTCTCTTATACATCCTAGTGACGGAGCACCTGCTCTCATCAATTCGCCATAGCCCCAATATTAGGTGGATTGAGGTGGGAGGCACCGAGTACAAGTGCTCTCTATTTGCTGATGATGTCCTAGTATATATCACTCAATCACATATATCCATCCATGCTGTTATGGCTGAAATAGATCACTTTGTTACATGGTAAAATTTTAAAATCAATGCAGCGAAGTCTGAGGCCCTCGATGTCTCCCTCCCCAAATCCATATAGGATTTCATCCAGTCCAACTTTCCCTTTGCCTGGCCCTCACAGGGTATCAAATACTTAGGAATTCCTATTCATAGAGACCTCTCCCATCTATGTTATCTTAATTTTGGGCCCTTTATTGAACAACTCCATACAGACCACGGTTGGCAAGTTAGAACTGTAAGATTCACTACGTGAACCACTGGTGTTTTGTGGAAAAGCACATGTACACTGCGTTCCAAATTATTATACAAAAAGTGTTTAGGAGTGATAAGGGAAGAATTTGTTTGTTTGTCAGTTAAACTCATTGATGGTGATGTGTGTCAGGGCTCTTTATATCACTGTAAGCAATTGCAGACACCTGTGCTAATTAGTTTGGCAGGTGTGTCCAATGAAAGGCAAGACTACTTAAGAAGGCTCTCTCACATTATTAAGCAGCCTACATTTTCTGCCAAAATGGGAAAGAAAAAGGATGTGTCGGCTGCTGAGAAGCAACAAATTGTGGAGTGTTTAGGTCAAGGCATGACTACAATCAACATTGTGCGATGATCAGGATGAAGTGTCCTGGCAATCAAGAAGTATGTAGCTGATTCACAGTACACACGTGTGCGTGCTGATAAGGGCAAATTGAGGACTCTTTCCTACAGGCAATTACGTCAGGTTGAAAGAGCAGCGGCAAAAAAGCCTTGTCATAGCAGCAGACAAGTTTTTAAAGCTGCTTGTGCCTCCAACGTCCCCCGAACAACAAGATGCAGGGTCCTTCAGAGGTTTGCAGCTGTGCATGCGCCATCCTGTCGACCTCCTCTATCCACTTCACACAAGCAGAAACGGCTCCAGTGGGCCAAACATTACATGAAGACTGATTTCAAAACTGTTTTGTTCACGGATGAGTGCCGTGCAGCGCTCGATGGTCCAGATGGATGGATTGGAGGATGGCTGGTTGATGGACACCCCACGCAAACACGGCTACAGCGCCAACAAGGAGGAGGTGGAGTAATGTTTTGGGCTGGAATCATGGGGAGAGAGATTGTCGGCCCCTTTAGGATCCCTGAAGGCGCTAAAGATGAACTCCATAATGTATGTGGATTTTCTCAAACAGCACTTCCTGCCATGGTTCAAGAAGAAGAACCGTGTATTTCACAGCAAGATCATTTTTCTGCATGATAATGCACCATCTCATGCTGCACATAAAACATCTGCATCTCTGGCTGATATGGGCATAAAAGGGGACAAACTTATGGTGTGACCCCCATGCTCCCCTGACCTCTACCCCATTCAGAACCTTTGGAGCATCATTAAAAGGAGTGTCTATGATGGCGGGAGGCAGTTCACATCTAAGCAACAGCTCTGGGAGGGTATTCTGTCCTCATGCAAAACAATTGAAGCAGAAACCATCCAAAACCTGACAAATTCAATGGACGAGAGAGTTCAGAAGCTCCTTTCGAACAAGGGGTCCTATGTGAAAATGTAACATCACCTAGAATAAAGTTTTGAGTTGAAAACTGTTTGATTTCAGTTTCTAACAACCTGCTAATGCTTATAATTTCAAAAATGACCATTTTTTTGGTCTTTATTAAAATGAAAAGGTTGATCGAAAAGTTTGGGGGATCTAAGAGTGTGGCAACCCAGTAGTCATGATTACTTCGAATTCTGACAATATGAGGGTCATGCTGCAGGTAGTGCAGCAAGAAGGCACTTATGTGCCTTGCGCATCTCGGAGCCCCAAAATTATTTTCCGGGCTAGATGCAGCTAAAAATTATTTTTAATTTTAAATCTGGTGAAGCTTTAGTATAGATGGCCTAATAGGATCAGTGCTGCACACTGCTACAAAGCCCAAATTATTTTCCAGTCAAGATACAGATAAACATGATTAGTAATTTGAAAGCTTAAAACGGTTGGTAGGGTGATTTTAACCAATCATCAAGCTTTTACTCTCCCCAGGATGACACAGGGGTAGAAAAGTCGTTTCGGATCCATGATTTGTTCATCTTTATGAACGTGAGTCTGTCTACATTATCAGTGGAGAGCCGTGTGCGCTTATCTGTCAGCACACCACCAGCAGCGCTGAACACACGTTCAGACAGAACGCTGGCTGCGGGGCATGACAAGATCTCCAAGGCGTAAGTGGCTAGCTCCGGCCATTTATCCAGATTGGAAGCCCAAAAAGAGCAAGGGTCCAGTGACACAGTCGTGGCTTCAATGTTTACTTGGAGATACTCCTGTACCATCGTCTCTAGGCGTTGACTATGTGTCAGACTTCTTGTCTCCTGTGGCCTTGCAAAGGATGGGCTAAAAAAGTGGTGAAATGATTCCGCAAAATTGATGTTACCAGCAGATACTGTGGTTCTGTTACGGTTTGAGTGCTGAACACTTGACGGTCCCACGGTTGGCAAGTTGGAACTGTGAGATTCACTATGTGCACCACTGGTATTTTGTGGAAAAGCACATGTAAGATTCTGCAACAGTCTCTGCTGATACTCCTGCATGCGTGCATCCCTTTCTATGGCAGGAATAATTTCTGCAAATTTACTTTTGTACCGGGGATCTAACAGTGTGGCAACCCAGTAGTCAGGATTATTTCTAATTCTCACAATTCGAGGGTCATGTTGCAGGTAGTGCAGCAAGAAGGCACTCATGTGTGTTGCGCATCCAGGAGCACCAAGTCCCTGTTGTGTTGGTGGCGAGGTAACAATCATGCTTCCTTCCTCTGTCCTCTCCCCCCAACCTCGCACAACAGAAATGTGATCAAGGTCTCCCTCATCTGATGAGTCTTCCATCAGTTCGTCCTCCACTTCTTCCTGGGCTCCTGCACCTTCCTCACTAGTTTGGCTGCTACCATGCGCCCTGGTAAAACCATCTCCCCCACCCTCACATGCCTGCCGCCTTGGTGCTGCCGACCGTCTGGACCTTGCAGATGTTAGCCCTTCCGCATACAACTCCTCCTCCTCTACTTCCTCCACCTCCTCTTGTGCCACCACCTGACTCCGAATTCTGTTTAACATGTGCTCCAGCATGTAAATCACCGGAATAGTCATGCTGATAATGGCATCGTCAGCACTAAACATCTTCGTCGCCATTTCAAAACTGTGCAGAAGGGTGCATAGGTCCCTCATCTGAGACCACTCCTCCAGCGTGATTTGCCCCACCTCTGAATCTCGTTGGCCCAGGCTATACGTCAGAACGTATTGCACCAGGGCTTGTCGGTGCTGCCACAGTCGCTGCAACATGTGCAGAGTTGAATTCCACCGGGTAGGCACATCGCATTTTAGCCGGTGAAGTGGCAGGCCCAACGACTTCTGTAGAGATGTAAGTCGCTGAGCTGCGGGATGCGAACGGCGGAAGTGAGCACACAGCGACCGTGCCCTCTGCAGAAGGCCATCTAGTCTGGGATAGTGGGCTAAAAATTGCTGGACAACCAGGTTCAACACGTGAGCCATACAAGGCACGTGTGTGACATTGCCCCGGCGAAGGGCCGCACCCAGGTTTGCAGCATTGTCGCACACGGCCTTCCCTGGTTTCAGGTCCAGTGGAGACAACCATTTATGAAATTGGTTCTCCAGAGCTGACCACAACTCCTCAGCTGTGTGACTCACATTTCCCAGACATTTCAATGTAAAAACCGCCTGATGACGTTGAGCCCTACTGCCAGCATAGTAAGGAGGTGTGCAGGATCCCTTCTGCGCAGTTAGAAAGCTTGTGGCATGACCAGACAGGCTTTGGGTGCAGGTGGAAGACCGAGAGGAGGTTGAGGAGGCAGAAGCAGTGGAGGAACTTTGACATAAAGAGGATTGACGCACAACTCGTGGGGACGGCAAGACTTGGACAGCAGCCCCTTGTCCTGCTGTCACCATAGTTACCCAGTGCCCAGTCAGCGACATGTAACGCCCCTGTCCATGCCTACTCGTCCAAGTGTCTGTGGTGAAATGCACCCTGTCACACACAGAGTTTCTCAAAGAAGCGGTGATGTTGTGTGCGACATGCTGGTGGAGCGCAGGCACACCTTTCTTTGAGAAGTAGTGCCGACTGGGCATCTGGTACTGGGGCACTGCGACGGACATAAGGTCTCGAAAATCCTCTGTGTCCACCAGGCGGAAAGGCAGCATTTCTGTAGCCAAGAGCTTGCAGATGGTGAAATTCAACCTCTTAGCTTTCTCATGGCTAGGAGGAAATGGTCTTTTACTTGTCCACATCTGAGGGACCGAGGGCTGGCTATTGTGCTTAGACGGGGTTGATAAGGGTGTCCCCGGCAAACTGCCGGTCTGTGAGGAAGATGCAGGCGGACATGTTAGGTTGCCTTGATCCAAAGGTGGTGCTATCGATGTCGGACAGCGCTCAACACCAGCTGGTGTTACCACCTCCAAAGAAAATGATGACCTGCCAATCACGCTGGCTGTTGCGGGTAAAGAGGTGGCAGGTCTGCGCCCCAAAACAGGTGTGACTGCTGTCCCCCCAGTCACAGAGGATGAAGAGGCCGTGGATGCACAAGATATGGCAGACGGTGATTGGCCCGGCCGGCTAGGCCGCATTGTAGCACACTGAGCTTCCCACTGCAACTTATGCTTCATGTCCATGTGCCGGTTCATGCATGAAGTACTCAAACTATGTATTTTTTGGCCTCTACTTAGCTTTTGCTGACAAATGTTACAGATAACACGAGTTGGGTCATCTTTATCGATCTGAAAAAATGCCCAGGCTATGCAAGGCTTAGCACCCATGCGACCTGAAGAGCCACCACGACTTGTGGTGAGAGGCAGAGTTGTGTTTCAGGATGCAGTTGTTGACGTGCTTCCAGTACTACGTCTCTGTCCAGGAAGGCGCAACCTGACCTCGTCGTCACTAGCATCTTCCTCCACCTCCTCTGCTGACCTCATCTCTTGGCTGACTGTGGGTTGACAGTAAGTGGGATCTCCGACCTCATCATCATCACCCTGTGCGTTATCACACCCGTCGTCCTCAGAGCCAACCTGTTCCTGCCCTGACAAAAAACTAAAGTTGTCGCTCCAATCAGGTATTTGAGTCTTATCATCGTCTTCCTCATTGTCTCCACCAACAGGAGTTACAGTTTGGGAATGAGGGTCTACATTATGGTCAGAACCTTCTGCGTCTGGTCCTGGATCCGACTCATAAAGATTCTGGGCATCAGTGCAGATCATTTCCTCGTCTGGATTCACAGAAGCGCTGGAGTCGACCTCTGATTCCCAGGCTATAGTATGAGTAAACAGCTCTGCAGACTCAACCATCTGTTCTACCTCACACTCAGACGGGCAGCTGGAGATTTGGGAGCTGTGAGGAAGCAAGTGCGATTTGGGTGACACCTTTGAGGACTGGAGTATTTGTGATGTTGAAGTTGATGTGGAGGAGAGCCCACTTAAAGGAGCACTTGATATCCGTTGAAGCACCTGCTGTTTTTGTGCCTCATCTGGAATTTGTAGCGATTGGCGTGGCCGTAAGAAAGGGATCTTATCACATTGTCCGCTAAAAGAAGTAGACATTTTAGTTTGGCTGGAAGATGGTCTTTCTTCTGCACCTACCCCACGGACACAACCTTTTTTCCCCTTCCCAACACGCCTATTCCCCTTTCCACCAGCAGCAGGCCTTTTTCCACTCATTTTGGTGGTTAACTAATTCACAACTCTGGAGTTGTTTGCACAAAAAAACAATGGATGGTAACCGAGCAGAGCTGAGTAGCCAAACTGTGGTATTAGGCCAAAACTATTGGCTGGGTTAGATGCAGAAAAAAATTATTTTTAATTTGCAACCTGATGGAGGTCAGTATAGATGGACTAATAGACCAAGTCCCACACACAGCTAGAAGCCCAAATATTTTTTCAGAGCTAGATGCAGAAATTTTTTTTATTCAATTTGCAACCTGATGGAGGTCAGTATAGATGGACTAATAGACCAAGTCCCACACACTGCTAGAAGCCCAAATATTTTTTCAGAGCTAGATGCAGAAAAAAATTATTTTTAATTTGCAACCTGATGGAGGTCAGTATAGATGGACTAATAGACCAAGTCCCACACACTGCTAGAAGCCCAAATATTTTTTCAGAGCTAGATGCAGAAAAAAATTATTTTTAATTTGCAACCTGATGGAGGTCAGTATAGATGGACTAATAGAACAAGTCCCACACGCTGCTAGAAGCCCAAATATTTTTTCAGAGATAAATGAAGAAAAAAATTATTTTTAATTTGCAACCTGATGGAGGTCAGTATAGATGGACTAATAGACCAAGTCCCACACACTGCTAGAAGCCCAAATATTTTTTCAGAGCTAGATGCAGAAAAAAATTATTTTTAATTTGCAACCTGATGGAGGTCAGTATAGATGGACTAATAGACCAAGTCCCACACACTGCTAGAAGCCCAAATATTTTTTCAGAGCTAGATGCAGAAAAAAATTATTTTTAATTTGCAACCTGATGGAGGTCAGTATAGATGGACTAATAGACCAAGTCCCACACACCGCTAGAAGCCCAAATATTTTTTCAGAGCTAGATGCAGAAAAAAATTATTTTTAATTTGCAACCTGATGTAGGTCAGTATAGATGGACTAATAGACCAAGTCCCACACACTGCTAGAAGCCCAAATATTTTTTCAGAGGTAGATGCAGAAAAAAATTATTTTTAATTTGCAACCTGATGGAGATCAGTATAGATGGACTAATAGACCAAGTCCCACACACCGCTAGAAGCCCAAATATTTTTTCAGAGCTAGATGCAGAAAAAAATTATATTCAGTTTGCAACCTGATGGAGGTCAGTATAGATGGACTAATAGAATGATGCTATGCCCAAAAGATTTTACTTCACTAGGTGCAGTAAAAAAATTGGTATTCTATACACAGGTGTTATATCTTGCAACACAGATAGGCTACTCCACTGACTAACACACTCTGCAATAGGCCAAAAAGGATTAGCTTTGCTAGATTCAGCCAAATGCTGTGAAAAAAACTTGCACAGCACTGGCACAGACCTGCCTGGCAAAAACTGATAGGAACTCATGTAACCTAGTCCTGAAAAGGACTCCAATTACAATTAGTCTTTACTCCCACAACCTATCTATTTAAGAGCACAGACCTCCCTGATAAAAGTCGTAGGAAATGCTGTAACCTAGTCCTTAAAAGGACTGCAATCACAACTATTCCCTACTCCCAAGCTATCTGTATATTTGTGCGAAAATTGGCTTGAAATTAACAAGGTATAGCACACACAGCAACAGCGGTGCCGTCTAACACGCAGCTGCAGCAGTGAGAAAATGGTGGCGACGGGGAAAATGGCTTGGTCTTATAGGGCAAGGACATGTGACATACACTGCCAATCACACATGCCCTTGCTTGTGTGAAAAAAAGCACTTCGCTCCGTGTGTGCGCTGCTGATAGGCTGACAGATTGCACCTCCCCACTGCAAATGCGGGAAAGAGAAAAAAAAATGGAGATCTTCATTGTTCCTGCAGAGATCCATCCCCTGCCCCTCCCCCCGCCCCGCTGTACACTCAAACTGCGTATTAACATTAATTTTCATCATTACTGAGAAAAAATCCAGTTATGATTTTGGTGCACGAACAGTTATCGAACATAACCTCGAACAGCCGAATTTTTCTCAAATTGTTCGTGTTCGCCGACCGGCTCGAACACCGCCCAAAACAGCTCGAATTTGAGATTGGCGAACAGTTCGAGTAGAACAACGCTCATCTCTAGTGATAACCTCTGCTTCGGAGTACACTAGGTCGGACTCACTGGACGAAGCGGGCGAGGTATCAGGTACAGAGTATAGGGAAGACTCTGTCCATTCGCTACCAGGTAGCACCCCGAAGGGTTCTGGAGACAACTGGAGGTCCTCCGCCTGGTCGGAGGAGTGTAGAGACTCGGGGGTAACTACCGCTTTAAGGTACCCATTGTCAAGCTCACAGGATGGAGCGGACGAAGTATCGGGTACCGAGTATAGGGAAGTCTCTCTCCATTTGTCATCAGGTGGTATCCAGGAAGATTCAGGAGGCAACAGGGGGTCCTCCGCCAGGTAGCAGAGATGCACAGACTCGGAGGTAATCACTGCTTCAGAGTACCCTTGGATAGGCTCACCGGTTAAAGTGGGTGAAGCATCAGATACCGGGTGCAGGAAGTCCTCCTGTGTGGATTCTGGGTAGGCAGTAGTCTCTTCGGGCAGGAGAACTGGTGCGCTACTCACGCACATTACCCGTCGGGGCTGCTCCGGGATACAGGGAAATGAAGCTTCAGCAGGAACCTCAAGGTTGGAATCAGGAGGTCTTTGGGAGAACAGACCCTGGCGTGACGGCTTGCCTCTACGCCTAGCACGTCTGGACTGCCTCTTGAGGTCGTGAGAAGTATTCCGGAGCGCGTAGTCATCCAGTGTGGATTCTGGGTGGGCAGTAGTCTCTTCGGGCAGGAGGACTAGTGCGCTACCCACACACATTACCCGTCGGGGCTGCTCCGGGATATTGGGAAGTGAAGCTTCAGCAGGGGCTACAGGGTTAGGGTCCTTGAAGACCATACGAAAGGCCACCAGGAAGGCCTGCAGGTCAAGGACGACAGGATCCCATGCTTCCCATAGGGGGGTGACCCATTTCAAGGCATCACCCGCTAGGTAGTCAATCATAAAGGCCACTTTAGCCCAATCGGAAGGAAAATAGAGAGGGTAGGCCTTGAAGTGTAGCATGCATTGCTCCACAAATGCACGACTTTGTTTTGGATCCCCAAAGTACCGTGGCGGATCCGCAGGAACGAGTGCTGATAGATCCATCTGGACGTTTGCGTACTTCGCCTGGAACTCAGCTAAAGAAAAAAATTATTATTTTTTTTTTTTTAATTTATTTATTTTTAATGCAGGTATTCGCTGGAAAACGTCTCAGAGAGCGAAGGCCGTGGGGCTCAATGGGAACCAGGGCCTGAGTATGCTGTAATGCACACGCCCGGGCTGAGCGGCGTGTGCGTGTGATTCCACTGGACCATGCCGGAGAGTGAATGCCTGGAGGGGCGTAACTAGGTATTCACCCGATCCGACCAGGGTCGCACGATGGCATACGACGCCAGTGCACCAAGGAGGAACCAAGCAGAGGGACCAGGTGCTACTCCAGGACAGACCCCGGACACGGCTGTTGACCCACACAGGGGAATACAGGAACAGACAGGTTAGGCTGGCACACAGACTGGTGGGTATAGGCTGGCACAACTGGTATGCAGGCAGGCGGGTATGCAGGCAGGGGGGTACAGGCAAGCACGGCTAGAGTGCAGACAGGGAGGCACTAGCAGGTAGGAACACAGGCGGGATAGGACCCAGTACACACTGGGACTCAGGAACAGAACCACAGATGTGGCGGACAAACACAGCAGAGTAAGGCCGCCCAGAGTGGTGAGCGAGAGCAGGGCAAGACGAGACCGCCTAGAGCGGTGAGCGAGAGTAGAGCAGGACGAGGTCGCCTGGAGCGGTGAGCGAGAGAAGAGCAGGACGAGGCTGCCTGGAGCGGTGAGCGAGAGAAGAGCAGGACGAGGCCGCCTGGAGCGGTGAGCAAGAGTAGAGCAGGACGAGGCTGCCTGGAGCTGTGAGCGAGAGTAGAGCAGGACGAGGCCGCCTGGAGCGGTGAGCAAGAGTAGAGCAGGACGAGGCCACCTGGAGCGGTGAGCAAAGGGTCAGAGCGAGCAAGGCTGCCGGAGCAGTGAGCAAAGGGTCAGAGCGGAGCGAGACTGCCGGAGCAGTGAGCAAAGGGTCAGAGGGGAGCGAGACTTCCGGAGCAGTGAGAAAAGGGTCCGAGTGGAGCGAGACTGCCAGAGCAGTGAGCAAAGGGTCAGAGCGGAGCGAGACTGCCGGAGCAGTGAGCAAAGGGTCAGAGCGGAGCGAGACTGCCGGAGCAGTGAGCAAAGGGTCAGAGCGGAGCAAGGCTGCCGGAGCAGTGAGCAAAGGGTCAGAGCGGAGCGAGACTGAAGGAGCAGTGAACAAAGGGTCAGAGCGGAGCGAGACTGCTGGAGCAGTGAGCAAAGGGTCAGAGCGGAGCGAGACTGCCGGAGCAGTGAGCAAAGGGTCAGAGCGGAGCGAGACTGCCGGAGCAGTGAGCAAAGGGTCAGAGTGGAGCGAGACTGCCGGAGCAGTGAGCAAAGGGTCAGAGCGGAGCGAGACTGCCGGAGCAGTGAGCAAAGGGTCAGAGCGGAGCAAGGCTGCCGGAGCAGTGAGCAAAGAGTCAGAGCGGAGCGAGACTGCCGGAGCAGTGAGCAAAGGGTCAGAGTGGAGCGAGACTGCCGGAGCAGTGATCAAAGGGTCAGAGCGGAGCAAGGCTGCCGGAGCAGTGAGCAAAGGGTCAGAGCGGAGCGAGACTGCCGGAGCAGTGAGCAAAGGGTCAGAGTGGAGCGAGACTGCCGGAGCAGTGAGCAAAGGGTCAGAGCGGAGCGAGGCTGCCGGAGCAGTGAGCAAAGGGTCAGAGCGGACTAGAACTGCCAGAGCGGTGAGCAAGGCAGAGCAGGCTAGAACCGCCGGAGCGGTGAGCAAGGCAGAGCAGACGGGACAGGGCTCTGTTCACACGGAACAGACAGGAAGGGAAAGGCAGAACCAGATACCCACAGGGTACTTGCAGTGAAGTAGCGAGTGGACCACAAACTCACAAACGGAAGTACAGTGACAACGAGCAGGAGTTAGGTACGAGTTCAGACTCTGCAGTAAAAGGAAAGGTACGGACATAGAGAAACAGGCTAGAAGAGTATACAGACAAGAACAGACACAGTAGCAAGATACAGGAGCGGGTCTAGGTATGCAGCCCCTAGAAGGCGGGAGGAACAGGCTAGGAGCGTGTTCGGACAGGACAGACAAGATACAGGAGCGGGTCTAGGTATGCGGCCCCTAGAAGGCGGAACGAACAGGCAAGGAGCGTGTCCAGACAATACTGGAAATACAGCCTACAAGAAAGGCAAGCGAGCAAACATAGAAAGGGACCTGGCACATTCAGAGTGAAAGAGCACACTGAATGAAACACAATGCTCAGGCAGGGATTCATTGGAGCAGCTGGGTTAAATACCAGGTGACAGACAGCAATAGGCTGAGGACTCACAAGGGGTGTGCCCGCAGCAGGTACAAGAAACAGGACGTGATCGGGCGCCGCCCTTAAGCAGCAGACACAGAGGCAAGCAGACAGCATGGAGGGAAGCCAGGCTAGCAGACTGGACTGGAGATCAAGTGCGCGCTCTTGCACAGTGGGAGATGGACCACTATGCAAGGACGCCACCAGGTATGTTACAATAATCATAACAACAAGTATCATAACATTAATAAAGTTACAGTAAGTCCCGTAACCTGGTGTCCATTTCACCGATAAAGGAACATGAGGGACCCGCCTGAAAACCCTCAACGTAGGCCCTGGGCGTGGCTACAGGGCATAGGTGATCCAGGTGCTGGACCACGTCTTCGGCAACGCCAAACGGGCTTTTTGTTCTGTGGTCACTGAAGGGGCACTCCAGGGAGTGCAACTATTTACAAATAAAGTTTTTGGGCTGCTCACAGTCCTCAGCCTACAAGTCTTTATACCCTGACGGGTAACTAAATAAACACATATATTTCAGTTTATATAATAAACAATATGCAATACCCAACTGGGTAACTATTTACACTGCAGGTATTTCTTACTTATTCCTTGTTCCTGGCAGGGACCTGGCCTTTTGTACTGCCTGTTGACCTATGTAGTAAGGGGGTGTTGATGTTTGTGTTTGTACTGTCTGCAACCCTGTCAGATCTACGTGTGGGTAAATTGTAGAACTGTCTTAACCTCTCGATGGGACTGGCAAGTACACTGGTTGCTGGACCTACTGGCTCTGCTTCTACTGGTGATCCTTCTTCCGGGGATTCTTCCTGAGCAGGCTCTTCTGGGGCACTTACAGGTCTTACTTGCAGTGGAGGGTCTTCTGGCTGTTGGTAGAAGTGCATCACTGGTATTATTACAGCTCCATCCAGTTGAGGCCAATCTGCAGGGAAATCTCCTAAGACAGTATGGAGTACATCTTCTTTGGTTTCTTCAGTCACTATAAGAGGTATTTCTTCCTGTGGCTTCAACAGACCTGGGCACAACTTCAAGTGGTCTCTTGAGACTGTTACAGCTGTCTTACCTCCATCTTTACTGATTAGACAGGTTTTTCTATTGTCAAACCTGGAATCCAACACAGTGTAAGGCTCTCTTTCCCACTGGTCGTCAAGCTTGTGGTTTCTTCTCTTTCGCTTCAGCACAACTTCTCCAGGTGTTAAGGGTTCTGCGGGTGCACTCTTGTTGTACTGTGCTTCCTGCTTATCTCTCACCCTATTTAGACTGTCTTCGACACAGGCCTGTAGTCTCTTGTACTGCTCCTGTCGAGTCGTATCCCAGTCTTCAGTGGACATGTCTGCTTCTGGCTCTACCACTCCAAGTTCCAGGTCCATGGGCAACTTTCTGGGTCTTGCTCTCATGAGGTACGCTGGAGTGCAATTGGTGGAACTCACAGGTATGTGATTGTACAGATCTACCAGGTCAGGTAGTTTGTCTGGCCACTGATTCCTTTCTTCTAGAGGTAAGGTCTTCAGCAAGTCTATGACGATATTGTTCATCTTTTCACATAGACCATTAGTTTGAGGGTGGTACGGCGTAGTCCGAATCTTCTTACACCCGTACAGATAGCAAAACTCTTTGAACAGCTCGGCTTCAAAGGCAGGGCCTTGATCCGTCAGCACCTTATCCAGGGATCCATGGGGCCTGCAGAAGTATGTTTGGAACGTCCTTGCTGCAGTTTCTGCCGTCAGATCCTTGATGGGGGCTACCACCAGGAACCGGGAGTAGTGATCCACCATGGTCAGAGCATAAGAGTAGCCTGACCTGCTGGGTGACAGCTTGACGTGATCCAGAGCGACGATTTTCAGGGGCTGGGTTGTCTTGATGGACTGCAAGTGTGCTTTCTGGCTGCTGTAGTCTTTTCTTCTGAGGCTACAGAGTCCACAATCCCGGCATCACCTCTCTATGGAACTCCGCATTCCAACCCAATAAAACCGACTCTTCAGGAGGGTTTCCAGCTTCTTCCAGCCAAAGTGCCCTGCTTGATCGTGGTAGGCCTCCAACACCATCTGGATGTCTGTCCTGGGCACTACGATCTGCCATACCATCTCATGGGTCCTAGGGTTAACATACCTTCGGCACAGCTTCTCTCTATAGATGAACAGCCGGCTTCTCTCATTCCACAGTTGCTTGGCTTGTGGAGAAGCGTCCTTCTCCAGGGAGGAACCTTCCTGGGTTATCAGTTCTTTGATACGGCTGACAACCGGGTCACTGTCCTGGGTCTTCTTCCAACTGTGATGAGGTAAAGGGTTTAGTGTCTTACCACGATACCTCCTGGAGGTAATCTGCTTGTGGACCATCCCATTTCTGTGGAAGGCAGGTAGCTCAATCTCCTCCAGGTCATCCACTTCTTCTTCAGTGTCCGACTGGTGAGGCATTTTGGATAGGGCATCAGCATTGGCGTTCTTGTGGCCTGCCCAGTACTTGATGGTGAACTGATAGTTTGACAGTCGGGCCATCCAACGCTGTTCCATGGCTCCTAACTTGGCTGTCTCTAGATGTGTCAAGGGGTTGTTGTCAGTATAGGCCGTGAACTTAGTGGAGGTCAGGTAGTGCTTGAATCGTTCAGTGATGGCCCAGACAAAGGCCAGGAGCTCCAACTTGAAGGAGCTATAGTTTTTTGGTTTCCTCTCGGTAGGACGGAGCTTCCTGCTGGCATAGGCGATCACCTTCTCTTTGCCATACTGCTTCTGGCTTAACACAGCTCTTAGTCCCTCGTTGCTGGCATCAGTGTACAGCAGGAAAGGTTGGCTGTAATCAGGGTAGGCCAGGATTTCTTCACCAGTCAGGATCTCTTTCATCACTGCAAAGGACTCAGCCTGCTCTTTACCCCACTGGAAGGGGGGGTTTTGCCTCTGTTGGACTGTCCTACCAGGAGATCTTGCAAAGGCGCTGCCTTCTTGGTGTAGTCCTTTACAAACCTCCGGTAATACCCAACCAGTCCCAGGAACTGACGTACCTCCTTGAGATTCTTCGGTTCTGGCCTTTTCTGGATGGCAGTGACCTTCTCCGGGTCTGGTGCTACTCCTTCTGGACTGACAATGTGCCCCAGATACTGAACCTTCTGCTTGAGCAGGTGGCACTTGGAAGGCTTCAATTTCATCCCATACCAGGACAATGCTTCAAATACCTCCGCCATGTGCTGCAAATGGTCCTCATATGTCTTGGAGTACACTATCACATCATCCAGGTATAGCAGCACGGTCTCGAAGTTACGGTGTCCCAAACAGCACTCCATCAATCTCTGGAACGTTCCAGGGGTGGTGCAGAGTACGAACGGCATACTGTTGAACTTGCAGAGTCCCATCGGGGTAGTGAAGGCCGTCTTCTCCCAGTCCTCCTCAGCAACTGCTACTTGCCAGTACCCACTAGTGAGGTCAAGGGTAGAGAAGTAATTTGCAGACTTTAGTGCAGTCAGGGATACCTCTATACGGGGCAAAGGGTATGCATCTTTATGTGTTATGCGGTTTACCTGTCTGTAATCTACACACATCCTCATTCTTCCATCCTTTTTCCTGACCAGGACGAGGGGAGCTGCCCAGGGGCTACAGCTATCTCTTATTACCCCTGCTTTCTTCATGTCATGCAACATTTCCTTCGCTTTCTGGTAGTGTGCTGGTGGTAAGGGCCTGTAACGTTCTTTGATGGGTGGATGGTCACCTGTGGGTATATGGTGTTGTACCCCTTTAATCCTCCCAAAATCAAGTGGGTGTTTGCTGAATACCTGTTCATATTCCTGGACCACCCTGTGCACACCTTGTTTTTAATGGACAGGAGTGGTGTCAGTCCCAACATGGAGCTGTTGACACTAATCCTCCAGCTGAGCTTCGGAGTCATTGTCCTCCACTGTATCTGGTTGGGTTAAGGATTCCACTGGGTGTATGGCATCATCATTCACAGTACACAACCTGGCAACAGTGGCGTATCTTGGTAATTTAACTTCCTCCTCCCCACAATTTAGGAGACGTATGGGCACCCTCCCATTGCGTACATCAACTACCCCTCTAGCAGTTAAGAGTGTAGGTCTGTGCTCTGAGCTAATGGGCTCCACTACTGCCTGGTAGTTCTGTCCCTTGAGACCTATTGCTGCCCTACACCAAATCAGCATCTCACTCATTGGGGGAATCACAATGGGTATCGGGTCTGTCACCCGTACATTACCAATCTCACCACCTGTTAGCTTTACCTGTTGCTGGTACAGGAGGGCTCGAATCTCTCTCTGGAGCACCTTCCTCTGCCCTGGTTTGGCAGTGTCAGCAATCTGTTGGAGCAAAAACAACACTTCTCCCAAACAGTTACCAACAATATTCGTACCAAGTATCATATACAAGTCTGTATCACCAGGGTTAGATTCTACTACAATCACTCCTTGGTCCTTTAGTTCCGCTCTCCCCACCTTCACTGTCATGTCCTTAACCCCGACTGGGTTAAGAGGAAGGTCGTTAGAGGCATACACGGAGAGGTTCGGGGCTGGCGGGCGGAGTTCATCTATGGACCAGTACCTTTTGTAGAGGTCATCAGGTATGATGGTTACCTGTGAGCCGGTGTCCAGTAACGCAGGTGTAGCAATGCCCTCCAGCACGATGGACAGGAAAGGCCTCACTCCTACAAACTGAAGGTACCAGCTTGATGGGCCTGGTTGACTTACTCCTGGGTGTTGGCCCTCGGCCCCAGGGTTTGCTCGTTTAAAGGACAGTTCCAAACTGTGTGGCCTGCCTTGTGGCAGCGGTAACAGGCGAAGTCTCCTGGAGGGCGACGTTGGTCGTGGGTCCTCCCATGGGGTGGCGTTGTCCTCCTCCGGGGCGGCGTTGTCCTCCTCTGGGGTGGCGTTGTCCTCCTTCTTCTCTTCATCCATGGGACATCCTCAGGGCTATCGGTGAGTTGAATCCTTCCTTCCGGCTCGGGCTCCGTCTGTAGCTGCAGGGTGCTCAGGACAGTGGCCAGGGTTTTACTTAGCTGGCGCACTTCAGAGCAGGCTGTCCAGCTCGCTAGGGGGCACTGTTTGCATTTTTGTTTCAGCCGTCAATGAAGGAGCAGTGTGTGCTGCGGGCATTGGGGTGTCCCCACCCTGGTAATGCTGGATAGCAGTCCCTGATGTTTACAGGGGCTGTAGACCCTTAATAGCCGTGTCCTTAAGGGTGTCAAAGGTGGCGTATGGATGATCTAGAGCCCACCACTGTACAGTTCTGCTCTCCTCCAGGGACCTCAACCTCCGGATGAACTGTTCCATCAGCATTTTATTCTCATCTTGTATGCTGGCTGGACTAACCTGTTTCAGGGCCCGCAGGGCTTCCTGTAAGTGCTAGGCGTAGTCCCGGATACTGTCCTCAGGTTTCTGGACACAGTGGTAGAACCTCATCCAGAGATCTGTCTCAGTGCGGTTTTCAAAGACAGTTTGCAGTCTCTTAAAAATAGTAGATACTGATTCCTGGTCTGCGGCTGGCCAGGTTTCAACTTCCCCCTCTGCGGCACAAGTCAATTGTCCCAGCACAACAGCGGCTCTCTGCTTACCAGTCATAGAATACATGTCCAGTACACCGCATATTTTTCTCTTGAACCCAGACAGGCTGTCTGGTTTGCCATCATACTGGGGAAGCCATTTTGCTCCAGGGATATATGGCAGGGCCATGGGTATTAATGGAGTCACAACCCCTGCTGGTGGGGCGGCCGTTCCGGCCTGTGCAGCGGCAGGCGCAAGTTGAGCATCAGGAGCGTTAACCAGTGCTCCGGCGGCTTGCTGGTCATCGGCCATGGTTGCGCCCCCCTAGTAAACCGCAGCCTACCTTCTTCACTTTCTAGCAGGTAGGCTGCAGCTCCGCGGGCGACGGTCTTCTTCCAGGACCTTGCGTCCCTCGTGTCTGACGTCAGAGCGTCCACTCGACTCCTTCCAGGACCTGATGCTTCCTGATTCGATGTCAGAGGCGGGGCGTGTCCAGGGCTTCATGCGCTTCCAGCGGTTACGCCTCTCCAATTCCCGCGGTTATGCCCCTCTTCTTCCCACGCGGCGACTGGAAAATGGCGGACAATGGCGGGAAACCTCAGGAATGGCGGGAAACCTTCACCACAGTGAGTATTACAGTCTTTTAAGGCGCACAGTACCCGGTGTCAACGGGCATGGAATCCTGTTCGTGACGCCAGAGAGATGACGCGCCGCCAGGGCCGTGGGGTACTCGGCACCCGGGCTTCTGGTTGCTGGGGGATATCACGGTAGCTGACCCGGTCCGTGGCCCAAGGGCGGTCACCAAAAAAGGGGAATTATTTATAGGAAATTTGTAAAGTGTTCGTGACGCCACCTGTGGAATGCGGCTAAAGGGAGCCGCCGCTGCGGAGCAGTCCTCTGAGGCAGATGTTAGGGCAGCTTATGATGGAACAGCTCCCCACAGGTGGAGCGGGCCTCAGGGCAGCGTGGGGTAATGAATGGTGGTACAGGGGAGAGACGGCCAGGGCGATTCAGGAAGATATGACGGACAATCACACGGGGGTTCGCTTCGGTACCTTTACTGGTGTAGATGCAGGTATGGTCCAGAGTACTCGGTAGGCAGGGTGCACTTCTGGAATCTCCCCAGTGAGTGGGTATAGGGCCTCCTGATCAATTGCTTCCACTTACTAAGCTTCTGACCTGCCTGGAGCTAGGCCTGGCTTAATTACTGTCTCTCTCTCTCTTGCACCTGTTGACCTGGTGGTAAGGCCTTCTCTTGGAGATCACTCTCCCTGGTCGCTGGGGCCTCTGTGACTCCTAGCCCTGGTACAGTAGTCAGCGTTGGTCGGTCTGGGACTTGTAGTCCTCCAGGTATCCGGTGGTCCCTACTGGGTATAAAGGGTCCCTGTAGGTGCGGACCCGGTGTCCAGTGTATATTTCGGGGTCAGCCTGGTACGCTCCTCTGCCCCCTCAACTCCTCTCTCCTTTCCTCCTTGCCATCGGCCGCACTCAGGGCCCTCACTACGGCAGCAGTAGACGAGCTGCATCTTCGCTGCTCTCAGCGTCAGCACGCTCTCTGAACTAACTTCTGACTCCGCTGCCTGGTTGCACCCTCCATATATATATCCCTATCAGGGCTCCCTCTGGTGGTCTGAGGTGGTAGGGTGGAGGTATGTGAATGTGTGAGGGCCTCTTGTGGAGAAGTCCATCCATGCACCCTACTGGGTTCTGTGGCACCTGTGCGTAGCAGGGTGCCACACATCTGGGTCAGGTTTACAGGCAGCCTGAGAGATGGGACGGTTTGGCTGTCCACATAACTCACCTCTGGGTGTGGTTCACATGATAAAATGGAGTCTGTTGGTTTGACACATGGTCTGTGTCTGAAGGTAAGAAGACCTCCTGTGTGATGTCTCCAGGTTGAGCAAGTATGCTGGATGCTATCCAGCCTGTGTCCTGGACATTCGATAAACTGACTTTGTTGGAACTCTTTACTTTGTTTTGTCTGCACTGGAAGACCATTTATTTTCCTTTTCTTGTGGCATGGTTTATGGAGCACCTATAAACCGGCCTTCACATTTAAATGGAAACAGTTCCTGTGTTACCTCACCACGCACCCAAGTGAGTAGCATTCTCATAGTATGCTCAGTATTTACACTATGTGCAGAATTATTAGGCAAGTTGCATTTTTGAGGATTATTTTTATTATTGATCAACAACTATGTTCTTAATCAACCCAAAAGACTCATAAATATCCAAGCTTAATATTTTTGGTAGTTAGAGTGGGATTTTTTTTATATTTGGCTATTTTAGGAGGATATCTGTTTGTGCAGGTAACTATTACTGTAAAGAATTATTAGGCAACTTAATAAAAACCAAATATAATCCCATCTCACATTTCTGACATGCAAAAACAAAAACAAAAAAAATTAGTGATCAGTATAGCCACCTTTCTTTATGATGACACTCAACAGCCTTCCATCCATAAATTCTGTCAGTTGCTTGATATGTTTTCGATCAACATTGCGTGCAGCAGCCACCACAGCCTCCCAGACACTGTTCCGAGAGGTGTACTGTTTTCCCTCCCTGTAGATCTCACATTTTATGACAGACCACAGGTTCTCTATGGGGTTTAGATCAGGTGAACAAGGGGGCCATGTCATTATTTTTTCTTCTTTTAGACCTTTACTGGCCAGCCACGCTGTGGAGTAGTTGGATGCATGTGATGGAGCATTGTCCTGCATGAAAATCATGTTTTTCTCGAACGATACCAACTTCTTCCTGTACCACTGCTTGAAGAAGTTGACTTCCAGAAACTGGCAGTAGGTCTGGGAGTTGAACTTCACTCCATCCTCAACCCAAAAAGGTCCCACAAGTTCATCTTTGATGATACCAGCCCATACCAGTACCCCACCTCAACCTTGCTGGCGTCTGAGTCGGAGTGGAGCTCTCTGCCCTTTATTGATCCAGCCTTTGGCCCATCCATCTGGCCCATCAAGAGTCACTCTCATTTCATCAGTCCATAAAACCTTTGAAAAATCAGTCTTAAGATATTTCTTGGCCCATTCTTGACGTTTTATCTTATGTTTCTTGTTCATAGGTGGTTGTTTTTCAGCCTTCCTTACCTTGGCCATGTCCCTGAGTATCGCACACTTTGTGCTTTTTGATACTCCAGTAACGTTGCAGCTCTGAAATATGGCAAAACTAGTGGCGAATGGCATCTTGGCTGCTTCACGCTTGATTTTCCTCAATTCATGGGCAGTTATTTTGCGCCTTTTTTGGCCAACACGCTTCTTGCGACCCTGTTTCAAGACTGCTGCATCCCTCTGCAAGACATCTCACAATTTTGGACTTTTTAGAGCCCGTCAAATCTCTCTTCTGACCCATTTTGCCTAAGGAAAGGAAGTTGCCTAATAATTAAGCACACCTTATATAGGGTGTTAATGTCATTAGACAACACCCCTCCTCATTACAGAGATGCACATCACCAGATTTACTTAATTGGTAGTTGGCTCTCAAGCCTATGCAGCTTGGAGTAGGACAACATGTATAAAAAGTATCAAAGTGATCAAAATACGCATTTGCCTAATAATTCTGCACGCGGTGTATGTATGCATGTATTTGTATGCACCGCCCATGTAGACAGAACGCCCCCTTTAGAACTGTTGAGTTCAGTGATTAGCTGCTGTGCTGTTGATTTAACGTCAGCGCCACAACCAAAGTCAGACAACGGGAGCAGTGTCGGAGACTCACCGTGGACCTGGGAAAGGTGAGTACATTGCGATTTGTTTTGTTTTATAAACTACAGGCAGAGCAGAAATTGTCTGAAAGGGTACATCTCCTTAAGTGTACAGCTAGTATACCTATATAAAGGGGGTTCCCATATTTAAATAAATGTAGTATCCAGATAAAAGGTCTATTAGGAGAGTTAGCGTTTCTATATTTGCTGAAGCTTCATTTTCAGTCAATTTACTCTCCCCATTTGATGTTTCAGTTGGATAAAGTGATTTGTGTGCAAAAATGTAGCTCACACAAGAATTATCTGGGACTCACCAACATTTTAAGCCTTCCAGAACTGATTACTCTTTTTCAGAGTTATTTTAACTCTTGATTTTATGCTGAGAAGTGATCAAAGACAAAGTCTTTGATGAGATTTGAGGTATTTAAAGTATTTACCAGCAAAAGGCGCACTGAATCTGTTAAAAATAAAGTCGTAATCCTTAAATATGTATGGAAGTCTGCACTGCCTGTCCCAGTTCAGGCTGAAGATCACAGAGGATTTGCTATCCTTGTTCTGGAACATACAATGGAACACTGCATACCTTTCCCAGCATGCTTTTTATGAACTGGATGATATGTAATCCATTTGTGTTGAAAGCATCTCATGTATTTTAATATATTCATATTGATGAATGAAAACTATTCAACCTATAGACACTTTGACCAAGACTGAAGTAATGACCTAAAATTATACTTTTTTTTCTTTATTGCACTCTTTTTTTTTATATACGTTTTGGTAATGTTTTGTGACATCCAGAGACCTCATAACCTATTCATACTTCCTGATATTAAAGGGAATATATCACTAGATATGTGCTATGTAATCTGAGAACACGATGATGTAGTCGCAGAGACCCTGATTCCAATGATCTGTCTCTTACTGGGCTGTGTTTTTCTGTTTCAATAAAATAGGTGTTTTATCAGCTGGAGATTATCAAGACATGCCTCCTACTCCAACCACAATCCACCACTGATTAGCAGCTTTCTGTCAATATACAATATACCTAGAAAACCGACGATCAGTGGTGTAGGCGGGGTTACACAGGGCTCAACATTCTGACCTCTGCTAGATGTGCAGCAGAGAATACTAAGTGATACACCACTGGAATCAGGGTCTCTTCCCCTACATCATGCTGTTGTCAGATTACATCGTAAAAACCTGCTGACAGATTTCCTTTCAATTTTCTGCCATCTTTGATACCATATTGTTTATCGGCGTATCGTGGAATTTGTAAGCCCTGGCTAAAAATTAACAATACAGTCCCCACATGTACAGCACAACAGGAGTAATAGTTCAATTATGCTGAGGTATAGCAGCAGTATACAGCAATCTTGGGCAACAAGACCATGGAACCTGTAAGATAATTCATGCTGTCTGCCTTTGCAGCATTTTATGGAAAACATATTTTAAACGGGAATTGGATGTTTCGCCCCCAGCAGATCGCCCCCAGCAGTTCGCCCCCAGCAATTCGCCCCCGGGTACATTTCGCCCCCGCACATTTCGTCCCTAGCATTTGGCCCCCAGGATGTTTTGCCCCCGCACATTTCAATCCTGCACATATCGCCCCCAGTTCGCCCCGGTCCGGGCGAAATGTGCGGGGGTGAATCTTCCTGGGGGCGAAATGATAGGGGCGAAATGTGCGGGTGCGAAATGTACCTGGGGGCGAACTGCTGGGGGCAAATTGCTGGGGGCGAACTGCTGGTGGCGAAACTTCCTATAACCACTCCTCCTCCATCTGTCCTGTCAGCTCAGCAGTCTGCACCAAAGAGGGGGAGGCACCTGCACTGCATTACCAAGCTAATGTTGTTGAATGGTGCCAAGTACTTAAAACCCCTTTACAGCCTGGGACGTATTAGTAAGCACCAGGCTGTCACCCCCTGTTCAGCACGGGCTCCGGCGGTGAGGTGAGCCCACACTGAATCGGGCACATGTCAACTGATTATTACAGCTGACATGTACCCGAAACAGCCGCGGGTGAAATCGCGATCCACCCGCGACTGTTAACATGTTAAATGCCGCTGTCAATCTCCGACAGCAGCATTTAACATCACCTCGCCGGAAGCGCGTCACTTACCCCGCCCATCGGTGACCTCGTCACGTGATCGCGGGTCACCGATGCATGGGCATGACAACCCTGGGACTGCAGCAGACCCCAGTGGCTGTCATGTGCTGATCGCTATGAGCGCCACCTAGTGGTCGGCGCTCATAGCACAGGACCATTTCTGATACATAGAGGTGATCTGCTCATCACCTCTATGTAGCAGAAGCGATCATACAAGTGTTGCTTCTCGTCTCCTATGCAGACTATAGAAGCAAGCAAAAAGTGAAAAAAAAATGTTTTTACAAATATTAAAAAAAAATTTAAAAAATAAAAGTTTAAATCACCCCTCTTTCGCCTCATTCAAAATAAAATTATAAAAAAAAAAACCCACATGCACATATTTGCAATCGCCGCATTCAAAATCGCCCGATCTATCAATATAAAAAAAGAATTAATCCGATTGGTAAACAGCATAACGAGAAAAAAATCCTAAAAGCCAGAATTACCTTTTTTGGTCGCCGCAACATTGCAATAAAATGCAATAACGGGCGATCAAAACATCGGATCTACCCCAAAACTCGGCTCGGCACGCAAAAAATAAGCACTCACCCGGCCCCAGATCCCGAAAAATGGAGACGCTACGGGTCTTGTAAAATGGCGCTATTTTTTAGCAAACTTTGCAATTTTTTTTCACCACTTAAATAAAAAAGAACCTATACATGATTGGTATCTATGAAGTCATAATGACCTGGAGAATAAGAATGGCAGGTCAGTTTTAGCATCCAGTGAACGTGGTAAAAAAAATAAGAAAAAAACATCTGTGGTATTTCAGTTTTTTTGCAATTTCACAGCACTTGGAATTTTTTTCCCGTAGACGATATGGTAAAACCAGTAATGTCATTCAAAAGTACAACTCGTTCCGCAAAAAATAAGCCCTCACATGGCCATATTGACCAAAAAATAAAAACCATGGGAAGCTCTGGGAACAAGGGGAGCAAAAAATGAAAATGCAATAATGGAAAATCCCAGGGTTGCGAAGGGGTTAAAAAGGCTTCCACATAAGTAAGTGTAATTGTATGTAATATATACTGTATATGTCATGTATTATATGTAATATATGTATTATGTGTAGTATATACAGTCGATTACACATAATACATATATGTTACACATAATAAATGGCATGCATATATTAGACATAATACATCACACATATTACACATAACATAGTTGCCACATGAATAATGATAATCGAACTTGTGGAAGTTTGGGTTCGCCGAGTTCGGCCGTACTTTTTAAAAACTCCGGTTCGGAACCTGAACTTGACCCAGGACACCAAACCCCATATAAGTCAAGGGGAAACCGAACGTCGGTGCTGTAAAATGACTGTAAATTGGTCGGAGTAATGGCTAGGAGACTGCAAAAGGAAGAAAAATGGGGGGCAAGAGCAGGAAAATTGCCCTGCAAACAAACGTGGTCTGGGAAATGACGTAAAGGCATTCTGTCACCATAGCAGTCATGGTAAAATAGGAAGTAAATGAATAACATTAAAATTTTAACAGTGTCCTCACAGAAACTGAGACTTGCTACTAGCAGTCCAGTTGAAAATTTCACCCACAGAAGCAGCTAAAAAATGTCACCCACAGAGCATGGGGCAAAATATCCCCAAAGAAGCTGCTTAAAAATTTCAACCACAGACCATGATCCAGAGTACCCCCACAGAGCATGTTTTCACATTTCCCCTACATCTCCAAAATTTTACCTCCAATAGCATACAAGCAGTCGCTGACAAAAAGCTGGTAGTATTATCTTGGATTGAGCTGGCATTCCTCTGTGAGGCTTGCTACCAGCAATCCAGTTAAAATTTCACCGACAAAAGAGTCAAACTTTTATCTTCCGTAGCGTACAGAACAGCAGACGCAGATTAAAAGCTTGTAATTTTGATTCTGGATATAGCTAGCGGTCTGCCGCGAGGCTTGCTACCTCCAGTCCTAGCCCCTTTACCTTAGGACACTTCCCCAATGCTGTTTCCTTAGGTTCTCGGGGGTCCAAAGTGTTTTCTTGAAAAAAATTGTGTTTAAAGCAGGCAACCAAGCCTAAATACTTTAGCTAGGGAAAATTGAACTGTACTCCGTTTCTATTTTCTTTTTTGTTCGAACTGGGGCCATGATTAAGAGGGGACCCGGTGGAACACAAAGTGAAGGAATTGGATGCACTGTCAGCCATCCAATCTCAAACCACCCACAGGCAGGATTGCAGAGTACACACGGGTAACAAAGAATCAGGATTCTATTCCACAAAGGCAGTCTGATAAACTTGTACCACATCAAAGGAAGGCAGCAGTCAAGCAAATTAACCACTTTTCAACTGAGCTAGCAATTGATGTTGCAAGACAAAATGGCCATCCATGACAATTTAGAGGCTCTGTAATTGGAATGAGTAGTTAAATCCTTTAATGAGGATTAGGTCAGGAGGGCACAAAAGGTAGAGTAAAATTATTTTCATGGCACACTACTCATGCAGACATGGCTGTAGAGTACACATGTGCTTTTGGGCACAATACCCCCATAGAAGCTAATAACACTTTTCACCCACAGAGCATGTTTCCACATTTCCCCCATAGAATCTGATAACAAATTTGACCTACAGAGCATGTTTCCACATTTATCCCACAGAAGCTGATAACAAATTTCACCCACAGAGCATGGGGCACAGTACCCCCAAAGAAGTTGCTTAAAATTTCACACACAGAGCATGGGCTAGAATTCCCCCATAAAATGTGCATGGGGCACAGTATTAGTGATGAGCAAATATGTTCAAAATCTGATCTCCAAACTTAAGTTTGACACGAATGTGGCACATTCAGATTTGTGATTGGAAAGGCGAGCAAAATTTGTTGCATTTGGAAAAATCGGTAACGTTCGGCGAATTTACGTGGTTATGTGATTGTGGGGCAAGTACAACGTTTTTAACAGTTTTGCTAGCATAGTGCTTGTGTATGATGAGCGGGGGGACGTGGTAGATATGTGGGGAGGCTGGTGATAGCTCAGAACAGGTCAGATTAGCGGCACAATGTTTATTTTTTTCCTGTAGGCGGTAATTTTAAGTCAGGAAAGCGCAGCTAGCCAATCAGAGTGCTGGAAGCATCCACAGTGTCCCAGTAACAGGGGCTTCTGCAATTGGCTGCTGAAATCATTTGTCCTCTCTATATAAAAAGCGGCCATTTTATGCATGTCACTCATGTTAGACAAGCCTGTGTAATGAGAGATATTAGCTAGATAGATGGGCGCTTCTGTGGAAGTCAGATGGTGTAGATTAGTCCTGTGTTGTGTACCTGTTCAATCAACCTTGCAGCACTTTTTTTTGTTTTTGTGCAATTACTGAGATTCTGACAGAAAGAGCAGGGCCTATGGCATAGAACAGTGTTGTGCACCAGTTGTACTGTCTGTGCTTCATGCAAGTGTATACCTTCAATCTATTTTTGCACTTGCTAATGTGATCAAGCAAGTAAGCCCTTGTAGGCCACTTTTTGATTTTGTGGGGTTGAAATTCAGCTATCTGCAGAGCTTGTCAGTAGTGATGAGCCAGCACTAAAATGCTCGGGTACTCGTTGCTCGGGTCGAGCACATTGGAATACTCGGGTGCTTGACCCGAGCAACGAGCCCAATGTAAGTCTATGGAAAACTTGAGTATTTTGCAGGCGGCTCCCCCCGGCGGTCTGCAGAGGGCCTAAAAATTGCCCAAATTCATGGGAACAGTGCTCAAATGACATGGGAACAGCATGGGGAAGACCCCTGGAAGCATCTCTGACTCCCAGATCACTGATGTCACCAACGTTGTCAGAGTATTACACCACTTTTACGGGCTCACAATAAAACATACAAAAATGAAACCAAAATGAACTTTCCTGGGAAATATGTCAAGGAACATCCTTTCCACGGTAATGACTCGTATATAAGGCAAAATAAATGACCAAAAACAAAAATACTCCTCCACACCTTGGGCTATGTTCACACGTAGCGTTTTTGATGCGTTTTTTGCACTTTTGCATTGCTTTCAACCAAGACAAATGCATTCACCAGGAAATGTCAATTTACAACCTTATCTGGCCATGTGGTGTGTGACACATCATCAGACACATGCACATACAGTGCTGAAAAGACAGGGGAACTGCATGGGGAAGACCTCTGGAAGCCTCTCTGACTCCCAGGTCACTGCCTAAAAGTGTGCCCTTCATAAGTAATCCTTGGCACATGCAAAGATGCCTCCTGCCATGCACCTGTCATTGCAGACTTGCAACAATCACCATCCATGTCCTTGTCTCTGTGCAGCGTTCAGTTGTCCCTACCCCATTCCTTGGAATGCAAGCGCAGGTATGCAGCCAGCCACCCACCAACCCACAGGCTGCAATACTATACTGCCAAATTTTTGACAGCTGCTTGCAATTGAAATGTGGCCTTTTAGGCTCGTGGAGGCGGAAGCTGTCCACAATCTTATGGTGGCGGCGACCAGGTATCCATACTCGGTCCCCAGCCACCACTATTTGTACCGGTGTCGTCTCCGCCTTCCACAAGCACGGGTCCCACAACATTACCCGTGCCCTCCCCAGTGCACTTACAGGAAGGACCGCCTAACCACAAACACGTGGACAGTTGAATGTGGCCAGGGACGGTACGGAGTCAGTCCACAGCTTTTTTTGCTGAGTTGTATTTCATCACAGCCATATTCTTTAGCTCGGTGAAAGGACTGGCATAGAGGGAAACTGTATCTACTCTGGGTGTCATTTCTCTCAGGAAGTCCTCTAAAGCAGCTTTTGCAGAAGCACTTCTCGCTAGTGCTTTGACACACAAATGGCCTGATCTGCAATCCAGTTTGAGAAATAACATGCATAAGCACATCCGATCCACATTAAAAAAACAGCCATAGAGGGTCCGGGAACCTTCCCTCACATTTTTCTTAGCCAGGGCTGCTTCTCGGCAGGGTTGGACGGACCCACGAGAAATCCGGAGACTCCTCTGGTGGGCCCTGGCTTCTCCTTCAGGAGAGTTCAGGCCACGATGATGATAGAGGCCACCATCTGCTTAGTTTTCTGTTACTTGAATGCAAGAGCAAGTATGCAGCCAGCCACCCACCCACAGGATGCAATACTAAACTGACAGATTTTTAGGCAGCTGCTTGCACTTAAAATGTGGCCTTTTAGGCTCATGGAGGCAGAAGCTTTTCACAACCTCATGCCTCGTGTCCATACTCGGTCCCCAGCCCTCACTATTTCTCCCAGTGTTGTCTCCGCCTTCTACAAGCGCGGGTCCCTGAATATTACTGCTGGTACTTTTCTGTGGGAATTTGCTTGCCTCCTACAAGCCTGGAATATTTCCAGTAAACTATGGTATTAGCACTGCAACCAGTAACAGTAGCGAAGCCATCCCCAATTTCCTTCTCAGGAATTTTAATTGGTAGACTGAGTGGCTGCCCAAATATATTAGTTTCTCACAAGTTTCTCCAGCCTGTTAGATATTAGAGGGTGAATGGCAGCACATTGGATCAGTGGTTAGCACTGAAGCCTTGCAGCGCTGGTATCCTGGGTTCAAATCCCAGCAAGGACAATATCTGCAAGGACTTTGTATGTTCTCCCCATGTTTGTGTGAGTTTCCACCTCAGTAAAAAAAGCAGCCATAGAGTGTCCGGGAATCCTTCCCACACACTTTTCTTAGCCAGGACTGCTTCTCGGCAGGGTTGGACGGTCCCACCAGAGAATTCTCTGGTGTGCCCTGGCTTCTACATCAGGAGAGTTCATGATAGCGCTAACTTTGCAGCTGCTATGGGGCTCTTGAGCGGGGGAGAAAGGTGAGCCCTCAGAATCAAATCCTCTGTTGGGCACAATGTTTATCAATCTGAAACAGCTTCTCACTGGGAGTTGTATTTCACCACAGCTATATTCTTTAGCTCGGTGAAAGGACTGGCATAGAGGGAAACCGCATCTACTCCGGCTGTCATTTCTCCGTCACCAGGTTCTGCCCATTGTCACACATGACCATGCCTGGCTGTATGTTCAGTGGTGAGAGCCACAGATCAAGCTGCTGTGTTACAGCTTTCAACAACTCTGCAGTGCTGGGCGGTTTGTCACCTAAGCATTAAGCATGCTATCTTCAGCATAGCCTGTTGCCGCTTGGCCAAGGCAGTGCTGCAGTGCTTTCAGCTTGTGACTGATGTGGTTATTTCGGAGATGGAGGAGGAGGTGCAGGAGCTGAACAATGTGATTACATTGAGGTTACATTGGCAACTCTGTTTTTATACTAAAGAAAGATCCTACTGTTTTTTTTTTACGGCAAATGCATTCACGGGGAAATGTCATTTTAACATTTTACATCCTTATCTGGCCATGTGGTGTGTGAAACATCATCAGACACATCCTGTTTCATTGATGATGGAGGGACTCTGAAAGACACATAGAGCAGGGCCACAGTAACGAGTACGACATGTTCCCATTAGAAAGGACAGGGTCTGCTATACAGTTATAGGGTATGCAGTCAGTCCAACAGCTGACCAAATTTAGGAAAAACCCCACTAAGAATTTAAAGAGACATAGAGCAGGGTCACAGTAACAAGTACGACATGTTCCCATTAGAAAGGCGAAGGTCTGCTATACAGTTATAGGGTATGCAGTGAGTCCAACAGCTGACCAAATTTAGGAAAAACCCCACTAACAATTTAAAGAGACATAGAGCAGGGCCACAGTAACGACAAATTCCCATTAGAAAGGAGAGAGTCTCCCATAGTGTTGGTCTATGCAGTGAATGCAAGGGCTGCCAAAAAAAAAATTGGAGGCACTTCAATGCCCCTTGGAAGAAACATGGAGGTCAGAGGGCCTCATCAAAACAATGTTCCCATTTTTAAAATGTGGGTCTCCCATATTTTTGGCCTATGCAGTGAGTGCAAGGGATGCCAAAAATTTGGAGGCACTCCAATGCCCCTTGGAAGAGACGTAGAGGAGGACCTCATAAAAAAATGTTCCCATTAGAAAGGAGCGGGCCGCCTATACTTGTAATGCCCATGGACTAAGTGTATGGGCTGACAAACATTTCTCCCTGGGGGGTATACATGAACATACTGTATAAAAAAATTTTTTACGGGCATCATAAACACCCTTTAAAAAAATTATGTGGGTGTTGCATCACGGACCACGATCACCACGACCCTGGTGATATGGTGGTGGAGGATGAGGAGAAGGAAGAGGACAAGAGCAAATAGCAAAATCAGGAAACGGATACCCATGTCTGGGTGTAAAAAGGTGCATGGGAATACACCTCCCAAGAAAAGATAATGGATTTGAGCTTATGTTACACTGCTATCATTCAGTGGTGTTGAGAAGTCTGGCCCAATCCAGCCCTTGTTCATTTTTATAAGAGTCAGCCTGTCAGCATTTTCAGTTGACAGGCGGATGCGCTTATCACTTATAATTCCACCAGCGGCACTAAAAACCAGCTCTGATAAAACGCTGGCGGCAGGGCAGGCCAGGACCTCCAAGGCATAGAGAGAAAGATCATTCCACGTCTCCAGCTTGGATACCCAATAATTATAAGGCACAGATGAATCATGGAGGATGTTGGTACAGTCGGCAAGGTACTCCCTCAGCATCTTCCCAAACTTTTCCCTCCTTGTGAGAGTACCCCGCGCCTCAGGGCCTGTGCGGTGGGAGGGGCTGAGAAAACTCTCCCAGAACTTTGACAGTGTTACCCTGCCTCTGCTGGATTGAAGTTGTGTCTCTCTCGCCTCTACTTCTTGGCTGTCCAACAAACTGTGCCCTCTGCCGCCAGCGTTTTCAGATGTGAATTTTTTTAATAGTTCCGCAACAAGGGCCTTCTCGTACTGCCCCATTTTTGTAGACCTGTCTGCCTCAGGAGTAAGAGATATATAAATTTCTCCTTGTAGCGTGGGTCTAGAAGTGTCACCAACCAGTAATAACTGTCACCCAAAATTTTGAGAACACGACGGTCATGGGAAAGGCAGCGTAACATAAACTCAGCCATGCTTGCCAGACTACTAACAGGCAAGACTTCCGTGTCCTCACCAAGATGACTGACCATGCTCTCCCCCTCCTCCTCCACCTCTCTATCCTCTGGCCATTAATGCTGAACAGACGGTATGACAGCTGTGCAGGTAGTACCGTCTATAGTGCATGAAACTAGCTCCTGTCCTTCCTCCTCCTCCTCTTTTTCATTGTCACCCAATCCACGTTGGGATGAGATGTGGCTGGGCTGTGTGTTATCACCCTGTATGGTACCTTGCTCCATCTCATCATGCTCCGCTTGCAATGCATCCTCTTTGATTGTGAGAAGAGAGTGTTTCAGAAGACAGAGAAGTGGGATGGTGACGCTAATTATGGCGTCATCGCCGCTCACCATCTTGGTGGAGTCCTCAAAGTTTTGGAGGATGGTACATATGTCTGACATCCATGTCCACTCCTGAGGTCTTATGTGTGGAGTCTGAACTGAATACCGGCGGACCTTGTGGATGCTGGTACTCAACAACTGCACTCTTCTTCT
Organism: Phyllobates terribilis; assembly: GCF_046119375.1. Taxonomy (NCBI): domain Eukaryota; kingdom Metazoa; phylum Chordata; class Amphibia; order Anura; family Dendrobatidae; genus Phyllobates; species Phyllobates terribilis. Next base: position 909,568,989 of record NW_027362763.1, on the reverse strand, counting down.
CACAAATCTTTCCCAACATCTGCAGTTTAGAGTTCCAATGAGTGGGGACATCACACACCAGTCTGTGAGCCGGAAGCTGCAAATGCTGCTGAAACACGTCATTGGTGGCGGAAGCTGTAGCTGACTTTCTAAAATGGGCACACAGGCGGCGTACTTTACCAAGCAGGTCCGGCAGCTCCCGGTAGGATTTGAGAAACCGCTGAACCACGAGGTTAAGCACATGGGCCAGGCATGGTGTGTGTCAGCGGTGTGAGCCACAGATCAACCTGCTCTTTCAGAGCTGTCCACAACTCTTCAGCATTGTGCGGTTTGTCACCTAAGCATATTAGCTTCAGCACAGCCTGTTGCCGCATGGCCGAGGCAGTGCTGCAGTGCTTCCAGCTTGTGACTGATGTGGTCATTTTGGAGAAGGAGGCTGAAGAGGAGTAGGAGGCTGAGGAGGATGAGGTGCAGGAGCTGTAGACCGTGGGGGCAACCCTGATTGACCTAGGGCCCGCAATCCTTGGCGTCGGGAGGACGTATTCCGTCCCAAGGTCCGACTGGGTCCCGGCTTCCACTATGTTAACCCAGTGTGCCGTCAGCGAGATGTACCATCCTTGCCCACAAGCACTTGTCCACGTGTCCGTGGTTAGGTGGACTTTCCCAGTAAATGCGTTGTTGAGGGCACGGCTAATGTTTTTGGACATGTGCTTGTGTAATGCGGGGACGGCACAACGGGAGAAATAGTGGTGGCTGGGGACCGAGTACCGAGGGACGGCTGCCGCCATCAGGCTGCGGAATTCTTCCGTCTCCACGAACCTAAAAGGCAACATTTCAGTCGTGAAATAGTAGTGTGGCCTGTGAGGCGTTGGCTGCATATTTGTGCTTGCGTTCCAAGGACTGGGGAATGGACAACTGAACGCTGCGCTGGGACAAAGACATGGACGTGCTTCCTGATGCTGCTATTTGAGAGTGCTCAACGACAGGTGCAGGGCAGGAGGCATCTTCGCTTGCACCATGGACAGGGGATTGGCTTGCACGCACAACAGCGGAAGAAGCAATGGTGCCACCTGCAGACACTATTCCTGGACCCTGGGGTTCGGCCCACAAAGTCGGGTGCTTTGCTGCCATGTGCCTGATCATGCTGGTGGTGGTCAGGCTGGTCGTTTTGCCACCCCTGCTGATGCTGGCCTGGCAGGTGTTGCAAATGGCCTTTTTGGGGTTATCGGCAGAGTCTTTAAAAAACAACCAGACACTGGAAAACCTAACAGTTGTACTGGCAACTTCCTTCGTGTTGGTGTTATGGGGAATGGTTGCCTGCCTTCTGTCTGCAGTCACCACACTGCTTCTTCATGCCTGTTGGGGGTGCTCTGCCTCCCTTCCCCTGTGTGCTGTTGTCCTCGCTCTGCATGTCCTCCTGCCAGGTTGGGTCAGTTACTATATCATCCACCACCTCGTCTTCCACTTCCGCACCCTGGTCCTCCTCCTGACTTTCTGCCAATTGTGTCTCATCATCGTCCACCTCTTGTGACAGTTTCCCACCGTCGCCTTCGTGTGACCGTGGCTGTTCAAATATTTGGGCATCGCTACACACGATCTCCTCTTGCCCCGCTTCAAGTGGACTGGGCGAGAGGCCAAAATCTATAAATGGAAAAGTGAACAGCTCTTCAGAGTGTCCAAGTGTGGGATCAGTTGTCTCCGGGAACTCGGCATGGTGGGAGGAAGGAGGATCAGGGTGAGGAATATGCGGTCCAGACTCACGACTACTGAGGCTTGACCGTGTGGAAGACAGAGTGGTGGTGGTTGCTAATTGACTGGAAGCATTATCCGCTATCCAACCAACAACCTTTTGACACTGCTCTGGGTTCAATATTGATGTGCTGCGGTGCCCTAGGAATTGGGACAGGAAGGTATGGGTGTTTGTTGTGGCACAATTTCAGATTGCCCACGGCCTTGTCCTCGGCCTCTGTATGCATCATCACCATCACGTCCAGGTCCCCGTCCCTTGCCACGTGCCTTGCCCATTTTAAATGGAGGCCAGTATTTTCCACACTCGCTACAAATGACTGAGTTTGGAGCAAACTTATATGTGATCCGTGTGACTGAGAAAACAGAGTTTTAAATACCTGGTCTGTAGGTAACTAGTTTGAACAGCAAACTGGTGTGAATTGCTACACTGAAGAAAATTTTTAATGGAGGCCAGAAATGGCAGTATTTTTTGACAATATATATGTGATTCGTGTGACGGAAAAAACAGAGTTTTAAATAGCTGGATTTCTAGTGCTGTAATATGGAAAGGATCTGGCTGTATTCTGCAGTGCCAACAAGCAAATGGCGCAGAAAAACAGTGTTCTCTGGATTGCTTTTTAAGCAAACAATGAGGATTAAGATCCAAAAAAAAAGTATTCCTGGCCCCTGAGACCTGGGCCTTTGTATAAAAATATCTAACAGCAGCAGAAGGCAGAATTGAAATGGAGCCTCTTATGCTATATGCACTGATGTCTGCTATATACACTGTCTGCCTATATACCCTGCCTGCCTGATAGCTCTGCAGATGGATTAGTTAGTCCTCAAAATGACTGTTTGTTAAGATTAGAGATGAGCGGTGTTCGACTCGAACTGTTCGCCAATCTCAAATTCGAGCTGTTTCGGGCGGTGTTCGAGCCGTTCTGCGAACACGAACAATTTGAAAAAAATTATGCTGTTCGAAGTTGTGTTCGATAACTGTTCGTGCACCAAAATCATAACTGGATTTTTTCTCAGTAATGCTGAAAATTAATGTTAATACGCAGTTTAAGTGTACAGCGGGGCGGGGGGAGGGGCAGGGGATGGATCTCTGCAGAAATAATGAAGATCTCAATTTTTTTTTATCTTTCCCGCACTTACAGTGGGGAGGTGCGATCTGTCAGCCTATCAGCAGCGCACACACGGAGCGAACTGCTTTTTTTCACACAAGCAAGGCCATGTGTCATTGGCAATGTATGTCACATCTCCTTGCCCTATAAGACCCAGCCATTTTCCCTGTCGCCACCTTTTTCTTACTGCTGCAGCTGCGTGATAGACGGCACCACTGTTGCTGTGTGGCTATACTTTCAGCGTTAATTTCAAGCCAATTTTCGCACAAATCTACAGATAGCTTGGGAGTAGGGAAGAGTTGTGATTGCAGTCCTTTTGAGGACTAGATTACATCATTTCCTACGACTTTTATCAGGCAGGTCTGTGCTCTTAAATAGATAGGTTGGGAGTAAAGACTAATTGTAATTGCAGTCCTTTTGAGGGCTAGGTTACATCAGTTCCTATCACTTTTATCAGGCAGGTCTGTGCTCTTAAATAGAAAGGTTGGGAGTAAAGACTAATTGTAATTGCAGTCCTTTTGAGGGCTAGGTTACATCAGTTCCTAGCACTTTTTGCCAGGCAGGTCTGTGCCAGTGCTGTGCAAGTTTTTTTCACAACATTTGGATAAATCTAGCTAAGCAAATCCTTTTTGGCCTCTTGCAGTGTGTGTTAGTCAGTGGAGTAGCCTATCTGTGTTGCAAGCTACACCACCTGTGTATAGAATACAAATTTTTTTACTGCACCTAGCCAAGTAAAACCTTTTGGGCATAGCATCATTCTATTAGTCCATCTATACTAACCTCCACCAGGTTGTAAATTAAAAATAATTTTTATCTGCATCTAGCTCTGAAAAAATATTTGGGCTTGTAGCAGTGTGTGGGACTTGTTCTATTAGTCCATCTATACTAACCTCCACCAGGTTGCAAATTAAAAATAATTTTTATCTGCATCTAGCTCTGAAAAAATATTTTGGTTTGTAGCAGTGTGTGGGACTTGTTCTGTTAGTCCATCTATACTAACCTCCACCAGGTTGCAAATTCAATATAATTTTTATCTACATCTAGCTCTGAAAAAATATTTGGGCTTCGGCTTGTAGCAGTGTGTGGGACTTGGTCTATTAGTCCATCTATACTAACCTCCACCAGGTTGCAAATTCAATATAATTTTTATATGCATCTAGCTCTGAAAAAATATTTAGGCTTGTAGCAGTGTGTGGGACTTGTTCTATTAGTCCATCTATACTAACCTCCACCAGGTTGCAAACTAAAAATAATTTTTATCTGCATCTAGCTCTGAAAAAATATTTTGGCTTGTAGCAGTGTGTGGAACTTGTTCTATTTGTCCATCTATACTAACCTCCACCAGGTTGCAAATTCAAAATAATTTTTATCTGCATCTAGCTCTGAAAAAATATTTCGGCTTGTAGCAGTGTGTGGGACTTGTTCTATTAGTCCATCTATACTAACCTCCACCAGGTTGCAAATTCAACATAATTTTTATCTGCATCTAGCTCTGAAAATATATTTCGGCTTGTAGCAGTGTGTGGGACTTGTTCTATTAGTCCATCTATACTAACCTCCACCAGGTTGCAAATTCAATATAATTTTTTTCTGCATCTAGCTCTGAAAAAATATTTTGGCTTCGGCTTGCAGCAGTGTGTGGGACTTGTTCTATTAGTCCATCTATACTAACCTCCACCAGGTTGCAAATTCAAAATTATTTTTATCTGCATTTAGCTCTGAAAATATATTTGGGCTTGTAGCAGTGTGTGAGACTTGTTCTATTAGTCCATCTATACTAACCTCCACCAGGTTGAAAATTCAAAATAATTTTTATCTGCATCTAACCCAGCCAATACTTTTAGGCTAATACCACAGTTTGGCCACTCAGCTCTGCTCGGTTCCCATCCATTGTTTTTTGTGCAAACAACTCCAGAGTTGTCAATTAGTTAACCACATAAATGAGTGGAGAAAGGCATGCTGCTGGTGGAAAGGGGAACAGGCGTGTTGGGAAGGGAAAAAAAAGGTTGTGTCCGTGGGGTAGGTGTTAAAGCAACAGTAACATCTGCAGAAGAAAGACCATCTTCCAGCCAAACTAAGATGTCTACTTCTTTTAGCGGACAATGGGATAAGATCCCTTTCTTACGGCCACGCCAATCGCTACAAATTCCAGATGAGGCACAAAAACAGCAGGTGCTTCAACGGATATCAAGTGCCCCTTTAAGTGGGCTCTCCTCCACCTCAACTTCAACATCACAAATACTCCAGTCCTCAGAGGTGTCACCCCAATCGCACTTGCTTCCTCAGAGCTCCCAAGTCTCCAGCTGCCCATCTGAGTTTGGGGTAGAACAGATGGTTGAGTCTGCAGAGCTGTTTACTCATACTATAGCCTGGGAATCAGAGGTCGGCTCCAGAGCTTCTGTGAATCCAGACGAGGAAATGATCTGCACTGATGCCCAGAATCTTTATGAGTCGGATCCAGGACCAGACGCAGAAGGTTCTGACCATAATGTAGAGCCTCGTTCCCAAACTTTAACTCCTGTTGGTGGAGACAATGAGGAAGACGATGATGAGACTCAAATACCTGATTGGAGCGACAACTTGAGTTTTTTGTCAGGGCAGGAAGAGGTTTGCTCTGAGGACGACGGGTGTGATAACACACAGGGTGATGATGACGAGGTTGGAGATCCCACTTACTGTCAACCCACAGTCAGCCAGTCGATGAGGTCAGCAGAGGAGGTGGAGGAGGATGCTAGTGACGACGAGGTCAGGTTGCGCCTTCCTGGACAGAGATGTAGTACTGGAAGCATGTCAACAACTGCATCCTCAAACACAACTCTGCCTCTGACCACAAGTCGTGGTGTCTCTTCAGGTCGCATGGGTGCTAAGCTTTGCATAGCCTGGGCATTTTTTCAGATCAATAAGGATGACCCAACTCGTGTTATCTGTAACATTTGTCAGCAAAAGCTAAGTAGAGGCCAAAAAATACATAGTTTGAGCACTTCATGCATGAACCGGCACATGGATATGAAGCATAAGTTGCAGTGAGAAGCTCACTGTGCTACAATGCAGCCTAGCTGGCCGGGCCAACCACAGTCTGCCACATCTTATGCATCCGCGGCCTCTTCATCCTCTGTGACTGGGGGGACAGCAGTCACACCTGTTTTGGGACGCAGACCTGCCACCTCTTTACCCGCAACAGCTAGCGTGATTGGCAGGTCATCATTTTCTTTGGAGGTGGAAACACCAGCTGGTGTTCAGCGCTGTCCGACATCGATAGCACCACCTTTGGATCAAGGCAACCTAACATGTCTGCCTGCATCTTCCTCACAGACTGGCAGTTTGCCGGGGACACCCTTCTCAACCCCGTCTAAGCACAACAGCCAGCCCTCGGTCCCTCAGATGTGGACAAGTAAAAGACCATTTCCTCCTAGCCATGAGAAAGCTAAGAGGTTGAATTTCACCATCTGAAAGCATTTGGCTACAGAAATGCTGCCTTTCCGCCTGGTGGACACAGAGGATTTTCGAGACCTTATGTCCGTCGCAGTGCCCCAGTACCAGATGCCCAGTCGGCACTGCTTCTCAAAGAAAGGTGTGCCTGCGCTCCACCAGCATGTCGCACACAACATCACCGCTTCTTTGAGAAACTCTGTGTGTGACAGGGTGCATTTCACCACAGACACTTGGACGAGTAGGCATGGACAATGGCATTACATGTCGCTGACTGGGCACTGGGTAACTATGGTGACAGCAGGACAAGGGGCTGCTGTCCAAGTTTTGCCGTCCCCATGAGTTGTGTGTCAATCCTCTTTATCTCGAAGTTCCTCCACTGCTTCTGCCTCCTCAACCTCCTCTCGGTCCTCCACCTGCACCCAAAGCCTGTCTGGTCATGCCACAAGCTTTCTAACTGCGCAGAAGGGATCATGCACTCCTCCTTACTATGCTGGCAGCAGGGCTCAACGTTATCAGGTAGTTTTTACTTTGAAATGTCTGGGAAATGTGAGTCACACAGCTGAGGAGTTGTGGTCAGCTCTGGAGAACCAGTTTCATGAATGGTTGTCTCCACTGGACCTGAAACCAGGGAAGGCCGTGTGCGACAATGCTGCAAACCTGGGTGCGGCCCTTCGCTGGGGCAATGTCACACACGTGCCTTGTATGGCTCACGTGTTGAACCTGGTTGTCCAGCAATTTTTAGCCCACTATCCCGGACTAGATGGCCTTCTGCAGAGGGCATGGTCGCTGAGTGCTCACTTCTGCCGTTCGCATCCCGCAGCTCAGCGACTTACAACTCTACAGAAGTCATTGGGCCTGCCACTTCACCGGCTAAAATGCGATGTGCCTACCCGGTGGAATTCAACTCTGCACATGTTGCAGCGACTGTGGCAGCACCGACAAACCCTGGTGCAATACGTTCTGACGTATAGCCTGGGCCAACGAGATCCAGAGGTGGGGCAAATCACGCTGGAGGAGTGGTCTCAGATCAGGGACCTATGCACCCTTCTGCACAGTTTTGAAATGGCGACGAAGATGTTTAGTGCTGACGATGCCATTATCAGCATGACTATTCCGGTGATTTACATGCTGGAGCACATGTTAAACAGAATTCGGAGTCAGGGGGTGGCACAAGAGGAGGTGGAGGAAGTAGAGGAGGAGGAGTTGTATGCAGAAGGGCTAACATCTGCAAGGTCCAGACGGTCGGCAGCACCAAGGCGGCAGGCATGTCAGGGTGGGGGAGATGGTTTTACCAGGGTAAATGGTAGCAGCCAAACTAGTGAGGAAGGTGCAAGAGCCCAGGAAGAAGTGGAGGACGAACTGATGGAAGACTCATCAGATGAGGGAGTCCTTGATCACATTTCTGTTGTGTGAGGTTGGGGGGAGAGGGCAGAGGAAGGAAGCATGATTGTTACCTCGCCACCAACACAACAGGGACTTGGTGCTCCTGGATGCGCAAGACACATGAGTGCCTTCTTGCTGCACTACCTGCAACATGACCCTCGAATTGTGAGAATTAGAAATAATCCTGACTACTGGGTTGCCACACTGTTAGATCCCTGGTACAAAAGTAAATTTGCAGAAATTATTCCTGCCATAGAAAGAGATGCACGCATGCAGGAGTATCAGCAGAGACTGTTGCAGAATCTTACATGTGCTTTTCCACAAAACACTAGCGGTGCACGTAGTGAATCTCACAGTTCCAACTTGCCAACCGTGGGACCGTCGAGTGTTCAGCGCTCAAAACGTAACAGAAACACAGTATCTGCTGGTAACATCAATTTTGCGGAATCATTTCACCACTTTTTTAGCCCATCATTTGCAATGCCACAGGAGACAAGAAGTCTGACACATAGTCAACACCTAGAGACGATGGTACAGGAGTATCTCCAAGTAAACATTGAAGCCATGACTGTGTCACTGGACCCTTGCTCTTTTTGGGCTTCCAATCTGGATAAATGGCCGGAGCTCGCCACTTACGCCTTGGAGATCTTGTCATGCCCCGCAGCCAGCGTTCTGTCTGAACGTGTGTTCAGCGCTGCTGGTGGTGTGCTGACAGATAAGCGCACGCGGCTCTCCACTGATAATGTAGACAGACTCACGTTCATAAAGATGAACAAATCATGGATCCGAAACGACTTTTCTACCCCTGTGTCATCCTGGGGAGAGTAAAAGCTTGATGATTTGTTAAAATCACCTCACCAACCGTTTTAAGCTTTCAAATTACTAATCATGTTTATCTGTATCTTGGCTGGAAAATAATTTGGACCTTGTAGCAGTTTGCAGTACTGATTCCATTAGGCCATCTATACTAAACTCCACCAGCTTTCAAATTAATAATAATTTTTAGCTGCATCTAGCCCGGAAAATAATTTTGGGGCTCATAGATGCGCAAGACACATGAGTGCCTTCTTGCTGCACTACCTGCAACATGACCTTCAGATTGTCAGACTTCGAAATAATCCTGACTACTGGGTTGCCACACTCTTAGATCCCCCACACTCTTCGATTAACCTTTTCAATTTTGGATGGTTTCTGCTTCAATTGTTTTGCATGAGGACAGAATACCCTCCCAGAGCTGTTGCTTAGATGTGAACTGCCTCCCGCCATCATAGACACTCCTTTTGATGATGCTCCAGAGGTTCTGAATGGGGTAGAGGTCAGGGGAGCATGGGGGTCACACCATAAGTTTGTCCCCTTTTATGCCCATATCAGCCAGAGATGCAAATGTGTTATGTGCAGCATGAGACGGTGCATTATCATGCATGAAAATGATCTTGCTGCGGAATACACGGTTCTTCTTCTTGAACCATGGCAGGAAGTGCTGTTTGAGAAACTCCACATACATTATGGAGTTCATCTTTACCCCTTCAGGGATCCTAAAGGGGCCGACAATCTCTCTTCCCATGATTCCAGCCCAAAACATTACACCACCTCCTCCTTGTTGGCACCATAGCCGGGTTTGCATGGGGTGTCCATCAACCAGCCACCCTCCACTCCATCCATCTAGACCATCGAGCGTTGCACGGCACTCATCAGTGAACAAAACAGTTTTGAAGTCAGTCTTCATGTATTGTTTGGCCCACTGGAGCCGTTTCTGCTTGTGTACAGTGGATAGAGGAGGTCGACAGGATGGCTTACGCACAGCCGCAAACCTCTAAAGGACCCTGCATCTTGTTGTTCGGGGGACGTTGGAGGCACCAGCAGCTTCAAAAACTTGTCTGCTGCTATGACAAGTCTTTTTTGCCGCTGCTCTTTTAACCTGACGTAATAGCCTGTAGGAAAGAGTCCTCAATTTTCCCTTATCAGCACGCACACGTGTATACTGTGAATCAGCTACATACTTCTTGATTGCGCGATGATCAGGATGAAGTGTCTTGGCAATGTTGATTGTAGTCATGCCTTGACCTAAACACTCCACAATTTGTTGCTTCTCAGCAGCCGACACATCCTTTTTTTTCCCATTTTGGCAGAAAATGTAGGCTGCTTAATAATGTGGGATAGCCTTCTTAAGTAGTCTTGCCTTTCATTGGACACACCTGCCAAACTAATTAGCACAGGTGTCTGCAATTGCTTACAGTGATATAAAGAGCCCTGACAAACATCACCATCAATGAGTTTAACTGACAAACAAAAAAATTCTTACCTTATCACTCCTAAACACTTTTTGCATAATAATTTGGAACACAGTGTACATGTGCTTTTCTACAAAACACCAGTGGTTCACGTAGTGAATCTTACAGTTCTAACTTGCCAACCGTGGTCTGTATGAGTTGTTCAATAAAGGGCCCAAAATTAAGATAACATAGACGGGAGAGGTCACTATGAATACGATTTCCTAAGTATTTGATACCCTGTGAGGGCCAGGCAAAGGGAAAGTTGGAATGGATGGAATCCTGTATGGATTTGGGGAGGGAGACATTGAGGGCCTCAGACTTCGCTGCATTGATTTTAAAATTTGACCATGTAACAAAGTGATCTATTTCAGTCATAACAGCAGGGATGGATATATGTGATTGAGTGATATATACTAGGACATCATCAGCAAATGCAGAGCACTTGTACTCGGTGCCTCCCATCTCAATCCACCTAATATTGGGGTTATGGCGAATTGATGAGAGCAGGTGCTCCGTCACTAGGATGTATAAGAGAGGGGACAGAGGACATCCCTGCCTTGTCCCATTGGTGATTATGAAAGGTGATGAAAATGTTCCATTTATCTTCAGCCTAGGTGACGTATTGCGATACAGGGCCGTGATTTTGCCTATAAAAGGATCCCCTAGACCCCTACCCCAAGCTTTTTAAGAGAATAATATATGGCGTGCCAGGAGACTCTATGGAATGCTTTCTCAGCATCCAACGAGAGTATCTAATTACAAATTTTTAACTGCATCTAGCCCAGGAAATACTTTGTGCCTAGTAGCAGTGTCTGCTAGTCAGTGGATTATCCCAGCTGTTAAGCAAGCTACACCACCTGTAGTTTGGACACTTAATTTTTTCAAAGGAAATGGTTCGGGCCCCCGGGACACTCAGTGAAGAGCATCAGGGAGGCACCCCAAGGCACAGGGGCTGGGACTGGCGGTAGGACGCCTTGCGGTGGACCGCCAAGCTCGATCCTTATAAAAGCTTTTTAACTGCAGCAGCTTTAGTGGACGCTACTGGAGCTGGAATTACGCGGCTGCTGGCATGAGACTTGCCCTCCAATAAATCCTTGTAAAAGGATTTAAAGTGTACTCATTCAAATTAGAGAGACAATTTAAATTAAAAAGATTAGACCTGCCTCCACCGCAGGGGGGCTCGCTTGACCCACCAGCGGACAGGCACCAGTATTGGGAGAGCGGGGCTGGCCGTCAGGGTCCACCGCGGCTCTGGCACAAACCCGGCGACACGGAGGTCGCACGGGCAGGAACGGACTGGCCGTGTTGGCTTCGCACTTTTTTGGTTTTAGAAGGGCATGACATGCCTATATCTGTGTCTCCCCCTCCTTTTACTCCTGCACCTCCTTTCTTTTCGCATGACTATATGTACTTGTCACTTTTCCATGTGTTAGTTCTGTCTTCTGCGCAGTTTGTCAGCTTTTGGACACCTTTGAAGGTGTTTTCTATGTGTTTCTATGTGTTTTTGTTTGCCTGCCATTTCTTTTAACGGTGTTCAAAGGTGTTCGACGAACAGTTCGACGAACAGTTCGGCGAACATACAGGTGTTCGACGAACCGAACCGAACTCGAACACTATGGGTGTGGCTCAACACTAGTTAAGATGGATATGTGTAATGTACGTTTTTTCTCCCTACACTACCTAATACACAAGCAGATCTCTCCCTGATGCAGCAGCACCTCTCCCTACTCCGCCTGATTCCGGAGTGACTGTGACGAGCACAGCGGCGCCAGGTCTGATATAGACTGGCTGTGGCATTACAATGAGTGGCAGGTAATCCCTGCATGTTGATTGGTGCTCTAAAGAGCGCCAAACATGCAGAGAGGAGACCCGAGCTCCTGACGCGTACCCTGGGCCGTGGGGTACCCGGAGCCGGGCCAATAGAAGCTGGGGGTTGTAGTCACCGTGGCGGTGACCCGGTCCGTGACCCAGGTGGTCAATCCAAGGGTAGTAGATGTATATAGGTTATATAATGTCTGACTACGCCACCTGTGGAGTGCGGTTAATAGAGACCGCCGCTGCGGAACAGTCCTCTGAAGCCGGTGGTATAGCAGCAAAGGTGGTATAACTCCCCACAGGAAGAGTTAGCTTCAGGGCAGTGTGTATGGATGATGGTGGTTGTGCAGGGTGTCACGGTGCAGAAATAACCACAGAGTCCGTGCAGTACAGTCCCAGGGTCTTTATTGATGACACTTTAAACAGGCCCAGACTGGAGTACTGGCTAGTGATAAGAGTCCGGTCAGTCTGGGAGCAAGCATAGAGTCCTCCTGGACAGGTGGAGTTGTAGGCCTGCCGTTCTTACTATACTCTTTGGCTATTCTGCTTGTAGCTGTGTTGTAGCCCACGTCCCTGAGTGTAACGTGCTGTGCTCACCCGTATGGCTGGCAGCTCGGTCATTGTGGATGCCTCGCTCCTCCTTGGCGGTACTGGTCCCTCGGTGCTGCTGAGCCTCCGGGCGTCTGATGGGTGCCAGGAGACCTGCAATCTCCTGCCCTGCGGTATCTGCTGCTGGGTCTGGAATCCCCCACAGCCTCGGACTCCGGTGTCCGGTTCTCTGTGAATTCTGGCTAGGACGAGCTATCTCCAGCTCCAGTCCCTAGCTCCTCTCTCTTCAATGTCCTAAACTCAACTCCTTGCACTACACTAAAACTAACCCAGCCTCCAGATCCAGTTGCCAAGGGGAGGACCCTCCCATTGCTGGTCTGGAGCCAGGAAGTGTTGCATGTATTGTGTTACCTGGCTAAAAGAACCCCTGCTTGCTTTCAGGTATGGCATTACCCTTTTTGAGGGAGGCAATGCCACTGCGGCAACCAGACCCCTGGGGTGCCACACTCACGCTGAGCAACCCCGGAAATACTTGGCGAGCGCCGAGCATCTCGAGCAGTCAGATGCTCGTGCAAGCACTGAGCAGTAGCGAGCATTCTCGCTCATCACTAGTTCTAATTAATTTATATATTTATTATGTGGGGAAAATGGCTATTTACAGTTAGTGGGGGGTGCAGTCGTGGATCAAAATATATATTTGGAATGGTGGGTCGCATAATAACTAAATATATATTAATGGTTGGTGCACGTCTGTATTCAGCTGTGTAGTAATAAGTTGGGGAATATGCTCTAGATAACTGTGTTATTTCATGCAGAGACTAGTCCTGGCAGGAAGAAGCGATGGGGGTCTGTGCTGGATGAGGGAGAAAAGCTAAGATGAAGGATTTCAATTAGAGACGTCACTGTCTTATCTGTACAATGACACTATACACTGTATTCTATGTACAGAGCTCCTGTGTATAATGTCACTGGTGACCATTGTATAAAATGTACAGACACTATGTGCATAGCCCCTGTATACAATATCACTGGTGATCCCTGTATTACCTGTACACTGACACTATATACAGAGCTCCTGTGTATAATGTCACTGGTGATCTCTGTATTACCTGTACACTATATACAGAGCTCCTGTGTATAATGGCACTGGTGATCCCTGTATTACCTGTACACTGACACTATACACAAAGCTTCTATTTATAATGTCACTGGTGATCACTGTATTACCTGTACATTGACACTCTACATTGCACACTATGCACAGAGCTCCTGTGTAGTGTTGAGCCACCCCCGTAGTGTTCGAGTTCGGTTCGGTTCGTCGAACACCCGTATGTCCGCCGAACTGTTCGTCGTACTGTTCGTCGAACACCGTCGAACACAGTTAAAACAAATGGCAGGCAAACAAAAACATATAGAAACACATAGAAAACACCTTCAAAGGTGTCCAAAAGCTGGCGAACTGCTCAGAAGACACAACTAACACTTGGAAAAGTAAGAAGTACATATAGTCATGCGAAAGAAAAGAGGTGGAGGAGTAAAAGGAGGGGGAGACACAGATATAGGCATGTCATGCCCTTCTAAAACCAAAAAAGTGCGAAGCTGACACGGCCAGTCCGTTCCTGCCTGTGCGACCTCCGTGTCGCCGGGTTTGTGCCAGAGTCGCGGTGGACCCTGACGGCCAGCCCCCCTCTCCCAATACTGGTGCCTGTCCGCTGGTGGGTCGAGCGAGCCCCCCTGCGGTGGAGGCAGGTCTAATCTTTTTAATTTAAATTGTCTCTCTAATTTGAATGAGTACACTTTAAATCCTTTTACAAGGATCTATTGGAGGGCAAGTCTCATGCCAGCAGCCGCGGTAATTCCAGCTCCAGTAGCGTCCACTAAAGCTGCTGCAGTTAAAAAGCTTTTATAAGGATCGAGCTTGGCGGTCCACCGCAAGGCGTCCTACCGCCATTCCCAGCCCCTGTGCCTTGTGGTGCCTCCCCGATGCTCTTCACTGAGTGTCCCGGGGGCCCGAACCATTTCCTTTGAAAAAATTAAGTGTCCAAGCTACAGGTGGTGTAGCTTGCTTAACAGCTGGGATAATCCGCTGACTAGCAGACACTGCTACTAGCCACAAAGTATTTCCTGGGCTAGATGCAGTTAAAAATTTGTAATTAGATACTCTCGTTGGATGCTGAGAAAGCATTCCATAGAGTCTCCTGGCACGCCATATATTATTCTCTTAAAAAGCTTGGGGTAGGGGTCTAGGGGACAATTTTATAGGCAAAATCACGGCCCTGTATCGCAATACGTCACCTAGGCTGAAGATAAATGGAACATTTTCATCACCTTTCATAATCACCAATGGGACAAGGCAGGGATGTCCTCTGTCCCTCTCTTATACATCCTAGTGACGGAGCACCTGCTCTCATCAATTCGCTATAACCACAATATTTGGTGGATTGAGGTGGGAAGCACCGAGTACAAGTGCTCTGCATTTGCTGATGATGTCCTAGTATATATCACTCAATCACATATATCCATCCCTGCTGTTATGGCTGAAATAGATCACTTTGTTACATGGTCAAATTTTAAAATCAATGCAGCGAAGTCTGAGGCCCTCGATGTCTCCCTCCCCAAATCCATACAGGATTCCATCAGTCCAACTTTCCCTTTGTGGAGTGTTTAGGTCAAGGCATGACTACAATCAACATTGCCAAGACACTTCATCCTGATCATCGCGCAATCAACAAGTATGTAGCTGATTCACAGTACACACTTGGGCGTGCTGATAATGGAAAATTGAGGACTCTTTCCTACAGGCAATTACGTCAGGTTAAAAGAGCAGTGCCAAAAAAGACTTGTCATAGAAGCAGACAAGTTTTTGAAGCTGCTGGTGCCTCCAACGTCCCCCGAACAACAAGATGCAGGGTCCTTCAGAGGTTTGCAGCTGTGCGTAAGCCATCCTGTCGATCTCCTCTATCCACTGTACACAAGCCGAAATGGCTCCAGTGGGCCAAACAAAACATGAAGACAGACTTCAAAACTGTTTTGTTCACCGATGAGTGCCGTGCAACGCTCGATGGTCCAGATGGATGGAGTGGAGGATGGCTGGTTGATGGACACCCCATGCAAACACGGCTATGGCGCCAACAAGGAGGAGGTGGAGTAATGTTTTGGGCTGGAATCATGGGGAGAGAGATTGTTGGCCCCTTTAAGATCCCTGAAGGGGTAAAGATGAACTCCATAATGTATGTGGAGTTTCTCAAACAGCACTTCCTGCCATGTTTCAAGAAGAAGAACCGTGTATTCCGCAGCAAGATCATTTTCATGCATGATAATGCACCGTCTCATGCTGCACATAACACATCTGCATCTCTGGCTGATATGGGCATAAAAGGGGACAAACTTATGGTGTGACCCCCCATGCTCCCCTGACCTCAACCCCATTGAGAACCTCTGGAGCATCATCAAAAGGAGTGTCTATGATGGCGGGAGGCAGTTCACATCTAAGCAACAGCTCTGGGAGGGTATTCTGTCCTCATGCAAAACAATTGAAGCAGAAACCATCCAAAACCTGACAAATTCAATGGACGAAAGAGTTCAGAAGCTCCTTTCGAACAAGGGGTCCTATGTGCAAATGTAACATCACCTAGAATAAAGTTTTCAGTTGAAAACTGTTTGATTTCAGTTTCTAATAACCTGCTAATGCTTATAATTTCAAAAATTACCATTTTTTTGTTCTTTATTAAAATGAAAAGGTTAATCGAAGAGTGTGGGGGATCTAAGAGTGTGGCAACCCAGTAGTCAGGATTATTTCGAATTCTCACAATCTGAGGGTCATGTTGCAGGTAGTGCGCAAGAGGGCACTCATGTGTCTTGCGCATCTAGGAGCCCCAAAATTATTTTCCGGGCTAGATGGAGCTAAAATTATTATTAATTTGAAAGCTGATGGATCTTAGTATAGATGGCCTAATAGAATCAGTACTGAAAACTGCTACAAGGCCCAAATTATTTTCCAGCCAAGATACAGATAAACATGATTAGTAATTTTAAATCTGGTGGAGTTTAGTATAGATGGCCTAATAGAATCAGTACTGCAAACTGCTACAAGGCCCAAATTCTTTTTCAGCCAAGATACAGATAAACATGATTAGTAATTTGAAAGCTTAAAATGGTTGGTGAGGTGATTTTATCAAATCATCAAGCTTTTACTCTCCCCAGGATGACACAGGGGTAGAAAAGTTGTTTCGGTTCCACGGTTTGTTCATCTTTATAAACGTGAGTCTGTCTACATTATCAGTGGAGAGCCGCGTGCGCTTATCTGTCAGCACACCACCAGCAGCGCTGGACACACGTTCAGACAGAACGCTGGCTGCGGGGCATGACAAGATCTCCAAGGCGTAAGTGGCGAGCTCCGGCCATTTATCCAGATTGGAAGCCCAAAAAGAGCAAGGGTCCAGTGACACAGTCATGGCTTCAATGTTTACTTGGAGATACACCTGTACCATCATCTCTAGGTGTTGACTATGTGTCAGACTTCTTGTCTCCTGTGGCCTTGCAAAGGATGGGCTAAAAATGTGGTGAAATGATTCCGTAAAATTGATGTTACCAGCAGATACTGTGTTTCTGTTATGTTTTGAGTGCTGAACACTCGACGGTCCCAAGGTTGGCAAGTAGGAACTGTGAGATTCACTACGTGCACCACTAGTGTTTTGGGGAAAAGCACATGTAAGATTCTGCAACAGTCTCTGCTGATACTCCTGCATGCGTGCATCCCTTTCTATGGCAGGAATAATTTCTGCAAATTTACTTTTGTACCGGGGATCTAACAGTGTGACAACCCAGTAGTCAGGATTATTTCTAATTCTCACAATTCGAGGGTCATGTTGCAGGTAGTGCAGCAAGAAGGCACTCATGTGTCTAGCGCATCCAGGAGCACCAAGTCCCTGTTGTGATGGTGGCGAGGTAAGAATCATGCTTCCTTCCTCTGCCCTCTCCCCCCAACCTCGCACAACAGAAACGTGATCAAGGTCTCCCTCATCTGATGAGTCTTCCATCAGTTCGTCCTCCACTTCTTCCTGTGCTCCTGCACCTTCCTCACTAGTTTGGCTGCTACCATGCACCCTGGTAAATCAATCTCCCCCACCCTCACATGCCTGCCGCCTTGGTCAGTGCCCAGTCAGCGACATGTAAAGCCCCTGTCCATGCCTACTCGTCCAAGTGTCTGTGGTGAAATGCACCCTGTCACACATAGAGTTTCTCAAACAAGCGGTGATGTTGTGTGCGACATGCTGGTGGAGCGCAGGCACACCTTTCTTTGAGAAGTAGTGCCGACTGGGCATCTGGTACTGGGGCACTGCCACCTGGTGGAGGTTATTATAGATGGACTAATAGAACAAGTCCCACACACTGCTACAAGCTGAAATATTTTTTCAGAGCTAGATGCAGAAAAAAATTATATTGAATTTGCAACCTGGTGAAGGTTAGTATAGATGGACTAATAGAAAAAGTCCCACACACTGCTACAAGCCGAAACATTTTTTCAGAGCTAGATGCAGATAAAAATGATATTGAATTTGCAACCTGGTGGAGGTTAGTATAGATAGACTAATTCAACAAGTCCCACACACTGCTACAAGCCGAAATATTTTTTCAGAGCTAGATGCAGATAAAAATTATATTGAATTTGCAACCTGGTGGAGGTTAGTATAGATAGACTAATAGAATAAGTCCCACACACTGCTACAAGCCAAAATATGTTTTCAGAGCTAGATGCAGAAAAAAATTATATTGAATTTGCAACCTGGTGGAGGTTAGTATAGATGGACTAATAGAACAAGTCCCACACACTGCTACAAGCCGAAATATTTTTCAGAGCTAGATGCAAAAAAAAATTATATTGAATTTGCAACCTGATGGAGGTTAGTATAGATGGACTAATAGAACAAGTCCCACACACTGCTACAAGCCAAAATATTTTTTCAGAGCTAGATGCAGATAAAAATTATATTGAATTTGCAACCTGGTGGAGGTTAGTATAGATCAACTAATAGAACAAGTCCCACACACTGCTACAAGCTGAAATATTTTTTCAGAGCTAGATGCAGATAAAAATTATATTGAATTTGCAACCTGGTGGAGGTTAGTATAGATGGACTAATAAAACAAGTCACACACACTGCTACAAGCCGAAATATTTTTTCAGAGCTAGATGCAGAAAATAATTATATTGAATTTGCATCCTTGTGGAGGTTAGTATAGATGGACTAATAGAACAAGTCCCACACACTGCTACAAGCCGAAATATTTTTTCAGAGCTAGATGCAGATAAAAATTATATTGAATTTGCAACCTGGTGGAGGTTAGTATAGATGGATTAATAGAATGATGCTATGCCCAATAGGTTTTACTTCACTAGGTGCAGTTAAAAAATGTGTATTCCATACACAGGTGGTGTAGCTTGCAGCACAGATAGGCTACTCCACTGACTAACACACTCTGCAAGAGGCCAAAAAGGATTTGCTTTGCTAGATTTAGCCAAATGCTGTGAAAAAAACTTGCACAGCACTGGCACAGACCTGCCTGGCAAAAAGTGATAGGAACTGATGTAACCTAGTCCTCAAAAGGACTGCAATCACATCTATTCCCTACTCCCAAGCTATCTGTAGATTTGTGCGAAAATTGGCTTGAAATGAACACTGAAAGTATAACGCACACAGCAACAGCGGTGCCGTCTAACACGCAGCTGCAGCAGTGAGAAATTGGTGGCGACGGGGAAAATGGCTGGGTCTTATAGGTCAAGGACATGTGACATACACTGCCAATGACACATGCCCTTGCTTGTGTGAAAAAAAGCAGTTCGCTCCGTGTGTGTGCTGCTGTTAGGCTGACAGATTGCACCCCATTGTAAATGCGGGAAAGAGAAAAAAAAATGGAGATCTTCATTATTTCTGCAGAGATCCATCCCCTGCCCCTCCCCCCGACCCACTGTACACTCAAACTGCGTATTAACATTAATTTTCAGCATTACTGAGAAGAAATCCAGTTATGATTTTGGTGCACGAACAGTTATCGAACATAACCTCGAACAGCCGAATTTTTTTCAAATTGTTCGTGTTCGCCGAATGGCTCGAACACCGCCCAAAACAGCTCGAATTTGAGATTGGCGAACACCGCTCATCTCTACTCCTGTGTATAATGGCACTTATAGTAATATTAGTATTGTGCTTTTTTATTAATGATCAGTATTGCAGTATTCGGTCACTATGTGGTGGCGATATCTGGTCTGGTCACAGTATGGAGGTATTTGTTCCTTATATGTGGCATTATTCGGTCACTATGTGATGGTACTATGTGGTCTGGTCATGGTGTGGCAGTAATTTTTCCTTGTATGTATTATTATTCAGTCACTATGTGGTGGTAATATGTGGTCTAGTCATGGTGTGGTTGTATTTATTCCTTGTATGTGGTATTATTCGGTCACTATATGGTGGTTATATATGGTCTGGTCATGGTGTGGCAGTATTTGTTCCTTGTATGTGGTATTAGTCTGTCACTATGTGGTGGTAATATGTGGTCTGGTTATGGTGTGGCGGTATTCCTTGTATGTGGTATTATTCGGTTACTATGTGGTGGTAATATGTGGTCTGGCCATAGTGTGATTGTATTTGTCTCTTGAATTATTGGTCATTTTAAAAAAATTATGTGACACATTCCCTTAAAGAAGAATAAATAAAAATATACCTAAAAAGAGTACTTGATATTTTAAGAAATGTTTAATAGGTTAGAGTAGAGTATTGCCCTACCAGAAGAGTCTCCTTGGTGGCAGCTTAAAAAATCTTTTTGAAAAAACAAAAGTTATTGGCTATGTATGTGAAATGGTGTTAGATGGGAACTGTTAATGTGTGATTGGTGAGGACGTGGTTCAGAAATGGAATTTTTCCAAGAGTGGACGATGTGACTGTGGAAGGTTCGAGGGGTGGAGGTGGAGCTGGGGTGGAGTCTCAAGGGGACCCAACAATTTTGCCAGTATGGGGTCCTGAAATTCCTGGTGGCAGCCCTGGACGCAACTATGAGTCTCCACATTTCAAAAAAATAGAGTAACTGGAGCACAATATTAGTAGCACAAAAGAGTTATATGCTGAAATGTAGCCTGGTGTCACTAAACCACACAATTAGCAAAACGCATTGATCTGCTGAAAGGTCCATTTCACAACCACACAGGATCCTATCTATCTGAACTAGCTGACTGACAATCAACCGCCTAGTTAACTATCTCACTATTCAGTAGCTGCAGCTCCTCTCATCAAACACATCCCCCCGCTCATCATACAGCACCACTATCCTAGCCAAAGTCCTAAAAAGGCATTAGTGTAAACGCGATCATTTGCCGCACTTTGGCCGAATTTTTCCAATTTTGCGTAAAAACTTTTGGGGTTCCGAACACTAATTCGAATGTACAATGTTCGCTCAACTCTACTCTTTATCTCAATCTGTCCTGAGTCATATATTGTTGTTCAGAAAAAACGCGAATCTGAACAGATACAAACCATTTCACCATAGGGAATGACATTCAAAATGTGTCTGGAATGACAGCTATCCACTTTTAATGTTGTATCGCCCACACAAGGTTTTCTACACAGTAAATGGTGACATGAATATAGGAGCCCCCCAACCATCCATCCACACCCCCCTCCTCCAAAAAGAAACCCCTTTCTCTTTTTTCCTTTATATTGTCGTAATGAGTATACATCAGATCATTCTGGTAAGTCCTAAAGGTGACCTAGTTTTTAATTTCATTGTACATGATGCCTCATTTTTTTAATTCGATTTTTTCTCCAGTCTCCTCCTTTTTTAGCACATGCAAAAAAGTTAGTCTCCTAACTTCCTTCATGTAATTCAGAAAAATGTTTGACAGCGCCCAAAGTGTTAACAGTTTTTTTTTCTTTTTAATGTCAGCAATATGTTCCGCAATCCTTGCTTTTAACTTTCTGGTGGTGCATCCTATGTACATTAAATAACACGGTGTACATACTATCACATACACAACATGTGTGGTATCATAATTAATAAATAATTTAATTTTGAAAGATTCAGAATTTTTACTATAGATAGAATTGAATTTAGTAGTATATATATATATACTCCTGCTCAAACATAGCTGTCCCAAACAGGTTTTTTCAAATGTGAAGGTAACAAATGTACGGTTTGTCAATATACTACTAAAACCAATTCTATCAATAATAGAAAGATCGTATTTAATTATTTACCGTATATACTCGAGTATAACCCGAACCGAGTATAAGCCGAGGTACCTACCGTATTTTTTGGACTTTAAGACGCAGCTAGGTTTTAGAGGAGGAAAAAAAAAATGTAAGCAAAAAATGTGGTCATGATCCACTTTTAAGGGGGAGGGGCTCTTCTGCTGACACTGGTATAGGGGTACTGTCCCCCAATTCTGACAATATCCCCCATCCTGGTATATATGCCCTCCCTTTCCTTTTATACGTGGTCCCCATCCTGGTATGCCTGGCATCCCTCCATCCTGGTATGCATGGCACCCCTCATCCTTGTCCTGATATGCATGGCACTCCTAATCCCTATCCTGGTATGCATGGCACCCCTAATCCCTATCCTCGTATGCATGGCACCCCTAATCACTATCCTGGTATTCATGGCACCCCTAATACCCATCCTGGTATGCATGGCACCCCTAATCCCTATCCTGGTATGCATGGTCTCCCTAATCCCCATCATGCTGCACATAAAAAAAAATAAACACTCCTACTCACCTATCTTCTCTCCTCCAGCGCTGCGTCCTGTCTTCCTACACTGATCTCTCCATGTGAGCCGCGCATAGCGTCACTGCCATGCATGACTCACAAGGAGAGATCAGCAGCCGGAAGTCACTGCTCCACACGCCTGGACTCTGTGTGCGGGGAGCAGTGACTTCACTCTCCTTCATAGCCGGCACACAGCATAGCTGCGCTGCGGCTCCTGCTGCTGCCGGCTATCGCGTGTGCCCACTTATTAAAGGGCATGAATATTCACGCCCTCCCCACGCCCATGGGCGTGGAGAGAGGTTGAATATTCATGCCTTTTAACAGGAGGCACAGGTGATTCCTCCAGCAGCAGGAGCCGCAGCGCAGTGAATATTCATTTTCTTTAGCAGCGGGGACAGTGTAGGCTGCAGGGGGCGGCTGCTGCCTCCTGTGCCCCGCTCCTCCACCGCTACCATTCCCCCCACACCCCACATATATATACACACACTCCCAACATTCGGACTATAAGACGCATCCCCCATTTTCCTCCAAAATTTTGGAGGAAAAAAGTGCGTCTTATAGCCCGAAAAATACGGTAATTTTACCACAAAAAACTGAGAAAACTTATTGACTCGAGTATAAGCCTAGGGTGGGAAATGCAGCAGCTACTGGTAAATTTCCCAATCCTGGTATGCATTGCTCCCTCATCCCCAACCCTGGTATGCATGGCCCCCTCATCCCCAATACCTGGTATGCATGACACCCTCTGTCACGGGTGTGTCAGAAGTGACAGACAGTCGCCCTGCAGTTGGTTGCAGGAGATCTCTACATTTGGGATTGCAGACAATTTCTTAGATAAGAGGCTGTCTATAGGACCCAGCGGTTACCGCTCCCTGGCCTGGCTGTATATATACATGGTTTGTCTGAGAGGGAGTGGCCGGCTATATCCATTTCTACTTGTGAAGCTTAGTAGGAGCAGTACTTTGTCCTCTCTGGAGCTTGAGGCCGTGTCTGTGCTTATTTTGAGTTCATCTAAAGCTAAGCCATTTCCCCTGTTTTGTCCACCCTTGTTGTCTATAGAGTTTAGAGAAGGTTGACTAGGGCTCCTCTTCTTCCATCCCTGGCAGTAGCCATACGCCAGGTAGAGCAGGGCGAGGCACGCATGCGGCGATGGCTGAGGAGGCAATATAGGGACGATAGTTGAGACAGGGTGACGCTAGACCAGACTAGGAGGTCTCCACTTCCCCCTTTCCCTAGTGTCTGGGCTCCCTTTCCCTTTTCCGTCTGTGTTGCACTAAGTCTTCCCCACACCTGGCGTGACATTATAGCTGGCCTAGCACGTTTTGAAAAGGAAAAAAAAAAAGGGAACTGACATTTTGTTTTGTTTTTTCTTTGTGTGTTTTTGGGTGTGCACCTTTTTATTTTTCATTTCTCCCTTTGGTATGGGTTCTGTTGCAGAGCTCACAGAGCAGTTCTGCTGTCTGTCTCTGGAGGTGAATGACCTCCGCTGTGAGGTTCAGTAGCAGCATCAGTGGTTACAGGTCGCCAATATGGGGGTCTCTGCAGGTAGGCCTGTCCAGCCTGAATCCAAGGTTGTCCTTCAGGTTTTCAGGAGGTAGGGACAAGTTTTTTGTGTTTAAGGAGGCATGCAAATTGTATTTTAAACTTCGTCCCTACTCCTCCGGTAATGAGGAGCAACGGGTTGGTATTGTGATCTCTCTATTGCAGGGAGATCCTCAGTCATAGGTATTTTCGCTACCTCAGGACTAGGTTTGTCTCTAATCTGTGGAAGGGTTTTTCAGAGCTCTGGCACTCATCTATGATGACCCTGTCAAAGTCGCCTTGGCTGAGTCTATGCTACGTCGCCTTCAGCAGGTGATTCGTCAGTGGAAACATACAGTTCGGTATTCCGTAGATGGACAACGGATTCCAAATGGAATGACTCAGCCCTTAAAAATCAATTTTGTGAGGGGCTTACTGAAAAGTTGAAAGATGCCTTGGCTGTATATGAAACTCTTCAGTCCTTGGAGGCTGCCATGTTTTTGGCCATACGTCTTGATAGACGCCTTTGGGATAGATGGGTGCAACCACCTTCTCCGGGCCTTGTTGCCGGGGTTCTGTACCTCTGCCAGGGGAGCGGTCTGAGGGTGAACCAGTACTGGAGGAGATGAAGGAACCCATGCATTTAGGGGGTGTCTCTACATTATACATCTCCCCAGAGATTGGCAAGAAAAAAGGCGTATATTTTTTTGTGGGAAAAAGGGACACTTTGTTGGGTCCTGTCCTTCAATTTCTAAACAAAAGGAGACTCAATTAACTCTCGGTAGTCTGGAGTTGGATAAACAAGGTGTGCATTTGTGGCCAAACTGCAGTTCCCACTTTGTCCTGACAGCAGAGGTGGTGCTAGAGAGCAAAATCAAAAAAAATTCTGTGTTTGTTGGCAGTGGAGCCGGAGTCAGCATGGTTGACGCTGAGTTTGTGGTCATGCTTGCTGTGCATTAGCTGAACCTATTTCCTTCTTTGCCATTGACTCGGCGCTACTTGCACAGAAAGAATTTACTCAGATTGTACATAATGTGAATCTGAGGGTGGGGTCAGTTCATTGTGAAATAATCCCATGCTATGTCCTGGACAATCTTTCCACACCTATTGTTTTTGTTATTCCTTGGCTTGTCAAACATAATCCATTGGTGGATTGGCAAGCCGGGGAGATTATTGAATGGGGAGATTACTGCCATGAGAACTGTTTAAATATTTCCCTTGCTACTGTCTCTACAGAAATATTACCTGCTTTTCTGTCTGGTTTTGAGGACGTTTTTTCTGAGAGGGGGTGGCAGGATTTGCCGCCTCATCATGCTTATGACTGTCCTATTAACCTGTCCCCCGGAGCAAAACTACCGAAGTCCAGACTGTATAATCTTTCTGGCCCTGAGAGACAAGCCATGAAGGATTTTATTGCGGAAAGTGTGGAGAAGGGACATATCAGACCCTCATCTTCGCCCGTGGTGGCAGGCTTCTTCTTTGTGAAGAAAAAAGATGGCAGTCTACGTCCCTGTTTAGATTTTCGGGAATTAAATCAAATTGGTGTTTGAGGAATGGCGACATAGAATGGACAGGCCCCTCCAACCAATTACTGTTATTACTGAATATACAGTGGTGGCCAAAAGTATTGGCACGCCTGCAATTCTGTCAGATAATACTCAGTTTCTTCTTGAAAATGATTGCAATCACAAATTCTTTGGTATTATTACCTTCATTTAATTTGTCTTCAATGAAAAAACACAAAAAGAATTGTCCTAAAGCCAATTTGGATACAATTCCACACCAAACCTAAAAAAGGGGGTAGACAAAAGTATTGGCACTGTTTGAAAAATCATGTGATGCTTCTCTAATTCGTGTAATTAACAGCACCTGTAACTTACCTGTGGCACCTAACAGGTGTTGGCAATAACTAAATCACACTTGCAGCCAGTTAACATGTATTAAAGTTGACTCAACCTCTGTCCTGTGTCCTTGTGTGTACCACATTGAGCATGGAGAAAAGAAAGAAGACCAAAGAACTGTCTGAGGACTTGAGAAACCAAATTGTGAGGAAGCATGAGCAATCTCAAGGCTACAAGTCCATCTCACTCCAAGACACTTGCTCAGGTGTTCATAAATGAGATTGTGAAGCTTCACGGAGCTCCCTCCAACTTTGTTTCTGATCGGGGGACCCAGTTTGTTTCCAAGTTCTGGAAGGCATTCTGTTCTCGACTGGGGGTGCAGCTGTCCTTTTCCTCTGCCTTCCACCCTCAGTTGAATGGTCAGACCGAGTGTGTCAATCAGAACTTGGAGACATAACTCAAGTGTTTCGACTCTGAAAATCAGGAGGATTGGGCATCCTACTTACCGCTGGCAGAATTTGCCATTAATAATCATTGTCAAGAATCCACTGGTAGATCACCGTTATTCGGTGCATACGGTTATCAACCACAGTTTGCTACCTTCAGTAGGTGAGGAGCTTCAGGAGTTCCTGAGTAGGAACGGTTTGCTTTGTCGTTCTCCTCGGTATGGCAGTGTGTTTTGTGTAATTTAAAGACCATGGGAGACAGGTATAAACGTATGGCTGACAGAAAATGCTTGCCAGGTCCGGACCTGAATGTGAATGACTTTGTGTGGTTGTCTACCAGGAATATAAGATTGAAAGTTCCTTCTTGGAAGCTGGGACCTAGGTTTATTGGTCCCTATAAAATAACCACCGTCATTAAACCAGCAGCGTTTCGTCTTGAACTTCCTCAGGCCCTTAAGGTCCACAATGTGTTACACAGGTTCTTACTCAAAAGGTATGTGGAACCTCTTGAGTCCTCACCTCTACCACCGCCCCAAGTAATAGTTGATGGTAATCTGGAGTTCCAGATTTCGAGGATTGTAGATTCTTGTCTCCAATGTCATTCTCTACAATACTTGGTGCACTGGAAAGGCTATGGTCCAGAGGTGAGGATGTGGGTGTCAGCGTCAGATGTGAATGCTCCCAGATTGGTTCACTCATTCCACACTTCTTTTCCTGAGAAACTCGGTCCTGAGTGTCCGGAGGCCACTCGTAGAGGGGGGGGGGGATACTGTCACGGGTGTGTCAGAGGTGATAGACAGTCGTCCTGCAGTGGGTTGCAGGAGATTTCTACGCTTGTTATTGCAGACACTTTCTTAAATAAGAGGCTGTCTTTAGGACCGAGCAGTTACCTGGTGTGTCTGAGAGGGAGTCGCTGGCTATATCCATTTCTACTTGTGTAGCTTAGCAGGAGCAGTTCTTCGTCCTCTCTGGAGCTTGAGGCTGTGTGCTTATTTGGAGTTGATCTAAAGAGTCTATAGAGTTTAGTAGAGGCTGACTAGTGCTCATCTCCTTCCATCCCTAGCCGTAGCCATACGCCAGGGAGAGTAGGGCGAGGCACGCGTGCGGCGATTGCTGAGGAGGCAATATAGAGACGATAGTTGAGACAGGGTGATGCTAGACCAGACTAGGAGGTCTCCACTTCCCCTCTTTTCCCTAGTGTCCAGCTCCCTTTCCATTTTCCCTCTGTGTTGCACTAAGTCTTCCCCACACCAGGTGTGAGACCCTCATCCCCAATCCTGGTATGCATGGCCCCCTCATCCCCAATCCTGGTATGCATGGCCCCCTCATCCCAAATCCTGGTATGCATGGCCCCCTCATCCCAATCCTGGTATGCATGGCCCCCTCATCCCCAATCCTGGTATGCATGGCCTCCTCATCCCCAATCCTGGTATGCATGGCCTCCTCATCCCCAATCCTGGTATGCATGGCACCCTCATCCCCAATCCTGGTATGTATGGCTACCTCATCCCCAATCTTGGTATGCATGGCTCCCTCATCCCCAATCCTGGAATGCATGGCCCCCTCATCCCCAATCCTGGTATGCATGGCCGACTCATCCCCAATCCTGGTATGCATGGCCTCCTCAACCCCAATCTTGGTATGCATGGCCTCCTCATCCCCAATCTTGGTATGCATGGCTCCCTCATCCCCAATTCTGGTATGCATGGCCTCCTCAACCCCAATCCTAGTATGCATGGCCTCCTCATCCCCAATCCCGGTATGCATGGCCTCCTCATCCCCAATCATGGTATGCATGGCCCACTCATCCCCAATCCTGGTATGCATGGCCTCCTCATCCCCAATCCTGGTATGCATGGCCTCCTCACCCCCAATCCTGGTATGTATGGCACCCCTCATCCCCAATCCTGGTATGCATGGCCTCCTCATCCCCAATCCTGGTATGTATGGCACCCCTCATCCTCCAATCCTGGTATGCATGGCCCCCTCATCCCCAATACTGGTATGCATGGCCTCCTCATCCCCAATCCAGGTATGCATGGCCTCCTCATCCCCAATCCTGGTATGCATGGCCTCCTCATCCCCAATCCAGGTATGCATGGCCTCCTCATCCCCAAACCTTGTATGCATGGCCTCCTCATCCCCAATCCTGGTATGCATGGCCTCCTCATCCCCAATCCTGGTATGCATGGCCTCCTCATCCCCAATCCTGGTATGCATGACCTCCTCATACCCAATCCTGGTATGCATGGCCTCCTCATCCCCAATCCTGATATGTATGGCACCCCTCATCCTCAATCCTGGTATGCATGGCCTCCTCATGCCCAATCCTGGTATGTATGGCACCCCTCATCCCCAAATCCTGGTATGCATGGTCCCCTCACCCCCAATCCTGGTATGCAGGCCCCCTCATCCCGATATGTATAGCACCCCTCATCCCCCAATCCTGGTATGTATGGCACCCCTCATCCCCCAATCCTGGTATGCATGGCCTCCTCATCCCCAATCCTGGTATGCAGGCCCCTTCATCCCAATATGTATGGCACCCCTCATCCCCCAATCCTGGTATGTATGGCACCCCACATCCCCCAATCCTGGTATGTATGGCACCCCTCATCCCCCAATCCTGATTTGCACGGCCCCCTCATCCCCCAATCCTGGTATGTATGGCCTCATAACTGCACACAAAGAAATAAACACTTATACTCACCTTCCTTCCTCACCTCTGCTCCAGCGCTGCCTCCTGTTCTCCTGCAGCAGCTCATGTCAGCATCTGAGCAGCGCATGGCATCGCTGTCATGCACTCTCAGACGCTGATGTGAGCTGCCAGCATATTCACTCCTATCCACGCCGGGATTATGGGTGTGGAGAAGATTGAATAGGCATTCTCTTTAGTAGAGGGCACTGTCAGCAGGAGCCGCGGCTCAGTGCTCCTCTGTGCCAGCTACTAAAGAGAATGAATATTCATTCTTCTCCATGCCCAGGGGAGTGGAGAAGAGCGAATATTCATTTCCCTTTAGCAGCGGGCACATGTGGTAGCTGCAGCAGCCGGCTACAGCATGTGCCCCGCTCCTCCGCCGCTACAACCCCCCCACCACTATCCACCAACGGCATTTCTATATACTTGTCGGCTTTCCGGACGCATGCCTTTCGGTGGTTTAGGTTCATCGATGATGTCATTATGCTTTGGACAGGTACTAAAGAACAATGTGTTGAGTTCATAACTCAGCTCAATGCTAATGGACTCAACATACATCTGACCAATAAAATCTCAGCAGCAAGCATTGACTTTCTTGATGTGAAACTTACATTAGAAGATGGACATTTTCGGACAAATCTGTTCCGCAAGGACACATCAACAAACAGCATTCTGCACTACAGTAGCTTCCACCCACCACATCTCAAACGCGGAATTCCATATAGCCAGTACATCAGGACCAAACATAATTGTAGTAACACCAATGATTTTATGTTACAGGCCAATGATCTAACTTATCGTCTAAAAGCAAGAGGTTACCCAAAAAAACTCTTAATACCGCATGGAACAGGACTAAAAATTTGGAAAGGTCTAACTTGTTGCAACCTAGACCAAAAAAAGAGGATTCTGTTACCCGTCTAATAACTGACTACAACAATCAGTGGAGGGATCTTCAATGTATATTACAGAAAAATTGGTCTATTCTACTGTCTGAACCCAAATTTCAACATCTTGTATCTATTAAACCATCACTTACTGCAAGGAGAGCTAGAAGCCTTAAGGATAAGCTGGTCAAGAGTCACTTTGTTCAACCAACAGTAAAATGAAATAGAGGCATGGTCCCCAAGGGGTCTCATGCTTGCGGAGGTTGTAATGTATGTCCACATATGCCATCCACCTATACATTTGTTAACCCGATGGACAAACGTGAATTTCAATTGAAAAACGTCATTAATTGTCTGACTAAAAATGTCATTTATGCCCTAGTCTGTCCGCGTTCTCTCGTGTATATAGGTCAGACTTCACAAGAATTACGTAAACGGATACAACAAAATCTGTCGAACATTGCCTTGGCAGAAATCCATTATTGTTTACTGGTTTTTATAAACACTAGTATCTTAGGGACCAATCAGTACTGATTATATTTTTGGTGTGGACATCTTTTTTGAAGTCCGATCCAAATGAAATATTTATCTACATTTCAATAAATTTAATATGGTCTGATATACATGTATATAATTATATCTCTTTGGTACCTATTAATATTCATGTTACAGGGTTACTGTACTGATTAATATGATCTGTTTTTGCCTTCAAGACCTTCTTGCAGCTTGATGTCTGGAGTTCCTTTTTTCTATTCCCTTTATCCCTAATTTTGTGTTCCATGCTGGAATGCACAGCATGGGTTCAGGGGGCTATCTATGCCCCCCTTTAGGGTTGGGTTCCTGTAGTCCAGTGTGGCCACAATATCTTGTTGTAGCACTCTATTATTCACAGTCGGCCGGTATGATCCCTGGCTCCTGGTCTCCCTTGCTGTGCGCTCCACGCTGGCACGCAAGCAGGCTGGAGGGGAAATGTCTCCTCCTCCGGCGTCTACTTCCGGTTTGCGCATGCCTGGCAGTGCGTTCCAGCGTGACACGCATACCGCGATACCATATGGTCTTATCACTTCCTGATCATCCAGCTGACCACGATGCGTTCCAGCGTGGTACGCAGATGCGTTCCAGCGTGGTACGCACACTGATTATACACGTGTTAAACATTTTTCCATTATGGTCTGTCTCTATGCAGCATGAAGGGATGATTCACAAAGTCTGGCGTGCGGAACACTGTGGACACCTGTATTGCCCCCACAGTGGATCTATCACCAAAGGGCAGCCTCTCCAACTTGATCCGGTATGTACATTCACTTGCTCTCTTGTTTGACTAATTGATGTGGTGGTGTTTGGAGGTGTATATATATGAGGTATCTGGGACTTTTACTTTATACCCCTGAGGAAGCCAGGACCTAATGGCGTAACGCGTAGGGTCACGCATTGGTGACAGCCCCTGCATTCTATTGTGAATCCATATGGTTAGTATTATATTTTTTTTTTCTATAATTGATTCATGCAGCCTCTCTGTTATATCTTGAATTGTCAGACATGCATCTATTTCTGGGAGGATGCAGACATATTTCCTTCCCCTGATGTTTGAATTTTCTATTATAGTTACATCTCTATAAATTATTCAGAGGGCTTATTATAGTTGTTCACTTTTATTATCAGTATTATTGGGTCTTATGTATTACACCTGTGCCATATAAATTATTCAGAGGGCTTATTATAGCTGTTTGCTTATACCACCAGGATTATTGGTTCTTGCATTATACGTGTGCTATATATTTTCTGATATAGATATCTGTATGCCATCATATTTATTGGATTCACATGTTAGAATTCTCTAGGGGGTTAATTTTGTCCATGCGTCTTTTTCCTGTCTTATATGTTTTTTTAACTGTATTTTTAACCAAATGGTGTTGTATGTCTGTTCTATAATAAAATTTCTACAATGTTTTCAATACACTGCCCCTATATTTGATTATTTACTATGCTTGGTGCCTATTCTACCCTTTGCTTTTCCTTTCCAAACATGGCAATACGGTCATCCATATGTCCGATATGGAGGAATTAGAATTAATTTTGTTGAAAAATAATTATGACATGGTAGGGATATCTGAGACGTGGCTGGATGAGAGCCATGACTGGGCAGTTAATTTACAGGGTTATAGTCTGTTCAGAAATGACCGTACAAACAAGCGAGGGGGGGGGTGTTTATATGTAAAATCATCCTTAAAACCTGTCTTGAGAGAGGATATATGTGAATCTAATGAAAATGTAGTGTCCCTGTGGGTGGAGATAAGGGGAGGGGGAAAAAATAATAAATTACTGATAGGGGTTTGTTATAAGTCTCCAAAAATAATGAAAGTAGCGGAGAATATCCTCGTAAAGCAAATAGATGAAGCAGCGACTCAAGGAGAAGTCATTATTATGGGAGACTTTAACTACCCTGAAATACATTGGGGGACAGAAACATGTAGTTCAAGCAAAGGAAATAGGTTTTTGACAACTATGAGAGACAATTAACTTTCACAACTGGTTCAGGACCCAACAAGAAGGGGGGCACTGCTAGACCTAATATTAACCAATAGGCCAGATCGCATATCAAATATACGAGTTGGGGGTCACTTGGGTAATAGTGATCACAAAATAATACTTTTTCATGTAACCTTTAATAAGATGTGTAGTAGAGGGGTTACAAGTAGTGTTGAGCCACCCCCGTAGTGTTCGAGTTCGGTTCGGTTCGTCGAACACCCGTGTGTTCGCCGAACTGTTCGTCGAACTGTTCGTCGAACACCTTCGAACACCGTTAAAACCAATGGCAGGCAAACAAAAACACATAGAAACACATAGAAAACACCTTCAAAGGTGTCCAAAAGCTGACAAACTGCTCAGAAGACATAACTAACACATGGAAAAGTGACAAGTACATATAGTCATGCGAAAATAAAAGAGGTGGAGGAGTAAAAGGAGGGGGAGACACAGATATAGGCATGTCATGCCCTTCTAAAATCCAAAAAGTGAGAAGCCGACACGGCCAGTCCGCTCCTGCCCGTGCCACCTCCGTGTCGCCGGGTTTGTGCCAGAGCCGCGGTGAACCCTGACGGCCAGCCCCCCTCTCCCAATACTGGTGCCTGTCCGCTGGTGGGTCGAGCGAGCCCCCCTGTGGTGGAGGCAGCTCTAAGCTTTTTAATTTAAATTGTCTCTCTAATTTGAATGAATACACTTTAAATCCATTTACAAGGATCTATTGGAGGGCAAGTCTCATGCCAGCAGCCGCGGTAATTCCAGCTCCAGTAGTGTCCACTAAAGCTGCTGCAGTTAAAAAGCTTTTATAAGGATCGAGCTCGGCTGTCCACCGCAAGGCATCCTACTGCCAGTCCCAGCCCCTATGCATTGGGGTGCCTCCTGATGCTCTTCACTAAGTATCCCATGGTCCCGAAGCATTTCCTTTGAAAAAATTAAGTGTCTAAACTACAGGTGGTGTAGCTTGCTTAACAGCCGGGATAATCCGCTGACTAGCAGACACTGCTACTAGGCACAAAGTATTTCCTGGGCTAGATGCAGTTAAAAATTTGTAATTAGATACTCTCGTTGGATGCTGAGAAAGCATTCCATAGAGTCTCCTGGCACGCCATATATGATTCTCTTAAAGAGCTTGGGGTAGGGGTCTAGGGGACCCTTTTATAGCCAAAATCACGGCCCTGTATCGCAATACGTCACCTAGGCTGAAGATAAATGGAACTGTAGCACCCTGAGGGCTCGGTTGCTACAGACGTATTGCACCTCACCCAGAGGTGTGATATCTCACTCTCAGGTAAGGATGGAGTGTGGATCAGGACCCGCCACCTGTATGCATTACACCACATTGCCGTGGGGCAGGGCGACCAATATGCCCCTGAGATGGGCACGACAGTCCCTGTCCCTGGCTGGAGTGGGGGGAGGGAACACTGAGGAAGGGGAACCCTGTAGTGCAGGAGCAGGGAGGAAGCAGTTCCTGGGTGCATTGAGAAGGGAGTATAAAAGGTGGGCACCATCTTAGTTCAGTGCAGAGAAGTCTGAGCAGAAGTGGCAGGGAGCAGGGGCTCTGCATGAGCTCTGCTCCGGAGGCGGGCCTAGTAACAGAGGCCCAGGCCTGCAAGAGGGAGAAGGAAGGAAGAGGAGCGGAGAAGGCTCCAGGAACGAGGAATGAAGGGATCCCAGGGGTGCGGACGGGCGAGTCGCCACCGCACGCCCGAATCCACCTGCGTGGAGGGGTCAGGCCAAAGGGGCAGACCGGTCCCCGAACTAGTGGAGGCAGGAAACGACCCTCAGCTAGAAACCGGAGGCTCTGACATTTTATGTGGCGCAGCCCCTTGCTCCACCCGCTAGGAAGGCACCACATAGGGTCAGGGAAACTGGCGCCAAGTTTACCAAGAGGAGGCCCGAGGCAGCCGGACAGAAGTGTTGGTAAGAAAGGCCAGACAAAGGACACACAAAGGGGGTCCTGTGAAGCGCTCCAAAGTTATCTGGGAGTTGTCTGAGCCCCTCACCTGGTGAGCACAGTACGACGTGGGCAGCCGTTACCTGCAGACGTGGTCTGGATAATAAGAACTGTGAGTAAAGGCCCTGAACTGCATCACTGACTCCGTGTCGTTACTGCTGCTGCCCTGCACCATCACCCCCATCCTCCGCATACACTGCCCTGAGGCTATACTCCTCCCGTGGGGAGTTATGCTACGCTCTGCTGCACCCACAACACCAGCCTTAGCGGTCTGCCCTGTAGCGGCGGTTCACTCTGACCGCAATCCACGGGTGGCGTAGTCGGACATTTAAACATCAAAACCACATAAATAGTTCCGCCACTGGTTTGACCGCCCTGAGCCACGGAACCGGATCGCCGCCACGAAGACTACAACCACCAGCATCCACCAAAAAGGGTCCGGCTCCGGGTGTCCCAAGGCCCAGGGGGTGCGTCAGAACATTTTCATCACCTTTCACAATCACCAATGGGACAAGGCAGGGATGTCCTCTGTCCCCTCTCTTATACATCCTAGTGACGGAGCACCTGCTCTCATCAATTCGCCATAACCCCAATATTAGGTGGATTGAGGTGGGAGGCACCGAGTACAAGTGCTCTCTATTTGCTGATGATGTCCTAGTATATATCACTCAATCACATATATCCATCCCTGCTGTTATGGCTGAAATAGATCACTTTGTTACATGGTAAAATTTTAAAATCAATGCAGCGAAGTCTGAGGCCCTCGATGTCTCCCTCCCTAAATCCATATAGGATTCCATCCAGTCCAACTTTCCCTTTGCC
This sequence comes from Phyllobates terribilis, assembly GCF_046119375.1. Classification (NCBI taxonomy): domain Eukaryota; kingdom Metazoa; phylum Chordata; class Amphibia; order Anura; family Dendrobatidae; genus Phyllobates; species Phyllobates terribilis. Next base: position 909,534,250 of record NW_027362763.1, on the reverse strand, counting down.
TGGCCCTCACAGGGTATCAAATACTTAGGAATTCCTATTCATAGAGACCTCTCCCATCTATGTTATCTTAATTTTGGGCCCTTTATTGAACAATTCCATACAGACCACGGTTGGCAAGTTAGAACTGTAAGATTCACTACGTGAACCACTGGTGTTTTGTGGAAAAGCACATGTACACCGCGTTCCAAATTATTATGCAAAAAGTGTTTAGGAGTGATAAGGGAAGAATTTGTTTGTTTGTCAGTTAAACTCATTGATGGTGATGTGTGTCAGGGCTCTTTATATCACTGTAAGCAATTGCAGACACCTGTGCTAATTAGTTTGGCAGGTGTGTCCAATGAAAGGCAAGACTACTTAAGAAGGCTCTCTCACATTATTAAGCAGCCTACATTTTCTGCCAAAATGGGAAAGAAAAAGGATGTGTCGGCTGCTGAGAAGCAACAAATTGTGGAGTGTTTAGGTCAAGGCATGACTACAATCAACATTGTGCGATGATCAGGATGAAGTGTCTTGGCAATCAAGAAGTATGTAGCTGATTCACAGTACACACGTGTGCGTGCTGATAAGGGCAAATTGAGGACTCTTTCCTACAGGCAATTACGTCAGGTTGAAAGAGCAGCGGCAAAAAAGCCTTGTCATAGCAGCAGACAAGTTTTTGAAGCTGCTTGTGCCTCCAACGTCCCCCGAACAACAAGATGCAGGGTCCTTCAGAGGTTTGCAGCTGTGCATACGCCATCCTGTCGACCTCCTCTATCCACTTCACACAAGCAGAAACGGCTCCAGTGGGCCAAACATTACATGAAGACTGATTTCAAAACTGTTTTGTTCACGGATGAGTGCCGTGCAGCGCTCGATGGTCCAGATGAATGGAGTGGAGGATGGCTGGTTGATGGACACCCCACGCAAACACGGCTACAGCGCCAACAAGGAGGAGGTGGAGTAATGTTTTGGGCTGGAATCATGGGGAGAGAGATTGTCGGCCCCTTTAGGATCCCTGAAGGCGCTAAAGATGAACTCCATAATGTATGTGGATTTTCTCAAACAGCACTTCCTGCCATGGTTCAAGAAGAAGAACCGTGTATTTCACAGCAAGATCATTTTTCTGCATGATAATGCACCATCTCATGCTGCACATAAAACATCTGCAGCTCTGGCTGATATGGGCATAAAAGGGGACAAACTTATGGTGTGACCCCCATGCTCCCCTGACCTCTACCCGATTCAGAACCTTTGGAGCATCATTAAAAGGAGTGTCTATGATGGTGGGAGGCAGTTCACATCTAAGCAACAGCTCTGGGAGGGTATTCTGTCCTCACGCAAAACAATTGAAGCAGAAACCATCCAAAACCTGACAAATTCAATGGACGAGAGAGTTCAGAAGCTCCTTTCGAACAAGGGGTCCTATGTGAAAATGTAACATCACCTAGAATAAAGTTTTGAGTTGAAAACTGTTTGATTTCAGTTTCTAACAACCTGCTAATGCTTATAATTTCAAAAATGACCATTTTTTTGGTCTTTATTAAAATGAAAAGGTTGATCGAAAAGTTTGGGGGATCTAAGAGTGTGGCAACCCAGTAGTCATGATTACTTCGAATTCTGACAATATGAGGGTCATGCTGCAGGTAGTGCAGCAAGAAGGCACTTATGTGTCTTGCGCATCTCGGAGCCCCAAAATTATTTTCCGGGCTAGATGCAGCTAAAAATTATTTTTAATTTTAAATCTGGTGAAGCTTATTATAGATGGCCTAATAGGATCAGTGCTGCACACTGCTACAAAGCCCAAATTATTTTCCAGTCAAGATACAGATAAACATGATTAGTAATTTGAAAGCTTAAAACGGTTGGTAGGGTGATTTTAACCAATCATCAAGCTTTTACTCTCCCCAGGATGACACAGGGGTAGAAAAGTCGTTTCGGATCCATGATTTGTTCATCTTTATGAACGTGAGTCTGTCTACATTATCAGTGGAGAGCCGCGTGCGCTTATCTGTCAGCACACCACCAGCAGCGCTAAACACACGTTCAGACAGAACGCTGGCTGCGGGGCATGACAAGATCTCCAAGGCGTAAGTGGCTAGCTCCGGCCATTTATCCAGATTGGAAGCCCAAAAAGAGCAAGGGTCCAGTGACACAGTCGTGGCTTCAATGTTTACTTGGAGATACTCCTGTACCATCGTCTCTAGGCGTTGACTATGTGTCAGACTTCTTGTCTCCTGTGGCCTTGCAAAGGATGGGCTAAAAAAGTGGTGAAATGATTCCGCAAAATTGATGTTACCAGCAGATACTGTGGTTCTGTTACGGTTTGAGTGCTGAACACTTGACGGTCCCACGGTTGGCAAGTTGGAACTGTGAGATTCACTACGTGCACCACTGGTATTTTGTGGAAAAGCACATGTAAGATTCTGCAACAGTCTCTGCTGATACTCCTGCATGCGTGCATCCCTTTCTATGGCAGGAATAATTTCTGCAAATTTACTTTTGTACCGGGGATCTAACAGTGTGGCAACCCAGTAGTCAGGATTATTTCTAATTCTCACAATTCGAGGGTCATGTTGCAGGTAGTGCAGCAAGAAGGCACTCATGTGTGTTGCGCATCCAGGAGCACCAAGTCCCTGTTGTGTTGGTGGCGAGGTAACAATCATGCTTCCTTCCTCTGTCCTCTCCCCCCAACCTCGCACAACAGAAATGTGATCAAGGTCTCCCTCATCTGATGAGTCTTCCATCAGTTCGTCCTCCACTTCTTCCTGGGCTCCTGCACCTTCCTCACTAGTTTGGCTGCTACCATGCGCCCTGGTAAAATCATCTCCCCCACCCTCACATGCCTGCCGCCTTGGTGTTGCCGCCCGTCTGGACCTTGCAGATGTTAGCCCTTCCGCATACAACTCCTCCTCCTCTACTTCCTCCACCTCCTCTTGTGCCACCACCTGACTCCGAATTCTGTTTAACATGTGCTCCAGCATGTAAATCACCGGAATAGTCATGCTGATAATGGCATCGTCAGCACTAAACATCTTCGTCGCCATTTCAAAACTGTGCAGAAGGGTGCATAGGTCCCTGATCTGAGACCACTCCTCCAGCGTGATTTGCCCCACCTCTGAATCTCGTTGGCCCAGGCTATACGTCAGAACGTATTGCACCAGGGCTTGTCGGTGCTGCCACAGTCGCTGCAACATGTGCAGAGTTGAATTCCACCGGGTAGGCACATCGCATTTTAGCCGGTGAAGTGGCAGGCCCAACGACTTCTGTAGAGATGTAAGTCGCTGAGCTGCGGGATGCGAACGGCGGAAGTGAGCACACAGCGACCATGCCCTCTGCAGAAGGCCATCTAGTCTGGGATAGTGGGCTAAAAATTGCTGGACAACCAGGTTCAACACGTGAGCCATACAAGGCACGTGTGTGACATTGCCCCGGCGAAGGGCCGCACCCAGGTTTGCAGCATTGTCGCACACGGCCTTCCCTGGTTTCAGGTCCAGTGGAGACAACCATTCATGAAATTGGTTCTCCAGAGCTGACCACAACTCCTCAGCTGTGTGACTCACATTTCCCAGACATTTCAATGTAAAAACCGCCTGATGACGTTGAGCCCTACTGCCAGCATAGTAAGGAGGTGTGCAGGATCCCTTCTGCGCAGTTAGAAAGCTTGTGGCATGACCAGACAGGCTTTGGGTGCAGGTGGAAGACCGAGAGGAGGTTGAGGAGGCAGAAGCAGTGGAGGAACTTTGACATAAAGAGGATTGACGCACAACTCGTGGGGATGGCAAGACTTGGACAGCAGCCCCTTGTCCTGCTGTCACCATAGTTACCCAGTGCCCAGTCAGCGACATGTAACGCCCCTGTCCATGCCTACTCGTCCAAGTGTCTGTGGTGAAATGCACCCTGTCACACACAGAGTTTCTCAAAGAAGCGGTGATGTTGTGTGCGACATGCTGGTGGAGCGCAGGCACACCTTTCTTTGAGAAGTAGTGCCGACTGGGCATCTGGTACTGGGGCACTGCGACGGACATAAGGTCTCGAAAATCCTCTGTGTCCACCAGGCGGAAAGGCAGCATTTCTGTAGCCAAGAGCTTGCAGATGGTGAAATTCAACCTCTTAGCTTTCTCATGGCTAGGAGGAAATGGTCTTTTACTTGTCCACATCTGAGGGACCGAGGGCTGGCTATTGTGCTTAGACGGGGTTGATAAGGGTGTCCCCGGCAAACTGCCGGTCTGTGAGGAAGATGCAGGCGGACATGTTGGGTTGCCTTGATCCAAAGGTGGTGCTATCGATGTCGGACAGCGCTCAAGACCAGCTGGTGTTACCACCTCCAAAGAAAATGATGACCTGCCAATCACGCTGGCTGTTGCGGGTAAAGAGGTGGCAGGTCTGCGCCCCAAAATAGGTGTGACTGCTGTCCCCCCAGTCACAGAGGATGAAGAGGCCGCGGATGCACAAGATATGGCAGACGGTGGTTGGCCCGGCCGGCTAGGCTGCATTGTAGCACACTGAGCTTCCCACTGCAACTTATGCTTCATGTTCATGTGCCGGTTCATGCATGAAGTACTCAAACTATGTATTTTTTGGCCTCTACTTAGCTTTTGCTGACAAATGTTACAGATAACACGAGTTGGGTCATCTTTATCGATCTGAAAAAATGCCCAGGCTATGCAAGGCTTAGCACCCATGCGACCTGAAGAGCCACCACGACTTGTGGTGAGAGGCAGAGTTGTGTTTGAGGATGCAGTTGTTGACGTGCTTCCAGTACTACGTCTCTGTCCAGGAAGGCGCAACCTGACCTCGTCGTCAATAGCATCTTCCTCCACCTCCTCTGCTGACCTCATCTCTTGGCTGACTGTGGGTTGACAGTAAGTGGGATCTCCGACCTCATCATCATCACCCTGTGCGTTATCACACCCGTCGTCCTCAGAGCCAACCTGTTCCTGCCCTGACAAAAAACTAAAGTTGTCGCTCCAATCAGGTATTTGAGTCTTATCATCGTCTTCCTCATTGTCTCCACCAACAGGAGTTACAGTTTGGGAATGAGGGTCTACATTATGGTCAGAACCTTCTGCGTCTGGTCCTGGATCCGACTCATAAAGATTCTGGGCATCAGTGCAGATCATTTCCTCGTCTGGATTCACAGAAGCGCTGGAGTCGACCTCTGATTCCCAGGCTATAGTATGAGTAAACAGCTCTGCAGACTCAACCATCTGTTCTACCTCATACTCAGACGGGCAGCTGGAGATTTGGGAGCTGTGAGGAAGCAAGTGCGATTTGGGTGACACCTTTGAGGACTGGAGTATTTGTGATGTTGAAGTTGATGTGGAGGAGAGCCCACTTAAAGGAGCACTTGATATCCGTTGAAGCACCTGCTGTTTTTGTGCCTCATCTGGAATTTGTAGCGATTGGCGTGGCCGTAAGAAAGGGATCTTATCACATTGTCCGCTAAAAGAAGTAGACATTTTAGTTTGGCTGGAAGATGGTCTTTCTTCTGCACCTACCCCACGGACACAACCTTTTTTCCCCTTCCCAACACGCCTATTCCCCTTTCCACCAGCAGCAGGCCTTTTTCCACTCATTTTGGTGGTTAACTAATTCACAACTCTGGAGTTGTTTGCACAAAAAAACAATGGATGGTAACCGAGCAGAGCTGAGTGGCCAAACTGTGGTATTAGGCCAAAACTATTGGCTGGGTTAGATGCAGAAAAAAATTATTTTTAATTTGCAACCTGATGGAGGTCAGTATAGATGGACTAATAGACCAAGTCCCACACACCGCTAGAAGCCCAAATATTTTTTCAGAGCTAGATGCAGAAAATTTTTTTATTCAATTTGCAACCTGATGGAGGTCAGTATAGATGGACTAATAGACCAAGTCCCACACACTGCTAGAAGCCCAAATATTTTTTCAGAGCTAGATGCAGAAAAAAATTATTTTTAATTTGCAACCTGATGGAGGTCAGTATAGATGGACTAATAGACCAAGTCCCACACACCGCTAGAAGCCCAAATATTTTTTCAGAGCTAGATGCAGAAAAAAATTATATTCAATTTGCAACCTGCTGGAGGTCAGTATAGAAGGACTAATAGAACAAGTCCCACACACTGCTAGAAGCCCAAATATTTTTTCAGAGCTAAATGAAGAAAAAAATTATTTTTAATTTGCAACCTGATGGAGGTCAGTATAGATGGACTAATAGACCAAGTCCCACACACTGCTAGAAGCCCAAATATTTTTTCAGAGCTAGATGCAGAAAAAAATTATTTTTAATTTGCAACCTGATGGAGGTCAGTATAGATGGACTAATAGAACAAGTCCCACACGCTGCTAGAAGCCCAAATATTTTTTCAGAGATAAATGAAGAAAAAAATTATTTTTAATTTGCAACCTGATGGAGGTCAGTATAGATGGACTAATAGAACAAGTCCCACACGCTGCTAGAAGCCCAAATATTTTTTCAGAGATAAATGAAGAAAAAAATTATTTTTAATTTGCAACCTGATGGAGGTCAGTATAGATGGACTAATAGACCAAGTCCCATACACTGCTAGAAGGCCAAATATTTTTTCAGAGCTAGATGCAGAAAAAAATTATTTTTAATTTGCAACCTGCTGGAGGTCAGTATAGAAGGACTAATAGAACAAGTCCCACACACTGCTAGAAGCCCAAATATTTTTTCAGAGCTAAATGAAGAAAAAAATTATTTTTAATTTGCAACCTGATGGAGGTCAGTATAGATGGACTAATAGACCAAGTCCCACACACTGCTAGAAGCCCAAATATTTTTTCAGAGCTAGATGCAGAAAAAAATTATATTCAGTTTGCAACCTGATGGAGGTCAGTATAGATGGACTAATAGAATGATGCTATGCCCAAAAGATTTTACTTCACTAGGTGCAGTAAAAAAATTGGTATTCTATACACAGGTGGTATATCTTGCAACACAGATAGGCTACTCCACTGACTAACACACTCTGCAATAGGCCAAAAAGGATTAGCTTTGCTAGATTCAGCCAAATGCTGTGAAAAAAACTTGCACAGCACTGGCACAGACCTGCCTGGCAAAAACTGATAGGAACTGATGTAACCTAGTCCTGAAAAGGACTCCAATTACAATTAGTCTTTACTCCCACAATCTATCTATTTAAGAGCACAGACTTGCTTGATAAAAGTCGTAGGAAATGCTGTAACCTAGTCCTTAAAAGGACTGCAATCACAACTATTCCCTACTCCCAAGCTATCTGTATATTTGTGCGAACATTGGCTTGAAATTAACAAGGTATAGCGCACACAGCAACAGCGGTGCCGTCTAACACGCAGCTGCAGCAGTGAGAAAATGGTGGCGACGGGGAAAATGGCTTGGTCTTATAGGGCAAGGACATGTGACATACACTGCCAATCACACATGCCCTTGCTTGTGTGAAAAAAAGCACTTCGCTCCGTGTGTGCGCTGCTGATAGGCTGACAGATTGCACCTCCCCACTGCAAATGCGGGAAAGAGAAAAAAAAATGGAGATCTTCATTGTTCCTGCAGAGATCCATCCCCTGCCCCTCCCCCCGCCCCGCTGTACACTCAAACTGCGTATTAACATTAATTTTCATCATTACTGAGAAAAAATCCAGTTATGATTTTGGTGCACGAACAGTTATCGAACATAACCTCGAACAGCCGAATTTTTCTCAAATTGTTCGTGTTCGCCGACCGGCTCGAACACCGCCCAAAACAGCTCGAATTTGAGATTGGCGAACAGTTCGAGTAGAACAACGCTCATCTCTAGTTACAAGGACACTAAACTTCAGGAAGGCAAATTTCCAACGGTTAAGAGAAGATCTTAGTGCAATAAACTGGGACGATATCCTGAGACATAAAGCTGCACAAAGCAAATGGGAGACATTTATTAACATCCTGAATAGGACCTGTGCACAATATATACCCCTTGGGAATAAACATGCTAGAAATAGGAGGAAACCACTATGGCTAAATAGAGCTGTAAGGGGCGCAATAAGTGACAAAAAGAAAGCATTTAGAGAACTAAAGCAAGTAGGTAGTGATGAGGCATTAAATAAATATAGAAAATTAAATAAATTATGTAAAAAACAAATCAAGGCAGCAAAGATTGAGGCAGAGAGAATCATTGCCAGAGAAAGTAAAAATAACCCTAAAATATTCTTTAACTACATAAATAGTAAAAAACTAAAAAATTATAGTGTTGGCCCCCTTAAAAATAGTCTGGGTGAAATGGTGGATGAGGATGAGGAAAAAGCCAATATGCTAAATGATTTTTTTTCAACCGTATTTACACAAGAAAATCGCATGACAGAAAACATGATTAGTGATAACAAAAATTCTCCAGTAAATGTCACTTGCTTAACCCAGCAGGAAGTACGGCGGCGTCTAAAAATCACTAAAGTTGACAAATCCCGGGGCCCGGATGGGATACACTCGTGAGTACTGCAGGAATTAAGTAATGTCATAGATAGACCATTATTTTTAATCTTTAAAGATTCCATAATAACAGGGTCTGTACCGCAGGACTGGCGTATAGCAAATGTGGTGCCAATATTCAAAAAGGGGACCAAAACTGAACTTGGAAATTATAGGCTGGTAAGCTTAACCTCTACTGTGGGTAAAATCCTGGAGGGTTTCCTAAGAGATGCTATACTAGAGTATCTGAAGAAGAATAACCTCATGACCCAATATCAACATGGGTTTACGAGGGACCGTTCCTGTCAAACTAATCTGATCAGTTTTTATGAGGAGGCAAGTTCTGGACTGGACCAAGGAAATGCAGTGGATGTTGTGTATACGGACTTTTCAAAAGCTTTTGATACGGTTCCACACAAAAGGTTGATACATAAAATGAGAACAATGGGGATAGGGGAAGATATATGTACGTGGGTTAAGAATTGGCTCAGTGATAGGAAACAAAGGGTGGTTATTAATGGAAAACACTCAGACTGGGTCTCAGTTAACGGTGGGGTACCACAGGGGTCAGTATTGGGCCCCCTTCTTTTCAACATATTTATTAATGACCTTGTAGGGGGCATACAGAGTAATATTTCAATATTTGCAGATGACGCTAAACTCTGCAGGGTAATCAATACAGAGGAGGACAATTTTATATTACAGGAGGATCTATGTAAACTAGAAGCTTGGGCTGATAAATGGCAAAAGAGCTTTAATCGGGATAAATGTAAGGTAATGCACTTGGGCAGAGGAAATAAAATGTATAATTATATGCTTAATTGTAAAACACTGGGCAAAACTGTAACTGAAAAAGACCTGGGTGTATTGGTGGATGACAAGCTCACGTTTAGTGGCCAGTGTCAGGCTGCTGCTGCAAAGGCAAATAAAATAATGGGATGCATTAAAAGAGGCATAGATGCTCATGAGGAGAACATAATTTTACCTCTATACAAGTCATTAGTGCGACCACACTTAGAATACTGTGTACAGTTCTTGTCTCCGGTGTATAAGAAAGACATAGCTGAACTAGAGCGGGTGCAGAGAAGAGCGACCAAGGTTATTAGAGGACTGGGGGGTCTGCAATACCAAGACAGGTTATTACACTTGGGGTTATTTACTGTGGAAAAAAGAAGGCTTAGGGGTGATCTTATTACTATGTACAAGTATATGAGGGGACAGTACAAAGACCTTTCTACTGATCTTTTTACTCTGAGGCCTGAGACGGGGACAAGGGGGCATCTTCTACGTCTGGAGGAAAGAAGGTTTAATCATAATCACAGACGGGGATTCTTTACTGTAAGAGCAGTGAGACTATGGAACTCTCTGCCGCATGATGTTGTAATGAGTGATTCACTGTTAAAATTTAAGAAGGGCATGGATGCCTTTCTTGAAAAATATAATATTACAGGTTATAAATACTAGATTCCTTGATAGGGCGTTGATCCAGGGAACTAGTCTGATTGTCGTATGGAGTCGGGAAGGAATTTTTTTCCCCAATGTGGAGCTTAGTGTTTGCCACATGGGTTTTTTTTGCCTTCCTCTGGATCAACATGTTAGGCTATGGGTTGAACTAGATGGACTTAGTCTTCCTTCAACCTTAAAAACTATGATATTAATTTGAGGCTGATTGGCAGGCCTCATCAGAATGTCATTACATGCATTGGTGAAAATATGTCTCCCAAAGCTCTAGGACCTATGCCTGTCACAAAAAAACACAATATTCATTACTGGACTTTGGTGCCAGAGTGTCTGATATAATTCATTTGAAGGCAAGAAGAGTTTTCTCTGAAGGTTTTAAATTTGTCACCTCCCAGCCTCTGGTATGTACTAGGTTCAGACCTTGTGTCTGTTCTCCAGTAGATAACCTACTTTATTTACCTCTTCACAGCAGGGAACAGGGATTACAATAAAGTTTTAACACTTTTTTTTCTCTTCTCAAGTCATAATTAAGACATGCTTCAATCCTTAATATGAGGCTGACACATCCCTCTTAACAGATGGCTTTATGGATTTTGGTCCCATTTTACCATTACATGTTTGACATATTGTGACATTTATTATCATTTCTTGTACTTTATTACACCCTCACTGCTCTTGGTTTGTTAATATCTGATTCACTATTTCAGTAATTTCATCATTGAATGGCTATGGCGACCTAAGCATACTTAATACCGACTATTATAATTCAGCAACTTTTTTTGGTTGTTTTTTTTCTGTTTTTTTGTCTGGTTACATGATATTTATTGTGATATTTAACTCTGCTCTCTATTGGGCTCTTGTTTGGAACACTAACATTACTACATTACTCTGTATAATTATGTGGATTCAAGCATGGCTGTATTCATTTATATGTGTATTTGTGGCATTACATATTTTCACTATTCCAGTGCCTAGACCTTCATATGCAGTATGTATATTGGTCTACAACATCTTATGCTGATGGAGATTGTTTTTGTTTTTAAACTTGACATGCAATGTCAATAACATTTAATTTTTGTGTCTATAGGTGTGCGCCTATTTCTATATTGCTTTTTCTGTCTCATTACCTGAAAGAGGCTTTAGATCAGGGGTTTCAAACTCTGCTGAGTACAGTTATATGAAAAAGTTTGGGCACCCATATTAATCTTAAGCTTAATGTTTTATAAAAATTGGTGTTTTTGCAACAGCTATTTCAGTTTGATATATGTAATAACTGTACACAGTAATACTGGACACAGTAATGTTTCTGCCTTGAAATGAGGTTTATTGTACTAACATAAAATGTGCAATCTGCAGTCAAACAAAATTTGACAGGTGCATAAGTATGGGCACCCTTATCATTTTCTTGTTTTAAATACTCCTACCTACTTTTTACTGACTTACTAAAGCACTTTTTTTGGTTTTGTAACCTCATTGAGCTTTGAACTTCATAGCCAGGTGTATGCAATCATGAGAAAAGCTACTTAAAGTGGCCACTTGCAAGTTGTTCTCCTGTTTGAATCTCCTCTGAAGAGTGGTGTAACGGGTCTGGGAGGCGGAACCTCTGAGCTACTATACAAGGGAGCGGTCCTTGTAAGGGAGCGGGTGGCGACCAGGCAGGCAGTCACAGCAGGTGACCGGGACAGTCTCTGGGTGTACGGGCAGGAGGTCACGGCAAGTGATCAGGGCAGTCTCTGGAAGAACGGGCTGGAGGTCACGGCAAGTGACCGGGGCAGTCTCTGGAAGAACGGGCTGGAGGTCACGGCAAGTGACCGGGGCAGTCTCTAGGTAATGGGTAGGTACGACCTGTGATGGCTGAACCTCCAGGTAGGCTAGCAAGGCAGATGGAGGATGTGTGCTCCCAGGTGAGCAAGCGAGAGTCTCTGGAATAGCAGGTGGTCACAGCACGTGACGGCGGAACCACCGGGCAGGCAAGCAGGCAGGTAGCGGAGAAGCGCTCCCAGGTGAGCGGGCAAGAGTCTGGAATAGCTGGTGGTCACAGCACGTGACAGCGGAGCCTCCGGGCAGGCAAGCAGGCAGGTAGCGGAGAAGCGCTCCCAGGTGAGCGGGCAAGAGTCTGGAATAGCTGGTGGTCACAGCACGTGACAGCGGAGCCTCCGGGCAGGCAAGCAGGCAGGTAGCGGAGAAGCGCTCCCAGGTGAGCGGGCAAGCTGGTCCATAGACAGACTGACCGGAGTTGTAAGGCAGACCGTCGGACCCCAGGCAAGCAGGCAGGTAGCTGGAAATCAGGCAGGATTAGGACAGCAAGCTGGCAGGAATCTGGCAGGTAACTGGCAGGTAACTGGCAACAGGACCTGAGGGCTGAAGCAGAGTAGAACGGTGCAACAACATTGCTCGGGCACCTCCATTTTGGAGGAGGTGCCTTATATATGGTAAAGTCCTCCGGCCATTGGCCGGGGACTCCTTAGGACGGCGCGCGCGGCCCCTTTAAGAGGGAGGGAGGGCGCGCGCCCTAAGCACAGTGGCCGGGAAGGAGCGCGCGCTGCCAGCAGAGCGGGAGAGGGACGCCGGGCACGGAGCAGAGCGGTGAGGGGAACAGCGTCCCTGCCTAGCAGAGGGCAGGGACGCCGGCACTACAGTACCCCCCCCTTTAGGCCCCCCCTTTTTTAGGCCAGATAGAAATTTAGCTAGGATGAGAGGGGCATGGATGTTCTCCCGGGGCTCCCACGTTCTCTCCTCAGGACCAAACCCCTTCCAATCTACCAGAAAAAAGGTCTTTCCTCTTACCCTTTTGGTGGCAAGAATGTTCTCTACCTCAAACTCGTCCCCAGCAGAAACCGGAGCAGGAGGCGTACCTGTAGACTTGGAAAAAGAGTTAAGCACCACGGGTTTGAGGAGAGATACATGGAAGGAGTTAGGGATCCGTAAGTTGGCCGGGAGTTTCAATTTATAGGCCACCGGGTTGATCTGACTGATGACCTCCAGAGGACCGATGAACCGAGGCCCTAACTTGTAAGAAGGTATCTTGAGTCGAACATATTTAGATGAGAGCCAGACTTTATCTCCTGGACGAAATTGTGGAGGATCCAGGCGTTTTTTGTCAGCGTGTCTTTTCATACGCTCGGATGACAGAAGGAGTGCGGACCGGGTACTCTCCCATATGGAGGAAAATTTGCTAACGAGAGATTCCGCAGCCGGGTTGTCCACAGAGGTGGAGACAGGAAAAGGAATCCGAGGATGCTGACCAAAGACTACAAAAAACGGGGATTTGGAGGAGGATTCGCTCTCGTGATTATTATAAGAGAACTCGGCCCATGGTAGGAGATCCACCCAGCCAGAATGGTGGGCATTAACGAAGTGCCGGAGGTAACTGGTCAGGTTCTGATTGATCCGCTCCACTTGACCATTGGACTGTGGGTGGTAAGCGGAAGAGAAGTCCAGGGTGACGTCTAGTAGTTTACAAGTGGCTCTCCAGAAACGTGAGGTGAACTGTACCCCACGATCCGACACGATGTGGAGGGGCAGGCCATGAAGACGGAAGATGTGGCGGATAAAGTCTTTAGCCAGCTCGGGTGCAGACGGAAGGCCTGGCAGGGGAATAAAGTGAGCCATCTTGGAAAAGCGGTCAGCGACCACCCAAATGACCGTACAACCAGCAGAGACGGGGAGATCAGTTATAAAGTCCATTGCTATATGCTGCCAGGGGGCAGCAGGTACAGGAAGCGGAAGGAGCCGTCCGGCTGGCAGATGTCTCGGGACTTTGTTGCGGGCGCAGGACACACAGGCAGAAACAAAGTCTATTATGTCCTTGTGCAGGGTAGGCCACCAATAGTGCCGGGCAATAAGCAGGAGGGTCTTTTTCTGACCGGCGTGGCCAGCTAGTTTAGACGAATGGCCCCAGTGTAGGATCTTCTCCCGATCAGGTACTGAAACAAACGTCTTACCGGGAGGGAGACGATTTAGACTCACGGGAGCCACCTGCATTACTCTGGCGGGATCGATGATATGTTTAGGTTCTACCTCGAGATCGGACACCAGAAAGGATCGGGACAAGGCGTCTGCTTTGACGTTTTTGTCAGCCGGGCGAAAATGAAGAACAAAATCAAAGCGAGCAAAAAACAAGGACCACCGGGCTTGGCGCGGGTTAAGTCTCTGGGCATGCTGGAGGTAAGCCAAGTTCTTGTGGTCAGTGTAAATTATTACCGGATGAAGAGCCCCCTCGAGTAGGTAACGCCACTCCTCCAACGCCAGCTTGATGGCCAATAACTCTCGGTCTACTATGGAATAGTTGCGCTCAGAAGAGGAGAAGAGTTTGGAGAAGAAGCCACAAGTTACCATTCTCCCGGAAGATGATTTTTGAGTAAGTACCGCTCCGGCTGCAGAGGAGGAGGCGTCAACTTCCAGGAAGAACTGCTTGTTGCCGTCCGGGCGATGCAGCACCGGGGCGGAAGAGAAGGCCTGTTTTAGGGAAAGAAAGGCCTCCTCTCGTTCGGGCGTCCACTCTTTGGGATTAGTACCCTTACGGGTGAGCGCGGAAATTGGGGCAGTCCGGGAAGAGAAGTGCGGGATGAAGAGGCGGTAATAGTTGGCGAAGCCCAGGAACCGTTGAATAGCCTTCAACCCCTCTGGTCGGGGCCATTTCTCGATGGCAGACAGTTTCTCAGGATCCATTTGTAGGCCGGTCTGAGAGATAATGTAGCCCAGAAACGGAAGCGAGGTCTGCTCAAAGAGGCACTTCTCATATTTAGCGTAGAGATGGTTCTGCCTGAGCCTGAGCAGGATCTGACGAACATCCCTCCGGTGAGTCTGGAGATCCGGAGAGAAGACCAAGATGTCGTCCAGGTACACCACTACGCAGGAGTAGAGAAGGTCCCGGAAGATGTCATTGACCAACTCTTGAAAGACGGCAGGAGCGTTACAGAGGCCAAAGGGCATTACCAGATATTCATAGTGGCCGTCCCGGGTGTTGAATGCCGTCTTCCATTCATCCCCCTGACGGATACGAACCAGGTTGTACGCCCCACGGAGGTCCAGTTTGGTGAAGATTCTAGCCCCCCTCAGACGATCAAATAACTCCGGAATGAGCGGAAGGGGGTACTTATTCTTCACCGTGATCTGGTTAAGGCCTCTATAGTCTATACAGGGACGGAGAGAGCCGTCCTTCTTTTTGACGAAAAAGAAGCCTGCTCCCGCCGGGGAGGTAGATTTCCGGATGAATCCCCTGGCCAGATTCTCCTCAATATATTCGGACATCGACCGGGTCTCAGCAGCGGATAATGGATAAATACGCCCACGGGGAGGAGAAGTACCAGGTAACAGGTCGATAGGGCAGTCGTATGGTCTATGAGGGGGTAGTGTCTCTGCCTCCTTTTTATTAAAGACATCAGCATAAGACCAATAAGGAATCGGAAGTCCAGGTAGATTAGCTGGGGTAGGAGAAGGACGGACGGGATGAACGGGAACCAGACAGGTCTTATGGCAGCCCTGTCCCCAGCGAAGGACTTCTCCGGTCTGCCAGTCAAGAACGGGTGCATGTTTCTGGAGCCAAGGTAGGCCTAGCAAGAGGGCGTGAGAGAGTCCAGGCAGAACATGGAAGGAGATACTTTCAGAATGCAGCATTCCCACCTGCAGAGAAATGGATTCGGTGATGAGTTGGATGGGGCGTGGTAAGAGCCCCCCATCCACGGCAGCAACAGACAAGGGTACAGCCAGAGGTTTGGTGGGGATGCGGTATTTCTCTACCAGGGACTGTGAAATAAGATTCCCGGCTGCTCCAGAGTCCAGTTGGGCTAGTTCGAAATAACGGTTCTCCCCGTAGACGATTGAGACTGACAGCAGCAGGGATGGAGAGGATTTATTCTTGTCTAGGTGGACCTCTCTGAGCGAACCTAGACACAGGCGTTTCCCGACCTCTCCGGGCAGGCACGGATCCGGTGCTCCTTACTGCCACAGTAGAAGCAGGTCCCCTCGGCACGGCGTAAGTCCTGACGGGTCTTGACCATCTTGGTCTGGTCGACCTGCATAGGCTCAGGAGGGTGTACCTGGTTAGAGACAGAAGGAGTGACGGGTTTCTGAAAAGTAGAAGCTAGACGTGGTAACCTCCTCTCACGGGTGACCTCTCTGGCACGCTCCTGGAACCGTAGGTCAATCCGGGTGGCAAGAGTTATTAAGTCATCGAGAGTGGTAGGAATGTCCCGACCGGCAAGTTCATCTTTAATACGGCCGGACAGACCCTCCCAGAAGACGGAAACCAGAGCGTCGTTATCCCAAGCCAGCTCCGAGGCAAGGGTACGGAACCGTATGGCATATTGGCCCACGGTGAGACTTTCCTGACGGAGGCGTAGCAACGATGATGCGGATGAGGTCTTCCGTCCGGGTTCGTCGAAGACTTTCCGGAAAGCCGTGAGAAAAGCAGGCAAGTTGGACACCAGGGGGTCTCCTCTCTCCCATAGAGGATTTAGCCAGGCCAGGGCCTCCCCGGTGAGATGGGACATGATGAATGCAATTTTGGCTCGGTCGGAGTTAAACTGGTGGGACAATAGTTCAAAGTGCAGGGTGCACTGATTTATGAAGCCCCGAGCCTGGGCTGAGTCGCCTCCGAAGCGAGGAGGTGCAGAAAGCCGAGGTCCGGGGTAGGATATCATGGTGTTAGTGGACAGCGGAGCTGCCGGATTGCGAGACATGGCACTGGCGGAGGTTGTTGGTGGAACAGTCAGAGTGTCCAGGCGAGTATTGACATTCCGCAGGTGACCCAGGATGGACTCCTGTTGGGACCTTTGACGGGACAGTTCATGACACAGGTCCGAGAGCGAGGGAGCTTGGGTGCCACCGGGTTCCATGGCCCGAGCAAACTGTAACGGGTCTGGGAGGCGGAACCTCTGGGCTACTATACAAGGGAGCGGTCCTTGTAAGGGAGCGGGTGGCGACCAGGCAGGCAGTCACAGCAGGTGACCGGGACAGTCTCTGGGTGTACGGGCAGGAGGTCACGGCAAGTGATCAGGGCAGTCTCTGGAAGAACGGGCTGGAGGTCACGGCAAGTGACCGGGGCAGTCTCTGGAAGAACGGGCTGGAGGTCACGGCAAGTGACCGGGGCAGTCTCTAGGTAAAGGGTAGGTACGACCTGTGATGGCTGAACCTCCAGGTAGGCTAGCAAGGCAGATGGAGGATGTGTGCTCCCAGGTGAGCAAGCGAGAGTCTCTGGAATAGCAGGTGGTCACAGCACGTGACGGCGGAACCCCCGGGCAGGCAAGCAGGCAGGTAGCGGAGAAGCGCTCCCAGGTGAGCGGGCAAGAGTCTGGAATAGCTGGTGGTCACAGCACGTGACAGCGGAGCCTCCGGGCAGGCAAGCAGGCAGGTAGCGGAGAAGCGCTCCCAGGTGAGCGGGCAAGAGTCTGGAATAGCTGGTGGTCACAGCACGTGACAGCGGAGCCTCCGGGCAGGCAAGCAGGCAGGTAGCGGAGAAGCGCTCCCAGGTGAGCGGGCAAGCTGGTCCATAGACAGACTGAACGGAGTTGTAAGGCAGACCGTCGGACCTCAGGCAAGCAGGCAGGTAGCTGGAAATCAGGCAGGATTAGGACAGCAAGCTGGCAGGAATCTGGCAGGTAACTGGCAGGTAACTGGCAACGGGACCTGAGGGCTGAAGCAGAGTAGAACGGTGCAACAACATTGCTCGGGCACCTCCATTTTGGAGGAGGTGCCTTATATATGGTAAAGTCCTCCGGCCATTGGCCGGGGACTCCTTAGGACGGCGCGCGCGGCCCCTTTAAGAGGGAGGGAGGGCGCGCGCGCCCTAAGCACAGTGGCCGGGAAGGAGCGCGCGCTGCCAGCAGAGCGGGAGAGGGACGCCGGGCACGGAGCAGAGCGGTGAGGGGAACAGTGTCCCTGCCTAGCAGAGGGCAGGGACGCCGGCACTACAAGTGGCATCATGGGCTCCTCCAAACAACTGTCAAATGATCTGAAAACAAAGATTATTCAACATAGTTGTTCAGGGGAAGGATACAAAAAGCTGTCTCAGAGATTTAACCTGTCATTTTCCACTGTGAGGAACATAGTAAGGAAATGGAAGAACACAGGGACAGTTCTTGTTAAGTCGAGAAGTGGCAGGCCAAGAAAAACATCAGAAAGGCAGAGAAGAAGAATGGTGAGATCAGTCAAGGACAATCCTCAGACCACCTCCAGAGAGCTGCAGCATCAACTTGCTGCAGATGGTGTCACTGTGCATCGGTCAACTATACAACGCACTTTGCACAAGGAGAAGCTGTATGGGAGAGTGATGCGAAAGAAGCCGTTTCTGCAAGCACGCCACAAACAGAGTCGGCTGAGGTATGCAAAAGCACATTTGGAGAAGCCAATTTCTTTTTGGAAGAAGGTTCTGTGGACTGATGAAACCAAGATTGAGTTGTTTGGTCATATGAATGGCGGCAAAAAAACACAGCATTCCAAGAAAAACACTTGCTACCCACAGTAAAATTTGGTGGAGGTTCCATCATGCTTTGGGGCTGTGTGGCCAATGCCGGCACCGGGAATCTTGTTAAAGTTGAGGGACGCATGGATTCCACTCAGTATCAGCAGATTCTTGACAATAATGTTCAAGAATCAGTGATAAAGTTGAAGTTACGCAGGAGATGGATCTTTCAGCAAGACAATGATCCAAAACACTGCTCCAAATCTAATCAGGCATTCATGCAGAGGAACAATTACAATGTTCTGGAATGGCCATCCCAGTCCCCAGACCTGAATATCATTGAACATCTGTGGGATCATTTGAAGAGGGCTGTCCATGCTCGGCGACCATCAAACTTAACTGAACTGGAATTGTTTTGTAAAGAGGAATGGTCAAAAATACCTTCATCCAGGATCCAGGAACTCATTAAAAGCTACAGGAAGCGACTAGAGGCTGTTATTTTTGCAAAAGGAGGATCTACTAAATATTTATGTCACTTTTCTGGTGGGGTGCCCATACTTATGCACCTGTCAAATTTTGTTTGAATGCAGATTGCACATTTTCTGTTAGCACAATAAACCTCATTTCAAGGCAGAAACATTACTGTGTCCAACAGTTATTACATATATCAAACTGAAATAGCTGTTGCAAAAACACCAATTTTTATAAAACATTAAGCTTAAGATTAATAGGGGTGCCCAAACTTTTTCATATAACTGTATATGGGCCGCACATAAAAAAAAAGTGAATTTGAAGGGCCGCATTCTTTGCAGAATGATGTGAAATTTTTAATGATACCATATTGTTTTCTTTCTATACACATTTTGGATCATTTTTTTGAACATTTTTGCCTTTTTTATTTTATTCTTTTAATTTCATTCATTTTATGGGCTATGGTATAGTTTTATAGTTTTTACAAGTTTACAGTTTTTACAATTTTTATTTCCTTTTTGTGTCCTCTAATTGGCCACATAGTGATTTTTTTTCTTACAATTAGCACCATATAGTAATTTTGACCAACTTCTTATAGTAATGTCCCCATCTTGTAGCAGCTTCCCCATCTTGTAGTAATGTGCCTATCCTGATCCCCATCTTGTAGTAATGGCCCATCCTGGTCCACATCTTGTGGTAATGTGCCCATCCCGGTCCCCATCTTGTAGTAATGTGCCCATCCTGGTTCCCATCCCCATCTTGTAGTAATGTGCTCATCCTGGTCCCCATCTTGTAGTAATGTGCCCATCCTGGTCCCCATCTTCTAGTAATGGCCCATGCTCGTCCCTAACTTGTAGAACATTTAATTGAAAGAATTACTGACTTCGACGACCCTCAGGACCAGGCCGCAATCATTACGGGGGCTCCGGTGCCTGCGGACCACTTTACACAGCCTCAGGGGACGCATTGAGCCCTCAGGCTGCGTGTTTGAGACCCCTTCTTTAGATAGTCTTCACACATCCAACATTCAAGGCCCTAGTACGAACCACAAGTCTGAACCAGCAACAGGTCTCCATACACATATAAAGCTGTTGAGTTTGGCTCAGGAGACCCACAGCCAGTCCAAACATTACGGTCCATACTCGGACTGTGAATGTTAGACAAGGGAAACCAGCCTAAGAGCTCGTTCACACTGCCAATTCGGCATGGAAAAAACAATTGCAACATGCTGCGAGTGCATTCATAAAAGTCTATGGGTGCGTGTGAAACATCGGACTGAACTCAGATGTCATCCGAGTGTCATTTGCATAATCGGCCTGATTCTCTCGCATGAGAGAATCGACGGCCGTGTTACCCCGGTCATAGGGTGTGTTCACAGTGAATCTTTTTTCAGAGTTTTTAGAGCAGAGGTGGAAAGTGGAGACTCCAAGTTTTTGACAAAAACTGAGGTTTTTTTGAGGATTTTGTAGAGTTTTCACTCAAAAAAACTCAGCAAAAAGACTCAGTATGAACACATCCTTAAGGTATTTTCCACTTTTTGAACTGAATAATTATTTTGCTGCTAATGTTTTAATGCAAATGTAGGTAAATAATGTATTTTTTGGTACATGCTCAGCTTCAGGTAAAACTAACATGAGAGCACTCTTATTATGAGTATATGTAATGACGTCAAGCAATATTAATATTACATTCCCAAAGTTCTGGTTGTTCAGGGGATTATGATTGTATGTGTACCTTTTGGTCAGATTTTAATAAAGAAGTGCACAAAGATCACAGTTTGTTTGCGCAATTGGTCCTTTGATCTTTTGATTAGGAACAAGTAGGAAACTTGCAACATTAATTAGATGTAATTAAAAACAGAAGAAACATTGTGAAACTCATCAGAAAATCAGCCTCTGGGTCCTCATCAAGCTACGGGGTACATCCAATGATTTCATCTCACTTATTGAAACTGATTGAATTGCCTTGATAATACAAACAAGCATGCACATTTTCTTTTTCTATTTAATTTGTGCACTTAATATTCTTACTTAACTCTTTTAAAGCAGGGAATTATAGTGTTCTATTTACTCTAGATATCTAGAATATTTTTCATATTTTGGTATCTTACTGTATGTTCAGGCTTCATTTCTACAAACAGCGTAGGCTGTGCTCATATCATGTTTTGCCATATGTCAGTGGCTCTATTGCGGATCTATCTGAAACACTGAAAAAGATCATTCAGGTGGTGCCATTGACTTTGATAAAGCAGATGGAGTCACTTGTTGCTCTTTCTGACCTTTTCGTCAGTGTCCTTTTAGAGGCAGACAAAAAAGCGTGGTCAACTGCATGCGGCAAAAATGTGAACCTGGCCTTACACATCACACTTTAATGCTACTATACTGTTTATTTGACTTGTACTATGTAATAACAAGAAAGCAAACAAAAAGTTGGTAAAATGTTTGCTTTAGTTTTTATAGAGAGAAGTGGAATTCTCATTTATAAGACATGACATTATTTGCATTGCGTTTATCCCATTTGCCATAGGTTCGCATTGTTTCCTTTATTACTTTTCACTGTTCATGATAACCTTAAAGGCCATTGCCCCATTAACAGTATTTGGTCAGTATTTTTTCTCAGGAGTGAGAGCCAAAACCAGGAGTGGGTGATAAATGCAGAATTGGTGACTTGTTTCTATTATACCTTTTCTCTGGTTGTTCCTCACCTGATTTTGGCTCCCACTCCTTAGTGCAGGTATGATTAAACCTGGTTGTTCAGGTGGTGCAACTTTGTTTGCTGATGTAAATCAGTTTGTTGCACTGGCATATAAGCCATCTGGTTTATCATGTCACTTTGATTGTAACTGGTGCTGCTGCTGCCTTGATTATGTGTAATTATTTTTAATTTTTTTAAGGAAAATTGCAGTTATGGAATTAAAATAATTTTGGTTTCATAATTTTAAACAATTTAGCCCTTTCTTACAATTTTTATATTTCTGACCTGACCTGCATAGGGATCGAACAAGCGGGAAAGCATTGACTCTGCAGGAGCAGATTGTAGTTACCTGGTCCTTAGTGATGAGTGAGCACTAAAATGCTTGGGTGCTTGTTGCTTGTGTCGAGTAAATCGTGATGCTCGGGTGCTCGACCCGAGCAACGAGCCCAATGTAAGTGTGACGCTAATCAAGAACTCACGGAGTGACCGGGAGGCAGATAGTTAGACGTTCAGGGGTCAATACCAAGAGAGCACATAGATAGCAAGGGAAAAGACAGAGACGTAAGTCAGGTCACAGTCCAGGGTCAATACCAAGAGAAAGAGGAACAAAACCAAAGAACAAGACAAAGGGGTAGTCAGAAATTGTCCAAAGGGTCAGGCAGCAGAAGATCAGAACACAGAACACTAGGCACAGAGAAATAAATGTTACATGCACGCCGCTAGGTTCAGATAGGGGCGAGACAGGTTACATGAATTCTTTGGAATCCTGGGGGAACTGTTACTCAGGGTGACCATAGACCGTATGATGCAGCTTCTCTCAGGCACACAGGGGACAGGGGTATTGACCCTCAGGCACAGAAACTTAGGTTGTTTCACTTTCTGTCCAGACACACTTGACAAGAGTCCTCAACGGTAGAACAGTAGCATTTAATAAGCTGCACAGCCAATGCAAGTTAAGTCTTATGAGCAACAGGCTCTAGTGACAAACAGTACAGTTTCCTTAGCAGCACAGCAGTTCCTAGTCTTCCCAGTAGTACAGGATAGCACAGTTCTAATGCGAAGGCACATTAATGAACACAGCATTCCTTATAGCACAGTGAGATAAAGGAGGGGGAGGGTTTGCTGAGGGAGATGATCCCTGTGACACCATTTCTTCCAGTCCTTATCTTTCTGCCTAATAATACTCTGCACTGCTAGTTGAGAAACTCAACCTTACCTGTGCTTAGCTTCACTCCTGACTTGAATCCTTTTCAATTTCAGGGGCGCTTCTGTGAGATACAAATCATATGCCACCTTTCTCTTCGGCTCCAGCCAGACGGTAAACAACTTCCTCACAACCCCCCCTGGGGCTCTGCTAAAACACTCCCCTTCTCCTGTGACTGTGTTAACCCCTCTAGTTGCTGGATGGTTCTGGAGCACAACACTTCCAGTCTCATGTGCTTGTGTTACTTCTAATAGTTGATAAATGCTTTTAAAGCCACAGCACTAGTTCTGCATGTCACACTCTGCAACAGCACTACTTCTGCTGTCACACAATCCTCACATCAGCTGAATGTTCATCTGGCAGAGGTCTGGGAGAAACAGCTCGGATAAGTAGCCTGGCAATCACCTGGCCAATGAACACCTGGAAATAGCCAGTGCCTCCTAATCCAAGATTTAACAGCTGAGCTGTCAATCAACACACTGACAGCTTCAGCACTCCCCTGTACCAGATTGAATGGTCGAGCTGTCAATCACAGTACTGACAGCTCCAGCATGCTCCCGAACCAGATTGTATGGCTGAGCTGTCAGTAATTGCATCCCAGACACACTGAGGGGTGGAACTGTAACAGTAAGTCATTGGAAACTCAAGCATTTTTCCGGCGGCTCCCCTCGGAGGTCTGGAGGGGGCTTACAAATTGGCCAAATCAATGGGAACAGTGCTAAAAGGATATGGGAAAGATCTCAGGAAGCATCACTCACTCCCAGGTCACTGCTGTGAACAATGTTGTCAGAGTATTACGCCACTTTTAGGGACTCACAATAAAACATACAAAAACTTAGCCAAAACAGATTTTCCTGTAAAAAATGTAAAGCAACATTGTTTCCAGGGTAATGACTTGTATATATGGCAAAATAAATAACCAAAAACAAAAATGCTCCTCCACACTTTGGGCTATGTTCACACATAGTGTTTTTGATTCATTTTTGCACTTTTGCATTGCTTTCAATGGTGAAAAATGCATTCACCAGTAAATGTAATTTTAACATTTTACTACCTTATCTGGCCATGTGGTGTGTGAGACATGATCAGACACAGCCTGTTTCATTTATGAAGGAAGGACTGTGAAAGTCACAAAGCCTATTTTTAAAAGGCCATCAGGTGGCCCTTACTATTGTTATAGGGCCGGCAGTCGTCTCTCACTATTGTTAGAGAGCCATCAGTCAGCTATGCTTTGTTGTTCCCATTATTAAGGAGTGGGTCTCCTCTACTGTTATTGCATATGCAGTGACTGCAAAGTCTGTCAAAAATTAGGATGCACTCCAATACCCCTTTGAAGAGACGTAGAGGAGGGCCTCATTAAAAAAAATATGTTCCCATTATTAAGGAGTGGGTCTCCTATAGTAGTAATGTCCATGCAGTGACTGCAAGGGCTGCCAAAAAATTGGACACACTACAATACCCCTTTGAAGAGACGTAGAGGAGGTCATCATTAAAAAAAAATTGTTCCCATTGTTAAGGAATGGGTCTCCTATACTGGTAATGCCCATGCAGTGACTGTAAGAGCTGACAAAAAATTGGACACACTCCAATTCCCCTTTTAAGAGATGTATAGGAGGTCCTCATTAAAAAAATTGTTACCATTGTTAAGGAGTGGGTCTCCTATAGTGGTAATGCCCATGCACTAATTGCATGGACTGAAAAACATTTACCTCTGGGGGGTATACATGAACATGCTGTATAACATACAGAATATTAAAGGTAGGCCTCTAAAAAAAATGTCCTACGGGCATCATAAACACCCTTAAAAAAATTATGTGGGTGTTGCACCACCCTCACCCTGGTGATATGATGGTGGAGGATGAGGAGAAGGAGGAGGACAACAGAAAATAGACAAAATCAGGAAGCGTATACCCATGTCTGGGTGTGAAGAGGTGAATGGGAATAGACTGGATTTGACTTCATGTTCCGCTGCTATCATCCAGTGGTGTTGAGAAGTCTGGCCCAATCCAGCCCTTATTCATTTTGATAACAGTCAGCCTGTCAGCATTTTCAGTTGACAGGCGGATGTGTCTATCAGTTATAATGCCCCTGCGGCACTAAAAACTCGTTCTGACAAAGCGCTAGCGGCAGGGCAGGCCAGGACCTCCAAGGCATAGAGAGCCAGTTCATGCCAAGTGTCAAGCTTGGATACTCAATAGTTATAACGCACAGAGGAATCATGGAGGACGTTGGTACTGTCGGAAAGGTACTCCTTCAGCATCTTCCAAAATGTTTCCCTCATTGTCAGAGTATCCCATGAATCAGGGCCTGGGCGCTGGGAGGGTCTGAGAAAACTGTCCCACACCTTTGACACTGTTCCCCTGCCTCTGCTGCATCGTATTTGTGTTTCCCTCGCCTGTACTCTTTGGTTGTCCAATAAACTGTATAAACTGTGACCTCTGCTGCCAGGGTTTTCAGACGAGAATTTTTTTAATAAATCCTCAACAAGGGCCTTCTGGTACTGCAGTATTGTATTAGTCCTCTCCACCACGTAAAGGAGAGATAGAAAATTCTTCTTGTAGTGAGGTTCTAGAAGTGTGACCAACCAGTAATTACTGTCTCCCAAAATGTGTACAACGTGAGAGTCACGGGAAAGGCAGCGCAACATAAAGTCTGCCATGTGTACCAGACTGCCAACAGCCAAGACTTCCTTGGCCTGACCAAGAGGATGACTGTCCATGCTTTCCTCCTACTCATACTCCTCCTGGTTCTCCTCCTCGTTCTCCCTCTCCTCAGGCCATCCATGCTGAACAGACGGTATGACTGTTGTGTGGGTATGAAAATTCATATACAGCACTCTTGTGACTGGTGGGGGTGGTGTACAAGTAGGGCATCCAGCCCATACATAACAAAATGAAGAACCTGGCACTCAATGGAAGTAAAGTGAAAATAAATTTCCTTTTATTGCGTTCAATATAAAGTTGAACGTTTTCGGTCTAGTCTTAAACCTTCATCAGAACTAAAAAAAAGGGGGGAGGGGGGAAGGATATACAGAAAAAAAGGGGATGTTACAAATTACACAAACCAAACAAAAACAATCATGCAAATGTGTTAATTGACAATAACAGTTAAAAATGCACAACACTGTCTTCCAACGCTGGATATATTCTATACAGCAATATAATAGTAGAGTCCGAAGTACTTGAAAGGTGAGGTAGTGGCTATACAAGCTGGTGTGACCATATTTTTAGAAAAAGCATACAGGAACATCCAACAGTTGATCTAAGAGAGAGTCCAGGTGAAATCTCACTATGTATATGAGACGGATTCCCAGACTCCTGTGGAACAAACTGCGAAGAGAGACTTCCAAAATGAAAGAGGTCCAGGAGAGGAAGAAAAACCTAGGGGGTAGGGGGAAAAGGAAGTGGGGAAAAAAGGAGCAGAACATCATAAAAAAGACAATTAACATAGCCATGAAATAGCAAGAATATCCATGAGACAATAGAAATGCATTATAGTGCCCCTAGGTATGTGAGGTATAGTAAATACTGGCACCTGAATGTCTGGCAGTGGAACCATGGAAAATACCGCGCATATGGTGGCGACCTGCGTTGCTGAGGAGAGCATTTCCATCAGAGTGCGCGCGGGGAAATTAAATGGCATACGAAACCGGAAGTGGCGGTGTCATGTGATTGCACCTCGTCATCCAGGCGCGTCATCGCGTAATGTGACCGCTGGGTGTATGCACTGGGATACTATGCAGTAGTCATGACACCAGGATGCTACCCAGGGGGGCGTGTTATTCCAGGCAGGGTGGAGCGGATTGGCACTGTCTATGGGGCTAAGAATAGCGCTGTATGATACATAGTAAAGGCAGTTACGCTATGTGCCCACGATGCAGAAATGCTCCGGATTTTTTCCTGAGCGTTTCTGCATCTCCATGGCAGAAAAAACGCATGCGGATTGTACATGCGTTTTTCCTGCCAGGGACATGCGGATGTGAAGCGTTCTTCACATGCATTTCCGCATGCGGGTTGTCAAGCATTTTCCAAGCAATTTTAGCATCACTTGGAAAGTGTTGACAACTTGGTCACACTATATAAATCCATGCAAACAGCATGGATTTTTATAGTGTGACTGAAAGAATGTTAAAAAATAAAAAAATAAATCTATACTTACCTTCTGATGGCCCCCGGAGTCTTGATTTGATGCGTCTTGGCTTGCCGGCAGCTCACGGTACTAAATGACGTCAGAGCAGGTCCTTCAGTCCACCGCGATCTGCCGGCAAGCCAAGACAAGGAGACCGGGTCCATCAGAAGGTAAATATAATATAATATTTGTTATTTATTTTATTCTTTTTTTTACAGGTTCTATGGTACCCTGGTCCGGAGGAGAGTCTTCTCTCCCCCAGACCTGGGTACCATCCGCACATTAAAACGCTTGGATTCCCCATGTACAGATGCAGTGATGCGGAATCCAAGCGTTCCAATGTAAGTCAATGGCGGCGAAAATGCAGCGCTTCCGCATAATAATTGGTAGTGCTGCGTTTTTTACGAATGATAACCCGCAGCGAAAATTTCCGCAGCATGTGCACAGCACATGCGGATTATCATTGGGGAACATGGCAGGCCTTCTACCAAGCGGAATTGCCGCTGCAAAAATGCTTAAAAAACGCATCGTGGGCACACAGCCTTAGTGCGTCAATAGGAACATACACCGCGTGCAGAATTATTAGGCAAATGCGTATTTTGATCACTTTGATACTTTTTATACAAGTTGTCCTACTCCAAGCTGCATAGGCTTGAGAGCCAACTACCAATTAAGTAAATCTGGTGATGTGCATCTCTGTAATGAGGAGGGGTGTTGACTAATGACATCAACACCCTATATAAGGTGTGCTTAATTATTAGGCAACTTCCTTTCCTTTGGCAAAATGGGTCAGAAGAGAGATTTGACGGGCTCTGAAAAGTCCAAAATTGTGAGATGTCTTGCAGAGGGATGCACCAGTCTTGAAATTTCCAAACTTTTGAAGCGTGATCACCGAACAATCAAGCGTTTCATGGCAAATAGCCAACAGGGTCGCAAGAAGCGTGGTGGCCATAAAAGGCGCAAAATAACTGTCCGTGAATTGAGGAAAATAAAGCGTGAAGCTGCCAAGATGCCATTCGCCACCAGTTTTGCCATATTTCAGAGCTGCAACGTTACTGGAGTATCAAAAAGCACAAGGTGTGCGATACTCAGGGACATGGCCAAGGTAAGGAAGGCTGAAAAACGACCACCTTTGAACAAGAAACATAAGATAAAACGTCAAGAATGGGTCAAGAAATATCTCAAGACTGATTTTTCAAAGGTTTTATGGACTGATGAAATGAGCGTGACTCTTGCTGGGCCAGAGGCTGGATCAATAAAGGGCTGAGAGTAGAGATGAGCGTTGTTCTACTCGAACTGTTCGCCAATCTCAAATTCGAGCTGTTTTGGGCGGTGTTCGAGCCGTTCGGCGAACACGAACAATTTGAGAAAAATTCGGCTGTTCGAGGTTATGTTCGATAACTGTTCGTGCACCAAAATCATAACTGGATTTTTTCTCAGTAATGATGAAAATTAATGTTAATACGCAGTTTGAGTGTACAGCGGGGCGGGGGGAGGGGCAGGGGATGGATCTCTGCAGGAACAATGAAGATCTCCATTTTTTTTTCTCTTTCCCGCATTTGCAGTGGGGAGGTGCAATCTGTCAGCCTATCAGCAGCGCACACACGGAGCGAAGTGCTTTTTTTCACACAAGCAAGGGCATGTGTCATTGGCAGTGTATGTCACATGTCCTTGCCCTATAAGACCAAGCTATTTTCCCCGTCGCCACCATTTTCTCACTGCTGCAGCTGCGTGTTAGACGGCACCGCTGTTGCTGTGTGCGCTATACCTTGTTAATTTCAAGCCAATTTTCGCACAAATATACAGATAGCTTGGGAGTAGGGAATAGTTGTGATTGCAGTCCTTTTAAGGACTAGGTTACAGCATTTCCTACGACTTTTATCAGAGAGGTCTGTGCTCTTAAATAGATAGGTTGTGGGAGTAAAGACTAATTGTAATTGGAGTCCTTTTCAGGACTAGGTTACATCAGTTCCTATCAGTTTTTGCCAGGCAGGTCTGTGCCAGTGCTGTGCAAGTTTTTTTCACAGCATTTGGCTGAATCTAGCAAAACTAATCCTTTTTGGCCTATTGCAGAGTGTGTTAGTCAGTGGAGTAGCCTATCTGTGCTGCAAGATATACCACCTGTGTATAGAATACCAATTTTTTTACTGCACCTAGTGAAGTAAAATCTTTTGGGCATAGCATTATAGTCCATCTATACTGACCTCCATCAGGTTGCAAATTAAAACTAATTTTTATCTGCATCTAGCTCTGAAAAAATATTTGGCCTTCTAGCAGTGTGTCGGACTTTCTCTATTAGTCCATCTATACTGACCTCCATCAGGTTGCAAATTAAAAATAATTTTTATCTGCATCTACAGTACCTCTGAAAAAATATTTGGGCTTCTAGCTGTGTGTGGGACTTGTTGTATTAGTCCATCTATACTGACCTCCATCAGGTTGCAAATTAAAAATAATTTGTATCTGCATCTACAGTACCTCTGAAAAAATATTTGGGCTTCTAGCTGTGTGTGGGACTTGTTGTATTAGTCCATCTATACTGACCTCCATCAGGTTGCAAACTGAATATATTTTTTTCTGCATCTACCTCTGAAAAAATATTTGGGCTTCTAGCTGTGTATGGGACTTCTTGTATTAGTCCATCTATACTGACCTCCATCAGGTTGCAAATTAAAAATAATTTGTATCTGCATCTACAGTACCTCTGAAAAAATATTTGGGCTTCTAGCTGTGTGTGGGACTTGTTGTATTAGTCCATCTATACTGACCTCCATCAGGTTGCAAATTAAAAATAATTTTTATCTGCATCTACAGTACCTCTGAAAAAATATTGGGCTTCTAGCTGTGTGTGGGACTTGTTGTATTAGTCCATCTATACTGACCTCCATCAGGTTGCAAACTGAATATATTTTTTTCTGCATCTACCTCTAAAAAAATATTGGGCTTCTAGCTGTGTGTGGGTCTTGTTCTATTAATCCATCTATACTGACCTCCATCAGGTTGCAAACTGAATATAATTTTTTCTGCATCTAGCTCTGAAAAAATATTTGGCCTTCTAGCAGTGTGTCGGACTTTCTCTATTAGTCCATCTATACTGACCTCCATCAGGTTGCAAATTAAAAATAATTTTTATCTGCATCTACAGTACCTCTGAAAAAATATTTGGGCTTCTAGCTGTGTGTGGGACTTGTTGTATTAGTCCATCTATACTGACCTCCATCAGGTTGCAAATTAAAAATAATTTGTATCTGCATCTACAGTACCTCTGAAAAAATATTTGGGCTTCTAGCTGTGTGTGGGACTTGTTGTATTAGTCCATCTATACTGACCTCCATCAGGTTGCAAACTGAATATATTTTTTTCTGCATCTACCTCTGAAAAAATATTTGGGCTTCTAGCTGTGTGTGGGACTTGTTGTATTAGTCCATCTATACTGACCTCCATCAGGTTGCAAATTAAAAATAATTTGTATCTGCATCTACAGTACCTCTGAAAAAATATTTGGGCTTCTAGCTGTGTGTGGGACTTGTTGTATTAGTCCATCTATACTGACCTCCATCAGGTTGCAAATTAAAAATAATTTTTATCTGCATCTACAGTACCTCTGAAAAAAATATTTGGGCTTCTAGCTGTGTGTGGGACTTGTTGTATTAGTCCATCTATACTGACCTCCATCAGGTTGCAAACTGAATATATTTTTTTCTGCATCTACCTCTGAAAAAATATTGGGCTTCTAGCTGTGTGTGGGTCTTGTTCTATTAATCCATCTATACTGACCTCCATCAGGTTGCAAACTGAATATAATTTTTTCTGCATCTAGCTCTGAAAAAATATTTGGCCTTCTAGCAGTGTGTCGGACTTTCTCTATTAGTCCATCTATACTGACCTCCATCAGGTTGCAAATTAAAAATAATTTTTATCTGCATCTACAGTACCTCTGAAAAAATATTTGGGCTTCTAGCTGTGTGTGGGACTTTTTGTATTAGTCCATCTATACTGACCTCCATCAGGTTGCAAATTAAAAATAATTTGTATCTGCATCTACAGTACCTCTGAAAAAATATTTGGGCTTCTAGCTGTGTGTGGGACTTGTTGTATTAGTCCATCTATACTGACCTTCATCAGGTTGAAAACTGAATATATTTTTTTCTGCATCTACCTCTGAAAAAATATTTGGGCTTCTAGCTGTGTGTGGGACTTGTTGTATTAGCCCATCTATACTGACCTCCATCAGGTTGCAAATTAAAAATAATTTGTATCTGCATCTACAGTACCTCTGAAAAAATATTTGGGCTTCTAGCTGTGTGTGGGACTTTTTGTATTAGTCCATCTATACTGACCTCCATCAGGTTGCAAATTAAAAATAATTTTTATCTGCATCTACAGTACCTCTGAAAAAATATTTGGGCTTCTAGCTGTGTGTGGGACTTGTTGTATTAGTCCATCTATACTGACCTCCATCAGGTTGCAAACTGAATATATTTTTTTCTGCATCTACCTCTGAAAAAATATTGGGCTTCTAGCTGTGTGTGGGTCTTGTTCTATTAATCCATCTATACTGACCTCCATCAGGTTGCAAACTGAATATAATTTTTTTCTGCATCTAGCTCTGAAAAAATATTTGGCCTTCTAGCAGTGTGTCGGACTTTCTCTATTAGTCCATCTATACTGACGTCCATCAGGTTGCAAATTAAAAATAATTTTTATCTGCATCTACAGTACCTCTGAAAAAATATTTGGGCTTCTAGCTGTGTGTGGGACTTGTTGTATTAGTCCATCTATACTGACCTCCATCAGGTTGCAAATTAAAAATAATTTGTATCTGCATCTACAGTACCTCTGAAAAAATATTTGGGCTTCTAGCTGTGTGTGGGACTTGTTGTATTAGTCCATCTATACTGACCTCCATCAGGTTGAAAACTGAATATATTTTTTTCTGCATCTACCTCTGAAAAAATATTTGGGCTTCTAGCTGTGTGTGGGACTTGTTGTATTAGTCCATCTATACTGACCTCCATCAGGTTGCAAATTAAAAATAATTTGTATCTGCATCTACAGTACCTCTGAAAAAATATTTGGGCTTCTAGCTGTGTGTGGGACTTTTTGTATTAGTCCATCTATACTGACCTCCATCAGGTTGCAAATTAAAAATAATTTTTATCTGCATCTACAGTACCTCTGAAAAAATATTTGGGCTTCTAGCTGTGTGTGGGACTTGTTGTATTAGTCCATCTATACTGACCTCCATCAGGTTGCAAACTGAATATATTTTTTTCTGCATCTACCTCTGAAAAAATATTGGGCTTCTAGCTGTGTGTGGGTCTTGTTCTATTAATCCATCTATACTGACCTCCATCAGGTTGCAAACTGAATATAATTTTTTTCTGCATCTAGCTCTGAAAAAATATTTGGCCTTCTAGCAGTGTGTCGGACTTTCTCTATTAGTCCATCTATACTGACCTCCATCAGGTTGCAAATTAAAAATAATTTTTATCTGCATCTACAGTACCTCTGAAAAAATATTTGGGCTTCTAGCTGTGTGTGGGACTTGTGTATTAGTCCATCTATACTGACCTCCATCAGGTTGCAAATTAAAAATAATTTGTATCTGCATCTACAGTACCTCTGAAAAAATATTTGGGCTTCTAGCTGTGTGTGGGACTTGTTGTATTAGACCATCTATACTGACCTCCATCAGGTTGCAAACTGAATATATTTTTTTCTGCATCTACCTCTGAAAAAATATTTGGGCTTCTAGCTGTGTGTGGGACTTGTTGTATTAGTCCATCTATACTGACCTCCATCAGGTTGCAAATTAAAAATAATTTGTATCTGCATCTACAGTACCTCTGAAAAAATAGTTGGGCTTCTAGCTGTGTGTGGGACTTGTTGTATTAGTCCATCTATACTGACCTCCATCAGGTTGCAAATTAAAAATAATTTGTATCTGCATCTACAATACCTCTGAAAAAATATTTGGGCTTCTAGCTGTGTGTGGGACTTGTTGTATTAGTCCATCTATACTGACCTCCATCAGGTTGCAAACTGAATATATTTTTTTCTGCGTCTACCTCTGAAAAAATATTTGGGCTTCTAGCTGTGTGTGGGACTTGTTGTATAAGTCCATCTATACTGACCTCCATCAGGTTGCAAATTAAAAATAATTTGTATCTGCATCTACAGTACCTCTGAAAAAATATTTGGGCTTCTAGCTGTGTGTGGGACTTGTTGTATTAGTCCATCTATACTGACCTCCATCAGGTTGCAAATTAAAAATAATTTTTATCTGCATCTACAGTACCTCTGAAAAAATATTTGGGCTTCTAGCTGTGTGTGGGACTTGTTGTATTAGTCCATCTATACTGACCTCCATCAGGTTGCAAACTGAATATATTTTTTTCTGCATCTACCTCTGAAAAAATATTGGGCTTCTAGCTGTGTGTGGGTCTTGTTCTATTAATCCATCTATACTGACCTCCATCAGATTGCAAACTGAATATAATTTTTTTCTGCATCTAGCTCTGAAAAAATATTTGGCCCTCTAGCAGTGTGTCGGACTTTCTCTATTAGTCCATCTATACTGACCTCCATCAGGTTGCAAATTAAAAATAATTTTTATCTGCATCTACAGTACCTCTGAAAAAATATTTGGGCTTCTAGCTGTGTGTGGGACTTGTTGTATTAGTCCATCTATACTGACCTCCATCAGGTTGCAAACTGAATATATTTTTTTCTGCATCTACCTCTGAAAAAATATTGGGCTTCTAGCTGTGTGTGGGTCTTGTTCTATTAATCCATCTATACAGACCTCCATCAGGTTGCAAACTGAATATAATTTTTTTCTGCATCTACCTCTGAAAAAATATTTGGCCTTGTAGCAGTGTGTCGGACTTTCTCTATTAGTCCATCTATACTGACCTCCATCAGGTTGCAAACTGAATATATTTTTTTCTGCATCTAACCCAGCCAATAGTTTTGGCCTAATACCACAGTTTGGCCACTCAGCTCTGCTCGGTTACCATCCATTGTTTTTTTTGTGCAAACAACTCCAGAGTTGTGAATTAGTTAACCACCAAAATGAGTGGAAAAAGGCCTGCTGCTGGTGGAAAGGGGAATAGGCGTGTTGGGAAGGGGAAAAAAGGTTGTGTCCATGGGGTAGGTGTTAAAGCAACAGTAACATCTGCAGAAGAAAGACCATCTTCCAGCCAAACTAAAATGTCTACTTCTTTTAGCGGACAATGTGATAAGATCCCTTTCTTACGGCCACGCCAATCGCTACAATTTCCAGATGAGGCACAAAAACAGCAGGTGCTTCAACGGATATCAAGTGCTCCTTTAAGTGGGCTCTCCTCCACATCAACTTCAACATCACAAATACTCCAGTCCTCAAAGGTGTCACCCAAATCGCACTTGCTTCCTCACAGCTCCCAAATCTCCAGCTGCCCGTCTGAGGAAGATGCTAGTGACGACGAGGTCAGGTTGCGCCTTCCTGGACAGAGACGTAGTACTGGAAGCACGTCAACAACTGCATCCTCAAACACAACTCTGCCTCTCACCACAAGTCGTGGTGGCTCTTCAGGTCGCATGGGTGCTAAGCCTTGCATAGCCTGGGCATTTTTTCAGATCGATAAAGATGACCCAACTCGTGTTATCTGTAACATTTGTCAGCAAAAGCTAAGTAGAGGCCAAAAAATACATAGTTTGAGTACTTCATGCATGAACCGGCACATGGACATGAAGCATAAGTTGCAGTGGGAAGCTCAGTGTGCTACAATGCGGCCTAGCCGGCCGGGCCAACCACCGTCTGCCATATCTTGTGCATCCGCGGCCTCTTCATCCTCTGTGACTGGGGGGACAGCAGTCACACCTGTTTTGGGGCGCAGACCTGCCACCTCTTTACCCGCAACAGCCAGCGTGATTGGCAGGTCATCATTTTCTTTGGAGGTGGTAACAGCAGCTGGTGTTGAGCGCTGTCCGACATCGATAGCACCACCTTTGGATCAAGGCAACCTAACATGTCCGCCTGCATCTTCCTCACAGACCGGCAGTTTGCCGGGGACACCCTTATCAACCCCGTCTAAGCACAATAGCCAGCCCTCGGTCCCTCAGATGTGGACAAGTAAAAGACCATTTCCTCCTAGCCATGAGAAAGCTAAGAGGTTGAATTTCACCATCTGCAAGCTCTTGGCTACAGAAATGCTGCCTTTCCGCCTGGTGGACACAGAGGATTTTCGAGACCTTATGTCCGTCGCAGTGCCCCAGTACCAGATGCCCAGTCGGCACTACTTCTCAAAGAAAGGTGTGCCTGCACTCCACCAGCATGTCGCACACAACATCACCGCTTCTTTGAGAAACTCTGTGTGTGACAGGGTGCATTTCACCACAGACACTTGGACGAGTAGGCATGGACAGGGGCGTTACATGTCGCTGACTGGGCACTGGGTAACTATGGTGACAGCAGGACAAGGGGCTGCTGTCCAAGTCTTGCCGTCCCCACGAGTTGTGCGTCAATCCTCTTTATGTCAAAGTTCCTCCACTGCTTCTGCCTCCTCAACCTCCTCTCGGTTTTCCACCTGCACCCAAAGCCTGTCTGGTCATGCCACAAGCTTTCTAACTGCGCAGAAGGGATCCTGCACACCTCCTTACTATGCTGGCAGTAGGGCTCAACGTCATCAGGCGGTTTTTACATTGAAATGTCTGGGAAATGTGAGTCACACAGCTGAGGAGTTGTGGTCAGCTCTGGAGAACCAATTTCATGAATGGTTGTCTCCACTGGACCTGAAACCAGGGAAGGCCATGTGCGACAATGCTGCAAACCTGGGTGCGGCCCTTCGCCGGGGCAATGTCACACACGTGCCTTGTATGGCTCACGTGTTGAACCTGGTTGTCCAGCAATTTTTAGCCCACTATCCCAGACTAGATGGCCTTCTGCAGAGGGCACGGTCGCTGTGTGCTCACTTCCGCCGTTCGCATCCCGCAGCTCAGCGACTTACATCTCTACAGAAGTCGTTGGGCCTGCCACTTCACCGGCTAAAATGCGATGTGCCTACCCGGTGGAATTCAACTCTGCACATGTTGCAGCGACTGTGGCAGCACCGACAAGCCCTGGTGCAATACGTTCTGACGTATAGCCTGGGCCAACGAGATTCAGAGGTGGGGCAAATCACGCTGGAGGAGTGGTCTCAGATCAGGGACCTATGCACCCTTCTGCACAGTTTTGAAATGGCGACGAAGATGTTTAGTGCTGACGATGCCATTATCAGCATGACTATTCCGGTGATTTACATGCTGGAGCACATGTTAAACAGAATTCGGAGTCAGGTGGTGGCACAAGAAGAGGTGGAGGAAGTAGAGGAGGAGGAGTTGTATGCGGAAGGGCTAACATCTGCAAGGTCCAGACGGTCGGCAGCACCAAGGCGGCAGGCATGTCAGGGTGGGGGAGATGGTTTTACCAGGGCGCATGGTAGCAGCCAAACTAGTGAGGAAGGTGCAGGAGCCCAGGAAGAAGTGGAGGACGAACTGATGGAAGACTCATCAGATGAGGGAGACCTTGATCACATTTCTGTTGTGCGAGGTTGGGGGGAGAGGACAGAGGAAGGAAGCATGATTGTTACCTCGCCACCAACACAACAGGGACTTGGTGCTCCTGGATGCGCAACACACATGAGTGCCTTCTTGCTGCACTACCTGCAACATGACCCTTGAATTGTGAGAATTAGAAATAATCCTGACTACTGGGTTGCCACACTGTTAGATCCCGGGTACAAAAGTAAATTTGCAGAAATTATTCCTGCCATAGAAAGGGATGCACGCATGCAGGAGTATCAGCAGAGACTGTTGCAGAATCTTACATGTGCTTTTCCACAAAATACCAGTGGTGCACGTAGTGAATCTCACAGTTCCATCTTGCCAACCGTGGGACCGTCAAGTGTTCAGCACTCAAACCGTAACAGAACCACAGTATCTGGTGGTAACATCAATTTTGCGGAATCATTTCACCACTTTTTTAGCCCATCCTTTGCAAGGCCACAGGAGACAAGAAGTCTGACACATAGTCAACGCCTAGAGACGATGGTACAGGAGTATCTCCAAGTAAACATTGAAGCCACGACTGTGTCACTGGACCCTTGCTCTTTTTGGGCTTCCAATCTGGATAAATGGCCGAAGCTAGCCACTTACGCCTTGGAGATCTTGTCATGCCCCGCAGCCAGCGTTCTGTCTGAACGTGTGTTCAGCGCTGCTGGTGGTGTGCTGACAGATAAGCGCACGCGGCTCTCCACTGATAATGTAGACAGACTCACGTTCATAAAGATGAACAAATCATGGATCCGAAACGACTTTTCTACCCCTGTGTCATCCTGGGGAGAGTAAAAGCTTGATGATTGTTTAAAATCACCCTACCAACCGTTTTAAGCTTTCAAATTACTAATCATGTTTATCTGTATCTTGACTGGAAAATAATTTGGGCTTTGTAGCAGTGTGCAGCACTGATCCTATTAGGCCATCTATAATAAGCTCCACCAGATTTAAAATTAAAAATAATTTTTAGCTGCATCTAGCCCAGAAAATAATTTTGGGGCTCCGAGATGCGCAAGACACATAAGTGCCTTCTTGCTGCACTACCTGCAGCATGACCCTCATATTGTCAGAATTCGAAGTAATCATGACTACTGGGTTGCCACACTCTTAGATCCCCCAAACTTTTCGATCAACCTTTTCGTTTTAATAAAGACCAAAAAAATGGTCATTTTTGAAATTATAAGCATTAGCAGGTTGTTAGAAACTGAAATCAAACAGTTTTCAACTCAAAACTTTATTCTAGGTGATGTTACATTTTCACATAGGACCCCTTGTTCGAAAGGAGCTTCTGAACTCTCTCGTCCATTGAATTTGTCAGGTTTTGGATGGTTTCTGCTTCAATTGTTTTGCATGAGGACAGAATACCCTCCCAGAGCTGTTGCTTAGATGTGAACTGCCTCCCGCCATCATAGACACTCCTTTTAATGATGCTCCAAAGGTTCTGAATGGGGTAGAGGTCAGGGGAGCATGGGGGTCACACCATAAGTTTGTCCCCTTTTATGCCCATATCAGCCAGAGATGCAGATGTTTTATGTGCAGCATGAGATGGTGCATTATCATGCAGAAAAATGATCTTGCTGTGAAATACACGGTTCTTCTTGAACCATGGCAGGAAGTGCTGTTTGAGAAAATCCACATACATTATGGAGTTCATCTTTAGCGCCTTCAGGGATCCTAAAGGGGCCGACAATCTCTCTCCCCATGATTCCAGCCCAAAACATTACTCCACCTCCTCCTTGTTGGCGCTGTAGCCGTGTTTGCGTGGGGTGTCCATCAACCAGCCATCCTCCACTCCATCCATCTGGACCATCGAGCGCTGCACGGCACTCATCCGTGAACAAAACAGTTTTGAAATCAGTCTTCATGTAATGTTTGGCCCACTGGAGCCGTTTCTGCTTGTGTGAAGTGGATAGAGGAGGTCGACAGGATGGCGTATGCACAGCTGCAAACCTCTGAAGGACCCTGCATCTTGTTGTTCGGGGGACGTTGGAGGCACAAGCAGCTTCAAAAACTTGTCTGCTGCTATGACAAGGCTTTTTTGCCGCTGCTCTTTCAACCTGACGTAATTGCCTGTAGGAAAGAGTCCTCAATTTGCCCTTATCAGCACGCACACGTGTGTACTGTGAATCAGCTACATACTTCTTGATTGCCAAGACACTTCATCCTGATCATCGCACAATGTTGATTGCAGTCATGCCTTGACCTAAACACTCCACAATTTGTTGCTTCTCAGCAGCCGACACATCCTTTTTCTTTCCCATTTTGGCAGAAAATGTAGGCTGCTGAATAATGTGAGAGAGCCTTCTTAAGTAGTCTTGCCTTTCATTGGACACACCTGACAAACTAATTAGCACTGGTGTCTGCAATTGCTTACAGTGATATAAAGAGCCCTGACACACATCACCATCAATGAGTTTAACTGACAAACAAACAAATTCTTCCCTTATCACTCCTAAACACTTTTTGCATAATAATTTGGAACACAGTGTACATGTGCTTTTCCACAAAACACCAGTGGTTCACGTAGTGAATCTTACAGTTCTAACTTGCCAACCGTGGTCTGTATGGAGTTGTTCAATAAAGGGCCCAAAATTAAGATAACATTGATGGGAGAGGTCTCTATGAATAGGAATTCCTAAGTATTTGATACCCTGTGAGGGCCAGGCAAAGGGAAAGTTGGACTGGATGGAATCCTATATGGATTTGGGGAGGGAGACATCGAGGGCCTCAGACTTCGCTGCATTGATTTTAAAATTTGACCATGTAACAAATTGATCTATTTCAGCCATAACAGCATGGATGGATATATGTGATTGAGTGATATATACTAGGACATCATCAGCAAATAGAGAGCACTTGTACTCGGTGCCTCCCACCTCAATCCACCTAATATTGGGGTTATGGCGAATTGATGAGAGCAGGTGCTCCGTCACTAGGATGTATAAGAGAGGGGACAGAGAACATCCCTGCCTTGTCCCATTGGTGATTGTGAAAGGTGATGAAAATGTTCTGACGCGCCCCCTGGGCCTTGGGACACCCGGAGCTGGACCCTTTTTGGTGGATGCTGGTGGTTGTAGTCTCCGTGGCGGCAACCCGGTTCCGTGGCTCAGGGCGGTCAAACCAGTGGCGGAACTATTTATGTGGTTTTGATTTTTAAATGTCCGACTACGCCACCCGTGGATTGCGGTCAGAGTGAACCGCCGCTCCAGGGCAGACCGCTGAGGCTGGTGTTGTGGGTGCAGCAGAGCGTAGCATAACTCCCCACGGGAGGAGTATAGCCTCAGGGCAGTGTATGCGGAGGATGGGGGTGATGGTGCAGGGCAGCAGCAGTAATGACACGGAGTCAGTGATGCAGTCCAGGGCCTTTACTCACAGTTATTATTATCCAGACCACGTCTGCAGGTAACGGCTGCCCACGTCGTACTGTGCTCACCAGGTGAGGGGCTCAGACAACTCCCAGATAACTTTGGAGCGCTTCACAGGACCCCCTTTGTGTGTCCTTTGTCTGGCCTTTCTTACCAACCCTTCTGTCCGGCTGCCTCGGGCCTCCTCTTGGTAAACTTGGCGCCAGTTTCCCTGACCCTATGTGGTGCCTTCCTAGCGGGTGTAGCGAGGTTCTGCGCCACATAAAATGTCACAGCCTCCTGTTTCTAGCTGAGGGTCGTTTCCTGCCTCCACTAGTTTCGGGGACCGGTCTCCCCCTTTGGCCTGACCCCTCCACGCAGGTGGATTCTGGCGTGCGGTGGCGACTTGCCCGTCCGCACCCCTGAGATCCCTTCGTCCCTCGTTCCTGGAGCCTTCTCCGCTCCTCTTCCTTCCTTCTCCCTCTTCCAGGCCTGGGCCTCTGTTACTAGGCCCGCCTCCGGAGCAGAGCTCATGCAGAGCCCCTGCTCCCTGCCACTTCTGCTCAGACTTCTCTGCACTGAACTAAGATGGTGCCCACCTTTTATACTCCCTTTTCAATGCACCCAGGAACTGCTTCCTCCCTGCTCCTGCACTACAGGGTTCCCCTTCCTCAGTGTTCCCTCCCCCCACTCCAGCCAGGGACAGGGACTGTCGTGCCCATCTCAGGGGCATATTGGTCGCCCTGCCCCACGGCAATGTGGTGTAATGCATGCAGGTGTCGGGTCCTGATCCACACTACATCCTTACCTGAGAGTGAGATATCACACCTCTGGGTGAGGTGCAATACCTCTGTAGCAACCGAGCCCTCAGGGTGCTACAGTTCCATTTATCTTCAGCCTAGGTGACGTATTGCGATACAGGGCCGTGATTTTGGCTATAAAAGGGTCCCCTAGACCCCTACCCCAAGCTTTTTAAGAGAATCATATATGGCGTGCCAGGAGACTCTATGGAATGCTTTCTCAGCATCCAACGAGAGTATCTAAATACAAATTTTTAACTGCATCTAGCCCAGGAAATACTTTGTGCCTAGTAGCAGGGTCTGCTAGTCAGCGGATTATCCCGGCTGTTAAGCAAGCTACACCACCTGTAGTTTGGACACTTCATTTTTTCAAAGGAAATGCTTCGGGACCACGGGATACTCAGTGAAGAGCATCAGGAGGCACCCCAAGGCATAGGGGCTGGGACTGGCAGTAGGATGCCTTGCGGTGGACAGCCGAGCTCGATCCTTATAAAAGCTTTTTAACTGCAGCAGCTTTAGTGGACGCTACTGGAGCTGGAATTACGCGGCTGCTGGCATGAGACTTGCCCTCCAATAGATCCTTGTAAATGGATTTAAAGTGTATTCATTCAAATTAGAGAGACAATTTAAATTAAAAAGCTTAGAGCTGCCTCCACCACAGGGGGGCTCGCTCGACCCACCAGCGGACAGGCACCAGTATTGGGAGAGGGGGGCTGGCCATCAGGGTTCACCGCGGCTCTGGCACAAACCCGGCGACACGGAGGTGGCACGGGCAGGAGCGGACTGGCCGTGTCGGCTTCTCACTTTTTGGATTTTAGAAGGGCATGACATGCCTATATCTGTGTCTCCCCCTCCTTTTACTCCTCCACCTCTTTTATTTTCGCATGACTATATGTACTTGTCACTTTTCCATGTGTTAGTTATGTCTTCTGAGCAGTTTGTCAGCTTTTGGACACCTTTGAAGGTGTTTTCTATGTGTTTCTATGTGTTTTTGTTTGCCTGCCATTGGTTTTAACGGTGTTCGAAGGTGTTCGACGAACAGTTCGACGAACAGTTCGGCGAACACACGGGTGTTCGACGAACCGAACCGAACTCGAACACTACGGGGGTGGCTCAACACTAGCTGAGAGCTCCACTCTGACTCAGATGCCAGCAAGGTGGAGGTGGGGTACTGGTATGGGTTGGTATCATCCAAGATTAACTTGTGGGACCTTTTAGGGTTGAGGATGGAGTGAAGCTCAACTCCCAGACCTACTGCCAGTTTCTGTAAGACAACTTCTTCAAGCAGTGGTAAGGAAGAAGTTGGTATCGTTCAAGAAAAACATGATTTTCATGCAGGACAATTCTCCATCACATGCATCCAACTACTCCACAGTGTGGCTGGCCAGTAAAGGTATAAAAGAAGAAAAAATAATGACATGGCCCCCGTGTTCACCTGATCTGATTCCTATAGAGAACCTGTGATCCATCATAAAATGTGAGATCTACAGGGAGGGAAAACAGTACACCGCTCGGAACAGTGTCTGGGAGGCTGTGGTGGCTGCTGCATGCAATGTTGATCAAAAACAGATCAAGCAACTGACAGAATCTATGAATGGAAGGCTGTTGAGTGTCATCATAAAGAAAGGTGGCTATATTGATTACTAATTTTTTGGGTTTTTGTTTTTGCATGTCAGAAATGTTTATTTCTAAATTTTGTGCACTGATATTGTTTTACCTGGTGAAAATAAACAAGTGAGATGGGATTATTTTTGGTTTTTATTAAGTTGCCTAATAATTCTGCACAGTAATAGTTACCTTCACAAACAGATATCCTCCTAGGATAGCCAAATCTAAAAAAAACCCACTCCAACTTCCAAAAATATTAAGCTTGGAGTCTTTTCGGTTGATTGAGAACATAGTTGTTGATCAATAATAAAAATAATCCTCTAAAATACAACTTGCCTAATAATTCTGCACACAGTGTATATAGGAGAACTGGGCGGAGCAGATTGGTGCTGTCTATGGGGCTAAAAATAGCGCAGCATGGTACATAGGGAAGGCAGTTAGAGCATAACTGCGCACATGTATAGGGAACAGAACTATGTGAAAAGGTACTGAGAGGACCTATATTTTATGCAAGTACTCAGTGAAGGGCTGACGCTGTCAGGGAAAATACTGTAAGGTAGTAGTACTACCAATCACAAATTTTTATGATGTTCTGCTCCTTCCCCCCCCCTTCCTTTTCCACTTTCACCCCTTCCCCCCAGGGGAGTCCCTTCCTCTCCTGGGCCGCTTTCTTTTTGGAAGTTTCTCATGGAAGTTTGTTCCACAGGAGTCTGGGAATTCATCTCATATCACTCTACACAGTGAGATTTCACCCGGACTCTCTCTTAGATCACCGGTAGGATGTTCCTGTATCCTTTTTGTAACAATATGGTCATGCCAGCTTGTATAGCCACTACCTCACCTTTCAAGTACTTCAGACTCTACTATTATATTGCTGTATAGAATATATCTAGCGTTGGAGGACAGCGTTGTGAAATTTTTAACTGCTAAGACTAGACCGAAAACGTTCAACGTTATACTGAATGCAATAAAAAGGAAC
Organism: Phyllobates terribilis; assembly: GCF_046119375.1. Lineage (NCBI taxonomy): Eukaryota > Metazoa > Chordata > Amphibia > Anura > Dendrobatidae > Phyllobates > Phyllobates terribilis. The sequence continues at coordinate 909,491,176 of NW_027362763.1, read as the reverse complement.
TTTATTTTCACTATACTGTCATTGAGTGCCAAGTTCTTCATTTTGTTGTGTGGGTAGTACCGTCTGTAACACAGGAAAACAGCTCCTGTTCCTCCTCCTCCTCTTCTTCCTCATTGTCACCCAATCCGCGTTGAGATGAAATGAGGCTGGGCTCTGTGGCATCACCTTGTATGATTCCTTGCTCCATCTCATTGTGCTCCTCCTGCAATACCTCCTCTTTAATTGTGAGCAGCGAGCATTTCAGTACACAGAAAAGCGGGGTGGTGACGCTAATTATGGCGTTATCGCTGCTCACCATCTTGGTGGAGTCCTCAACATTTTGGTGGATGGCACAAATGTAAGACATCCATGCCTACTCATCAACTCTTATGTGCGGAGGCTGACCTGAATAACGACAGGCGTGTTGAAGCTGATACTCAACAACTACCCTCTGCTGCTCTCAAATCCTTTCCAGCATATGCAATGTTGAGTTCCAATGCATGGTGAAATCGCACACCAGTCGGTGAGCTGGAAGCTGCAAACGCTGCTGAAGCATGGCGAGTGCGTGGAAGCTGTAGGTGACCTTCGGAAATGGGCACACACGTGACGTACTTTCACAAGCAGATCCGGGTAGGTTTTGAGAAACCGCTGAACCATAGGTTGAGCTAATGGGCCAGGCATTGTATGTGTACGAGCTTGCCTAGCTTCAGAGCCGCCAAAAGGTTCCGGCCATTGTCACACACAACCATGCCTGCCTGTAGGTTCAGTGGTGACAGCCACAGATCTACCTGCTCTGTTACAGCTGTCAACAAATCTGCAGCATTGTGCAGTTTGTCCCCTAAGCATGTTAGCTTCAGCACAGCCTGTTGCGCTTGGCCGAGGCAGTGCTGCAGTGCTTCCAGCTTCTGATTGATATGCTGATTTTGGAGATGGATGCTGAAGAGGAGGAGGAGGTGCAGGAGCTGTGGAATGTGGGGGCAACCCTGATTGACCCAGGGCATGCAATCCTCAGCATGGGGAGGATGTGTTACGTCTCAGGGTCCGACTGGGTCCCGGCTTCCACTATATTAACCCAGTGTGCCATCAGCGAGATGTACCATCCCAGGCAACAAGCACTTGTCCTTGTGTCCGTGGTTAGGTGGACCTTCCCAGTAACTGCGTTGTTGAGGGCACGGGTAATGTTCTGGGACATGTGCTTGTGTAAGGCGGGGACGGCACATCGGTAGAAATAGTTGCGGGTGGGGACTGAGTACCTAGAGATGACCGCTGCCATGAGGTTGTAGAAAGATTCCGTCTCCATGAGCCTAAAAGTCAACATTTCAAGTGCAAGCAGTCTAGAAATATGGCAGTTTAGCACTGTGGACTATGGCTGGTTGACTTCATATTTGCACTTGCGTTCAAAGGACTAGGGTAGGGACAACTGAACACTGCTCTGGGACAAGGAAGTGGACGTGGTTGCTGATGGTGGTGTTTGCAAGTATGCAATGACAGGTGCAGGGTGGGAGACATCTTCCCCTGCGACATGGACAGGCAATTGGCGTGCACGAATAAAAGCAGAACAGGCAGTGGTGTTGTGGCGCCCCTGCTGGTCCAGTTGCCACAGAGGTACTGCATCTCACCCAGAGGTGTGGTACCCCACTCTCAGGTAAGGATGGAGTACTACCTGGGACCGAGACACCCACATCCAATACACTCCACTTCTGGAGGGAAGGACGAGATTGCTCCTAAGGGAGAGAAAAGTCCCTGGTCCCTAGCTGGAGGGTGGAACTAGGTAGAGGAGGTGGGTGGAGGAAGTAGATCTTTGGAGAACAGAGGGTAGGAGTATAAGAAAAGGGAGAATCATCTAGAAAGAGCTCAGAGGTTCAAGTTCAGTGGGGAGTGGGCGCTCAGGAGAGCAAGGAAAGAAAGAGAGGAGTCGGGCCTAGTAAGAGAGGCCCAGAAGGAGAGTGAGAGAAGATGGGAGCAGAGGGAAAGGCTCCAGAGACAGAGGGGATCCCAGGGGCATGGTGAGTGCAGGAAGCCACCCGTGCGCCCGAATTCACACTGACGTGGAGGGATCGGGCTGCAGAAGGTGACCACCCACCAGACTAGTGGAGAAGAACCTGGCTCAGCTAGCCAACCGGAGGCTGCAGCATTTTCAAGGTGTTTCAGACAAAATCCACAATTATATCACTGAAAAGGTGGCCACATAGGGTCCAGAGGATTGCAAGTCACCCTACAAGGCCCGAGGCCACTGGCTTGGGACACTGATTGTGAGGCGCAGGGCAGGAGGGTGAGAGCCAGTGCAGTGAGACGACCAGGAATGGTACATAGAACGGGGTCCCGTCCAAGTGCTCCTGAAATATATGAGAGTTTGCTGGATCACTACCCCGGAGGACACAGGAAGACGTGGGCAGTTGCACACTGGTGACTGTAACTTGGAGAACTTAAGAACTGTGACTAAAACCTAAAGACTGCACCCTATTGTGTCTTTGAATAATTGCTGCGCCATCACCTGCATTACACTGCAGCAACAACATCTACCTCCACAATTCTTCATATACTGCCCTGGTAATGTTTGTCACGCTCCAAAAAAGTCCCGATTATTACGGCAGTCATATCAGATGATGATGGACAAGTTTCTCTGCTTCCACAATACAGCAATGCGAATACAATTAAACAAATCTGGTTGTATTCTGCTAAAAAGCAAATGCAGCAGTAAAAATGGTTTACTATGTTGGTTTTTAAGCAAATAATCAGGATTAAGAGCAAAAAAAAAAAGAAAATTTGCCATGATATCTAAGGCTATGCATATCTGTAACAGCAGCAGACAGAACGTGCAATTGACCCTATTCTGCTCTATACATGTGGCACCCCAGGGGTCCGGTTGCCACAGTGGCATTGGCTCCCTCACAAGGGGTGATGCCATGCCAGGAAGCAAGGAGGGGTCCCCTAATCAGGTATACCAGCATACAACACTTTCCTGGCTTCAGACCAGGAAGGGGAGCTCCTCCCCTTAGCAACTGGAATCTGGAGGCGGGGTTACTAAGTGTAGTTAAGAGGAGTTGAAGACAGGACAGCGACGAGGTAGGACCTGGAGAAGGGAGCTGTAGACAAGCTCACCCCAGAGAGAAGCGCAGAAGGACCGGACAACAGAGTCCGAGGTTGTGGGGCAGTGAAGGCCCAGCAGCAGAAACCGGAGGGCAGGAGACTGCAGGTCTCCTGGCCCCACCAGACGCCCGGAGGCTCAGGAGCACATAGGGCCCAGCACCGCCACGTGGGAGCGACACTTAAGGAAGGCCTGAGCTGCCTCCCATACGGGTAAGGAAAAGACGTTTTACTCAGGGACGAGGGCCACAGCATAGCTACAAGCAGCAGACCAAAGAGAATAGCACAGAGGGAAGGTCTACAACTCCACCTGGCGAGGTGGATCCCCAACTTGCTCCCAGGCAGTCCAGACCTCTACTACCAGCTAGTACCCGTGCCCCGGTCTGCTTAACTACTGCAAGTAAAGATAGGAGGAAACCGTCATTAAGCTGTGGACAGGTCATTATCTGTGCCATCACCTGCACTACACCGCACCAACAACATCTACCTCATAGCATCACTATATCCTGCCCTGGAGCTAAGCTCTGCCTGTGGAGAGCTGAACTGCAGTGGCTCCATTTAGCTGCACACCACAGGTGGCGTCACGAACATTATTATCCTAAAAACTTTATTCCCTTTTACTTTCCCTTTAATTGACCGCCCTGGCTCACGGACCGGGTCACTGAAACCGTGATATCCGCAGCACCGACCGGCCCGGCTACCGAGTACCCCATGGCCCAGGGGGCGCGTCATACAAACTTTACCTACCCAACTCCTTCTATCACCAGTAATAATATATGCAGCTAGATTAGTCCTTAGAAGGACTTAGTTCAGATGTACAGGTGCATCTCACTAAATTAGAATATCATCAAAAAGTTTATTTATTTTAGTTCTTCAATATAAAAAGTGATACTCATATATTATATAGAGTCATTACAAGCAGAGTGATCTATTTCAAGCGTTTATTTCTGTTAATGTTGATGATTATGGCTTACTGTCAATGAAAGCACAAAAGTCATTATTTCAGTAAATTGAAATAATTAGCAAAAAACACCTGCAAAGGCTTCCTAAGCATTTAAAAAGGTCCCTTAGTCTATTTCAGTAGGCTCCACAATCACGGGGAACACTGCTGACTTGACAGATGTCCAGAAGGCAGTCATTGACACACTCCACAAGGTCCCAGAGTTCCAATTTTCATTTGGAAATCAAGGTCCCCAAAGTCTGGAGGAAGAGTGGAGGGGCACACAATCCAAGCTGCTTGAAGTCTAGTGTGAAGTTTCCACAATCAGTGATGGTTTGGGGAGCCATGTCATCTGTTGTGTAGGTCCACTGTATTTTATCAAGACCAAAGTCAGAGCAGCTGTCTACCAGGAAATTTTAGAGCACTTCATGCTTCCCTCTGCCGACAAGCTCTTTGGAGATGGAAATTTCATTCTCCGGCAGAACTTAGCACCTGTCCACACTGCCAAAAGTACTAATACCTGGTTTAAAAACAACAGTATCACTGTGCTTGATTTGCCAGCAAACTCGCCTGACCTTAACCTATAGAGAATCTATGGGCTATTGTCAAGAGGAAGAAGAGAGACACCAGACCCAACAATGCAGACGAGCTGAAGGCTGCTATCAAAGCAACCTGTACTTCCATAACACCTCAGCAGTGCCACAGGCTGATCGCCTCCATTCCACGCCAGATTGATGCACTAATTGATGCAAAAGGAGCCCCAACCAAGTATTGAGTGCATTTACTGATTTTAAAAACATTTTTCAAGCTGTTGTTTTAAAGTATTCTAATTTACTGAGATAATGACTTTTGTGTTTTCATTGGCTGTAAGCCATAATCATCAACATTAACAGAAATAAACACTTGAAATAGATCACTCTGTTTGTAATGGCTCTATATAAAATATGAGTTCCACTTTTTGTATTGAAGGACTGAAATAAATTATCTTTTTGATGATATTCTAATTTAGTGAGATGCACCTGTGTGTGTGTGTGTGTGTATATATATATATATATATATTTACAGTTATATGAAAAAGTTTGGGCACCCATATTAATCTTAAGCTTAATGTTTTATAAAAATTGGTGTTTTTGCAACAGCTATTTCAGTTTGATATATGTAATAACTGTTGGACACAGTAATGTTTCTGCCTTGAAATGAGGTTTATTGTACTAACATAAAATGTGCAATCTGCAGTCCAGTCCAGCCTGACTAGCAGTCCAGTCCGCCAGCCTGACTACCAGTCCAGTCCGCCAGCCAAGTACACTCTCCAGCCCGACGGTCTGTCTATGGTCCTAACCCGCCAGTCTGTCTATGGGCTAGGCTACGGAGAACGTACCAGTTATTTGCCGTGCCTACCAGCCAGCCTACCTGGAGGCTCCTGCAAGTAACCCGTGGTGTCTGCCAGTCCGTCTTCCCGGTTCACCCGTCAGCCTGCCTGCCGTGCTCATCTGCTGTACCAGTCAGTCCCTGCCTCCTGACTCGTGGGAGTCACCTGCTCTCATACAAGGACTGGTTCAGAGTAGCACCTGGTCCCTCTGCTCGGTCCTTCCCTGGTTCACATAGTCGATTGAGCCACCGTGCGACATTGGTCAGTCCGAGTTGATACCTAGTTATGCCCCTCTGGTCCCTCCTTGCACCGCAGCACAGAGTTTCCACCACCCGGATCCGTAACACTAATGGCAGTCAGGCTACCTCTGGTGAGGACATGAAGGGCTGTGGGACCCTCCAAAGAAAGGCCACCCAACACAATTACTAACCCACTGCCAAACCGGTCATGCTGAAGGATGTTGCAGGCAGCAGATCGCTCTACACGGCGTCTCCAGACTCTGTCACGTCAGTCACATGTGCTCAGTGTGAACCTGCTTTCATCTGTAAAGAGCACAGGGGGCCAGTGGCAACTTTGCCAATCCTGGTGTTCTGTGGCAAATGCCAAGCGTCCTGCACGGTGTTGGGCTGTGAGCACAACCCCCATCTGTGGACGTCGGGCCCTTATACCACCCTCATGGAGTCGGTTTCTAACCGTTTGTGTAGACACATGCACATTTGTGGCCTGCTGGAGATCATTTTGCAGGCTCTGGCAGTGCTTCTCCTGTTCCCCCTTGCACAAAGGAGCAGGTAGCGGTCCTGCTGCTGGGTTGTTGCCCTCCTACGGCCCCCTACACATCTCCTGGTGTACTGGCCTGTCTCCTGGTAGAGCCTCCAGCCTCTGGACACTACGCTGACAGAAACAGCAAACCTTCTTGCCACAGCTCGCATTGATGTGCCATCTAGGATGAGCTGCACTACCTGAGCAACTTCTGTGGGTTGTAGAGTTCGTTTCATGCTACCACGAGTATGAAAGCACAACCAACCTTCAAAAGTGACCAAAACATCAGCCAGAAAGCATTGGTACTGAGATGTGGTCTGTGGTCCCCACCTGCAGAACCACTCCTTTATTGAGTGTGTCTTGTAATTGCCAATAATTTCCGTCTATTGTCTATTCCATTTACACAACAGCATGTGAAATTGATTTTCAATCAGTGTCGCTTCCTAAGTGGACAGTTTGATTTCAGAGAAGTTTGATTTACTTGGAGTTATCTTCTGTTGTTTAAGTGTTCCCTTTATTTTTTGAGCAGTGTATATATTGCTGTGGATGTGGAATACCTATACCTAACATAAAAAACCCATTTAAAAGATAACTTTTAATGATTTGCATTAAAAATGCCTTAAGGCTCACAATGAATACCATAGAAATAGACAAATATAAAATTGTGATCCATCTATCAACATATAGATTATTTCATCAAAGGGAGGGCTATAGAAAATATATTGATGAACATGTGAGAACTTACTAAGTCCCTCACAACCAGAGCCCATTCACCTTTAATAGTGATAGATCACCGAGACACACAAACACCACCGTGGAGTGGAGCCAGTGGATATCACTGGTCTGTTGTAGTTCCAAAAGTAGATAGACCTGGTACAAGTGTATATATATTAACTGTATACAGTACCTTAATACACCAAATATATAGGATAAATACTCGTATACAATAATTTATTTCATTTCAATACCCAAACTAATTACCAGGTAGGAGCCATAGAAAATAGAAAATATAGAAAATATAGAAAATAGAAAATATACCCGGTTGCAAGCGTCTATAGATATATTATCTGCATACAGCACCTTATTGCACCAACTATATAATAGTGTTCAATCATTTACTAGGTAGGAACCATAAGCCACTCCAGATTAATTAAACAGATATTATAAACAGATATTTTTCCCAGCTGGGGACAATAAACGGCAGATATCATCCCATGCAAAATAAAATGATAGAAGATTTAGTAAGTTCTCACATGTTCATCAATATATTTTCTATAGCCCTCCCTTTGATGAAATAATCTATATGTTGATAGTAGATGGATCACAATTTTATATTTGTCTATTTCTATGGTATTCATTGTGAGCCTTAAGGCATTTTTAATGCAAATCATTAAAAGTTATCTTTTAAATCGTTTTTTTATGTAAGACTTGTGTACACACCCATGAATTTATTTTCTATTTTTGTGATCTGATACCTATACCTAACGAATAAACTGGCAATTCTCTTAAACTCAGAATAACTTATTGCAGCCACGCGTGGTCTCTAAACGAAGGTAAAATCATAACGGAAAATATGGCATCATTTGCAAGCTTCTGCGATCAATGAGCGATAAGTTATTGCAGAAGTTAGCGTTTTTAATAAAAATATGAAGGGTGGAGTGCAGCCCCTGTCATGTCAGCACAGGGAGGTGTGGGCAGGTCTCTCCCTTCAGCATAAAATAGTCTGCTGAGGTTGGAGTAGCATTCATTGCGGGAGTATATAGCTAATATAAGCAACGGATCCTGTTCAATAACAGTCAAATCAGAAGAGAGCTAAATTGAATCGTTTCAGCGATCGTATAGTAAGTTTCTGCTTTAATCCTTATTATTTTGTGTAACTGCTTATGTATTGTATTGTCTCCTTTTGTAAAATCTTTTGTATATTTTTCCTAAACACTGCCTCCCGTTTGGATTAAACATAGAATTTAATAGTTCTGTTTCTTTTGTCCTGTAATCGTTCCCTTCCCCAAAGCCATACGCTACCAGAAAGCAGGCGTTCGGCCAGGCCTGTGATATATTTCAAACTAGGCCGGGGGTAGCAGCGAATAATATTAATAATCGGGCTATTGTGAAGCTGACAGTGACCGTACGGAGGGCGTAAACACATATTCCATGCGTTGGAATCCAAAAGTGTGATGCCATACGCTCACTGGTCACTTGCCGATACCTCCGTAGTGAGTAGTCGGGATCGTGTGCTTGCTCATCCCTGATGAAATCCTGACAGAGTGACGGCAATAGCGAGATATTGTGTGATCTTCCCGGAGTCGTCTCAGTGGAATCCCTGACAATCGGTAAATGGTGTAATGAGAAGGAAAATTGAAACACCAGAATTACGTTTTTTTGGCCACTGCAATACAACATTGCAATAAAATGCAATGAGAGCCAATCAAAACATTGTATCTAGCCGAAAATGGTATCAGCAAAAGCATCAGCACAGGGAACAAAAAATAAGCCCTCACACAGCCCCAAATCCCAAAAATGAAAAACATTAAGGGTCTCGGAATATGGCGATATTTGATGTGAGTGATTACCACCCACCCCTTTCACCTCTGCAGCTATGCTGACAGCACTCATACGTTTATTTTGAAAAGACAACCTCTGGATATGATGCTGAGCATGTGTCGTTGGTTGACTATGGCGAGGCCTGTGCTGAGTGTAACCTGTTTCGTTAAACCGCTGTATGGTCTTTGCCATCGTGTTCAGTTTCATGGTGTTGGCAATCTTCTTATAGCCCAGGCCATTTTTATGTAGAGGAACAATTATTTTTTTCAGATCCTTAGAGAATTCTTTGCCATGAGGTGCCATGTTGAACTTCCAGTGACCAGTATGAGAGAATGTGAGAGTGATAAATGCTCAATCTGCCTCCCCCACACAGGCACTCCTTAATGCTAGCCCTGCATAAACCCTCTCCTCCTTCAACCATTCACAAATTATATTGTATATGTCCCAGAAGACAGTTATGCATTTTTCATTATTACTGCATTGCATCCATTGTCATTTCCTACATAGTTTAAAAGTTTTTTCGGGGATTTGAATGAATTTTGGGTTTGGCTTTTAGGCTGATTAATTTTGAGGAATGGACAAGGATCTAATTTAATTTCAGAGTCTGGTCTGCTATCTATAGTAAATTAATGGTTTGGCTAAGGTCTGAATTCTTTTTAGAATTCAGCCTGGTCTGGATCTGAATATATAGCAGCTCCACAGCCATCATTTTTGTTTGCTGCCCCTATCCTCACCTCCCTAACATGCCTTGCATACCTACCAACTGCTGTCTTTATAGAGGACTTAAGTCTAAGGGGTAGCATTTCTCCTTATGGAGAGTGACACACCAGCTTTGGCACGTCAAGGTAAGAAGGCTTATTCGCCATGCAATGCTTCTCTGGGAAATTTAATATGCAAATTGCCTCTTCAGAGAAAAAGAGGTCTTGTACTCTATAGCGCCACCTATTGGAAGTAGCAACGAATAAGCCTCCTTACCTTGACGTGTCAGAGCTGGTGTGTCACTCTCCATAAGGAGAAATGCTACCCTTTAGACCTCAGTCCAGAGCCTCTCACCTAGCCAAATCAGTTCTCATACTTTGCACTGACAAGGGCCAACAGCCCAAAACACCGTGTCTGCAAATTGAGATTCTGATTTGGCTTTTATCCTAAGTCATATTGCACGACTCGTTAAAGGGTTGATTGTGACTTGTAGGATTGCTACTTCCAATAGGTGGCGCTATAGAGTTCAAGTCCTCTTTTTCTCTGAAGAGGCAATTTTCATATTAGAGGACTTTAAGGATAATTAGGAGGAACTCCTTGGGCTAGGGCTACACCTTGACTTTGGCTGTGTCAGTCCTTGCGTGACTAAAGTTTGCTCAGAGTCGCTGCTACATTGCAGCACTGTACAAGTGAATGAGGTTGCACTGCAACAATTGCATTACTGCTACTAAAACAAGCAAGTCGTAAAAAAAATCCAATTGAGTCTGAATTTTTGAGAATTGCTGGTTGTGGTCACGGTTGTGTAAGTGTCTCAATGAGACTCCATTGACTTGTATAGTGTATACCACTGAGAGAACATAGGTCACGCGACTGCTGTTGTGGCTAAAGTTGCCATGTAGCTTTAGCCCAAGAAGACTCTAAAAATTGAGTCTCATCTAATTTACACTTTGTAATCACGTCATAATAAAATTATTTTGACTACTAATTTTATGATTCCATTCCTTTTTGTACTCTTCTGCAGTACTAGTAAATTGCTCTCAGGAAACACTAAGACGTGTATAACTGATGGAGATCATATGTGATTGACTTGTAAAATGCATATTATAACGTGACGAACTTTGCTGAGTGTGAAAGGATGTAGCTATTGCTGACATGTATTAATCTGTCCATCTGCTAGCCAGGAAGCTCAGCCAGGTGTGAGCAGTATGTCTTGAGACTGCACTGGCCATAGATTCACAGGAAAACAAATCTTGCCAAATAAAATACCTATTGCATCCAAAAACGGAAAGAAGTGAAGGGAGAATAAATCATATAAATATAGGACCAGCAATGAACAGATCCTATGTTTAGCGAGCTTAATATTTACTTTAAAAACATCATCAATAAAGTCATTGGTAGGCGGGATGGGAGGGGCGACATCCTTTAGACACAAGTTAAAGTAAATTTAAACTGTTGTAAGTTATTGTACACTTCCCATTTTATGAAGAGAAAATGTGTGTAAAAGCAACACAGGCCAATTTCCTTCAATGTTTCCACAGCCACTGCTCATTAGACCGTGAATTTACATTAAATGTTTATCTGAACGGGTAATTAATACTCTTAGGAACCGATTCAGTAAGACTGGCATTGCACACTCCAGTCTTTATGAAAGGCTCGCTGAAGTAAGATGCGCCAAACTCATTAAGAGCTTCACGCCAATAAAGTCAGCGTGTCTTCTCACTGGTGTGCGCCTCCATGTGCCCAAAAGCAGTGTTACCCTGGTAGCATTTATGCCATAAAAAAAAGCTAGCAATTTTGTTGAATTTGATAGCCAAAATAGCCAAAATTTACAGATTGTACATGCGTTTTCCTGCCAGGGACATGCGGATGTGAAGCGTTCTTCACATGCATTTCCGCACGCGGGTTGTCAAGCGCTTTCCAAGCGATTTTAGCATCACTTGGAAAGTGCTTGACAACTTGGTCACACTATATAAATCCATGCAAACAGCATGGATTTATATTAGTGTGACCGTAAAGAATGTCAAAAAATAAAAAAATAAATCTATACTTATGTGTTTCCACATGGCTTTGGCTGATTTACTGTTTGCACCCCCTGAGTTGTTATCTAATGACTCTGAGATAAAAACTCCAGCCCACAACAAATGTAAGCACACAGGCCACAATGTACATTATGTTTGATCATGTATCTGTATTGGGAGGTACACAAAGAGAGCAATAGTGATATGTTTTAGTGTCAGTGTAGAAATAATAATTTTAAAAGTAATAGGTTTTCTTTGGAACCAAGATCTGGGAGCATTTTGCCTCCAATTACACCACTTATTAAAATCTCAGTTTTACCATCTGATGTTTTTATTGGTAACCAACAACCAAAACAAGCTATATTGGGCTATAGGCAAAGTCATATACTTTCCAATTGGATTTCTGGGATTTCAATATCAGATACTTTATATTAATTGAAAGAAAAATTTTTAAACACATTGTTTCCAAACTCATTTCAATCTTCGAATTAGTTTTTTAAGAAATTGGAATATTTTTATGCTCGAATTAAGATCAGGCCAAGATTGTCCAGTAATGTGAATATTTATAAAAAAAAAAAAAGAGAGAGAAAATGTACTTTTAGTAAAATGCCCACACGTATCAAATGTTTAAACCATTAAGTTTATTGTGTAAAAGAATTTAAGCTGGCATCCATACGTTAAGATATGAAAATAATTAAGTAATTTCCTTAGAACGTTAAAGTTTGCCTCTGTTTCTGCCACCTTGAGATTTGAGAACGCTGTAAACCAACAGCTGTGAAAATAACTATTTGGTATATATTCGTCCACAGGAGAGAGTTGAACTGATGGATAGGGTATGAGGTTATTTACAGTTTTACAGAACATACCTGGTCGTGGCAATATAAACATAGTAAATGTCTAGGAACTGGTACGTGCAGAGCTGACATTGAAAACTTAAAATTATATTTTTGTTTCACACATTCATTAAAGGGATTGTCCACTACTATGATGAGGATGACCTATCCTTAGGTTAGGTCATTAATATCAGAACCATGGGATTCCAACATCTGACACCCCCACTGCTGAGCTGTTGTCAGCTCCAGCAATGGCCAAATGTAAAACCGCTCTGTTCACTGTGTAGTGGCCGTACTATGGAATTCAGCACTTATTCAAGAAGTAACTAAACAGTGTATGGAGCCGTGCTGTTTTGGCTCTATACACTGATTATATTTTGATGCCGTCGGAGCTAGTAACAGATGTTCAGATGGAGTGTCTAGTGTTGGACTCACGCAGACTCCTTATTTGAAACGAACCCTTCCATCCTCTTTTCCCCATTTATTACTGTAAAATTAAAAATAATAAAACACCATATTCCTCACCTGTCCGATGACAATCCATTTGTCCCACGATGAGTCCAGCCCGTCTTTAACTTGTTTTCATGGCTGTGTGGTGGCATGATGCATGAATCCAGGAGACACTAAGCAGCTAAGAGCGCAGCTTCAGTGACTTGCGATGACGTCGTTGAAGTTACCACAGGTCACAAGCTGTGGTTCCCACGGGCAAATCAGTGTGAACGGACGGATGAACTGCAGTGACCTCAATAAGATCACCGCCAGAAATTTTGGTGATAACTTTTTTACCGCCAGTCACAGGTGTTGGCTGATGAGAGTATTACTCTCATCGGTGTATGCATGGTTTCGCTAATAGCAGCAAGAGCAGGCGAAGCTGATGAGAGTATTCATCAGCCGGCAATGTGCAATAAATAAAATTTAAAAAATGACGTGCGGTCATCTCTACTTTTGCTAACTAGTGCAAGTAAAGCTGACAGCTGCGGGTTGCAGCCCTCAGATGTCAGATTTATATTGGATGGTTATCAAAAATAGAGGGGACCCACGTCATTTTTTTAAATTATCTAAATAATTTTAAAAAAATGGCGTGGGGTCCTCCTCATTTTTGACAAACAATCAAGCTAAAGCAGACAGCTGGGGGCTGGTATTCCCAGACTGGGATGGTGCCATGGTTATTGGCCTTCCCCAGCCTAAAAATAGAAATTGCAGCCGCCTCAGAAAAGGCGCATTTATTAGATGCGCCAATTCTGGCAGTTCTGCCCTGATGCAATGGCAAGTGGGGTAATATTTGTGGGGTTTATGTCAGCTTTTTAATGTAAGCTGATATCAAGCCCGGGGGTTAGTAATGTTGAGGCATCTATCTCAGAGCCAGTGTTTCTCGCGCTGTCACACAAATGACTGCATAGGAAACACAGGATGTCCGGGCTGCCAAACCCGAACAGTAACACGGACTTTAGCCCATCCCCTTTAGAGATATTTATTGTGAAATAATCTTGATACAACCCCCTAACACCAGTGACTTGAAACACTAGTGGGCTATATTGAGTGGAATCTGTATTGCTATATGTGTAAAAGACTAGAGATGTTTCGGAAATGGTCAACATGTATAAAAAAAAAATATATGGAGGGAGATATATCAAAAACATATTGCAACAAAGCTTTATAAAGTATTATACCACAAGTACCTCAAGAAAATGTTGAGAATTGAGTCCAAATGGATTTTTATGTTCAATAGTTTAGCACCCACAGGGCTTAATCACAAGATTGAAATATATGCCTTTGAATTATCTTTAACAGTTTTCACAAAAAAGTAAATACCTCAAGACCCTCATGTCTGAGACAGCCAACTTTCCAATATGCGCTTGCACATTGGACTTCTGGAATTCCTCTCCAGCACAGACTTCTCATAAGGTTACCACTCCAAAAGGATATGCGCTAATTAGTGGGTAAACCATTGTGATGGTTTTCTTTTGTGACACAAGATGGATTTATACTAATTTGAATGAGAACCCCCATTTACCTAACTTTAGGGGTCCAATTTTTAACAACCTCACTTTTGTCCTCATTTTTATTACACTAACTATCTAATTATAATCTATAATAACTTACATAGATTAGTATAAATATATTTTTGTTATGTCTCCCCCTTCTTTTATTTATATATATATATTTTAGACGAATATATATTTTTATAAATTTTATATGTACAATTTTTGTATCTTTACAGTGAAGGAAATAATTATTTGATCCATTGCTGTTTTTGTAAGTTTGCCCACTGACAAAGACATGAACAGTCAATAATTTTAAGGGTAGGTTAATTTTAACATTGAGAGATAGAATATCCAAAAAAAAATCAAGAAAATCACATTGTATAAATTAGATAAATTTATTTGTATTTTACAGTGAGAAATAAGTATTTGAACCCCTGCAAACCATTATGAGTTCTGGCTCCTACAGACCAGTGAGAGGCTCCTAATCAACTCACTACCTGCATTAAAGACAACTGTCTTACATAGTCACCTGTATAAAAGACTTCTGTCCACAGACTCAATTAAGCAGTCAGACTGTAACCTCTGCAACATGGGCAAGACCAAAGAGCTTTCTAAAGATGTCAGGGACAAGATCATAAACCTTCACAAAGCTGGAATGGGCGACAAAACCATAAGAAAGATGCTGGGTGAGAAGGAGACAACTGTTGGTGCAATAGTAAGAAAATTTTAAGAAATACAAAATGACTGTCAATGGACATCGATCTGGGTCACCATGCAAAATCTCACCTCGTGGGGGGTATCCTTGATCATGAGGAAGGTGAGAGATCAGCCTAAAACTACATGGGGGGAACTTGTTAATGATCTCAAGGCAGCTGGGACCACCGTCACCAAGAAAACCATTGGTAACACATTACGGCTTAAAGGTTTAAAATCCTGCAGTGCCCACAAGATCCCCCTGCTCAAGAAGCACATGTACAGGCCCGTCTGAAGATTGACAATGAACACCTGGATGATTATGTGAGTTATTGGTAAGATGAGACAAAAATTGAGCTCTTTGGCATTAACTCAACTTGCCGTGTTTGGAGGAAGAGAAATGCTGCCTATGACCCAATGAACATCGTCCCCACTGTCAAACATGGAGGTGGATACATTATATTTTGGGGGTGTTTCTCTGCTAATGGCACAGGACTACTTCACCGCATCAATGGGAGAATGGATGTACCAATGGGCTTCTATGTACCGTAAAACCCTGAGTGACAACCTCCTTCTATCCCTAAAAATGGGTCGTGGCTGGATCTTCCATAAACATACCCAAAACATACAGCCAAGGCAACAAAGGAGAGGCTCAAAAAGAAGCACATTAAGGTCATGGAGTGGCCTAGCCAGTCTCCAGATCTTAATCCCATAGAAAACTTATGGAGGGAGTTTAAGCTCCGAGTTGCCAAGCGACAGCCTCAAAATCTGAATGATTTAGAGATAATCTGCAAAGAGGAGTGGACCAAAATTCCTCCTGACATGTGTGCAAACTTCATCATCAACTACAAACAGCGTCTGACTGCTGTGCTTGCCAACAAGGGTTTTGCCACCAAGTATTAAGTGTTCTTTTCCAGAGGGATCAAATACTTATTTCTCACTGCAAAATGCAAATAAATTTATCTAATTTAAAAATGTGATTTTCTTTATTTTTTGGGGAGAATATTCTATCTCTCAATGTTAAAATTAAACTACCCTTAAAATTATAGACTGTTCATGTTTTTGTCAGTGGGCAAACTTATAAAAACAGCAGGGGATCAAATAATTATTTCCTTCACTGTACATATATATTTTATTTATATAATTTATTAATAAAGCATCTGATTTTATTATTTAATTTTAAATCTTCAGTCTAAAAGAGTCACTAACAATTGCAATGTTATTTTGAGCATCTTCCTCCTTGGTAATACATTAATGATTGAGAATGTATTTCACTAAGGATATATAAAGAGACTCCTCATGCTATGGCCATACATTGATGAAGAAGATTGTTGTTCCTTTGAAATGTGTCGGTTTCCTTGGCCGCATTGGCATTCTGTAGTGTCATTCAGTGACGTCACCCACCATCTTCCCATGCAACTTAGGCCCAGTAACAATACTGACTGGATCGATCTGCATATCGGGATGACAATACAAGAGAGACGGGGGGACACTCCTGCAGCACATCTTGACTAGTGATGAGCGAGCACTAAAATGCTCAGGTACTCGTTGCTCGAGTCGAGCAAATTGGAATACTCGGGTGCTTGACCCGAGCAACGAGCCCAAGTCTATGGGAAAATCGAGCATTTTTCAGGCGGCTCCCCCCGGCGATCTGCAGAGGGCCTAAAAATTGCTCAAATCGATGGGAATAGTGCTCAAATGACATGGGAACAGCATGGTGAAGACCCCTGGAAGCATTTCTGACTCCCAGGTCACTGCTGTCAACAACGTTGTCAGAGCATTATGCCACTTTTAAGGGCTCAAAATAAAACATACAAAAATGAAACCAAAATGGATTTTCCTGGGAAATATGTTAAGGAACATCCTTTCCAGGGTAATGACTTGTATATAAGGCAAAATAAATAACCAAAACCAAAAATCATCCTCCACACCTTGGGCTATGTTCACACGTAGCGTTTTTGATGTGTTTTTGCACTTTTGCATTGCTTTCAACCAAGACAAATGCATTCACTGGGAAATGTCATTTTAAAATTTTACAACCTTATCTGGAGATGTGGTGTGTGACACATCATCAGACATATGCATACAGTGCTGAAAAGACATGGGAACAGCATGGGGAAGACCTCTGGAAGCATTTCTGACTCCCAGGTCACTGCCTAAAAGTGTGCCCATCATAAGTGCACCTGTCGTTGCAGACTTACAACAATCACCGTCCACGTCATTGTCCCAGCGCAGTGTTCAGTTGTCCCTACCCCATTCCTTGGAATGCAAGCGCAAGTATGCAGTCAGCCACCCACCCTTACACAGGCTGCAATACTATCCTGCCAAATTTTTGACAACTGCTTGCACTTGAAATGTGGCTTTTTAGGATCATGGAGATGGAAGCTGTCCACAATCTTATGGCGGTGGCGACCGGTTATCCATACTCGGTCCCAAGCCACCACTATTTTTCCCGGTATCGTTTCCGCCTTCCACAAGCACGGGTCCCACAACATTACCGTGCCCTCCTCAGTGCACTTACTGGGAAGGACCGCCTAACCACAAACACGTGGACAGGTGAATGTGGCTAGGGACGGTACGGAGACAGTCCACAGCTTTTTTTTGCTGAGTTGTATTTAGCTCGGTGAAAGGACTGACATAGAGGGAAATCGTATCTACTCTGGGTGTAATTTCTCCCAGGAAGTCCTCTAATGCAGCTTGTTGCAGAAGCAATGGCAGCCTGTCCAGCATCAACTCGCATTTGTCGGTGGTGCTTTGACACACACACATCATTCCTTGCGCATTTAATTTCATGAATACAGAGTTGGGCAATGGCCTGATCTGCAATGCAGTTTGACAAATAACATGCATAAGCACATCCGATCCGCATTAAAAACTTCTTAGCCAGGGCTGCTTCTCGGCAGGGTTGAACGGGCCCACCAGAGAACCGGAGACTCCTCCGGTGAGCCTTGGCTTCTCCTTCAGGAGAATTCATAGTGCTGAGGTGAGGCCAGGATGATGATAGCGGCCACAATCTGCTTAGTTTTCTGTTTCTGTTACTTGGAATGCAAGCGAAAATATGCAGCCAAAACCCACCCAGTGCACTTACTGGGAAGGAATGCCTAACCACAAACACATGGACATACACACATCTTTCTTTGCGTATTTAATTTCATGACTACAGAGTTGGGCAATGGCCTGATCTGCAATGCGGTTTGACAAATAGCATGCATAAGCACGTCCGATCCGCATTAAAAAAACAGCCATAGAGAGTCCGGGAACCTTCCCCCACACTTTTCTTAGCCAGGACTGCTTCTCAGCAGGGTTGGACGGTCCCACCAGAGAATCCTCTGGTGTGCCTTGGCTTCTACCTCAGGAGAGTTCATGATAGCGCTAACTTTGTAGCTGCTATGTGGCTCTTGAGCGGGGAAGAAAGGTGAACCCTCAGAATCAAATCCTCGGGTGTGCACAATGTTTTTCAATCTGAAACAGATTCAGTGGGAGTTCTATTTCACCACAGCCATATTCTTTAGCTAGGTGAAAGGACTGGCATAGAGGGAAACCATATCTGCTCTGGCTGTCATTTCTCCGTCACCAGGTTCCGCCCATTGTCACACACGACCATGCCTGGCTGTATGTTCAGCGGTGAGAGCCACAGATCAGGCTGCTATGTTACAGCTTTCAACAGCTCTGCAGCGCTGGGTGGTTTGTCACCTAAGCATTAAGCATGTTATCTTCAGCACAGCCTGTTGCCGCTTGGCTAAGGCAGTGCTGTCAGCTTGTGACTGATGTGGTCATTTCGGAGAAGGAGGAGGTGCAGGAGCTGAACAATGTGATTACATTGAGGTTAAATTGGTGACGCTGTTTTTCATACTAAAGAAAGATCCTATTGTTTGGGGGTTTTTTACGTTATTTTTTAAGACAAATGCATTTACCGGAAAATGTCATTTTAACATTTTACAATCTTATCTGGCAATGTGGTGTGTGACACATCATTAGACACATCCTGTTTTATTTATGATGGAGGGACTCTGAAAGTCATAAAGCCTATTTTTATAGGGCCATCAGGCAGTCCTTACTATTCTTAAAAGGCCAGCAGTCGACCCTCGCTATTGTTAGAGAGCCATCAGCCGGCTAGGCTTTGCTGTTCTCATTATTGACAAGTGGGTCTCCTAAACTGTTATTGCGTATCCAGTGACTGCAAGGGCTGCCAAAAATTTGGACGCAACCCAATACCCCTTTGAAGAGACACAGAGGAGGGTCTCAGTAAAAAAAAATGTTCCCATTATAAAGGAGCGGGTCTCCTATAGTGGTAATGCCCATGCTGTGACTGCAAGGGCTGCAAAAACTTGGGAAAAACCCCACTAAGAATTTAAAGACACATAGAGGCCACAGTAATGACAAATTCCCATTAGAAAGGAGAGAGTCTGCTATACAGTTATAGGGTATTCAGTGAGTCAACGGCTGACCAAATTTAGGAAAAATACACTAAGAATTTAAAGACACATAGAGCAGGGCCACAGTGACAAGTACGACATGTTCCCATTAGAAATGAGAGGGTCTGCTACACAGTTATAGGGTATGCAGTGAGTTCAACGGCTGACCAATTTTAGGAAAAACCCCAATAAGAATTTAAAGACACAAAGAGCAGGGCCACAGTAACGACAAATTCTCATTAAAAAGGAGAGGGTCTCGCATAGTGTTGGCCTATGCAGTGAATGCAAGGGCTGCCAAAAATTGAGGGGCACTCCAATGCCCCATGGAAGAGACTTAGAGGGTCTCATAAAAAAATGTTCCCATTAAAAAGGAGCGGGTCTCCTATACTTGGAATGCCCATGCACTAAGTGTATAGGCTGACAAACATTTACCCCTGGGGGTATACATGAACATACTGTATAATTTTTTTTTTTTACGGCATCATATACACCCTTTAAAAAAATTATGTGGGTGTTGCATCACGGACCATGGTCACCCTGGTGATATGGTGGTGGAGGATGAGGAGAAGGACAAGAGCGAAGAGCCAAAATTAGGAAGCGTATACCCATGTGTGGGTGTGAAAAGGTGCATGGGAATATACAGTACCTCCCAAAAAAAGACACTGGTTTTGAGCTTATGTTACGCTGCTATCATTCGGTGGTGTTGAGAAGTCTAGCCCAATACAGCCCTTGTTCATTTTTATAAGAGTCAGCCTGTCAGCATTTTCAGTTGACAGGCGGATGCGCTTATCAGTTATAATTCCACCAGCGGCACTAAAAACCCACTCTGATAAAAAGCTAACGGCAGGGCAGCCCAGGACCTCCAAGGTGTAGAGAGCCAGTTAATTCCACGTATCCAGCTTGGATACCCAATAATTAAAAGGCACAGAGGAATCATGGAGCACGTTGGTACGGTCGGCAAGGTACTCTATCAGCATCTTCCCAAACTTTGCACTCCTTCTGAGAGTACCCCGCACTTCAGGGCCTATGCGACGGGAGGGTCTGAGAAAACTGTCCCAGAACTTTGACAGTGTTCCTCTGCCTCTGCTGGATTGCATTTGTGTCTCTCTCGCCTGTACTCCTTTGTTGTCCAAAGAACTGTGACCTCTGCCGCCAAAATTTTCAGATGGGAATTTTTTTAATAGTTCCACAAGGGCCTTCTCATACTGCCCATTTTTGTAGACCAGTCTGCCCCAGGAATAAGAGATATAAAGTTCTACTTGTAGCATGGGTCTAGAAGAGTCATGGGAAAGGCAGCGTAACAAACTCAGCCATGTGTGCCAGACTGCTAACAGGCAAGACTTCCGTGTCCTCACCAAGAGGATGACTGACCATGCTCTCCTCCTACTCCTCCTCTCTGTCCTCTGGCCATCCACGCTGAACAGACGGTATGACAGTTGTGAAGGTAGTACCATCTATAGCGCATGAAACCAGCTCCTGTTCTTCCTCCTCTTCCTCCTCTTCCTCATTGTCACCCAATTCACTTTGGGATGAGATGAGGCTTGGCTATGTGTAATCACCCTGTATGGTTCCTTGCTCCATCTCATTGTGCTCCACCTGTAATGCATCCTCTTTTATTATGAGCAGAGAGTGTTTCAGAAGACAGAGAAGCAGGATGGTGATGCTAATTATAGCGTCATCGCCGCTCACCATCTTGGTGGAGTCCTCAAAGTTTTGGAGGATGGTACATATGTCTGACATCCATGTCCACTCCTGAGGTCTTATGTGTGGAGTCTGAACTGAATACCGACAGCCTTGTTGATGCTGGTACTCAACAACTGCCCTCTTCTGCTCACAAATCTTTCCCAACATCTGCAGTGTAGAGTTCCAATGCGTGGGGACATCACATACCAGTCTGTGAGCCGGAAGCTGCAAACGCTGCTGAAACACGGCAAGGGCGGCGGAAGTGGGCACACAGGCGGCGTACTTTAACAAGCAAATCTGGCAGTTCCGGGTAGGATTTGAGAAACTGCTGAACCACGAGGTTAAGCACATGGGCCAGGCATGGTACGTGTGTGAGCTCGCCTCACCTCAGAGCCGCCACCAGGTTACGGCCATTGTCATTGTCACACACGACCATGCCTGGCTGTAGGTTCAGCGGTGTGAGCCACAGATCTGCCTGCTCTTTCAGAGCTGTCCACAACTCTTCAGCATTGTGCGGTTTGCCACCTAAGCATAATAGCTTCAACACAGCCTGTTTCCGCTTTGCCAAGGCAGTGCTGCAGTGCTTCCAGCTTGTGACTGATGTGGTCATTTCGGAGATGGAGGCTGAAGAGGAGGAGGAGGCTGAGGAGGATGAGGTGCAGGAGCTGTAGACTGTGGGGGCAACCCTGATTAACCTAGGGCCCGCAATCCTTGGCGTCGGGAGGACGTGTTCCGTCCCAAGGTCCAACTGGGTCCCAGCTTCCACTATGTTAACCCAGTGTGCCGTCAGCGAGATGTACTGTCCCTGCCCACAAGCACTTGTCCACATGTCCATGGTTAGGTGGACTCTCCTGGTAACTGCGTTGTTGAGTGTACGGCTTATGTTTTGGGACACGTGCTTGTGTAATGCGGGGACAGCTCACCGGGAGAAATAGTGGCGGCTGGGGACCGAATACCGATGGACGGCCGCCACCATCAGGTTGCGGAATGCTTCGGTCTCTACGAGCCTAAAAAGTAACATTTCGAACACAAGCAGTCGTGAAATGTGGGAATTTAGTACTGTGGCCGGTGGGGCGTTGGCTGCGTATTTGCGCTTGCGTTCCAAGGACCAGGGTATGGACAACTGAATTCTGCGCTGGGACAAGGACGTGGATGTGCTTCCTGATGCTGCTACTTGAGAGTGTGCAACGACGGATGCAGGGCCGGAGGCATCTTCGCATGCACCATGGACAGGGGATTGGCTTGCATGCATAACAGCGGAAGAATCAATGGTGCCACCTGCAGACACTGTTCCTGGACCCTGGGGTTCGGCCCACAAAGTCGGGAGCTTTGCTGCCATGTGCCTGATCATGCTGTTGGTGGTCAGGCTGGTCGTTTTGCCACCCCTGCTGATGCTGGAGTGGCAGGTGGTGCAAATGGCATTTTTGGGGTTATCAGCAGAGTCTTTAAAAAACAACCAGACTCGGGAAGACCTAACAGTTGTACTGGCAACCTTCTTCAAGTTGGTGTTACGGAGAACGGTTGCCTGCCTTCTTTCTGCAGCTACCACACTGCATCTTCCTGACTGTTGGGGTGCTCTAACTCCCTCCCCCTGTGTGCTGCTGTCCTTGCTCTGCATGTCCTCCTGCCAGGTTGGGTCAGTACTATTTCATCCACCACCTCGTCTTCAACTTCCGCATTCTGGTCCTCCTCCTGACTTTCTGGCAATTGTGTCTCATCATCGTCCACCTCTTTGGACACTTTCCCACCGTCGCCATTGTGTAATCGTGGCTGATCAAATAGTTGGGCATCGCTACATGCGATCTCTTGCTCCGTTTCAAGTGGACAGGGCGAGTGGCGTGAATCTATAAATGGGAAAGTAAACATCTCTTCGAGTGTCCAAGTGTGGGATCAGTTGTCTCTGGGCACTCGGCATGGTGGGAGGAAGGAGGTTTAGGGTGAGGAATATGTGGTCCAGACTTACATCTACTGAGACTTGACCATGTAGAAGACAAGGTGGTGGTAGTGGCTAAGTGACTGGAAGCATTATCTGCTATCCAACCAATAACCTTTTGACACTGCGCTGTGTTCAATAGTGGTGTTCTGCGGTCCAGTATTAGTTGGGACAGGAAGGTCGAGCGAGAAGATGTGGGTGTTTGTTGTGGCACAATTTCAGCTTGCCCATGGCCTCGACCTCTGCATGCACCATCATCACCATGTCGTCCAGTTCCCCATCCCTTGCCACGTGCCTTGCCCATTTTAAATGGAGGACAATATCTTCCACGCTAACAACAAATCACTGAATTTGGCGCAAACTTATATGTGATCCGTGTGACGGACAAACCACAGTTTTAAATACCTGACCTGTAGGTAACTATTTTGAACAGCAAACTGGTGTCAATTGCTTCATTGACACACTGCAACAAATTTTTAATGAAGATCCGAAATGGCAGTATTTTCTGAAAATGTATATGTGATGCATGTGACGGTGAAAACACCGCTTTAAATACCTGGCCTGTAGGTAACTGTTTTGAACAGCAATCTGATGTCAATTGCTTCACTGACACACTGCAACACATTTTTAATGGACGCCAGAAATGAAAAAGTATATGTGATCCATGTGACGGAGAAAACACAGTTTTAAATAGCTGGATTTTTAGCGCTGTAATATGGAAAGGACCTGGCTGTATTCTTCAGTGCCAACAAGCAAATGGCGCAGAAAAACGGTGTTCTCTGGATTGCTTTTTAAGCAAATAATGAGGATTAAGATCCAAAAAAAATTATTCCTGGCCCCTGAGACCTGGGCCTTTGTATAGAAATATCTAACAGCAGCAGAATGCAGAACTGGAATGGAGCTTCTTGTGCTATGTGAACTGCAGTCTGCTATATACCCTGCCTGCCTATGTACACTGCCTGCCTGCCTATATATACCGCCTGCCTGATACCTCTGCAGATGGATTAGTCCTCAGAAGGACTGTTTGTTGAGATGGATATCTGTCTCTAATATAGTCTGTAGACATACACAAACTAGAAACAAGCAAATTTCTCCCTAGCTCAGCAGCTGCTCTCCTTACACTGTCTGATTCCGGAGTGACTGTGATAAGCATGGCGGCGCCAGGTCTGATATAGACCTGATGATCTGTGCGGCCAGCCAATCACTGTAATGCCACAACCAACATGGCTACGGCATTACAGTGAGTGGCAGGCAATCTCTGCATGTTCATTGGCTCTCTAAAGAGCGTCAAACATGCAGGGAGGAGACCCGAGCTCCCGGCGAGCAACCCCGGAAATACTCGGCGAGCGCCGAGCATGTCGAGCAGTGAGATGCTCGGGTGAGCACCGAGCAGTAGCGAACATGCTCGCTCATCACTAATCTTGACAAAATTTTTATCCTGACAGTCACGTATAAACCTTTCTTTTAGAACCATTTTCAAAATAAGTTAACTCGTCAGATATCAATTGAAGTACATGATACCATTGCTGCATAGTATTTACGTGAATTGCAGGGCTTTCCATTATAGCTTTACAGTTCTTAAGTGTAATACAAGACTTTTTACAATTATAATTGCTGTACAATTACTTCACCTGTAATGCAAATACATTTTGTTTGATATCAGCTTTTATTACAGGGCTCATCTGGCATTGTGGGATTGTGTACTTGTAGAGACTCCATACATATTGTGCATAGTTTTATAAGGCACAGTCTGAATATTTTTTCTGAATGGATCTCACATGGTGGGCTGTGTTCCTTTGGTATTAATCAGGGTTAATTAAATCCTTATCTATTTTCTTTGAAGGGTCAGCACACAGAACCTGTTTCTCTACCAGCAGCTACACCTTACAGTTGGTTAAGGAAGAGCGCCAGTGTTTTTTACATATATATTTACACTATGTAGAAAGTTTTTTTCAGGCAGCTCTATTTTAGATAGCTATAGTTGCCACCCCAAACATATTATCTGCAATTATCCAATGGGGGAATTCGTCAGAGCCAAACGATGCTGAAATCAACACCTGTGAACACCGTATTTTGGCTAGGGGGATACACACTTAATAATTTAATACAAACTAAGTCTAAAGTGAATATTTAAACCAAAGCCCAATACTTTCTTCCCAATAAAATTGCAGCTGAATAAAATTCTGACCGAAACAAAATCACTTTTTCCACTCGATATATTGTTTATTATGGTCAAGTGGAATTCATCATTAAAAGGTATCTGCATATCTTACATACCAATGAAATGCTTAGAAAGATTCTACAGCCTGGCTGAAATTTCAAGGGAAGTTACTATTGGTAACATTGTCTCCCCTAGTTATTATTTCAGCAAAGTAAAAATCACCAAAAACTGTCTCTCTATCAAGGGATAATAAAAATATGGTAAAACCTAGTGTAATCTTTTGTCCATATATTCACAATTTTCAGGAAGTGGTATCCATGCAGACAAGACAGGGCTTTTAGGATAAATCATGAACTGTATGACCACCCATATAAGCTATGTAAGAGAATGTTCCTCCTGTAATTAGAAATATGTTAAAGCTGAACAAAAATTCCACCAGCAGGAGATTCCTATAAAATGCAATGATTTATTAGAAAAATATATAAAACTCAAATGCAACCAAAACCAACACCACTTTTAAAAAAAATTTAAGTTTTTTAAAGTGGTAACAATAAATTAAAGTAATGCTTTAATATAAATGGAGCCGAGAAATTGTGGTGAAAAAATATTTACGCTTTTCAAAAAGCATGTAAAGTACCAATCCTCTTAAAAAAGTTATCCTTTGTATTTTGACTTGACCATGTCTGTACTATACTATACTTATAATCATTTTACTAACCAAAATTGAGATATTTGAGGTCCGCCCTGGACGCATCCAGAAACCTTGCAAAATGCCCATTTTCTTGTTGGACTAACAAAACTCCTTTCCCTTTTGTGCTTCAGATCACAAGACAGGATTGCCCCAGCAAATTGGTACTGTTGTCAAGTATATTGTACATCTTTATGCATCCATGCAACTGAAAACTTACTAATTAGATATTTTAATTAACGAAAAGGTGCACAAAGGTCCCCAATATATTGCAACAGGTTACTTTCTACTGGCAACCACTGATACAGTGGGTAGGGTTTTACGGTATTATACACAAACCAGATATACAGTGGGGAAATTAGTATTTGATACACTGCCGATTTTTCAAGTTTTCCCACCTACAAAAAATGGAGAGGTACACTCCAACTGTGAGAGACAGAATCTAAAAAAAATCCAGAACATCACATTGTATGAGTTTTAAAGAATTAAATTGCATTTTATTGCATGAAACAAGTATTTGATCACCTACCAACCAGCAAGAATTCTGGCTCTCACAGACCTGTTAGTTTTTCTTTAAGAAGCCCTCCTTCTCTGCACTCATTGCCTGTATTAATTGCACCTGTTTGAACTCATTACCTGCATAAAAGAAACTTGTCCACACACTCAATCAATAACACTACAACCTCTCCACCATGGCCAAGACCAAAGAGCTAAGGACACCAGGGACAAAATTGTAGAACAAGGCTGGGATGGGCTACAGGGCAAACGCAAGCAGCTTGGTGAGAAGGCAAAAACTATTGGCACAATTATTAGAAAATGGAAGAAACACAAGATGACTGTCAATCTTCCTCGGTTTAGGGCTTCATGCAAGATCTCACCTGGTGGGGTTAGGATGTTTCTGAGATAGATCAGGAATCAGACAAGAACTACACTGGAGGACCTGGTCAATGACCTAAAGAGAGCATTTAACCACAGTCTCAAACATTACCATTATTAACACACTAAGCCGTCACAGATTAAAATCCTGCAGAGCACGCAAGGCCCCACTGCTCACGCCAGCACATGTCAAGGCCCGTTTGAAATTCACCAATGGATGATCCAGAGGAGACCTGGGAGAAGGTCATGTGGTCATATGAGACCAAAATAGAACTTTTTGGAATCAACTCCACTCGCCGTGTTTGGAGGAAGAAGAAGGATGAGTGCAACCCCAAGAACACCATCCCAACTATGAAGCATGGTGGGAGAAACATTATACTTTGGGAGTTCTTTTCTGCAAATGGTACAGGATGACTGCACCATATTGTAGGTAGGATGGATGGGGTCATGCATCTCACCAAACAGCACAATGAGTATTCTGTAGCCCTATATACAGGCCCACTGACTGTTTACAAAATTGTAGACACCTGGGGTGCTAATTAGTGGACACAACTTGATTTAACATGTCCCATTTGTCACATTATTTTCAGGGGTTCCATCATTTCTGTCCAGGCCTATTTCATGAGTTTAATTTTTTTTTAAATTCTGTGGAAGCAGGGTTGAAAAGCAATGTCTGACTTTCCTTTGTTCATTTTCTTAGATGTTTAATTTATCATTACTTTTGTCAGATTCAAGTTATTTCTGTGACCATTGTGGGTTTTTCTTTCATTAAACGAGGGGTACCAACAATTTTGACCACGTGTGTACTTATTTTCCCCACTGTAACTCTCAACTTTTGTGCATCTTTAACAGAAAAGACAACTCTTGGATATAATTTCTTACAGAGGCATAATCTCTTGATTTTTCTTAGATCACTATATTTATGTTACTGCTACTTAAACTGTAGAAACAAAATGCACATGCTGGTCATAAATTTCATGATAATTACCCATGGGACACGTCTTTTCCACCTGGTGGCTTGAGATAATAAGCTTATTGTCACATCTGTTTGCACTCATTGTAGTTTATGGAGTGCACTTAAGTCTTCAATGAACTGCGATATGTGAGTTTTGCCTACAGTATAAATCTGATTTCTTCAGAACAAAGTGATAGTGTATTAAGAACCTATGGTGATTTATGGTCTTTTAGCGACGGTTTTTTGAGCATCCATTTGGCATTTTTCTTGTGAAAACCTCGCACAGATTCAAAACAAGTCAAGTAAAGCGTCTGCTTTCTGAGCTTTAGTTTATGAAATATTTGAATATGAATCTTTACAGAAGATAGTATATACAGCAAATGATTTTAGATTTAAGTAATTTTATTAGAACCATTTTCTGTGGAAAAAATAGATATAGTTTTCTAATATTTCAGCATCGGGAACTTACGAAAAACATAGTAAAGATACCTACACATAGGACTTAAAGAATATGCTGCGCATTTTCCACAAGGGAAAAGCCCAAGCAAATTCTGTGTAGATTGTTTTTTTTCTTTAGGTTTATTTGTTCAAATACAGTGCTTTGTTCCACACCCCAAGTCAATTTAGGCTTCTAATTTATGCTACCACATGTGGAAGAGATATTGTCAAATCTAAACCACTTTGCTAGAACTGTATACAGCTCTGTTTTTCTTCACACTATCCCATCGAAAAAAATCTGCAGCTTGTTTGCTACATTGGATCATACCCTAAAGTCTTTCAAAGTACTTATTGAAAAAAGAGAATGACATCAGAAAAACTCTGACTTATACAAAAATGAGAACTGTAAATGATTAATATTTTAATTTGCAAAGTATTTGGATTGCATCCATTCTACAGTCATTAGCAACCAGCCCACCAAAGCACAATGTTTGGTAAAAACAAGAAAAAGCAGCATTTAGGAAATACATTTTAATCCACAGTAATTACTATTAAGGGGGATTAAAATATGCATACATAAAGTTAATATACAAATAGAAAATCCCTAATGTTAGTATTTTTATCATCATCATTCTATACCTTATTTTTTAATAGCCACCCTTCACTAAAATTAAAAGCAAAGTAATTGAAAGAGGAATTAAAATTAAAAAAAATTAAAACATCCTAGCAAAGGCCTTCATCATTCTCTTAACTAACTTCATGTTATTTTTCCAACAGTCTTAATGATATCTTCGCAACTTGGAGGCAAAATTAAAAACAAACAAAATGTTTTATTCCACTCTGCAGCCTCTATTAAATTGTGTGTCCAGTTCAACATGCCCAAGGCCTGTTTTCACCTTCCTGAACATGCCAAATTTTTCAATTATAACCAGTGTCACTTTATGAGTTAATAACTCTGGAATGCTTCAAGGTATCCTGTGAATCTGAGATTGTTATTTCGTGACACATTTTACTTCATGTTAGTGGTAAATTTAGGTTGATATAATTTGCGCTTATTTATAAAAATATCAAAAATTTAACTAAAAATGTGATAATTTAACAATTTTCAAAATTTTAATTTTTATGCACCTACACCAGATAGTTATACCACACAAAATAGTTAATAAATAACATATATCAGATGTCCATTTTATATTAGCATAATTTTTGAAACAGTAATTTTTGTTAGGAAGTTAGAAGTGTTAAAAGTTAATCAGCAATTTTTCATTTTTCCAACAAAATTTTCAAAACCAATTTTTTTTATGGACCACATCACATTTGAAGTGACTTTGAGGGGCCTATGTGACAGAAAATACCCAAAAGTGACACCATTTTATAAATGGTTTTCACTGATAATGAGAAATTTAGCAATTTTCAAACTTTTAATTTTTATGCCCTTAAATCAGGGAGATACATGACACAAAATAGTTAATTAAAAAAATTTCCCACATGTCTACTTGATATCAGCACAATTTTTGAAACAATTTTTTTTGTTAGGAAGTTATAAGTGTGAAAAGTTAACCAGCAATTTCTTATTTTTCCAACAAAACTTACAAAAAACATTTTTTCTTCTGCTGAAGTCACATGTCCCTCTCCATATAAAGAGCGGATATGTAGTTTTAGCGCCATTTTATCACTAACAGCGCAGAGAGGCTGCTCGTGCTGTTGCTACAGATTAGTCAGATAATTATCTAGACGGTTGATTGTGGGTCAGCTAGTTCAGATAGATAGGATCCTGTGTGGCTGTGAAATCAACCTTCCAGCAGATCAATCCTTTTTGCTAATAGCATGGTCCAGAAACCAGGGCACATTTCAGCATATAAATATTTTGTGATGCTAATATTGTGCTCCAGCCAGGAGACCACGTTTCAGAATCTAAATTCTTTGTGCTAATAGCTCCTCGATACTGATAGATTGAGATAGTTAGTTAGTTAGAAGGCTGCTTGTAAGTCAGATAGTTTAGATAGATAGGATCCTGATGTGGCTATGAAATCGACCTTCCAGCTGATCAATCGTTTTTGCTATTAGTGTGGTCTAGACAGAGACAACAGGCCATATTTCAGCATAGAACATTGTTGTGCACTGCTGATATTGTGCTCAGTGCAGGAGTACACCTTTCAAAATCTATTTTTTTTCTGTTCCTACTGTTCTACATAAAGTAGGCCAAATCTGAGCTTATAATTTTTTTTGCGCAGAGATTCTGCTGTATCCAGAGATCGTCCACAGTAAAAAAATATAATTTCTTCTGTTACTACCATGATACATACAGACCAAAAGTTTGGACACACCTTCTCATTTAAAGATTTTTCTGTATTTTCATGACTATGAAAATTGTACATTCACACTGAAGGCATCAAAACACATGTGGAATTATATACTTAACAAAAAAGTGTGAAACAACTGAAAATATGTCTTATATTCTAGGTTCTTCAAAGTAGCCACCTTTTGCTTTGATGACTGCTTTGCACTCTCTTGGCATTCTCTTGATGAGCTTCAAGAGGTAGTCACCGGAAATGGTCTTCCAACAATCTTGAAGGATTTCCCAGAGATGCTAAGCACTTGTTGGCCCTTTTGCCTTCACTCTGCGGTCCAGCTCACCCCAAACCATGTCGATTGGGTTCAGGTCTGGTGACTGTGGAGGCCAGGTCATCTGGCGTAGCACCCCATCACTCTCCTTCTTGGTCAAATAGCCCTTACACAGCCTGGAGGTGTGTTTGGGGTCATTGTCCTGTTGAAAATTAAATGATGGTCCAACTAAACGCAAACCGGATGAAATAGCATGCCGCTGCAAGATGCTGTGGTAGCCATGCTGGTTCAGAATGCCTTCAATTTTGAATAAATCCCCAACAGTGTCACCAGCAAAGCACCCCCACACCATCACACCTCCTCCTCCATGCTTCACAGTGGGAACCAGGCATGTAGAGTCCATCTGTTCACCTTTTCAGCGTCGCACAGAGACACGGTGGTTGGAACCAAAGATCTCAAATTTGGACTCATCAGACCAAAGCACAGATTTCCACAGGTCTAATGTCCATTCCTTGTGTTCTTAAGCCCAAACAAGTCTCTTCTGCTTGTTGCTTGGTCCTTAGCAGTGGTTTCCCAGCAGCTATTTTACCATGAAGGCCTGCTGCACAAAGTCTCCTCTTAACAGTTGTTGTAGAGATGTGTCTGCTGCTACAACTCGGTGTGGCATTAACCTGGTCTCTAATCTGAGCTGCTGTTAACCTGCGATTTCTGAGGCTGGTGACTCGGATAAACTTATCCTCGGAAGCAGAGGTGACTCTTGGTCTTCCTTTCCTGGGGCGGTCCTCATGTGCGCCAGTTTCTTTGTAGCGCTTGATGGTTTTTGCAACTGCACTTGGGGACACTTTCAAAGTTTTCCCAATTTTTCGCACTGACTGACCTTCATTTCAAAAAGTAATGATGGCCACTCGTTTTTCTTTACTTAGCTGCTTTTTTCTTGCCATAATACAAATTCTAACAGTCTATTCAGTAGGACTATCAGCTGTGTCTCCACCAGACTTCTGCACAACACAACTGATGGTCCCAACCCCATTTATAAGGCAAGAAATCCCACTTGTTGAACATGACAGGGCACACCTGTGAAGTGAAAACCATTTCCGGTGACTACCTCTTGAAGCTCATCAAGAGAATGCCAAGAGTGTGCAAAGCAGTCATCAAAGTTAAAGGTGGCTACTTTGAAGAACCTTGAATATAAGACATATTTTCAGTTGTTTCACACTTTTTTGTTAAGTATATCATTCCACATGTGTTAATTCATAGTTTTGATGCCTTCAGTGTGAATGTACAATTTTCAAAGTCATGAAAATACAGAAAAATCTTTAAATGAGAAGGTGTGTCCAAACTTTTGGTCTGTACTGTACAACAGGCCACATCTCAGCATGTATTGTTTTTGTGCTGAGATTTAGCTGTATACAGGGGCTCGTCCACAGTAAAAAATATAATTTCTTAATGTTACTACTGTGATACATACAGCAGGCAACATCTCAGCTTGTAATTTTTTTGCACATACAGTACAGAACAAAAGTTTGGACACACCTTCTCATTTAAAGATTTTTCTGCATTTTCATGACTTTGAAAATTGTACATTCACACTGAAGGCATCAAAACTATGAATTAACACATGTGAAATTATATACTTAACAAAAAAGTGTGAAACAACTGAAAATATGTCTTATATTCTAGGTTCTTCAAAGTAGCCACCTTTTGCTTTGATGACTGCTTTGCACACTCTTGGCATTCTCTTGATGAGCTTCAAGAGGTAGTCACCCGAAATGGTTTTCACTTCACAGGTGCGCCCTGTCAGGCTTAATAAGTGGGATTTCTTGCCCTATAAATGGGGTTGGGACCATCAGTTGTGTTGTGCAGAAGTCAGGTGGATACACAGCTGATAGTCCTACTGAATAGACTGTTAGAATTTGTATTACGGCAAGAAAAAAGCAGCTAAGTAAAGAAAAACGAGTGGCCATCATTACTTTAAGAAATGAAGGTCAGTCAGTCTGAATAATTGGGCAAACTTTGAAAGTGTCCCCAAGTGCAGTTGCAAAAACCATCAAGCGCTGCAAAGAAACTGGCTCACATGAGGACCGCCCCAGGAAGGGAAGACCAAGAGTCACCTCTGCTTCTGAGGATAAGTTTATCCGAGTCATCAGCCTCAGAAATCGCAGGTTAACAGCAGCTCAGATTAGAAACCAGATGGACTCTACATGCCTGGTTCCCACCATGCACCTGTCGTTGCAGACTTGCAACAATCACCGTCCACGTCTAGTGCAGCGTTCAGTTGTCTCTACCCCATTCCTTGGAATGCAAGTGCAAGTATGCAGCCAGCCACCCACCCACAGGCTGCAATACTATACTGCCAAATTTTTGACAGCTGCTTGCACTTGAAATGTGGCCTTGTAGGCTCATGGAGGCAGAAGCTTTTCATAACCTCATGCTGGCAGCTGCTGGGTGTCCATACTTGGTCCCCAGCCACCACTCTTTCTACCGGTGTCGCCTCCGCCTTCCACAAGCACGGGTCCCACAACATTAGCAGTACCCTCCCCAGTGCACTTATTGGGAAGGACCGCCTAACCACAAACACGTGGACAGGTGAATGTGGCCAGGGACGGTACGGAGCCAGTCCACCACTTTTTTTTGCTGAGAGTTGTATTTAGCTCAGTGAAAGGATTGGCATAGAAGCAAACCGTATCTACCCTGCATGTCATTTCTCCCAGGAAGTCCTCTAATGCAGCTTGTTGCAGAAGCAATGGCAGCCCGTCCAACATCAACTCGCACTTGTCGGTGGAGCTTTGACACACACACATCTTTCTTTGCGCATTTAATTTCTTGAATACAAAGTTGGACAATGGCCTGATCTGTAATGCGGTTTAAGAAATAACATGCATAAGCATGGCCGATCCACATTAAAAAAGCAGCCATAGAGTGTCCGGAAACCTTCCCACACACTTTTCTTAGCCAGGGCTGCTTCTCGGCAGGGTTGGACGGGCCCACCAGAGAACCGGAGACTCCTCCGGCGAGCCCTAGCTTCTCCTTCAGGAGTGTTCATAGTGCTGAGATGAGGCCATGATGATGATAGAGGCCACCACCTGCTTAGTTTTCTGTTACTTGGAATGCAAGTGCAAGTATGCAGCCAGCCACCCACCCACAGGCCGCAACACTAAACTGCCAGATTTCTGGGCCGCTGCTTGCACTTGAAATATGGCCTTTTAAGCTCGTGGAGGCGGAAGCTTTTCATAACCTCATGCCGGCGGCGGCTGGGTGTCAATACTCGGTCCCCAGCCGCCACTGTTACTCCCGGTGTCACCTCCGCCTTCCACAAGCACGGGTCCCACAACATTACCCGTGCCCTCCCGAGTGCACTTACTGGGAGGGAGCGCCTAACCACAAACACGTGGACAGGTGAATGTAGCCAGGGAAGGTACAGAGCCAGTCCACAACTTTTTTTGCTGAGAGTTGTATTTAGCTCAGTGAAAGTACTGGCATAGAGGATCTTCAGCACAGCCTGTTGCCGCTTGGCCAAGGCAGTGCTGCAGTGCTGTCAGCTTGTGACTGATGTGGTCATTTCGGAGATGGAGGAGGAGGTGCATGAGCTGAACAATGTGATAAGATTGAGGTTAAATTGGTGACGCTGATTTTTATTCTAAAGAAAGATCCTATTGTTTGGGGGGGTTTTTTTATGTTATTTTTTTAAGACAAATGCATTCACCGGGAAATGTCATTTTAACATTTTACAACCTTATCTGGCAATGTGGTGTGTGACACATCATGAGACACATCCTGTTTTATTTATGATGGAGGGACTCTGAAAGTCATAAGTCCAATTTTTATAGAGCCATCAGGCGGCCCTTACTATTCTTAAAAGGCCAGAAGTCGACCCTCGCTATTGTCAGATAGCCATCAGCCGGCTATGCTTTGTTGTTCCCATTATTAACAAGTGGGTCTCCTATACTGTTATTGCATATCCAGTGACTGCAAGGGCTACCAAAAATTTGGACGCAACCCAATACCCCTTTGAAGAGACATACAGGAGGGTCTCAGTAAAAAAAATGTTCCCATTCTAAAGGAGCGGGTCTCCTATAGTGGTATGCCCATGCTGTGACTGCAAGGGCTGCCAAAATTTGGGAAAAAAAAAAGACACATAGAGCAGGGCCACAGTAACGACAAATTCCCATAAGAAAGGAGAGAGTCTGCTATACAGTTATAGGGTATGCTATTAGTCCAACGGCTGACCAATTTTAGGAAAAACCCCACTAAGAATTTAAAGACACGCAGAGCAGGGCCACAGTAATGAGTACGACATGTTCCCATTAGAAAGGAGAGAGTCTGCTATACAGTTATAGGGTATGCTGTGAGTCCAACGGCTGACCAATTTTAGGAAAAACCCCACTAAGAATTTAAAGACACACAGAGCAGGGCCACAGTAACGAGTATGACATGTTCCCATTAGAAAGGAGAGAGTCTGCTATACAGTTATAGGGTATGCAGTGAGACCAACGGCTGACCAATTTTTGGAAAAACCCCACTAAGAATTTAAATACACATAGAGCAGGGGGGCCACAGTAATGAGTACGACTTGTTCCCATTAGAAAGGAGAGAGTCTGCTATACAGTTATAGGGTATGCAGTGAGTCCAACGACTGACCAATTTTAGGAAAAACCCCACTAAGAATTTAAAGACACATAGAGCAGGGCCACAGTGATGGCAAATTCCCATTAGAAAGGAGAGAGTCTGCTATACAGTTATAGGGTATGCAGTGAGTCCAACGGCTGACCAATTTTAGGAAAAACCCCACTAAGAATTTAAAGACACATAGAGCAGGGCCACAGTAACGACAAATTCCCATAAGAAATGAGAGAATCTGCTATACAGTTATAGGGTATGCAGTGAGTCCAACGGCTGACCAATTTTAGGAAAAACCCCACTAAGAATTTAAAGACACATAGAGCAGGGCCACAATAACGACAAATTCCCATAAGAAAGGAGAGAGTCTGCTATACAGTTATAGGGTATGCTGTGAGTCCAACGGCTGACCAATTTTAGGAAAAACCCCACTAAGAATTTAAAGACACACAGAGCAGGGCCACAGTAACGAGTATGACATGTTCCCATTAGAAAGGAGAGAGTCTGCTATACAGTTATAGGGTATGCAGTGAGACCAACGGCTGACCAATTTTTGGAAAAACTCCACTAAGAATTTAAATACACATAAAGCAGGGGGGCCACAGTAACGCGTACGACATGTTCCCATTAGAAAGGAGAGAGTCTGCTATACAGTTATAGGGTATGCAGTGAGTCCAACGGCTGACCAATTTTAGGAAAAACCCCACTAAGAATTTAAAGACACATAGAGCAGGGCCACAGTAACGACAAATTCCCATAAGAAATTAGAGAATCTGCTATACAGTTATAGGGTATGCAGTGAGTCCAACGGCTGACCAATTTTAGGAAAAACCCCACTAAGAATTTAAAGACACATAGAGCAGGGCCACAATAACGACAAATTCCCATAAGAAAGGAGAGAGTCTGCTATACAGTTATAGGGTATGCAGTGAGTCCAAAGGCTGACCAATTTTAAGAAAAACCCCACTAAGAATTTAAAGACACATGGAGCAGGGACACATTAATGACAAATTCCCATAAGAAAAGAGAGAGTCTGCTATACAGTTATAGGGTATGCAGTAAGTCCAACGGCTGACCAATTTTAGGAAAAAACCCACTAAGAATTTAAAGACGCATAGAGCAGGGCCACAGTAATGACAAATTCCCATTAGAAAGGAGAGAGTCTCTCATAGTGTTGGCCTATGCAGTGAATGCAAGGGCTGCCAAAAACTTGGAGGCACTTCAATGCCCCTTGGAAGAGACGTGCAGGAGGGCCTCATAAAAAATGTATGTTCCCATTAGAAAGGAGCGGACCTCCTATACTTGTAATGCCCATGCACTAAGTGTATGGGCTGACAAACATTTACCCCTGGGGGTATACATGAACATACTGTATAAAAAAAAATGTTTACGGGCATCATAAACACCCTTTAAAAAAATTATGTGGGTGTTGGTTCACAGACCACGGTCACCCTGATGATATAGTGGTGGAGGATGAGGAGATGGAGGAGTGTGGCGCCCCTGAGGGTTCAGTCGCCACAGAGGTACTGCATCTCACCCAGAGGTGTGGTATCTCCTTCTCTCAGGTAAGGAGGGAGTGCTGCCCAGAACCCCAACACCTGCATCCAACACTACACTGCTCCAGGCCAGCTGGAAGGGCAACATGCATGAGCGCAGCTGCTGAGCCCTGTCCCTGGCTGGAGTGGGGGGAACCCAAAGGTAGGGGCAACCAATAGTGGGTGTGGGTGGAGGAAGAAGTTTAGGGGAGCACTATAGAGTGAGATATAAAAAGGGAAGCCATCTTAGGGTGGCAGGTCAGTCAGATTAGTCAGTGGAGAATAGTCAGCAGAGTCTCTTTATGAGCTCTGCTACACAAGTAGGGCCTAGTCCTAGAGTCCCAGGAGGGGAGCAGAGGAGTAGGCTCCGATCTACAGAAGGGATCCTAGGAGGAACGGCGAGTGCAGGACTGCACCCGTATGCCCCGCTTCTGTCAGAAGACAGAGGGATCTTAGGCCGCAAGAAGGGGACCGGCCCCAGGTCCAGCCGTGTTACTCTACGTCTCGGCTGGGAAAACCGGAGGCTTCTGGCTTATATAGTCAGTTGCCGAAGCCTCATTCTAATCCCCATGAGGGTCAAGCAGGTCTGGGAACTCCAACGTGACAGGAGGGACTTCAGTGCACCCGAGCGGGATTGAGAGTAGGAAGCGCAGGGCAGGAGGGAGAAAGACCCAGCGTGAAGACGGTCTAGCTAGGAACACAAGAAAGTGGGGTTCTGTCAGGTACTCCTGATCTGCCTGAGGAAGTGCTGAACCCCTGCCTGGTGAACGCAGCGCGACGTGGGAGGCTGACACCTGTACAGTGCACCAGTGGAACTGTCATAAGAACTGTGAGTAAAAACTCAGGTGATCGCACGGCCTCCGTCCATTATTCCAGCTACGCCATCTATCCCTCCCTGCACTACAATGCCCAGCGCAACCTCCATTACCTACACTGCCCTGGAGCCAGCTCTACCTGTGGAGAGCCACACCATCCCTGCTGCCTTAACACCAGCTCCAGAGGACCCCTCCGCAGCGGCGGCACCCTTTAGCCGCAATCCACAAGTGGCGTCACGAACTTTCCAAATCCCCTATAAATTTCTCCCTTTTTACTGACCGCCCTTGGTCACGGACCGGGCCAGCCACCGTGATATTCCCCATACCGGCATCCATAGGCCCGGCACCGGGTACCGCACGTGCCAGGGGGCGCATCAGCTCGACAAGAGCAAATAGCCAAAATCAGGAAGCGTATACCCATGTCTGGGTGTGAAAAGGTGCATGGGAATACACCTTCCAAGCTGCTATCATTCGGTGGTGTTGAGAAGTCTGGCCCAATCCAGCCCTTGTTCATTTTTATAAGAGTCAGACCCTCCCATTGCACAGGCCCTGAGGCGCGGGGTACTCTCACAAGGAGTGCAAAGTTTTGGAAGATGCTGAGGGAGTACCTTCCCGAGTACCAACGTCCTCCGTGATTCCTCTGTGCCTTATAATTATTGGGTATCCAAGCTGGATACGTGGAATGAACTGGCTCTCTATGCCTTGGAGGTCCTGGCCTGCCCTGCCGCCAGCGTTTTATCAGAGCGGGTTTTTAGTGCCGCTGGTGGAATTATAACTGATAAGCACATCCGCCTGTCAACTGAAAATGCTGACAGGCTGACTCTTATAAAAATACACAAGGACTGGATTGAGCCAGACTTTTCAACACCACCGAATGATAGCAGAGTAACATAAACTCAAATACAGTGTCTTTTTTTGGGAGGTCTAACTCTATCTCCATGCACCTCTGTCTTCACACCCAAACATGGGTACACCATTCCTGATTTTGTCTATTTGCTCTTGTCCTCCTTCTTCTCCTCACCCTTATCCTCCACCACCATATCACCACCATATCTACCATATCACCATATCCAAGGAGCATTGGAGTTGCAAGGAGCATTGGAGTTCCTCCAAATTTTTGGCAGCCGTTAAATTCGCTACCTAGGCAAACAGTATGGGAGACCCACTTCCTAATAATGGGAACATTGTTCTCAGGAGGCCCTCTGACCTCTACGTCTCTTGCAAGGGACATTGGAGTTCCTCCAAATTTTTTTCAGCCATTGCAGTCACTGCATAGGCAAACAGTATGGGAGACCCACTTTCTAATAATGGGAACATTGTTTTCAGGAGGGCCTTCGACCTCTACGTCTCTTGCAAGGAACATTGGAGTTCCTCCAAATTTTTGGCAGCCGTTGCATTCACTGCATGGGCAAACAGTATGGAAGACCAACTTCCTAATAAGAAGAACAGTTTTTTCAGGAGACCCTTTGACCTCGACGTCTCTTGCCAGGGGCATTGGAGTGCCTTCAAATTTTTGGCAGCCATTTCAGTCACTGCATATACAAGAAAAGTATGGGAGACCTACTCCTTTTTAATGGGAACATGTCGTTACTGTGGCCCAGCTCTATGCGTCTTTAAATTGTTAGTAGGGTTTTTTCTAAATTTTGGCAGCCGTTGGATTCACTGCATACCCTATAACTGTATAGCAGACCCTCTCCTTTCTAATGGGAACATGTCGTACTCGTTACTGTGGCCCTGCTCTATGTGTCTTTAAATTGTTAGTGGGCTTTTCCTAAGTTTTGACAACCGTTGGACTCACTGCATACCCTATAACTGTATTGCAGACACACTCCTTTCTAATGGGAACATGTCATTACTGTGGCCCAGCTCTATGTGTCTTTAAATTAGTATTGGGGTTTTTCCTACATTTTGGCAGCCGTCAGACTCGCTGCATACCCAATAACTGTATAGCAGAACCTCTCCTTTCTAATGGGAACATGTCTATTTCTTACACATTCCTCACATGTAATAAAGCTGTCAAACGGTCGCAAATCATGCACAGGGGAGTGATTCAAACATAACACTGAGCAGATGTAACTGCTCTGTGCTCGGCCGAGAATACTCGGCGAAAGGGTTAACAGAACATACTCGCTCATCACTACCCACTAACAATTTAAAGACACATAGAGCTGAGCCACAGTAACGATTGACAGCGGCATTTAGCTGGTTAACAGCCGCGGGTGGATCGCGATTCCACCCACGGCTGTTGCGGGCACATGTCATCTGTAAGAATCAATTGACATGTATTGGGGTTTTTTCATAAATTTTGGCAGCCGTTGGACTCACTGCATACCCTATAACTGTATAGCAGACCCTCTCCTTTCTAATGGGACCATGTCGTTACTGAAGCCCAGCTCTATGTGTCTTTAAATTCTTATTGGGTTTTTTCCTAAACTGCATGGGCATTACCACTGTAGGAGACCCACTCCTTTATAATGGGAACATTTTTTTTACTGAGACCCTCCTCTATGTCTCTTCAAAGGGGTATTGGGTTGCGTCCAAATTTTTGGCAGCCCTTGCAATCACTGCATATGCAATAACAGTATAGGAGACCCACTCTTTAATAATGGGATCAACAAAGTATAGCCAACAGCTGGACCTTTTAGAATAGTAAGGGCCGCCTGATGGCCCTATAAAAATAGTGTTTATGACTGACTTTCAGAGTCCCTCCTTCATAAATGAAACAGGATGTGTCTGATGATTTCTCACACACCACATGGCCAGATAAGGCTGTAAAATGTTAAAATGACATTTCCCGGTGAATGCACTTTTCACCGTTGAAAACAATGCAGAAGTGCAAAAATGCATCAAAAACGCTACGTGTGAACATAACCCAAGGTGTGGAGGAGCATTTTTTTTTTTGTATATTTATTTTGGCTTATATACAAGTCATTACCTTGGAAAGGATGTTCCTTAACTTTTTTCCTCAGCAAAATCCTTTTTGGTTTCATTTTTGTATGCTTTATTGTGAGTCCATAAAAGTGGCGTAATACCTCTGACAACATTGTTGACAGCAGTGACCTCGGAGTCAGAGATGCTTCCGGGGGTTGCTGGTGCTGATTACTGTTGCCATGTCATTTGGGCACTGTTCTCATCGATTTGAGCAATTTTTAGGCCCTCTGCAGACCGCCGGAGGGATGGAGGGGGTGCCGGAAAAATGCTCGAGTTTCCCATAGACTTACTTTGGGCTTGTTGATCGGACTGAGCACTCAAGCATTTCAGTTTGCTCTACCCGAGCAATGAGCACCCGAGCATTTTAGTGCTCGCTCATCACTAATTAAGACACAAAAGGGCAAATTCATTTATAAATACATGGGAAGTAGCATTACAACAGGAACAGTCAAACAGTCAGCAAGTAGAAAAAAAAAACCTTTCAATTCAGCTCACAAAATTTAATAATAGGAAGGAATGCAAGTAGATTCTAGGGGCTGATGATGACATACAGCAATGACCTGTGTAGGGACCCGTACAACAATGCACTTAACCCCTTCACGACATTTGACGTAAGTTTACTTCATGGTAGGGAAGGGGTTCCCGCAAAGTGACCAAAACTTACGTCATGGTGATCATGGCACAGGAGTAGTGGCCGCACAAGCAATGCCAGTAGCTCGGCTTAAGTGAAAGCCGAGCCTCAAGCTCAGAGCATGGTCAAAGAAGCTTCTGTCAGTGCAGCACTGACAGTTATAATGCACTTCAATGCTGGTGCTGGTGTATATTTGGTATCGCCACGTCTGGAACGACTTTACCTATAAAACTGTCATACTATTTAACCCCTTCAGTAAACTGCATAAAAAAAAATAATAAAAAATGTGGCAAAAAAATGTTTTTTTATCATACCGCCAAAAAAAAGTGCAATAAAACATGATAAAAAAAAACGAATGTGAATAAAAATGTTATAGCTGAAAACTTCTTGTTCCACAAATCCAAGCCATCATACAGCAGAGAAATAAAAAAGTTATAGCTCCTCTCAAAATATAGCAATACAAAAACAATTATTTTTTCTGTAAAAATTGTTTTTATTGTGTAAAAGCAGCAAAACATGAAGAAAATTCTATGAATGTGGTGTTGCTGAAATTGTACTGACCAGAAGAATAAATCAGTCTAATCATTTTTACCATATGGTGCAAGGCAAAAAAAAACAATTCCTGAATTGCTGGGTTTTTTTTTCATTCTGCCTTCCAAAAATCAGCATAGAAAGCGATCAAAAAATGTTATGTGCCTGAAAATGGTAATAAAAACGTCAATTCATTCCGCTAAAAACAATCCCTTACATGACTCTGTTGGCAGAAATATAGAAAAATTATAGGTCTTAAAATATGGTGATGCAAACACTTTATTTTGCAAATGTCTTTTAGTGTGTGATAGCAGCCAAACATAAAAACTATATAAATCTATTATCGCTGTAATCGCACCGACCCGAAGAATAAAGTCGTCTAATCACTTATACTGTATGAGAAATGGCGTAAAAATAAATAAACCAATTCTTGACCTGCTGTTGATTTGTTCATTCTGCCTCCCAAAAATCACAGTAAGGCTCAGCTCACATTTATCCTGCCCTCTACACTGAGTGCGCTAACCAGGGTTTCCGTGTAAATCTCTGTAATACTTTATTCAGACAGAATTCACAATGGTAGATTCCCTATAATGAGGCAGATAGAGGCACTCTAGACACCGTCTGGCCTATGATCCAGCGATGTCCTTCTTTTTAATCATGCATAAAACTGTGATCGGCTGCAGTTTTCTGCACCTCTGAGAAGAAGGACACCACTGAACAGTTGCCAGACGGAGTACAAAGTAACTCTGCTGCCTCATTATAGTGAATGAATCCCTCGGGGTTTCATCTGAATCTCATCATTTTAATCTGCAGTTCATCGCCTTAAGTGTATCATTGATTAAGTGTAGAAATAAGAATTATACCTGAATTTAATATGATGTATACAGACTGTACCTTGTCATCTGCCACCATCGCACTCTAATCAGCATGTTTATTTATCCATTCCTCCTACAGGTATGTCACCCATCTTTTCCATATTGTGATTCTCC
Organism: Phyllobates terribilis; assembly: GCF_046119375.1. NCBI lineage: Eukaryota > Metazoa > Chordata > Amphibia > Anura > Dendrobatidae > Phyllobates > Phyllobates terribilis. The sequence continues at coordinate 909,448,510 of NW_027362763.1, read as the reverse complement.
CTACCTCTGCTCCTCGCATTCATTCACTTGGTATGTCACCCAGCTTTTCCATATTGTGATTCTCCCTACCTCTGCTCCTTGCATTCATTCACTTGGTATGTCACCCAGCTTTTCCATATTGTGATTCTCCCTACCTCTGCTCCTCACATTCATTCATTTGTTATGTCACATAGCTTTTCCATGTTGTGATTCTCCCTACCTCTGCTCCTCGCATTCATTCACTTGGAATGTCATCCAGCTTTTCCATCTTGTGATTCTCCCTACCTCTGATCCTTGCATTCATTCACTTGTTGTTATGATCTGCAACAAGAACTAAGGAAAGATAGGCGAAAACTGTCCCTACAGTAAGACTAAGCTGAATCCCTATGATGTAGCGGTCTGCCTGTTCCTAGCGAACAGACCCGCCTTAGTCCTCGCTAAGTCTGAACGAAGACCTATAGCATAACGGGAGGGGTCCCTAAAAGAACTAAGGACTGGGACAAAATTGGGACACCTCCTAAACAGAAAAGTAGTTGCAGAACACAAAAAGACAAACTGACAAAAAAGTACTAGAGGTCCCAGAAGGACCAAGAACTGACAAAGAAAGGCACAGAAGCACCTGGCTAGAGAAACAGTCAAACACTGAAGTCCAGCACAGCCACAAGGGCGGAGCTGGAATACAAAGGCAGATGGTCACGTGACCGCAAAACACAAGATGGAAAAAACAAACAGGAGGGTTCTAACAGTACCCCCTCTTTTATGAGAATCCTCCGGATCCTCCAGGCCCAGGCCTATCCGGAAACCTCCTGTGGAAAGCTTTAACAAGCCTAGGAGCAGAGACATCATCCGTCCTTACCCAGGAGTTGTCTTCGGGACCAAAACCCTTCCAGGAGACAAGATACTGTAATCTCCCTCTATGCCATCTAGAATTCAAGATACGAGAAATTTCATATTTGCCGTCTTCCACCACAGGAGGAACTGTGAAAATCCCTATCAGATACATCCGCCTTTTTCAACAAGGAAACATGAAACACAGGATTAATCTTCCAGGAAGTAGGGACATCCAACCTAACAGCAGACGGGTTAACAACCTGAAGCACTTTAAATGGACCCACAAACTTAGGACCCAGTTTTTTAGATGGAATCCTCAACCGCAGGTTCTTCGAGGACAACCAAACCATGTCACCCACAGTAAACAAAACCTCCTTACGTTTCCTGTCAAAATACTTCTTGGACTTCTTGTTAGCCTCTTGAAGGTTGCAACGTACATTAGTCCAAACTCTCTCCAAAGCACCAGAAAAATTCTCCTCCTCCGGCACCGCCGACCCCAATTTGGAGAACGAACCAAAAGACGGATCTCCGAAATTCCTGGATGACCTGTTTACCGAGACTCATGACACTCCACAAACAAATCTCTCCTAAAGACTCTAGGCATGAACAACCTCCCATGGGGAGTGTTAGATGGAGCATCATCTTGAGCTTTCAGAATCCCATTCTCCAAAATGGAGTCCAATGCTGCTACCACAACTCCGTTCTGTAAAATGCTCTCCTCCTCCTCGGCACCGACTGTAGGAGAGAAGCTGCGAGATAAAGCATCGGCTTTAACATTCTTAGTACCAGGGATATAGGTAACAGAAAAATGAAACCAAGAAAAAAAAAGTGCTCACCTAGCTTGACGGGCATTCAAGCGCTTGGCAGCATCCAGATAGATCAAATTCTTATGATCTGTGAAAACCTGAATAGGAAATCTAGCGTCTTCCAAAACATGACGCCAATGTTCAAACGCCAGTTTAATAGCCAGCAACTCCCGATTTCCAACATCATAATTCAGTTCGGTTTCCAAAATTGTTTTTGAAAAGAAGGCACAAGGATGTACTCCACCCTTGTTCTCCTGAGACAAAACTGCTCCGACCCCCACCGATGAAGCATGGACCTCTACCCAAAAAGGCTTGGACTCATCAGGCTGCATAAGGATAGGGGCAGAACTGAACCTCTCCTTGAGATACTCAAACGCTTCAATAGCCTCAGTAGTCCACTGGACTGTATTCGCACCTTTCCTGGTGAGATCGGTTAGAGGTTTAACAATTACAGAAAAATTCTTAATGAATTTCCTGTAATAATTGGCAAAACACAAAAATCTCTGTATAGATTTCAAACCAATAGGCCTAGGCCATTCCTGTACAGCCTGAAGCTTCACAGGGTCCATCTCAAAGCCCTTGCTGGAGACAATGTAGCCCAAAAAACTAATTTTCTGCACAGCGAACTCACATTTCTCCCGCTTAGCAAAGAGTGAATTATCACTCAGTAACTGCAAAACTTCACGTACACTCTGCCAATGGGACTCTAGATCTGGTGAGTAAATCAAAATGTCATCCAAATACACCACCACATTCTTACCAATCAAAGGTCTCAGGATGTCATTTATAAGGTTCTGAAAAAAATCAGGTGCATTGGTAAGACCAAATGGCATCACCAGATTCTCAAAATGACCTACCGGAGTGTTAAAGGCAGTTTTCCATTCGTCACCCTCCTTCACTCGTAACAAATTGTATGCCCCCCGGAGATCAATTTTAGAGAACCACTTGGCCCCCACTAACTGGTTAAACAAGTCAGGAATTAACGGCAATGGGTAGGAATAGCGTACAGTAATCTTATTAATTTCACGAAAATGCAGACATGGACGTAAACCCCCATCCTTTTTTTTAACAAAGAAAAATCCAACCAACTGCCACAGGCGACTTAGAAGGTTTAATGTGACCAGCAGCCAGGCTAGTCTGTATGTATTCCTCCAAGGCCTTTCTTTCAGGGATAGTCAGATTAAACAAGCGACTCTTGGAAAGAGTAGCTCCCGAAACAAACGCAATGGCGCAATCATAATCCCTATGAGGAGGTAAAACTTGCGACTCCTCCTCCGAAAAAACCCTCCAAAAATCTTGAATAGGTACAGGTAATTCCCCTTTTTCCACAGCCGCAATGCGACCATTACAACATTTATCATAGCAATTTGGACTCCAAGACTTAATCACATTAGTAGACCAGTCCAGTAAAGGATTGTGCAGTTTTAACCAAGGCAATCCAAGAACAACCGGAGAGGGTAAATTATCTAAAACAACCAAGTCCAAAATTTCTTTGTGAACTCCACTGATAATGAGGGGAAATGCAGCAACCTTGTGAGTAATACATTTCAAGGGAGTGTTATCAATTGCAATCACAGAAATAGGTGATGACAAAGGTTTGGATTTCAATTTAAGGTTTTCCAAAAACCCTTTATCATTAACATTAAGTGTTGAACCACAATCCACAAATACCTGAAATTCAATCAAATCTCAATGCAAAGTAGTACTCCCAGAAAGAAATACTCCTGCAGAGCGTAAACAAGCTATACGGGCATAACTGACCTTTTTTTTTTCTTTACTTAAACGACGCTCACAATACTTAATCAAATGGTCAGCTTTACCACAATAAAGACTCAATCCCTCGGCGAACCTCTGGTCTCTTTCCTGAGAGCGGAGTGACATCGCTCCAACTTCCATCGGTTCTCCGCCATCTGAGCAGATTTTCTGGGGACTAAGAACTGACATTACAGTAGTATTTACCTCATTCAGCCTGCACCTCAGCCTCCTGTCCACAAGAACAGCTAATTGCATGGCATCCTGCAGAGTCTCAGGTGCAGGGAATGCAATTAGAAGATCCTTAACCTTTTCACTCAGACCAGCAAGAAATAAACATTTCAGCGCAGGATCATTACATTTAACTTCTGAGGCCCATCTCCTGAAGTGTGTGCAATAATTTTCAACATCATATGACCCCTGATTCAAACGTCTGATTTCTGCCTCAGCAGATGAGATTCGATCAGGATCGTCATAAAACAGCCCCAAAGCAGAAAAAAATTCTTCAACAGACCTTAAACATGGATCATTAGGTTGGAGAGAAAAGGCCCACCCCTGTGGTTCATTGCGCAAAAGTGACATAATAAAACCAGTGCGCTGTGATTCATTCCCAGAGGACTTTGGCCTCAAACGAAAATATAACAAACAAGCATTTTTAAAGGAAAAAAAATCTTGCTGTTTACCATAAAAAACATCAGGCAGTCACGTGTTGCTGAAGCTCGGCCACCTCCAGAGACAATCCCTGCAGGAGTTGAACCAAATCCTGGACGGAAACCATACTGATCCCCGAATTTCTTTCCTTTTAGTTTTTTGGGCTGGACTTACTGTTATGATCTGCAACAAGAACTAAGGAAAGATAGGGGAAAACTGTCCCTACAGTAAGACTAAGCTGAATCCCGATGTAGCGGGCTGCCTGTTCCTAGCGAACAGACCCGCCTTAGTCTTCAGCTAGTCTGAACGAAGACCTATAGCATAACGGGAAGGGTCCCTAAAAGAACTAAGGACTGGGACAAAAATGGGACACCTCCTAAACAGAAAAGTAGTTGCAGAACACAAAAAGACAAACTGACAAAAAAGTACTAGAGGTCCCAGAAGGACCAAGAACTGACAGAAAAAGGCACAGAAGCACCTGGCTAGAGAAACAGTCAAACACTGAAGTCCAGCACAGCCAGAAGGGCAGAGCTGGAATATAAAGGCAGATGGTCACGTGACCGCAAAACACAAGATGGAAAAAACAAACAGGAGGGTTCTAACACTTGTTATGTTACCCAGCTTTTCCATCTTGTGATTCTCCCTGCCTCTGTTCCTCGCATTCATTCACTTGGTATGTCACCCAGCTTTTCCATCTTGTGATTCTCTCTACCTCTGCTCCTCGCATTCATTCACTTGGTATGTTCTTCAACTACCCACTGCTCCCCCACCCCACTTTCCAACTTTAATTTATGACCTCCTTGTTTATTCTGCCTGGAATATCCAGCATCTGGCTCAGTCTTAATCAACTAATCAAGATGAGCACAGACCACTCCCCTCTGGTTCACACCTGAATGCATTCTGTAGCAAATATATTGTGAGTTACTTGTCTGCAATGACTTTAGTCTGCAGTCCATCGCCTTAAGGCTGCGTGACCACTATGCGTTTTTCAAGCGTTTTTGCCGTGGAATTTCCGCAGCGAAAATGCTTAAAAAACACTTGGTAATACGTGCCCCATGGTCCCCAATGATAATCCGCATGTGCTATGCACATGCTGCGGAAATTTCCGCTGCGGATTTTCATTGCGGAAAAATACGCAGCATGTCCATTAATTTTGCGGACACGCAGCGTAATCGCCGCCACTGACTTGTATTGGACTGCGTGACATCCGCATCACTGCATCTGCACATGTGGATATCACACAGTTTAATGTGGGGATGGTACCCAGGTCTGGAGGAGAGGAGACTCTCATCCTGACCTGGGTACCATAGAACCTGTTAAAAAAAGAATTTAAAATAAAAAATAAAGATTATACTTACCTTCCGATGTCCCCCGGTGTTTTCTCCCCTCCGTCTGCTCTGCTGTATGGGTCGCGGTGTTGTGAAGGACCTGCCATGACATCATTGAGTCATGTGACCTGTCACATGACTCAATTACGTCACCGCAGGTCCTTCACACCACCGCGAGCCGCCCAAGACACCGGACGCAGCAAAGAAAACACCGGGAGGACATCAGAAGGTAAGTATAATCTTTATTTTTTATTTTTTACCATTTTTATTCTATTTTTTTCAACTAACTTGGTCACACTACTATAAATACATGCCAGTTGCATGGATTTATATAGTGTGAACAAGTTGTCAAGCACTTTTTCAAGTGATGCTAAAATCGCTTGGAAAAGCACTTGATAACCCGCATGCAGAAATGCATACAAAAACGCTTGACAAACGCTTCTACCTGGCGGGAAAAACGCATTTTAAAACCGCATGCGTTTTTCCTGCCAGGGAGAAGCGGAAAAAATATGCAGCATTTCTGCCTCGTGGGCACATAGCCTTAGTGCATCATTACTTAAGTGTAAAAATAAGAATTATACCTGAATTTAATATAAAGGTAACTGGATTCTTGGACACTGTAAACAATGTCTTTGTTTATTTTCACTCTCACCCCTATAATCCTTCACCTTTTACAACCACCCCTAATCCCTACACCATCTCTCCCTCTTCCTCCCCATCAATCTCACCTCCCCTTCAGAACTATTCCCCAACATTCAATCCTGTGTCTCCAAACTTAGACAGCCACCTCTTGCCCTCTCCTGCTCTCACCTACTAACACTTTCTCTGCTCCTCCTCACTGCCGGCGATATCTCCTCAAATCCTGGCCCTCCTCACCACATCCCTACAGTCACTTCTACCTCCTATCCACGATCTACCACAAATTTCCGTAATCCATCTAACCTTATACCCATCTGCTCAGCCCCTACTTCCCAGTACCATTTACAGTAGCCCTATGGAACGCTCGCTCTGTCTGCAACAAACTCTCATACATCCATGATCTTTTCATTACTAGCAAACGTTCCTTCCCCCACATCACTGAAACCTGGCTCACCCCCTCTGACACAGCCTCTCCAGATGCTCTTTTGCAAGGTGAATTCCACCTTTCCAACACCCCCCTCCTCATTGCCAAGCATGGCGGAGGAGTTGCTTTTTTCCTGTCATATAACTTCTCTTTCACCCCAATTCCACTGCAACCCTCCGTTACCCTCCCCTCTTTTGAGGTGCACTGTGTGCGCATCTACTTCTCCTCCAATCTCCAGCTGGCTGTCATTTACTGCCCCCAGGGTCAGCGACCACGTTCTTCGACCACTTCACCACCTGGCTGCTTCACTTCCTTTCTGCTGACATCCCCACTATCATCATGGGTGACTTCAACATCCCCATTGACACTTCCCTCTCAGCTGTCTCTAAGCTTCTAGTGCTCACTCACTTACTTGGGCCTCACTCAATGGTCTTCCACAGCCACTCACAAAGATGGCCACACACTGGACCTCATCTTCACCTGTCTCTGTTCTCTATCTAATCTCTCTAACTCACCTCTCCCTCTTTCTGACCACAACCTACTTACATTCTCATCCCCCTACTCTCCAGGTCCACAACCCCCACTCTGAAAACCTGCACACCCTCGCAGAAATCTTAAACATCTTGATCTACACTCACTCTCTGAATCCCTTCTACCTCTTACATACACATGACAAGTTCCTTACACAATGCAGATGTTACTGCCGCTCTATATAACACCAAAGAACTGAGGCGGCTTCCAGAGTTGCTGAGCGGAGATGGAAGAGATCACACTCCAAAGAGCCCTTCATCGCATTCAAGCAGTCCCTCACTACTTTAAAGTCCAAACTCACTGCAGCAAAGCAAACATACTCCTCATCATACTCCTCAAACATACTCCTCACCGTCTTACAACCCACAACCCTAAACAGCTATTTAACACTTTCAATACTCTCCTCCGTCCCCCAGCGCCTCCTCCCTCTTCTCACATTTCAGCGGAAGATTTTGCTTCATTCTTCAAGCAGAAGATTGATAACATCAGATTAAGCTTAGGCCTACATCCCCCACAGCTCCTCCTTATAGCTACTCAGCCCTCCTCCTAAAAAAACAGCTTCTCCACCATCACAGAAGATCAACTTTCTCCTCTACTCTCAAAATCACATCTTACCACCTGTGCACTCGACCCGATCCCGTCCCACCTCATCCCAAACCTCACCACAATCTTTAACCCAACCATAACCCATCTCTTAAACCTGTCACTAACAACTGGTGTCTTTCCCTCATGCTTTAAACATGCCTCAATCACACCCATCCTCAAAAAGCCCTTCCTTGACCCATCCTCTATGTCTAGCTATCGCCCCATATCACTTCTCCCCCATGCCTCAAAACTACTGGGACAACACGTCCACCTTGATCTGTCCTCCCCCCTCTCCTCTTGCTCCCTCTTTGACCGCTTACAATCTGGCTTCCAACTGCATCACTCCACTGGAACTGCCCCGACTAAAATCACCAATGACCTACTAACCACCAAATCCAAGCAACATTACTCTGTCGTCCTCCTTCTGAACCTGGTACCTGCTTTTGACATAGTGGACCATTCCCTATTACTACCGATTTTCTCATCTCTTGGCATCACAGACTTGGCCTTAGCTTGGATCTTGTCATACCTAACAGACCAGACATTCGGCATCTCCCACTCACACACCACATCCTCATCTCGCCCCCTATCTGCCGGTGTCCCGCAAGGTTCAGTCCTAGGGCCCCTGCTCTTCTCCATTTACACCTTCGGCCTGGGAAAGCTCATAGAGTCTCACGGCTTTCAGTACCACCTTAATGCTGATGACGCACAGATCTACCTATCTGGACCCAATGTCTCATCTCTACTAACCAGAATCCCACAATATCTGTCTGCTATTTCATCCTTCCTCTCTGTTAGATTTCTAAAACTTAACATGGACAAAACAGAAATCATAATCTTTTCCCCATCTCACTCAACCCCCCCAACAGACCTATCAATTAAAGTAAATGGCTGCTCACTCTCCTAAGTTCCGCAAGCTCGCTGCCTCTGGGTAACCTTGGACTCTAATCTCTCCTTCAAACCACATATCCAAGCGCTTTCTCTTACTGCCGACTCCAACTCAAAAATACACTGGGTACGGAAAGTATTCAGACCCCTTTAAATTTTTCATTCTTTGTTTCATTGCAACCATTTGGTAAATTCTAAAAAGTTCATTTTTTTCTTATTAAAGTACACTCTGCACCCCATCTTGACTGGAAAAAAATCATAAACGTAGACATTTTTGCAAATTTATTAAAAAAGAAAAACTGAAATATCACATGGTCATAAGTATTCAGACCCTTTGATTCGACACTCATATTTAAGTCACATGCTGTCCATTTCCTTGTGATCCTCCTTGAGATGGTTCTACTCCTTCATTGGAGTCCAGCAGTGTTTAATTAAACTGATAGGACTTGGTTTTGAAAGGCACACACCTGTCTATATACGACCTCACAGTGCATGTCAGACCAAATGAGAATCATGAGCTCAAAGGAACTGATCAGAGACATAATTGTGGCAAGGCACAGATCTGGCAAAGGTTCTAAAAGAATTTCCGCATTACTCAAGGTTCCTAAGAGCACAGTGGCCTCCATAATCCTTAAATGGAAGCCAAACTGAGCAATCGTGGGAGAAGAGCCTTGGTGAGAGAGGTAAAGAAGAACCCCAAGATCACTGTGGCTGAGCTCCAGAGATGCAGTAGGGAAATGGGAGAACGTTCCACAAAGTCAACTATCACTGCAGCCCTCCACCAGTTGGGCCTTTAAGTCAGAGTGGCCCGATGGAAGCCTCTCCTCAGTGCAAGACATATGAAAGCCTGAATACAGTTTGCTAAAAAACGCATGAAGGACTCCCAGACTATGTGAAATAAGATTCTCTGATCTGATGAGACGAAGATAGAACTTTTTGGTGATAATTCTAAGAGGTATGTGTGGAGAAAACCAGGCACTGCTTATCACCTGCCCAATGCAATGCCAACAGTGAAACATGGTGGTGGCAGCATCATGCTATGGGGGTGTTTTTCAGCTGCAGGAGCAGAAAGACTGGCTGCAATTGAAGGAAACATGAATGCGGCCAAGTACAGAGATATCCTGGATTAAAAAATTTTCCAGAGTGCTCTGGCCCTCAGACTTGGCCAAAGGTTCACCTTCCAACAAGACAATGACCCCAAGCACACAGCTAAAAAACAAAGGAGTGGCTTCAGAACAAACCTGTGACCATTCTTGACTGGCCCAGAGCCCTGACCTAAACCCAATTGAGCATCTCTGGAGAGACTTGAAAATGGCTGTCCACCAATGTTCACCATCCAACCTGACGGAACTGGAGGGGATCTGCAAGGAAGAATGGCAGAGGATCCCCAAATCCAGGTGTGTAAAACTTGTTGCATCATTTCCAAGAAGACTCATGGCTGTACTAGCTCAAAGGGTGCTTCTACTCAATACTGAGCAAAGGGTCTGAATACTTATGATCATGTGATATTTCAGATTTTCTCTTTTAATGAATTTGCAAAAATTTCTACATTTCTGTTTTTTTCAGTCAAGATGGGGTGCAGAGTGTATTTTAATGAGACAAAAAATGAACTTTTTAGAATTTACCAAATGAAACAAAGAGTGAAAAATTTAAATGGGTCTGCATACTTTCCGTACCCACTGTATCTCCTGGATCCACACATTCCTTACTCAAGAATCTGCAAAAACACTAGTGCACGCCCTCATCATCTCCCGCCTCTACTACTGCAACCTCCTGCTCTGTTGCCTCCCTTCTAAAGCTCTCACACCCCTGCAATCTATTCTAAGCTCTACTGCCAGACTAATCCATCTGCCACCCCGCTATTCCCCGGCCTCTCCCCTCTATCAATCCCATTTCCCAGAGACTCCAATTGAAAACTCTAACCATGGCAAACAAAGCCATTCACAACCTGTCTCCTCCATACATCTGTGACCTAGTCTCCCAGTACTTACCTGCATGCAACCTCCGATCCTCACAGGATCTCCTTTTCTGCTCCCCTCTTATCTCCTCTTCTCATAATCACATGCAAGATTTCTCCAGTGCATCTCTCCTACTCTGGAACTTTCTTCCCCCAACATATCAAACTCTCACCTACCATGCACAACTTCAAAAGGAACCTGAAGACCTAGCTCTTCTGACAAGCCTACAACCTACAGTAACCCTCGCTCCACCATACCGCTGCACGACCAGCTCTACCCTCACCTACTGTATCCTCATCCATCCCTTGTAGACTGTGAGCTCTCGCGGGCAGGGTCCTCTCTCCTCCTGTACCAGTTAGCGACTTCTATTGTACTTGTTTTTATTATGTATACCGCTTTTCACATGGAAAGAGACATGAATGACGCTATAATAATAAATAACAATAAGCGCTCAACTTAGAGCGCAGAATTAGTGATGAGCGAGCATGCTCGCTACTGCTCGGTGCTCGCCCGAGCATCTCACAGCTCGAGATGCTCGGTGTTCGCCGAGTATTTCCGGGGTTGCTCGGAGGGAGCTTGGGTCCCCTCCCTGCATGTTTGGCGCTCTTTAGAGATCCAATCAACATGCAGGGATTGTCTGCTACACACTGTAATGTGCAACGGGCCTGGGAGGTGGAACCTCTGAGCAACGATACAAAGGGGCAGTCCTTGTAAGGAAGCGGGTGGCTCCCAGGGTAGGCGGGCAGGTAGTCACGGCAAGTGACGGGGGCAGTCTCTGGGTAGAAGGGCAGGAGGTCACGGCAAGTGACGGGGACAGTCTCTGGACAGGCGGGTGGTCACGGCAAGTGACGGCTAAGTCTCCAGATAGGCTAGCAGGCGGGTAGCAGGTGGACGCTCCCAGGTGAGCGGGCAAGAGTCTCTGGACAGGCAGGTGGTCACAGCAAGTGATGGCTAAGCCTCCAGGTACACTAGCAGGCAGGTAGCAGGTGAACGCTCCCAGGTGAGCGGGCAAGAGTCTCTGGATAGGCGGGTGGTCACGGCAAGTGACGGCAGAGCCTCCAGGTAGGCTAGCGGGCAGGTAGCAGGCGGACGCTCCCAGGAGAGCGGGTAATAGTCTCTGGACAGGCAGGTGGTCACAGCACGTGACGGCAGAGCCTCCAGGTAGGCTAGCAGGCAGGTAGCAGATGAGCGCTCCCAGGTGAGCAGGTAAGAGTCTCTGGACAGGCAGGAGGTCACAGCACGTGACGGCAGAGCCTCCAGGTAGGTTAGCAGGCAGGTAGCAGATGAGCGCTCCCAGGTGAGCGGGTAAGAGTCTCTGGACAGGCAGGAGGTCAGAGCACGTGACGGCAGAGCCTCCAGATAGGCTAGCAGGCAGGTAGCAGATGAGCGCTCCCAGGTGAGCGGGCAATCAGATCCATAGACAGACTGGCAGGGCTGGTAGGCAGACTGTCGGACCGCAGGAATGCAAGTAGATAGACAAGTATCAGGCAGGTATCAAGCAGGAATCTGGCAGGTAACTGGCAGGTATCTGGTAACGGGACCTGAGGGCTGAAGCAGAGTGATAAGCTATGCAACAACATTGCTCGGGCACCTCCATTTTGGAGGAGGTGACTTATATATGGTGAGGTCCTCCGGCCATTGGCCGGGGACTCCTTAGGACGGCGCGCGCGGCCCTTTTAAGAGAGGGGGAGCGCGCGCGCCCTAAGCACAGTGGCCGGGAAGCAGTGCGCGCTGCCAGCAGAGCGGGAGGAGGACGCCGGGCATGGAGCGGAGAGGTGAGGGGAACAGCATCCCTGCCAAGCAGGAGGCAGGGACGCCGACGCTACATAATGCCGCAGCCATGTTGCTTGTGTCATTACAGTGATTGGCTGGCCGCACAGCGTCATCAGGTCTATATCAGACGAGGTGCCGCCGTGCTCGTCACAGCCTATTCCACAATCAGGCAGTGTAGGGAGAGGTGCTGCTGAGCTAGGGAGAAATTTGCTTGTTTATTAGTTAGTTAGACAAGATTCTCTACATATCCATCTCAACTAACAGTCCTTCTGAGGACTAATCCAGCTGCAGAGATATCAATGCTAGGCAGGCAGGCAGGGTATATAGCAGACTGCAGTGCACATAGCAAGAGGGTCCATTCCAGTTCTGTCTGCTGGTGCTTTTACAGATATTTGTAGAAATAGCCCTAGGTATCAGGGGCCAGGAATATTTTTTTTTATATTAATCTTCATTATTTGCTTAAAAAGCAATCCAGAGAACACCGTTTTTCTGCGCCATTACCTTGTTGGAACTGCAGAATACAGCCAGCTCCTTTCCATATTTCAGCGCTAAAAATCCACCTATTTCAAACTGTGGTTTGTCCGTCACACGGATCACATATAATTGCACTGAAAATATTGCCATTTCTGGCCTCCATTGAAATTTTGTTGCAGTGTGTCAGCGAGGTCGGTGTTGTTAAAAATAGTTACCTACAGGCCAGCTATTTAAAACTGTGGTTTGTCCATCACACGGATCATATATAAGTTCGCTTGAAATTCTGCCAGTCCTGGCCTCCATTAAAAATTTGTTTCAGTGCGTCAGCAAACTTATTGACATGAGGTCGCTGTTAAAAATAGTTACCTACAGGCCAGCTATTTAAAACTGTGGTTTGTCCATCACACGGATCACATATAAGTTCGCTCCAAATTTAGCCATTTGTAGTGAGCGTGGAAGATATTGTCCTCCATTTAAAATGGGCAAGGCGCGTGGCAAGGGGCGGGGAACTGGACATGATGGTGATGGTGCATGCAGAGGCCGAGGCCGTGGGCAAGCTGAAATTGTGCCACAAAAAACACCCACATCTTCTTGCTCGACCTTCCTGTCATAATTAATAGGGGACCGCAGAACACCACTATTGAACACACAAAGTGTGAAAAGGTTATTGGTTGGATAGTAGATAATGCTTCCAGTCACCTAGCCCCTACCACCACCACCCTGTCTTCCACATGATCAAGTCTCAGTAGCCGTGAGTCTGGACTGCATATTCCTCACCCTGATCATCCTTCCTCCCACCATGCCGAGTACTCAGAGACAACTGATCCCACACTTGGACACTCCGAAGAGCAGTTCACTTTTCCATTTATAGATTCGGGCCTCTTGCCTGGTCCACTTGAAGCAGCACAAGAGGAGATCGCCTGTAGCAATGCCCAAATATTTGAGCAGCCGCGGTCATAGGAAGGCGACGGTGGGAAATTGTCACAAGAGGTGGACGATGATGAGACACAATTGCCACAAAGTCAGGAGGAGGACCAGGAAGTGGAAGACGAGGTGGTGGATGATATAGTAACTGACCCAACCTGGCAAGAGGACATGCAGAGCGAGGACAGCAGCACACAGTGGGAGGGAGGCAGAGCACCACAACAGGCAGGAAGAAGCAGTGTGGTAGCCGCAGACAGAAGGCAGGCAACCATTCCCCGAAACAACAACCAGACGGAAGTTGCCAGTACAACTGTTAGATCTTCCTGAGTCTGATTGTTTTTTAAAGACTCTGCTGATAACCTCAAAAAGGCCATTTGCACGACCTGACCACCACCAGCATGATCAGACACATGGCAGCAAAGCACCTGACTAAGTTGGCCAAACCCCAGGGTCCAGGAACAGTGTCTGTGGGTGACACCACTGCTTGTTCCGCTGTTGTGCATGCACGCCAATCCCCTGTCTATGGCGCATGCCAAGATGCCTCCCGCCCCGCACCTGTCGTTGAACACTCTCAACTACCACCGTCAGAAAGCACGTCCACATCCTTGTTCCAGCACAGCGTTCAGTTGTCCCTACCCCAGTCCTTGGAAAACAAACGCAAATACACAGTTAACGTCCCACAGGCCACACTACTAAATTCCCACATTTCGCGACTGCTTGCACTCAAAATGTTGCCTTTTAGGCTCGTGGAGACGGAAGCATTCTGCAACCTGATGGCAGCGGCCGTCCCTCTTTACTCGGTCCCCAGCCGCCACTATTTCTCCCAGTGTGCCGTACCCGCATTACACAAGCACGTGTCCCACAACATTAGCCGTGCCCTCAACAATGCAGTTACTGGGAAAGTCCACCTAACCACGGACACGTGGACAAGTGCTTGTGGGCAGGGATGGCACATCTCGCTGATGGCACACTGGGTTAACATAGTGGAAGCCGGTACCCAGTTGGACCTTGGGACGGAACACATCCTCCCAATGCCGAGGATTGCGGGACCTAGGTCAATCAGGGTTGCCCCCACAGTCTACAGCTCCTGCACCTCTTCCTCCTCAGCCTCCTCCTCCTCTTCAGCCTCCATCTCTGAAATGACCACATCAGTCACAAGCTGGAAGCACTGCAGCACTGCCTCAGCCAAGCGGCAACAGGCTGGTGCTGAAGCTAATATGTTAGGTGACAAACCGCACAATGCTGAAGAGTTGTGGACAGCTCTGAAAGAGCAGGCAGATTTGTGGCTGACACTGCTGAACCTACAGCCAGGCATAGTCGTGTGTGACAATGGCCGGAACCTGGTGGCGGCTCTGAGGCGAGGCGAGATTACACATGTACTATGCTGGCCTATGTGCTTAACCTCGTGGTTCAGTGGTTTCTCAAAACCCACCTGGAGCTGCCGGATCTGCTTGTAAAAATGCGCTGCTTGTGTGCCCATTTTAGAAAGTCAGCTACAGCTTCCGCAGCCCTTGCCGTGCTTCAGCAGCGTTTGCAGCTTTCGGCTCACCGACTGGTGTGTGATGTACCCACTCGTTAGAACTCTACACTGCAGATGTTGGGAAGGATTTGTGAGCAGAAGAGGGCAGTTGTTGACTACCAACATCAACAAGGCCGTCGGTATTCAGTTCAGACTACGCACATAAGACCTCAGGAGTGGACATGGATGTCAGACATATGTTCCATCCTCCAAAACTTTGAGGACTCCACCGAGATGGTGAGCGGTGATGACACCATAATTAGCATCACCATCCCGCTTCTCTGTCTTCTGAAAGGCTCTCTGCTCACAATCAAAGAGGATGCATTGCAGACGGAGCACGATGAGATGGAGCAAGGAACCATATAGGGTGATTACACACAGCCCAGCCTCATCTTATCCAAACGTGGGCTGGGTGACAATGAGGAAGAGGAGGAGGAGGAAGAACAGGGGCTAGTTTCATCAGCTATAGATGGTTCTACCTGCACAACTGTCATACCGTCTGTTCAGTGTGCATGGCCTGAGGACAGGGAGGAGGAGGAGGTGGAGAGCATGGTCAGTGGTCCTGTTGGTGAGGACACTGAAGTCTTGCCTGTTAGCAGTCTGGCACGCATGGCTGAGTTTATGTTACGCTGCCTTTCCCGTGACCCTCGCATTCTCAAAATTTTGGGTGACAGTTATTACTGGTTGGTGACACTGCTACATCCACGCTACAAGGAGAACTTTATATCTCTTATTCCTGAGGCGGACAGATCTACAAAAATGGGGCTGTACCAGAAGGCCCTAGTTGCAGAACTATTAAAAAGAATTCCCATCTGAAAACGCTGGCGGCAGAGGTCACAGTTCGTTGGACAATGAAGGAGTACAGATGAGAGAGACACAACTCCAATCCAGCAGAGGCAGGGGAACACTGTCAAAGTTCTGGGACAGTTTTCTCAGACCCTCCTATCGCAGAGACCCTGAGGCTTTGGGATGATGCTGAGGGAGTACCTTGCCGACAATACCAACATCCTTCGTGATTCCTCTGTGCCTTATAATTATTGGGTATTCAAGCTGGACACGTTGAATGAACTGGCTCTCTATGCCTTGGAAGTCATGGCCTGCCCTGCCACTAGCGTTTTATCAGAGCGTGTTTTTAGTGGTGCTGGTGGAATTATAGCTGATAAGCGCATACCTGTCAACTGAAAATGCTGACAGGCTGACTCTTATAAAAATGAACAAGGGCTGGATTGGGCCAAACTTCTTAACACCACTGAATGATAGCAGCGTAACATAAACGCAAATCTTTTTTTGGGATGCGTATTCCCATGCCCCTTTTCACACCCACACATATGCGTTTTCTGATTTTGGCTATTTGCTCTTCTCCTCCTCTTTCTCCTCATCCTCCACCACCATATCACCAGGTTGACCATTGTCCCTGATGCAACACCCACATCATTTTTTTAAAGGGTGTTTATGATGCCTGTAAAAAAAAAAATTTATACAGTATGTTCATGTATACCCCCCAGGGGTAAATGTTTGTCAGCTCATACACTTAGTGCGTGGGCATTACAAGTATAGGAGACCCGCTCCTTTCTAGTGGGAACATTTTTTTATGAGGCCCTCCTCCACTTCTTTTCCAAGGTGCATTGTAAGTGCCTCCCAATTTTTGGCAGCCCTTGCATTCACTGCATAGGCCAACACTATAGGAGACTCATTTCCTAATAATGGGAACATTTTTTCATGATGCCATCTACGTCTCTTCCAAGCGGCATTGGAGTGTCTCCCAATTTTTTTTCAGCCCTTGCATTCACTGCATAGGCCAACACTATGGGAGACCCACTTCCTAATAATGGGAACATTCTCTTCAGGAGGCCCTTTGACCTCCAAGTCTCTTCCAAGGGGCATTGGAGTGCCTCCAAATTTTTGGCAACCCTTGCATTCACTGCATAGGCAGACACTATGGGAGACCTACTTCCTAATAATGGGAACATTGTTTTCAGGAGGCCCTCTGACCTCCACATTTCTTCCAAGGGGTATTGGAGTGCCTCCAAATTTTTGGCAACCCTTGCATTCACTGCATAGGCAAACACAATGGGAGACCCACTTCCTATTAATGGGAACATTGTTTTCAGGAGGCCCTCTGACCTCCACGTCTCTTCCAGGGGGCATTGGAGTGCCTCCAAATTTTTGGCAACCTTTGTATTCACTGCATAGGCAAACAATATGGGAGACCCACTTCCTAATAATGGGAACATTGTTTTCAGGAGGCCCTCCTTTAAGTCTCTTCAAAGGGGTATTGGGGTGCGTCCAAATTTTGGGCAGCCCTGCCACTCACTGCATACGCAATAACAGAATAGGAGACCCACTCTTTAGTAATGGGAACAACAAAGCATAGGCGGCTGATGGCTCTCTAAGAATAGCGAGGGCCGACAGCTGGCCCTTTAAGAATAGTAAAGGCCACCTGATGGCCATATAAAAATAGGCTTTGTGACTTTCAGAGTCCCTCCTTCATAAATGAAACAGGATGTGTCTGATCATGTCTCACACACCACATGGCCAGATAAGGTTCTAAAATGTTAAAATGACATTTCCCGGTGAATGCATTTGTCACTGTTGAAAGCAGTGCAAAAACGCTACGTGTGAACATAGCCCAAGGTGTGGAGGAGTATTTTTGTTTTTGGTTATTTATTTTGCCTTATATACAAGTCATTACCCTGGAAAGAATGTTCCTTAACACATTTCCCAGGAAAATCCATTTTGGTTTTGTTTTTGTATGTTTATTGTGAGTTCGTAAAAGTAGCGTAATTCCTCTGACAACATTGTTGACAGCAGTGACCTGGGAGTCAGAAATGCTTCCCCATGCTGTTCCTATGTCATTTGAGCACTGTTCCCATCGATTTGGGAATTTTTAGGCCCTCTGCAGACCGCCGGGGGGAGCCGCCTGAAAAATGCTCAAGCTTCCAATAGACTTACATTGGGCTCGTTGCTCGGGTCGAGCACCCGAGCATTCCTATTTGCTAGACCTGAGCATCGAGCACCCAATAATGTTAGTGTTCGCCCATCACTATGCAGGATAAATGTGATCCAAAATGATATGTAAAATGTTCCCAATATTTGGAAATTTGGGGCAAGACCAACATTTTTGCGGGAAAAATTAATTTTTTCGTTTTCACGGCTCAACGTTATAAAATTCTGTGAAGCACCTGTGGGTTCCAGGTGCTCACCACACCTCGAGATAAGTTCCTTGAGGGGTTTAGTCTCCAAAATGGGGTCAATTATAGGAGTTTTTCACTGTTTAGGAACATCAGGGGCTCTGCAATTGCGACATAGCATCCACTATCTGTTCCAGCCAATTTTGCACTCTAAAAGTAAAATGGTACTCCTTCTTTTCCAAGTTCTGCAGTGCCCCCAAACACGACACCACATATCGGTGTACTCAGGAGAAATTGCACAACAAAATATATGGTCCATGTTCTCCTTATGAAAATGCAAAATTTGCAGCTTAAACAACATTTTTGTGGGGGAAAGTCAAGTTTTCATTTTTTCCTTCCACATTGCTTTAATTCATGTGAAGCACCTGAAGGGTTACCAAACTTATTAAAGTGGTTTTGAGCACCTTGAGGGGTGCAGTTTTTAAAATGGTGTCTCTTTTGTGTCATATTTTGTGTATTTTCTGTCATATAGGTGTAGTGAGCTGGCCGGCTCTGGCTGTTCTGTGATAATTGATATAGAGCCTGTTACAGAAGTGATTACACAGGATGATGTTGCCACCTTGTGGCCAGAGGTTGCACCTGCGCAGGGTGTGATGACAGAGAAAAAGACTGAGCCTCCTGTGTCCCGCCCTAGAGAGTCACGTGACCAAAGTGGGAAGCAGGAAAAAGCGCGCGAAGAGTCTGCTGTGGTCTGTGAAAAGAGCCAGGACGGTGTGCAGGCCCTCGTGTGTGGCGCAGGAGAGACTCTCAACGTGATTTCTTCTATCTGACACCATATCCTCGGAGCCTTCCCCAGCTCCTGCACTGCTGAAGGATTCAGCTGTTACACTCCCTGCTACTGGAGTGTGGACTACATAAGGGGACCCACCAGAGCTTCTATCCGGATCAGAGAGACTGTAAGCGGGACCTCTGGCGAGAGGCTGAAGTATCCCTTCCTTTCTTTCCGCGTATTCTGCTGTTCCTGTTTTTTTTTCCGGCTGGGACGCCCTCCTGCAAAGACAGACAGGCCTGCGACGGGGGACACATCCTTCTGGAGTAAAGGACTGGTAACGTGTGAGTAGGGACAGTGAGGGTCAGCTTATCAGTACACGTTATTACTGTGCATATTTACGGTTGTCATTTATTGTTTTTCTTTGCTGTGTTAAAAATGTATACGAGTAAAGATACGGTTATCAAGATAGAGTCTGTGTGTGGGGATCTTGCTGGGCCAGATCATAGATACCAATGCACGGCCTTGCCCGCGGTCACTTCATCTGGCGTAGTCGGCAGGATCTGTGACCAACAGGATTCCCACCCAGGCCATGTGTACAGTCAGAAATCCCCGCCGGTGTCTATTGTGAATCAGGTCAGGAAATTTGGCGGACGAAACTACCCTGTACCAGAGTGGGCGGAACAAGTCCGGATACTGGGGGAAATGTATAATATTGACCCTAAGACCTTGGCAGAAATGGTGGTACCTACGCTAGAGGGGAAGGCATGGACGACAGTCAGACTGGAGACGGTCAGGGGTCAGCGTACAGTAAATGATTTGGTGCGGGTGCTGGAGAACACATATGGGCCGACCACATACCAGGGAACACTGTGACACATGTTCTTTAGACGGACGCAGCTTGAATGGGAGGATATTCCCCAATATGCGAACGCCCTTCAGGTACTCCTTGAACAAACCTGTGGAAAAGGGGAGCAACTAGCTGGTATGGCTTCTCGTGACCTGGTACTGAGAGACCAATTTGTAATAGGACTGAGAGACCAGTATCTTAACCGCACGTTACAGGACTTGATCCGGATGATGCTGGCTCTTACTTTTGCTGAAGTCAAACAGGAAGCCATAGAACGTTCAAGGGGACCCGTCATGGATGTGGGGATTCAAGGTGCTGCGTGCAGATCCATATCTGACATAAAAAATCCGAACAGTGACACGGAAGACCTGAAACAGATGGTAGCAGACTTACAGAGACAGATATTACAGTTAACATTAGACCGACAAGGAGACCAGCGAAGACAGCCTAGTCGTCCGGTGGGACAGTGTTGGTCATGCGGTGATCCTCTCCATAGGGCAAATCGTTGTCCTCAACACTTCCCTCTGCAACAACCTCCGTCGCACCAACGAACAAACCCTCAGTCACCACAGCGAAGGGAATTTCGATCAGACCAGCGAATGGAACCCCAGTCATATCCACAAGCAGAGCTACCACGCCGGGCCTCACCACAATGGCCGCCGTTAAACTAGACACCCCTGCAGCTGAGGCTCGCGCAGCAGGGGAGGCCAAGGAGAGGGGTGTGGAAAAACAGAGCCGATGGCCGAGTGCTCTTGCCGCGAATAGCCCGACACTTGAAGTTGTCCTGGAAGGAATTGCCGTACAGGGACTGATGGACACCGGGTCACAAGTGACAACGATCTCTGAACAGTTTTACGAAAATTACCTCAAACCAAGAACTGCTCGTGACCCAGACACCTCCATTAAGATTATTGCGGCTAATAATCTACCCATTCCAGTGACCGGAGTTGCTTGGATGGACACAAAGGCCTGCGGACAGGACTTAGGGAAACGAGGGATCATCATCGTCAAGGAAGGTTTCGGCTCCGAAACCCAAGTGATAGTTGGAATGAACATCTTGAAGGACCTGGATCTTATGCTGTTGACAAGAAAAGGACCCAAATACTGGCAGAAAGTCACCAAACATAAGCCGACTCGTCTGGCGTTCCAGCGCGTAATCCGGACCGTTGGACTTCAACAGATGGCAGAGGAACAACTACCCCTAGCCGCCATTACGGTGCCACGCCGTACTCGGATTACTTTGCCCGCTGAAAAAGAGACAGTCATTTCCTTACCCCTTAACACCCACCGACAACTTGAGGGGGTTGAAGTGTTGATCGAGCCGAGGACCCCAAGTGGGGGTAAGCTAAACCCACTAGTTGCTCGCACTCTAGCCGTCGTGAGGAATGGGAGAGTCCCTGTCAGGCTAAACAACACCGCAGACGTAGGCCTAGCCCTTGAAGCAGGCACTCAACTTGCCCGGGTATATGCTCTACCCACGGAAGTGAATCCCATTGGGCCCCTAGAATTCACCCCGTCTACAGAAGGCGACTGGACGGTAACCGTCTCAGCCATAAACGCTCAAGTAGACGATGAAGACATTGGGCGAAAACTATGGGAAAAAGTGCAGCTAGACACGTCTCAGTACACCAAACAAGAAGTGTCTCAAGTGGAGGAACTCCTCCGGGAACACCAAGACTCCTTTGCAAAGCATGACACAGACTTTGGGTGTACCACCAGTATCTAGCACGAGATACCCACGGGCGATATGCCCCCTATCCGGAGAGGTACCGGCAGATACCACCTCAGCAATACCAGGAGGTGAAAAGCCTGTTAGAATCTATGCTACACACCGGAGTGGTACGTGAAAGCCAGAGCCAGTGGGCTGCACCCGTGGTGATAGTCAAAAAGAAAGATGGTTCCCTAAGGTTTTGCGTGGACTACCGTAGGCTGAACGCTTGCACTATCTGGGACTCATATCCACTTCCTCGGATCGAAGAGTCACTGACCGCCCTGAAGAAGGCCAAATATTTTTCGTCCCTAGACCTGGCCAGTGGATATTGGCAGGTTCCAATGAGTGAGAAGGACAGGGAAAAGACCGCCTTCATCCTTCCCATGGGCCTGTATGAGTTCGACCGGATGCCGTTCGGCTTGAATAACGCACCGGGGACCTTTCAGAGACTAATGGAACGCTGTCTGGGAGACTTCAACTTTGAGTTTATGCTGATATACCTTGATGACATCGTGGTATATTCTGCCACCTTTGAGGATCATCTTCATAAGCTTGGCCAAGTGTTCCAGCGCTTGAGGAGACACGGCTTGAAGTTGAAGCCCAGCAAGTGCCGTCTGTTCCAGCAGGAAATCGACTACTTGGGCCACCGGATCTCGGCCGAAGGTGTCCAGCCCTCTCCGGAGAAGATAGCAGCCGTTCAAGAGTGGCCGCAGCCAACTACCGTCAAAGAAGTCCGGGCTTTTCTGGGGCTGGCAGGCTACTACCGTCGGTTTGTCAAGGACTTTGCTCGGCTTGCTGAACCACTGCATGAGGTTCTCCGAGGGACCGCGAACAGCCCCAGAGGACGACGCATCAGTTGGGGGCCTGACCGAGAAAAATCCTTTCAGGCACTTAAGGCTGCTCTAACATCACCCCCTGTTCTGGCATATGCAGACTACACATTACCGTTTCAGTTGCACACCGACGCCAGCCTTCAAGGTCTAGGGGCGGTCCTCTCTCAAGTTCAAGATAATAAAGAACGCGTGATAGCCTATGCCAGTAGGTCTCTCTGTGACACCGAAAAGAATCCCGTCAACTACAGCTCCTTCCGCTTGAAACTCTTGGCTCTGACTTGGGCTATGACAGAGAAATTTGCCGGCTATCTGACAGGAGCGGAGGTGCTGGTCATGACGGACAACAATCCTCTTGCCCACCGAGAGAATGCCAAACTAGGGGCAATGGAACAGCGCTGGATGGCCAGGCTTTCTAGATTCCAGTACAAAATTAAATACAGAGCGGGGAACGAGAATCAGAATGCTGACAGCCTGTCTAGAGTGACATCATCCCCGCCAGTGGGGGACCGGGATGAAGAGTTGGAGGAAGATGAGATGCCTGACTTTGCCCCGCTCGCAAAGCAAATAGAAGATAGCCGCCAGTATGCGGTAGGAGGGATTGAAGCCGTAGTGGGATCTCCCCTGTCCCAGCAAGAATGGGCCAAGCTTCAAGATCGAGATCCCGAGCACGTCTTACTGAAACAGTATGTGAATAAACAAGAGAAACCGCCCTCCGAAGTGAGAGCCCGACTATCGACCGGAGCCTTGGCTCTGCTTGCCCAGTGGGATCGGCTGATCGTGAAAGATGGAGTCCTGTGTCGCAGGGCCCTTTTATCCCATATGCTGGAGGAGTGTTTGCAGATTGTCGTCCCGGTGCAGTTGGCCCATGAGATGGTGGGCGAAGCTCACAGGAGGAACGGCCACTTCGGCATAGACAAGACCCTCCGGTGGACCCAGCAGTTCATTTTTTGTCCGGGGCTCCGTAAGTTGGTTGAAAACGTCTGTCAAGCATGCCGTACCTCTGAATTCCACAAGTCCACGGAGCAGCGTGCCCCCGTCCAGACTATTAAGACGTCGAGGCCCCTCGAGCTGTTGATGGTGGACTATCTGTTGATCGGAACGGTGAATAGTGGCTACCAGTACTGTCTGGTGATGGTGGACCACTTCACGAAATTCGCTGTCGCTGTTGCTACCAAGGATCAGACTGCTGAATCAGCTACACAGGCTATCTGTCAGCAATTCGTTTGGGTCTACGGGTGTCCGGAGCGTCTACACTCTGATCAGGGGGCTTGTTTCGAAGGGTGAGTCATTGAAGAACTCCAACGGATGTATGGAATCAAGAAGTCCAGGACCACCCCTTACCATCCACAAGGGAATGGCGCATGTGAACGCTTTAACCGGACCCTCTTACAACTGATCCGGACTTTGGCTGAAGACAAAAAGCCCAACTGGCCTCGATTCCTCCCGGAACTGCTGTGGGCCTATAATAATCAGGTCCATTCCGTCACCGGATACACCCCATACACCCTTCTCTTTGGCCGTCCAGGCAAAGACATCCATGAGTTGCAACTGTCTAGCTCCGAAGAAGATACCTGTGGTACCTATCCTTCCTGGCTACAAACACACCGCCAGAGAATGGAGACTGTCTACCGGCTAGTAGGCCGACAAATTCAGGATCAAGAGTAGTGTTGAGCCACCCCCGTAGTGTTCGGGTTTGGTTCGGTTCGTCGAACACCGGGATGTTCGAGGAACTGTTCGTCGAACTGTTCGTCGAACACCTTAGAACACCGTCGAACACCGTTAAAACCAATGGCAGGCAAACAAAAACACATAGGAACACATAGAAAACACCTTCAAAGGTGTCCAAAAGCTGACAAACTGCTCAGAAGACACTCTCTTTAAAAAAGCCGGCCGGCAAATTCATCAGCGGCATACACCGGTACCCGACAATTTAGACAAGAAGGAATAGAACATCACACATAGATTAGATAGATAGAAACATGTCAGTCACACATATAAGAAGTACAGTGACAGTGTTGCTTACTGTACTTGTCATTTAGTGTAAAGGATTTATTAAAAAATATAATAGTGTTTTCGTGCACCGTCTCTTTAAAAAAGCCGGCCGGCAATTCAGCAGCGGTACCCGACAATTTATAACAGACAGAATAGAGCTTCACACATAGATTAGATAGATAGAAACATGTCAGTCACATATATATGAAGTACTGTGACAGTGTTGCTTACTGTACTTGTCATTTACTGCAAAGAATTTATTTAAAAAAATAATAGTGTTTTCATGCACCGTCTCTTTAAAAAAGCCGGCCGGCAATTCAGCATCTGTACCCGAGAATTTAGAATAGAAGGAATAGAGAATCACACATAGATTAGATAGATAGAAACATGTCAGTCACATATATATGAAGTACAGTGACAGTGTTGGTTACTGTACTTGTCATTTAGTATTAAAATAAAGGATTTATTATTAAAAAAAATTGGCGTGGGGTTCCCCGTAATTTTAGTCTCTAGCGGAGGTTAAGCAGACAGCTGGGGCAGATGTTTGAAGCCTGGGAAGGGGGTAATACCCACGGAGCTTCCCAGGCTACTAATATCAGCCCCCAGCTGAATACCTAGCCTTTACTAGCTATTAAAATGGAGGACCCCCCCAAAAAAATGACGTGGGGTCCCCCCTAATTTAATAGCTAGCAAAGGCTAGGCAGACAGCTGGGGGCTGATATTAATAGCCCAGGAAGGGAACCATGAATATTGGCCCCCTCCCAGGCTAGAAACACCAGCCCTCAGCCGCCCCAGAAATGGCGCATCCATAGGATGCGCCAATTCTGGCACTTAGCCTCGCTCTTCCACGCTGCCCTGGTGCGGTGGCAGGGGGTAATAGGGTTGGGGTTGATGTCAGCTTATAATGCCAGCTGACATCAAGCCCAGGTTAGTAATGGAGAGGCGTCTATAAGACACCCCCATTACTAACCCCATAGTCAAAGTTAAAAAAAAAACACAAACACCCAGAATAAAGTCCTTTAATTGAAATAAAGACACAACTCTTTATTGTTCTAAATTAAACCATACTTACCATCACGCCCATTCCAGCTGAAGCCAACGATCTCCTGCAATAAAAGAAAAATAATAAAGCAACCTCATCCTTACCTTTCCATGGTTCCCAGGACAGCTCCAGCTCTGCTACATCGAGATGACAGGCTGGACCGCAGCAGAACGCTGCCATCCAGCTTGCCATGCCGCACACACTGAGAAGCACAGGCATGCTTGCGCTCCTCAGTGTCTGACTGTGACGGCATCCAGATGAGCCGACAATGAACTCGGCTCACCTCATGTACGTCACTGACAGCGTGGGAAAATTCTCCTGCACTCAGCGCTTCAGCGTGAGAATTTTCCCACGCTGTCAGTGACGTGCATGAGGTGAGCCGAGTTCATTGGACATGACCTCGGCTCATCTGGATGCCGTCACAGTCAGACACTGAGTAGCGCAAGCATGCCTGCGCTTCTCAGTGTCTGCGGGATGACAGGCTGGATGGCAGCGTTCTGCTGCGGTCCAGCCTGTCATCTCGATGTAGCAGAGCTGAAGCTGTCGTGGGAGCCATGGAAAGGTAAGGATGATGTTGCTTTATTATTTTACTTTTATTGCAGGAGATCATTGGCTTCAGCTGGAATGGGCGTGGCGGTAAGTATGGTTTAATTTAGAACAATAAAGAATTGTGTGTTTATTTCAATTAAAGGACTTTTTTCTGGGTGTTTGTGTTTTTTTTAAATACTTTACTAGAAATTCATGGTGGTCATGTCTAATATTGGCGTGACCCCATGAATTTCGGGCTTAGGGCCAGCTGATAATGCCAAGCTGGCCTTAACCCCTTTATTACCCAGTGAGCCACCGCACCAGGGCCCTGGATGAGTTGGGTATAGCGCCAGAAGATGGCGCTTCTATGAACGCGCCATTTTCCGGGGCGGCTGCGGACTGCAATTTGCAGCGGGTGGGGCCCAGAAAGCTTGGGCCTCCCTGCGCTGCAGATTCCAGCCCCCAGCTGCCTAGTTGTACCTGGCTGGACACAAAAATAGGGCGAAGCTCCACGTATTTTTTTTTTTAATTCATGAAATTCATGGAATAATTAAGAAAAAAAGGGCTTCCCTATATTGTTGTGTCCGGCCAGGTACAAATAGGCAGCTGGTGGTTGGGGGCAGCCCGTTCCTGCCTGCTGTACCTGACTGGACACAAATATAGGGCGAAGCCCCACATCAATTTTTTTTTCATTATTTCATGAATTTCCTGAAATAATTTAAAAAAAATTGACCAGACACAACAATATAGGGAAGCCCTTTTTTTCTTAATTATTCCATGAATTTCATGAAATAATTTTAAAAAAAAATGCGTGGGGCTTCGCCCTATTTTTGTGCCCAGCCAGGTACAACTAGGCAGCTGGGGGCTGGAATCTGCAGCGCAGGGAGGCCCAAGCTTTCTGGACCCCACCCGCTGCATATTGCAGTCCGCAGCCGCCCCGGAAAATGGCGCGTTCATAGAAGCGCCATCTTCTGGCGCTGTACCCAACTCATCCAGGGCCCTGGTGCGGTGGCTCACTGGGTAATAAAGGGGTTAAGGCCAGCTTGGCATTATCAGCTGGCCCTAAGCCCGAAATTCATGGGGTCACGCCAATATTAGACATGACCACCATGAATTTCTAGTAAAGTATTTAAAAAAACACAACACCCAGAATAAAGTCCTTTAATTGAAATAAACACACAATTCTTTATTGTTCTAAATTAAACCATACTTACCGTCACGCCCATTCCAGCTGAAGCCAATGTCTTCTGCAATAAAAGTAAAATAATAAACCAACCTCATCCTTACCTTTCCATGGTTCCCACGACAGCTTCAGCTCTGCTACATCGAGATGACAGGCTGGACCGCAGCAGAACGCTGCCATCCAGCCTGTCATCCCGCAGACACTGAGAAGCGCAGGCATGCTTGCGCTCCTCAGTGTCTGGCTGTGACGGCATAAAGATGAGCCGAGTTCATGTCCAATGAACTCGGCGCACCTCATGCACGTCACTGACAGCGTGGGAAAATTCTCACGCTGAAGCGCTGAGTGCAGGAGAATTTTCCCACGCTGTCAGTGACGTGCATGAGGTGAGCTCATTCATGTCCAATGAACTCAGCTGACCTCATGCACGTCACTGACAGCGTGGGAGAATTCTCACGCTGAAGTGCTGAGTGCAGGAGAATTCTCCCACGCTGTCAGTGACGTGCATGAGGTGCGCCGAGTTCATTGGACATGAACTCGTCTCATCTTTATGCCGTCACAGCCAGACACTGCAGAGCGCAAGCATGCCTGCGCTTCTCAGTGTCTGCGGGATGACAGGCTGGATGGCAGCGTTCTGCTGCGGTCCAGCCTGTTATCTCGATGTAGCAGAGCTGAAGCTGTCGTGGGAACCATGGAAAGGTAAGGATGAGGTTGCTTTATTATTTTTCTTTTATTGCAGGAGATCGTTGGCTTCAGCTGGAATGGGCGTGATGGTAAGTATGGTTTAATTTAGAACAATAAAGGAATGTGTCTTTATTTCAATTAAAGGACTTTATTCTGGGTGTTTGTGTTTTCTTTTAACTTTGACTATGGGGTTAGTAATGGGGGTGTCTTATAGACGCCTCTCCATTACTAACCTGGGCTTGATGTCAGCTGGCATTATAAGCTGACATCAACCCCAGCCCTATTACCCCACTGCCACCGCTACAGGGCAGTGGGAAGAGCGAGGCTAAGTGCCAGAATTGGCGCATCCTATGGATGCGCCATTTCTGGGGCGGCTGACGGCTGGTGTTTCTAGCCTGGGAGGGGGCCAATATTCATGGTTCCCTTCCTGGGCTATTAATATCAGCCCCCAGCTGTCTGCCTAGCCTTTGCTAGCTATTAAATTAGGGGGGACCCCACGTCATTTTTTTGGGGGGTCCCCCATTTTAATAGCTAGTAAAGGCTAGGTATTCAGCTGGGGGCTGATATTAGTAGTCTGGGAAGCTCCGTGGGTATTACCCCCTTCCCAGGCTTCAAACATCTGCCCCAGCCGTCTGCTTAACCTCCGCTAGAGACTAAAATTACGGGGAACCCCACGCCAATTTTTTTTAATAATAAATCCTTTATTTTAATACTAAATGACAAGTACAGTAACCAACACTGTCACTGTACTTATTATATATGTGACTGACATGTTTCTATCTATCTAATCTATGTGTGAAGCTCTATTCTGTCTGTTATAAATTGTCGGGTACCCTGCTGAATTGCCGGCCGGCTTTTTTAAAGAGACGGTGCATGAAAACACTATTATATTTTTTAATAAATTCTTTACACTAAATGACAAGTACAGTAAGCAACACTGTCACTGTACTTCGTATATATGTGGCTGACATGTTTCTATCTATCTAATCTATGTGTGATTCTCTATTCTGTCTGTTATAAATTGTCGGGTACCGCTGCTGAATTGCCGGCGGCTTTTTTAAAGAGACGGTGCATGAAAACACTATTATTTTTTTTGATAAATCCTTTACACTAAATGACAAGTACAGTAAGCAACACTGTCACTGTGCTTCTTATATGTGTGACTGACATGTTTATATCTATCTAATCTATGTGTGAAGCTCTATTCTTTCTGTTCTAAATTGTCGGGTACCGGTGTGCGCCGCTGCTGAATTGCCGGCTTTTCATGTTTCACTGTGAGCACTGTTCCCATCGATTTGTTCAATCACTGTAATGCCACAACCACCATGGCTGTGGCATTACAGTGAGTGGCAGACAATCCCTGCATGATTGGTGCTCTAAATAGCGGCAGACATGCAGGACACGCTTTTGGTGCACGAACAGTTATCGAACATAACCTCGAACAGCCGAATTTTTTGCAAATCGTTCGGGTTCGTCGAACAACTCGAACACCGCCCAAAACAGCTCGAATTTGAGATTGGCGAACAGTTCTAGTCGAACACCGCTCATCTCTAATCAAGAGCACGCTGACCCACTTCCGGTACAAAAAGACCCACTGAATGTAGGTCAACTGGTCCTAGTCCGAATAAAGAAGCCGCAAGGGAAACTCCGGCCCAAGTGGGAGACCGAAGTCTATCGAGTAATTGGACAGCCATACCCCGGCGGCCCCGTCTATCGAGTGCAGGGCGAAGACAGCGGCAGCATCCGAACTTTGCACCATAATATGTTGCGCCCCTGCCATTCCCAGCCTGACTCCCCTACTGTGATACCTAGAGAGATGGATATCACTAATACTGTCGGAGACACTGACCCCGGGGATGTAGAGACTGAATGCATGCCTACCCCTGTCCGTCCGACTGACGCACTTGAACCGATTACCTCCTCTACTGACATGTCGACTGGGAAAGAGAGTGGGGTGACTGATAGGAGAGAGGGGATCCAACCCGTTAGGCGGACAACGAGGACCACTGCAGGGGTACCTCCAGGACAGTCCTACAGAGACCAATATGTGTGGCCCTCTTCCCAGCCGCCCCCTGTCACATCCACAGCCATCGCCGCCCTAGAGCCGGTCGTTGGCAGGGACTGCCAACCTTTGAGTGGGGGGGCGTGTAGTGAGCTGGCCGGCTCTGGCTGTTCTGTGATAATTGATATAGAGCCTGTTACAGAAGTGATTACACAGGATGATGTTGCCACCTTGTGGCCAGAGGTTGCACCTGCGCAGGGTGTGATGACAGAGAAAAAGACTGAGTCTCCTGTGTCCCGCCCTAGAGAGTCACGTGACCAAAGTGGGAAGCAGGAAAAAGCGCGCAAAGAGTCTGCTGTGGTCTGTGAAAAGAGCCAGGACGGTGTGCAGGCCCTCGTGTGTGGCGCAGGAGAGACTCTCAACGTGATTTCTTCTATCTGACACCATATCCTCGGAGCCTTCCCCAGCTCCTGCACTGCTGAAGGATTCAGCTGTTACACTCCCTGCTACTGGAGTGTGGACTACATAAGGGGACCCACCAGAGCTTCTATCCGGATCAGAGAGACTGTAAGCGGGACCTCTGGCGAGAGGCAGAAGTATCCCTTCCTTTCTTTCCGCGAATTCTGCTGTTCCTGTTTTTTTTTCCGGCTGGGACGCCCTCCCGCAAAGACAGACAGGCCTGCGACGGGGGACACATCCTTCTGGAGTAAAGGACTGGTAACGTGTGAGCAGGGACAGTGAGGGTCAGCTTATCAGTACACGTTATTACTGTGCATATTTACGGTTGTCATTTATTGTTTTTCTTTGCTGTGTTAAAAATGTATACGAGTAAAGTTATGGTTATCAAGATAGAGTCTGTGTGTGGGGATCTTGCTGGGCCAGATCATAGATACCAATGCGCGGCCTTGCCCGCGGTCACTTCATCGGCCCCTCAAAGTCACTTCAAAGGTGATGTGGTCCCTACAAAAATCTGTTTTGTAAATTTTGTTGTTAGTTATTAACTGTTTTTTGTGATATAGCTTTCTGGTTTAAGGGAATAAAAATGTAAAGTTTGAAAATTGCAAAATTTTAAAGATTTTCGCCCAAATTATGATATTTTCACAAATAAAGCCAAAACATGTTACCTAAGTTTACCACTAACAAGAAGTTCAAAGTGTGACAAAAAAAATTCTCAGAATCACTGGGATCCATTGAAGTGTTCCAGAGTAATTACTACATAAAGTGACACCGGTCAGAATTGTAAAATTTGTCCTGGTCAGGAAGCTGAAAACAGGCTCAGGGGTTAAGTGGTTAACTCCATTAGAATTGACATACAGAGAAATTTTCCACTGGAAGTTCTATTTCTTGATACATTTGTACATACTGAGGTATATAGAGTTACAATAGAAACCTCATGTGCTTCTATGGAGTGCTTCTGTGTAGTAGTTTTACTGATTTTGGGCAATGCTCACAGTTCTGCCTTGTTATCTTGGGATTATACACCCTATATCCCCAATTTTTTTAGTTGTCTTCTTCCCATAACCTATCATGTGATGCGTCTTATAAAGCAATGTACTTTTGTGAATAAAACTATAATATTTCATATATATCTCCGATGTGTCTTGGGTATCTATTTATTTTCTTTTATTAGCTTACTATTTATTAGATTTATTTCATGATACCTATTAGACTCTAGTTTGGTCTTTGTTTGGTTATTTGGAGATTGCATTTCACTTTCTGTGATTTGCTCGTGTTTAAGTTATTACATGATTGCATAGTTTTTGCAGCTTCCTTAACAGGATTTATGGACTTTAAAATGAGAGATAAAGCCCGAGTTATTCAACTCGGGACGGTTTTTGGTGAGAAGTCAACTACTTCTAAGGATACAAGTGATATTAAAGACTTGAAGCAGCAAATTAAAGATCTACTCAAAAAGAGAATAAAACTCTGGTGGAATAAATCCGCCTTAGAAAATTATTTATGTAAAGACATTATACCCAGAGGGCTCCGCATCCAACTATTCCCCACTTTGGACACTGATGATTCGGTGCTCATAGGCAAGTGGGAGGAGACTCTCACTAAATGTTCCCGCACGCTATTGGAAATCCTTATTGGAGCTGATAAAAAGGCATTAGAACCTATTGAAAAAGAGATTGATGCTCTGCGTGAGAAAATCCAATCTTTTCTTTCGACTGACGAATATAAAAATTTCGACCTATCATTGAAGGAGGAGCTCTCTAAATGGGAATCTGAGATCCAGGCCTTCAAAACTAAGAAGTACTTGAGAGACTTTGAGGACTATCAATCCAAGAATATTTATCATTGGCATCATAAAAATAAATACAATAAAATACGAATAAGTTCCCAATCGGCCTCGAGCATTTCGTCTAACTCTGAGGAAGAATGTGGAGGGCATTTTTTAGACAAACGGGCTTTGCCCGGCGAGGCACTGCCCATAAATACTTTTCAGCAGCCAAGGACCCGGTATACACAAAGGAAAAACCATTCATACAACTTCAGACAAAAGAGAGGAAAGAGAATTTAAAGGTAATTAATTTATCCAAACATATCTTATCTAAGCCACAGATTGAGGTGCTGTCAAGGGGCCTCTCCTTCTCACCAGTGGAAGGCTATGATCATTTCACTACTATTAAAGATCTAGAATTATTTGCTCGTAAGCTCATTTTTAAGAAGTAGTTTAGCCATTCATCATATAGACCAGATGCGCTCTCTTCGGATGCCGAGATCCAGGCCCCGCAGGATCTTGAGTCACTGGCATCAGAGGAGAGCGATTATGATCTAGTGAAATTTCCCACACATTTGTACAGACGTTCACGTGCGTTTCCGCCCCTGTCCGCCTGCTCTCAGGTTGATATTTTTGTTAAGTTGGTTAAAAAGGACCTTCTCCAACTTAGGGAGGGCATCTTTGGTGATAATTTATCTGGACCCCAGAGATAAGCCATCCGTAAACTTAAAAATTTGAGGGATATCGTTATTAAAAGGGCGGACAAGGGACGTCGTGTTATGGCCTGTTCAAGCATATGAACGGGAGGCCTTTAGACAGTTCAACAATGCTCAAAATTATAGGAGGCTGGACAACATCCCTACCCCAGCTTTTACAAGAGAGCTTTCACACTTGTTGGATGATGCCGTGGATAACTCAGCTATTCCCCCTAAAATGAAAGAGGCATTGTTGCTAGAACATCCAATCGTGCAGACTTTTTATTTGTTGCCCAAGATTCACAAAGACCCCCTCTGCCCTCCTGGTAGACCCATTGTGTCGGGCATTGGGGGTCTTTGTGAACCTATATGTAAATTTGTGGACTTCTATCTTCAAAGATGTGTGGAGACTCTCCCATCTTTTGTTAAGGACACCACCGATGTCCTTAGACGTCTTGATGGGATTACTCTCGAGGAGGACATGTGGCTCGTTACTTGTGATGTGGAGTCTCTATACACCTCGATACGTCACGACCAGGGCATGACGGCTGTGGAATTTTTTCTGACCATGACTAATTTAGACCCAGAGCTTGTATTGTTTATTCTTTCTCTCTTGGATTTCATTTTGAGACACAATTATTTTGTGTTTAAGGACCGCCCCTTCCTACAGCTGCAGGGCACGGCAATGGGGGCGTCCTGTGCGCCCTCATATGCCAACTTGTTCCTGGGGCTGTGGGAGAGGGACACTGTCCTTAATACACGAGGCCATGAAGCCGTCATGTCCTGGTCGAGATATATCGATGATATATTATTCATCTGGCAGGGCTCCACCTCACGATTGGATACATTCCTTAACAGCCTTAATAAAAACATCTTCAATATTCACTTAACCTGGAAATATAGTCAGACATCAGTTGACTTTTTGGACTTACTTATTACTAAATCAGGAGACATCAGGATTGAGACTGACATCTTTAGGAAGGAAACTTCCATTAATGCCTTATTACATTACTCCTCCTCACATCCGCCAAAACTAAAAAGCTCCATCCCTGTAGGTCAATTTTTAAGAGCACGACGTATCTGCTCTAATGATGATAAATTCTTTCAACAAGCATACGAGTTATCCCGTAGATTTCAGGATAGGGGATATCCAAAGCAGGATGTTAAACGTGGCTTTTTCAGAGCTAAAGCTATCAATAGACAATGCCTACTGTCTGGTCCTAAAATGAAACTGAATACTGATACATCACCAAGATTTATCACAACATTTAATACTAACTGGATTAATATTAGAATTTTTTTTTTCAAACATTGGCCCATTCTGCTTACGGACCGCGATTTACGCGGTCAACTTACTAAACAACCATTGATAACATGGCGTAGAGCTAAGACTCTTGGAGATATGGTCTTCAGAAGCCATTATGTCCCTCAGAAAAAAACAATTTCTCTTCAGCAGTAAGGGCCCACCATGGGGCTGCTTCTCCTGTGGCAAATGTTCTATTTGTAAATACATTGCCAAAACGGGAGAATTTTCAGATTCCGGTAAAAATAAAACGTTTAAAATTGTGCATCATATTACATGCGAGACAGATGCGGTCATTTATCACATCAGATGTCACTGTGATCTTGTCTATATAGGCATGACCACGAGACCTCTTAAAATTCATATCCAAGAACACATCAGGGACATAAAAAATGCCGCTACCTGCTTAGATCCCCAACAACTCAAAACTATTCCAAGGCATTTTTTCGAGGCCCACGGCTGTAGCCCTAAGGGCCTTTCGGTCCGGGGCATAGATAGAGTGTACATGGGTATAAGGGGAGGTAATACTAAACAAAAATTGCTCCAAAAGGAGACACGCTGGATTATTATGTTGGATACAGTTACGCCCTCTGGTTTAAATGAGTCTGTGAGCTTCAAGTTTTTTTTGTAAAAATTCCTCTATTGTGCTATTTTAATGATGGGTTTCTATATATGTTCTTTTTATAACTCTTTATATGTGTTTTTGTATCTATTTATTATTAACTACATGTTCTCTGATATTCCTAGTACTCTGTTATCTACTGGCTGCCACCTTATTGTTATGATTCATTCCGATATAAAGTTCTGACGTTCTGTCAAGCAATAGAAAAGATGCCATGTATCCCCTGAGGGAATTTCATCAATTCAATCTCCAATCAAGATTTTTATCTGTGCACTTATTTATTGATTTATTTATTTACTTGCCGTATTTTTTCACTATTTTATAATTATGCGTGTAATACTTACCTGTATACTTACTGTATTATGTATGATTACTGACCTTCTTCCACTGGTTTACCATCACCAGTGTACTATATTTATAAGCACTGTAGTGATCATTTAGGGGACTTATTTTGACCATATTTCAGGGGATTATTATTATTATATGTCTAAATTTGTTGGGCAATGGAGTGATGACCTCCATCACTACATAATAGGTTGGGGCAGGTTATTATTCTTAACTTATCCAGACCTGTCCTCATTGGCGATGGGGGACTGGCCACCCCCCGTCTGCAATGATGCCATTCAGGAGCAGAGAGTACCCCTGCTTACACTTTGTCTTTTCTTCCTGCTTCGCGTGGACGCGCTCTCTCTCGCGCACTGCGGCGCCCCGGCGGCGTCGCAGCCTGTACGTCGTTGCCCGGGTGATGGGGGGGGTGACGTTATTCCTCCCCCTCATCGTGAGGGCTGCATGTCGGGCTGCATCATTGCTGGAGGCGCGGCATCGCGGGAGCTAGCGTGCCAATTGGCGGCTAAGCACACTTCATTCAGATAAATAGGACCCACCTTTTATTCTAACCACGCCTCCTGACGAAGCTGAGGCGAAACGCGCGTCGAGGCGTCAGGCAGACAGTCACCACAAGCGCCCCTGATTTCTTAAGATGACTCAAGGTATTTACACCTAACTCTCTGATCAACATATTATATGATTAATCGAGATAGTTACATAGTTACATAGTTTATAAGGCCGAAAAAAGACAAGCGTCCATCCAGTTCAGCCTATTTCTTGTGCACTGCAGCTATTCCGCAGCGTTGATCCAGGGGAAGGCAAAAAAAAAAACATGCGGTATAGGCCAATTTACATCATTGAGGAAAAATTCACTTCCCGACTCCAATCTGGCAGTCAGATTAAATCACTGGATTAATTAACTATCACTAAGCATAAGATGTAATTTTATTGTTCTCAAGAAAGGCGTCCAGGCCTCTCTTGAACTCATTAATAGAGATGAGCGTTGTTCTACTCGAACTGTTCGCCAATCTCAAATTCGAGCTGTTTTGGGCGGTGTTCGAGCCGGTCGGCGAACACGAACAATTTGAGAAAAATTCGGCTGTTCGAGGTTATGTTCGATAACTGTTCGTGCACCAAAATCATAACTGGATTTTTTCTCAGTAATGATGAAAATTAATGTTAATACGCAGTTTGAGTGTACAGCGGGGCGGGGGGAGGGGCAGGGGATGGATCTCTGCAGGAACAATGAAGATCTCCATTTTTTTTTCTCTTTCCCGCATTTGCAGTGGGGAGGTGCAATCTGTCAGCCTATCAGCAGCGCACACACGGAGCGAAGTGCTTTTTTTCACACAAGCAAGGGCATGTGTGATTGGCAGTGTATGTCACATGTCCTTGCCCTATAAGACCAAGCCATTTTCCCCGTCGCCACCATTTTCTCACTGCTGCAGCTGCGTGTTAGACGGCACCGCTGTTGCTGTGTGCGCTATACCTTGTTAATTTCAAGCCAATTTTCGCACAAATATACAGATAGCTTGGGAGTAGGGAATAGTTGTGATTGCAGTCCTTTTAAGGACTAGGTTACAGCATTTCCTACGACTTTTATCAGGCAGGTCTGTGCTCTTAAATAGATAGATTGTGGGAGTAAAGACTAATTGTAATTGGAGTCCTTTTCAGGACTAGGTTACATCAGTTCCTATCAGTTTTTGCCAGGCAGGTCTGTGCCAGTGCTGTGCAAGTTTTTTTCACAGCATTTGGCTGAATCTAGCAAAGCTAATCCTTTTTGGCCTATTGCAGAGTGTGTTAGTCAGTGGAGTAGCCTATCTGTGTTGCAAGATATACCACCTGTGTATAGAATACCAATTTTTTTACTGCACCTAGTGAAGTAAAATCTTTTGGGCATAGCATCATTCTATTAGTCCATCTATACTGACCTCCATCAGGTTGCAAACTGAATATAATTTTTTTCTGCATCTAGCTCTGAAAAAATATTTGGGCTTCTAGCAGTGTGTGGGACTTGGTCTATTAGTGCATCTATACTGACCTCCATCAGGTTGCAAATTAAAAATAATTTTTTTCTTCATTTAGCTCTGAAAAAATATTTGGGCTTCTAGCAGTGTGTGGGACTTGTTCTATTAGTCCTTCTATACTGACCTCCAGCAGGTTGCAAATTGAATATAATTTTTTTCTGCATCTAGCTCTGAAAAAATATTTGGGCTTCTAGCGGTGTGTGGGACTTGGTCTATTAGTCCATCTATACTGACCTCCATCAGGTTGCAAATTAAAAATAATTTTTTTCTGCATCTAGCTCTGAAAAAATATTTGGGCTTCTAGCGGTGTGTGGGACTTGGTCTATTAGTCCATCTATACTGACCTCCATCAGGTTGCAAATTAAAAATAATTTTTTTCTGCATCTAGCTCTGAAAAAATATTTGGGCTTCTAGCAGTGTGTGGGACTTGGTCTATTAGTCCATCTATACTGACCTCCATCAGGTTGCAAATTGAATAAAAAAAATTTCTGCATCTAGCTCTGAAAAAATATTTGGGCTTCTAGCGGTGTGTGGGACTTGGTCTATTAGTCCATCTATACTGACCTCCATCAGGTTGCAAATTAAAAATAATTTTTTTCTTCATTTATCTCTGAAAAAATATTTGGGCTTCTAGCAGTGTGTGGGACTTGTTCTATTAGTCCTTCTATACTGACCTCCAGCAGGTTGCAAATTGAATATAATTTTTTTCTGCATCTAGCTCTGAAAAAATATTTGGGCTTCTAGCGGTGTGTGGGACTTGGTCTATTAGTCCATCTATACTGACCTCCATCAGGTTGCAAATTAAAAATAATTTTTTTCTGCATCTAGCTCTGAAAAAATATTTGGGCTTCTAGCGGTGTGTGGGACTTGGTCTATTAGTCCATCTATACTGACCTCCATCAGGTTGCAAATTAAAAATAATTTTTTTCTGCATCTAGCTCTGAAAAAATATTTGGGCTTCTAGCAGTGTGTGGGACTTGGTCTATTAGTCCATCTATACTGACCTCCATCAGGTTGCAAATTGAATAAAAAAATTTTCTGCATCTAGCTCTGAAAAAATATTTGGGCTTCTAGCGGTGTGTGGGACTTGGTCTATTAGTCCATCTATACTGACCTCCATCAGGTTGCAAATTAAAAATAATTTTTTTCTGCATCTAACCCAGCCAATAGTTTTGGCCTAATACCACAGTTTGGCCACTCAGCTCTGCTCAGTTACCATCCATTGATTTTTGGGCAAACAACTCCAGAGTTGTGAATTAGTTAACCACCAAAATGAGTGGAAAAAGGCCTGCTGCTGGTGGAAAGGGGAATAGGCGTGTTGGGAAGGGGAAAAAAGGTTGTGTCCGTGGGGTAGGTGCAGAAGAAAGACCATCTTCCAGCCAAACTAAAATGTCTACTTCTTTTAGCGGACAATGTGATAAGATCCCTTTCTTACGGCCACGCCAATCGCTACAAATTCCAGATGAGGCACAAAAACAGCAGGTGCTTCAACGGATATCAAGTGCTCCTTTAAGTGGGCTCTCCTCCACATCAACTTCAACATCACAAATACTCCAGTCCTCAAAGGTGTCACCCAAATCGCACTTGCTTCCTCACAGCTCCCAAATCTCCAGCTGCCCGTCTGAGTATGAGGTAGAACAGATGGTTGAGTCTGCAGAGCTGTTTACTCATACTATAGCCTGGGAATCAGAGGTCGACTCCAGCGCTTCTGTAAATCCAGACGAGGAAATGATCTGCACTGATGCCCAGAATCTTTATGAGTCGGATCCAGGACCAGATGCAGAAGGTTCTGACCATAATGTAGACCCTCATTCCCAAACTGTAACTCCTGTTGGTGGAGACAATGAGGAAGACGATGATAAGACTCAAATACCTGATTGGAGCGACAACTTTAGTTTTTTGTCAGGGCAGGAACAGGTTGGCTCTGAGGACGACGGGTGTGATAACGCACAGGGTGATGATGATGAGGTCGGAGATCCCACATACTGTCAACCCACAGTCAGCCAAGAGATGAGGTCAGCAGAGGAGGTGGAGGAAGATGCTAGTGACGACGAGGTCAGGTTGCGCCTTCCTGGACAGAGACGTAGTACTGGAAGCACGTCAACAACTGCATCCTCAAACACAACTCTGCCTCTCACCACAAGTCGTGGTGGCTCTTCAGGTCGCATGGGTGCTAAGCCTTGCATAGCCTGGGCATTTTTTCAGATCGATAAAGATGACCCAACTCGTGTTATCTGTAACATTTGTCAGCAAAAGCTAAGTAGAGGCCAAAAAATACATAGTTTGAGTACTTCATGCATGAACCGGCACATGGACATGAAGCATAAGTTGCAGTGGGAAGCTCAGTGTGCTACAATGCGGTCTAGCCGGCCACGCCAACCACCGTCTGCCATATCTTGTGCATCCGCGGCCTCTTCATCCTCTGTGACT
Organism: Phyllobates terribilis; assembly: GCF_046119375.1. Classification (NCBI taxonomy): domain Eukaryota; kingdom Metazoa; phylum Chordata; class Amphibia; order Anura; family Dendrobatidae; genus Phyllobates; species Phyllobates terribilis. The sequence continues at coordinate 909,409,098 of NW_027362763.1, read as the reverse complement.
GGGGGGACAGCAGTCACACCTGTTTTGGGGCGCAGACCTGCCACCTCTTTACCCGCAACAGCCAGCGTGATTGGCAGGTCATCATTTTCTTTGGAGGTGGTAACACCAGCTGGTCTTGAGCGCTGTCCGACATCGATAGCACCACCTTTGGATCAAGGCAACCTAACATGTCCACCTGCATCTTCCTCACAGACCGGCAGTTTGCCGGGGACACCCTTATCAACCCCGTCTAAGCACAATAGCCAGCCCTCGGTCCCTCAGATGTGGACAAGTAAAAGACCATTTCCTCCTAGCCATGAGAAAGCTAAGAGGTTGAATTTCACCATCTGCAAGCTCTTGGCTACAGAAATGCTGCCTTTCCGCCTGGTGGACACAGAGGATTTTCGAGACCTTATGTCCGTCGCAGTGCCCCAGTACCAGATGCCCAGTCGGCACTACTTCTCAAAGAAAGGTGTGCCTGCGCTCCACCAGCATGTCGCACACAACATCACCGCTTCTTTGAGAAACTCTGTGTGTGACAGGGTGCATTTCACCACAGACACTTGGACGAGTAGGCATGGACAGGGGCGTTACATGTCGCTGACTGGGCACTGGGTAACTATGGTGACAGCAGGACAAGGGGCTGCTGTCCAAGTCTTGCCGTCCCCACGAGTTGTGCGTCAATCCTCTTTATCTCAAAGTTCCTCCACTGCTTCTGCCTCCTCAACCTCCTCTCGGTCTTCCACCTGCACCCAAAGCCTGTCTGGTCATGCCACAAGCTTTCTAACTGCGCAGAAGGGATCCTGCACACCTCCTTACTATGCTGGCAGTAGGGCTCAACGTCATCAGGCGGTTTTTACATTGAAATGTCTGGGAAATGTGAGTCACACAGCTGAGGAGTTGTGGTCAGCTCTGGAGAACCAATTTCATGAATGGTTGTCTCCACTGGACCTGAAACCAGAGAAGGCCGTGTGCGACAATGCTGCAAACCTGGGTGCGGCCCTTCGCCGGGGCAATGTCACACACGTGCCTTGTATGGCTCACGTGTTGAACCTGGTTGTCCAGCAATTTTTAGCCCACTATCCCAGACTAGATGGCCTTCTGCAAAGGGCACGGTCGCTGTGTGCTCACTTCCGCCGTTCGCATCCCGCAGCTCAGCGACTTACATCTCTACAGAAGTCGTTGGGCCTGCCACTTCACCGGCTAAAATGCGATGTGCCTACCCGGTGGAATTCAACTCTGCACATGTTGCAGCGACTGTGGCAGCACCGACAAGCCCTGGTGCAATACGTTCTGACGTATAGCCTGGGCCAACGAGATTCAGAGGTGGGGCAAATCACGCTGGAGGAGTGGTCTCAGATCAGGGACCTATGCACCCTTCTGCACAGTTTTGAAATGGCGACGAAGATGTTTAGTGCTGACGATGCCATTATCAGCATGACTATTCCGGTGATTTACATGCTGGAGCACATGTTAAACAGAATTCGGAGTCAGGTGGTGGCACAAGAGGAGGTGGAGGAAGTAGAGGAGGAGGAGTTGTATGCGGAAGGGCTAACATCTGCAAGGTCCAGACGGTCGGCAGCACCAGGGCGGCAGGCATGTGAGGGTGGGGGAGATGATTTTACCAGGGCGCATGGTAGCAGCCAAACTAGTGAGGAAGGTGCAGGAGCCCAGGAAGAAGTGGAGGACGAACTGATGGAAGACTCATCAGATGAGGGAGACCTTGATCACATTTCTGTTGTGCGAGGTTGGGGGGAGAGGACAGAGGAAGGAAGCATGATTGTTACCTCGCCACCAACACAACAGGGACTTGGTGCTCCTGGATGCGCAACACACATGAGTGCCTTCTTGCTGCACTACCTGCAACATGACCCTCGAATTGTGAGAATTAGAAATAATCCTGACTACTGGGTTGCCACACTGTTAGATCCCCGGTACAAAAGTAAATTTGCAGAAATTATTCCTGCCATAGAAAGGGATGCACGCATGCAGGAGTATCAGCAGAGACTGTTGCAGAATCTTACATGTGCTTTTCCACAAAATACCAGTGGTGCACGTAGTGAATCTCACAGTTCCAACTTGCCAACCGTGGGACCGTCAAGTGTTCAGCACTCAAACCGTAACAGAACCACAGTATCTGCTGGTAACATCAATTTTGCGGAATCATTTCACCACTTTTTTAGCCCATCCTTTGCAAGGCCACAGGAGACAAGAAGTCTGACACATAGTCAACGCCTAGAGACGATGGTACAGGAGTATCTCCAAGTAAACATTGAAGCCACGACTGTGTCACTGGACCCTTGCTCTTTTTGGGCTTCCAATCTGGATAAATGGCCGGAGCTAGCCACTTACGCCTTGGAGATCTTGTCATGCCCCGCAGCCAGCGTTCTGTCTGAACGTGTGTTCAGCGCTGCTGGTGGTGTGCTGACAGATAAGCGCACGCGGCTCTCCACTGATAATGTAGACAGACTCACGTTCATAAAGATGAACAAATCATGGATCCGAAACGACTTTTCTACCCCTGTGTCATCCTGGGGAGAGTAAAAGCTTGATGATTGGTTAAAATCACCCTACCAACCGTTTTAAGCTTTCAAATTACTAATCATGTTTATCTGTATCTTGACTGGAAAATAATTTGGGCTTTGTAGCAGTGTGCAGCACTGATCCTATTAGGCCATCTATAATAAGCTTCACCAGATTTAAAATTAAAAATAATTTTTAGCTGCATCTAGCCCGGAAAATAATTTTGGGGCTCCGAGATGCGCAAGACACATAAGTGCCTTCTTGCTGCACTACCTGCAGCATGACCCTCATATTGTCAGAATTCGAAGTAATCATGACTACTGGGTTGCCACACTCTTAGATTCCCCCAAACTTTTCGATCAACCTTTTCATTTTAATAAAGACCAAAAAAATGGTCATTTTTGAAATTATAAGCATTAGCAGGTTGTTAGAAACTGAAATCAAACAGTTTTCAACTCAAAACTTTATTCTAGGTGATGTTACATTTTCACATAGGACCCCTTGTTCGAAAGGAGCTTCTGAACTCTCTCGTCCATTGAATTTGTCAGGTTTTGGATGGTTTCTGCTTCAATTGTTTTGCATGAGGACAGAATACCCTCCCAGAGCTGTTGCTTAGATGTGAACTGCCTCCCGCCATCATAGACACTCCTTTTAATGATGCTCCAAAGGTTCTGAATGGGGTAGAGGTCAGGGGAGCATGGGGGTCACACCATAAGTTTGTCCCCTTTTATGCCCATATCAGCCAGAGATGCAGATGTTTTATGTGCAGCATGAGATGGTGCATTATCATGCAGAAAAATGATCTTGCTGTGAAATACACGGTTCTTCTTCTTGAACCATGGCAGGAAGTGCTGTTTGAGAAAATCCACATACATTATGGAGTTCATCTTTAGCGCCTTCAGGGATCCTAAAGGGGCCGACAATCTCTCTCCCCATGATTCCAGCCCAAAACATTACTCCACCTCCTCCTTGTTGGCGCTGTAGCCGTGTTTGCGTGGGGTGTCCATCAACCAGCCATCCTCCACTCCATTCATCTGGACCATCGAGCGCTGCACGGCACTCATCCGTGAACAAAACAGTTTTGAAATCAGTCTTCATGTAATGTTTGGCCCACTGGAGCCGTTTCTGCTTGTGTGAAGTGGATAGAGGAGGTCGACAGGATGGCGTATGCACAGCTGCAAACCTCTGAAGGACCCTGCATCTTGTTGTTCGGGGGACGTTGGAGGCACAAGCAGCTTCAAAAACTTGTCTGCTGCTATGACAAGGCTTTTTTGCCGCTGCTCTTTCAACCTGACGTAATTGCCTGTAGGAAAGAGTCCTCAATTTGCCCTTATCAGCACGCACACGTGTGTACTGTGAATCAGCTACATACTTCTTGATTGCCAAGACACTTGATCCTGATCATCGCACAATGTTGATTGTAGTCATGCCTTGACCTAAACACTCCACAATTTGTTGCTTCTCAGCAGCCGACACATCCTTTTTCTTTCCCATTTTGGCAGAAAATGTAGGCTGCTTAATAATGTGAGAGAGCCTTCTTAAGTAGTCTTGCCTTTCATTGGACACACCTGCCAAACTAATTAGCACAGGTGTCTGCAATTGCTTACAGTGATATAAAGAGCCCTGACACACATCACCATCAATGAGTTTAACTGACAAACAAACAAATTCTTCCCTTATCACTCCTAAACACTTTTTGCATAATAATTTGGAACGCGGTGTACATGTGCTTTTCCACAAAACACCAGTGGTTCACGTAGTGAATCTTACAGTTCTAACTTGCCAACCGTGGTCTGTATGGAATTGTTCAATAAAGGGCCCAAAATTAAGATAACATAGATGGGAGAGGTCTCTATGAATAGGAATTCCTAAGTATTTGATACCCTGTGAGGGCCAGGCAAAGGGAAAGTTGGACTGGATGGAATCCTATATGGATTTAGGGAGGGAGACATCGAGGGCCTCAGACTTCGCTGCATTGATTTTAAAATTTTACCATGTAACAAAGTGATCTATTTCAGCCATAACAGCAGGGATGGATATATGTGATTGAGTGATATATACTAGGACATCATCAGCAAATAGAGAGCACTTGTACTCGGTGCCTCCCACCTCAATCCACCTAATATTGGGGTTATGGCGAATTGATGAGAGCAGGTGCTCCGTCACTAGGATGTATAAGAGAGGGGACAGAGGACATCCCTGCCTTGTCCCATTGGTGATTGTGAAAGGTGATGAAAATGTTCTGACGCACCCCCTGGGCCTTGGGACACCCGGAGCCGGACCCTTTTTGGTGGATGCTGGTGGTTGTAGTCTTCGTGGCGGGGATCCGGTTCCGTGGCTCAGGGCGGTCAAACCAGTGGCGGAACTATTTATGTGGTTTTGATGTTTAAATGTCCGACTACGCCACCCGTGGATTGCGGTCAGAGTGAACCGCCGCTACAGGGCAGACCGCTAAGGCTGGTGTTGTGGGTGCAGCAGAGCGTAGCATAACTCCCCACGGGAGGAGTATAGCCTCAGGGCAGTGTATGCGGAGGATGGGGGTGATGGTGCAGGGCAGCAGCAGTAACGACACGGAGTCAGTGATGCAGTTCAGGGCCTTTACTCACAGTTCTTATTATCCAGACCACGTCTGCAGGTAACGGCTGCCCACGTCGTACTGTGCTCACCAGGTGAGGGGCTCAGACAACTCCCAGATAACTTTGGAGCGCTTCACAGGACCCCCTTTGTGTGTCCTTTGTCTGGCCTTTCTTACCAACACTTCTGTCCGGCTGCCTCGGGCCTCCTCTTGGTAAACTTGGCGCCAGTTTCCCTGACCCTATGTGGTGCCTTCCTAGCGGGTGGAGCAAGGGGCTGCGCCACATAAAATGTCAGAGCCTCCGGTTTCTAGCTGAGGGTCGTTTCCTGCCTCCACTAGTTCGGGGACCGGTCTCCCCCTTTGGCCTGACCCCTCCACGCAGGTGGATTCGGGCGTGCGGTGGCGACTCGCCCGTCCGCACCCCTGGGATCCCTTCATTCCTCGTTCCTGGAGCCTTCTCCGCTCCTCTTCCTTCCTTCTCCCTCTTGCAGGCCTGGGCCTCTGTTACTAGGCCCGCCTCCGGAGCAGAGCTCATGCAGAGCCCCTGCTCCCTGCCACTTCTGCTCAGACTTCTCTGCACTGAACTAAGATGGTGCCCACCTTTTATACTCCCTTCTCAATGCACCCAGGAACTGCTTCCTCCCTGCTCCTGCACTGCAGGGTTCCCCTTCCTCAGTGTTCCCTCCCCCCACTCCAGCCAGGGACAGGGACTGTCGTGCCCATCTCAGGGGCATATTGGTCGCCCTGCCCCACGGCAATGTGGTGTAATGCATGCAGGTGTCGGGTCCTGATCCACACTCCATCCTTATCTGAGAGTGAGATATCACACCTCTGGGTGAGGTGCAATACGTCTGTAGCAACTTAGCCCTCGGTGCTACAGTTCCATTTATCTTCAGCCTAGGTGACGTATTGTGATACAGGGCCATGATTTTGGCTATAAAAGGGTCCCCTAGACCCCTACCCCAAGCTTTTTAAGAGAATCATATATGGCGTGCCAGGAGACTCTATGGAATGCTTTCTCAGCATCCAACGAGAGTATCTACTTACAAATTTTTAACTGCATCTAGCCCAGGAAATACTTTGTGCCTAGTAGCAGTGTCTGCTAGTCAGCGGATTATCCCGGCTGTTAAGCAAGCTACACCACCTGTAGTTTGGACACTTAATTTTTTCAAAGGAAATGCTTCGGGACCACGGGATACTTAGTGAAGAGCATCAGGAGGCACCCCAAGGCATAGGGGCTGGGACTGGCACTAGGATGCCTTGCGGTGGACAGCCGAGCTCGATCCTTATAAAAGCTTTTTAACTGCAGCAGCTTTAGTGGACGCTACTGGAGCTGGAATTACGCGGCTGCTGGCATGAGACTTGCCCTCCAATAGATCCTTGTAAATGGATTTAAAGTGTATTCATTCAAATTAGAGGGACAATTTAAATTAAAAAGCTTAGAGCTGCCTCCACCACAGGGGGGCTCTCTCGACCCACCAGCGGACAGGCACCAGTATTGGGAGAGGGGGGCTGGCCGTCAGGGTTCACCGCGGCTCTGGCACAAACCCGGCGACACGGAGGTGGCACTGGCAGGAGCGGACTGGCCGTCTCGGCTTCTCACTTTTTGGATTTTAGAAGGGCATGACATGCCTATATCTGTGTCTCCCCCTCCTTTTACTCCTCCACCTCTTTTCTTTTCGCATGACTATATGTACTTGTCACTTTTCCATGTGTTAGTTGTGTCTTCTGAGCAGTTTGTCAGCTTTTGGACACCTTTGAAGGTGTTTTCTATGTGTTTCTATGTGTTTTTGTTTGCCTGCCATTGGTTTTAACGGTGTTCGAAGGTGTTCGACGAACAGTTCGACGAACAGTTCGGCGAACACACGGGTGTTCGACGAACCGAACCGAACTCGAACACTACGGGGGTGGCTCAACACTACTCATTAAGTGAGTTGGACATCACCACTTCCTCTCCCAGAGAGTTCCAGAGTCTCACGGCTCTGACCGTAAAGAATCCCCTTCTTTGCTGGTGCAGGAACCTCCTTTCCTCCAGACGCATAGTGTGCCCCCTCGTCTTTGTCACCATCCTTGGTATAAACAGGTCATGGGAGAGATCTCTGTACTGCCCCCTGATATATTTATACATGTTTATGAGTTCTCCCCTAAGCTTTCTCTTTTCCAACGTAAATAGGCTGACTATTATCACGAGTCCCTGGTCACCTATCTTGACTTGAGAGATTTACACTACTGTTTGTCAGCATGTCATAGTGTTCCTGCCAGCGGTTCAATCTAGATACCTGTCATCGCTTTATGTGCACAATTTTCAGCACAAATATTACCCTATTTTTTGATATTTATTGATATCTTATATACACAATTCTACTATTGTATATTTATCACAAAAATATTTCTTTACTTACTATGTGATTGATTTGCCTACGGTTGATTATCATGTTGAACACTATCATATTATAACCTGTGTAGTAGTTTTACTGATTTGGGGCTATGCTAACAGTTCTGCCTTGTTATCTTGGGATTATACACCCTGTATCCCCAATTTTTTTAGTTGTCTTCTTCCCATAACCTATCATGTGGTGCGTCTTATAAAGTAATGTACTTTTGTGAATAAAACTATAATATTTCATATATATCTCCGATGTGTCTTGGGTATCTATATATTTTCTTTTATTAGTTTACTATTTATTAGATTTATTTCATGATACCTATTAGACTCTAGTTTGGTCTTTGTTTGGTTATTTGGAGATTGCATTTCACTTTCTGTGATTTGCTCGTGTTTAGGTTATTACAATTTATTTATCCCTTTATTTCAAGGAACCCAACAAAAAAAGTTGTCTTTATTAAATCTGAGGTATATAGAGTTACAATAGAAACCTCATGTGCTTCTATGGAAGCCTAATTCCCACTCTGTGCAAAATATACAATATGCATATGTGGCACCCCAGGGGTCTGGTTTCCACAGTAACAAGCAATGTTATGTCTGAGAGCAGGTGGGAGGTCTCTTGGCCAGGGATCCTGTGCATGCCACACCTCCTGCCCAGTCTTGGGAGGGGAAGACCTTCCCCTATATAAACCCGGGGCTGAAGCAGGGTTAGCAGTCAAGGAGAGTAGAGACAAGAAACAGCAGAAGCAATACTACTACGAGTCAGGGGCTGGCAGCTGCAGAGCTCGCCCTGACTGAGAAGCTTTCTTACCGGACCCGGCGTCCGAGGCTGTGGGGACTAACTCTTACCCAGCAGCAGAAGCCGACCGGCAGGGGATTTCAGGTCCTCAGGCCCAGAAACCCGAAGGCACGGTCACACGCGTGGGACCAGCACCGCCATCGTGGAGCGGAAGCCATTAGAAGGCCCCGAGTCACCGGCCATACGGGTGAGCACCACACGGTACACTCAAGGACGTGGGCTACTTATATCCGCTTCTAGCAAGGTAGCCAGAAGAGTACAGTCAGTTTGGGAGGCCTACAACTCCGCCTGGCCAGGGGAGATCCCATCTGCTCAAGGACTGACCAAGCCCCGTTCACTAGCAAGTACTCCGGGAGGGTCTATCGTTGTTACCAGTAAAGACCCTGAATTACACTGCACCGTCTCTGAGTGGTTCCTGCTACCCCCATCATCCACATCTGCTTCCCTGAGGCCATACCCCTCCCGTTGGGGGTTATACCATCTACGCTGCACCATCCATCCACCGGCCTCAGTGGACTGTCCTGCAGCGGCAGCTCCATAGCTGCATTCAACGGGTGGCGTAGTCATCCTGCATCTACCGCTGTTGCATCGCCGCTCAGTTTGACTCCCTGGGCACGGACCGGGTCACCGCCACGAGACTACAACCCTCAAGAGATCCGGCTCCGGGTAAGCTCCCGCGTGCGCAACGCAGCGCGACACAGGCCCAGGGGCGCGTCACATATATGGGCTAAGACTGTATTAAAAGATGCTACAAAGTGGTTATATTAATGGAGAATTTCAGTATTTTCTGAAAACAGATGTGTCAGGAAAATGAAGGGGGTCTGTTTTATTACCTGGTCAGTAGTAACATAACTGTGGTCTTGATCAAATGTAATCTTAGCCTCTAAGATGACCTAGTAAAAAGAAAGACAGAACAACTTTACAATGACCAGATGAACAAAAAATGAACAAAAATTCCAATGTTCTTGTAGTAATCATTTCCTTTTTTTTCCGCTAAAATCTGACATTAAATTTAAGATATAAAAAAATTACACATTGTTTTAGTTATATTTTTAACTTTTTATTTTCTATTTTTCATATGTACCATAACTCTTTTTCTATCATAGCACTAACACACAACCTAATCTTTATCCCTGATCCTAGCCCTAACCTAGTCCCTAATTTTAATTAAGGTTAGAAAAGGTTTGCAAAATCATAAAAGCAGTTCTTATCACTACACTTGATTCAATGCAGCTTCCATTCATTAGTTGATCATCTTATGTCAGCTCACTCGCTTGCAACAGGCGAAGACTTAGGGTATGTGCCATGGTCAGGAGCTGCCTGCGGGCCCGCCGCTGCAGGATAGCTGCGCAGATTCTGCCCTCATTATGCAAGTAGCACAATTTTTTTTTTCACATGCAGACTTTCCTCATAGATGTTAAAGTCCGCTAGCAGACCAGCAAGAGAAATTGACATGCTGTGGGTCTGAAAGATGCGCCGCATATCAGTTTCCGCGGGTGACGCATAGTGGACATGAGTTTTCTAGAAATCCTATCCATTATGCTGTAACATCTGGACACTACAGGTTTAACGCTGCATAGACATGCAGCGTCAAACCCACAGCAGCTCTTGTCCGTGGGCACAAACCCAAAGTCATCTTGACTGCTGTGCTCTGCATAGGCCCTGGCAGCATTGCTGAGCTGACAGACCAACCTCTGAATGCCTTTTTTATCCACTTTGCCTTACTCAGGAAGTGCAGCTCTGGCCCCCTGAACTATTTCACACTGGGGATGGAAAGCGTGAAAAATTGTGCCATTATAGAATCTGTAGCCCAAGGCAACTACCTCTCCAAGATAGTCCATTCTATAAAATAAAACTACCCTATATTCACTTCTCTTACTGGCGAAGTTCCAGCGATTCTGAGCTGGGTTCTCTTGGGGCTCATGTGACATAGTTATATCACATGAGGCCTGCAGCCAATCAGCAGGTGCTATTAGGCTTCTGGACTCTCACTTCCTTCAGCTGACTCTTGGATAAATGGATGTCGTGATAGCACAGCAGTCTAATAGCAGCTGCTAATTGGCTTTAGGGCTTGCGAGTCCTGGCAGACATCACTGGAACTGCACCAGTAAGAGAAGTGAAAATAGGGTATTTTTACATAACAAGGTAAACTACTTTATTTAAAAATAATAATATATTATTAAATTAATTTAATATATAATAAAATGTATTTTTTATCTTAATAAATGTAATTACAATAATGGGAAAAACACATAAAACAGAAGACAGAAAGACAGAAAAATACAGTTCACATGTTTTTACAAAGCTTGTCTATCTATCAATATATCTATATATGTGACGCGACCCCTGGGCTGTGGGGTACTCGGTGCCGGGCCAGTCGATGCAGGGTATGTCACAGTGGCAGTGACCCGGTCCATGACCCAGGGCGGTCAATAAAAAGGGGATTATAGTTTTTATAGTTTAATGTTTGTGACGCCACCTGTGGTATGTGGCTATAAGGAGCTGCCGCTGCGGTGCAGATCTTCTGGAGCTGATGGTGACGCAGCAGAGTTGGGACAGCTCTACACAGGTAGAGCTAAGCTCCAGAGCGGTGCTGTGATGGTTAATGATGAGGTAGATGTTGCTGTGCAGTGTAGTGCAGGGGATTGCGCAGATAATAATTCTAGGACACAGTGGGGTGCAGTCTTCAAGGTTTACTCACAGTTGTTGACCTCCAGGTTACCAGTACTAGAGTAACCTCCCACGTCATCCTGCGTTCACCAAAGAAGGGGTTCAGCAATCCCTCAGGTATTTCAGGAGTACATAATGGGACTCCGTTCTGTGTGCCTTCCTCGGTCGCCTTCCTGCGCTGGCTCTCACCCTCCTGCCCTGCGCCTCGCAACCAGTGTCGGATTTTGGCTGGCAACCTGCAGTTCCCTGAATTCTATGTGGCTATCTTTTTAGCAATGTAGTTGCGGTTATGAGCAACTGCATCCTGAAAGTACAGAAGCCTCCAGTTTTCTAGCTGAGCCTTGTAGTTCTCCACTAATTTAGGGGCCGGTTCCCTCTGCGGCCTGATCCCTCCACGTTCCTGCAGATTTGGGCGCACGGGTGGCATCCGCACTTCCCGTGCCCCTAGGATCCCTTCTGTTCCTCCTGGAGCCTTCCCTGTTCCCGTCCTCTCTCTCTCTCTTTCCTGGGCCTGTTTTACTAGGCCCCACTACTCTCAACTCCTGCTCCAAGTACTGGAGCCAGGAGCCTGGACCTCCTCCACTGCTCTCCTGAGCAGGACTCGACCCTTCTAAATGGTTCCTTGCTTTCTTATACTCTTTCTGATGGTGCTCCCCTAACTACTTTCTCCACCCACACCCACTACATGGTTCCCCCTCTCTTGGTTCCCCCCCTTCCAACCAGGGACAGGGCTCAGCACTGTACGCATGCATCTTGCCCCTCCTGCTGGTCTGGAATGGTGTAGTGTTGGATGCTGGTGGGTGGGTCCCGGGTAGTACCCCATCCTTACCTGAGAGTGGGGCACCACACCTCTGGGTGAGATGCAGTACCTCTGTGGTGACTGAACCCGCAGAGACGCCACATATGCATATATCTAACTATTATCTATCTATAAATATAATTATCCATATATTTAGCAATATATCTATCTATCTATTACCTATTTATCTATTATCTATCCATATATCTATCTATCATTCTATTATCTATTTATCTATCCATATATCTATCTATCCATATATCTAATATCTATCTATATATCTATCATTAAATCTATCCATATATCTATTATCTATCTATATATCTATCCATATATCTGTTAATCTATTTATCTACCTATCCATATCTCTATTATGTATCTATCAATAAATCTATCCATATATCTATTATCTATCTATATATCTATCCATATATCTATTAATCTATTTATCTATCTATCCATATATCTATTATCTATCTATACATCTATCAATAAATCTATCCATATATTTATTATCTATCAATATATCTATACTAGCTATTGAGTCCGTTCTACTCCCAGGTGGCGAGCATTTTTATTGGTATATGGTCTCCCATGCTGGTATTTGTGCTGCCCCCATCCTGGTATTTGGCTGCCCCCATCCTCTTCCCCCATCCTTTTATGTGCTGCTCTCATCCCTATCCTGGTATGCATGGCACGCCTCATCCTTATCCTGGTATGCATGGCACCCCTCATCCCTATCCTGGTATGCATGGCACCCCTCACCTTCAATTCTGGTATGCATGGCACCCCTCACCTTCAATCCTGGTATGCATGGTACCCCTCACCCCCAATCCTGGCATGCATGGCACCCCTCATCCCAATCCTGGCATGCGTGGCACCCCTCATCCCAATCCTGGCATGCATGGCGCCCCTCATTCTTATCCTGGTATGCATAGCACCCCATCTGTCATGCTGGTATGCATGGTATCCCTCATTCTTATCCTGGTATACATGGTACCCCTCATCCTTATCCTCGTATGTATGGCACCCCTCATCCCCAATACTGATATGCATGGCACACCTCATCGCTATCCTAGTATGTATGGTGCCCCTCATCCTGGTATGCATGGTACCCCTATGCCTATCCTGGTATGTGTGGCCTCCTCACTCCCAATCCTGGTATGCGTGGTCCCCTCACCCCCAATCATGGTATGTATGGCATCCCTCATCCCCCAATCCTGGTATGTATGGTACCCCTCATCCCCCAATCATGATATGTGTGGCCCCCTCACATAGCGCTATGCGCATGCGCCGATTCCAATGCCTTCACTCCGCCCAAGGTCTCCGGCGAGAAGAGAGGCGCCACGGCAATGCTCCTCCCGGTCAGGTAAGTATGTAAGTATGGCGCCGGAGATCGCGGTATGCGTCCAGTGTCTACGCATACCGCGATCTCCGGCGCCATACACTCCTATGGATGCGCCATTTCTGTGGCGGCTGAGGGCTCCTGTCTCTAGTCTCGGAGGGTGCCAATATTCATGTCCCTTTCCCAGGCTATTAATATCAGCCCCCAGCTTTTGCTGGCTGTTAAAATAGGGGGACCCCAGGTCTTGTTTTTTGGGGGGGTCCCCATTTTAATAGCCAGAAAAGGCTATGTAAACACCTGAGGGTTGATATTAGTAGCTTGGGAAACTCCATGGGAATTACCCCCTTCCCAGGATAAAAACATCCACCCCAACTGCCCGCTTTCCCTCTGCTGGCTAATAATATTACGGGGGACTCCACGCCATTTTTTTCCCAGAAATTTACTCATTTATCAATAAATGACATGAACAGTAAGGTACACATGCAAAGCATGGATTATATCTATTACATACAGGTGCATTTTACTAAATAAGAATATCATCAAAAAGTTAATTTATTTCAGTTCTTCAATACAAAAAGTAAAACTCATATATTATATAGAGTCATTACAAACAGAGTGATCTATTTCAAGTGTTTATTTCTGTTAACCCCTTTACCCTCGAGCGTGGTTTGCACGTTAATGACCAGGCCAATTTTTACAATTCTGACCACTGTCATTTTATGAGGTATTTACTCTGGAACACTTCAACGGATCACCCTGATTCTGAGACTCTTTTTTCATGACATATTGTACTTCATGACAGTGGTAAAATTTCTTCGATATCGTTTGTGTTTATTTGTGAAAAAAATGGAAATTTTGCAAAAAATTTTGAAAATTTTGCAATTTTCAAACTTTGAATTTCCATGCCCTTAAATCAGAGAGATATATCACACAAAATAGTTAATAAATAACATTTCCCACATGTCTACTTTACATAAGCACAATTTTGGAACCAAAATTTTTTTTAGTTAGGGAGCTATAAGGGTTAAAAGTTGACCAGAGATTTCTCATTTTTACAACAAAATTTACAAAACAATTTTTTTAGGGACCGCATCACATTTGAAGTGACTTTGAGGGGACTTTATGACAGAAAATACCAAAAAGTGACACCATTCTAAAAACTGAACCCCTCAAGGTGCTCAAAACCACAATCAAGAAGTTTATTAACCCTTCAGGTGCTTCACAGGAATTTTTGGAATGTGGAAGAAAAAAATTAACATTTATTTTTTTTCACAAAAATGTTACTTTAGACCCCAATTTTTTTATTTTCACAAGGGTATCATTAAAAAATGAACCCCAAAATTTGTTGCACAATTCCTTCTGAGCACGCTGATACCACATATATGGGGGAAAAACACTGTTTGGGCGCATGGCAGGGTTCGGAAGGGAAGGAGCGCTATTTGACGTTTTGAATGTAAAAATTTGTTTGAATAATTAGCGGACGCCATGTTGCGTTTGGGGAGCCCCTGGTGTGCCTAAACAGTGGAAACCCCATCCAAGTGACCCCATTTTGGAAACAAGACCCCCAGGGAACTTATCTAGATGTGTGGTGAGCACCTTGAGCCCTCAGGTGCTTCGCAAAAGTTTATAACATTGGGCCATGAAAATAAAATTTTCAAATTTTGCAACAAAAATGTTTTTCAGCCTCAAATTTTGCATTTTCATAAGGGTAATAGGAGAAATTGCACCATGCTGTTTGTTGTGCAATTTCTCCTGAGTAAGCCGATACCCCATATGTGGGGAAAAAACACTGTTTGGGCGCACGGCAGGGTTCGGAACGGAAGGAGTGCCATTTAACTTTTTGAATGTAAAATTTGCTTGAATAATTAGCGGACGCCATGTTGCATTTGGAGAGCCCCTGATGTGCCTAAACAGTGGAAACCCCCCCCAAGTGACTCCATTTTGGAAACTACACACCTCAAGGATTTTATCAAGGGGTATAGCGAACATTTTGAACCCAGAGGTATGACACAGAATTTGATAACATTAGGTCATCATATTGAATAAGTTGTCAATAGTCTTGAGTGCAAGTGCTCGCTACTTGAGTTTGCATCGGGTATTCGGGTATGCACCAAGTATCACGGGTGCTCAAGTGACATGCTCAAGTCCCCGCCCCGCATGTTTCATGGTTATTAGACACCCAAAAAAAACATGCGGGGATCGCTCGGGCATGGCAAACAATCCCCGCAAGTTTTTTTGGCTGTATAACAGCTGCAAAACATTTGGGGTGGAGACTCGAGCATGTCACTCGAGCATCCGCTATACTCAGTGCATACCCAAACACGCGATGCAAACTCAAGTAGCGAGCACTTGAGCTCAACATTAGTCGCCATATCGTCGTCAGTTTTTCTTTACTTCTGAAAAAATCCCAACCCCAACACAAGCCTAACCCCAACCCTAATACAACCCCAACCCTAACCCAATCCTAGCCCAACCCTAACCCTATCACAACCCTAACCCTAGCACAACCCTAACCCTAGCTCAACCCTAACCCTAGCCCAACCCTAACCCTAGCCCAACCCTAACCCTAGCCCAACTCTAACCCTAGTCCAACCCTAACCCTAGGCCTAGCCCAACCCTAACCATAGCACAACCATAATCCTAACCCTAGCACAACCCTAACCCTAGCACAACCCTAATCCTAACCCTTGAGTTTATTTTTTACATTGTTCCTTGTGCGATAAAAGTGATTAGACAACTTTATTCTTCGGGTCGGGGAAATTACAGCAATACTAGATTCATATCGGGTTTTTATGATTGACAGCTGTCACACACTAAAAATACCTTTTTTTTGCAAGGACTAGTTTTTCCATTGCCATATTTTGAGAGCTATAATTTTTCCATATTTCGGCCGACAGAGTCATGTGATGGCTTGTTTTTTGCAGGACAAGTTGACGTTTTTATTGGTACCATTTTCTGGCACGTGACATTTTTTGATCGCTTTCTATTCCGATTTTTGTGAGGCAGAATAAACAAAAACCAACAATTCAGGAATTTTTTTGGGGTTTCTTTTTATGCTGCTCTGCGTGTGGTAAAATTGATAAGGCAGCTTTTTTCTTTGGGTCAGTACATTTACAGTGGTACCATATTTATATTTTTTGTTATGTTTTGGTGCTTTTACACAAGATACAAAAAAAGAGTTGTTTTTGCATCGCTTTATTCTGAGAGCTATAATTTTTTATCTTTTGGCTGTTGGAGCTGTATGGCGATTTTTTTTTTTTGTGGGACAAGATGACGTTTTCAGAGATACCATTTTTATTTATATTTGCCTTTTTGATTGCATTTTATTCCATTTTTTTGTTTGGCGGTATGATGTAAAGCATTGTTTTATGTTTCGTTTTTTATTTATTTTTTTAACGTGTTCACTAAAGGGGTTAACTAATGGGACAGTTTTATAGGTCAGGCTGTTCCGGATGTGGCGATACCAAAGATGTGTACTTTTATTGGTTTATTTTTTTTTCATAAGATTATTTATTTATGGGTACAATATATTTTTATTTTTTTTTATAATTTTTTTATTTTTTCTTTCATATTTTTACAATTTTCTTTTATTTTTATTTTTTCATTTTCTGACATTTTTATTACTTTTACACATTGTCCCATTATGGGACTTTCACTTTTTGCAGCCTGATCGACTGTATAGCGCAGAAATGCAGAACCATCCCTGTGCTAAGCAGCCTGTCAGCGCTGCACAGGGAGAAGCTACTTTGGTCGCTCACCGCGCATTACCAAAGTAACTTCCTGCCTCCTGGTGACCCAGATGCTGTCATGATGACATCAGGTCACCATGACAACATCCGGGACCGGACTCAGACTCCGCGGGACACCGGCAGAGAAGGTAAGTATCGCGCTTACCTCCTCTTGCCACCGGAATGCTGCGATTGATTTCGATTTCGTAGGTTAATGTGAAGGGAGTGGTGCGGAACCGCTCCCTGCACATAGCACCGGGTGTCAGCTGTGACAATCAGCTGACACCCGGTGGCGATCTCGCCCACACCAAGGCGTAGTAATACGTATCAGGTCCATAAGGCCAAGGACACAGATGCGTATTAGTACGCCCTGGGCCAGAAAGGGGTTAATGTTGATGATTACACAAAAGTCATTATGTCAGTAAATTAGAATACTTTAAAACAAAAGCTTGAAAAATTATTTTAAAATTCGAAATGTTGGCCTACTGAAATATATGTTCAGTAAATGCACTCAATGCTTGGTCGGGGCTCCTTTTGCATCAATTACTGTATCAATGCAGCGTGGCATGGAGGCGAAAAGCCTGTGGCACTGCTGAGGTGTTATGGAAGCCCAGGTTGCTTTGATAGCAGCCTTCAGCTCATCTGCATTGCTGGGTCTGGTGTCTCTCATCTTCCTCTTGACAATACCCCATAGATTCTCTATGGGGTTAAGGTCAGGTGAGTTTGCTGGCCAATCAAGCACCGTGATACTGTTGTTTTTAAACCAGGTATTGGTACTTTTGGCAGTGGGGACAGGTGCCAAGTCCTGCTGGAGAATGAAATTTCCATCTCCAAAAAGCTTATCGGCAGAGGGAAGCATGAAATGCTCTAAAATTTCCTGGTAGATGGCTGCGCTGACTTTGGTCTTGATAAAACACAGTGGATCTACACCAGCAGATGACATGGCTCCCCAAACCATCACTAATTGCGGAAACTTCACACTAGACTTCAAGCAGCTTGGATTCTGTGCCTCTCCACTCTTCCTCCAGACTCTGGGACCTTGATTTCCAAATGAAAATTGGAACTCTGAGACCTTGTGGAGTGTGTCAATGACTGGCTTCTGGACATCTGTTAAGTCAGCAGTCTTCCCCATGATTGTGGAGCCTACTGAAACAGACTAAGGGACATTTTTAAATGCTTAGGAAGCCTATTTTTTGTTAATTATTTTAATTTACTGAGATAATGACTTTTGCGTTTTCATTGGCTGTAAGCCATAATCATCAACATTAACAGAAATAAACACTTGAAATAGATCACTTTGTTTGTAATGACATATAATTAGTGATGAGCGATCATGCTCGCTACTGCTCGGTGCTCGCCCGAGCATCTCACTGCTCGAGATGCTCGGCGCTCGCCGAGTATTTCCGGGTTGCTCGGGAGGGAACTCGGGTCCCCTCCCTGCATGTTTGGCGCTCTTTAGAGAGCCAATGAACATGCAGGGATTGCCTGCCATGCACTGTAATGCCGTAGCCATGTTGGTTGTGGGCATTACAGTGATTGGCTGGCCGCACAGCGTCATCAGGTTTATATCAGACCTGGCGCCGCCATGCTCGTCACAGTTACTCCGGATCAGACAGTGTAGGGAGAGCTGCTGCTGCGTCAGGGAGAGATTTGCTTGTGTATTAGGTAGTGTAGGGAGAAAAACCGTACATTACACATATCCATCTTAACAAACAGTCCTTCTGAGGACTAATCCATCTGCAGAGATATCAGGCAGGCAGGGTGTATAGGCAGGCGGTGTACATAGCAGACTGCAGTGCATATAGCACAAGAGGCTCCATTCCAATTCTGCCTTCTGCTGCTGTTAGATAGTTCTATACAAAGGTCTAGGTCTCAGGGGCCTGGAATACTTTTCTTTGGATCTTAATTCTCATTATTTGCTTAAAAAGCAATCCAGAGCAAACCGTTTTTCTGCGCCATTTGCTTGTTGGCACTGCAGAATACATAATACATCCAGGTCCTTTCCATATTACAGCTCTAGAAATCCAGCTATTTAAAATTGTGTTTTCTCCGTCAAACAGATCACATATACGTTGTCAGGAAATACTGACATTTCTGGCCTCCATTAAAAATTTCCTTTAGTGTGTCAGTGAAGCAATTCACAGCAGTTTGCTGTTCTAACTACTTACCTACAGGCCAGGTATTTAAAACTCTGTTTTCTCCGTCACACAGATCACATATACGTTGTCAGAAAATACTGCCATTTATGGCCATAATTACCGTCACCGTCCCGCTTCTCTGTCTTCTGAAACGCTCTCTGCTCACAATCAAAGAGGATGCATTGCAGGCGGAGCACGATGAGATGGAGCAAGGAACCATACAGCGTGATTACACACAGCCAAGCCTCATCTCATCCCAACATGGATTGGGTGACAATGAGGAAGAGGAGGAGGAGGAAGGACAGGAGCTAGTTTCTTGCACTATAGATGATACTACCTGCACAGATGTCATACTGTCTTTTCAGAGTGGATGGCCAGAGAACAGAGAGGAGGAGGAGGAGAGCATGGTCAGTCATCCTCTTGGTGAGGACACGGAAGTCTTGCCTGTTAGTAGTCTGGCACGCATGGCTAAGTTTATGTTACGCTGCCTTTCCCATGACCCTCGCGTTCTCAAAATTTGGGGTGACAGTCATTACTGGTTGGTGACACTTCTAGACCCACACTACAAGGAGAACTTTATATCTCTTATTCCTGAGGCGGACAGGTCTACAAAAATGGGGCTGTACCAGAAGGCCCTTGTTGCGGAACTATTAAAAAAATTCCCATCTGAAAACGCTGGCGGCAGAGGGCACACTTCGTTGGACAACCAAGGAGTACAGGTGAGAGAGACACAACTTCAATCCAGCAGAGGCAGGGGAACACTGTCAAAGTTCTGGGAGAGTTTTCTCAGACCCTTCCATCGCACAGGCCCTGAGGCGCGGGGTACTCTCACAAGAAGTGCAAAGTTTGGGAAGATGCTGAGGGAGTACCTTGCCGACCGTACCAACGTCCTCCGTGATTCCGCTGTGCCTTATAATTATTGGGTATCCAAGCTGGATACGTGGAATGAACTGGCTCTCTATGCCTTGGAGGTCCTGGCCTGCCCTGCCGCCAGCGTTTTATCAGAGCGGGTTTTTAGTGCCGCTGGTGGAATTATAAGTGATAAGCGCATCCGCCTGTCAACTGAAAATGCTGACAGGCTGACTCTTATAAAAATGAACAAGGGCTGGATTGGGCCAGACTTCTCAATGCCCCCAAATGATAGCAGCGTAACATAAACTCAAATCCAGTGTCTTTTCTTGGGAGGTGTATTCCCATGCACCTTTTCACACCCACACATGGGTATATGTTTCCTGATTTTGGATATTTGCTCTTGTCCTCCTCCTTCTCCTCATCCTCCATCACCATATCACCAGGGTGACCATGGTCCGTGATGCAACACCCACATCATTTTTTTAAAGGTTGTTTATGATGCCCGTAAAAAAAAAATTTTATACAGTATGTTCATGTATACCCCCCAGGGGTAAATGTTTGTCAGCCCATACACTTAGGGCATGGGCATTACAAGTATAGGAGGCCTGCTCCTTTCTAATGGGAACATTTTTTTATGAGGCCCTCCTCCACGTCTTTTCCAAGGGGCATTGAAGTGCCTCCAAATTATTTTGGCAGCCCTTGCATTCACTGCATAGGCCAACACTATGGGAGACTCTCTCCTTTCTAATGGGAATTTGTCATTACTGTGGCTCTACTCTAAGTGTCCTTAAATTCTTAGTGGGGTTTTTCCTAAAATTGGTCAGCCGTTGGACTCACTGCATACCCTATTACTGTATAGCAGACACTCTCCTTTCTAATGGGAAAATGTCATACCTTGTTACGGACGCGCCCCATGGGCCGTGGGGTACTCGGCAGTCGGGCCTCTTACGGATGCCGGTATGGGGATATCACGGTAGCTGGCCCGGTCCGTGACCCAGGGCGGTCCGTAAAAAGGGGGTATTTATAAGGGATTTAAGTGTTCGTGACGCCACCTGTTGAATGCGGCTAAGGGGTGCTGCCGCTGCAGAGAAGTCCTCTGGAGCTAGTGTTATGGCAGCAGGGATGGTGTGGCTCTCCACAGGTAGAGCTAGCTCCAGGGCAGCGTGGGGTGTAATGGATGGTGGTGCAGGGGAGAGACGGCAGGACGGTCCCAGAGGAAAGACGGACACTCACATGGGGGTAAGCTTCAGTACCTTTACTGGTGATGGTGCAGGCACGGTCCAGGGTACTCCGGGCGAAGGGCGCACTTTTGGACTCTCCCCAGTGAGCGGGTATATGGCCTCCTGATCCATTGCTTTACTCGCTAAGCTTCTGGCCTGCCTGGAACTAGGCCTAGCTTGGTTACTGTCTCTCTTTGCACCTACTGACCTGGTGGTAGGGCCTTCTCTTTGGAGATCACTATCCCTGGACGCTGGGGCCTCCGTGACTCCTAGCCCTGGTACTGTAGTCAGCGTTTGGTGAACCTGGGACCTGTAGTCCTCCAGGGGTTCCGGTGGTTCCTACTGAGTGTAAAGGGTCCCTGTAAGCGTGGACCCGGTGTCCAGTATAAATATATATTGGGGTGAGCCTGTATGCTCCTCTGCTCCCTCGCTACTTCTTCCTTCTCCTCTCGCCTTTGGCCCACTCAAGGCCCTCACTAGGCCTTCAGACGTGCTGTAGGCCTTGGCTCGCCTAAGCACAACAGCCAGCGCGCTGCCTCTTCGATGCTCTCTGAGCATCAGCACACTCTCAGCTCAACTCTGAGCTCTGTCTCTCTCTGTGTCTGAGAGACTAACTAACTAAAGACTGAGCTGCCGGGCTCCACCCTCCCTATATATATCCCTAACGGGCTCCCTCTGCTGGTCTGAGGTGATAAGGTGGAGGTGTGTGAATGTGTGAGGGCCTCTTGTGCAGAAGTCCATCCATGCACCATTCTGGGTTCTTTGGCACCAATGCGCAGCAGGGCGCCACATTACTGTGGCCCTACTGTGTGTGTCTTTATATTCTTAGTGGGGGTTTTCCTAAAATTGGTCAGCCGTTGGACTCACTGCATACCGTATAACTGTATATCAGACCCTCTCCTTTCTAATGGGAACATGTCGGACTTGTTACTGTGGCCCTGCTCTGTGTGTCTTTAAATTCTTAGTGGGGTTTTTCCTAAAATTGGTCAGCTGTTGGACTCACTGCATACCCTATAACTGTATAGCAGACCCTCTCCTTTCTAATGGGAACATGTCGTACCTTGTTACCATGGCCCTGCTCTATGTGTCTTTAAATTCTTAGTGGGGTTTTTCCTAAAATTGGTCAGCCGTTGGACTCACTGCATACCCTATAACTGTATAGCAGACCCTCTCCTTTCTAATGGGAACATGTCGTACCTTGTTACTGTGGCCCTGCTCTCTGTGTCTTTAAATTCTTAGTGGGTTTTTTCCTAAAATTGGTCAGCCGCTGGACTCACTGCATACCCTATAACTGTATAGCAGACTCTCTCCTTTCTAATGGGAACATGTCGTACTTGTTACTGTGGCCCTGGTCTGTGTGTCTTTAAATTCTTAGTGGAGTTTTTCCTAAAATTGGATAGCCCTTGGACTCACTGCATACCCTATAACTGTGTAGCAGACTCTCTCCTTTCTAATGGGAACATGTCGTCCATGTAACTGTGGTCCTGATCTGTGTGTCTTTAAATTCTTAATGGGATTTTTCCCAAATTTTGGCATCCCTTGCAGTCACAGCATGGGCATTGCCACTATATGAGACCCGCTCCTTTATAATGGGAACATTTTTTTTACTAAGACCCTCCTTTATGTCTTTTCAAAGGGGTATT
The DNA here is from genome assembly GCF_046119375.1 of Phyllobates terribilis. Lineage (NCBI taxonomy): Eukaryota > Metazoa > Chordata > Amphibia > Anura > Dendrobatidae > Phyllobates > Phyllobates terribilis. The sequence goes on along the minus strand of NW_027362763.1, from coordinate 909,386,444 downwards.
GGGCTGCATCCAAATTTTTGGCAGCCCTTGCAGTCACTGGATATGCAATAACAGTATAGGAGACCCACTTGTTAATAATGGGAACAACAAAGCATAGCCGGCTGAAGGCACTCTAACAATAGTGTAGCACCCCGAGGACTCGGCTGCTACAGGGGTATTGCACCTCGAACCAGAGGTGTGGTATTCCACTCCCGGGTAAGGATGGAGTGTGGAACTGGGCTCAGATAGCTGCATGCACCACACTCACCCCATTTCCGGGGGACAGATCAACGGTACTCCCACCAGATAGATGTGCAGGTACGACAGCTTCTGTCCCTGGCTGGAGTGGGGAGGGGGGAGGAACATCCTAGTGGTGTAGGAGCAGACAGGGGAGGGACTCTGGGCATAGGTAGGAGCCCATTGGGTGCTTGTCACCTGGGCTCGGGTGTCAGAGGGAGTATATAAGGTGGGCACCATCTTAGGACAGGGTTTTTTGGGTCTGCTCTGTGCAGAGAGGAGCTCAGCCAGAGAGGGCTGACAGGGAGCTGTGGCTCCGTCTGGGCCCAGCTCCAGAGCCAGGCCTGAAGCAGAGAGAGAGAGAGAGAAGGAAAAAGGAGGAAGAAGAGAGACGCAAGGAAAGGCCCAGAGACGAAAGCATAGAGGGAACCCTGAGATCCCACGAGAGAACGGAAACGGGTGAAGGGTTGGCAGAGCAGGGTACCGGATCCCAAACTGGTGGAGGCCAATTATCCTTAGCCAGGAACCGGAGGTCGTGGACAAGTTTTGGCGCGACCCCTCGCCATATCCACCAGGAAGGCATACCACGTATAGGGTCAGGGAAGCCGGGAAAGGTTTCACCACCAGAAGGCCCGAGGGAGCTGGACAAAGGTGGATCCCTGGTGGGGACAGCCAGTAGGAAGGAAGAGAGGGGAGCTCAGGACCACGCTCTGGAACTGCCTGGGAGTTGGCCGAGTCCCTGACCTGGTGGACGCAGCACGACTCGGGTGGTCCTACTGTGCACGGGCGACCTGGTAAAGAACTGTGAGTAAAGCTTTTGAAACTGCACTTCAAGCCTCCGTGTTTCGTCGTCGCACCTGCACCATCAGTACTGGGACACCCGCACCATCACTCCCATTGTCATCTCTAACATAGCTGCCCTGAGGCCATACCCCTCCCGTTGGGGGTTATACCATCCACGCTGCACATCCGTACCACCGGCCTCAGCGGACTGCCCTGCAGCGGCGGCTTCATAGCCGCATTCAACGGGTGGCGTAGTCGGACACTAATACCATCATATCAATAACGCCACTTAGTTTGACACCCTGGGCACGGACCGGGTCACCGCCACGAGGACTACTACCCCTATCTGATCCGGCTCCGGGTATTCCCCGCGCGCACGCGCGCCGTACTACAGCACTGGCCCAGGGGGCGCGTCAATAGCGTCTGATGTCCCTATAAAAATAGGCTTTATGACTTTCAGAGTCCCTCCATTATAAATAAAACAGGATGTGTCTGATGATGTGTCACACACCACATTGCCAGATAAGGTTGTAAAATGTTAAAATGACATTTCCTGGTGAATGCATTGGTCTGAAAAAATAACATAAAAAAATGAAAACAATATGATCTTTCTTTAGCATAAAAAACAGCGTCACCTATTTAACCTCAATGTAATCACATTGTTCAGCTCATGCACCTCCTCTTCCATCTCCAAAATGACCACATCAGTCACAAGCTGACAGCACTGCAGCACTGCCTTGGCCAAGCGGCAACAGGCTGTGCTGAAGATAACATGCTTAATGCTTAATTGACAAACCACCCAACTCTGCAGAGTTATTGAAAGCTGTAACACAGCAGCCTGATCTGTGGCTCTCACCGCTGAACATACAGCCAGGCATGGTTGTGTGTGACAATGGGCGGAACCTGGTGACGGAGAAATGACAGCCGGAGTAGATACGGTTTCCCTCTATGCCAGTCCTTTCACCGAGCTAAATACAACTCTCAGCAAAAAAAAGTTGTGGACTGGCTCCGTACCGTCCCTGGCCACATTCACCTGTCCACGTGTTTGTGGTTAGGCGGTCCTTCCCAGTGAGTGCACTGGGGAGGGCACGGGTAATGTTGTGGGACCCGTACTTGTGGAAGGCGGAGACGATACCGGGAGAAATAGTGGCGGCTGGGGACCGAGTATGGACACCCGGCCGCCGCCGGCATGAGGTTGTGAAAAGCTTCCGCCTCCATGAGCTTAAAAGGCCATATTTCAAGTGCAAGCAGCTGCCCAGAAATCTGGCAGTTTAGTGTTGCGGCCTGTGGGTGGGTGGGTGGCTGGCTGCATACTTGCACTTACATTCCAAGTAACAGAAAAGTAAGCAGATGGTGGCCTCTATCATTATCATGGCCTCACCTTGGCACTATGAACTCTCCTGAAGGAGAAGCCCGGGCCCACCGGAGGAGTCTCCCTTTCTCTGGTGGGCCCGTCCAACCCTGTCGAGAAGCAGCCCTGGCTAAGAAAAGTGTGGCGAAAGGTTCCCAGACACTCTATGGCTGCTTTTTCAATGTGGATCGGCCATTCTTATGCATGTTATTTCTTAAACCGCATTACAGATCAGGCCATTGTCCAACTCTGTATTCAAGAAATTATTGCGCAAAGAAAGATGTGTGTGTGTCAAAGCACCTCCGACAAGTGATAGTTGATGTTGGACGGGCTGCCATTGCTTCTGCAACAAGCTGCATTAGAGGACTTCCTGTGAGAAATAGCACGCAGGGTGGATACGGTTTCCCTCTTTGCCAGTCCTTTCACCGAGCTAAATACAACTGTCAGCAAAAAAAGTTGTGGACTGCCTCCGTACCGTCCCTGGCCACATTCACCTGTCGACGTGTTTGTCGTTAGGCGGTCCTTCCCAGTAAGTGCACTGGGGAAGGCACAGGTAATGTTGTGGGACCCGTGCTTGTGGAAGGCAGAGGCGACACCGGGAGAAACAGTGGCGGCTGGGGACCGAATATAGACACCCGGCTGCCGCCTGCATGAGGTTGTGAAAGCGTCAAAAATGCCACATTTCAAGTGCAAGAAGCTGTCAAAAATTTGGCAGTATAGTATTGCAGCCTGTGGGTGGGTGGGTGGCTGGCTGTATACTTGCGCTTGCACTCCAAGGAATGGGGTAGGGACAACTGAACGCTGCACTGGGACATGGACGTGGACGGTGGTTGTTGCAAGTCTGCAATGACAGGTGCATGGCGGGAGGCATCTTCGCATGCGCCAAGGATCACTTATGATGGGCACACTTTTAGGCAGTGACCTGGGAGTCAGAAATGCTTCCAGAGGTCTTCCCCATGCTGTTCCCATGTCTTTTCCGCACTGTATGCATGTGCCTGATGATGTGTCACACACCACATGGCCAGATAAGGTTGTAAAATGTTAAAATGACATTTCCCAGTGAATGCATTTGTCTTTATCGAAAGCAATGCAAAAGTGCAAAAACGCATCAAACGCTACGTGTGAATATAGCCCAAGGTGTGGAGGAGTATTTTTGGTTTTGGTTATTTAGTTTGTTTTATATACATTGTACATGTCATGGAAAGGATGTTCCTTAACATATTTCCCAGGAAAATCCATTTTGGTTTTGTTTTAGTATCTTTTATTGTGAGTCCGTAAAAGAGGCGTATACCTCTGACAACGTTGTTGACAGAAGTGACCTGGGAGTCAGAAATGCTTCCAGGTGTCTTCCCCATGCTGTCCCCATGTCATTTGAGCACTGTTCCCATCAATTTGGACAATTTTTAGGCCCTCTGCAGACCGCTGGGTGGAGCCGCCTGAAAAATGCTCGAGTTTCCCATAGACTTACATTGGGCTTGTTGCTTGAGTTGAGCACCCGAGTATTCCAATTTGCTCGACCCGAGCAATGAGTAACCGAGCATTTTAGTGCTCGCTCATTACTACATATAATATATAAGTTTCAGTTTTTGCATTGAAGAACAGAAATAAACTTTTTGATGATATTCTAATTTACTGAGATGCACCTGTATTTATATCTATGTGTATATCTATCTATTATCTATCTATTATCTATATATCTATCTATCCATATATCTATTATCTATCCATTTCTCTATATATCCATATATCTATTATCTATCTATCTATATAGCTATCCATATATCTATTATATACTGTATCTATCTACCCATATATCTATTAATCTATTTATCTATCTATCCATATATCTATTATCTATTTATCTATCCATATATCTATCTATTATCTATTTATCTATCTATTAGCTATCCATCTATCTATCTATCCATATATATTATCTATATATCTATAAATCGTAATAAAGTCCGTGTATTGCCGGCAAATGAACAGAGCGGTCACATACAATGTGGCCGCTCTGTTCAAGGAATGTTCGTGGGACACTCGTTATTTGGATTGTGTCAGAAAGGTAAGGATGAGGTTGGTTTATTATTTTACTTTTATTACAAATGATCGTGGATAGATAATAGATATATGGATAGATAGAAAGATCATAGATTTTGTCAGAAAAATATTAAGAATTTCTCCCTCCCAGACCCTTCTTCTTCTCCCCCCTCTCCCATATTATTTGTCCGGAGAGAAGTGCTTACAATCTACCATCTGTCTATATGCAAATAACACACACATGAGAAATGCCTTGTAAGCGAATGCTAGCCCAAAAGGTGCTACCAAACCCAATTAACACAGGCTTGTGATAAACTTACATTTAGCTGAGAAGGTTGTATTCCCAGAGCTTTGAAGAGAATTTAACAGAGGACTGTAGCCGGGCCATAGCCAACGCGAAATATGGAATAACTAAGGTTCCATGCATCCGATAATAATGGGCCTATATATTTAGTATCAGGGTCAGCCAAGGAACATTATGCTTATTTTCCCGTAGCGGTGATCCCCTCCCGGGATCTGTGGCACACAAGTACTGGATCGCAGCTACGCCATGTGTGGTCTCTAAAGAAAGGCAAATTCATTACGGAAAATATGGCATCGCTTGCAAGCTTCTGCGATCAACAAGCGATAAGTTATCCCAGAAGTTAGAGATGTTAACAAAAATATGAAGGCTGGAGGCCAGCCCACGTGATGTCAGCACAGGGGGTGTGTGGGCCGGTCTGTCCCTTCAGCATAAAAGACGCCACTGAGGATGGATCAGTATTCATTGCCGGGAGTATATATTTTATTCATTCTCTTTAATAGTGGGCACACGTGATTGCCCAGCCGCTACCAGAGCAGACATATGATTAAGATAAATTCACTAGAAAGAGAGATGATACCAGGAACTATAACACTGTTGATTTGCACACTTTCTAAGCGCTACCCTACTCACGGCGTTCTCCACCCAGTACCTGACCTTCGCTCTGAGGTGCCTTGTGCTACACTTCCAGGTCTGCTGTTTCTGCCTTTTGCTGTGACTCTATAGAGAGGCACGGACAAATTCTGCTGGAATTTGCATCCACTATGCTTCAGAGATCTGCTTCCCCGGCCTCCCACCTGCCAGCAGGTGATATATAAAGCAACCTCCACCCTTTGCCTGAACATAAGTTCCTGGTTCTTGTCAGTCTCAGCAATTATTCCAATGTTATTTTGTCTCATTTCACCTGCTACTGACCCGGCTCGTTTACCCATTCTGTCTGACCTCTCCGTTCCTGACCTCTTTGAATCTGGCTTTCTATTTTGAACCTGTGCTGCCTGCCCTGACCTCGGACCATTTGACTACACTTTTGCCTCGCCCTCTTGAACCTCGTACCCGTGATTCCATATCACTCATACGTGCTGCCACAGGTCTTAATAGTGTGTTGAGGTCAAATCAGGCGTTCAATTGCACAATTGATGTCATCGGGTGGAGACATCGCTTTATGCTTAAATATTTAGTGTTCTAGCCGCCTTATGCAGCTTGCAACTATGTTGCCAGAGTACTCCATCAGGGCTCTGGTGTTTAACATATTGTACTGCACTATAAACGAAGCCTCCCGATGTGCCCAGTGTATGTGCACTTGGAGAAACATGTTGAAGTAGGAATGAATTGAAACATTGTTTATAGGGACAAAGAGTATTTTTGTAGAATTACTAAATGCTACAATGCTTTAATTATATGTCTAATTATTTAGTTGTGAGACTCAGTGAGCCTTAATTGTTCAATAGAGAAAGAGGTAGAATTTAGTGATCTTACATTTTGTGTTGAATTTTAGCTTGTGAGATTTTAAGTAATTAATACATTTTAATACAAGTGGATGAAAAAGTGTCTGTGATTATACCCATATGGACATTAAATTTTTCACTCTTTGTTTCATTGCAGCCATTTGGTAAATTCTAAAAAGTTCATTTTTTTCTCATTAAAGTACACTCTGCACCCCATCTTGAATGAAAAAACTGAAATATCACATGGTCATAAGTATTCAGACCCTTTGCTCAGACACTCATATTTAAGTCACATGCAGTCCATTTCTTTGTGATCCTCCTTGAGATGGTTCTACTCCTTCATTGGAGTCAAGCTGTGTTTAATTAAACTGATAGGACTTGATTTGGAAAGGCACAAACCTGTCTGTATAAGACCTCACAGCTAACAGTGCATGTCAGACCAAATGAGAATCATGAGCTCAAAGGAACTGCCCAAGGAGCTCAGAGACAGAATTGTGGCTAGGCACAGATCTGGAAAGTTTATAAAAGAATTTCTGCATTACTCAAGGTTCTTAAGAGCACAGTGGCCTCCATAATCCTTAAATGGAAGAAGTTTGGGACCACCAGAAGTCTTCCTAGACCTGGCCATCCAGCCAAACTGAGCAATTGAGGGAGAAGAGCCTTGGTGAGAGAGGTAAAGAAGAACCCCAAGATCACTGTGGCTGAGCTCCAGAGATGCAGTAGGGAGATGGGAGAAAGTTCCACAAAGTCAACTATCACTGCAGCCCTCCACCAGTTTGGGCCTTCATGGCAGAGTGGCCCGACAGAAGCCTCTCCTCAGTACAAGACATATGAAAGCCTGCATAGAGTTTGCTCAAAAGCACATGAAGGACTTCCAGACTATGAGAAATAAGATTCTCTGGTCTGATGAGACGAAGATAGAACTTTTTGGTGATAATTCTAAGCGGTATGTGTGGAGAAAACGAGGCACTGCTCATCACCTGCCCAATACATTCCCAACAGTGAAAAATGGTGGTGGCAGCATCATGCTATGGGAGTGTTTTTCAGCTGCAGGGACAGGACGACTGGTTGCAATTGAAGGAAACATGAATGCGGCCAAGTACAGAGATATCCTGGATGAAAACCTCTTCCACAGTGCTCTGGACCTCAGACTTGGCCGAAGGTTCACCTTCCAACAAGACAATGACCCTAAGCACACAGCTAAAATAACAAAGGAGTGGCTTCAGAACAAATCTGTTACCTTTCTTGACTGGCCCAGCCAGAGCCCTGACCTTAACCGAATTGAGCATCTCTGGAGAGACCTGAAAATGACTGTCCACCAACGTTCACCATCCAACCTGACGGAACTGGAAAGGATCTGCAAGGAAGAATGGCAGAGGATCCCCAAATCCAGAATGAAAAACTTGTTGCATCATTCCCAAGAAGACTCATTGCTGTACTAGCTCAAAAGGGTGCTTCTACTCAATACTGAGCAAAGGGTCAGAATACTTATGAACATGTGATATTTCAGTTTTTCTTTTTTAACAAATTTGCAAAAATTTCTACATTTCTGTTTTTTTTCAGTCAAGATGGGGTGCAGAGTGTACATTAATGAGAAAAAAAATGAACTTTTAGAACTTACCAAATGGCTGCAATGAAACAAAGAATGAAAACTTTAAAAGGGTCTGAATACTGTCCATACCCACTGTATGTTATCAATAAAGTAATAAATGATTCTACCTTAATAAGTTTCACATACATATTGGTACTGCTAAAGACAGAGCTGACCTGCCGAATATTGTTCTTTTTGTATACCACTGGACCATGCAAGAAAATAAACAGCTGTTTTATTATACCAGGTGGTGAGTGCCAATCTACTTTTTGTTGTATTACTATTTCTTGCTTGCAAAGGGTCAATTCCTTGTACTAGTCCAAAGGCTCAAAAGTTGCTGACCATGGACATTTTATTTGTTCCAGAATATTAAAAGTATTAGGTAAAATCATCCATTGTGACTACAATTATATTTGTTGCTTTTCTATTCTAGAAATTCTAGAATTAGCCCAGAGGAATAACATAGTCTATTTAAGGTTAATTTGTGAGTGATTTATACTCTGTGTGTACATGTACGTCACAGTTTTATACAGAGGCATTTATTAATTCAACTATTCAAGCAGAGTCTTAATACTATGTGGAATTATTCTTTTGGGGATTTCATTCTTTTGGCAACGTTCAATGAGAATTATTTATCCAAGGATTAGTTTAATCATGAATTGGCTGCAGACCAGGAAAATAAACCTAGCATGGTGATGCTGGAGACATGTTCTGTTTTTCTCAGCTTTAGCCAATAGCAGATTTCTCAATCACAACCAATGAACAACATTTAAATGTCTCCCAGTTGCTATATTTGTTATATTATTTATATACTTGCACACCCTTCGTTTTATTGCTAGTGCCTGTAATGGAAAACAACTGTTACTGAATTCACTATTCTGTTTTATGGATTTATTGAGCCATTCCATGTGCCAAACGGAACCATATTCTCTTCTGGAGGCAATTCTTCTAGAGTAAAATACCGCTATAATACAATATATTAAGTAATATGACACAACTATTATTTTCATATTGCATATGTCAGAAAGTATGAATCAGGAGATATACAGAAGTTCAATATGAGCTTGTAGTAAGCCACCGCTCAGGAAGAATGTATTGAGATAATTATTTTTATTTCACTTAAGGAATGTATTAGAATATATGTGTGTATGTTATGTGAATGTTTGATTCATTGGCATTATTTGATTGTTTAAAAAAATCTAAAGAAAAAACCCATAAACCAGCAATATTTTATTTATTCAAAATTAAAATTCTGCAATACAGGTTTTACACTCCCAATTCTAAAATAGTTGCAGTGTCGCACATTGCTAGGTGTTGTATTAGGGAATCTAAGACAATGCAAATTGAATATATGGAGTTAAGGTACCTTAATTGTCCCTATACTCTCCCTTCAAAAAATTCCCTACCTTGCAGCGGAGGTTGGCCCCCTAATATATACGAAGAGGCGCCTCCGCTCTTGTATGCCCTATTATACACCCTACCACCAATAAAGAGCAAGTTAAACACATGCAAACAAACAACAACAGTACAAAATCAATGACAGAATGATGATACCACAAGCACATTGCACTTTCCTGAGGCCTATGGACCAAGTCCAATAGATACAGTATCAGCCCCCTTTCTCAAATGATAATACACAACCATACAGCATAAAAGGGAAGCAGTTCCCGATCACATATTTACAGATTTATATGCAACATACATGCTCAATCATTATACAGTGGGGGAAATAAGTGTTTGATACACTGCTGATTTTGCAAATTTTTCCACCTACAAAGAATGGAGAGGTCTGTAATTATTATCGTAGTTACACTTCAACTGTTATAGACAGAAACTACAGTATGTCAAAATTAAAATTCTGGTGGAGAAACTGGCAAAATCGGCAGTGTATCAAATACTTATTTTCCCCACTGTATATATTATTAATAATGGTAATTATCCCATCACGAAACACTGTCCCTTATGGTGGTATGGGTAACTTGTTCTAGCCCGACAAACTGTAATAGGTCCTCATCATGTTCTTCTCGTATGTGATTTATCAGCCGCATGCTGCCTACACCTGTTGCTATTGACAAAAAATGTCCCCATAATCAATTTATTTAAGATGAAAATTTTTTTGTCTGTATAAAAATAATGTACCGTATTTTTCAGACTATAAAACGCACTTTTTTCCTCCAAAGTTTTGGAGGAAAGTGAGGGGTGTGTCTTATAGTCCGAATATACAGTTGTGCTCAAAAGTTTGCATACCCCACCAGAAGTTTTGCTTTCTTGGCCTTGTTTCAGAGAATATGAATGATAACAAAAAACTTTTTCTCCACTCATGGTTATTGGTTGGGTGAAACCATTTATTGTCAAACTACTGTGCTTTTTCTTTTAAATCTTAATGACAACCAAAAACATCCAAATGACCCTGATCAAAAGTTCACATACCCTGGTGATTTTAGCCTGATAACATGCTCAGAATTTGACACAAATGGGTTTGAATGGCTACTAAAGGTAGCATCCTCACCTGTGACCTGTTTGCTTGTAATCAGTGTGTGCATAAAAGCTGAGTGAGTTTCTGGGATCCAGACAGACTCTTGCATCTTTTATCCAGCCACTGACGTTTCTGGATTGTGAGTCATAGGGAAAGCAAAAGAATTGTCAATGGATCTACGGGAAAAGGTAGTTGAATTGTATAACACAGGAAAGGGATACAAAAAGACATCCAAAGAATTGATAATGCCAGTCAGCAGCATTCAAACTGTGATTATCAAATGGAAAATCAGGGGCTCTGTAAAAACCAAATCACGGTCAGGTAGACCAACAAAAATTTCGGCCACGACTGCCAGGAAAATTGTTTGGCATGCAAAGAAAAACCCACAAATAACATCAGCTGAAATTCAGGACTCTCTGAAAACTAGCAATGTGGCTGTTTCAAGATGCACAATAAGGAGGCACTTGAAGAAAAATGGGCTGCATGGTCGAGTCACCAGAAGATAGCCGTTACTGCGCAAATGCCACAAAGTATCTCACCTATAATATGCCAAACAGCACAGAGACAAACCTCAAAACCTCTGGAACAAGGTAATTTTGAGTGATGAGACCAAAATTGAACTTTTTGGCCACAACCATAAACGTTACATTTGGAGAGAGGTCAACAAGGCCTATGATGAAAGGAACACCATTCCTACTGTAAAGCACGGAGGTGGATCGCTGATGTTTTGGGGATGTGTGAGCTACAAAGGCACAGGAAACTTGGTAAAAGTGGAAGGAAAGATGAATGCAGCACGTTATCAGCAAATACTGGAGGTAAATTTGCACTCATCAGCCCGGAAGCTGCGCATGGGACGTACTTCGATGTTCCAACATGACAACGATCCAACGCATAAGGTCAAGTCGACCTGTCATTGGCTACAGCAGAGTGTTGAGTGGCCATCTCAGTCTCCTGACCTCAATATCACTGAGCCACTCTGGGGAGATATCAAGGGTGCAGTTCATGCTAGACAGACCAGGAATTTACAGGAACTGGAGGTTTTTTGCCAAGAAGAATGGACAGCTTTACCATCTGAAAAAATAAAGAACCTCATCCACAACTACCACAAAAGACATCAAGCTGTCATTGATGTTAAAGGGGGCAATACACGGTATTAAAAACTGGGGTATGTGAACTTTTGATCAGGGTCATTTGGATGTTTTTGGTTCTCATTAAGATTTAAAAAGAGAAAACACAGTAGTTTGACAATAAATGGCTTCACCCAACCTGTTAAGGGGACGGTTGCAAACAACTTTATGAATAATGGAAAGCAACCAAACCCGGGGTCCGCGATGCAGCCTGGAAGACTGCGGCCGAACACCTTCCGGGTAAGAAGGTAAAACAACCAACTAATATAGAAATCCCTCCAGTATTACTGCACACCGGGACGAGAAGAGGGATTCTCACTATCTCCGTTAACTGCATGAGAGATGTGCAACAAATAAGGTAGCCGTAGCCCTGTTAACTACACAGAGGTTACTCAGTAGGTGCTAGGACATGTGTGTGACTCAAGCCAGCGTATACATGCTCCCAGCCGGTGTGCGACCGGACTGTGGAGTAAATCTCCACGGGGCTAACAGGCGGTGCCAGGAATAAGGAGTCTGCAGTCTGCTCGGGGTGTATAGCGACCCCCTTGTCGGAGCCAGACTGTCAAACGGAACTACCTGCCTCCCTCCAGCTAAGACTGCCTATACCCAGCTAAACCTGCCTGTTCGAAGCTAGAGCAGCAAGAGAGCACGTGGAGCTCAAACAGAAAAGCGTCCACACATGAACACAACCTTAGCTCAATGATCAGAGCAAGCCGCCATGCTTGTGGGCGGCCTATTTAAAGACTAAGCCCTGCCCACTGTTGCATTATTGGTCGCACTACTGATGACATCACCCGCGGCCAATCAGGCGGTGCCAGGTCACCGGATCAGCTGACACCAAAGCACCAATCACGGTCCGCCATGTCACGGGCATGCTCAGTGCAGTGCATCCTGGACTTAGGCTGTAGCAGCCCCTGTTCCCCTCTGCAACCTATGCTTAACACTACTAGGAAGAAGGACCCAAGAGACAGCCTGTACTTTTTGTGCACTGGCTAGGCGTTGGGACCAACATCAACGCTAAGCAGCATCTGCCCCACCTGGACCAGAATGGGCGACCACAGATGATTCTGACTCAATTTCAGGTCCAGCAACTGCCTGACACCTAACACAACCAATACCCATGAGTGGAGAAAATGTTTTTTGTTATTATTCATATTCTCTGAAACAAGGCCAAGAAAGCAAAAATTCTGCCAGGGTATGTAAACTTTTGAGCACAACTGTATATACAGGTGCAACTCATTAAATTAGAATATCATCAAAACGTTCATTTACAGTTAGGTCCATATATATTTGGACAGAGACAACATTTTTCTAATTTTGGTTCTAGACATTACCACAATGAATTTTAAACAAAACAATTCAGATGCAGTTGAAGTTCAGACTTTCAGCTTTCATTTGAGGGTATCCACATTAAAATTAGATGAATGGTTTAGGAGTTTCAGCTCTTTAACAAGTGCAACCCTGTTTTTAAAGGGACCAAAAGTAATTGGACAGATTAAATAATTGTAAATAAAATGTTCATTTCTAGTACTTGGTTGAAAACTCTTTGTTGGCAATGACAACCTGAAGTCTTGAACTCATGGACATCACCAGACGCTGTGTTTCCTCCTTTTTGATGCTCTGCCAGGCCTTCACGGCAGTGATTTTCAGTTGCTGTTTGTTTGTGGGCCTTTCTGTCTGAAGTTTAGTCTTTAACAAGTGAAATGCATGCTCAATTGGGTTGAGATCAGGTGACTGACTTGGCCATTCAAGAATATTCCACTTCTTTGCTTTAATAAACTCCTGGGTTACTTTGGCTTTATGTTTTGGGTCTTTGTCCATCTGTAATATGAAACGACGACCAATCAGTTTGGCTGCATTTGGCTGGATCTGAGCACACAGTATGGCTCTGAATACATCAGAATTCATTCGGCTGCTACTGTCCTGTGTCACATCATCAATAAACACTAGTGACCCAGTGCCACTGGCAGCCATGCATGCCCAAGCCATCACACTGCCTCCGCCGTGTTTTACAGATGATGTGGTATGCTTTGGATCATGAGCTGTACCACGCCTTAGCTATACTTTTCTCTTTCCATCATTCTGGTAGAGGTTGATCTTGGTTTCATCTGTCCAAAGAATGTTCTTCCAGAACTGTGCTGGCTTTTTTAGATGTTTTTTAGCAAAGTCCAGTATAGCCTTTTTATTCTTGATGCTTATGAGTGGCTTGCACCGTACAGTGAACACACTGTATTTACTTTCATGCAGTCTTCTCTTTATGGTAGATTTGGATATTGATACGCCTACCTCCTGGAGAGTGTTGTTCACTTTGTTGGCTGTTGTGAAGGGGTTTCTCTTCACCATGGAGATTATTCTGGGATCATCCACCACTGTTGTCTTCCATGGGCGCCCATGTCTTTTTGCATTGATGAGTTCACCAGTGCTTTCTTTCTTTCTCAGGATGTACCAAACTGTAGATTTTGCCACTCCTAATATTGTAGCAATTTCTCGGATGGGTTTTTTCTGTTTTTGCAGCTTAAGGATGGCTTGTTTCACCTGCATGGAGAGCTGCTTTGACCGCATGTTTACTTCACACCAAAACCTTCCAAATGCAAGCACCACACCTCAAATCAACTCCAGGCCTTTTATCTGCTTAATTGAGAATGGCATAACAAAGGGACTGCCCACACCTGTCCATGAAATAGCCTTGGGGTCAATTGTCCAATTACTTTTGGTCCCTTTATAAACGGGGTGGCACATGTTAAGGAGCTGAAACTCCTAAACCCTTCATCCAATTTTAATGTGGATACCCTCAAATGAAAGCTGAAAGTCTGAACTTCAACTGCATCTGAATTGTTTTGTTTAAAATTCATTGTGGTAATGTCTAGAACCAAAATTAGAAAAATGTTGTCTCTGTCCAAATATATATGGACCTAACCGTACTTAAGTTCTTCAATACAAAAAGTGAAACTCATATATTATATAGAGTCTTAACCAACAGAGTGATCTATTTCAAGTGTTTATTTCTGTTAATGTTGATGATTATGGCTTAGCCAATGAAAACACAAAAGTCATTATCTCAGTAAATTAGAATACTTTAAAACAACAGCTTGAAAAATGTTTTTAAGATCCGAAATGTTGGCCTACTGAAATGTATGTTCAGTAAATGCACTTAATACTTGGTCGGAGCTCCTTTTGCATTAATTACTGCATCAATGTGGCGCGGCATGGAGGCGATCAGCCTGTGGCACTACTGAGGTGTTATGGAAGTCCAGGTTGCTTTGATAGTAGCCTGCAGCTCCTCTTTATTGTTGGGTCTGGTGTCTCTCATCTTCCTCTTGACAATACCCCACAGATTCTCTATGGGATTAAGGTCGGGTGAGTTTGGTGGTCAATCAACTACAATGATGCTGTTGTTTTTAAACCAGGTATTGTTACTTTTGGCAGTATGGACAGGTGCCAAGTCCTGCTGGAGAATGAAATTTCCATCTCCAAAAAGTTTGTCACAGAGGGAAGCATGAAGTGCTCTAAAATTTCCTGGTAGACGGCTGCTCTGACTTTGGTCTTGATAAAACACAGTGGACCTACACCAGCAGATGACATGGCTCCACAAACCATCACTGATTGTGGAAACTTCACAAATTACCTCAAGCAGCTTGGATTGTGTGCCCCTCCACTCTTCCTTCAGACCTTGATTTCCAAATGAAAATTGGAACTCTGGGACCTTGTGGAGTGTGTCAATGACTGCCTTCTGGATATCTGTCAAGTCAGCAGTCTTCCCCATGATTGTGGAGCCTACAGAAACAGACTAAGGGACATTTTTAAATGCTTAGGAAGCCTTTGCAGGTGTTTTTTGTTAATTATTTTAATTTACTGAGATAATGACTTTTGTGTTTTCATTGGCTGCAAGCCATAATCATCAAACTTCTGTGAAATCAAACTGTCCACTTAGGAAGCAACACTTATTGACAATCAATTTCACATGCTGTTGTGAAAATGAAATAGACAATAGATGGAAATTATTGGCAATTATCAAGACAACCTCAATAAAGGAGTGGTTCTGCAGGTGGGGACCACAGACCACATCTCAGTACCAATGGTTTCTGGTTGATGTTTTGGTCACTTTTGAATGTTGGCTGCGCCCCTGGGCGTGGAGAGCAGTGAATATTAATTTTCCTTAACAGAGCGCACACCGTACCCGCAGCACGGCTCCTGCAGCGGCTCGGCTGTCATGTGTGCCCGCTATTAAAAACAATGAATATTCACCACAGCCCTCTTCCCTCTGCACCGTTCTATCATTGTTAGTTTGTTTACTGCAAGTGATATCTGTATTTGGTATGTAACCCCTTATGTACAGCGCCATGGAATCAATGGCGCTATATAAATTATTAATAATAATAATAACAACCCACTCTCATGGGCGTGGAGAGTAGTGAATATTCATGCTCTTTAACAGTGGGCACACAAGACCGCCTGCCGCTGCAGGAGCCACGCTGCTGGTACAGTGTGCATGCTATTAAGGAGAGTGAATGGTCTCTGCTCCCCACATCCATAGTCCCAGCGTGGGGAGCAGTGACTATTCCGGCAGAGCATCTCACAGTGTGAGGGCTCATGGCAGTGACGCCATGCGCAGTTCACACAGTGAGATCAGTGTCAACAGCAGAGCAGGACGCAGCACGGTTGCAGAGAGGAGGTGAGTGTAATTATTTGTTTTTTTGCGTGCAGCATGATACGGATCAGGGGGTGCCATGCATACCAGGATGGAGGGGTGCCAAGCATACCAGGAAGAACAATGAGGGGTGCCATGCATACCAGGAAGAGGGATGAAGGGTGCCATGCATACCAGGAAGAGGGATGAAGGGTGCCATGCATACCAGGATGAGGGATAAGTTTTGCCACGCACACAACGAAGAGGGATGAGGGGGGCCATACATACTAGGAAGAGGGATGAAGGGTGCCATGCATACCAGGATGAGGGATGAAGGGTGCCATACATACCTCGAAGAGGGATGAGAGGGGCCATGCATACCAGGATGAGGGATGAAAGGTGCCATGCATACCAGGAAGAGGGATGAGGGGTGCCATGCATACCAAGATGAGGGGGGCCATGAATACCGGGATGAGGGGTGTCATGCATACCAGGATGAGGGATTGGGGTGCCATGCATACCAGGATGAGGGGTGCCATGCATGCCAGGATGAGGGGTGCAATGCATACCAGGATGGGCATCAGGGGGTGCCATGCATACCAGGATGGGGGATTGTGGTGCCATGCATACCAGGATGGGGGATTGGGGTGCCATGCGTACCAGGATGGGGGATTGGGGTGCCATGCGTACCAAGATGGGGGATTGGGGTGTCATGCATACGAGGATGGGGGATTGGGGTGCCATGCATACCAGGATGAGGGGTGCCATGCATGCCAGGATGAGGGGTGCAATGCATACCAGGATGGGCATCAGGGGGTGCCATGCATACCAGGATGGGGGATTGTGGTGCCATGCATACCAGGATGGGGGATTGGGGTGTCATGCATACCAGGATGGGGATGAGGGGTGCCATGCATACCAGGATGGGGATGGGGGGTGCCATGCATATCAGGATGGGGATGAGGGCCATGTATAACAGGAAGGAGGGGGCCATATATACCAGGATGGGGGATAGTAACAGAATTGGGGGACATTACCACTATAACAGTGTCAGCTGCAGACCCCCTTCCCGTTAACAGTGCATCATGACCACATTTTTTTCTTAAATTTTCTTTTCTATTTTCCTCTTTTAAAACCTAGGTGCGTCTTATGGTCTGGTGCGTCTTATAGTCAGAAAAATACGATATTTAAAAAAAAAACATAAAAAGAGGATGGCACCTTGTGTAATATGCTATCGGTAAGGACCCTTTACCCTTCTGGAGTTAACAAAGAGCTGCTTACCTAATGTAAGCAATGTAATGGCATGTATCCTGAACAAATCGGAAGCAATAGGTTTTCCTTGCTGCTGATAGGTGTCAAGTGCAGGAACCCTAATCAGAAACTGCATCGGCCAGAGGGGCACAAGTAGAAATAGTAGGACTATGTTATTATTTAGAACACTTTAATAGCGCTGCTGGATATCCAGATGAGATGAGAGTGTTATAAAGTAGATTCATTGAAGACATGACTGTGTAGTAAAATATTTTTCTTTTTTTGAAATTTCACTAACGTGTTTCAGGAATAATTTCTCCTCAACAGATTGCATATATAGCATATACAGTCTTGGCCGAAAGTGTTGGCACCCTTGATATTGTTCCAAGAAAATTAATTATTTCTCCAAGAAAATTATTGCAATTACATATGTTTTGGCATACACATGTTTATTTTTTTTGTATGTATTGGAACAACACAAAAAAAAAACAGTGAAAAAAAGGCAAATTGGACATAATTTCACACATAACCCCAAAAATGTGCCTGACAAAATTGTTGGGACCCTCAACTTAATATTTGGTTGCACACCCTTTGAAATAAATAACTACAATCAATTACTACCTATAACCATCAACAAGCTTCTTACACCTCTCAACTGGAATTTTGGACCACTCTTCTTTTGCAAACTGCTCCAGGTCTCTCATATTTGTAAGTTTCCCATCCTGACTTCCATGCAGACTTCTCTATACCTCTCTACTCCTATTTACTAACGGTATGTTCTCCAAGTAACACCAGCTACCCCCCACTTTCATTTATGACCTTATTTACTTAGCCTTTGACTATCCATCATCTGTTTCAGCCTTAAGCAGCTGATCAAGATGAGCACAGACCACTCCCCTCTGGTTCACAGCTGAATGCATTCTGTAGCAAATATTTTGTGAACTAGAAGTCTGTTAGACTTTAGTCTGTGTCCATCACCTTAAGTGTCCCATTGCTTAAGTGTGAGAAATATGAATTAATCCTGAATTGAACCTGAAGGGAACTGAAGGTAACTGGATACTAAGTCACAGTAAACAATGTTTATCTTTGTTTTCACTCTCACCCCCTTAATCCTTCACTTCTTACAACCACCCCTAATCCCTACACCTAGTAATGAACTCTTCATCTCTCCCTCCATTCTCCCCACCCATCTCACCTCCTCCTCAGAGCTATTCCGCAACATACAATCCTTTGTCTCCAAACATAGACAGCCACCTCATGCCCTCTCCTGCTCCCACCTACTAACGCTTTCTCTGCTCCTCCTCACTGCCGGCGACATCTCTACACATCCTGGCCCTCCTCACCACATCCCTACAATCACGTCCACCTCCTACCCACAAGCTATCCCAAACTCTTGTAACCCTTCTAACCTTATACCCATCCGCCCAGCCCCCGCTTCCCCAGTCCCTCTAACAGGAGCTCTATGGAATGCTCACTCCGTCTGCAACAAACTTTCCTACATTCACGATCTCTTCATCACTAACAAGCTTTCCTTCCTCAGCATCACTGAAACCTGGCTCGCTCCCTCCGATACGGCCTCTCCTGCTGCACTTTCGTATGGCGAATTCACCTTTCCCATTCCCCCCGCCCCACCCACAAGCATGGTGGAGGAATAGGTTTCCTCCTATCAGATAACTGGTCCTTCACCCATATCCCACTTCCGCCCTCCATTACTCTCCCCTCTTTTGAAGTGCACTGCGTGCACATCTACTCCCCCTCCAACCTTCAACTGGCTGTCATTTACCGCCCCCCAGGATCAACCACCACTTTCTATGGCCACTTCACCACTTGGCTACTTTATTTCCTCTCCGCTGACATCCCCACTATCCTTCAACATCCCCATTGACACTTCCCTCTCAGCTGCCTCTAAGCTTCTATCCCTCACTTCCTCCTTCGGTCTTACTCAATGGTCTTCCACACCCACCAAGACGGCCACACACTGGATCTCATCTTCACCCGCCTCTGTTCCCTATCTAACTTCTCTAACTCACCTCTCCCTCTCTCTGACCACAACCTACTTACATTCTCTACCCTCTCCTCTCCAGGGCAACAATGCCCACTCCACAAACTTGTATACCCTCGCAGAAATCTTAAACACCTTGACCTACACTCACTCTCTGAATCCCTTCTCCCTCTTACAGACATTAGCTCCTTACATGATGCAGATGTTGCTGCCACTTTATAGAACACCACAACAGCTGCAGCTCTTGACTCAGTCGCTCCCCTCACGCATACCAAAGCTCGCACAATCAACAGACAACCCTGGAAAACCAGCCTAACTAAAGAACTGCGACGGGACTCCAGGGTTGCTGAGCGTAGATGGAAAAGGTCCCACTCCAATGAGCACTTCATCGCATTCAAACAGTCCCTCACTACCTTCAAGTCCACACTCGCTACAGCAAAACAAATATACTTCGAATCTCTCATATCCTCTCTGTCTCACAACCCCAAACAACTATTCAACACCTTCAATTCTCTCCTCCATCCCCCAGTGCCTCCTCCCTCTCCTCTTATTTCAGCCGAAGACTTTGCCTCATTCTTCAACCAGAATATTGATACCATCAGACAAAACTTTTGCCTATAGCCCCCAGAGACCCTCCTCAGACCTACTCAACCCTCCTCCTCCAAAACCACCTTCTCCACCATTACGGAAGACCAACTTTCCTCTTTACTCTCCAAATCACACCTTACCACCTGTAAACTTGATGCAATCCCGTCCCACCTCATCCCAAACCTTACCACTATCTTCATCCCAACCCTAGCCCACCTCTTCAACCTGTCACTAACAACTGGTGTCTTCCCTTCATGCTTCAAACATACCTCAATCACACCCATCCTCAAAAAGCCCTCCCTTGATCCATCCTCTCTGACTAGCTATCGTCCCATATCACTTCTCCCCTATGCCTCAAAACTATTGGAACAACACATCCATTCTGACCTGTCCTCCCACCTCTCCTCCTGCTCTCTTTTCAACCGCCTACAATCTGGTTTCCGACCGCACCATTCTACTGAAACTGCACTGAAAGTCACCAACGACCTACTAACCGCCACATCCAAGCGACACTACTCTGTCCTCCTCCTCCTAGACCTGTCATCTGCCTTCGACACAGTGGACCATTCCCTCTTACTACAAACTCTCTCATCTCTCGGCATCAAAGACTTGGCCCTATCCTGGATCTCCTCATACCTAACAGACAGGACATTCAGTGTCTCCCACTCACACACCACCTCCTCATCTCGCCCCCTATCTGTTGGTGTCCCCCAAGGTTCAGTTCTAGGACCCCTACTCTTCTCCATCTACACCTTAGGCCTGGGACAGCTCATAGAGTCTCATGGATTTCATTATCACCTCTATGCTGATGACACACAGATCTACCTCTCTGGACCCGATATCACCTCCTTACTAACCAAAATCCCACAATGTCTGTCCGCTATTTCATCCTTCTTCTCTGCTAGATTTCTAAAACTTAACATGGACAAAACAGAATTCATCATCTTTCCGCCATCTCATTCAACCCCCCCACTGACCTATCTATCAACGTCAATGGCTGCCCACTCTCCCCAGTAGCTCAAGCTCGCTGCCTTGGGGTAACCCTGGACTCTGACCTCTCCTTCAAACCACATATCCAAGCCCTTTCCACTTCCTGCCGACTGCAACTCAAAAATATCTCCCGGATCCGCACATTCCTCAACCATGAATCTGCAAAAACACTAGTGCATGCCCTCATCATCTCCCGCATTGACTACTGCAACCTCCTGCTCTGTGGCCTCCCTTCCAACACTCTCACACCCCTCCAATCCATCCTAAACTCTGCTGCCTGACTAATCCACCTGTCCCCCCCCGCTATTTCCTGGCCTCTCCTCTCTGTCAATCTCTTCACTGGCTCCCCATTGCGCAGAGACTCCAGTTCAAAACCCTAACCATGGCATACAAAGCCATTCACAACCTGTCTCCTCCATATATCTCTGACCTAGTCTCTCGTTACATACCCACACGCAACCTCTGATCATCACAAGATCTCCTTCTCTACTCCTCTCTTATCTCCTCTTCCCACAATCTCATACAAGATTTCTCCCGAGCTTCCCCCCTACTCTGGAACTCTCTACCCCAACACATCAGACTCTCGTCGACCGTGGAAACCTTCAAAAGGAGCTTGAAGACCCACCTCTTTCGACAAGCCTACAAACTGCAGTAACCACCACTCCACCATACCGCTGCATGACCAGCTCTACCCTCACCTACTGTATCCTCACCCATCCCTTGTAGATTGTGAGCCCTCAAAGGCAGGGTCCTCTCTTCTCCTGTACCAGTCGCTGTCACATTGTGTTCAATATTATTGTAATTGTTTTTGGTATGTATACCCCTTTTTCACATGTAAAGCGCCATGGAATAAATGGTGCTATAATAATAATTAATAATAATAATAATAATAAGTTGCCTTCTCCCAACAGGTGTTCAATGGTATTTAAATCCAGACTCATTGCTGCCCACTTCAGAACTCTCAGGTGCTTTGTTTTCATTCATTTCTGGGTGCTTCTTGATATATGTTTGGGATCATTGTCCTGTTGAAAGACCTATGACCTAGGACGCAAACCCAGCTTTTTGACACTGGGCAGAACATTGATCCTTTAGGGATCTTCACATTTCATGATGCCTTGCACACAGTCAAGGCACCCAGTGCCAGAGGCAGAAAAACAACCCCAAAACATCTTTGAACCTCCTTCATATACGACTGAAAGTACAGTGTGCTTTTCTTTGTAAGCCTCATTCCGTTTTTGGTAAACAGTAGAATAATGTGCTTTACCAAAAAGCTCTATCTTGCTCTCATCTGTCCACAAGAAGCTTTCCAAGAAGTACAGTGGCTTGCAAAGTATTCCCCCTTGGCATTTTTCGTGCTTTGCTACCTCACAATCTGAACTTTCACTGTTTTTTTTTGATGGTCTGCATCAGTTTATGTAAGGAACATGCCTACATTTGGTTTACTTTTTATTATGAAGCAAACAACAAACAATAGAACAAAATTACTGAAAACTTCAGTGTACAAAACTATTCACCCTGCCCCCTAAAGTCATTACTTTGTACAGCCTCCCTTTGTGGAAATTACAGCTGCAAGTACCTTGGATATGTCTCTATGAGCTTTCTACATCTTACCACTGGGAATTTTGCCCATTCCTCAAGGCAAAACTGCTCCAGCTCCTTCAAGATAGATGGTTTCCTCTGGTGAACAGCAATCTTCAAGTATGACCACAGATTCTCAATTGGATTAAGGTCTGTGCTTTTACTAGGCCACTCTAAAGCATTTACATATTTCCCCTTAAACCACTCGTGTGTTGCTTTAGCAGTATTCTTTGGGTCATTGACTTGTTGGAAGGTGAACCTCCATCCCAGGCTCAAATCACTGACAGACTGAAACAGGTTTTGCTCAAGAATATCCCTGTATTTCACAGCATCCATCTCCTCCTTGACTCGGACCATTTTCTCAGTCCCTGCTGCCGAAAAAACTTCTTAACAGCATGATGCTGCCACCACCATGTTTCACTGTGGTGATGGTGTTCTTAGGCTGATGAGGTGTGTTGCTTGACGCCAGACATAGTGTTTACCTTGGTGGAGATAAAGTTCAATTTTGGTCTTAACTGACCACATCACCTTCTTCCATACATTTGGGGAGTCTCCCACATGTCTTTTGGCAAACTCAAAACAGAGTTAGAATTTTTGAATGAAAGTAAAGGCTTTTTTGTGCACACTCTTCCATAAAGGCCACCTCTATGAGGTTGTACGGCCTATTTTGGTAGTATGAACAAATATTCCAGTCTCTGCTTGGGAACTCTGCAGTCCATTCAGGGTTACCTTTGGTCTCTGTGCTGCCTCTCTGATTAATTCCCTCCTTCCCCGGGCTGAGAGTTTTGGTGAGCAGCCCTCTCCTGGCAGGTGGTCGTGGTACCATGTTCTTTTCATTTAATGATAATGGATTTGATGGTGCTCCAGGGGATCATCAGAGATTGGGATATCTTTTTATAACCCAACCCTGATTTGTACTTCTCAACAACTTTGTCCCTGACTTGTTTTGAGATCACCTTGGTCTTCATGGTGTTGTTTGGTAAGAGGTGCCTCTTGCTTAATGGTGTTGCAGCCTCTGTGGCCTTTCAGAAAAGGTGTGTATATACTGACAGACCAAGTGACACTTAGATTGCACACAGGTGGACTTCCTTTCACTAAGCATGTGACTTATGAAGGTAATTTTCTTGCACCAGAAATTTTTAGGAGCTTCATAGCAAAAGAGGTGAATACATATGGACATGCCAATTTTATGTTATTTGATCCCATAAATTTAATTTATGCCTATATTTTTCTCACTTCACTTCACCAACTTAGACTTTTTAGTGCTGATGCATCACACACAAATTGGATTACAAAAATATGATTGTAATGTAACAAAATAGGTAAAAAGCTAAGGGGGGTAAATACTTTTGCAAGCCACTGTATTTTGGCTTACTCGTGCACATTTTCGCAAACTGGAAGTCTAGCTTTTTTATGTCTCTTTGTCAGCAGTGGGGTCCTCCTGGGCAGTAATGACCACAGTTGCAGTGGTTGCCTTAGAGACCGGGCCCAGCGGGTCAGGGGCCTGCCAACGCCAGCAGAAACTTCAACTGGATGTGCATCCAGCAGCTGATGTTGGCGTGCACCAGACGGGGCACATGGCAGTGTTGTCAATCGCTCCCGTCGCATGCCAAAGTCAGCTACCAATTTCACAGGAGAACACTTGGAGGGTGAGCTGTTTTTTTCCCTAAATGTACTCGTGGTTTTCATATTGCCCACACCTGTTTCTTGCGACAGGTGAGTTTAAATGAGCATCACATACTTGAAACAAAGTGGTTTACCCACAATTTTGGAAAGATGGCAAAAATTTTGTCAAGACCATTTTTGGGGTTTTGTGTGAAATTGTGTCAAATTTGCTTTTTTTCTCTGTTTTTTTATGTTGCACCAATACACACAAAGGAAATAAACATGTGCATAGCAAAACAAAGATTTTCTTAAGACCATAAGACACACCTAGGTTTTAAAGGAGTAAAATAGAAAAAAAGATTTAAACAAAAAATGTTGTCAAGATGCACTGTTATGGGGGAGGGGGTCTGCCGCTGACACTGTTATAGGGGTAATGTCCCCCAATTCTGTACTAATATCCCTCATCCTGGTATATATATGCCCCCACCCCTTCTTGTTATACGTGGCCCTCATCCCCATCCTGGTATACATGCCTCCCTATCCGGTTATACAAGGTCCCCCATCCTGGTATGCATGGTACCCTCATCCTGGTATGCATGGCACCCCCATCCTGGTATGCATGGCACCCCCATCCTTTTATGCAAGGCACCCTCAACCCCTTCCTGTTATGCATGGCACCCCCATCCTGGTATGCATGGCACCCCATCCTGGTATGCATGGCACCCCTACCCCCATCCTGGTATGCATCGTACCCCCATCTTCATCCTGTTATTCATGGCATCCCCATCCCCATCTTGGTATGCATGGCAACCCCACCCAAATCCTGGTATGCATGGCACCTCCAACCTGGTATGCATGGCACTCCCACACCCATCCTGGTATGCATGACACCCCCATCCTGGTATGCATTGCGCCCCCATCCCGGTAAGCATGGCACTGCCATCCCCATCCTGGTATGCATGGCACCCCTATCCCCATCCTGGTATGCATGGCACCCCATTCCCATCCTAGTATGCATGACGCCCCAATCCCCATCATGGTATGCACCCCCATCCTAGTATGTATGGCACCCACATCCCCATCACGCTGCATACATGAAAAAAATAAACTATTCTACTCACCTTCCCTCTGCTCCAGTGCTTGCTTCCTGTTCTGATGCCAGCAGCTGATCTCACCGTGTAAGTAACGCATGACGTCACTGTGGGACTGTGGGAGTAGGGAGCAATGAACATTCATTCTCCTTAATAGCACGCACAGTGTCAGCCGCAGCAGCAGCTCTGGTAGGAGATGGGCGATCACGTGTGCCCTCTATTAAAGAGAATGAATATTCACTGCTCCACACTCCCATGGGCGTGGAGAGCAATGAATATTCATGCTTTTTAATAGCGGGCACACATGATCGCCGAGCAGCTGCAGGAGTGCGCTATTAAGGGAAATGAATATTCATTGCTCCACACGCTCATGGGCGTGGTGAGCAGTGAATATTCATTTTGTTTAACAGCGGGCACAGTGTTAGCTGCAGCAGGTGGCTCCTTCCTCCTGTGCCCTGCTCCTCAACTGCTGACGCTCCGGCCTCAGCCCCTACCATCCACAGCCAGACCGTACATCTGGACTATAGGACGCACTCCCCACGTTCCTCCAAAATTTTGTAGAAAAAAAGTGTGCCCTATAGTCCGAAAAATACGGTACTTAATTTGCAGAACAATTTCAAGGATGACAATACTACTTGCCATAACTGTATGTAGAAAATAAAGATAATCACTCACTTGTTGCATGAATGCATTGTTGTTTTATTCAAATAGATAAATCTCTATACAATCTCTTTAATGTGATACGTTTCGGCTCCAGATGAGTCTTTTTCAAAATAAATTAAAGAAGCTAATCTAAAGTTGAAAGATATTATGTTAAAGCATTCAAGAGGCTGTGAGTGAGATTCCCCTTATTTGGGGAGCCTCTGGAATGTTTCAGGAGAGTTGACAAGTTTATTCATTACATATCAAATACTCAGCTGCTGCACAACCTCTTATTTAATAGTGAGCTTCCTGTCCTCAATTGATTGACATAAAATTCCCTCAACTTTTTCATTATGGACATCTGCAGAAACCTAAGTGTGTGTTATATTGTTTTGAAGTAATTGGGACATATCTCTATTATTCACAGCATAGCTACAAGCCAGTTCGCAGAGTAAAACAAATTTCCTGCAAAATTGATCAATGATATATTGTCTCTGGTCATCTTGATGTTAATATGACGGAAACCCGTAATAGCTCAGGTTTTGTTCTCTTTTCTTCCATATACAGTGAAGGAAATAATTATTTGATCCCTTGCTGTTTTTGTAAGTTTGCCCACTGACAAAGACATGAAAAGTCTATAATTGTAAGGGTAGGTTAATTTTAACATTGAGAGATAGAATATCCCCAAAAAAAAATCAAGAAAATCACATTGTATAAATTAGATAAATTTATTTGCATTTTGCACTGAGAAATAAGTATTTGATCCCCTACAAACCATTATGAGTTCTGGCTCCTACAGACCAGTTAGACGCTCCTAATCAACTCGTTACCTGCATTAAAGACAGCTGTCTTAGATAGTCACCTGTAAAAAAGACTCCTGTCCACAGACTCAATTAATCAGTCAGATTCTAACCTCTACAACATGAGCAAGACCAAAGAGCTTTCAAGGATTTCAGAGACAAGATCAAAGACCAGCACAAAGCTGGAATGGGCTACAAAACCATAAGTAAGACGCACTGTTGGTGCAATTGTAAGAAAATTGAAAAAATACCAAATGACTGTCAATCGACATCGATCTGGGGCACCATGCAAAATCTGAGCTCGTGGGGTATCCTTGATCATGAGGAAGGTGACAGATCAGCCTAAAACTACACTGGGAAAACTTAATGATCTTAAGGCAGCTGGGACCACAGTCAGCAAGAAAACCATTGGTAACACATTACGCCTTAAAGGCGTTCCCCTGCTCAAGAAGGCACATATGCAGGCCCATCTGAAGTTTGCCAATGAACACCTGGATGATTCTGTGAGTTATTGGGAGAAGGTGCTGTGGTCAGATGAGACAAAAATTGAGCTCTTTGGCATTAACTCAACTCATCGTGTTTGGAGGAAGAAGAAGGATGAGTACAACCCTAAGAACATCGTCCCAACCGTGAAGCATGTTGGGGGAAAGATTATACTTTGGAGGTGCTTTTCTGCAAAGGCTACAAGATGACTGCACCGTACTGTAGGGAAGATGGATGGGGTCATGTATCGCAAGATTTTGCCCACATCCTCCTTCCCTCAGTAAGAGCATTGAAGATGGGTCGTGGCTGGTCTTCCAGCAAGACAATGACCCAAAACATACAGCCAAGGCAACAAAGGAGTGGCTCAAAAAGAAGCATAGTAAGGTCATGGAGTGGCCTAGCCAGTCCCCAGACCTTAACCCCATAGAAAACTTATGGAGGGAGTTGAAGCTCCGAATTGCCAAGCGACAGCCTCAAAATCTTAATGATTTAGAGATGAGCTGCAAAGAGGAGTGGACCAAAATTCCTCCTGACATGTGCACAACCCTCATCATCAACTACAAAAAGAGTCTTACTGCTGTGCTTGCCAACAAGGGTTTTGCCACCAAGTATTAACTGTTGTTTGCCAGAGAAATCAAATACTTATTTCTCACCGCAAAATGCAAAAAAATGTATCTAATATATACAATGTGATTTTCTTGATTTTTTGGGGGGGATATTCTATCTCACACCATTAAAATTAACCTACCCTTAAAATTATAGTTGGTTCATGTCTTTGTCAGTGGGCAAACTTACAAAAATAGCAAGGGATCAAATAATTATTTCCTTAACTGTATATGCACAAAGCAAATTTAAGTTCTAGTGTTCCTGCTATAAGTTATAAGGTTGCAGAGATACTAATTGTACCAGGGTCCTATCTCTTCACGGGACCCTCTAGGCCTATGTTCAACATAAGAAGACACTTGTGGCACATGCAATGGGGTCCAGTTACAGGTTTACATTGGGTACCAGGGGCTTCTGGTTACCTCAGTCACCTGCCATCAAGTAATGTTTCAGGTGCAAAGTACCCCTTGTACAGGGAGTTTTGTAGTAAACTGTGAAGCAGATAGGTCTCAAGGTGAGAATGAGTAGTATTAGAACATCATAATGCACTGGCCAAATTCAGAAGTTTGCGAAATATATCATATATACCTGAGGCTGTATGAACCCTGCAGCTGGTCTGGACATCACATCCGTACCCGAACCTTATTTAAGAGATGTTTGAATTCAGCCTTAATCTTCAGAAACTGGTTCTTCAGGAGATGGGTGTATGCAGCAGCAGATTTGTCTTATATCAAAAAATGAAAACCCTCTTAAAAATGATAAAGAATCTTAAGGTCACCTAGGGCTTTGTGCATTTTAAAATCTACTAATAAACTTGTAATATACAGTAGGCTAAATAAGTATTTGATACACTCCCTATTTTGCAAGTTTTTCCACCTACAAAGAATGGAGAGGTCAGTAATTTTAATCGTAGGTACACTTCAACTGTTAGAGACAGAATCTGAAAATAAAAACCAGAAAATCATATTGTATGATTGCTAAATAATTAAATTGCATTTTATTGCATGAAAAAAGTATTTGATCACCTACCAACCAGCAAGAATTCTGGCTCTCACAGACCTGTTAGTTTTTCTTTAAGAAGCCCTTCTACTCTTCACTTATTACCTGTATTAATTGTACCTGTTTGAACTTGTTATCTGTATAAAAGACACCAATCCACACACTGAATCAATCACACTCCATCCTCTCCACCATGGCCAAGAACAAAGAGCCTTCTAAGGGCATGAGGGACAAAATTGTAGACATGCACAAGGCTGGGATGGGCTACAGGACAATAGGCAGGCAGCTTGGTGAGAAGGCAACAACTGTTGGCACAGTTATTAGCAAATAGAAGAAACACAAGATGACTGTCAATCTTCCTCGTTCTAAGGCTCCATGAAAGGTCTTGCCTCGTGGGGTAAGGATGATTCTGAGAAAGATCAGGAATCAGGCCAGAACTACTTGGGAGTAGAGATGAGCGGTGTTCGACTCGGACTGTTCGCCAATCTCAAATTCGAGCTGTTTTTGGCGGTGTTCGAGCCGTTCGACGAACCCGAACAATTTGCAAAAAATGCGGCTGTTGGAGGTTATGTTCGATAACTGTTCGTGCACCAAAATCGTAACTGCATTTTTTCACAGTAATACTGTTAATCAATGTTAATAGACAGTTTCAGTGTAGAGTGGGTGGGGGGAGGGGCAGGGGATGGATCTCTGCAGAAATAATGCTGATCTCCATTTTTTTTTTTTTCCCGCATTTACAGTGGGGAGGTGCAGTCTGTCAGCCTATCAGCAGCGCACACACACAGCGAAGTGCTTTTTTTTCACACAAGCAAGGGCATGTGTCATTGGCTGTGTATGTCACATGTCCTTGCCCTATAAGACCCAACCATTTTCCCCGTCGCCACCATTTTCTCACTGCTGCAGCTGAGTGTTAGACGGCACTGCTGCTGCTGTGGGCGCTATACTTTGTAACTGTGTGAATTGCAAGCGAATTTGCTCTTAAATAGACAGATAAGTTTAGGGAGTAGGGACTAGTTGTAATTGCAGCCCTTTTGAGGACTAGGTTACAGCAATTTTAGCACTTTTTGCCAGGCAGGTCTGTGCCAGTGCTGTGCAAGTGTTTTTCACAGCATTTGGCTAAATCTAGCTAAGCCAATTCTTTTGGGCCTCTAGCAGTGTGTGTTAGTCAGTAGAGTAGCCTATCTGTGTTGCAAGCTACACCACCTGTGTATCTAATACCAATTTTTTACTGCCCGTAGCCAAGTAAAACCTTTTGGGCATAGTAGCAGTGTCTGTTACTCATTGGAGTACCCATCTGTACCAAGCTACACCACCTTTGTATTTAATAACATTTTTTACTGCATCTAGCCCAGTAAATACTTTTGGGCCTGTAGCAGTGTCTGTTACTCATTGTAGTAGCCCATCTGTACCAAGCTACACCACCTTTGGATTTAATAACAATTTTTTACTGCATCTAGCCCAGTAAATACTTTTGGGCCTGTAGCAGTGTCTGTTACTCATTGTAGTAGCCCATCTGTACCAAGCTACACCACCTTTGTATTTAATAACAATTTTTTACTGCACCTAGCCAAGTAAAACCTTATGAGCATAGTAGCAGTGTCTGTTACTCATTGGAGTAGCCCATCTGTACCAAGATATACCACCTTTGTATTTAATAACAATTTTTTACTGCATTTAGCCCAGTAAAACCTCTTGGGTATAGTAGCAGTGTCTGTTACTCATTGGAGTAGCCCATCTGTACCAAGCTACACTACCTTTGTATTTAATAACATTTTTTTACTGCACGCAGACCAGTAAATACTTTTGGGCCTGTAGCCGTGTCTGATACTCATTGTAGTAGCCCATCTGTACCAAGCTACACCACCTTTGTATTTAATAACAATTTTTTACTGCATTTAGCCCAGTAAAACCTCTTAGGCATAGCATCAGTGTCTGTTACTCATTGGAGTAGCCCATCTGTACTAAGCTACACCACCTTTGTATTTAATAACAATTTTTTACTGCACGTAGCCCAGTAAATACTTTTGGGCCTGTAGCAGTGTCTGTTACTCATTGTAGTAGCCCATCTGTACCAAGCTACACCACCTTTGTATTTAATAACTTTTTTTACTGCATCTAGCCCAGTAAATACTTTTGAGCATGTAGCAGTGTCTGTTACTCATTGTAGTAGCCCATCTGTACCAAGCTACACCACCTTTGTATTTAATAACAATTTTTTACTGCATCTAGCCCAGTAAATACTTTTGGGCCTGTAGCAGTGTCTGTTACTCATTGTAGTAGCCCATCTGTACCAAGCTACACCACCTTTGTATTTAATAACAATTTTTTACTGCATCTAGCCAATTAAAACCTTTTGGGCCTGTAGCAGTGTCTGTTACTCATTGGAGTAGCCGATCTGTACCAAGCTACACCACCTTTGTATTTAATAACATTTTTTTACTGCATCCTGCCCAGTAAATACTTTTGGGCCTGTAGCAGTGTCTGTTATTCATTGTAGTAGCCCATCTGTACCAAGATACCCCACCTTTGCATTTAATAACAATTTTTTACTGCATCTAGCCCAGCAAATACTTTTGGGCCTGTAGCAGTGTCTGTTACTCATTGGAGTAGCCCATTTGTACCAAGCTAAACCACCTTTGTATTTAATAACATTTTTTTACTGCATTTAGCCCAGTAAAACCTCTTGGGCATAGTAGCAGTGTCTGTTACTCATTGTAGTAGCCCATCTGTACCAAGCTACACCACCTTTGTATTTAATAACAATTTTTTACTGCACGTAGCCCAGTAAATATTTTTGGGCCTGTAGCAGTGTCTGTTACTCATTGTAGTAGCACATCTGTACCAAGCTACACCACCTTTGTATTTAATAAGATTTTTTTCTGCATCTAGCCCAGTAAATACTTTTGGGCCTGTAGCAGTGTCTGTTACTCATTGTAGTAGCCCATCTGTACCAAGATACACAACCTTTGTATTTAATAACAATTTTTTACTGCATCTAGCCAAGTAAAACCTTTTGGGCCTGTAGCAGTGTCTGTTACTCATTGTAGTAGCCCATCTGTACCAAGCTACACCACCTTTGTATTTAATAACAATTTTTTACTGCACCTAGCCAAGTAAAACCTTTTGGGCATAGTAGCAGTGTCTGTTACTCATTGGAGTAGCCCATCTGTACAAAGCTAAACCACCTTTGTATTTAATAACAATTTTTTACTACATTTAGCCAAGTAAAACCTCTTGAGCATAGTAGCAGTGTCTGTTACTCATTGTAGTAGCCCATCTGTACCAAGCTACACCACCTTTGTATTTAATAACAATTTTTTACTGCACGTAGCCCAGTAAATACTTTTGGGCCTGTAGTAGTGTCTGTTACTCATTGTAGTAGCCCATCTGTACCAAGCTACACCACCTTTGTATTTAATAACTTTTTTTACTGCATCTAGCCCAGTAAATACTTTTGGGCCTGTAGCAGTGTCTGTTACTAATTGTAGTAGCCCATCTGTACCAAGCTGCACCACCTTTGTATTTAATAAAACATTTTTACTGCATCTAGCCAAGTAAAACCTTTTGGGCCTGTAGCAGTGTCTGTTACTCATTGTAGTAGCCCATCTGTACCAAGCTACACCACCTTTGTATTTAATAACAATTTTTTACTGCATCTAGCCAAGTAAAACCTTTTGGACCTGTAGCAGTGTCTACAGGCCCATCTGTACGGATATGCAGCGATACTAAATAACCAATGGTGCACAAGCTTATGGCCTCCGTATTGGGCAGAACAAGTGCTTACAAAAAAACAGACACTCCTGGAACTTTTCCCAATAGTGGTAGCAATAGAAATATGGGGCGCGCGCCTGGCTAACAAAAATATACACTTCATAGCAAAAAACACCAGCCTAGCGCACTGCTTTAATAAGATGGCATCATCGTCTCTCCCAGTGCTAGGCCTACTACACCGGCTAGCATTCCTGTGCCTAAAACACAATGTATGGGTCCGCGCTAGCCACTGAGGGGTCTAACGCTGCTGCTAACGCTTTATCACAATTCAATTGGCAGATTTTCACAGAGCTCCTCCCCAACGCCCACCCATCAGGCAACAGTTGCCACCCTCCCTATGGGATCTAGTGGCGAATAGTTGATGCCATTAATCAGAGCGTCAGTTGCCCCGTCGACGTGGCAAGCATACAGTAAGGCATGGGAAGAGTGGACACGACTAGTAGCAGGCAGACGGGTTGACCAATGTGAACAAGCCAGATTACAAGTCACCATAGAATTTCTCCACCAGCTAATGATGAGGGGCATATCAGGGGCGTCAGCGCAGCGGTGTCTGACCGGAATAGCATTTCACTTCCAACTACTGAATTGGGGAGATGTGACAAAGAGATTCATCATCAGACAATCCATAAAAGGGTGGAAAAGGGGTCAGCCAAGTCAGGAGTGTAAACATCCCGTCCCGTGTCACTAAGGCTGTGTGCCCACGTAGCGTTTTTCAAGCGTATATGCTGCGGAATTTCCGCAGCGTAAACGCTTGAAAAACGCATGTAGATCCGCACCCCATGGTCCCCAATGGCATTCCGCAATGTCAATGCCCATGCTGCGGATTTTTCCGCAGCGTATATGCTGCAGTCAAAAATCCGCAGCATGTTCATTAATTTTGCGGAAGCGCTGCGGAATCAATGTGCGGATGGTACCCAAGTCTGGAGGAGAGGAGACTCTCCTCCAGACCTGGGTACCAAAGAACCTGTAAAAAAAAGAATAAAATAAAGTTTATACTTATCTTCTGATGTTTTCCCTCCGTCGCGCTGTTGTCTGAAGGACCTGCCACGTCATTGAGTCATGTGACCCACCACATGACTCAATGACGTCACCGCAGGTCCTGCACACAACAGCATGAGCCGCTCAAGACTCCGGACGGGGCAGAGAATGCATCGGAAGGTGAGTATAAAGTTTATTTTTTTATTTTTTACCATTCTGAACAAGTTGTCAAGCACTTTTCCAAGTGATGCTTGGAGAAGTGCTTGATAACCCGCATGCGGAAATGCATGCAAAGACGCCTCACAAACGCTTCTACCTGGCGGGAAAACCGCATGTAATATCCGCATGCGATTTTCCCGCCAGGGAGAAGCGTAAAAAATATGCTTCAGGTCCGCAACGTGGGCACATAGCCTAAAACTGATTTCTCACATCATATCCCTAACACCATTAACATGACACTCAAAAGCAACACTACTGTCTACTGCATTTGCGATCGCCTTCTTCGGGGCGCTATGCATAAGCGAATTAGTCCCTCAATCCAAAATTACCACCAGTGGAGGCTTATTACACCAGGACGTAGTCACAGTCAATAGTGCAATATGTCTACGCATACGCAAATCGAAAACGGTTCCAGCGGGCAGGGGTACTTGGGTACTTCTACAACCCACAAACGGTACACTGAGTCAGGTAACAATAGTAAAAACATATATAACCATCAGATCACAAAGTAATTTCTTCTTATCACACATTGATGGAATGCCATTATCAAGATACCAGTTCAAAGCTATATTTAATAAATGCCTAACATCAGCAGGGAACCACCCCAAAGATTACGGGACACACTCATTCGGCATAGGCGCGGCCATGGAAGCAGCAAGAGCAGGACTGTCAGAAATGGAAGTTCAGAGGATAGGGAGATGGCGATCCACGTGTTGGTTAGATACATAAGACCGGACTTGTTATCCTAACGTGGTTTGCTTCTTTTAAAGGTGACGCTAAGCCAACAGTGTGGGTGATAGGCCACTCGTATATATATTGGGCAGAAAAAAGGGCAAAAGTCCGCCCAGGCGGGAGGAAATTAGAGTTTCATAACACATATTTCAACTGGAGAGGTATTAGAGGCCTGCAATAGCCACAGGTACTAATGGAGGTAATCAAGGTAGGGAGAGAGGCAAGAGGTCCGGTCATCTTAGTTATACAGGCCGAGGGAAACGACCTAAGTCATTACAAGAGCGCATAACTAATGGCAATAATGAAACAAGACAGTGAGCGCTTCAGAGAATTTTTCACAAAACTAGTTATAGTATGGTCAGAGATTGTACCGATAGCGGTATGGCAAGGTGCGCGAGACATCACGGCCATCGAACGGACAAGGCGGGTAATAAATATTCGGATGGCAAAATTTAGAAGAGACATAGGCGTTGTAGTGATACGACACCGACAACTGGAAGGAGATAAAGCAGGCCTCATACGGCCCAACGGTGTTCCCTTAATGGATATTGGACTGGACATATTCCTGTCAGGACTCCAGGACGGAGTGGAACAAGCGTTAAGAGTGATGGATGGGGGTCAGAGTCCTGCATACGAGTACGCAGGATCCTCCGTGGCCTGGAAATAGAAAGGACATGTTGGAGAGTTCCACTTGTTGGCCAACTTGCCGGTGTGGAGACCCAGGGCATGCTGCAACAAACTGAATTATTTTAGAAATAAAATGCCTTTCTAATGGAATGAGTAAAAAGAGTTAAAGAGTTAATAAAGCTGTGACCGATCCTCACCCATCCAGTTGTAAGAGTTACATTATTGTATTGTCATGGAAAGGGGGGCGGTAGGGGGGCTGAGCGTCTGGGTTTGGTTGGGGTCCCCACAGTCGGCCTAGGCTAGATGCAGTTAAAAATTCTTATTAGATACACAGGCGGTGCAGCTTGCTTCGCAGCTGGGCTACTACGTCCAAAGTATTGCCTGGGCTAAATGCAGTTAAAAATTCTTATTAGATACACAGGCGGTGCAGCTTGCTTCACAGCTAGGCTACTATGTCCAAAGTATTGCCTAGGCTAGACACAGTTAAAAATTCTTATTAGATACACAGGTGGTGTAGCTTGCTTCAGAGCTGGGCTACTACGCTGACTAGCAGACACTGAAGCTTTGGCGCAGACCTCTGAGTAAACAGCTTTTCAGACTCAACCATCTGTGTTACCCCAAGCCATAGTGTATGTAGTTTCTTACGGTTAAAAAGGGGGGGGGAGCGACCCAACCCACATGGAATTGACGATGCCAACGTCACGTAAAACACAGCAAGGGGACTCCAAAAAGAGTCTCCATTTTTTCCAAAAATTGTGGCACAGACACCACTTAAGTGGCATCAATTGAACCAGAGTTGCTTAAAACGGGTTCGTGAGGTGATTTTACCAAATCCTCAAGCTTTTAGTCTCCCCAGGATGACACAGGGGTAGAAAAGTCCTTGCGGATCCATGATTTGTTCATCTTTATGAACGTGAGTCTGTCTACATTCTCAGTGGACAACCGCGTGCGCTTATCTGTCAGCACACCACAAGCAGCGCTGAACACAAGTTCAGAGAGAACGCTGGTTGCAGGGCATGACAAGATCTCCAAGGCGTGAGTGGCGAGCTCCGGCCATTTTTCCAGATTGGAAGCCCAAAATGAGCAAGGGTCCAGTGACACAGTCATGGCTTCGAAGTTCACTTGGAGATACTCCTGTACCATCCTCTCTAGGGGTTGACTATGTGTCAGACTTCTTGTCTCGTGTGGCCTTGCAAAGGATGGTCTAAAAAAGTGTTGAAACGATTCCACAAAATTGCTGTTACCAGCAGATACTGTGTTACTGTTACGGTTTGAGTGATGAAGACTCGACAGTCCCACGGTTGGCAAGTTAGAACTGTGAGATTCACTACGTGCACCACTGGTGTTTTGTGGAAAAGCACATGTAAGATTCTGCAACAGTCTCTGCTGATATTCCTGCATGCGTGAATCCCTTTCTATTGCAGGAATTATTTCGGCAAATTTACTTTTGTACCGGGGATCTAAGAGTGTGGCAACCCAGTAGTCGGGATTACTTCGAATTCTGACAATCCGAGGGTCATGTTGCAGGTAGTGCAGCAAAAAGGCACTCATGTGTCTTGCGCATCCAGGAGGACCAAGTCCTTGTTGTGTTGGTAGCGAGGTAAGAATCATGCTTCCTTCCTCTGCCCTCTCCCCCCAACCTCGCACAACAGAAATGTGATCAAGGTCTCCCTCATCTGATGAGTCTTCCATGCCCATCGCCAGTTCGTCCTTCACTTCTTCCTTGGCTCCTGCACCTTCCTCAACAGTTTGGCTGCTACCATGCGCCCTGGTTAATCCCTCTCCCCCACCCTCCCATGCCTGCCGCCTTGGTGCTGCCGACCGTCTGGACCTTGGAGATGTTATCCCTTCCGCATACGACTCCTCGTCTACTTCCTCCACCTCTTCTTGTCCCACCACCTGACTCCGAATTCTGTTTAACATGTGCTCCAGCATGTAAATCACCGGAATAGTCATGCTGATAATGGCATCGTCAGCACTAAAAATCTTCGTCGCCATTTCAAAACTGTGCAGAAGGGTGCATAGGTCCCTGATCTGAGACCACTCCTGCAGCGTGATTTGCCCCACCTCTGGATCTCGTTGACCCAGGCTATACGTCAGAACGTATTGCACCAGGGCTTGTTGGTGCTGCCACAGTCGCTGCAACATGTGCAGAGTTGAATTCCCCCGTGTCGGCACATCGCATTTCAGCTGTTGAACTGGCAGGCCCAACGACTTCTGTAGAGATGTAAGTCGTTGAGCTGCGGGATGCGAACAGCAGAAGTGAGCACACAGCGACCGTGCCCTTTGCAGAAGGCCATCTAGTCCGGAATAGTGGGCTAAAAATTGGACAACCAGGTTCAACACGTGAGCCATACAAGGCACGTGTGTGACATTGCCCCGGCGAAGGGCCGCACCCAGGTTTGCAGTATTGTCGCACACGGCCTTCCCTGGTTGCAGGTCCAGTGGAGACAACCATTCATGAAACTGGGTCTCCAGAGTTGACCACAACTCCTCAGCTGTCTGACTCACATTTCCCAGACATTTCAAAGTAAAAACCGCCTGATGCCGTTGAGCCCTGCTGCCAGCATAGTAAGGAGGTGTGCAGGATTCCTTCTGCGCAGTTAGAAAGTGGGTGGCATTACCAGACAGGCTTTGGGTGCAGGTGGAGGACCAAGAGGAGGTTGAGGAGGCAGAAGCAGTGGAGGAACTTCTAGATAAAAAGGATTGATGCACAACTCGTGGGGACGGCAAGACTTGGACAGCAGCCCCTTGTCCTGCTGTCACCATAGTTACCCAGTGCCCAGTCAGCGACATGTAATGCCCCTGTCCATGCCTACTCGTCCAAGTGTCTGTGGTTTAAATGCACCCTGTCACACACAGAGTTTCTCAAAGAAGCGGTGATGTTGTGTGCGACATGCTGGAATGGCGCAGGCACACCTTTCTTTGAGAAGTAGTGCCAACTGGGCATCTGGTACTGAGGCACTGCGACGGACATAAGGTCTCGAAAATCCTCTGTGTCCACCAGGCGGAAAGGCAGCATTTCTGTAGCCAACAGCTTGCAGATGGTGATATTCAACCTCTTAGCTTTGTCATGGCTAGGAGGAAATGGTCTTTTACTTGTCCACATCTGAGGGACCGAGGGCTGGCTGTTGTGCTTAGACGGGGTTGAGTAGGGTGTCCCCGGCAAACTGCCGGTCTGTGAGGAAGATGCAGGCGGAAAAGTTAGGTTGCCTTGATCCAAAGGTGGTGCTCTCGATGTCGGAGAGCGCTCAACACCAGCTGGTGTTTCCACTTCCAAATGAAATGATGACCTGCCAATCACACTGGCTGTTGCGGGTAAAGAGGTGGCAGGTCTGCGTTCAAAAACATGTGTGACTGCTGTCCCCCCAGTCACAGAGGATGAAGAGGCCGCAGATGCACA
This sequence comes from Phyllobates terribilis, assembly GCF_046119375.1. Taxonomy (NCBI): domain Eukaryota; kingdom Metazoa; phylum Chordata; class Amphibia; order Anura; family Dendrobatidae; genus Phyllobates; species Phyllobates terribilis. The sequence continues at coordinate 909,348,125 of NW_027362763.1, read as the reverse complement.
AGATGGGGCAGACGGTGGTTGACCCGCTCCGCTAGGCCGCATTGTAGCACAGTGAGCTTCCCACTGCAACTTATGCTTCATATCCATGTGACGGTTCATGCATGAAGTACTCAAACTATGGATTTTTTGGCCTCTACTTAGCTTTTAGTGACAAATATTACAGATAACACGAGTTGGGTCATCCTCATCGATCTGAAAAAATGCCCAGGCTATGCAAGGCTTAGAGCCCATGCAACCTGAAGAGCCACCACGATTTGTGGTCAGAGGCAGAGTTGTGGTTGAGGATGCAGTTGTTGACGTGCTTCCAGTACTCCATCTCTGTCCAGGAAGGCGCAACCTAACCTCATCGTCAATAGCATCCTCCTCCACCTCCTTTGCTGACCTCATCGACTGGCTGACTGTGGGTTGACAGTAAGTGGGATCTCCAACCTTGTCATCATCACCCTGTGTGTTCTCACACCCGTCGTCCTCAGAGCCAACCTCTTCCTGCCCTGACTGAAAAGTCAATTGTCGCTCCAATCAGGTATTTGAGTCTCATCATCGTCTTCATCATTGTCTCCACCAACAGGAGTTACAGTTTGGGAACGAGGGTCTATATTATGCTCAGAACCTTCTTCATCTGGTCCTGGATCCGACTCATAACGATTCTGGGCATCAGTGCAGATCATTTCCTCATCTGGATTAACAGAAGCTCTGGAGCAGACCTCCGTTTCCCAGGCTATAGTATGAGTAAACAGCTCTGCAGACTCAACCATCTGTGTTACCCCATACTCAGACGGGCAGCTGGAGACTTGGGAGCTGTGAGGAAGCAAGTGCGATTGGGGTGACACCTCTGAGGACTGGAGTATTTGTGATGTTGAAGTTGAGGTGGAGGAGAGCCCAATTGAAGGAGCACTTGATATCCGTTGAAGCACCTGCTGTTTTTGTGCCTCATCTGGAATTTGTAGCGATGGGCGTGTCCGTAAGAAAGGGATCGTATCACATTGTCCACGAAAAGAAGTAGACATCTTAGTTTGGCTGGAAGATGGTCTTTCTTCTGCAGATGTTACTCCCCCCCCCACTGCGGACAGGCACCAGTATTGGGAGAGGCGGGCTGGCCGTCAGGGTCCACCGCGGCTCTGGCACAAACGGACTGGCCGTGTCGGCTTCGCACTCCAGCGTAGTCCCTCTGCCCGCTCGCGCCCGTAACCTCAAAGGGATGTGCAAGCGGCTTTTCTTCCCAGGGCTGTTCCCTGCCCAGCAGGAACGTGGGGGAGCTCAGGTCGGCCTTCCACTGTACTCCCTTACCTCCCTCGCCCTCTTTCCTTCTTCTGTTCTCCATCTAACCCCTCGACTCTGTGGTGTTCGCTCTCCCTCCAGCTCTCTCCTTCTCACAGGTGGACTACCGCGTGTATTCACACTGTGGCTAATCTTTTGGGCCCAGGCATAAGAAGTTGTCGAGGTAATGGATAATATGTGCCCCCTTAGAAACGTCCATTACAACCCGTTCGAGGAAGCAACTAAACGCCTCAAATAGTGAGCAGGATCTGGACCACCGCATGGGCTAACATCGATCTATATAGTATGCTCCTTCCCAGAAGCAGCCCAATAGGTGGACACTATTCGGAGGCACAGGTAGTAAGTAACCGGAACGCCGCATCAATGTCTGTTTTGGCCATTAGGGTGACCCTTCCCAACTTCTTGATCTTGATGTATTGGGTTCCGTTTTTGGCACAACTCACAACGGGGATACCACTACGTCTTGTAAGGAAAGTGTTCTGAATGGAACCACCATTCTACCTAAAGATATTTATTCTTTTAATTTTCTTGTCACAACGTCTGGGTGTTGGTAGGCTGATTTTAGATTTTTACTCCAGCCTTTCTTGATTTTAAAAGGGCATGACATGCCTATATCTATGTCTCCCCCTCCTTTTACTCTCTTTTCTTTTCACATGACTATATGTACTTGTCACTTTTCCATGTGCTAGTTGTGTCTTCTGAGCAGTTTGTCAGCTTTTGGACACCTTTGAAGGTGTTTTCTATGTGTTTCTATGTGTTTTTGTTTGCCTGTCATTGGTTTTAATGGTGTTCGACAGTGTTCGACGAACAGTTCGACGAACAGTTCTGCGAACACACCGTTGTTCGACGAACCGAACCAAACCCCGAACACTACGGGGGGTGGCTCAACTCTATTTGGGAGGACCTGGTCAATGGCCTGAAGAGAGCTGGGACCACAGTGTCAAACATTACCGTAACACAATACGCCATAATAGATTAAAATCCTGCAGGGCACGCAAGGTCTCCATGCTCACGCCAGCACATGTCCAGACCCATTGAAGTTCGCCAATGAGCATCTGCATGATCCAGAAGAAGCATGGGAGAAGGTCATGTGGTCAGGTGAGACCAAAATAGAAATTTTTGGTATCAACTCCATTCCCTGTGTTTGGAGGAAAAAGAAGGATGAGTACAACCCAAGAACACTGTCCTAACCATGAAGCATGGTGGGGGAAGCATCATACTTTGGGGGTGCTTGTCTGTAAAGTGGACAGCACGACTAAATTGTATTGAAGGGAAAATGAATGGGGTCATGTAGCGCAAGATTTTGGCCAATAACCTTCTTCTCTCAGTAAGAGCATTGAATATGGGACATGGCTGGATCTTCCCGCATGACAATGACCCAAAACACACAGCCAGGGCAACTAAGGAGTGGCTCCGTAAGAAGCATTTCAAGGTCCTGAAGTGGCCTAGCCACTCTCCAGACCTGTACCCAATAGAAAATCTTTGGAGGGAACTGAAATTCAATGTTGACAAGCGACAGCTCTGAAACCTGAAAGAGCTGGAGAAGATCTGCATGGAGTAGTGGGCCAAAAACTACAGGAAACGTCTGACCTCTGTAATTGTAAACAAAGATTTCAGTACCAGATATTAAGTTCTGTCTTTCTATTGTATCAAATACTTACTTCATGCAATAAAATTCAAATTAATTAAATAAAATTCACACAATGTGTTTTTCTGGATTTTTTTATGATTCTGTCTCTCACAGTTGAAGTGTATCTATGATAAAAATTACAGATCTCTCCATTCTTTGTAGGTCGGAAAACTTGCAAAAACAAGCATTTATTAACTCATATACGAGGGGTGTTCATTAAAGATTTCCCCTGACCCACTTCCTGTGGACTAAGAGCAATGAAACTTGGCACAGTTATTAGTCCTTTACATAGGTGCCACCTAGGGACACACACTTCTCCCATCTTTTTAAGCAACTGTAAACAAAAATTCAAAAATAACTTGATTTTTGGAAAGAGGTGGAAGTTCGATGGTGCGAGCTAGGGTGAATAAGTGGGATACAGTAGAATTTCAAAGCCAGAGGAGTATGCTTCCATTTGGGCAACATGTGAGTTGGGAACTGGTGCACTGTCTTGCAGAAGGCGGACACCTTTGGTGAGCATACCACGTCTCTTGATTTTGATGGCCTCCCGCAATTTCCGCAGCAGTGAAACATAGTATGCCCTAGTGATCATGGTACCCTTTACTAGGAAATCCATCAATATTACTCCGTGCTGTTTCCAAAATACTGTGAGCATGACCTTACCTGCCGAGGGTTGGGCACCTGCCTTCATTGGAAGCGGTGAGTCATGATGCTTCCATTGCATCGAATGGACTTGAGTCTCGGGGTCATAGTGATGGACCCAGCTTTCATCCTGTGTGATCAGTCTGTTGAAAAAGTCCTCCTGGGTTCTATGGCACATCGTCAATAGAGCCTGAGAGCATTCGACTCGTTCCTGCTTCTGGAAAGGTGTGAACAGCCGGGGAACCTAATGCATGTGAAGATGGTCTTGGATGATTTTTTCCACAGAGTGCAGAGTGGGGTTGTCCTGGAATTGGAGCCTTTTGCACCAAAGTCCTACCACATTTCAATTGATGATGACAGTTTTTGACTACATCATATGATGGGGAATCATCACCATAAACCTCTTTCATCCCCTCAAACGTCTCCTTTGGTGTGCGGCCTTTCAAGTAAAGGAACTTGGTGACTGCTCTGTATTCCACTGGGTCCATTATCAAACCTCACACCACTTCATCACCTGTAAAATCAAGACCGTTATCAGTTCTGAGTTGCAAATTGGCACGTAACCTATAGAGACTTATATCATTAGACGTGAAGTTTCAGCATCCTGTGATAAATAGAAGTTGGTCAGGGGAAATATTTAATGAACGCCCACATATCATAAATACCAGTAGGTAAAATATCTGTCACGACACAGCTGTCGGGTGACCAGGGACCAGGGGCTCCTACCCTGTTCCTAACACTAGGGGGCGCCCTACCTTGCCCTATTCCCCAGGATACCTCTGAAGGTGAGGATGCTGGGGCCTCCACCTTAACCCTAACTCATTAGTAAGACCTCCATCTGTTCACTCCCCCCACACAGAGAAGGGGGCGCTACTGTGCACCGTAGTACACCAACCCAACAAACAGGGTTACACAGATAGGGATAAACAGAAAACTCCAGGCACACGAAATATTCACTCACATATAACAGAGGAAAGCACCGGGTGTGAAGGTATGGGAATAAACCAAAAATGGAGAAGGATAAGGAATGACGACGCGTACAAACCAGACTAGTCACAAATAATTCTTTCAACACTCCTTCTCATAAGAACTCCTCTCCCTGCGTTAGCCATTCAGCAAAAGCTAGCACTGACAAGAACTTGTATCAGAGCCCAGATTACAAAGGGAAAAGGAGTGGCTAACCGAGCTCAGCTGTGAGCACAGGGAATTTCAACATGGCCTCTTAACCCCTGTTCTGCCGGAAGAAATAAACACACATTTAAAATGATGGAGAAGTGCTTCTTCTCAGAGTTGGAGTAGCAGCCATCCGATGCCGAGGTCACCTGGCTCCTAACTGCTGCGGCAACCCCTTGACAGTACCCCCTCTTTACGAGGGACCTCCGGGACCTAAAGACCAGGCCTATCGGGGTGAGCCACATGAAAAGCCCTGAGCAGTCTGGCCGCATGTAGCTCAGATGCTAGTACCCACATCCTGTCCTCAGGACCATACCCCCTCCAATGTACCAGATACTGAAGCGACCGACAAACAAGATGAGAATTCAAGATCTTAGCAATCTGAAACTTCAAATTACCATTGACAATGACAGGTGATGGAGGTAGAGGTGATGGTACAGAAGATGCAACGTATTTTTTGAGGAGAGAACGATGAAAAACATTATGGATCCTAAAGGTAGGTGGCAGAGCAAGGCGAAAGGCTACGGGATTGACGACGGCTATGATTTTATGTGGACCGATAAACCTGGGACCCAGTTTCCACGACGGAACTTTCAACTTAATTTTCCTAGAGGACAGCCACATCAAGTCACCCACACACAGGCCCGGACCCACCAAACGTCTCCGATCAGCCACACTCTTATACTTGGATCCCATCTTCCTCAAATTATAAGCAACCTCCTGCCTAATAGTAAAAATAGTAATTTTAGTAATCACTCAGTAATCCAGAAGGGTGATTACTTCTTAATAAAAGAACTAAATTGAGAATGGAACCCATATGCCCTGAAAAACGGGGACTTACCAGTCGATTCCTGACAACGATTATTTACAGCGAATTCGACTTACGGCAAATAAGTAACCCAGTCCTCCTGACTTTCAGATACAAAACACCTGAGGTCCGTCTCCAGATTCAGGTTAACCCGCTCCATCTGACCATTAGACTGCTGGTGAAACGTGGAAGAAAATGATAAATGGATCCCCAAACGGGTGCAACATGCCCTCCAAAACTTGGAGACAAACTGCACCGCGCGATCAGAAACAATGTCACTCTGGATCCCATGAAACCTATTTCCCTGATAAAAACTTGCGCCAAGGTTTTGGCATTTGGTAAAGCTGCTAATGCAACAAAATGAGACATTTTACAGAATCTATCAACCACCACAAGAATTACAGTATTCCCCGCTGACACGGGAAGATCCGTGATAAAATCGACCAATAAGTGAGTCCAAGGTTTGCTGGGAATCTCAAAGGGTTGTAGAGCCCCTGATGGATGAGTATGAGGGGTTTTAGAATGCGCACCGACACTGCAGGCAGCTACATACTCTCGGACATCCTTATGAGCACCTGGCCACCAAAAACGGCAACTAAGCAGATCCGCGGTGGCATTATTTACCAGGATTTCTGGCCAACACCAAATCATGATATTCACTGAAAACTCTAAGACGGAGATTTACAGCAACAAACAGTTTACCAAGTGGACAGGCAGCAGGGGCGTCCCCCTGAGCGTCAGCAACCTCTCTTTCCAGATCGGAGCATATAGACGCCATAACCACCCCTTTTAGAAGAATAGGTACCGGTTCACACTTATCTCCTACCCCGGGAAAGCAATGGGATAAGTCATCTGCTTTAATGTTTTTGTTCCCCGGCCTATATGTGAAAAAATAATTAAACCTGGTAGAAAACAATGCCCATCTAGCCTGACGAGGTGTTGGACCTTTTGTCGATTCCAGGTATACCAAATTCTTATGATCCGTGACTACCACCACAGGGTGGACCGCCCCCTCCAAAAAATGACGCCACTCCTCAAAAGCCCATTTGATAGCTAAGAGTTCCCAGTTACCAATGTCATAATTTCTCTCGGCAGGTGACAGTTTTTTAGAGAAATAAGCACATGGTTGCCATTTACCAGGAGACGCCCCCCTGTGACAACACAGCCCCCACTCCCACCTCAGACGCATCGACCTCAACTATAAAAGGCTGAGAGACGTCAGGCTGTATAAGAATCGGCGCAGAAGAAAAACACTTTTTCAACTTATCAAATGCCTCCCTGGCAGGACTGGACCACATGGAGAAATCCGTCCCCTTCCTGGTCATATCTGTAAGCGGTTTGACTACTACTGAAAAATTCTTTATGAACTTGCAGTAATAGTTGGTGAAACCTAAAAACCTTTGTAACGCCTTCAAATTCTCTGGACGATCCCAATCCAATACCACCCGGACTTTCGCTGGATCCATGTGAAGACTAGTGGAAGACAACACGTATCTAAGGAATGGGAGCTCGTCAACTGAGAACATATACTTCTCAAGTTTAACATATAATTTATTGTCTCGAAGAATATGTAATACCTGCCTGACGTGTACCAGGTGTGACTCAAAGTCAGGAGAATAAATTAGTATGTTATCCAGGTAGATCACCACAAACCTGCCTATCAGATGGCTAAAGATGTAATTTATAAAGTGTTGAAAGACGTCAGGCGCAGTCGTCAATAGAGATGAGCGTTGTTCGACTCGAACTGTTCGCCAATCTCAAATTCGAGCTGTTTTGGGCGGTGTTCGAGCCGTTCGGCGAACACGAACGATTTGAGAAAAATTCGGCTGTTCGAGGTTATGTTCGATAACTGTTTGTGCACCAAAATCATAACTGGATTTTTTCTCAGTAATGATGAAAATTAATGTTAATACGCAGTTTTAGTGTACAGCGTGGCGGGGGGAGGGGCAGGGGATGGATCTCTGCAGGAATAATGAAGATCTCCATTTTTTTTTCTCTTTCCCGCATTTACAGTGGGGAGGTGCAATCTGTCAGCCTATCAGCAGCGCACACATGGAGAGAAGTGCTTTTTTTCACACAAGCAAGGGCATGTGTCATTGGCAGTGTATGTCACATGTCCTTGCCCTATAAGACCCAGCCATTTTACCCGTCGCCACCATTTTCTCACTGCTGCAGCTGCGTGTTAGACGGCACCGCTGTTGCTGTGTGCGCTATACCTTGTTAATTTCAAGCCAATTTTCGCACAAATCTACAGATAGCTTGGGAGTAGGGAATAGTTGTGATTGCAGTCCTTTTAAGGACTAGGTTACAGCATTTCCTACGACTTTTATCAGGCTGGTCTGTGCTCTTAAATAGATAGGTTGTGGGAGTAAAGACTAATTGTAATTGCAGTCCTTTTCAGGACTAAGTTACATCAGTTCCTATCAGTTTTTGCCAGGCAGGTCTGTGCCAGTGCTGTGCAAGTTTTTTTCACAGCATTTGGCTGAATCTAGCAAAGCTAATCCTTTTTGGCCTATTGCAGAGTGTGTTAGTCAGTGGAGTAGCCTACCTGTGTTGCAAGATACACCACCTGTGTATAGAATACCAATTTTTTTACTGCACCTAGTGAAGTAAAACCTTTTGGGCATAGCATCATTCTATTAGTCCCTCTATACTGACCTCCATAAGGTTGCAAATTGAATATAATTTTTTTCTGCATCTAGCTCTGAAAAAATATTTGTTCTTCTAGCAGTGTGTGGGACTTGTTCTACTAGTCCATCTATACTGACCTCCATCAGGTTGCAAATTAAAAATATTTTTTTGTCTGCATCTAGCTCTGAAAAAATATTTGGCCTTCTAGCAGTGTGTGGGACTTGGTCTATTAGTCCATCTATACTGACCTCCATCAGGTTGCAAATTAAAAATATTTTTTTGTCTGCATCTAGCTCTGAAAAAATATTTGGCCTTCTAGCAGTGTGTGGGACTTGTTCTATTAGTCCATCTATACTGACCTCCATCAGGTTGCAAATTAAAAATAATTTTTATCTGCATCTAGCTCTGAAAAAATATTTGGGCTTCTAGCAGTGTGTGGGACTTGTTCTATTAGTCCATCTATGCTGACCTCCATCAGGTTGCAAATTAAAAATAATTTTTATCTGCATCTAGCTCTGAAAAAATATTTGGCCTTCTAGCAGTGTGTGGGACTTGTTCTATTAGTCCATCTATACTGACCTCCATCAGGTTGCAAATTAAAAATAATTTTTTGTCTGCATCTAGCTCTGAAAAAATATTTGGCCTTCTAGCAGTGTGTGGGACTTGTTCTATTAGTCCATCTATACTGACCTCCATCAGGTTGCAAATTGAATATAATTTTTTTCTGCATCTAGCTCTGAAAAAATATTTGTCCTTCTAGCAGTGTGTGGGACTTGTTCTACTAGTCCATCTATACTGACCTCCATCAGGTTGCAAATTAAAAATAATTTTTTTCTGCATCTAGCTCTGAAAAAATATTTGTCCTTCTAGCAGTGTGTGGGACTTGTTCTACTAGTCCATCTATACTGACCTCCATCAGGTTGCAAACTGAATATAATTTTTTTCTGCATCTACCTCTGAAAAAATATTTGGGCTTCTAGCAGTGTGTGGGACTTGTTTTATTAGTCCATCTATACTGACCTCCATCAGGTTGCAAATTAAAAATAATTTTTATCTGCATCTAGCTCTGAAAAAATATTTGGCCTTCTAGCAGGGTGTGGGACTTGTTCTATTAGTCCATCTATACTGACCTCCATCAGGTTGCAAATTAAAAATAATTTTTTTGTCTGCATCTAGCTCTGAAAAAATATTTGGCCTTCTAGCAGTGTGTGGGACTTGTTCTATTAGTCCATCTATACTGACCTCCATCAGGTTGCAAATTGAATATAATATTTTTCTGCATCTACCTCTGAAAAAATAATTGTCCTTCTAGCAGTGTGTGGGACTTGTTCTACTAGTCCATCTATACTGACCTCCATCAGGTTGCAAATTCAAAAAAAATTTTTTTCTGCATTTAGCTCTGAAAAAATATTTGTCCTTCTAGCAGTGTGTGGGACTTGTTCTACTAGTCCATCTATACTGACCTCCATCAGGTTGCAAATTAAAAATAATTTTTATCTGCATCTAGCTCTGAAAAAATATTTGTCCTTCTAGCAGTGTGTGGGACTTGTTTTATTAGTCCATCTATACTGACCTCCATCAGTTTGCAAATTAAAAATATTTTTTATCTGCATCTAGCTCTGAAAAAATATTTGGCCTTCTAGCTGTGTGTGGGACTTGTTCTATTAGTCTATCTATACTGACCTCCATCAGGTTGCAAACTGAATATAATTTTTTTCTGCATCTACCTCTGAAAAAATATTTGGGCTTCTAGCAGTGTGTGGGACTTGTTTTATTAGTCCATCTATACTGACCTCCATCAGGTTGCAAATTAAAAATAATTTTTTTCTGCATCTAGCTCTGAAAAAATATTTGGCCTTCTAGCAGTGTGTGGGACTTGTTCTATTAGTCCATCTATACTGACCTCCATCAGGTTGCAAATTAAAAATATTTTTTTGTCTGCATCTAGCTCTGAAAAAATATTTGGCCTTCTAGCAGTGTGTGGGACTTGGTCTATTAGTCCATCTATACTGACCTCCATCAGGTTGCAAATTGAATATAATTTTTTTCTGCATATAGCTCTGAAAAAATATTTGGGCTTCTAGCAGTGTGTGGGACTTGGTCTATTAGTCCATCTATACTGACCTCCATCAGGTTGCAAATTGAATATAATATTTTTCAGCATCTAGCTCTGAAAAAATATTTGGCCTTCTAGCAGTGTGTGGGACTTGTTCTATTAGTCCATCTATACTGACCTCCATCAGGTTGCAAATTAAAAATAATTTTTTGTCTGCCTCTAGCTCTGAAAAAATATTTTGTCTTCTAGCAGTATGTGGGACTTGTTCTATTAGTCCATCTATACTGACCTCCATCAGGTTCCAAACTGAATATAATTTTTTTCTGCATCTACCTCTGAAAAAATATTTGGGCTTCTAGCTGTGTGTGGGACTTGTTCTATTAGTCCATCTATACTGACCTCCATCAGGTTGCAAATTGAATATAATATTTTTCTGCATCTAGCTCTGAAAAAATATTTGGCCTTCTAGCAGTGTGTGGGACTTGTTCTATTAGTCCATCTATACTGACCTCCATCAGGTTGCAAACTGAATATAATTTTTTTCTGCATCTACCTCTGAAAAAATATTTGGGCTTCTAGCTGTGTGTGGGACTTGTTCTATTAGTCCATCTATACTGACCTCCATCAGGTTGCAAATTGAATATAATTTTTTTCTGCATCTAACCCAGGCAATAGTTTTGGCCTAATACCACAGTTTGGCCACTCAGCTCTGCTCGGTTCCCATCCATTGTTTTTTTGTGCAAACAACTCCAGAGTTGTGAATTAGTTAACCACCAAAATGAGTGGAAAAAGGCCTGCTGCTGGTGGAAAGGGGAATAGGCGTGTTGGGAAGGGGAAAAAAGGTTGTGTCCGTGGGGTAGGTGTTAAAGCAACAGTAACATCTGCAGAAGAAAGACCATCTTCCAGCCAAACTAAGATGTCTACTTCTTTTAGCAATGTGATAAGATCCCTTTCTTACGGCCACGCCAATCGCTACAAATTCCAGATGAGGCACAAAAGCAGCAGGTGCTTCAACGGATATCAAGTGTTCCTTTAAGTGGGCTCTCCTCCACATCAACTTCAACATCGCAAATACTCCAGTCCTCAAAGGTGTCACCCCAATCGCACTTGCTTCCTCACTGCTCCCAAATCTCCAGCTGCCCGTCTGAGTATGAGGTAGAACAGATGGTTGAGTCTGCAGAGCTGTTTACTCATACTATAGCCTAGGAATCAGAGGTCGGCTCCAGCGCTTCTGTGAATCCAGACGAGGAAATGATCTTCACTGATGCCCAGAATCTTTATGAGTCGGATCCAGGACCAGACGCTGAAGGTTCTGACCATAATGTAGACCCTCATTCCCAAACTGTAACTCCTGTTGGTGGAGACAATGATGAAGACGATGATGAGACTCAAATACCTGATTGGAGCGACAACTTTAGTTTTTTGTCAGGGCAGGAACAGGTTGGCTCTGAGGACGACGGGTGTGATAACGCACAGGGTGATGATGATGAGGTTGGAGATCCCACTTACTGTCAACCCACAGTCAGCCAAGAGATGAGGTCAGCAGAGGAGGTGGAGGAGAATGCTAGTGACGACGAGGTCAGGTTGCGCCTTCCTGGACAGAGACGTAGTACTGGAAGCACGTCAACAACTGCATCCTCAAACACAACTCTGCCTCTCACCACAAGTCGTGGTGGCTCTTCAGGTCGCATGGGTGCTAAGCCTTGCATAGCCTGGGCATTTTTTCAGATCGATAAAGATGACCCAACTCGTGTTATCTGTAACATTTGTCAGCAAAAGCTAAGTAGAGGCCGAAAAATACATAGTTTGAGTACTTCATGCATGAACCGGCACATGGACATGAAGCACAAGTTGCAGTGGGAAGCTCACTGTGCTACAATGCGGCCTAGCCGGCCGGGCCAACCACCGTCTGCCATATCTTGTGCATCCGCGGCCTCTTCATCCTCTGTGACTGGGGGGACAGCAGTCACACCTGTTTTGGGGCGCAGACCTGCCACCTCTTTACCCGCAACAGCCAGCGTGATTGGCAGGTCATCATTTTCTTTGGAGGTGGTAACACCAGCTGGTGTTGAGCGCTGTCCGACATCAATAGCACCACCTTTGGATCAAGGCAACCTAACATGTCCCCCTGCATCTTCCTCACAGACTGGCAGTTTGCCGAGGACACCCTTATCAACCCCGTCTAAGCACAATAGCCAGCCCTCGGTCCCTCAGATGTGGACAAGTAAAAGACCATTTCCTCCTAGCCATGAGAAAGCTAAGAGGTTGAATTTCACCATCTGCAAGCTCTTGGCTACAGAAATGCTGCCTTTCCGCCTGGTGGACACAGAGGATTTTCGAGACCTTATGTCCGTCGCAGTGCCCCAGTACCAGATGCCCAGTCGGCACTACTTCTCAAAGAAAGGTGTGCCTGCGCTCCACCAGCATGTCGCACACAACATCACCGCTTCTTTGAGAAACTCTGTGTGTGACAGGGTGCATTTCACCACAGATACTTGGACGAGTAGGCATGGACAGGGGCGTTACATGTCGCTGACTGGGCACTGGGTAACTATGGTGACAGCAGGACAAGGGGCTGCTGTCCAAATCTTGCCGTCCCCACGAGTTGTGCGTCAATCCTCTTTATCTCAAAGTTCCTCCACTGCTTCTGCCTCCTCAACCTCCTCTCGGTCCTCCACCTGCACCCAAAGCCTGTCTGGTCATGCCACAAGCTTTCTAACTGCGCAGAAGGGATCCTGCACACCTCCTTACTATGCTGGCAGTAGGGCTCAACGTCATCAGGCGGTTTTTACTTTGAAATGTCTGGTAAATGTGAGTCACACAGCTGAGGAGTTGTGGTCAGCTCTGGAGAACCAATTTCATGAATGGTTGTCTCCACTGGACCTGAAACCAGGGAAGGCCGTGTGCGACAATGCTGCAAACCTGGGTGCGGCCCTTCGCCGGGGCAATGTCACACACGTGCCTTGTATGGCTCACGTGTTGAACCTGGTTGTCCAGCAATTTTTAGCCCACTATCCCGGACTAGATGGCCTTCTGCAGAGGGCACGGTCGCTGTGTGCTCACTTCCGCCATTCGCATCCCGCAGCTCAGCGACTTACATCTCTACAGAAGTCGTTGGGCCTGCCACTTCACCGGCTAAAATGCGATGTGCCTACCCGGTGGAATTCAACTCTGCACATGTTGCAGCGACTGTGGCAGCACCGACAAGCCCTGGTGCAATACGTTCTGACGTATAGCCTGGGCCAACGAGATCCAGAGGTGGGGCAAATCACGCTGGAGGAGTGGTCTCAGATCAGGGACCTATGCACCCTTCTGCCCAGTTTTGAAATGGCGACGAAGATGTTTAGTGCTGACGATGCCATTATCAGCATTACTATTCCGGTGATTTACATGCTGGAGCACATGTTAAACAGAATTCGGAGTCAGGTGGTGGCACAAGAGGAGGTGGAGGAAGTAGAGGAGGAGGAGTTGTATGCGGAAGGGCTAACATCTGCAAGGTCCAGACGGTCGGCAGCACCAAGGCGGCAGGCATGTGAGGGTGGGGGAGATGGTTTTACCAGGGCGCATGGTAGCAGCCAAACTAGTGAGGAAGGTGCAGGAGCCCAGGAAGAAGTGGAGGACGAACTGGTGGAAGACTCAACAGATGAGGGAGACCTTGATCACATTTCTGTTGTGCGAGGTTGGGGGGAGAGGACAGAGGAAGGAAGCATGATTGTTACCTCGCCACCAACACAACAGGGACTTGGTGCTCCTGGATGCGCAACACACATGAGTGCCTTCTTGCTGCACTACCTGCAACATGACCCTCGAATTGTGAGAATTAGAAATAATCCTGACTACTGGGTTGCCACACTGTTAGATCCCGGTACAAAAGTAAATTTGCAGAAATTATTCCTGCCATAGAAAGGGATGCACGCATGCAGGAGTATCAGCAGAGACTGTTGCAGAATCTTACATGTGCTTTTCCACAAAACACCAGTGGTGCACGTACTGAATCTCACAGTTCCAACTTGCCAACCGTGGGACCGTCGAGTGTTCAGCACTCAAACCGTAACAGAAACACAGTATCTGCTGGTAACATCAATTTTGCAGAATCATTTCACCACTTTTTTAGCCCATCCTTTGCAAGGCCACAGGAGACAAGAAGTCTGACACATAGTCAACGCCTAGAGACGATGGTACAGGAGTATCTCCAAGTAAACATTGAAGCCATGTCTGTGTCAATGGACCCTTGCTCTTTTGGGGCTTCCAATCCGGATAAATGGCCGGAGCTAGCCACTTACGCCTTGGAGATCTTGTCATGCCCCGCAGCCAGCGTTCTGTCTGAACGTGTGTTCAGCGCTGCTGGTGGTGTGCTGACAGATAAGCGCACGCGTCTCTCCACTGATAATGTAGACAGACTCACGTTTATAAAGATGAACAAATCATGGATCCGAAATGACTTTTCTACCCCTGTGTCATCCTGGGGAGAGTAAAAGCTTGATGATTGGTTAAAATCACCTCACCAACCATTTTAAGCTTTCAAATTACTAATCATGTTTATCTGTATCTTGGCTGGAAAATTATTTGGGCTTTGTAGCAGTGTGCAGTACTGTTCCTATTAGGCCATCTATACTAAGCTCCACCAGATTTAAAATTACTAATCATGTTTATCTGTATCTTGGCTGGAAAATAATTTGGGCTTTGTAGCAGTGTGCAGTACTGATTCTATTAGGCCATCTATACAAAGCTCCACCAGATTTAAAAATAATAATAATTTTTAGCTGCATGTAGCCCGGAAAATAATTTTGGGGCTCCGAGATGCGCAAGACACATAAGTGCCTTCTTGCTGCACTACCTGCAACATGACCCTCAGATTGTCAGAATTCGAAGTAATCCTGACTACTGGGTTGCCACACTCTTAGATCCCCCACACTCTTCGATCAACCTTTTCATTTTAATAAAGACCAAAAAAATGGTCATTTTTGAAATTATAAGCATTAGCAGGTTATTAGAAACTGAAATCAAACAGTTTTCAACTCAAAACTTTATTCTAGGTGATGTTACATTTGCACATAGGACCCCTTGTTCGAATGGAGCTTCTGAACTCTCTCGTCCATTGAATTTGTCAGGTTTTGGATGGTTTCTGCTTCAATTGTTTTGCATGAAGACAGAATACCCTCCCAGAGCTGTTGCTTAGATGTGAACTGCCTCCCGCCATCATAGACACTCCTTTTGATGATGCTCCAGAGGTTCTGAATGGGGTAGAGGTCAGGGGAGCATGGGGGTCACACCATAAGTTTGTCCCCTTTTATGCCCATATCAGCCAGAGATGCAAATGTGTTATGTGCAGCATGAGACGGTGCATTATCATGCATAAAAATGATCTTGCTGTGGAATACACGGTTCTTCTTCTTGAACCATGGCAGGAAGTGCTGTTTGAGAAACTCCACATACATTATGGAGTTCATCTTTACCCCTTCAGGGATCCTAAAAGGGCCGACAATCTCTCTCCCCATGATTCCAGCCCAAAACATTACTCCACCTCCTCCTTGTTGGCGCTGTAGCCGTGTTTGCGTGGGGTGTCCATCAACCAGCCATCCTCCACTCCATCCATCTGGACCATCGAGCATTGCACGGCACTCATCCGTGAACAAAACAGTTTTGAAATCAGTCTTCATGTAATGTTTGGCCCACTGGGGCCGTTTCTGCTTGTGTGAAGTGGATAGAGGAGGTCGACAAGATGGCCTATGCACAGCTGCAAACCTCTGAAGGACCCTGCATCTTGTTGTTCGGGGAACGTTGGAGGCACCAGCAGCTTCAAAAACTTGTCAGCTGCTATGACAAGGCTTTTTTGCCGCTGCTCTTTTAACCTGACGTAATTGCCTGTAGGAAAGAGTCCTCAATTTGCCCTTATCAGCAGGCACACGTGTGTACTGTGAATCAGCTACATACTTCTTGATTGCTAAGACACTTCATCCTGATCATCGCACAATGTTGATTGTAGTCATGCCTTGACCTAAACACTCCACAATTTGTTGCTTCTCAGCAGCCGACACATCCTTTTTCTTTCCCATTTTGGCAGAAAATGTAGGCTGCTTAATAATGTGGGACAGCCTTCTTAAGTAGTCTTGCCTTTCATTGGACACACCTGCCAAACTAATTAGCACAGGTGTCTGCAATTGCTTACAGTGATATAAAGAGCCCTGACACACATCACCATCAATGAGTTTAACTGACAAACAAACAAATTCTTCCCTTATCACTCCTAAACACTTTTTGCATAATAATTTGGAACACAGTGTACATGTGCTTTTCCACAAAACACCAGTGGTTCACGTGGTGAATCTTACAGTTCTAACTTGCCAACCGTGGTCTGTATGGAGTTGTTCAATAAAGGGCCCAAAATTAAGATAACATAGATGGGAGAGGTCTCTATGAATAGGAATTCCTAAGTATTTGATACCCTGTGAGGGCCAGGTAAAGGGAAAGTTGGACTGGATGGAATCCTGTATGGATTTGGGGAGGGAGACATCGAGGGCCTCAGACTTCGCTGCATTGATTTTAAAATTTGACCATGTAACAAAGTGATCTATTTCAGCCATAACAGCAGGGATGGATATATGTGATTGAGTGATATATACTAGGACATCATCAGCAAATAGAGAGCACTTGTACTCGGTGCCTCCCACCTCAATCCACCTAATATTGGGGTTATGGCGAATTGATGAGAGCAGGTGCTCCGTCACTAGGATGTATAAGAGAGGGGACAGAGGACATCCCTGCCTTGTCCCATTGGTGATTATGAAAGGTGATGAAAATGTTCTGACGCGCCCCCTGGGCCTTGGGACACCCGGAGCCGGACTCTTTTTGGTGGATGCTGGTGGTTGTAGTCTCCGTGGCGGCGACCCGGTTCCGTGGCTCAAGGGGGTCAAACCAGTGGCGGAACTATTTATGTGGTTTTGATGTTTAAATGTCCGACTATGCCACCCGTGGATTGTGGTCAGAGTGAACCGCCGCTGCAGGGCAGACCACTGAGACTGGTGTTGTGGGTGCAGCAGAGCGTAGCATAACTCCCCACGGGAGGAGTATAGCCTCAGGGCAGTGTATGCGGAGGATGGGGGTGATGGTGCAGGGCAGCAGCAGTAACGACACGGAGTCAGTGATGCAGTCCAGGGCCTTTTCTCACAGTTCTTATTATTCACGTCTGCAGGTAACGGCTGCCCACGTCGTACTGTGCTCACCAGGTGAGGGGCTCAGACAACTCCCAGATAACTTTGGAGCGCTTCACAGGACCCCATTTGTGTGTCCTTTGTCTGGCCTTTCTTACCAACCCTTCTGTCCGGCTGCCTCAGGCCTCCTCTTGGTAAACTTGGCGCCAGTTTCCCTGACCCTATGTGGTGCCTTCCTAGCGGGTGTAGCGAGGGGCTGCGCCACATAAAATGTCACAGCCTCCGGTTTCTAGCTGAGGGTCGTTTCCCGCCTCCTCTAGTTTCGGTGATCGGTCTCCCCCTTTGGCCTGACCCCTCCACGCAGGTGGATTCGGGTGTGCGGTGGCGACTCTCCCGTTCGCACCCCTGGGATCCCTTCGTTCCTCGTTCCTGGAGCCTTCTCCGCTCCTCTTCCTTCCTTCTCCCTCTTCCAGGCCTGGGCCTCTGTTACTAGGCCCGCCTCCGGAGCAGAGCTCATGCAGAGCCCCTGCTCCCTGTCACTTCTGCTCAGACTTCTCTGCACTGAACTAAGATGGTGCCCACCTTTTATTCTCCCTTCTCAATGCACCCAGGAACTGCTTCCTCCCTGCTCCTGCACTACAGGGTTCCCCTTCCTCAGTGTTCCCTCCCCCCACTCCAATCAGGGACAGGGACTGTCGTGCCCATCTCAGGGGCATATTGGTCGCCCTGCCCCACGGCAATGTGGTGTAATGCATGCAGGTATCGGGTCCTGATCCACACTCCATCCTTACCTGAGAGTGAGATATCACACCTCTGGGTGAGGGTCAATACCTCTGTAGCAACCGAGCCCTCAGGTTGCTACAGTTCCATTTATCTTCAGCCTAGGTGACGTATTGCGATACAGGGCCGTGATTTTGGCTATAAAAGGGTCCCCTAGACCCCTACCCCAAACTTTTTAAGAGAATAATATATGGCGTGCCAGGAGACTCTATGGAATGCTTTCTCAGCATCCAACGAGAGTATCTAATTACAAATTTTTAACTGCATCTAGCCCAGGAAATACTTTGTGCCTAGTAGCAGTGTCTGCTAGTCAGCGGATTATCCTGGCTGTTAAGCAAGCTACACCACCTGTAGTTTGGACACTTAATTTTTTCAAAGGAAATGCTTCGGGACCACGGGATACTCAGTGAAGAGCATCAGGAGGCACCCCAAGGCATAGGGGCTGGGACTGGCAGTAGGATGCCTTGCGGTGGACAGCCGAGCTCGATCCTTATAAAAGCTTTTTAACTGCAGCAGCTTTAGTGGACGCTACTGGAGCTGGAATTACGCGGCTGCTGGCATGAGACTTGCCCTCCTATAGATCCTTGTAAATGGATTTAAGTGTATTCATTCAAATTAGAGAGACAATTTAAATTAAAAAGCTTAGAGCTGCATCCACCACAGGGGGTCTCGCTCGACCCACCAGCGGACAGGCACCAGTATTGGGAGAGGGGGGCTGGCCGTCAGGGTTCACTGCCGCTCTGGCACAAACCCGGCGACACGGAGGTGGCATGGGCAGGAGCGGACTGGCCGTGTCGGCTTCTCACTTTTTGGATTTTAGAAGGGCATGACATGCCTATATCTGTGTCTCCCCCTCCTTTTACTCCTCCACCTCTTTTCTTTTCGCATGACTATATGTACTTGTCACTTTTCCATGTGTTAGTTATGTCTTCTGAGCAGTTTGTCAGCTTTTGGACACCTTTGAAGGTGTTTTCTATGTGTTTCTATGTGTTTTTGTTTGCCTGCCATTGGTTTTAATGGTGTTCGAAGGTGTTCGACGAACAGTTTGACGAACAGTTCGGCGAACACACGGGTGTTCGACGAACCGAACCGAACTCGAACACTACGGGGGTGGCTCAACACTAGTCGTCAACCCAAAATGCATCAAAAGATTCTCATAGTGCCCTTCAGGCGTATTAGATGTGGTCTTCCACTTATCTCCCTCTTTAATGCATATGAGATTATACGCCCCCCTGAGGTCCATTTTAGAGAACCATTTAGCCCAGACAATTTGGCTAATGGACAGTGATCGCATTGAGCTCACAGAAATCCAGGCATGGCCTTAACCCATCACCTTTCTTTTTTAACAAACAAAAACCCAGCGGCAAAGGGGGAAGAGGAAGGTCTGATTTGACCCTTAGCCAGGCTTTCCGTGATGTAATCCCTCATGGCCTGTCTCTCCGGCTCAGATATATTGTAGAGTCTGCTCTTGGGCAGCTTGGCCCCAGGCACGAGATTTATGGCACAATCATAGAGACGATGGAGAGCAAGTTCTTGGCACCCCTGCTCCGAGAAAACATCCCCAAAATCCGACAGGTAACTAGGCACAGACCGGGTATCCACCCTAGGCAACTGGGTACCCAAGCAGTGTCCTTGGCAATACCCACTTCATTTTACTTCCTCCTGAGTCTGGCAATCTACCACTGGATTGTGGAGAGCAAGCCAAGGGAAACCCAGTACCACAGGTAAGGGCAAACCCTCTAGTTCATAACAGTCTAACACCTCGGTGTGTATGGCCCCCACCTGAAGCCACAAGTCATGGACAGCATGAGTAAAGTGCCCCTGTCTCAAGGGGGCGGAGTCGATAGCTATTATGGGTATAGGTCTTGACAGGGTATATGGGCTGAGGCCTTGGGCCTGGACGAACCTAACATTGATCAAATTAAACCCTGTCCCACTGTCCAGAAAGGCTGAAACCTCCACCTTAATACATGAACTACAGTTGGCAGGAAAAACTGTGTCCTACCCACAGGGGTGATAAGTACAACCAGGTTGCTAATCTCTCAGCAGCCCGGGCCATCTAGTTTTCCGGCGGTTGCTTACTATGAGGACAGGAAGGACATGTACCCAAGAAATGGCCCTTTTTTCCACAAAAGTAACACACTCCCCCCTTACGCTGGACTACTGGCAATTTCCTCAGGTGACTCCACGTTGACCTCCCTGGACCTTGGACCCTCCACACACGGAGGTGACTCCCTATATCTCTGGCGAAGACGGCGATCAACACGAATCGCCAGAGACATGGCGGTCTCAAGGGAGTCAGGAGTCTCATACAGGGCTAAGGCATCCTTTACCCTTAACGTAAGCCCCTCACAAAACAGACTATGGAGTGCGGGGTCATCCCACTTGGTATCTGTGGTCCACCTCCGTCGGTCGGTCTCCCTGCCAAAATTGGCGCAATGTGACCTCGGCTAAGGAGACGAGATCAGGTTCATCATACACAATGGGTACGAAATATATTCAGACCCCTTTAAATTTTTCACTCTTTGTTTCATTGCAGCCATTTGGTAAATTCTAAAAAGTTCATTTTTTTTCTCATTAAAGTACACTCTGCACCCAATCTTGACTGAAAAAAAACAGAAATGTAGAATTTTTTGCAAATTTATTAAAAAAGAAAAACTGAAGTATCACATATCTACATTACATATCTACATATCAGACAATATCCACATTATACAAACTTGGAACCAATCTATATTGTTTTGATTATATTTTTATTGTATTTTTATTTCCTATACATATATATTAGTGCATGTATTATAGTGATAAGCGAGCTCTACTGCATCTGGTTTGTATCTCCCTCGCCTGTACTTCTTGGTTGTAATAATTCTTCAACAAGGACCTTCTGGTACTGCAACATTTTATTAAACCTCTCCGTCACAGGACGGAGAGATAGAAAGTTCTCCTTGTAGCATGGGTCTAGAAGTGTGACCAACTAGTAATTACTGTCACCCAAAATGCCTACAATGCGAGGGAAAGGCAGAGTAGCATAAAGTCAGCCATGTGTGCCAGACTGCCAACAACCAAGACTTTCCTGTCCTGACGAATGTCCATGCTCTCCTCGTCATCCTCCTCCTGGTCCTCCTCCTCATTCTCCCTCTTCTCAGGCCATCCACGCTGAACAGACGGTATGAATGTTGTGTGGGTAGTACAGTCTGTAGCACAGGAAACCAGCTCCTGTTCCCCCTCCTCCTCCACTTCCTCCTCCTCATAATCACCCAATCTGCGTTGAGATGAGATGAGGCTGGGCTATGTAGCATCACCCTGTATAGTTCCTTGCTCCATTTCATTGTGCTCCGCCTGTAATGCCTTCTCTTTATAATGTTGAGCAATTTGCTCGGCGAATGTTCTAAAGTTTCAAATTTGGCATGAATATGGCATATTCGGATTCGTGGACAGAAAGGTGAGCAAAATTTGCTAAAATCGGAAATTGTTCGACGAATAAGCGCGGGAACGTGAATACGGGGCAACCACAGTGTTTTGAACAGTTTTGCTAGCATAGTGCAAGTGTATGTTGCGCAGGTAGATGAGTGTGGGGGCTGTGGAGAGCTCAGAACAGGTCAGATCAGTGCTTTTTTTTTTCCCGGTAGGCGGTACCTATAAGTCAGGAAAGCGCGGCCAGCCAATCAGAGTGCAGGAAGCATCCACATTGTCCAGACAAAAGAGCTTGTGCAATTGGCTGCTGAAATCACATGCCCTCCCTATATAAAAAGCGTCCATGTTCCCTCAGTGCCATTCTATCCGTGTAACTGCTGGGGAGACAGATGCAGCTCAGTGTGCTCCTATATAATGACAGATATTAGCTAGCTAGATGGGCGCTTGTGTGGAAGTCAGATAGTGTAGATAATTCTGGCCGGTGTACCTGTGCAATCGATGGTGCAACACATTTTTTGTTTTCTTGTGCAAGTACTGAGATTCTGACAGAAAGAGCAGGGCCCATGCCATAGAACAGCGTTGTGCACCATTTGTATTGGGCTCCATGCATGAGTATACCTTCAATCTATTTTTGCACTTGCTAATGTGATCAAGCAAGCGCAGCCCACCTTTTCATTTTGTGGGGTGGAAATTCTGCTCTATGCAGAGTTTGCAGAGCTTCTGATTGAGGAGCACAAAAACCTTGTTTTTCTGTTGCTAATGTGATAGTGCAAGCTGTGTTAGCCCAGTTTTTCCTTTTTTTGGTGGGTGAAATGCAGCTGCATGCACAGTAAAACAAATATATTTTTTGGGTTGGCAGGCAGAGGCCACAAAAGTTTTTTGTGTGACACAAACGTGATCTAGTCTACTAAAAGCCAGATACTATTTTAGTGGCGTTGAACTTCAGCTGTTTTGAGAGTAAAAAAATAATTTTTTTCACTTGCTAGGCACAGTCCAAAAAATATTTTTTCGTGTGACAAACGTGATACACTGTGCTATAAGCCAGCTACTATGTCAGTGGCGGTCAAATTCAGCTGTACGCACAGTCAAACAAATATATATTTTTTGTTGGCAGGCAGAGTCCTCAAAAGTTTTTTTAGTGTCGCAAACGTGATCCAGTCTGCTAAAAGCCAGATACTATTTTAGTGGCCTTGAACTTCAGCTGTTTTCAGAGCAAGAAAATCCATTTTTTCTCTTGCTAGGCACAGCCAAAAAATATTTTTTCGCATGACAAAAGTGATACACTGTGCTAAAAGCCAGCTACTACGTCAGTGGGGGACAAATTCAGCCGTACGCAGAGCTTATGAAGAGTAACAAAAAAAAATTTTTTTGCTCTGAGTAACATGATACAGCAGGCTAGATCTGAGTTTGAAATATTTTGGAGCATATATTCTATATCACACTGGGCTCATCCACAGTAAAAAAAAAAATTCTTCTGTTCCTAATGTGATACAGCAGGGGGCATCTCAGTTTGAAATAGTTTGGATAATAGTTCCTATGTTATACAGGCCTCATCCACACTAAAAAAAATACTTTCTTCTGTTCCTAACGTTATACAGCAGTGGGCATCTCAGTTTGAAATTGTTCATATCTAGTGTTGAGCGAGCATGCTCGACACTGCTCGTTACTCGCCCGAGCATCACGCTAGTCGGGATGTTCGGTGAGCACCGAGCATTTCCGGGTTACTCGGGCGGGAGCTCGGGTCTCCGCCCTGCACGTTTGGCGCTCTTTACAGAGCCAATAAACATGCAGGGATTGCCAGCCAGTCACTGTAATGCCACAGCCATGTTGTTTGTGGGCATTACAGTGATTGGCTGGCCGCACAGCGTCACCTCGAGTATTTAAAACCGGGTGCCGCCATCTTGGACACAGTCGCTCCGAATCAGCCAGTGTAGGGTCAGTGCTGCTCAGTTAGGGAGAGATATAAAGTGCGAAATAGGTAGTGTAGGGTCTCTAAAGGCTGCCAAATCAAACAAACAGTCCTTCTCAAGACTAATATCCATCCCAGATATCTGGCAGGCTGTATAAGAAACACAGTGGTTATACCAGCAAACGCTGCATTACAGTCCTGTGTGCTCCTGTGGTCAAATTGCTAGAGTTATCACCCCGGTCTCAGGGGCCAGGACATTTTTTTTTTTTTCAATCTAAATCCTGTATTTTATTTTTTTCCTCAGTCAGACTGTCCAAATACGCGTCTTATTAACCTTTGGGTATTTCCCCCCCCCAAAAAAAAAATTTAGTGTGTCTGTGACTGTTCAGACACCAACATATCTGTTTAAAAGAGTCTGGTGTAGGTCAGAAAAATACAACTGTGGTTTTGCAGTTCCACGGGTCAAATCTCTGTATTATCCTGTTTTTGGCATTTTTTGCCATAAAAAAAAACTGTAATAGTGTCTCCCTGACTGGTCAGACACCAATATATCTGTTTAAAAGAGTCTGGTTTATGCCACATAACTATAACTGTGGTTTTGCAGTTCCACGGGTCAAATCTCTGTATTATCCAGCTTTTTGTATTTTTTGCCGTAAAAAAAACAGTAATAGTGTCTCCCTGACTGTTCAGACACCAATATATCTGTTTAAAAGAGTCTGGTATAGGCCAGAAAAATAGAACTGTGGTTTTGCAGTTCCACGGGTCAAATCTCTGTATTATCCTGTTTTTGGCATTTTTTGCCGTAAAAAAAAACTGTAATGGTGTCTCCCTGACTGGTCAGACACCAATATATATGTTTAAAAGAGTCTGGTGTACGCAATATAACTATAACTGTGGTTTGGCAGTTCCACGGGTCAAATCTCTGTATTATCCACTTTTGGGTCTTTTTTACATAAAAAAAACAGTTTGAGTGTTCAGCCCCAAATATATCTATTTAAAAAAGTCTGGTATATGCCAGTAAATTAGAACTGTGGTTTTGCAGTTCCACGGTTCAAATCTCTGTATTATCCAGCTTTTGGCCTGTTTTACATAAAAAAACAGTAATAGTGTCTCCCTGTCTTTTCAGTCACAAATATATCTTTTTAAAAGATTCTGGTGTAGGCCAGACAAATAGAACTGTGGTTTTCCTCTTCCACGGTTCTAATCTCCTTTTTATTACCCTTTTTCCATTGATAGTGCGAGTGTAAGCTATTTTACTTCATTTACAATGGGCAAGGCGTGTGGCAAGGGACGTGGAACTGGACGTTCTGGTGATGGTGCGTGTAGAGGACAGGGCCGTGGCCAAGGTGAAAATGTGCCACAACCAACAGCCACATCTTCTCGCTCCCACTTCCTGACCGAATTACTAGGGAAGCACACTACAACACCAGTATTGCGAACTGATCAGTGTGAACAGGTTATTAATTGGATAGCAGATAATACTTCCAGTTACCTGGGCACCACCACCTCCGGTCTGTCTTCCCACGGTCAAGTTTTAGTACCCGTGAGTCTCGACCGCATACTCCTCCTCACCCTGATGCTCCTTCCTCCCACCATGCCGAGTGTCGTCAGACAGCAACTGATCCCACACTTGGACACTCTGAAGAGCTGTTCACTGGTCCATTTCCATATTTGTGCCCCTCGCCTGCTCCGCTTGAAGTGGTGGAAGAGGAGATCCCATGTAGCGATGCCCAAATATTTGAACAGCCACAGCCATAGGAAGTCGACGCTGGCAATTTGTCACAAGATGTGGACGATGACGAGACACAATTGCCACGAAGTGAGGAGGAGGATCGTGGTGCGCAAGTGGAAGAGGAGGAGGTGGAGGATGATCTAGTAACTGACCCAACGTGGCAGGAGGACACGCAGAGCGAGGCCAGTAGCACACAGGGGGAGGGAGGCCGAGTACCCCAACAGGCAGGAAGAAGCAGTGTGGTGGCCGCACACAGAAGGCAGGCAACAGTTCCCCGTAACACCAACACGAGGGACGTTGCCAGTACAACCGGTAGGTCTTCCAGAGTCTGGAATTTTTTTAAAGACTCTGCTGATAACCCCAAAAAGGCCATTTTTACCACCTGCCATGCCAGCATCAGCAGGGGTGACAAACTACCAGCCTGACCACCACCAGCACGATCAGGCACATGGCAGCAAAGCACCCGACTTTGTGGGGCGAAACCCAGGGTCCACGATCAGTGTCAGCGGGTGTCACCACTGCTTCTTCCGCTGTTGTGCGTGTGATAGAACCCCCTGTTGTGCGTGCAAGGCAATCCCCTGTCCATACTGCATGCCCCCTCCTCTCAGTCTTCACTTGTTATGGCAACAACAGCATCAACGTCCACATCCACGTCCCACCGCAGCATTCAATTGTCCATATCCCAGAGCTTTGAACGAAAGCGGAAATTCGCAGCCAACGCCCCACAGGCCACAGTCCTAAATTCGCACATTTCACGACTCCTCACATTAGAAATGCTGCCTTTTAGGCTGGTGGAGACGGAATCCTTCCGCAACCTTATGGCGGTGGCCGTCCTTCAGTACTCAGTCCCCAGCTGACACTATTTTGCCCGGTGTGCCATCCCCGCACTACACAAGCACGTGTCCCAAAACATCTGCCGTGCCCTCAACAATACAGTTACTGGGAGAGTCCACCTGACACCGGACACGTGGACAAGTGCTCGTGACCAGGGACGGTACATCTCCCTGACGGCACACTGGGTAAACATAGTGGAAGCTGGGACCCAGTCGGACCTTGGGACGGAACACATCCTCCCCACATCGAGGATTGCGGGCCCTATGTCAGTCAGAGGTGCCCCCACAGTGTGCAGCTGCTGCGCATCATCCTCCTCCTCCTCCTCATGTTCAGCCTCCATCTCAGATATCACCACATCAGTTACAAGCTCGAAGCACTGCAGTACTGCCTCAGCCAAGCGGCAACAGGCTGTGCTGAAACTCATAAGCTTAGGTGATAAACCTCACACTGCTTGTGAGTTGTGGACAGCTGTGAAAGAGCAGGCAGATCAGTGGCTGAGACCGCTGAACCTACATCCAGGTATGGTCATGTGTGACAATGGCCATAACCTGGTGGCGGCTCTGAGGCGAGGCGAGATCACACACGTACCATGCCTGGCTCATGTGCTTAATCTCGTGGTTCAGCGGTTTCTTAAATCGTACCCCGAGTTGCCAGATTTGCTCGTCACAGTACGCCGCCTGTCAGCTCATTTTCGCAAGTCGGCTACAGCTTCCGCCGCCCTTGCTGTGTTGCAGCAGCGTTTGCAGCTTCCGGCACACCGACTGGTGTGTGATGTCCCCACACGTTGGAACTCTACCCTCCACATGTTGCAAAGGATTTGTGAGCAGAAGAGAGCAGTTGTGGAGTACCAGCTGCAACAAGGCCGTCGATATTCAGGTCAGACTTCACACATAAGACCTCAGGAGTGGACCTGGATGTCTGACATATGTACCATCCTGACAAACTTTGAGGAGTCCACCAAGATGGTGAGTGGCGATGATGCCATCATTAGCGTCAGCATCCCACTTGTCTGTCTTTTGCAACGCTCTCTGCAGAGAATTAAAGAGGAGGCATTGCATCCAGAGTATGATGAGATGGATCAAGAAGCCGTAGCGGGCGATTACACACAGCCCAGCCTCATCTCGTCCCAACGTGCATTGGGGAACAATGAGGGAGGAGAGGAGGAGGAGGAAGAACAGGAGCTGGTATCATGCGCTGTAGACGGTAGTACCTGTACAACTGTCATACCGTCGGTTCAGCGTGGGTGGCCTGAGGACAGGGGGGAGGAGGAGGAGGTGAGCATGGTCAGTCGTCATCTTGATGAGGACACGGAAGTCTTGTCCGTTACCAGTCTGGCACGTATGGCTGACTTTATGTTATGCTGCCTTAACCGTGACCCTCGCATTGTCAAAATGTTGAGTGACAGTCATTACTGGTTTGTGACACTTTTAGACCCCCGCTACAAGGAGAACTTTCACTCTCTTATTCCTGAGGTGGAGAGGTCTACAAAAATGGGGCAGTACCAGAAGGCCCTTGCTGCAGAACTCTTAAAAAAATTCCCATCTGAACACGCTAGCAGCAGAGGTCATAGTTCGTTGACCAACCAAGGCGTACAGGCGAGTGAGAAGCAACTCTAATCCAGCAGAGGCAGGGGAACACTGCCAACATTCTGGGACAGTTTTCTGAGACCCGCCCAGCTAACAGGCCCTGAGGCGCGGGGTACTCTCACAAGGAGTGGAAAGTTTCATGAGGGAGTATCTTGCCAACCGTACCAGCATCCTCCGGGATTCCTCTATGCCTTTTAATTATGGGGTATCCAAGCTGGACACTTGGAATGAACTCGCTCTGTACGCCTTGGAGGTCCTGGCCTGCCCTGCCACTAGCGTGTTATCGGAGCGTGTTTTTAGTGCCACTGGGGGAATTATAACTGATAAGCGCACTCACCTGTCAACTGACAATGCTGACAAGCTGACCCTTATCAAAATGAACAAGGGCTGGATTGGGCCAGACTTCTCATCACCACCAAATGACAGCAGAGCAACATAAAGTCAAATCCACTGTGTTATTTCGGGAGGTGTATTCCCATGCACCGCTTCACACCCACACATGGGTATACACTTCCTCGTTTCGGCTGTACCATCTTGTTAAGCTACTGCGACCTCCACCACTTTTCCCAGGGGCATTGATATTGTCTTTTTATTCCACTGCGACCTCCACGTCTCTTCTAAGGGGCATGAAAACCGTCTTGTTAAGCTACTGCAACCTCCACGTCTCTTCCAAGGGGCATTAAAACCATCTTGTTAAGCTACTGCGAACTCCACCACTTTTCCCAGGGGCATTGATCTTGTTTTTTTATTCCACTGCGACCTCCACGTCTCTTTCAAGGGGCATTAAAACTGTCTTGTTAAGCTACTGCGACCTCCACCACTTTTCCAAGGGGCATTGATCTTGTTTTTTTATTCCACTGTAACCCCAATGTCTCTTCCAAGGGGCATTAAAACTGTCTTGTTAAGCTACTGCGACCTCCACCACTTTTCCAAGGGGCATTGATATTGTCTTTTTATTCCACTGCGGCCTCCACGTCTCTTCCAAAGGGCATTAAAACCGTCTTGTTAAGATACTGCAACCTCCACGTCTCTTTCAAGGGGCATTAAAACCATCTTGTTAAGCTACTGCGACCTCCACCACTTTTCCCAGGGGCATTGATATTGTCTTTTTATTCCACTGCGACCTCCACGACTCTTCCAAAGGGCATTAAAACCATCTAGTTAAGCTACTGCGACCTCCACCACTTTTCCCAGGGGCATTGATATTGTCTTTTTATTCCACTGCGACCTCGACGTCTCTTCCAAGGGGCATTAAAACTGTCTTGTTAAGCTACTGCAACCTCCACGTCTCTTCCAAGGGGCATTAAAACCATCTTGTTAAGCTACTGCGACCTCCACCACTTTTCCCAGGGGCATTGATATTGTCTTTTTATTCCACTGCGACCTCCACGTCTCTTCCAAAGGGCATTAAAGCCATCTAGTTAAGCTACTGCGACCTCCACCACTTTTCCCAGGGGCATTGATATTGTCTTTTTATTCCACTGCGACCTCCACGTCTCTTCCAAGGGGCATTAAAACTGTCTTGTTAAGCTACTGCAACCTCCACGTCTCTTCCAAGGGGCATTAAAACCATCTTGTTAAGCTACTGCGATCTCCACCACTTTTCTCAGGGGCATTGATATTGTCTTTTTATTCCACTGCGACCTCCACCTCTCTTCCAAGGGGCATTAAAACCGTCTTGTTAAGCTACTGCAACCTCCACCACTTTTCCCAGGGGCATTGATATTGTCTTTTTATTCCACTGCGACCTCCATGTCTCTTCCAAGGGGCATTAAAACCGTCTTGTTAAGCTACTGCGACCTCCACCACTTTTCCAAGGGGCATTGATATAGTCTTTTTATTCCACTGTGACCTCCACCATTCTTCCAACGGGCATTGCATTTCCTCCCAATTTTAGTCAGCTTTTGCTTTTCAATGCACAGGCGAACACTAAGGGAGACCCACTCCCCAATAATGGGTAGAAGGCTTTTAGTATGCTGTAATCCACGTCTGTTTTAAGGGGCATTGCAGTTCCTCATAATTTTTGGAAAGCCTTCCATTCACTGCTTAGGCCAACAGTGCACAGGAGACCCAGTAGCTATAAATGGAAAAAATGGTTTAGTTGAGGCCCCCTGACCTCCATGTCATTTCCAAGGGGCATTGGAGTGCCTCAAAATTTTTGTTAGGCATTGCACTCACTGCATGCCATATAACTGTGTAGCCGAACCACTCCTTTTCGTACAGAAACATATCCTACAAGACATGTGTGGTTGACTGGCCTGATATTGATGTGAATGGTCCCTGTTCCTCCTGCTCTTTCTCCTTTGCCACAGCCTCATCCATCATTCATCACCTGAAGCTTTGTTTTAACAGGAGTCATAGAACTGGGATAGTAGCAGGAAAACATCCAGCAATCCTAGGAGGAGGTAGGATATGCGCCAAAACGCTGACCACCTCAGGCCTAGCCGCTACTACATACATGCGCTTGCATTCCAAGAAAACAAAGCAGATGCTAACTTCTATCATCATCATCATGCTCCTCACCTTGGCACTCTCAACTCCCCTGATGGAGAAGCCAGGGCCCACTGGAGGAGTCTGGTTCTCTGGTGGGCTCGTCCAATGCTGCCCTAAAGCAGGCCGGGCTAAGAAAAGTGTGGGGGAAGTTCAGCGGAGAAATAGGGGCGGCTGAGGACCGTTTATGGACACCCGGCCACCCCCAGGCGGCTGGGGACCGTGCGTGGACACCCGGCCATGGGGCGGCTGGGGACCGTGTATGGACACCCGGCCGCCCCCTGGCGGCTGAGGACCGAGCGTGGACACCAGGCCGCCAGGCAGCTGGGGACTGAGTATGCATACCTCGCTGCCGAAGCAGCCATGAGGTAGTGGCCAGCTTCGGCCTCCTCCAAACTAAAAGGCCCCATTTCAAGTGCAAGCTAGCAGTATGGTATTGCAGCCTGGGGGTGGGTGGGTGGCAGGTTGCACACTTACGCTTGCATTCCAAGAAAACAAAGCAGATGCTAACTTCTATCATCATCATCATGCTCCTCACCTTGGCACTCTCAACTCCCCTGATGGAGAAGCCAGGGCCCACCGGAGGAGTCTGGTTCTCTGGTGGGCTTGTCCAATGCTGCCCTAAAGCAGGCCAGGCTAAGAAAAGTGTGGGGGAAGTTCAGCGGAGAAATAGGGGTGGCTGGGGACCGTTTATGGACACCCGGCCTCCCCCTGGCACCTGGGGACCGAGCGTGGACACCCGGCTGCCGGGCGGCTGGGGACTGAGTATGGATACCAGGCCGCCGACGCAGCCATGACATGGTGGCCGGCGTCTGCCTCCACATGCCTAAAAGGCCCAATTTCAAGTGCAAGCAAGCTAGCAGTATGGTATTGCAGCCTGGGGGTGGGTGGGTGGCAGGCTGCATACTTGCGCTTGCATTGCAAGGAATGGGGGAGGTACAATTGAACACTGCTCTGGGAGAAAGACTTGCATGGGGATAGTTGCAAGTCTGCATCTTCTGATGTGGCAAGGATCACTTCTGATGGGCACACTTTTAGGCAGTGATCTGGGTGTCAGAGATGCTTCCAGGAGTCTTCCCCATGCTGTTCCCATGTCTTTTCAGCACTGTATGCATGTGTCACACAGCACATGACCAGATAAGATTGTAAAATGTTAAAATGACATTTCCCGGTGAATACATTTGTCACGGTTGAAAGCAATGCAAAAGTGCAAAAACGCATAAAAAATGCTACTTGTGAACATAGCCCAAGGTGTGGAGGAGTATTTTTGTTTTTAGTTACTTATTTTACCTTATACACAAGTCTTTACCCCGGAAAGGAAGTTCCTTAACATATTTCACAGGAAAGCACTTTGAGTTTCGTTTTTGAACGTTTTCTTGTGAGCCCGTAAAAGTGGCTTAACCCTCCGTCAGGGGCAACTGATCTGACAGGCGCAGCTCACTTAGTTTCATTTCTCTATTTTCAGTGGTTTGTCTGGGAAACACCATCCTACCAGTACCTTCCTAACTTTAAAGGCTGTGTGAAACCTGAGAAGCCATTTATTACATTCCTATTAAGGTAACTGATCACTTTTAGAGCATTGAAATTTAAAAAAAAGGAAAATATAGCCAATTTTCTAGCCTGTGCCTGACAGGCGCAATGCCCCTAAACTCGTTATGAAACATATTGCCCCTGACGGAGGGTTAATACCTCTGACCACATTGTTGACAGCAGTGACCTGGGGGTCAGAAATGCTTCCTGGGGCGATGCCCATGCTGTCCCCATGTCTTTTGAGCACTGTCACTATCGTTTTGGGCACTTTTTAGACTTTCTACAGACTGCCGGGGGTGCTGCCGCAAAATTGCTCGGGTCTCCCATAGATTAACATTGGGCTCGTTGCTTGGGTCGAGCACCCGAGTATCACGGTGAGCTTGGCCCGAGCTTCGAGCACCCGAGCATTTTAGTGCTCGCTCAACACTATTCGTATCATATCTTTTATGATACACAAGCCTCATCCACAGTAAAAATATACTTTCTTCTGTTACTAATGTGATAGAACTGGGCATATCTCAGTTTGAAATTGTTTGGAGAATATCTCGTATGTTTTATCGGCCTCATCCGCACTAAAAAATTTCTTTCGTCTGTTCGTAAAGTTATACGGCAGACCATATCTTACCTTGTCATTTAGTGTTGCTGAAATTCAGGTGTGCAGAGCTGTTGCAGAGGAAAAAAACTAATTTTTCTTTAGTTAATAGCGTGCTCCTACAACAGTATCTGAGCAACATGAGTGGGAAAAAGAGAGGTCGTGGTGGAAGGGGGAATAGGCTTGGTGTTCAAGCTATACGTGGGGTAGGTGGTAATGTTAGTGAAAGCATTATTGAACCAACACAAACAGATCCTATCCAAAGACAACTGACAACTTCTGTTACTGGACGGCCTACTCCACTGCCTTTCTTTGGCAGCTGCAAAGCGATACGCCTTCTTGATAAGGGCTAAAATTGCAGGTGCTCCAGTGGATGGCAAGCTCTGCTTCAAGTGCCCTCTCCTTTTCTTCCTCCACCTCAACATCACACGCAGTACAGTCCACAGAGGTGGCACCCCAATTACCCATGCTTCCCCCCGCGTCACAACAGTCCAACTGCCCAAGTGACTGTAGCGAACCACAGATGGGCAAGTCTGTAGAACTGTTCACCCATTCTATACCATGGGCATCAGAAATGTACTCCAAACAGTCACATAGTTAAGAGGAGGAAAGCATCTGCACCAATGCCCAAAATCTTTTTAGCTTGTATTCGGAGCAGGAATAAGTAGGGTCCGAGCAGGTTCATGACCCTCGTCACCAGATGTTAACGGCAGGGGAGGGAGGTGATCCCAATGAGACTCAGATACCTGAGGCTCATGCGGACTGTACTGTGCTGTCAGGGCAACAAGAGGAGAATGGTCACTGTGAGGGCAAGGAATGGGATAACACATTGGATGATGACGAGGTTGAAGATCCTACTTGGTGTGAACCCAGAGTCACGCAGCCGAGTGGCTCATCTGAGGAGGTGGAGGAGGAAGACAAGGAAGTTACATTTCGCCGTACGGCACAGACACGAAGTGATGCAAGCACGAGGAGCACTGCATCCTTAGCCACAACCGTGGCTGTGGCCAACAGCGGTCATGGGTCTGCAGATCGCAGGGGCGGCAAGGGTTGCCTAGCATGGGCCTTTTTTGTCACCGCAAAGGATGAGCCAACTCACGTTATCTGCAAACTTTGCGATAAAAAACTCAGTAGATGGAAAAACTGCAATAATTTGACTACTACATGCATGAACATTCACATGCTCAAACAACATGCATTATGCTGGGAATCTCACCGTGCTAAAACGTGGACCAGCGGACCTCAACAACCATCAGCTGCCCCATCAAACACATCCACTGCTTCTTCCTCCTCTTCTGTTACTGTGCCAAGTATTGTCACGCAAGGTCTCCCATCGCAGAAACTCCGGTTCTTTACCCGCTCCAGTCAGGCTGAGTGACAGCCCGTCAGTTGTAACGGAAGCAGACACGCCTGCTGTGTTTGTTTCACCGAGTACACCGCATGTTTCTCAATCCACCGTTACATCTGCACCTGCATCTCACTCACTGTCCAACAGTTTGTCTGGTTCACCATACTCCGCCCTCTCTCAGCACCGCAGCCAGCCCTCGGTCCCGCAGTTGTGGTCACATAAAAGATTGCTTCATCCTCTGCATGACAAAGCTAAGAGTTTGAACTCCACCATCTCCAATCTGTTGGCCACGGAAATGCTGCCTTTCAGCCTGGTAGATACAGATGGTTTCTGAAAGCTGATAGCCATCGCAGTCCCCCAGTACCAGTTGCCCAGTCGCCATTACTTCTCTAAGAAAGCTGTGCCTGCGCTACACCAGCATGTTGCAGACAACATCACCCATTACTTGTCTAAATCTACGTCTGCCAGGGTGCATTTCACCACAGACACTTGGACGAGTAAGCATGGCCAAGGGCGTTACATCTCGCTGATTAGGCACTGGGCGATTCTGGTGGCTGTGGGGGCAGCATCGATACAGAGGTCTTTGTCCGTGCCAGTTAACAGCTTGATCTGCGATGTGCCGACGCGGTGGAATTCCACTCTGCACATGTTGCAGTGACTGTGGCAGCATCAACAAGTTCTGACGCAGTATGTCATGTCATATAGCCTGGGCCAATGCAGTACGGATATGGGGCATATAACATTTATGCAGTGGGAACAGATTAAGGACCTCTACACCCTTCTGCACAGTTTTGAAATGGCTACTAAACTGGTCAGCGCTGACGATGCCCTCATCAGCATCACTATTCCGGTCATCTACATGCTAGAGCAGACTTTGAATAACCTGCGGCAGGAGGTGGTGGTCTCAGAAGAAGAGGAGGATGCGGATCGCATGAGAATGTCTCAAAGTTCCATACTCTCGTCACACAGGCGGATGCCAAGTGACGGTGGATTCCTGCGATCAAGGGGGTTTGGTGATAGCAGGCAAACTGTTCGTGAAGGTGCAAGAGCCAAGGACGTAATGGAGGAGGAAGAGGTGATGGGCGAGCAGCTGTCAGAGGATGAAGACGATAATCATCCCCTCTCAGTTGAACATGGTTGGCAGGAGGGGATGGAGGAAACAAGCATCAGTGTTACGCAGCCCACAATACAACCTGGCTTTGGACCACCTGCAAGAGTCTGACATATGAGTGCATTCTTGATGCACTATCTGCAACATAATCCCCGTATAGTTAGGATTTGAAATAATGCTGACTACTGGGTTGCCACGTTAGAGTCAATTTTGCCAGAAGCTTCCCACCCTGGAAAGGGACCCGCTTATGTTGGAGCATCGAAACAAGCTTTTAAGCAACCTTAATAGAGCTTTTCCCCAAGATAGCAGTGAGGCACACAGTGTGCATCGCAGCTGTAGTCTTTCAACCTCTGGCACATCAGTTTGTCAATGCCAAAACATTAGCAGCAGCAGCAGTAGAATAAGTGGCAGAAGCAATTTCTGTGAGTCCTTTCACACATTTTTTAGACCATCTCGTGCACCAGCACAACAGAGTAGAAGTCTGACACGTGGTGAACGACTGGAGAGGATGGTGGACGAGTTTCTAGAGCTTAATATGAATACCATCAGGGAGGATTTGGACACTTTTACATTTTGGTCTTCAAAAATGGATGAATGGCCTGAGCTTGCCTGTCACTCCTTGGAAGGTTTTATCATGCCCGGCAGCCAGCGTTCTCTCAGAACGTGTCTTCAGCGCTGCTGGTGGTGCCTTGACGGATAAGCTGTCCCATGAAAGTGTAGACCGCCTAACTTTCAACAAGATGAACAAGTCATGGATCTCCAAGGACTTTTGTACCCCAATTGCAGACTGTACAGAGTAGGCGATATTTTAGTTTTTAGTGTGCTGCATTAATCTCGCAGAATTGCAGTCTGTCATATGGCTTCTGTGCCTGCTCTTGCTGCTGCTGCTGCAGGTTTTAGGCCCTAATTTTGGGAAATGTGGAGAATCCTGATTGGGTCTCCATCCATTAGGTTGGCTGTAGTGGGAGAGGTTTGGGTCTCCGTTAAACTACTTGTAGTCTGATGAAATTGATACCACTTCGGTGGTGTTAGGCCCTCATTTAGGGAAATGTGAACAGTCCTGGTTAGGTCTCCATCTCCTGGGTTGGCTGTAGTGAAGAGGTGTGGGTCTGATTTACACTATTTCTACTGTAGTGAAATTGATGCCACTTTGCTGGCGCCTGCCGCTATTTTCTGGAAATGTGGAGAATCCTGATTGGGTCTCTATCTATTGGGTTGGCTGTAGGGGAAGAGGTTTTGGTCTCCTTTGCAATACTTATACTCTAGTGAAATTTATGTCACTTCGGTGGTGTTAGGCCCTCATTTAGGGAAATGTGAACACTCCTGGTTAGGTCCCCATCTCCTTGGTTGTCTATATTGGAAGAGATGTGGGTCTTATTAATACTATTTCTACTGTAGTGAAATTGATTACATTTTGCTGACATCTGCCACTAATTTTTGGAAATGTGGAGAATCCTGATTGGGTCTCCATCTATTAGGTTGACTGTAGTAGAAGTGGTTTGGGTCTCCATGCATTTGTATAGTTATACTCTAGTGAAATTGAGTATTTGGTGCAGATATTGTTCTTCCCAAACGGGTACACAAACATGATAAACTCTAAATTGATTTTCAATAAACAACCATCAGCCGCCCCATCAAACGCCTCTGCTGCTTCTTCCTCCTCCTCTGTTACCGTGCGAAGTATTGTCACGCAGGTCTCCAACAGAACCAGCTGTATACTCGCTGAAGTTAGGCTGATTGAGAGCCCATCAGCTGTAACAGAAGTGGACATGCCTGCTGTGTCTGTTTCACTGAGCACACCACACGTTTCTCAATCCACCGTAACATCTCCGCCTGCACCTCACTCACGGTCTATCAGTCTGTCCATTTCACCATACTTTGCCCTCTCTCAGCACTGCAGCCAGCCCTCAGTCCCGCAGTTGTTGAACTCCACCAGCTCCAATCTCTAGGCCATGGAAATTGTGCATTTAGGCCCTATTTTTTTAAATGTAAACACTTCTGATTGAGTCTCCATCTCCTGGGTTGGCTGTACTGGAAGAGATGTGGGTCTTATTTACACTATTTCTACTGTAGTGAAATTGATTACACATTGCTAGTGTCTGCCACTAATTTTTGGAAATGTGGAGAATCCAGATTGGGTTCCATCTATTGGGTTGGCTGTAGTGGAAGAGGTTTTGGTCTCCTTTGCAATAGTTATACTCTAGTGAAATTGATGCCACTTCGCTGGTGTTAGGCCTTAATTTAGGGAAATGTGAACAGTTCTGGTTAGGTCTCCATCTCCTGGGTTATCTCTACTGGAAGAGGTATGGGTCTTATTTACACTATTTCTACTGTAGTGAAATTAATTACACTTTGCTTGCGTCTGTCACTAATTCTTGGAAATGTGGAGAATCCTGATTGGGTCTCCATCCATTGGGTTGGCTGTAGTGGGAGAGGTTTGGGTCTCAATGCATTTGTATAGTTATACTCTAGTGAAATTGAGTATTTGGTGCAGATATTGTTCTTCCCAAACGGGTACACAAACATGATAAACTCTAAATTGATTTTCAATAAACAACCATCAGCCGCCCCATCAAACGCCTCTGCTGCTTCTTCCTCCTCCTCTGTTACCGTGCCAAGTATTGTCACGCAGGTCTCCAACAGAACCAGCTGTATACTCGCTGAAGTTAGACTGATTGAGAGCCCATCAGCTGTAACAGAAGTGGCCATGCCTGCTGTGTCTGTTTCACTGAGCACACCACACATTTCTCAATCCACCGTAACATCTCCGCCTGCACCTCACTCACGGTCTATCAGTTTGTCCATTTCACCATACTCTGCCCTCTCTCAGCACTGCAGCCAGCCCTCAGTCCCGAAGTTGTTGAACTCCACCATCTCCAATATCTAGGCCATGGAAATTGTGCTCTTAGCCCTATTTCTTTAAATGTAAACACTTCCGATTGAGTCTCCATCTCCTGGGTTGGCTGTACTGGAAGAGATGTGGGTCTTATTTACACTATTTCTACTGTAGTGAAATTAATTACACTTTGCTGGCGTAACCGTTAGCTGTAGTGGAAGAGGTTTTGGTCTCCTTTGCAATAGTTATACTCTAGTGAAATTGATGCCACTTCGGTGGTGTTAGGCCATAATTTAGGGAAATGTGAACAGTCCTGACTGAGTCTCCATCTCCTGGGTTGGCTGTACTGGAAAAAGTGTAGGTCCTAATTACACTATTTCTACTGTAGTGAAATTGATGCCACTTTGTTAGTGTTAGGCCCTAATTTATTGAAATGTGAACATCCCTGGTTAGGTCTTCTCCTCCTCCTCTGTTACCGCGCCAAGTATTGTCATGCAGGTCTCCAACCGTAGAAGCTACGGTTGTATACTCGCTCCAGTCAGGCTGAGTGAGAGTCCATCAGCTGTAACAGAAGCGGACATGCCTGCTGTATTTGTGTCATTGAGCACATCACATGTTTCTCAATCCACCGAAAAATCTCCCCCTGCACTCATGGTCTAGCAGTTTATCCGTTTCACCATACTCTGCCCTCTCTCAGCACCTCAGCCAGCCCTCGGTACCGCAGTTGCGGTCATGTAAAAGATTGTTTACTCCTACACATGACAAAGCTAAAAGGTTGAACTCCACCAACTCCAATCTGTAGGCCACGGAAAGGTCTTAAGCCCTAATTTTCTTACATGTGAACAGTCCTGATTGTGTCTCCATCTCCTGGGTTGGCTGTAGTGGAAGAGGTGTAGGTCCTAATTACACTATTTCTACTGTAGTGACATTGATGCCACTTTGTTGGTGTTAGGCCCTAATTTATAGAAATGTGAACATCCCTGGTTAGGTCTTCTCCTCCTCCTCTGTTACCGCGCCAAGTATTGTCACGCAGGTCTCCAACCGTAGAAGCTACGGTTGTATACTTGCTCCAGTCAGGCTGAGTGAGAGTCCATCAGCTGTAACAGAAGCGGACATGCCTGCTGTGTTTGTGTCATTGAGCACATCACATGTTTCTCAATCCACCGAAAAATCTCCCCCTGCACTCATGGTCTAGCAGTTTATCCATTTCACCATACTCTGCCCTCTCTCAGCACCTCAGCCAACCCTCGGTACCGCAGTTGCGGTCATGTAAAAGATTGTTTGCTCCTACACATGACAAAGCTAAAAGGTTGAACTCCACCAACTCCAATCTGTAGGCCACGGAAAGGTCTTAAGTCCTAATTTTCTTACATGTGAACAGTCCTGATTGTGTCTCCATCTACTGGGTTGGCTGTAGTGGAAGAGGTGTAGGTCCTAATTATATTATTTGTACTGTAGTGAAATTGATGCCACTTTGCTGGTGTCTGACACAAATTTTTGGAAATGTGGAGAATCCTGATTGGGTCTCCATCTATTGGGTTTGGCTGTAGTGGAAGAGGTTTCTGTCTCTATTAAACTACTTCTACTCTGGTGAAATCAATGCTACTTTGATGGTGTCTGCCACTAATTTTTGTAAATGTGGAGTATCCTGATTGGGTCTCCATTGGGTTTGGCTGTAGTGGAAGAGTTGTCGGTCACCATTATTCTAGTTCTACTCTAGTGAAATTAATTCTTTGGTGCAGATATTTTTGTCACAGGGGTACACAAGATAGAATCGAAATAGGTTTTCTTAGTACCATGGTATATAAAGCAGGCTATATTTCATTTTTCGGTGCTGATATTGTTCTCCATTCAGGGTTACACATTAGCAATGAGAGAGCACTAAATGTGCTCAACTTAGTGGTTTAGAGATTTCTCAAAACCTACCCAGATCTGCCACAGCTGCTTGTGAAAGTAGAACGCATGTGTGACCATTTGAGAAAGTCAGTTATAGCTTCCGGTACCCTGGCAGTGCTTCAGCAGCGTTTGCAGCTTCCAGCTCGTGTACTGTTGTGGGATGTTACCACATGTTGGAAATCAACGTTGCAGATGTTGGGAAGGATTTGTGAGCAGCAGAGGGCAGTTGTTGAGTATCAGCTTCAACATGTCTATCGGCATTCAGATCAGCCTACGCACATAAGAGCTGATGAGTGGGCATGGATGTCTGACATCTGTGCCGTCCTTCAAAACTTTGAGGACTCCACCAAGATGGTGAGTGGCGATGACGCCATAACCATAACTAGCGTCACCATCCCGCTTCTCTGTCTGCTGAAACGCTCGCTGATCACAGGTAAAGAGGAGGCATGGCAGGCAGAGCAAGGAACTATGCAGCCCAGCCTCATCTCATCTCAATGCGGATTGGGTGATAATGAGGACGATGAGGAGGAGAACATGGACAGTCATCCTCTTGGAGAGAACAGGGAAGTCTTGCCTGTCTTGGAAGTCTTGATACCCCTCATTTAGTCTCTGGGAAACCTGTATGAGTTTCGCTTAATGACCTTCAGTGGCCTAAACCGTGGCTTTGCATATGCACATTATTTCTCAAAATGCATTGCAGATCAGGCCATTGTCCAACTCTGTAGTGATTAAATTCAAGGAAAGATCTTTGTCTGTGGCTAAGCACCAACAAGAAGTGTGAGCTGATGTTGGAATGGCTGCCACTGCTTATATAAGAAGCTGCATTAGAGGACTTCCTGGGAGAAATGACAGCTAGAGTAGACATGGTTTCCCAAGTCCTTTCACCGAGCTAAAGAATATGGCTGTGGTGAAATACAACTCTCACCGACAAGCTGGGGACTGGCTCCGTACCGTCCATGGTCACATTCACTTGTCCACGTGTTTGTGGTTAAGCAGTCCTTCCCAGTAAGTGCACTGGGGAGGGCACGGGTAATGTTCTGGGATCCATCTACACCTTCGGCCTGAGACAGCTCATGGTCTCACAGCTTTCAGTATCACCTCTATGCTGATGACACACAGATCTACCTCTCTGGACCTGATATCAACTCGTTACTAACCAGAATCCCAGAATGTGTGCCCTGTATTTCATCTTTTTTCTCTACTAGATTTGTAAAAGTTAACATGTATAAAACCGAATGCATCGTGTTTCCACCATCTCATTCATCCCCC
Organism: Phyllobates terribilis; assembly: GCF_046119375.1. NCBI lineage: Eukaryota > Metazoa > Chordata > Amphibia > Anura > Dendrobatidae > Phyllobates > Phyllobates terribilis. Next base: position 909,307,429 of record NW_027362763.1, on the reverse strand, counting down.
CCCCCAACTGACCTATCCATCAAAGTGAATAGCTACCCACTCTCCCCAGTCCTTCAAGGCTGACTCTGATCTGTCCTTCAAACGTCAGATCCAAGCCCTTTCCACTTGCTGCTGACTCCAACTCCAAAGTATCTCGGGGATCCACACATTCCTCAACTATGCATCTAGAAAAACACCAGTGCAGGCCCTCATCATTTCCCGCCTCTTTTACTACAAGCTCCTGCTCTGCGGCCTCCCTTCTATCACTCTTGCACCCCTCCAATCTATACTAAAGTGTGCTGGCCAATTAATCCACCTTTCACCCCGCTATTCCTAGGCTTCTCCCCTCTGTCAATCCCTGCGTGGGCTTCCTGTTGCCCAGACACTCCAGTTGAAAAGCCTAACTTTGGCATACCAAGCCATTGAAAATCTGTTTCCTCCATACATGTGTGACCTAGTCTTCCTGTACTAGTTACCTGCACGTTACCTCCCATCCTTCCAAGATCTCCTTCTCTACTTCCCTCTTATCTCTTCTTGTCAAAATTGCATACAAGATTTGTCCGGAGCATCTCCGTTACTGTGTAAATCTGAACCCCAACACATGAGACTGATGCCTACTGTGGAAACCTTGAAAAGGAAGCTGAAGATCCACTTCTTGTGACAAGCATGCAATCTGCGGTAACCGTCGCTTCAGCATATCGCTGCACGACTAGCTGTACCCTCCCCCATCCCTTGCAGATTGTTTGTGCGCCCTCCGAGGCAGGGTCCTCTCTCCTCTTGTACCAGTTGGTGACCCCTTTTGACATGTAAAGCGCCACGGAATAAATGTCGCTGTCATAGTAATAATAATAATTGTACTTGTACTCTGGGTCAATTGATGGCACTTCCATGCTGTCTACACCTAATTTGATGTGTTTTGGCAGCTTTTGGGCCCGTTTGTAGGTGTTGTACAGTATATGCATTTTTTTGGTCCCCCCATTGACTCCTATGGTGTTTGGGAATGTTCGTCGAATGTTCGACGAACAAATTCGGTGAATGTCTATTTCTTTGGCAAACTTTTTCGAACCGAAAATTTAAATGTCCGCTCATCTCTACTCTTTAATTGTGAGCAGCAAGCGGTTCAGTAGACAGAGAAGCAAGATGGTGACGCTAATTATGGTGTCATCGCTGCTCACCATTTTGGTGGAGTCCTCAAAGTTTTGGAGGATGGCACAGATGTCAGACATCCATGCTCACTCATCAGCTCTTATGTGCGGAGGCTGACCAGAATACCGATGGGCGTGTTGAAGCTGGCACTCAACAACTGCCCTCTGCTGCTCACAAATCCCAACATATGCAACATTGAGTTCCAACGCGTACTGACATTGCACACCAGTCGGTGAGCTGAAAGCTGCAAACGCTGCTGAAGGCAAGGGTGGCGGAAGCTGTAGCTGACTTTCTCAAATGGGCACACTCACGGCGTACTTTCACAAGCAGCTCAGGCAGATCCGGGTAGGTTTTGAGAAACTGCTGAACCACTAGGTTGAGCACATGGGTAAGGCATGGTACGTGTGCGACGTTGCCAAGCCTCAGAGCCGCCACTAGGTTTTGACCATTGTTACACACAACCATGCCTGGCTGTAGGTTCAGCGATGAGAGCCACAGATCTGCCTGCTCAGTTACAGCTTTCAACAACTCTGCAGTGGTGTGCGGTTTGTCACCTAAGCATATTAGCTTCAGCACAGCCTGTTGCCATTTGGCCGAGGCAGTGCTGCAGTGCTTCCAGCTTCTGACTGATGCGGTCATTTTGGAGATGGAGGCTGAAGAGGAGGAGGTGCGGATCTATAGAATGTGTTGACAACCTTGACTGATCCAGGACCCGCAATCCTCGGCGTCAGGAGGACGTGTTCCATCCCAGGGTCCGATTTGGTCCCGGCTCCCACAATATTAACCCAGTGTGCCGTCAGTGAGATCTACCGTCCCTGGCCACAAGCACTTGTCCATGTGTCCGTGGTTATATGGACCTTCCCATTAACTATCTTGGTGAGGGCATGGGTAATGTTTACGACACGTGCTTGTGTAAGGTAAGGATGGCACACCGGGAAAAATAGTAGCGGCTGGGGACCGAGTACGGAGGGACGGCCGCCGCCATGAGGTTGCAGAAAGATTCCGTCTCCATGAGCCTAGAAGGCAACATTTCCAGTGCAAGCAGTCGAGAAATGTGGCAGGTTCGTATTGTGGCCTGTGGGTGGTTGGCTGCATATTTGCGCTTATGTTACAAGGACTGGGGTAGGGACAAACGAATGTTGTGCTGGGACAAGGACGTGGATGTGGTTGCTGATGGTGGTGGATGCAAGTGTGCAACAATAGGTGCAGGGTGGGAGGCATCTTCTCCTGTGCCATGGACAGGGGATTGACGTGCACACACAACAGCGGAACAGGCAGTGGTTTACCCGCAGACAGTGTTTCTGGACCCTGGCGTTTGGCCCAACTACTCGGGTGCTTTGCTGTCATGTGCCTGAGCATGGTGGTGGTGGTGGTCAGACTGATAGTTTTGCTGCCCCTGCTAATGTTAGAATGGCAGATGTTGCAAATAGCCTTTTTGGGGTTAACGGGAGAGTTTTTTAAAAGAGCAATACTCGGGAAGACTTATTAGTTGGACTTCACTCGTATTGGTGTTCTGGGGAACGGTTGCCCACCTTGTGTCTGTGGCCATCCCGCTGCTTGTTCCTACTTGTTGTGGTGCTATGGCTCCCTCCCCTTCTGCGCTGCTGTCCTCGCTATGCATGTCACCTTCCCAGGTTGGGTCAGTGACTTCATCGTCCACCACCTCGTCTTCCACATACTCACCCTGGGCCTCCTCCTGACTTGCTGGCAATTTTGTCTCCTCATCATCCACCTCTTGTAACAGTAATTGCACTTTCCTACCATCACCTTCATGTGACCATGGCTGCTCAAATATTTGGGCATGTGACATGCGATCTCCTCATGCCCTACCTCAAGCGTGCTGGGTGAGAGTCCTGAATCTATAAATGGAAAGGTGAACAGCTCTTCAGAGTGTCCAAGTGTGGGAACACTTGTCTCCGGGCACTCGGCATGGTGGGAGGAAGGGGGATCAGGGTGAGGAATAGGTAGTCCAGACTTATGGCTACTGAGACTGGGCCGTGTGGAAGACAGGGTGGTGGTGGTGGAATACTGACTGGAAGAATTATCTGCTATCCAGCCAACAACCTTTTCACATTGGTCTGGCTTCAAGAGTGCTGTTCCGCGGCCCCCTAAAAAGTGGGACAGGAAGGTAGGGCTACATGATGTGAGTGCTTGTTGTGCTCCCTCAGCAAGCACAATTTTAGCTTGCCCACAGCCTCAGCATCTGCGTGCACCATCACCATCACGTCCACTTCCCCAACCCTTGCCTTGTGCCTTGCCCATTTCAAATGGAGTATAATATTTGTCACGTTCCTAAAAATGTCAGATTTATTACCGCAGTAATATAGGATGACATCTGATGACCACGGTTTTAGGCAGTGGCCTAATAGATATGGTATTGGTCAGTGACCAAGTGTGAATAGGTTTGAACACACAACTGGCAGACTTTAAATGGAGTATAATATTTGTGATGTTCCCAAAAATGTCAGGATTATTACCGCAGTAATATAGGATCACGTCTGATGATGGACAAGTTTCTCTGCTTCCACAATGCAGCAATGCTATTAATATTAACCAAATCTGTCTGTATGCTGCTAACAAGCAAATGGAGCAGTAAAAATTGTGTATTATATTGCTTTTCAACAAAATAATCAGGATTAAGAGCAACAAGATTATTAGCCTTGATATCTAGGGCTATGAATTTGAGTAACAGCAGCACAAAAAACGTGGAATGGACCCTATTCTGTTGTAAATGCTCTCCACAAACTGTGCCTGCCTAACTACTGCTATCACTAGGATTAATATGCATCAGAATTAGTCCTTAGAAGGACTGTTAGTTTAGATTTATAATAGTGTGGAATACCTCACTAGCACCTAGCATCTTGAGCACTGAGATGCTCGGGCAAGTATCGAATAGTGGCGAGCATGCTCACTTATCACTATTAGAAACACTTCTCAGTCTTGTTCAAATATTCAGCAGTTGTCAGTAAGCAACCCAGAAGCCTGATTACCATGATGTCACAGGGATATGATCAGCATCAGTGGTGACGAATTATTAGATGATGAGGTCGCACTCTCAAGTGACGTCATTATGGCATTCTAGATTATTATAGCATCAGCACCATGTTATGAGTTATTGCTTTCAATGAGACATTACATTGGTCATGGTAAGTGATCTAGTTCATTTTACATATCTAGTGTTTTTTTACATTGTTTCTATTTGATCATCTCACAATAACACAGGCGCCACCAGAGAACTTAGTTATCCGATATTGCAACATCTCAACTTTTGGAAACAAAGCCATGAGTTCCTGGGAACTGAGACAACTTATTGCTGACAATGAAGCATAGCTGAGTCTACCTTGCGGGCAGTTTTATCATCTGGCTGGTTCCAACCCTGTCTTGTGCTGTCCCCAGAAAAGGTCCAATGAGCATGTTTTCAAAGTCCGTAATTGACACAATCTTTGCTAGATTTTCCCTTTCTGTACACCCCATAGTAAAAGCAGGGCCCACCCCAATGTTCAAAAAGGTATTTTAACTAGATTATAATATCTTTGTAAGTCAGTCAAAAATTGTCCAAAAACTGAGGTCTTCTCGAAGACATCAGGGAAGACCTTCTACTGTTGTTGGACATCAGAGATCTAACAATGCTGTTACTGCGGTGAGGGAGAGGTGGACCAGAAATCCTCTGCAGCAGAGGGGACAAGAAGGAAGCAGAGAACGAAGTTGGTCTCCATAAAGACTTGTCCCTGTTCAAATCTCCAGGACAACAGGAAAGAACAGCAGTAATGATGGTCAAAAACCAAACTGATCTGCAGCCACCACCACTAAATTTGCACTTCGACCTCCAAATCCCAAATCCCTCTCAGACCCATGGAAGCTCCAGCTACAAGCAGAACAGAAAGAGAGAGCCACAGGGATGACAGCTATCAAGTGGATCTCCAGCCACCACAATTGAATTTGAATTCCGACTTCCAAATCTCCAAATCCAATCCCATCCAGCAGATTCAGGGAGGTTTCAGCTGCCGACAGATTTTGTATAGATCTTCACCCTGTAAACCATCTCCTCAAGATCCTCATTCAGTTGCAAGTAGTGATGAGCGAGCACTAAAATGCTCGGGTACTCATTGCTCGGGTCGAGCAAATTGGAATACTCGGGTGCTCGACCCGAGCAACGAGCCCAATGTAAGTCTATGGGAAACTCGAGCATTTTTCAGGCGGTTCCCCCCGGCGGTCTGCAGAGGGCCTAAAAATTGCCCAAATCGATGGGAACAGTGCTCAAATGACATGGGAACAGCATGGGGAAGACCCCTGGAAGCATCTCTGACTCCTAGATCACTGCTGTCAACAACGTTGTCAGAGTATTATGCCACTTTTATGGACTCACAATAAAACATACAAAAACGAAACCAAAATGGATTTTCCTGGGAAATATGTTAAGGAACATCCTTTCCAGGGTAGTGACTTGTATATAAGGCAAAATAAATAACCAAAAACAAAAATACTCCTCCAGACCTTGGGCTATGTTCACAAGTTTAATTTTTATGCGTTTTTGCACTTTTGTATTGCTTTCAACCAAGACAATTGCATTCACCAGGAAATGTAATTTTAACATTTTACAACCTTATCTGGCCATGTGGTGTGTGACACATCATCAGACACATGCATACAGTGCTGAAAAGACATGGGAACAGCAGGGGGAAGACCTCTGGAAGCATCTCTGACTCCCAGATCGCTGCCTAAAAGTGTGCCCATCATAAGTGATCCTTGGCGCATGCGAAGATGCTTCCCGCCATGCACCTGTCGTTGCAGACTTGCAAAAATCACCGTCCATGTCCTTCTCCCAGTGCAGAATTCAGTTGTCCCTACCCCATTCCTTGGAATGCAAGTGCAAGTATGCAGGCAGCCAACAGGCTGCAATACTATACTGCCAAATTTTTGAGAGCTGCTTGCACTTGAAATGTGGCTTTTAGGCTCGTGGAGGCGGAAGCTTTTCATAACCTCATGCCGGCGGCGGCCGGGTGTCCATACTCGGTCCCCAGCCGCCACTATATTTCCCGGTATCGCCTCGGCCTTCCACAAGCACGGGTCCCACAACATTACCCGTCCCCTCCCCAATGCGCTTACTGAGAAGGACCGCCTAACCACAAACACATGGACAGGTGAATGTGGCCAGGGATTGTATGGAGCCAGTTCACAACTTTTTTTTGCTAAGAGTTGTATTTAGCTCGGTGAAAGGACTGGCATAGAGGGAAACCGTATCTACCCTGCGTGTCATTTCTCCCAGGAAGTCCTGTAATTGAGCTTGTTGCAGAAGCAATGGCAGCCCATCCAACATCAACTCGCACTTGTCGGTGGTGCTTTGACACACACACATCTTTTTTTGCGCATTTAATTTCTTGAATACAGAGTTGGACAATGGCCTGATCTGTAATGCGTTTTGAGAAATAACATGCATAAGCATGGCCGATCCACATTAAAAAAGCAGCCATAGAGTGTCCGGGAACCTTCCCCCACACTTTTCTTAGCCAGGGCTGCTTTTCGGCAGGGTTGGACGGGCCCACCAGAGAACCGGAGACTCCTCCGGCGGGCCCTGGCTTCTCTTTCAGGAAAGTTCATAGTGCTGAGGTGAGGCCATGATGATGATAGAGGCCACCATCTGCTTAGTTTTCTGTTACTTGGAATGCAAGTGCAAGTATGCAGCCAGCCACCCACCCACAGGCTGCAACACTAAACTGCCAGATTTCTGGGCAGCTCTTTGCACTTGAAATATGGCCTTTTAAGTTCGTGGAGGTAGAAGCTTTTCATAACCTCATGCCGGCGGCGGCTGGGTGTCCATACTCGGTCCCCAGCCGCCACTATATTTCCCGGTATCGCCTCCGCCTTCCACAAGCACGGGTCCCACAACATTACCCGTGCCCTCCCCAGTGCACTTACTGGGAAGGACCGCCTAACCACAAACACATGGACAGGTGAATGTGGCCAGGGATGGTACGGAACCAGTCCACAGCTTTTTTTGCTAAGAGTTGTATTTAGTTCGGTGAAAGGACTGGCATAGAGGGAAACTGTATGGTTTCAGAAGTAGGTGTACGAGATTTATGGGACTATGATTGAGCACGATATTTAAATACAGCCGTGGCACATACTAGCATAGCCTGCCATATCCTTTATTGAGCGACATCTTCACTCATGATTTTCTGGAGTTCTGTACATTTGGCCTCCTGATGAACCTACAGGAAGGGGAAATGAGTTGGGGTGATTTCCAGAATATGAGATAAGTTTGCCATTATGCTGCATTCTCTATTTATCTATTAGCATAGTATGAAAAATGTATTAGAATAGGCAGTCACTCATTACTTGTTTATAACTCACATTATCAGGGTCTAGCAGGGAAAGTGAGGGACAGCCGCCGTTGAATGGGGGCGCCAGATTCGTATACTAGGGTGCCAACCTCCATGACAGGCAGTATCAGCTGAGGCTTTTCAAGATAAGGCAGTTTTAAGTCTATATTGTATATGAATGTTTATCATGCTTAAGACTTCACTGACCCATGAGTGATTATCTATTTCCATTTTTGACTCAATGCTAAGTAGTCCCTAAGGGATTTTTGGACGGATCTTGATATAATCATGAACCTTCTTACTTACATATCACAGGGGTTTTTTGGTGTGTTTTAAAAGGAATCAGAATAAAAATTCTTTTTAGAGGCTTTTTCATGTTTACACGGAAACCGTATCTACCCTGCGTGTCATTTCTCCCAGGAAGTCCTCTAACGCTGCTTGCACTTGAAATGTGGCCTGAACATTACTGCTGGTACTTTTCTGTGGGAATTTGCTTGCCTCCTACCAGCCTGGAATATTTCCAGCAAACTATGGTATGACGCCATGGTATTAGCACTGCCCCCAGTACCAGTAGCGAAGCCACCCCCAATTTCCTTCTCAGGAATTTTATTTGGTAGACTGAGTGGCTGCCCAAATACATTTTCTCACAAAGGAGCTGAAGATAGAGTGGCAGTAGGTACAAGTTTCTCCAGCCTGTTAGATATTAGAGGGTGAACGCCAGCACATGGAATCAGTGGTTAGCACTGAAGCCTTGCAGCGCTGGGATCCTAGGTTCAAATCCCAGCAAGGACAACATCTGCAAAGACTTTGTATGTTCTCCCCGTGTTTGCGTGTGTTTCCTCAGTAAAAAAGCAGCCATAGAGTGTCCAGGAACCTTCCCACACACTTTTTTTAGCCAGGACTGGTTCTCGGCAGTGTTGGACGGTCTCACCAGAGAATCCTCTGGTGTGCCTTGGCTTCTACCTCAGGAGAGTTCATGATAGCGCTAACTTTGCAGCTGCTATGGGGCTCTTGAGCGGGTGAGAAAGGTTAGCCCTCAGAATCAAATCCTCTGGTGGGCACAATGTTTTTCAATCTGAAACAGCTTCTCAGTGGGAGTTGTATTTCACCACAGCCATATTCTTTAGCTCAGTGAAAGGACTGGCAAAGAGGGAAACCGTATCTACCCCGGCTGTCATTTCTCCGTCACCAGGTTCCGCCCATTGTCACACACGACCATGCCTGGCTGTATGTTCAGCGGTGAGAGCCACAGATCAGGCTGCTGTGTTACAGCTTTCAACAACTCTGCAGCGCTGGGCGGTTTGTCAAATAAGCATTAAGCATGTTATCATCAGCACAGTCTGTTGACTCTTGGCCAAGGCAGTGCTGTAGTGCTGTCAGCTTGTGACTGATGTGGCCATTTCGGAGATGGAGGAGGAGGTACATGAGCTGAACAATGTGATTACATTGAGGTTAAATTGGCGACACTGTTTTTTATACTAAAGAGAGATCCTATTGTTCTGTTTTTTTACGTTATTTTTTAAGACAAATGCATTCACCGGGAAATGTCATTTTAACATTTTACAACCTTATCTGGCAATGTGGTGTGTGACACATCATCTGACACATCCTTTTTTATTTATGATGGAGTGACTCTGAAAGTCATAAAGGCTATTTTTATAGGGACATCAGACGGCCCTTACTAATCTTAAAAGGCCAGCAGTTGGCCCTCACTATTGTTAGAGAGCCATCAGCCGGCTATGCTTTGTTGTTCCCATTATTAACAAGTGGGTCTCCTATACTGTTATTGCGTATCCAGTGACTGCAAGGGCTGCCAAAAATTTGGCCACAACCCAATACCCCTTTGAAGAGACATAGAGGAGAGTCTCAGTAAAAAAAATGTTCCCATTATAAATGAGTGGGTTTCCTATAGTGGTAATGCCCATGCTGTGACTGCAAGGGCTGCCAAAATTTGGGAAAAACCCCACTAAGAATTTAAAGACACATAGAGCAGGGCCACAGTAACAAGGTGCGACATGTTCCCATTAGAAAGGAGAGGGTCTGCTATACAGTTATAGGGTATGCAGTGAGTCCAACGGCTGACCAATTTTAGGAAAAATCCCACTAAGAATTTAAAGACACAAGGAGCAGGGCCACAGTAACAAGTATGACATGTTCCCATTAGAAAGGAGAGAGTCTGCTATACAGTTATAGGGTATGCAGTGAGTCCAACGGTTGACCAATTTTAGGAAGAACCCCACTAAGAATTTAAAGACACATAAAGCAGGGCCACAGTAACAAGGTACGACATGTTCCCATTAGAAAGGAGAGGGTCTGCTATACAGTTATAGGGTATGCAGTGAGTCCAACGGCTGACTAAGTTTAGGAAAAACCCCACTAAGAATTTAAAGACACATGGAGCAGGGCCACAGTAACAAGGTACGACATGTTCCTATTAGAAAGGAGAGGATCTGCTATACAGTTATAGGGTATGCAGTGAGTCCAACGGCTGACCAATTTTAGTAAAAACACCACTAAGAATTTAAATACACATAGAGCAGGGCCACAGTCACATTGTACGACATGTTCCCATTAGAAAGGAAAGGGTCTTCTATACAGTTATAGGGTATGCAGTGATTCCAACGGCTGACCAGTTTTAGGAAAAACCCCACTAAGAATTTAAAGACACATGGAGCAGGGCCACAGTAAGAAGGTATGACATGTTCCCATTAGAAAGGAGAGGGTTTGCTATACAGTTATAGGGTATACAGTGAGTCCAACGGCTGACCAATTTTAGTAAAAACCCGCTGAGAATTTAAAGACACATAGAGCAGGGCCACAGTAATGACAAATTCACATTAGAAAGGAGAGAGTCTCCCATAGTGTTGGCCTATGCAGTGAATGCAAGGGCTGCCAAAAATTTGGAGGCACTTCAATGGCCCTTGGAAGAGACGTGGAGGAGGGCCTCATAAAAAAATGTTCCCATTAGAAAGGAACGGGCCTCCTATACTTGTAATGCCCATGCCCTAAGTGTATGGGCTGACAAACATTTACCCCTGGTGGGTATACATGAACATACTGTTTAAAAAAAAAAATTTTACGGGCATCATAAACACCCTTTAAAAAAATGATGTGGGTGTTCCATCATGGACCACGGTCACCCTGGTGATATGGTGGTGGAGGATGAGGAGAAGGAGGAGAACAAGAGCAAATAGACAAAATCAGGAAGCGTATACCCATGTGTGGGTGTGAAAAGGTGCATGGGAATACACCTCCCAAGAAAAGACACTGGATTTGAGTTTATGTTACGCTGCTATCATTCGGTGGTGTTGAGAAGTCTGGCCCAATCCAGCCCTTGTTAATTTTTGTAATAGTCAGCCTGTCAGCATTTTCAGTTGACAGGCGGATGAGCTTATTAGTTATAATTCCTCTAGCGGCACTAAAAACCCACTATGATAAAACGCTGGCGGCAGGGAAGGCCAGGACCTCCAAGGCATAGAGAGCCAGTTCATTCCACGTATCCAGCTTGGATACCCAATAATTATAAGGCACAGAGGAATCACGGAGGATGTTGTTTTTATAGTCGGCAAGATACTCCCTCAGCATCTTTCCAAACTTTTCACTCCTTGTGAGAGTACCCCGCGCCTCAGGGCCTGTGCGATGGGAGGTTCTGAGAAAACTCTCCCAGAACTTTGACAGTGTTCCCCTGCCTCTGCTGGATTGAAGTTGTGTCTCTCTCGCCTGTACTCCTTGGTTGTCCAAAGAAGTGTGCCCTCTGCCGCCAGCATTTTCAGATGGGAATGTTTTTAATAGTTCCGCAACAAGGGCCTTCTGGTACTGCCCCATTTTTGTAGACCTGTCCGCCTCAGGAATAAGAGATATAAAGTTCTTCTTGTAGCATGGGTTTAGATGTGTCACCAACCAGTAATGACTGTCACCCAAAATTTTGAGAACGCGAGGGTCATGGGAAAGGCAGCGTAACATAAACTCAGCCATGCGTGCTAGACTACTAATAGGCAAGACTTCCGTGTCCTCACCAAGAGGATGACTGACCATGCTCTCCTGCTCCTCCTCTCTGTCCTCTGGCCATCCACACTGAACAGATGGTATGACAGCTGTGCAGGTAGTACCGTCTATAGTACATGAAACTAGCTCCTGTCCTTCCTCCTCCTCCTCCTCTTCCTCATTGTCACCCAATCCACGTTGGGATGAGATGAGGCTTGGCAGTGTGTAATCAACCTGTATGGTCCTTGCTCCATCTCATCGTGCTCCGCCTGCAATGCATCCTCTTTGATTGTGAGCAGAGAGCGTTTCAGAAGACAGAAAAGCGGGATGGTGACGCTAATTATGGCGTCATCGCCGCTCACCATCTTGGTGGAGTCCTCAAAGTGTTGGAGGATGGTACATATGTCTGACATCCATGTCCACTCCTGTGGTCTTATGTGTGGAGTCTGAACTGAATACAAATCGCCTTGTTCATGCTGGTACTCAACCACTGCCCTCTTCTGCTCACAAATCCTTCCCAACATCTGCAGTGTAGAGTTCCAATGCATGGGGATATCACACAAAACGCTGCTGAAACACTGCAAGGGCAGCGGAAGCTGTAGCTGACTTTCTAAAATTGGCACACAGGCGGCATACTTTAACAAGCAGATCCGGCAGCTCCGGGTAGGATTTGAGAAACTGCTCAACTACGAGGTTAAGCACATAGGCCAGGCATCGTACGTGTGTGAGCTCACCTCGCCTCAGAGCCGCCACCAGGTTACGGCCATTGTCACACATGACCATGCCTGGCTGTAGGTTCAGCAGTGTGAGCCACAGATCTGCCTGCGCTTTCAGAGCTGCCCACAACTCTTCAGCATTGTGCGGTTTTTCAAATAAGCATATTAGCTTCAGCACAGCCTGTTGCCACTTGGCCGAGGCAGTGCTGCAGTGCTTCCAGCTTGTGACTGATGTGGTCATTTCGGAGATGGAGGCTGAAGAGGAGGAGGAGGCTGAGGAGGATGAGGTGCAGGAGCTGTAGACTGTGGGGGCAACCCTGATTGACCTAGGGCCCGCAATCCTTGGTGTGTTCCATCCCAAGGTCCGACTGGGTCCCGGCTTCCACTATGGTAACCCAGTGTGCCGTCAGCGAGATGTACCGTCCCTGCCCACAAGCACTTGACCACATGTCTGTGGTTAGGTGGACTTTACCAGTAACTGCGTTGCTGAGAGCACGGCTAATGTTTTGGGACACGTGCTTGCGTAATGCGGGGACGGCACACCTGGAGAAATAGTGGTGGCTGGGGACCGAGTACAGAGGGACGGCCGCCGCCATCAGGTTGCAGAATGCTTCCGTCTCCACGAGCCTAAAAGGCAACATTTCGAGCGCAAGCAGTCGTGAAATGTGAGAATTTAGTAGTGTGGCCTGTGGGGCGTTGGCTGCCTATTTGCGCTTGCGTTCCAAGGACTAGGGTATGGACAACTGAATGCTGCACTGGGACAAGGACATGGACGTGCTTCTTGATGCTGCTACTTGAGAGTGTGCAACGACAGGTGCAGGGCAGGAGGCATCTTCGCATGCACCATGGACAGGGGATTGACTTGCATTCACAATAGCGGAAGCAGTGGTGCCACCCGCAGACACTGTTCCTGGACCCTGGGGTTCGGCCCACTAAGTCGGGTGCTTTGCTGCCATGTGCCTTATCATGCTGGTGGTGGTCAGGCTGGTCGTTTTGCCAGCCCTGCTGATGATGGCCTGGCAGGTGGTGCAAATGGCCTTTTGGGGTTATCGGCAGAGTCTTTAAAAAACAACCAGACTCGGGAAGACCTAACAGTTGTACTGGCAACTTCATTCGTGTTGATGTTACGGGGAACAGTTGCCTGCCTTCTGTCTGCGACCACCACACTGCTTCTTCCTGCCTGTTGGGGTGCTCTGCCTTCCTCCCCCTATGTGCTGCTGTCCTCACTCTGCATGTCCTCCTGTCAGGTTGGGTCAGTTACTATATTGTCCACCACCTCGTCTTCCACTTCCGCACCCTGGTCCACCTCCTGACTTTCTGGCAATTGTGTCTCATCATCGTCCACCTCTTGTGACACTTTCCCACCATCATCTTCGTGTGACCGTGGCTGCTCAAATATTTGGGAATCGCTACATGCGATCTCCTCTTGCCCCGCTTCAAGTGGACCGGGCGAGAGGCCCTAATCTATAAATGAAAAAGTGAACAGCTCTTCAGAGTGTCCAAGTGTGGGATCAGTTGTCTCTGGGTACTCGGCATGGTGGAAGGAAAGAGGATCAGGGTGAGGAATATGACTCACGGCTACTGAGACTTGACCGTGTGGAAGACAGGGTGGTGGTGGTGGTGGCTAAGTGACTGGAATCATTATCTGCTATCCAACCAACAACCTTTTGACACTGCTCTGGGTTCAATGGTGGTGTGCTGCGGTCCCCTAGAAATTGGGACAGGAAGGTCAGGCGAGAAGATGTAGGTGTTTGTTGTGGCACAATTTTGGCTTGCCCACGGCCTTGTCCTCGGCCTCTGCATGCACCATTACCATCACGTCCAGTTCCTCATCCCTTGCCACGTGCCTTGCCCATTTTAAATGGACAGTATCTTCCATGCTCACTACAAATGACTGAGTTTGGAGCGAACTTATATGTGAGCCGTTTGACGGAGATAACACAGTTTTAAATACCTGGCCTGTAGGTAAGTAGTTTGAACAGCAAACTGCTGTGAATTGCTTCACTGACACACTGAAATTTTTTTTTAATGGAGGCCAGAAATGGCAGTATTTTCTGAAAACGTATATGTGATCCGTGTGACGCAGAAAACACAGTTTTAAATACCTGGCCTGTAGGTAACTATTTTAAACAGCAATCTGGTGTCAGTTGCTTCACTGACACACTGAAATTTTTTTTTAATGGAGGCCAGAAATGGCAGTATTTTGTGAAAACGTATATGTAATCCGTGTGACGGAGAAAACACAGTTTTAAATACCTGGCCTGTAAGTAACTGTTTTGAACAGCAAACCAGTGTTAAAAACTTTGCTGACACACTGAAAGAAATTTTTAATGGAGGCCAGAAATGGCAGTATTTTCTGACAACGTATATGTGAGCCATGTGACGGAGAAAACACAGTTTTAGATACCTGGCCTGTAGGTAACTATTTTGAACAGCAATCTGGTGTCAATTGCTTCACTGACACACTGAAATTTTTTTTAATGCAGACCAGAAATGGCAGTATTTTCTGAAAACGTATATGTGATCTGTGTGACGAAGATAACACAGTTTTAAGTACCTGGCCTGTAGGTAACTGTTTTGAACAGCAAACCAGTGTCAAAAACTTTGCTGACACACTGAAAAAAAAATTTAATGCAGGCCAGAAATGGCAGTATTTTCTGAAAACGTATATGTGATCCGAAAAACGGTGTTCTCTGGATTGCTTTTTAAGCAAATTATGAGGATTAAGATGCAAAAAAAATTATTCCTGGCCCCTGAGACCTGGGCCTATTTCTAGAAATATAACAGCAGCAGAAGGCAGAACTGGAATGGAGCCTCTTGTCCTATGTGCACTGCAGTCTGTTATATACCCTGCCTGCCTGCCTATATACACTGCCTGCCTGATATCTCTGCAGATGGATTAGTTAGTCCTCAAAAGGACTGTTTGTTAAGCTGGATATGTGTAATGTACGGTTTTTCTCCCTACACTACCTAATACACGATTAAATCTCTCCCTGACACAGCAGCAGCTCTCCCTACACTGTCTGATCCGGAGTGACTGTGACGAGCATGTGACGAGCATGGCGGCGCCAGGTCTTATATAGACCTGATGACGCTGTGCGGCCAGCCAATCACTGTAATGCACATTACAGTGCATGGCAGGCAATCCCTGCATGTTCATTGGCTCTCTAAAGAGCACCAAACATGCAGGGAGGGGACCCAAGTTCCCGCCCGAGCAACCCGGAAATACTCGCCGAGCTTGTCGAGCACCATGATGCTCGGGCAAGTACCGAGTAGTGGCGAGCGCGTTCGCTCATCACTAGTGATAACACTAATAATGCCACATGAAATGCCATAAGTGCAGCAACTGTTATAGTGAGGAAGGACGTAGCCTTCCTTTTGGCACTGAAGTAGTTAAAGGGAGTGTTCCCGTAGTTAAACCTCTCAGGACTGTTAGTAGGCCAATCTAAGAGGTTAGCATCAGTGGTCCAGTCAGTAGAGAAGAAGGGGAACTTTGTGCCCTGACCAAGCCTTGAGTGTTATAGAGCTTGGTTCTGGCATAATGCCCTGTGGGCTGCAGTACCTGTAATCAGCCACAAGATGCCACTGTCCTGGGTGCAGATGTTAGGTTGAGTCTGCTAGCAGTGTTACAGACAGTGATGGGGTTAATGCTGTATGATGACAGTCCACAGAGGGTGGGCACATTAGGAAAATCTCTGCTTAGTTTCCAGAAGCAGGAAGTGATGAGTAGTAGGAGATAGGACAGTGAACTGTACAGGCAGCCTGACTATATGGTGGCTGCTAGGGTAGACGGGAGCTCCATACCCTCAGACAGTGGGATCACCAGTGTAAAAGTCTCCCTACGCAAGAGTCCTGTTAGCCGGCCGGAGAAACTCAACAGAGGTATTGAGAACCCGGGGCACTTCTAGTCTGAAGGAAAGCAGAGGAAGATAAATAGGACTCCAGGCTAAGACGTGGGGGAGATATTGGATCCGGAACACTGTTGGTATTGCAGAAGAGTCTCTTGGGCTAGAGATTAGAGTCACAGAGATGCTTCACTTAAAGAGGGAACCAGGGCTGAAGATGTTGCCAGCGCCTGTGAGGGAGATAATAACCTGTCGGGCCTTATCCATTATATCTGCCTGTAAATACTGTACATATTCCTCTTCCCCAAAGTCCAAGTTATGGCTAAGAACCTCGTGTCCTCTGAATTTATTGCTGCCCTGGTCCCAGAAGAGAAATGCCTGGAGACAGCCGCGATCGGATGGTTTGAAGTAAGTGGAGAGCCCCACATACACAGCCACACATCAGAGGGAGGACACAAATTGTCTGTAGGGTGCCAGAGTGAGAGGGGGCTACAGCTCGCCCACGACTACCTCGCTGGGGCACCTTACACAACTCATACCACTTTCACAAAATACACCTATGCAGGAAAGATGGCATCCTAGGTCTAGTAGGAGAACTTTACAAAATGAGACTCTCCAAACATGAAATAGAACACCTCAGGATAATGCTCAGTCATGTGTAACTGTATGACTGAATATGAGATTGGGGAGCAAGTCATAGTGCTCACATGCAACCACAACTTCTATCAGGGTTGCATCTCAACCTGTGTCCACTCCAACCCTAGTTGCCTTCTTTGATGTAACAACTGTTTTTAATAAATCAGCAAAATTATATTTTAATACTTCAGGAAATAAGTGAAGATTAGGATACTGTTACTCATTTGTCCCAGATACAGCACAAAACCCTGCTCCTATCTCCTATGGCTGCCTCCCCTCTTTAAAGTAACCTGGCAAGCTCCTTTGTCATCAACACCCATGGCCTTTAATACAAATTCAATATTCAATAGCTTTGCATCCAGTTAACCTGTACTTTAGCAGTTTTGTTTCATCATCTATTTCACTCAGCTGACTAATCATCTCTTAAGGGAACTCTTGCTTGTCTATTATTTACTTGCATTTACCTCTTGGATCAGATCTGGGTTTAATCAATTGTTTACTGTAAGAATAATTAACTCATTTCTGCTGATACTGGTTCTGTTCACACTATTACACTCCTACTACAGTGTGTAATTCTTCCTGAAAGTATACAGTTTCCCTGTTCATCAATATTGTCTACATTTAAGATGAGTGCTGCAATGACAGGAAACAAGTATTTCTTCAATCAACAGTTTTTTCTTATCTCTGGAGGCATGAGAACTATAAGAAGTTTGTTTACAAGACTAGTCACTTTGACCAATGACAAACACTTTTAGTCCAGTCCTCCTATTCTTGAGAATTGAGTATAGAGTATATCAGTTCTTATTAACCATCCGTCACATACAATAGGCCTGACAGGCACATCTCTTTTACTTTCATTTCTCCTTCCTCACCAGATTGTGAGGAAATCCCCTCCCTCCAGGTAGTCTCCTGTCTCTAGCAGCTCTGTGAAACCTCATACCACAGTTGGATTGCAGAGCTTCAGGAGGACAGATATAACTGCGCTAATCTCTCAGGCTCATTGTATGTGAACACGTCACACTCAATAAGGTTGGTATTTTATGTTTTTATTCATCACAATTGTTTATTTAGCTTCTTTTATGAATGTATAGCACAAAGTGTAAGGATATTTCATAGAAATAAGGCAGATTAAAAAAGAAAGTGTGCTGCTCAGGCATATACAGTAGTTCCCTAACACATATTCCTTCTCTAGCTTCAGATTATCTGCTGAAATGGAGAGGAAAATGTACAATTTATCAAAAAACCTTGATGCTGAGGAAGTAACAAACATGCTGTTAGATGATGCAGACCCCACACTGAATGAGGATTTAGGAGAGGAAAGTGAGATTGATTCTCATGATGAGGTGGAAGTATGTGAAGTGGATTCTGAAACAGAGCAAGATGGTGACAGTGATGAGGATGAAGATGTAGAATCTTATTATATGGGAAAAGATAAAAAAAAAACAATGGAACAAGAAGCCACTCCAGAAAAAACGTAGGGAACCTCAAAACATTATTACTCACCTTCCTGCAGTTATAGGAACTGCAAGTAATGCAAAAACTGCAGTTGAATGCTGGAATAGTTTATTCACAGATGACATTCTGGACTCTATTGTCACATATACCAACCAATATATAGACATTATAGAGGACAAGTTCATCTGCAACAGAACCATCAAGGCCACAGATGAAATAGAACTGCGTGCTTTTTTTGGATTATTATACCTTGCAGGAGCTTATAGGGCAAATAGACAAAGTTTGGAGGAACTTTGGAGTAAAGATGGGGATGGAGTTGAAAAATTTGGCCTTGTTATGTCCATAAATAGATTCAAGCTTCTAATGCGTTGCCTTCGGTTTGACGACAGAACTACCCGAACCGAACGTAAAACACATGACCGACTTGCTCCAATTCGGGATATATTCCAAAAATTTGTTGAAAACTGTAAAAAAAAGCTATTGCCCTGGGGAGAATCTCACTATTGACGAAATGCTTTCGTGGTAAATGTGCCTTTCGTCAATATATTCCATCAAAGAATAACAAATATGGAATAAAAATGTATGCCCTTGTTGATGCCAGTAAGACCTACACTTACAACCTGGAAGTTTATGCAGGAAAACAACCAGAAGGTCCTTACTGTGTCAGCAACAAACCCAGTGATGTTGTAAAAAGACTGGCTGAGCCCTTATTTGGATCGGGTCGCAATATAACAGCTGACAATTGGTTTTCAAATTGTGATTTGATTGATTATCTGAAAATGCAGAAGCTTTCATATGTCGGAACTGTAAGAAAAAATAAAAAAGAATTGCCTACACAGTTTGTAAGTGTGAAAGGGAGACAACAGTACAGCAGTATGTTTGCATTCCATAATGGAAAGGTTTTGGTTTCCTATGTACCACAAGCAAAAAAAATTGTACTTCTTCTATCAACACTTCATGATGATGATGCCATCGATCCAGGGACTGAGGCACAAAAAAAATGGAGATAATTACATTTTATAATGCAACCAAAGGGGGTGTTGATACAGCTGATCAGATGTGCTCAACTTTCAACGTCAGCAGAAACACCAAACGCTGGCCAATGGTCATATTTTTTGCTATGTTGAATTTGGGTGGTATAAATTCACAAGTCATTTACCTTGAAAACAAGCTTGAACCACTCCGTAGACGATTCTATCTGAAAAAATTGGCCCATGGACTAGTGCTTGGAGAGCTACGCAGGAGAAGTATGAAAACAATCGGTATCCCCTCTCGCCTTCAAGTTCAGCTCAAAAGATTCCGCCCAGAAGATGATAGTGAAAATTCACCACCTGCACCACCTCCCAAAAGAAGAGATGCACCACGGAAAGCGGAATCAGAAGGCTTTCTAATTATAAATGTCACAAATGTCATAATGCAATCTGCCTGACACATGCAAAAATGATGTGTAATTCTTGCTCTTTGCTCTGCAAGTGTAATTTTTCTGGGGAAACTTCAGGATCTAATTCTGATTGAATGTGTGTTTAATAGTACTTAAGGTACCTTAAAATTAAGTTTGTTTCCATAAATTTTCTTTGTAGAGTTTTTTGACAGAGTCGAACTGGGGACTATTTGGCGGGAGTTTTGAAATGTTTGTATTTCAGAGTTATTAGTTTTATGTTAAGTAAATGGGTTTTTTTTGCACCTGATTATGTGTAGTCTCTTTTATTACATCCCTATGAAGGTCACTGATCACTTTTAGAGCACTGAAATTGCAAACATTAGATATTATAGGTATTTTTCTAGCCTGCGCCTGACAGTCACATTGTATGTGAACTCGTTAGAACCGATATTGTATGTGACGGAGGGCTAACCTGATTACTTATTAATTAATCAGTAACCACTGACCCAACCTATCAAGCTCTCTAGTCAGAGCCACAATATGCAGGGTGTTTCCCTGCTCAATACTCTCCCTGCTCCTGACATCCATGTACATAGCTGCCTCTTCCTGTCTCACCATGAGCTGGCACCTGGTTGGTTATCAATCAAGACTGCAAACATAACACTCTGTAACGGGTCTGGGAGGCGGAACCTCTGAGCTACTATACAACGGGGTGGTCCTTGTAAGGGAGCGGGTGGCGACCAGGCAGGCAGTCACAGCAGGTGACCGGGACAGTCTCTGGAAGAAGGGGCAGGAGGTCACGGCAAGTGACCGGGGCAGTCTCTGGATGAACGGGCAGATGGTCACGGCAAGTGACCGGGGCAGTCTCTGGATGAACGGGCAGATGGTCACGGCAAGTGACCGGGGCAGTCTCTGGATGAACGGGCAGATGGTCACGGCAAGTGACCGGGGCAGTCTCTGGATGAATGGGCAGATGGTCACGGCAAGTGACCGGGGCAGTCTCTGGGTAAAGGGTTGGTACGACCTGTGGCGGCTGATGGTAGACGTGAGCTCCCAGGTGAGCAGGCGAGAGTCTCTGGATAAACGGGTGGTCACAGCATGTGACGGCGGAGCCTCCAGGCAGACCAACAGACAGGCGGCAGATGAGCGCTCCCAGGTGAGCGGGCAGAAGTCTCTGGACAGGCAGGTGGTCACAGCACGTGACGGCAGAGCCTCCAGGTAGGCTAGCAGACAGGCAGCAGATGAGCGCTCCCAGGTGAGCGGGCAGGAGTCACTGGACAGGCAGGTGGTCACAGAACGTGACGGCGGAGCCTCCAGGTAGGCTAGCAGGCAGGTAGCAGATGTGCGCTCCCAGGTGAGCGGGCAAGCTGGTCCATAGACAGACTGACAGGAGTTGGAAGGCAGACCGTCGGACCTCAGGCAAGCGGGCAGGTAGCTGATGTGCGCTCCCAGGTGAGCGGGCAAGCTGGTCCTTAGACAGACTGACAGGAGTTGTAAGGCAGACCGTCGGACCTCAGGCTAGCAGGCAGGTAGCAGAATATCAGGCAGGAATAAGACAGCGAGCTGGCAGGAATCTGGCAGGTATCTGGCAGGTAACTGGCAACGGGACCTGAGGGCTGAAGCAGAGTAGAGAACAGTGCAACAACATTGCTCGGGCACCTCCATTTTGGAGGAGGTGCCTTATATATGGTGAAGTCCTCCGGCCATTGGCCGGGGACTCCTTAGGACGGCGCGCGCGGCCCCTTTAAGAGGGAGGGAGAGCGCGCGCGCCCTAAGCACAGTGGCCGGGAAGGAGCGCGCGCTGCCAGCAGAGCGGGAGGAGGACGCCGGGCACGGAGCAGAGAGGTGAGGGGAACAGCGTCCCTGCCTAGCAGAGGGCAGGAACGCCGGCGCTACACACTCATTGGTGGATGGCTCTTTTATAACCCCATTTGCACTTCAGGCACAAGACAGACACAAAAAGGAAGACATATATTGAGGAGAAACATCAAAACCTCAGGTGGGCTCCCTCTTTGTGGCAGGAATACCTCTGACATTCAAAGAAGGTATGAACAATTTTTAAAGGGGTTGTATCTAGTGATGAGCACAAGTGCTCTTTGCTCGAGTTTGTGACGCGCCCCCAGGGCCGTGGGGTACTCGGCAGCCGGGCCTCTGTCTGCTTGCAGGGGATATCACGGTGGCTGGCCCGGTCCGTGGCCCAGGGCGGTCACTGAAAAGGGGAATATGTATATATGGGGCATTTGGGATTTTTCGTGACGCCACCTGTGGATTCTGGTAAGAGGTTACCAGCGCTGCGACAGTCCACTGAGGCTGATGTTAGGGGCAGCTATGATGGGACGGCTCCCCACAGGTGGAGCAGGCCTCAGGGCAGTGTAGAGGTGTAGAAAGCTGGTGGAAGCAGGAGAGAGACGGCAGGACGGTCCGAGAGGAAGTATAGGCACACACACAAGGGCAAACTTCAATACCTTTACTGGTGGTGATGCAGGTACGGTCCAGGGCACTCAGGGCGAAGGGTACATTTCTGGACTCTCCCCAGTGAGCGGGTGTAAGGCCTCCTGATCTGTGTCTTTTACTCTCTAAGCTTCGGGCCTGCCTGGAGCTAGGCCTGGCTTGCTTACTGCTTCCTTCTTGTACCTACTGACCTGGTGGTAGGGTTTTCTCATGGTTCCCACTATTCCTGGTCGCTGGAGCCTTAGTGGTACCTAACCCTGTTGCTGTGGTCAGTGGTTGGTTAACCTGGGACTTGTAGTTCTCCAGGGATTGCGGTTGTTCCTACTGGTCATAAAGATCCCTGTAGGCGCGGACCCGGTGTCCGGTATATGGTTCGGGGTGAGCCTGTTATGCTCCTCTGCCCCCTATGTGTTTCTCCTTCTTCTCCTCAGTCTGCAGACTCTCTCATGCAGACTCCCTCAGCAGACTCTCTGAGTTCTGTCCCTGTCTGTGCCTGACAAGAACTCTCACTTGCCTTCTAGCCCGCTCCAGGCTCTCACTGGCCAGACTAGCCCGCAGCTTGGGCCTTGCCTGGCCTTCAGCCACACAGATTTCAGCTTGTCTGGAGCAGCAGCATGGTGTCACACTGTCTGCTTCCCACTGACTGACTTCCTGAACTCCACCCCCCAGTATTTATATACCTGACAGGGCTCCATCTAGTGGACTTGGGTGGAGGTGTCTGTATGTATTGAGGCCACTGGGGAGAATTCCATCCATGCACGCCTCTGGGATCTGTGGCACCAGTGCACAGCAGGGCGCCACATTTGTCTAGAGTTTTCGGGTATGCACCAAGTATCGCGGGTGCTCGAGTGTCATTGTCAGGACTGCAAATATTTTTAATTACATTTTGGCCCTTTTTGCCCTCTTTCAAGATGGTGTCTTTTGTCTCATGTGCCCCTTGTCTTCCTGCTTTATAACTCCACCCCAGCCTCTAATCAGTGCTAGAGTATTCTGCCTGTGATCTCTCCAGGTGGTTTCCTAGTTTCCTGCTCTGCCCTGCAGACTTGTTTGGATCTTCTGTTACCTGCTCTCAGAGACTCTGCTGCATTCAGTTGTTACCAGTATTCCTCCTTCTTCTGGCTGCTCCTGCTGTTACCTCTGAGCCTCAGTCTTCACCTGCATTCTGCTAACAAGTAAGCTGGTTTCTGCTCTGACTCACCTGCTTTAGATAGCTGCAGAGCACGGGACTGTGCTGCACTATCAGGGACTTCCTACCCAGGCCTCCCTGGATTATCTAAATATTGTATGGACTTCCTTGCATGGACTTGATAAGGACTTCCTTGTTTTCTAGCATCCTCTAGTGTGAATTGTGCTTTACAGATTGCTTTGCTGATTACATTTAGAGCACGAGTCTGTGCTGCATTATCTGGGACTTCCTACCCAGGCCTCCCTGGATTATATAATATATATTGTTTGGACTTGATAAAGACTTCCTTGTTTTCTAGCATCCTCTAGTGTGAACAGTGCTTTACAAACTGCTCTGCTAATTGCATTTTCCCCTGAGTGTTAATGGACGTTGTATTTTCATCTGCACTTGTTTAAAACACCATGTGTTTATAATATACACTTTGACACCTATAAGTTGTGTTCTGTTGTATCTTTGTTCCACGCAAAAAGACTCCTGTGGTATCCATTATAATTATTACAGTCATGTTCGAGTCCCCGCACCCGCATGTTTTGTGGCTGTAAAATAGCCACAATGCATGCGGTGATTGCCCGTGTATATCAGGCAATCCCTGCATGTTTTGTGGCTTTCTAACAGCTGCAAAATATGCAGCCGCGGGGACTCGAACATGTCACGCTAGCACCCGCGATACTCGGTGCATGACTGAGCTCACTAGGCAAACTCGAGTAATGAGCACTTGCACTCATCACTAGTTGTATCACCTCCTTACATTTCCACCAGGTTTTTCGAGTGCGAGGTTTTAGAGTACAGCCCTTGTACTCATGGAGATGAGCCATGAGTTTAATTGAGTTCTGGTAGCAATTTCTCATATATGTGATGCTTGTTTTTCTTCCTTAGCAACATCTTTAAACATCACTACATGCTACACATCCACTGAAAATAGATCCTGATGTTCGGCAGTTGAACAGACAGGTTCGATGGGAGCGTTCTGACGTGGTGGCTTCTCTGCTTTGAAAGCCTTTAGGGGCCCCATTGTCTGTGGAGCAGCTGCTGACATCAGAATTTTGCCGTTACTGAACCGAGCACAGTAGTTAAAAAATGGATTCAGGGATTGCCAATAGTGTTCTGTCACTTTACATTCTAGACCACATCCCATTCCATGCAGATGGGCCTGATGTAATGCTCTCTTGCTAATGTTTGTTGTATTGTTTTTCTCAGCTGCTGACTCCACTTGAGAGGGAGATTTTAAACTGGTCACCTGTAGACTGTTCTTGTCAACTGTTATAGGAACTTGTACTCTCTGTTGCATTGGCTGTTTTTAGCCTGGAGAAGCACGTAGATTATTAGAGAATTGTGTGTCTCAGTGTATGGTTACAGTCACCCGGAGGGTAGTCTCTGACCCTTCTACCGTTGTGGCCCCAGTGTCCTTAAACCAGGTTCCTTCGGGGAGGACGTTCGTTCCCCCTAATCTACAAAATGAGGTGCTCTCCTGGGCTCATTCCCCTAAGATCAGAGGCCATCTTGGGGTCAAATGTACCACAAAGTCCCTTCAACGGTCCTATTGGTGGCCTCGGTGGTGCCAGGACATTAAGGAATATATTCTTGCATGCGCCTTCTGTGCGAGAGATAAATCTTCCCGTCAAAGTCCAGCTGGCCTTCTCCACCCGTTACCCCTGGCGGACTCCACAGATAGAGAGTCGACTGACACTCTTCGTTGTCCTGCTCCCGTATTCTATCCGGGCGACAGAGTGTGGCTCACAGCTCGCAATACTAAAGTATGCGGGGAATCTGCTAAGTTTGCCCTCCGCTTTATTGGTCCTTTCAAAATTTTGGCCCAAGTAAACTCTGTAATGTACCTGCTACAGTTACCACGACACCTGTGGAGTCTCGACACTTTCCATGTGTCGCTCCTTAAACCCGTTCACCTTACAAAGCTCGCTCACCTTACAAAACTCGCTGAACCCCAACCTGCTACAGACACCAGGGGTGATAATCTCGAGGTGCAGGCTATTATGTGGTCTAAGATGGTTCGTGGAAAAAAGGTTACCCAGTACACTGGAGGGGCCATGGACCTGAGGATCATTCCTGTGAACCGGTGGACCACATTCATTCTCCCCTGCTCGGTGAGGAAAATGAGTGTCAAGTGAAGGGGGATGTTAGAAGGGGGGATAATGTTAGGCATCTGCTTGATTCAAAATGGGTTCAGAACCTTCTGTGGTCTCCCATTCTGGTCCAGCCTGGGCTGATGCTGCTCAGCATCATCATCAGTCCCAACACCTAGCTGGTCCATTAGACGTACAGGTTGTCTCTCAGCTCTTTGTGCCTAGCAACATGAAGCATAAGTTGCGGAGGGAGACAGGGCTGCTAAAGCCTAAGTCCAGGTTTCTCTGTACTGAGCATGCCCGTGACATGGCGGACCGTGATTGGTGGTTTGGGAGTCAGCTGATCCGGTGACCTGGCACCGCCTTATTGGTCGCGGGTGACGTCACCAATGGTGCAACGGTGGGCAGGGCTTAATCTTTAAAAAGCCCACCCACAAACATGGCGGCGCACTCTGATCATTGGGCAGTGATGGTGTTGTGTGGACGCTTGGTCGTTTGAGCTCCACGTGTGCTTTAGTGGAAATAGGCAGGTAGCTTCGTCTGACAGTCTGGCTCCGACTAGGGGGTCGCCATACACCTCGAGCAGTCTGCAGACGCCGTATTACCGGTACCGCCTTTAAGCCATGTGGAATGATTCTCCTCAGTCTGGTAGCACGCCGGCTGAGAGCACTTACACGCCGGCGTGAGTCACACATGCATCCTAGCGCCAACTGTGTAGTCCCTGTGCTGCAACAGGACTACAGATACTTTATTTATCACACATCTCTCGTGCAGTTAACGGAGATAGTGCAAATTCCTATTCCTGCTCCAGTGTGCTGTAACACGGAGGGGATTGTTATTTAAGTTTGTTGTTTTACTTTCTCAACTGGAAGGTGTTCGGCAGCAGTCCACCAGGCTGCATTGCAGACCCTGGGGTCGGTTGCGTTCCATTATAATAAAGTTGTTTGCAACCGTCCCCTTAACAGGTGAGTATATGGTGGTTTATTATTTTTATTTTTTACAGGTGACATGGACATCGGGGATTAGGTGTTAGGTGAGTATTATGGTGTTTTTTATTTTCCGTGTTTTACAGGGGACAATGGCTTCAGGGATTAGGCGTAGGTGAGTATAACTGTTTTTTTTACTTTCATTTAAATATTTATCTATTAATTTTAACTTCTTTTTTTTTTACTTGGAGCACAGGCACCGGCTGATGAGTGACGATTCCTCCCATCAGCGGCGCCTCATTAGCTGATGCTTGTGACCTGCAGTAAGCTTTTTACTGCTGGTCACAGTCACAGCTGCCAGATCACGCTGACATCTGACAGCTTGATCTTACAGCACTCTGACCGGCAGTAATGATGTTACTGCCAGTCAGAGCCCCTATTTCCCACACTGTCACACAGATGACAGCACAGGAAATCAGGGATGTTAGGGACCCCATTCATAATATGAATGGAGTCCGGGTTCGGGTTTGCTTACTGTTCTGGTACCCAAACCCAAACGTTAAATATATGTTCGGCTGAACCCGCCGGACTCGAACATCCAGGGGTCCGCTCATCTCTAATGGTAATATTTACCCATTTATAGCAATATTTTTGATATTATTTGTCTTGGCATGCCGGATTTTGTTCAGTAACAGTATACTTTAAACTACATTCCCAATTCCTTTAGGGATTTCCAGACAGATGGAATTAGTATCCAAAATGGACACATTTTTTAATTAAAACAAAAGGAAGCAGAGGGACCTCATGGATCATTATGGTGTCTGTCTTGGTATCTTTATGTGTCTGTTTTTCAAATGAAAGAAAATGCACATCATGCAGTATTTTATCCAGATGGATTTCATAATATCCAATGAAGTCCCTCTTATTCCACTGAGATCGGTTATGCAATGAATCCTTTTTGCTCATGAATTCTGTTTGTCTGTTCCTAAAAATATAACAGACAAATGGTATGTCTGAAAGCAAGTGTGAAATTAGCCATACATGAATACAGTAGCGGTATTATTTGGTAACTGTATGACTTTTATTAAAATTATTACTATTATTTTGAGTTTTATCAGCAAACAGAGAAAATTATGTTATAGATATGTTGTCTTTGATGTGTGTGTGTATTGTAGGGTTTCAGGTTTCTGGTAGCCTCATGGATATGCATAGTCACTGGGTTTTTATATCAAAACAGGATAAAGTTTATTGTCCATCATAAACTTTACAGCTCCAAAACGAAAACAGCCTTCCTCCAATACAAGTGAATAACATAAAGAGTCCTTCCTTCAGACACAATGAAAAAGGTGAATGTAGCAGCCTCACCAATCTCGATATTTCAGGCAGTAGCAGCTCCAGCAGTTTAAACACATTCACCAGACAAACATAACTCTATTCAGCTTCAGCCCAAACTCCACTTTGCTGAGCTAATCCAACTGCTGTATTTAAATCTGTAAACCAGGCCTGGATTATGGGAACAACATTTTCCACCCAGACTCTTTTAGTTGCTCCTAAATCCCAGACCCAAATTCCAGTGAAATGAAAACTCTCTCAGTAACATAGTGTTATAGTACAGATTTTACATTATCAAGGCCAACCACCTCAGTGACACATATCTGCCATCCAGAACCTTACCTCTTGCTTTCATACAATATAATATATATATATATATATAATATATATATATATATATATATATATATATATATATATCGTGATAAAGGCATTGGCAAAGTACTGGAGGGGAGATATGTTTCACTGAGGCTATTAGCTTCAGTGAGTTGAAACCTAGAAGCTTGCTCCAGCGCACTATGTGTCTAGGGGTTAATCGGCCATTTTTAATGGGCTAGGATTTTATGTGAACAGCTGTAGAGTGGGTGGGAAGCTGTTCACCATATCTCCACCCCACTGTGTGGCCTGGTCTATAAATAGCCAGCCTTTTGAATCATTCAGTGTTCAGTAGGGATGGAGAGAAGAACTCCAGTGCGTCCTGAGAAGGAAAAGCTGGACCATTTGTTTGCTAAACTGAGCGGATCCCCGCTACCACAAGGATTGTTCTTAGTGCTACCCCTTTGCTTTATTTTCCTTTTTTGCCCAAAAGGCCATGTTTATTTTTACTTTACCATGGTTTATGATGCCTGTATAATAAACCTGGGAAGAATTTAAAGAGACAGTGTTCCTGTGTCTAATTCCGTGTGTCGAGTAGGCCAGTCTACCACAGGTGGTGCTAGAAATGGGGCAATATCCCCCGGGAGCATGTGTGATGGTGACGGATAACCTGCATGTCTTGGGTGAAGTTGGCAGTGAGCCAGGAAGCGAAGTCAGACAGCATGGAGGACCTGATTAAACACCTGCTGAAAGCTTAACAGCTGCAAAAGCTGGCCAAACAGCAGCAACAGCTTGCATATCAGGAGACAAGTAAGCTGCTGAAGCAACAGATCCAACAACAGCAGCAGAAGCAGCAATAAGACCAGTACTGACAACAGCAGCAGCAACAAGACTAGTACCGAAAACAGCAGCAGCAGATTGAGTTGCTCACGGACGCGGTTCGTGGGGGGCCGGCGACCCCTACCCCAAGTCCAGGTGATGACTCGTACGTTCGGAAAGTGGTAAGACAAGCCATGCAAAAGATGACCCAAGGGGATGATGTGGAGGCATTTTTGACTATTTTGGAACAGATAAATACTTGAAGAGAGAAAATACGACCATATCAACCCAAAACAATTATGAAAATTAACTTTTATTCATAAATAGTATAAAAAGTTTACTTCATAGTCAATATAAGGCACAATACAGAAATACAGAAAGACACATATCATGTAGAAAAAACCGTCTCACTGAAGGGACGATGTGGTCCACATATGAAAGGGGGCCTCGGCGCCACAGCAAAAGCATATATATCTAGTCCTTCATCTGTCATACCAATAAAGAGGACTATCAGATGGCCACAGTGTAATATCCATAATAATATCCATATAGTAGTGCATATCACAAGTAGTATCAAAGTACTTAAAAATACCTCATAGAGGACTCATAATCAATACTGTCAGAATGCCATATGCCAGCAGCTAAACTGTGCTTTTCATCATATCAAAAGCTACATAAGAGACACTAATAATAGCCACAATGATACAATTATGGTCAAAATATGACGGCTAAAAAGATTCAATTAATTGAATTTATACTGGCAGAGTCTATATCGGACAAGTATAAAGATAAATAGGTACAAAATAGGGTAAGAAACAAGTACTGCATTGTATCAAGAGGATTACCTGGGCCACAAGCTGTGATGTCAAGGCACCCCCACGTGGACCGCTCGCCCACCCCAACGCACATTTCGGCGTTTGCCTTCTTCAGGGGGCGTCAACTTCCTCAAGGGGAGTGTGAATTTAAATATTGTGTTGGCCAATCAGATGGAGGGGGTGGACCCGTAGTGACGCGCGT
This sequence comes from Phyllobates terribilis, assembly GCF_046119375.1. Classification (NCBI taxonomy): domain Eukaryota; kingdom Metazoa; phylum Chordata; class Amphibia; order Anura; family Dendrobatidae; genus Phyllobates; species Phyllobates terribilis. The sequence continues at coordinate 909,277,840 of NW_027362763.1, read as the reverse complement.
AGCGTCCCCGCTACCAAGCAACCGGTGACGCGGGCGTCATGCAAGGAATCACATGATGGTCACATGGACCCACGTGATGCAGGTCCTTGCATAGAGACGCCAGGCGGCACGGGGCACTCAGAAAGCGGCGACGCTCGCGCGTAAGGTCCTTTAGACTCACATAGTTAGGGAACATAACGGAAGGTATATACTCCTATTGCGTGATGTATACATTCACCACCACCACTTAAGTATATGGATGTATCATATTATATCGCAATATCCCAATCGAGCAAATTAACATTATGGCAACCAACATATAATACATCATTACATCAACTGTATATATCCCAGCATAAGAAAACTAATACATGTCATTTTCAATCCCATATATACATAGGTAAATGTGTAAAGGCCATATTGTCACACCAGTAATATATACTAAGTGGAATCTCAAAAGATAACATCCTATATATCATCATAAGTTCACAAAGAACCATATCTAATGTGGGGGTAGCGAACTTCCCTGATCTAGATTACATTGAAACAATAAGGTCTATAAGGATCTTAGAGCACAGGACAAAGATCCACAATATATATATATATACACCGCAGTAGTTGTTCCCAGATGAAATGGATTATTCAATATATTCTTATTCGCATATTAATCCATATGATATCAGCCATAGTGTAGACACGACTCGTCAGAAGAAGTAAGGTGCAAACGGATGGTGTAGAAAACTAGAAATTAAAAAAGAGTATTAAAATCATAAAAACCACAACAAGAATATGTGACAGGGGAGAGATTAAAGGAAGGGAGCGAAGCTGAGATTCTCATTGAGTCCATTGGGATGTACGGTATTTAGTCGCCAAATCCATCTAGATTCGAGCTGAGCCAAACGTTGGCTCTGTTTACCTCCACGAATACCAACTCTTAACGCGTCTATCCCCCGAACCCTTAGGAGGGAACTATCACAGTCATGATGGAGTTTAAAATGTTTTGGTATAGTCCTGAGTGTGGAGGGATCCGTGCAGTCGGTCGCCGCCAATATCCCCAATATATGTTCTCTTATTCTCACTTTAAGTTGGCGCGTTGTTAGGCCAACATAAATAAGCCCACAAGGGCAGGTGGCATAATAAATAACAAATCGTGAGATACATGTAATGCGGCATCTTATTTCATAAGTTTTAGTACCAGCTGCATTGGAAAAAATACTGGTTCTATCCATATTGGGGCAGGCGACACATCGACCGCACGGAAAGCTCCCACAGTCAGGACCCGACGCACCAAAAATTGTAGACGTGCCTGATGCAGTTTGATAGTGACTATGTACAAAGTAGTCACGGAGATTCGCCGAAACGTGCGTTGGGGTGGGCGAGCGGTCCACGTGGGGGTGCCTTGACATCACAGCTTGTGGCCCAGGTAATCCTCTTGATACAATGCAGTACTTGTTTCTTACCCTATTTTGTACCTATTTATCTTTATACTTGTCCGATATAGACTCTGCCAGTATAAATTCAATTAATTGAATCTTTTTAGCCGTCATATTTTGACCATAATTGTATCATTGTGGCTATTATTAGTGTCTCTTATGTAGCATTTGATATGATGAAAAGCACAGTTTAGCTGCTGGGATATGGCATTCTGACAGTATTGATTATGAGTCCTCTATGAGGTATTTTTAAGTACTTTGATACTACTTGTGATATGCACTACTATATGGATATTATTATGGATATTACACTGTGGCCATCTGATAGTCCTCTTTATTGGTATGACAGATGAAGGACTAGATATATATGCTTTTGCTGTGGCGCCGAGGCCCCCTTTCATATGTGGACCACATCGTCCCTTCAGTGAGACGGTTTTTTCTACATGATATGTGTCTTTCTGTATTTCTGTATTGTGCCTTATATTGACTATGAAGTAAACTTTTTATACTATTTATGAATAAAAGTTAATTTTCATAATTGTTTTGGGTTGATATGGTCGTATTTTCTCTCTTCAAGTATTTATCTATGTTTAAACGACCTAACCTAGATTTCCACCAGTAGGTGCTAGCTATTTAGCAAGATATATACTATCTTTAATATGCACCAATTGAGAAACTTATATTGGATTATTGTGTCTGTGTTATGCACAGAATTTTTGTTTCCAATAGTGATGGACTTTAGAGCCAAGGAAAAGAACTGGCTCGGTCAGATGGATCAGGTATTTGGCGCAGGCAGTGCGGAACCACAGGTGGAGAGTGAGCGGAGCTGGGATTCTCAGGTCCGGTCCATTCAGTCATTAATTTTGAAGCGGACTAAGCTGTGGTGGAATAGGGCCTTCCTACAGAGGTACATCACCAATAAACTTATCCCGAGAGGTCTGAGAGTTCGGGTGATCCCTACATTTGTGGTGGACGATACAGATTTCATCTCCAGTTGGGAAGACCATTGTAATACGTGTTCGTTTGGATTTATGCGATTACTAATTGATCTTAACACTAAGGCTATTACAGCTCTGGATGTTTCTATTGATGAAGCACAGAATACACTCAGAAGTAGTTGCCCGAGTGAGAAACTTCAAGAATTTGACGCACAAATTGATAAGAACTTGGATTTATGCGTAAAAAAACTTCATGACACCCAAGCCAATAAAATGGCGAGGGATCAAAGAGATTTCTCTTCTAATATGGTCTACCACTGGAGAAAGACGAATATTCAACATTCTGTAGCACAACGTTCTTCCTCCATCACATCATGTTCATCTCTTAGTGATTCATCTAGCATCACGTCTTCCTCCGTGGTCACATGGTCAGGACTAAGCCTCAAGAGGACACGGGATACGAATTTCCATCCCTACAGACGTAGACAGTTTAGACAGTCGCCCATGGACAGTGGGGACAACAAGGTAATCAACCTTAGTAGTTACAAACTTACTGATATGGACCTTGCTCTGTTAGGCAGGGGTCTTTCCTTCTCGCCTAAGAGTAATTTTGATGTCTTCTCTGCCATCAAGGACCTCCATTTATTTGCGAGGTCTTTGATGTTCAAAAAGCACTTTTTTGATGAGACACAATTTAATCTCTTTCCAACAGAAGAGGAACAAGTAGCCTTACGTACATTGGATGAACTTTCCATGGAACATAATATGGAAGAAGGAGGTAAGATCCCTGCATCTATTAGAGTAAGGTCCAAGAAGTTTCCCCCACTGTCCACGTGCGCCAACATAGACTTATTTGTACAGGTGGTCACGAGAGAGTTTGAACGTATGCCACGTTATATAGAGAAGGACAACCTAACCACACAGGAGCGGGACCGCCTTCGGGCTCTCCAGAGCCTCCCTAATATAGTGTTGAAGCCGGCCGACAAGGGTGGGAACATCGTGCTATGGCCAAAAGACATGTATGAGAGAGAGGCCTTTAGACAGCTTCATAATAAAACCTGCTATAAATGCTTGACATTTAATCCTCTGGCCTCCTTCTCATCTCAACTGTCTAAAATTATCCACAAAGCCGTAGCCGATGGGATCATCACTGCCGGACTGGCTTCAGCACTATTGGTTAACGAACCGACGATATCTACATTCTACTTGTTGCCCAAAGTTCACAAGAATATGTCCTCACCACCTGGGCGCCCAATCATCTCTGGAACAGGGAACTTTCTAGAGAATGTCAACCGATGGATTGACAGTAAACTTCAGCCGCTAGTAGAAAGTCTTCCATCATTTCTTCTAGACACAGGCGATCTACTTAAGAAAGTGGATGGATTGTACCTGGACCCAGAGATGATCCTTGTGACAGGAGATGTGGAATCACTATATACTAACATTAAACATGTGGATGGTCTAAGAGCCTGTGCGTTTTTCCTCAATACCTCTAACCTACCAAGAGATATTGTCGACTTGGTGATGTGCCTTTTGGAGTTTTCCCTTACCCACAGCTTTTTCACCTTCAAGGGGTCCTTCTACCTACAGCTCCAGGGTACAGCAATGGGTGCATCTTTTGCGCCAGCTTACGCAAATTTGTTCCTGGGGCTGTGGGAGAGGGACCTCTCCCTGCCGGATCTGCGGGCATCAATGGAGCGCGTCCCCTTTTGGACGCGCTACATTGATGACATCCTGCTGATCTGGCAGGGTTCAGTTGAGGACTTGCAAATATTTGTGCAACTCCTCAACACTAATGATATGAATATTCACATTACTTTCAATTGGGATATTGATACAGTTAATTTTCTTGATGTTACCCTTACAAGGGACCATAATAATTTGATACAAACAAACATCTATAGAAAGGATACCTCCACAAATATGCTGCTCCACGCGTCGTCCTCCCATCCCCCGTGGATGGTTCGATCAGTACCCACTGGACAATTTTTGCGTCTCCGCAGACTTTGTTCCAGTGACGAAGATTTTGTTAGACAGTCCATGGACATGAAGAAGAGATTCTATGAGAGAGGCTACAGTAAACGGGTGGTTAAAAGAGCGTACCATCGTGCCAAATACGCGAATAGGCACGATTTGCTCTATTTGCAAAGAAGTCCTAAGATCAATGACAAACCAAGATTTATAACAAACTACCATGGACAATTCGGACGGATGAGGAAATGTTTGACTCAAGCTTGGCCCATCCTCCTGATAGATCCGGTATTGTCAAAAATTCTTCCTGATCGCCCACCCATTACTGTACGCCGCTCCAAGAATCTCCGTGACTACTTTGTACATAGTCACTATCAAACTGCATCAGGCACGTCTACAATTTTTGGTGCGTCGGGTCCTGACTGTGGGAGCTTTCCGTGCGGTCGATGTGTCGCCTGCCCCAATATGGATAGAACCAGTATTTTTTCCAATGCAGCTGGTACTAAAACTTATGAAATAAGATGCCGCATTACATGTATCTCACGATTTGTTATTTATTATGCCACCTGCCCTTGTGGGCTTATTTATGTTGGCCTAACAACGCGCCAACTTAAAGTGAGAATAAGAGAACATATATTGGGGATATTGGCGGCGACCGACTGCACGGATCCCTCCACACTCAGGACTATACCAAAACATTTTAAACTCCATCATGACTGTGATAGTTCCCTCCTAAGGGTTCGGGGGATAGGCGCGTTAAGAGTTGGTATTCGTGGAGGTAAACAGAGCCAACATTTGGCTCAGCTCGAATCTAGATGGATTTGGCGACTAAATACCGTACATCCCAATGGACTCAATGAGAATCTCAGCTTCGCTCCCTTCCTTTAATCTCTCCCCTGTCACATGTTCTTGTTGTGGTTTTTATGATTTTAATACTCTTTTTTAATTTCTAGTTTTCTACACCATCCGTTTGCACCTTACTTCTTCTGACGAGTCGTGTCTACACTATGGCTGATATCATATGGATTAATATGCGAATAAGAATATATTGAATAATCCATTTCATCTGGGAACAACTACTGCGGTGTATATATATATATTGTGGATCTTTGTCCTGTGCTCTAAGATCCTTATAGACCTTATTGTTTCAATGGAATCTAGATCAGGGAAGTTCGCTACCCCCACATTAGATATGGTTCTTTGTGAACTTATGATGATATATAGGATGTTATCTTTTGAGATTCCACTTAGTATATATTACTGGTGTGACAATATGGCCTTTACACATTTACCTATGTATATATGGGATTGAAAATGACATGTATTAGTTTTCTTATGCTGGGATATATACAGTTGATGTAATGATGTATTATATGTTGGTTGCCATAATGTTAATTTGCTCGATTGGGATATTGCGATATAATATGATACATCCATATACTTAAGTGGTGGTGGTGAATGTATACATCACGCAATAGGAGTATATACCTTCCGTTATGTTCCCCAACTATGTGAGTCTAAAGGACCTTACGCGCGAGCGTCGCCGCTTTCTGAGTGCCCCGTGCCGCCTGGCGTCTCTATGCAAGGACCTGCATCACGTGGGTCCATGTGACCATCATGTGATTCCTTGCATGACGCCCGCGTCACCGGTTGCTTGGTAGCGGGGACGCTACGCGCGTCACTACGGGTCCACCCCCTCCATCTGATTGGCCAACACAATATTTAAATTCACACTCCCCTTGAGGAAGTTGATGCCCCCTGAAGAAGGCAAACGCCGAAACGTGCATTGGGGTGGGCGAGCGGTCCACGTGGGGGTGCCTTGACATCACAGCTTGTGGCCCAGGTAATCCTCTTGATACAATGCAGTACTTGTTTCTTACCCTATTTTGTACCTATTTATCTTTATACTTGTCCGATATAGACTCTGCCAGTATAAATTCAATTAATTGAATCTTTTTAGCCGTCATATTTTGACCATAATTGTATCATTGTGGCTATTATTAGTGTGTCTTATGTAGCATTTGATATGATGAAAAGCACAGTTTAGCTGCTGGCATATGGCATTCTGACAGTATTGATTATGAGTCCTCTATGAGGTATTTTTAAGTACTTTGATACTACTTGTGATATGCACTACTATATGGATATTATTATGGATATTACACTGTGGCCATCTGATAGTCCTCTTTATTGGTATGACAGATGAAGGACTAGATATATATGCTTTTGCTGTGGCGCCGAGGCCCCCTTTCATATGTGGACCACATCGTCCCTTCAGTGAGACGGTTTTTTCTACATGATATGTGTCTTTCTGTATTTCTGTATTGTGCCTTATATTGACTATGAAGTAAACTTTTTATACTATTTATGAATAAAAGTTAATTTTCATAATTGTTTTGGGTTGATATGGTCGTATTTTCTCTCTTCAAGTATTTATCTATGTTTAAACGACCTAACCTAGATTTCCACCAGTAGGTGCTAGCTATTTAGCAAGATATATACTATCTTTAATATGCACCAATTGAGAAACTTATATTGTATTTTGGAACAGGTAGCAGAATGAGAGAAGCTGCCGCGAGAGCAGTGGGAGGAGGTGTTGGCCCCCTATCTAACTGGCGAGCCCCAAAAGGCTTATTATGACCTGGCATTACAGGATGCACAGTAGTATGCCAAATTAAAAACGAGCCGGAGTGACTTGTCGGTCAGAGCCCAAAGAGTTTACCACTGGGCATAATGTGGTGACAAACCCTCTCGTTCCCAGATGTTCGACTTACTGCATGTGGTACAAAAGTGGTTGCAGCCGGAGTCCTCCACTCCAGTCCAGATGGTTGAGTGAATTATTATAGACAGATTTATCATTCCCTTCCAAGGTGGATGCAGACCTGGGTTGCCCAAGGGGACCCCTGAAATGCAGATGACCTAATTGGCCTAGGAGAAAGGTACTAGGTGGTTGAGATGTCCCCAAGGAAGCCGGGCGTTGTTGCATCCCCGTACTGGGGTACTCAGAAGGAACCTGAATCTCAAAAAGAGGGGTAGTAGAGCCACAACTGGGGGGAGTTGGAGGTCCCAAGGGGTCGATGAGGTGCTGCTGAAAGCCACTGGTAAAGACTTGTTGGAGATGTCACAGTCCTGGACACACAGCCGCTTGTTGTCCTATGTCCTTCGAACAGATGAGCTGCAGCATTTGGGGGTGCTGTTTGTATTATGCCTATCCAGCCAGCAGTGTGGACTGTCAGCCCGGTTAGGGGCCACAGTCATGTCCTGTAACAATAAATGGGATACTTGTGACGGGACCAGAGGGGCGTAACTAGGTATCAACTCGGACTGATCAAGGTCGCACGGCGGCTCAATCGACTCCGTGAACCAGGGAAGGACCGAGCAGAGGGACCAGGTGCTACTCTGGGCCAGTCCTTGTATGAGAGCAGGTGACTCCCATGGAGCCCTGGAGATCGGGTGTTGGTGTTGATCCCCACGGTGGAGAGAAGGTTCCTGGCCAAGTGGCAAGGGCCATACGAGGTGGTCGAAAAGTTGAGTGATGTCAACTACAAGGTCCACCAGCCAGGGAGAAGAAAGCCATACCAGGTATGCTGAAAATGTGGCGAGACAGGGAATCGGTGGAAGCTACGTGTCTGGTGGCCAATCCTGAAGCCAGGATTGAGAATGTCACAGTGGCTCAGACACTGTCACCAGCCCAGAAGCAACAGTGCTGAGAACTGCTTCAGCGGAACCGGGACCTGTTTTTGGAGTTGCCAGGATGTACGCAGGTTGTGGAGCATGAAATCCTGACAGAACCACATGTTCGGGTGAACCTCAAGCCATATCAGATTCCTGAAGCATGCTGCGAGGTAATCTCAAAGGAGGTGAGGAGAATGTTGAGCCTGGTCGTCATCGAGGAATCAATTGTCCTTGTGCTGAAGCCTGATGGAGAGGGACGCTTTTGCAATGATTACAGCAAGCTAAATGAGGTTTCCAAGTTCGACATGTATCTGATTCCCCATGTGGATGAACTCATTGAGAGACTAGGTCCAGCCAGATACATCACCACCCTGAACCTAACGAAAGGGTACTGGCAAATTCTCCTATCTCCAAGGGTCAAGGAGAAGACGGCCTTCTCAACAATTGAAGGATGCTTTCAATACACCAGGATGCCGTTCGGTCTGCAGGGAGCCCCAGCTACCTTCCAGATGGCTATGGACCGGATCCTAATCTCTCACAAAAAGTACACCGCAGCTTATCTGGATGACATTGTGATCTTCAGCCCGGATTGGGGAAGTCACCTGCAGAAGATCCAGGTGGTACTGGAGGCACTGAGGAATGCAGGGCTTACTATAAACTAAAGAAGTGCACCATAGGAAAAGAACAGGCAAAGTACATGGGCTACATTGTCGGAAGAGGTGAAATAAAGCCGCAAGTGAAAAAGGTGGAGGCAATCCAAAATTGGCCGCAACCGGTCTCGAAGAAACAGGTTTGGGTGTTTCTGGGAATTGTGGGATACTATCGGCGATTTATCCCGAATTTCACCATGATAGCCGTACCCCTAACCGACTTTCTTAAAGGCACGAAGATGTCAATGGCCAAAGTTGAAGCTCGCCTTGTGTAAGCAGCCAGTCTTGGTTGCACCGGACTTCAGTAAGGAGTTCGTAGTCCAGACGGATGGCTCAGAGTTCGGGTTAGGACTCGTGTTGTCCCAAGTAGTAAATGGGGAGGAACATCCCATCCTGTACTTGAGCAAAAAACTCTCTAACTGTGAGAAAAACTACGCCATCGTGGAAAAGGAGTGCTTGGCCATCAAGTGGGCAATTGACACTCTGTGGTACTACCTGTTAGACCGAAAGTTCAAGCTAGTGTCAGATCATGCGCCCCTGAGATGGATGAGGGAAAGAAAGGGGAAGAATGACTGAGTGACAAGGTGGTTTCTAGACCTCTAGGTCTTTAGTTTTCATATGGAGCAAAGGCCCAGGAAATTACACAGTAATGCAGATGCCCTGTCTAGACTTCCCTGTTTGATGACTGAAGGTGCCAAAACCCCCAGCTTTGGTCAGAGGGGGGAGGTATGTGTCAAAGTCATTGGCAAAGTACTGGAGGGGAGATATGTTTCACTGAGGCTATTAGCTTCAGTAAGATGGAACCTAGAAGTTTGCTCCATCACACTATGCGTCTAGGGGTTAATCAGCCATTTTTAATGGGCTAGGATTTTATGTGAACAGCTGTAGAGCGGGTGGGAAGCTGTTCATCATATCTGCGCCCTTTTGAATCATTCAGTGTTCAGTAGGGCTGGAGAGAGGAACTCCAGTGTTTTGTGTCCTGGCAAGGAAAAGCTGAACCGCTTGTTTGCTAAACTCTGAGCTGGCGGATCCCCGCTACCACAAGGACTGTGCTTTGTGCTACCACTTTGCTTTGTTTTTGCCCAAAGGGCCGTGTTTATTTGTACTTCATCACGGTTTATGCTGCCAGTATAATAAACCTGGGAAGAATTTAAAGAGACAGTGTTCCCGTGTCTACCTTCGTGTGCTGTTGAGTGAGCCGGCCTACCACACTAATATATATATATATATATATATATATATATATATATATATATATATATATATATATATATATATATATATATATATATATATATATATATATATATATATGTGTGTGTGTGTGTCAATTTTTACATTTCAAAACCAAAAAGGAAAAGTCATGATGGAATTGTAGAAATCACAGGTTTCATATACATATTAATAGTATGCAAATAATGAAAGAATGGATACCTAGAGGTTTACAGCACAGTATTTTGTTGGACTTACAACATTATTAGCATGCTTTTTAAAGGGATGTGTGGGCATTATATAATACAAATTAACTTACAGAATATTAGTATTATACTTCCTATCACTCTCTGCAAGTCTGTGGATCAGTCTGCACCAATCGTGACAATTTATTACACAAAATAGATAAACTGCCAACCCATCAGTTAAGCAAACCATTCTCATGATCAGCATATAGCTATTTGACAGAGGAACCCTTTGAAAATAGTTGCCCTAACTGTGTCAGTTTGTCCTAGATTTCCAGCATGAAATGATCTATTACCATTATGGCTGCAATCCTGCACTGATTCATTTTTCTAATATACACAAGCTGCCAACAGTGCAATAAAATGGAAGAAAGAATTGTTGATAGCAAACCATGAAACGGACCACGCATTTTAATTTTGCCACGGAACTGAAGGTCCTGGTGTTTATTTGTTCTCTTGTCCACTCTCTTTTCATTAGTCTATAGGCAATTCTCCGCTGAGGGGAGTCCTTAAAAGACTATGACTTGGCAGTAGCAAAGGGTACAGGACCAACAAGCAACCAATTAGGACTGCCTCTATTGTAAATATTACATAGTGTGGAGTAATAGCTCTTTACATAGGGGTACTTCAGATTTATAATGTATGCAATACTTTACAGAGCACTTCTGCACATAACAGGATGTAAAATCATGAATGATTAGTGCCCCAAAATTTCAAGCTACACTTTTTAATAGATGTTCTGACAAAGAAAAATAGCTTTTAAAACTTCTATATTAGTTATTATACAGCCGTCCTTATCTATTCAATGTTGTTGTAATCTGTTGGCATGTACAAAGCAGCAGGTTAAATACAGTCTTTAAAAAATTAAGAATATAAAAATATTAATGTCTGAAGATTGCACAAGAGCAGAATAGCCCACTATGTGTTAATTTTGCTATATTGATATATTTTTAGACATACTCATTAAAAATTATATTGCATGCATTTAGCTGCAATATAAAAAGTGCATAGGTATGCCTGTGTAAACTATGTTATTTTCATTAACTTCTAAAAGTAATAAATGTTTTCAATTTACAAAGCCAATGAATCAAGTCACTTAAAGGGATTATCCAGGTTGTAAACATTTAGTAAGAACTGTTGCTAATATTGTAAAATAATATAGTTTTCAGTAATCACATACTCTCTCCCCCAGTGATGAAGTGCTGCAACCATTCAGTGGGCACTGCGATCACGTGCCATACTACTCGCATCACAATTCGGTGATACGAAATATGATGTCTATAGGTCATTGATTTGATGTAGCAGTGACATGTGTCTCAATTAAATAAAGTCTGGTAAGCTGCATGAGGGACAGTGCTGAATCACTGGGGAGAGAGTGGGTGAGTTCAAAATTAGATGGTTTTGTTATTTTACTCTTGTACCAGAAGGATTTACAAAATTATTACAAGTTGAATAACCCACGCTTTTAAACAATTTTCCTATAAAAACACTAAATGGACATGCACCTTTCTAATGTATCTAAAAAAGGGATTCCAAAATCTCACCAGATATTTCTAAAGTTTGATATAGTTAGGATTATAATCTGACCATACATGAAGTTTAATGATAATCATTATGCTTGGTTATAAAACATTTGCACTCAAATAATGAAAATTTGTTCCATTGGCAAAACATTAACATATTTCTCAGTCATTAAGTATACTTCTTTAATGGCCATCTCTCATATTGATCCATAATGGAATGCAAAATGTTTAAGGACCCTATACACATTAGACTAATGTTGGCCAAGCCCTCCAATATCGATGGGATCAGCAGTCTAATGTGAACGAGACCTCTCGACTCTTCCCCAACACATGTCAAAGGAGAGAAGAATTTTGCCTACTGAATTTCAGAGGGCAATCCTTTTCTTCTCCCTTGAGATAACCTGCTGCCACAAGACTATCCCAAGTCCCCTGTGTCAGTAGAGATAGCTGTTATCGAATGTCTATGGGGCATTTAGTCTATGGAAAGATGATCCCATACCTCCTACATGATATACACTATGTGGACAAAAGTATTGGGACACGTCTTAATTACTGAATTCAGATTGTTAATTCTGTATCTTTGCCACAGGGGTAGAAAATCACAGTCTTCCTCTACAAACATTGTGAAAAAAAAGGTAACTTTAAAGGGGTTATCCGGTACTTTTAAAAAAATACCAGTGTGTTTTAATGGTAAATACAACCTTCTTTCTAATTACCTTGCGCTGCTGATACTGCCTGTGAGCGGAGCTCCACACCTCCTCTGATATTAACATCAGCACAAAACCTATTTTCAGGAGCTTTATGGCATGGGTTTCCATGGCCAAGCATCTGCCTGCAAGCCTTACATCACTAAGTACAATGCCAAGCATCAGATGAAGTGGTATAACGCATGCCATCACTGGATTTTGGAGCAGAGTAAACATATTCCCTGGAGAGACAAATGACGTTTCTCTATATGGCAGTCTGATGGATGAGTGTGGATCTGGTGAATGCCAGGAAAAGTCACCTGCCTTATTGCATTTTGCCAACTGTAAAGGCAGGTTGAGGAAAGTTAATTTTATTGGGTTGTTTTCAGGGATTGATCTCAGCCCCATTGTTAGAGTGAATTGAAATCTTAATGCTTAAGAGACTATCGGCATGTCAAAACATTTTGGATAATTGTATGCATCCAGCTTTGTGGGAACAGCTTGGAGAAGGCCCTTTTCTGTTTCAGCATAACTGTGCTCCAGTGCATTAAGCAAGGTCCACAATGGCATATGGTTGGGTGAATTTGTTTTCCTCACAACGCCCTAACCTTGACTGCATCTAAAAACGTTGGGACCAACTAGAACAGAGATTGTGAGTCAAGCCCTCTTGTCCGACATGAGTATATTGCCTCACAAATGCTCTTGTGGGTGAACGAACGACAAAAATCCTACCAGACGCATTCCAAAATCTTGTAGAAAGTCTTACAAGAACGGTGGAAGCTGTTGTAGCTGCAAAGGGGAGACCAACTCCATATTATTACCTATGGATTTAGAATGGGATGTAATAAAAGCTCCTGTGAGCGTAATGTGCAGGTGTCCCAATAATTTTGTTCATATAGTGTATCTGCTCCCAGCACCGGTTTAAGAACAGCATACTTAAAAAGATGCAGCCCTAAAATTGTATTGATTGTGAGGTAACTTAGAGTATACTATAGCTACAGTTTTCCATGTTGCCATTGAAGTTCAAATGTCCTTTCTGTAAGCAGAAATTTACTTTCACAAATTATGCAGCGTCTTAATGTTCATTCTTCTCTCACCTTTGCTTAAAAGTTATAAGGTGAAACAAAGACAGTAATCTTTGAAACATGCTTTGCTTGAAACATGCGGTCTAAGTACTCAGACATATCCACATCCACTTCTATGGTCTGGGGTCCTTGAAGGCTTTGAACAAGTATTAGTTCTCCTGTCTGTCGATCTGATCTTTGCATGACAAAGTTCCCTCTGCTATTTCCTCCCACTATTCCAAATCTCAGGCTGTCTGGGCCCGGTCGTCCTGGGGCTGACGCTGTTGCCATACGAAAAAGTGAGACTGGTGTGGGAATATTTGAAGGTAAGGAGAGGTAATGGAAAGAGATGGTCTTTGGTGCATAATGACAGGATCGGCTGTCCATTGGACAAGGATTGCGTTCACATTGACTGTAAAAGATAAATAAATCATTATTAAAATAACTGTATCCAAAACAAGCAAAAATATTTAACAAAAACTATGTTCACATTAGGACAATGTTCTATGTTGAAAGTTGCGTTTTCTGAAAACGCTATATATAAGACATGCCACTCGACATGTCTACTCACTGCAATGAGGCATATTGAGCCCTAAAGATCAAACTTATAGTCCAAAAAATACGGTAGTTGTAGGCATTATCAACAGTGTTTCAGGGCAGCCTTGGAATCTTTTTCTTTATCAAGTCCCAGTAATTAGTATTAAAAACATCCAACAATTAGATTTCTCTCTAATCAGTCATCCTCCAAATATGTCTATATTTAATATATAAAAAGGAACTGGCAGATGTCTTGACAAATCAATTCTAGTAATTGCTTTATTTACCATGAAGTGACAATTTTGGGAAGTTGTTTCTTAGAAATGTGCTTTCTGTTTTTCAGTGACCCGGTCGGTGACCCAGGGCGGTCAATTAAAGGGTAAAAGTTAAAGGGAATAAAGTTTATAGAGATAATGTTCATGCTCCACCTGTGGTATGCGGCTATATGGGGCCGCCGCTGCGGTGCAGATCCTCTGGAGCTGATGGTGATGCAGCAGAGTTGGTTCAGCTCTCCACAGGCAGAGCTTAGCTCCAGGGCAGTATATGGGGATTTTATGATGTAGATGTGCTGGTGCGGTGTAGTGCAGGTGATGGCGCAGATAATGACCAGTCCACAACTTAATGGCGGTTTCCTCTCATCTTTACTTGCGGTTGTTAAGCAGACCGGGGCACGGGTACTAGCTGGTAGTAGAGATCCGGGCGGCCTGGAAGCAAGTTGGGGATCCACCTCGCCAGGTGAAGTTGTAGGCCTTCCCTCTGCATTAATCTCTTTGGCTCTGCTGCTTGTAGCTATGCTGCGGCCCTCGTCCCTGAGTAAAACGTCTTTGTGCTCACCTGTATGGCAGGCAGCTCGGGCCTTCCTTATGTGTCGCTCCCACGTGGCGGTGCTGGGCCCTGCGGTGCTGCTGTGTCGCCGGGCGTCTGATGGGGCCAGGAGACCTGCAGTCTCCTGTCCTCCGGTTTCTGCTGCTGGGCCTTCAGTGCCCCACAACCTCAGACTCCGGTGTCCGGTTTTTCTGCGCTTCTCTCCTCTGGGGTGAGCTTGTACACAGCTCCCCTCCCCAGGTACTTCCTAGTCGCTGTCCTGTTTTCAACTCCCCTCAACTGACTCTAACTAATCCTGCTTCCATATTCCAGTTGCTAAGGGGAGGAGCTCCCCTTTCTGGTCTGGAGCCAGGAAAGTGTTGTATGCCGGTAAACCTGATTCGGGGACCCCTCTTTGCTTCCAGGCATGGCATCACCCCTTGTGAGGGAGGCAATGCCACTGTGGCAACCGGTTCCCTGGGGTGCCACATTAGGCAGATATTTTTTTTGTTTGCTTTTTTTTATCTCCAGGAATACCTCCACTGATATCAAATATCTGACTGCTCTAACTGTATTTTTGAAAAACAAAAACTTTCATAACAACTGGTAAAAAAGAGACATTTAAAGGGGTATTCCTAGGTCCAAAATCCCAATAGCACTTGCCCCATTTGGAGGGCATTGCAGTAGCTTAAGTATCCATGGTTATGACCACTAATTACTAACTAAATAACTAACTAACTGTCACTATATGAGTTGTCGCAACCATGGATACCTAAGCTATCGCAATGCCCTGCACATGGGGTAAGCAACATAGTGAATGAGAAGAACTGTACTACATTTATAATTAGAGGTATTTGCTAATTATTATTACACTTATTGTTATAATTATTATTATTATTATTATTACACCTATCACTGTCACGGTCGTAACTCGCATGCCTCTTCGGCACCCCTCTACTCACAGTGTGGTTTCACCCAAAGTCAGGGCGTTAGTCTGCCCCATGCTGCACTGCTGCATCTGCTTATGACAATCATTTAGCCTTAGAGGGGTGTGGAAGGTTTCTGCGGGAATTTAACTCGGCTAGGTCCTACAGAGATTAGGTTCACTGGCCTATCCCATGCTAGCAGGGCCTTTATTAGGCAGCTTCGTCTACCACTCCCCACCCAAATATTGGTTCCTGCTCTGGTAGTTCACGTGAATGCATCCTTCTGTATTCCGCTTCCCATTAACGATCCGGCCTGTTTACCTGTACTGCCTGACCTCTCTGCTTGACCTTGACCTCGTTTACTGATCCTCTACTGCCTATTCCGACCTTGGACCGTATGACCATGTTTTATTTTTGCCCTCCTGTTCCCCGTACCCGTGCCTCTGACCCTCCGGTCAGGAGCTGTCCCCCGGGGACTGCCCTGGAATAGTACCTGCCGACTACCTGTGGCCAAGCCTAACCTCACCACCAGAGGCTCTATCAAAAACCAGGCAGTTGCTTAGTCATGCTCCTTCTGAGTAAGCCCGACCCGTGGCGCATTGAGTCCACACCCACCAGCGTTACAACTACATAATGGGATAGGATCTTGGAGATAGGAATAACCCTTTCATTAAAGGGGTTGTTGGGTACTTTTTTTTAAGTTACTCAATGTATTCAGCACGTGGGCATAAGTATCTCTGTAAATACCTTGTGTTGCAGATAATACCAGTGAGCGGCGCTATCACTGGCCGCTCACAAGCATCATGTGACCCCCGGTAATTGATAGTCTCCACAAAATGTAGCATAATGATTGTTGCTAGGCAGTTGTTTAAAGGGAGTCCATCACCCCAAAGATGCATTTTAAATGGGCTACACAGTGTTGTAGGGGACTTAACCTCTATAGCAACCATAGTAGCACTGACCCTGTTCCTGGAACAGTGTCAGAGAAAATAACTTTTACTTCACATGCAAATGAGGAGGCTTTGCTGTGCCCTTGGCATGGCCAAGAGTGTGGGGCACCATTATACCTCCTCATATGCATATTGTAGCCATTCCCCCTTTTCTGATTGACAATGCTTGCTTCCCAGAGCAAATACTGTTTGATTGCTGCCGGTGTATGTGTGTGGCCAAGAGCATGCTCCTCCCTGTCTCCTTTCTTCTGACCTTGCTCACCGCATTTCCGGGTGTATTAGTGTAGCGAGAGAGTCAGAAGAAAGGAGACAGAGGAAAACGTGGGCAGCAATTGCATGCGTGCTCGACTGCACATATGTGGCAGCATTCAGACAGTTCTCGCTATGGGAGTCAAGCACTGACAATCAGAAGCGGGGGAAGGATCCAATATGCAAATGAGGATGTGTGATGGTGCACCACACTCTTGGCCATGAAATGGGTGCACAAAAGCCTTCTCATTTGAACATGAATTAAAATCTATTTTCTCGGGTATTGTAGCAGTAATAGGAACAGTGCTAGTATGGTTGTTATAGGGGCTAAGTCCCAACAACACTGTATAGTGCATTTAAAATGCATTTTGGGGGTGATGGTATTAATTCAATAGAAAATCCTTCAGACAAAATAATGAAGATGATTGAAGGCTAAAAATTCCAAATGTTACTCATTTTTTCCAAGCATAAGATGAATAAATTGCATTGAGTCTTATCTTCTGCAACAGTATCTAGGAAGTGAGAGCAGCGCTCTAGTCTGAATGCAATTTGTGGTTACATATAAGGTTATAAATTTCAACTTCATGGTATTTTATTATTTATGAGGGTAGAGTAACTGACCTTCAACTCAACCATGTTAAGTTAAGGATTCTCTACTTACATTGGTGATGTCTTCACATAGCTGATATTCCCATTGGGTTTTGGACACTCAGGGAGGAGACACTGAAAACCACCCGCAGTGTTTATGCACATGGAGTGTTTTGTGCAGTTGTGTAATCCTAATGTACATTCATCTATATCTGAAAATTAAACAGACAATAATGTAGGGTTACATTTAGTTTAACAAGTAGATCACTACTAGGAAAACTTTAGGATCTTTTAAAGAAAACCTCAGGAAGGGAGACATAACATTAAAGGGGCATTATCTGCCTCTATGCACAGACCATAGGAAGGTTAGACCCCTGCAACAGTCATGCTGACTGCCCTATGCTGTTTCTGTATCTACGATAAAAATAAAACTCAAGAATTAAGGATAAAGCACGTTGTTTCCATTCCTCACATATACTTCTATTTGAGTTACAAAAAAAGCATAGTGCAGACTGCTCAGCTGTTTCCATAGTCCAGGTCCACTCTGGCCTGTGCATAGACACAGATATTTCTGTCTAAACCATGAGTGGATGTAAGTAATTGTGGCACCCCAGGGGTCTGGTTTCCCACAGTAATGTAATGTTATGTCTGAGAGCAGGTGGGAGGTCCTTTGGTCAGGGATCCTGTGCATGCCACACCTCCTGCCCAGTCTTGGGAGGGGAAGACCTTCCCCTATATAAACCCGGGGCTGAAGCAGGGTTAGTCAGTCAAGGAGAGTAGAGACAAGAAACAGTCACAGGAAGAAACAGCAGAAGCTCAGTGGGAGCAATACTACTACAAGTCAGGGGCTGGCAGCTGCAGAGCTCGCCCTGACTGAGAAGCTTTCTTACCGGACCCGGCGTCCGAGGCTGTGGGGACTAACTCTTACCCAGCAGCAGAAGCCGACCGGCAGGGGATTTCAGGTCCTCAGGCCCAGAAACCCGAAGGCACGGTCACACGCGTGGGACCAGCACCGCCATCGTGGAGCGGAAGCCATTAGAAGGCCCCGAGTCACCGGCCATACGGGTGAGCACCACACGGTACACTCAGGGACGTGGGCTACTTATATCCGCTTCTAGCAAGGTAGCCAGAAGAGTACAGTCAGTTTGGGAGGCCTACAACTCCGCCTGGCCAGGGGAGATCCCATCTGCTCAAGGACTGACCAGGCCCCGTTCACTAGCAAGTACTCCGGGAGGGTCTATCGTTGTTACCAGTAA
The DNA here is from genome assembly GCF_046119375.1 of Phyllobates terribilis. Classification (NCBI taxonomy): domain Eukaryota; kingdom Metazoa; phylum Chordata; class Amphibia; order Anura; family Dendrobatidae; genus Phyllobates; species Phyllobates terribilis. The sequence goes on along the minus strand of NW_027362763.1, from coordinate 909,259,154 downwards.
AGACCCTGAATTACACCGCACCGTCTCTGAGTGGTTCCTGCTACCCCCATCATCCACATCTGCTGCCCTGAGGCCATACCCCTCCCGTTGGGGGTTATACCATCTACGCTGCACCATCCATCCACCGGCCTCAGCGGACTCTCTTGCAGCGGCAGCTCCATAGCTGCATTCAACGGGTGGCGTAGTCGTCCTACATCTACCGCTGTTACATCGCCGCTCAGTTTGACTCCCTGGGCACGGACCGGGTCACCGCCACGAGACTACAACCCTCAAGAGATCCGGCTCCGGGTAAGCTCCCGCGTGCGCAACGCAGCGCGACACAGGCCCAGGGGCGCGTCAACTTTGGCGTAGTCGGCAGGATTTCGTGCCCGCAACCACCGGGTACTGCGTGCCTGAAAAAGAGACTTTTAAAACTTACCATCCGTGAAGTTTTCCCGCCATCGGTGAAGATTCCCGCCATCCGGCGCCATTTTCAGCCTTCTTCCCGCCATCTGTGAAGATTCCCGCCATCCGGCGCCATCTTCAGCCTTCTTCCCGCCATCCGTGGAGTTTTCCCGCCGTTGGACGCCATCTTGAGGACGCCGCGCGGGAAGAAGAGGGGCGTGGACTCCGAAAGCGCGCGAGAACTGAAGCCCCGCCTCACGTCCGGACGTTGCGTAAGGTCCTGGAAGGAGCCCAGCAGACGCCGACGTCACCGGAGCGCGACGGAAGGTCCTCAACCCTGACGATCTACTGCGGAGCCGCGGCCTACGGAACAGGATCATCGCAAGGTAGGCCACGGTCCACTAGGGGGGAGGAAGATGTCGGATGCGGAGGAGAGCTTCATTGCCTCAACCCCCGCCAGCGCCACCGCTGCTGCAGTTATGCCCTTCACCATGCCCTATATCCCGGGAGCAGCTTGGCTACCCCAGTACTCAGGGGAGTCACATACCCTGCATGACTTTAGAGAAAAGCTGGATAGCTGTTATGTTCTGCTACCAGAGCTAAGGAAAGAGAGGAGATCTGTCCCTACTATAGGACTCAGCTGAATCCCTACGATGTAACAGGGAACCTGATCCTGCGATCAGACCTGCTAAAGTCCTAAGCTAGTCTGTACGAAGACCTATAGATGTGGGGGAGGAATCCCTACAAGTACTAAGGACTGGGAGGAATATGGGACACCTCCTAACAGAAATAGTAGCAGACAGACGAACAAACAAAATATAAAGAACATAGAGGTCCGTAGACCAAGCAAACTAACAGAGCAAGACACAGAGCACAGGCTAGCTAGAAAGTAGATATACAATGAAGTCCAGCAAAGCCAGAAGGGCGGAGCAGGATTAAATAGGCCAACAAGGTCATGTGACCAGCAAAGGAAAAAAAAACCTAACAGCAAGGTTCTAACAGTACCCCCCCTTCTAAGAGGATCCTCCGGATCCCCTAGGACCAGGCTTATCAGGAAATCTCCTGTGAAACGCTCTGATAAGTCTGGACGCGGAAACATCATCTGACCTCACCCAAGAGTTATCCTCGGGTCCGAAACCTTTCCAGGCCACAAGATACTGCAAACTACCTCTATACCGTCTAGAGTCAAGGATGCGAGAAATTTCATATTCCCCGTCCTCCACCACCGGAGGAACAGAGGCAGAGGCGTCACCATCCGACACAACAGCTTTTTTTAACAGAGAGACATGAAAGACCGGATTAATTCTCCAGGAGGTAGGAACCTCCAACCTAACAGCAGATTGGTTGACAACCTGAAGCACCTTAAAGGGCCCTACAAACTTGGGACCCAATTTCTTAGAAGGAATCCTCAACCGCAGATTCCTAGAGGACAACCAAACCATGTCACCAACAGCGAACAAAACCTCCTGTCGTTTCCTATCAAAGTAGTCTTTAGATTTTCTGTTGGCCTCCTGAAGATTACCACGCACATCCGTCCAAACTTTTTCCAAATCACCGGAAAAATTCTCCTCCTCAGGCACGGCAGATCCCAACTTGGAGAACGACCCAAACGACGGATGTCTCCCAGAACAACAAAAAAAAGGCGAACAACCAGCAGAAGAAGATGTATGATTGTTCAGAGCAAATTCGGCAAGTGGCAGAAACTCAGACCACCCCTCTTGATTGTCTGCCACAAAACAACGCAAGAACTGCTCAACATCCTGGTTTTTCCTTTCTGTCTGGCCATTAGATTCAGGATGATATCCGGACGAAAACGACAAATGAATTCCCAACCTGTCACAAAAGGCACGCCAAAAACGAGCCACGAACTGAGGACCCCTATCAGAAACAATGTCAGTAGGAACGCCATGAAGTCTGACAATTTCCTTGACAAAGGCCTTAGCGAGAGTTTTAGCGCAGGGCAGTTTGATGAAGGGAACCAAGTGACACATCTTGCTAAAACGGTCCACGACCACCCAGATGACAGTAAAACCCTCAGAGGGGGGAAGGTCAGTTATAAAGTCCATAGCCAAATGTGTCCAAGGAGCACTGGGGACCTCCAAAGGACAAAGCAACCCCGCAGCAGGAGTATGTGAGGACTTAGATCTAGCACATACAGTACATTGGCGTACCCACTTAATGACTTCCTTCTGCCATCCAGGCCACCAAAAACTGCGACCCACCAGTCTCTTGGTCTCAGAGATTCCGGGATGACCTGCCAACCGAGATTCGTGACACTCAACAAACAAATCTCTCCTAAAGGTCCCAGGCACAAACAACCTCCCATGAGGAGTGTTAGATGGGGCATTCTCCTGAGCTTTAAGAATCTCATCTTCCAAAACGGAGTCTAAAGCAGCTATCACAACACCTTCTTGTAAAATGTTTTCCTCTTTCTCAGCACCGACTATGGGAGAAAAACTGCGAGACAAGGCATCCGCCTTAACATTCTTAGTACCAGGGATGTAAGTAACGGAGAAATTAAACCGCGAGAAAAACAGTGCCCACCTAGCCTGACGGGCATTCAGGCGCTTGGCAGCGTCAAGATATATCAGATTTTTATGATCCGTAAGAACCTGAACGGGAAATTCCGCACCTTCCAAGAAGTGGCGCCAGTGTTCAAATGCGAGTTTAATAGCCAATAATTCCCGATTACCAATATCGTAATTCAATTCAGTCTCTGAAAATTTTTTTGAAAAAAAGGCACAGGGATGTAATCCATCCCCGTTATCCTGAGACAATACTGCGCCAACCCCCACAGAGGAAGCATCAACCTCAACCAAAAACGGCCTAGTAACATCAGGCTGCATAAGGATGGGAGCAGAGGTGAACCTCTCCTTGAGATACACAAAAGCTTCAATGGCCTCAGAAGACCACTGAACCGCATCAGCACCTTTCCTGGTGAGATCAGTCAGAGGTTTGACAATACTAGAAAAATTTTTTATGAATTTTCTATAGTAATTGGCGAAACCCAAAAACCTCTGTATCGATTTCAAACCAATAGGCCTAGGCCATTCCTGCACAGCCTGAACCTTAACCGGATCCATCTCAAAACCTTTGCTGGAGATAATGTAGCCCAAAAAACTAATTCTCTGTACAGCGAACTCACATTTCTCCAGCTTAGCAAAAAGCGAATTGTCCATTAATAACTGTAATACCTCACGCACGCTCCGCCAATGAGACTCCAGATCTGGCGAATAAATCAAAATGTCATCCAAATACACAACCACATTTTTACCGATCAAAGGTCTAAGGATGTCATTAATCAGATTCTGAAAAAATGCAGGAGCATTAGTAAGACCAAAAGGCATAACCAGATTCTCAAAATGACCCAAAGGAGTGTTAAAAGCAGTCTTCCATTCATCACCCTCCTTCATGCGCAACAGATTGTATGCCCCCTTAAGGTCAATTTTAGAGAACCACTTGGCCCCCAATAACTGGTTAAACAGATCAGGAATCAATGGCAGTGGGTAAGGATTGCGTACCGTAATTTTGTTAATCTCACGAAAATCCAGACAAGGACGTAAACCGCCGTCCTTTTTTTTTACAAAAAAAAATCCAACCGCCACAGGAGACTTAGAGGGCCTAATGTGACCGGCGGCCAAACTTGTCTGTATGTATTCCTCCAAAGCCTTCCTCTCAGGAATAGTAAGGTTAAATAAACGACTTTTAGGAAGAGTCGCTCCAGGGACAAATTCAATAGAACAATCATAGTCTCTATGGGGAGGCAAAACCTGCGATTCTTTCTCAGAAAAAACTCTCCAAAAATCCTGAATAGGAACAGGTAATTCTCCCCTATCCAAAGCTGCAATACGCCCGTTACAACACTTGTCATAACATTTATGGCTCCAGGATTTAATTTCACTGGTAGACCAATCCAGTACAGGATTGTGAAATTTTAACCAGGGCAAACCCAATATTACTGGAGAAGGCAAGTTATTCAACACTACCAAATCCAATTTCTCATGGTGAACACCATTAATAGTGAGAGGAAATTCACAGACCTTGAGAGTAATATTCTTCAAAGGGGAACCATCCACAGAAACCACAGCAATGGGGGATGATAAAGGTTCAGGTTTTAAATTGAGTTTTTCCACGAATCCCCCATCAATAACATTCAGTGTAGACCCGCAATCAACAAACACCCGAAATTCCATTAATTTTTCCTGAGCAATCGTGGAAGCAGCTAAAAATACACCCTTGGAATTTAAACAGGCAATACGGGCGTTACTGACCATTTTTTTTTCTTTCTTCATACGAAGCTCACAGCCTTTAATCAAATGACCAGATTTTCCGCAATAGAAACACAAGCCTTTCGAAAAACGACGGTCTTTTTCTTGAGAGCGAGGTGCCACCGATCCAATCTCCATCGGTTCACCACTGTTAGTACACACATTCTCATAACCAGAAACTGACATAGCAGAGGATTTGCTCTCATTAACACTAGCACGCAGTCTTCTATCCACCCGTATAGCTAATTGCATAGCCTGTTGCAAATCCTCAGGTGTAGGATAAGCAATTAGCAGGTCTTTAACCCTTTCACTGAGCCCAGCAAGAAATAGACTTTTCAGAGCAGAATCGTTCCACCCTGTTTGAGTGGACCAACGACGAAAATGTGTACAATATTTTTCGACATTACCTGATCCTTGTTTTAAACGTCTCAACTCAGTCTCAGCTGATGCGACACGGTCAGGATCATCATATAATAGTCCTAAAGCAGAAAAAAAACTATCCACTGATCTGAAGCATGTATCACTAGGTTGCAAAGAAAAGGCCCACTCCTGAGGCTCTTTGCGCAAAAGTGACATTATGAACCCTACGCGCTGGGATTCATCCCCAGAGGACTTGGGTCTCAAACGAAAATACAATAAGCAAGCATTTTTAAATGAAAAAAATTCTCGATGTTCACCAAAAAATAAATCCGGCAAACATACCTTAGGCTCCAAGAAATGTGCTCCAGAACAGTTACTCACGTGCTGACGGAGCTCGGCCACTTCCAGAGAGAGTCCCTGCAGGTGTTTAGCCAAATCCTGAACCGACACCATGATGGAACAAAAAAAATCTTTCCTTAGAGAATTTGCTGGCTGGACTTACTGTTATGTTCTGCTACCAGAGCTAAGGAAAGAGAGGAGATCTGTCCCTACTATAGGACTCAGCTGAATCCCTACGATGTAACAGGGAACCTGATCCTGCGATCAGACCTGCTAAAGTCCTAAGCTAGTCTGTACGAAGACCTATAGATGTGGGGGAGGAATCCCTACAAGTACTAAGGACTGGGAGGAATATGGGACACCTCCTAACAGAAATAGTAGCAGACAGACGAACAAACAAAATATAAAGAACATAGAGGTCCGTAGACCAAGCAAACTAACAGAGCAAGACACAGAGCACAGGCTAGCTAGAAAGTAGATATACAATGAAGTCCAGCAAAGCCAGAAGGGCGGAGCAGGATTAAATAGGCCAACAAGGTCATGTGACCAGCAAAGGAAAAAAAAACCTAACAGCAAGGTTCTAACAATAGCCTCTTCCAGGTGTACCCCCTCACAGAAGAGCAAAAAGTGAGCATCCTGGTGGCTCAACTAACCGGGGCAGCCAAAAGGGAAGTAAAATCCTGGCCACCTGGGAGGAAGACTGTCGCAGGGATACTAACCCGGCTGAAGGACACCTTTGATACCCGCACCTCAGCCGAGATTAAGCTTAGATTCTACGGGTGCAAGCAGCGAGCGCATGAGAGTATAAGGGACTATGCACTAAACCTACAAGAGGCCCTGAGGGCCATTAAGCAGATCGACCCTGATGGAGTGGGAAACGAGGACAGGCTGTTGACCGAACAGTTTATAGAGGGACTGTATTGTAATACCCACCGAACCCAGTTGCGGGCAATGGCCTTACAGGATCCCCATCTGGGCTTTGCACAGTTCAAGGACAGAGCCATCCGGGTGCTCCGAGAACCGGCACCGGGTGGCGTTGTGACCCACAAGCGCCCTGCTATCACTTACCACCAGGAGGCGGCGCCCTTGTCGGCAGGGCCTGTGGGAGCTGATGCGCAGGCTTTGGACAATGACCCGGCTCCAGACCTACACCATCAGGTCCAAGAGCTAGCTAAGAGCGTTGCTGCGCTAACCCGAACTGTGCAGTCTTTACAGGCTTCCACCCCAGGGAAGATCCAGCTGGCATCCGGACCGGAGGACATCCCGTGGCGTCGACCAAGGAGGACCCCACCGGCCAGAGGAAGACCCAGTGACCGATACAGCGAGGACGGACGACCCATCTGCCGCCGCTGCAATCAACCTGGACATATGGCAAGGTACTGTTCTTTAAACGGGCACAACCTGGGGTAGAGGGCCAACCCCCAGGAAAAAGATCACCAGGCCCATCGAACTGGCGCGACAGATATGTGGGAGGACGTCCAGTCTTGCCTGTGGTACTGGATGGCATTCCCATGAGTGCCCTACTGGACACCGGGTCACAGGTCACCACCATCCCGTACGTGCTCTTTAAGCAGTACTGGAATGACTCGGATATTACCCGCTACCCTGACGACGACTTGAGTATCATCGCCAGCAATGGCCAGCCCGTGCCACAGATCGGATTTAAAGAGGTGACCATCAAAATCGGTAGAGTCGAACTGGCAGCACAGGGACTGATCATTGTAGATATTGACAAACATGAGAGTCACCCAAAAATAACTCTAGGAACTAATGTAATTGAAAATTGTCTTGCAGAGGTGATTTTCCTTTTACAGCAGGTTGCCAAGAACGCCAGCTCCGGCGAGCAGCGGGTGCTCCAGAAAGAGATCCGGGCACTGATGCGACGGCAACAGGTGGAACTCTCCGGCGGTGAGATTGGTAGCGTAAGAATGTGTGACCCTTTTCCTATTGCCATGCCCCCAAAAAGTGAAATGATGATTTGGTGCCGGGCAGCTATTGGTCTGAGAGGTAGAGATTACCAGGCAATGGTAGAACCAGTTTACTCGGACAGTAGGCCCACCATTTTGACAGCACGGGGGGTGGTTGATGTACGCCATGGGAGGGTGCCCGTTCGCATAATAAATATCGGGGAGAGGGAAGTGTACCTGCCCCGGTATGCCACGCTAGCCAAATTATATACCATTAACCAAAATTCTATACAATCTGTGGAACCCTTGCCTCCATCTCACCCGGAGGAAGGTAACGGCTCTAAGAAAAACATGGAGGACTGGTGTCAGCAACTACATCTGGGTACTGACTCCACTCCCGCACACCAGAAACAAGGAGTCTATCGGGTGGTTCAGGAGTACGAGAGAGTGTTCAGTAAACACCCGTTAGACTTCGGGCGAGTCAAGGGGGTAGAACACCACATCCCCACGGGAGACCATCCTCCTATAAAAGAGAGGTATCGACCCGTACCCCCTGCCCACTACCAACACGCCAAGGGGATGCTTAGAGACATGAAGGAGGCTGGGGTGATCAGGGATAGCTGTAGCCCCTGGGCAGCTCCACTAGTCTTAGTCCGAAAGAAAGACAACACCATGAGGATGTGTGTAGATTACCGGAAAATCAATCGTATCACACACAAGGATGCGTACCCCTTACCAAGGATAGAGGAGTCATTGGCTGCTTTAAGATCTGCTAACTTCTTCTCTACCTTGGATCTCACTAGCGGGTACTGGCAGGTTCCTGTAGCAGAGGCGGACCGGGAGAAGACCACATTCACCACCCCGATGGGACTTAGCGAGTTCACCTGCATGCCGTTCGGACTCTGCAACGCACCGGGAACCTTCCAACGACTAATGGAGTGTTGTCTGGGCCACAGAAACTTCGAGACGGTCCTGTTGTACCTGGACGATGTCATCGTATATTCTAAGACGTATGAGGACCACCTGAAACACCTGGCGGAAGTGTTCGAAGCTCTGGCAAGTTACGGCCTAAAGGTGAAACCCTCCAAGTGTCACCTCCTGAAACCAAAGGTGCAGTACCTGGGACATGTGGTGAGCGCTGACGGAGTGGCTCCCGACCCTGATAAGATCACCGCAATTAAGGAATGGCCAAGCCCCTCCAGCGTAAAAGAAGTGCGGCAGTTCCTCGGGTTGGTAGGCTACTACCGAAGGTTTATTCCCGGTTTCACCAAAAAGGCAGCACCTATGCAGGACCTCCTGATAGGCCAGTCCCGGAAGGCCAAGAACCAGAAGCCGCCCTTCAAATGGGAGGAGCTGGAAGAAGAGTCCTTCCGCCAGCTGAAGATGGCCCTCACGGGGGACGAAATCCTGGCGTACCCGGATTATAGCCAGCCCTTTATCCTCTACACCGACGCCAGTAACATCGGGCTAGGAGCCGTACTGTCCCAGATCCAGCAGGGGAAGGAACGAGTAATCGCCTACGCCAGCCGAAAACTGCGACCCACCGAAAGGAACCCCGAGAATTACAGCTCATTTAAGTTAGAGTTCCTGGCCGTAGTATGGGCAGTCACCGAGCGCTTTAAGCATTACCTCGCTTCTTCCCGGTTCACCGTGTACACGGATAACAACCCGTTGACACACCTGGACACGGCAAGACTCGGTGCCCTGGAGCAGAGGTGGATGGCCCGTCTGTCCAACTACGAGTTCACAATCAAATACCGGGCAGGACGCTCCAATACCAACGCGGACGCCCTGTCCAGGATGCCCAACATGCCGGACGGAGGAGAAGATCCGGAGGGACTGGAAGAAGTTGAACTCCCTGCGTTCCACCGTCATGGGACTATCCAGTATTCCCACCGGGTAAGGAGTAAGCAGGCTGCTACATTGAACCCCTTACCCCACTACAACTGGGCGGAAACGCAAGACAGCGACCCTGCCGTCCGACTGGTGAAGGAGATGCTGACTCGGCCGGAGGCTCGCCTTGAACCAGACGCTCCGGAGGAAGCCAAACAACTATGGGCAGAGAAGAGTCGACTGTTCCTTTACAAAGGGAAGTTGTGCCGCAGAATGGTTAACTCCCGGACGCATGAATTACTCTGGCAAGTAGTGGTGCCACGAAGAGACGCAGCCATGGTGATGGAGGCATACCACGACGGAGCTGGACACTTCGGGTGGAAGAAGCTGGAGTTCCTGCTGCGCGAGCGGTTCCACTGGGTAGGCATGAGGGGAACCATCGAGAAGTGGTGCAGAGACTGTGGCCCGTGCAACCTGAGAAGGAGGGACCGTGCCAGCCAGAAGACTCCCCTGCAGTCCATCGTCACCCGGCAACCGTTGGAACTGGTAGCCTTGGATCATGTAAAACTGACCCCAAGCAGAAGTGGCTACGTCTACGCGTTAACCATCGTGGATCATTACTCCCGGTTTCTGGTTGTCGTCCCCGTCAAGGACTTAACGGCTCAAACAGCAGCTAGAGCCTTCCAGCAGCACTTTTGCCGTCCACACGGGTACCCAGACCAAGTGCTGACGGACCAGGGACCTGCCTTTGAAGCGGAGGTCTTCCAGGAATTCTGCAATCTGTATGGCTGCCGGAAGATAAGGACGACACCCTACCATCCGCAAACTAATGGACTTTGTGAGAAAATGAACCAGGTGGTAATGGATCTTCTAAAAACGTTGCCCCTGGAAGAACGCAGTCTGTGGCCTGAGAAGTTGCCCGATCTGGTGGACCTATACAACCACATCCCGGTAGGTTCCACCAACTGTACCCCGGCTTACCTAATGAGGGCAAGACCTGGTAAGTTACCTGTTGACCTGGAAATGGGAGTCCTGACACCCGAGGACACTTCACCAGAAACAGACTGGGACACAGAGAGGCAGCAGCAGTACCGGAGAGTACAGGAGAGCGTGGAGCGAAGTCTCTGTCAGGCTAGGGAAAGACAAGAGAAAACTTACAACCAGTATGCTCCCGCTGTTCCCCTGGTACCCGGAGAGCAGGTCTTGAAGAGGAAGAGACGGCTCCACAAGTTGGATGACCAGTGGGAGAAGGACCCGTACACCGTACTGCCCTCAAGCCACGAGAACCCGAAGGTTTGTACCATCAGTAAAGACGGAGGGGAAACCACAGCCATTGTATCCCGGGACCACCTGAAGAAGTGTCCCGAACAACTGAGGAACCCTGAAGAGGAACAAGAAGACCATCGACCCGTAGAGGAAAGGGAAGATATGGTTAGTACTGTGCTCGGGGACTTCCCTCGGTCTTGGACTCAAGTCAATGGTGCAGTTGTGGTACCCGTACTCACCTTCCTCCAACCAGCATCCCAAGCACCTACGGAGCAACAGGTAGAGCTGGAAGAACAGCCGGTCCAGGAGGCAGAAGACTCCACACAAGCAGAACAGGAGGATCAACCCTCTGCTTATAGTGAGCCTGCCGTACCCCTAGTGAGACAAAGAGCCGGTAGACAGCTGCCCAGTTTACCCTTGACAGCTCCTACACCCTGTAGTTCAGGGCCAGACAGTCAGCTCCGTAGGTCCACTAGGGCCACTAGAGGCCAGTTACCCGCACGCTGGAGGATTTGAAGTGTATAAATTGTTTTATTTATGTTTATCTGTGTATTGTTGCTTGTGTATAATTTTGTGTTTCCAGTTATTTTTAGGAATCCTTGGTGGATTTACCGGGAATCCTTGTACATAGTTGGAGCGTAACCCAGGATGGACTAGAGACTGTTAAGGACTCGGGGTAGGACAGACCCCTACCTGGTTACGTCTCCCTGTTTTGGTGAAATGGACACCTTGCTTTTCTTCAAAGACTACACCCGGTTACGGACATGCCGTGACCACCTTTATGTGTTTCTTCTTATTGTACTATTATTGTTGTTATATCTTGTTATGTTTTTCTAAAATATGTTTAGTCCCGTAGTACTAAATTTCACTAGGGGGGAATGTGGCACCCCAGGGGTCTGGTTTCCCACAGTAATGTAATGTTATGTCTGAGAGCAGGTGGGAGGTCCTTTGGTCAGGGATCCTGTGCATGCCACACCTCCTGCCCAGTCTTGGGAGGGGAAGACCTTCCCCTATATAAACCCGGGGCTGAAGCAGGGTTAGTCAGTCAAGGAGAGTAGAGACAAGAAACAGTCACAGGAAGAAACAGCAGAAGCTCAGTGGGAGCAATACTACTACAAGTCAGGGGCTGGCAGCTGCAGAGCTCGCCCTGACTGAGAAGCTTTCTTACCGGACCCGGCGTCCGAGGCTGTGGGGACTAACTCTTACCCAGCAGCAGAAGCCGACCGGCAGGGGATTTCAGGTCCTCAGGCCCAGAAACCCGAAGGCACGGTCACACGCGTGGGACCAGCACCGCCATCGTGGAGCGGAAGCCATTAGAAGGCCCCGAGTCACCGGCCATATGGGTGAGCACCACACGGTACACTCAGGGACGTGGGCTACTTATATCCGCTTCTAGCAAGGTAGCCAGAAGAGTACAGTCAGTTTGGGAGGCCTACAACTCCGCCTGGCCAGGGGAGATCCCATCTGCTCAAGGACTGACCAGGCCCCGTTCACTAGCAAGTACTCCGGGAGGGTCTATCGTTGTTACCAGTAAAGACCCTGAATTACACCGCACCGTCTCTGAGTGGTTCCTGCTACCCCCATCATCCACATCTGCTGCCCTGAGGCCATACCCCTCCCGTTGGGGGTTATACCATCTACGCTGCACCATCCATCCACCGGCCTCAGCGGACTGTCTTGCAGCGGCAGCTCCATAGCTGCATTCAACGGGTGGCGTAGTCGTCCTACATCTACCGCTGTTACATCGCCGCTCAGTTTGACTCCCTGGGCACGGACCGGGTCACCGCCACGAGACTACAACCCTCAAGAGATCCGGCTCCGGGTAAGCTCCCGCGTGCGCAACGCAGCGCGACACAGGCCCAGGGGCGCGTCATAATCATCTTAACTTTGAATGCTTGCCATAACCAGAGCTTACATCTGATACCAAATTCAATATTAAATGGGCAATATTCTGAGTTCTAATTTACGGCTCTCTGTTTCTGTGACAGAGGAAAAAGTTGCAAGTAATATCAGTAAGGGTATGTGCACACGGTCAGGAGCCACTGCGGGTTTGACGCTGTGTGTTATGCCACGTCAAAGCTGCAGCGGCCAGATGTTACAGCATACTGGATGGGATTTGTAGAAATTCCATGTCCACTATGCATCTGCGGATCACCCATGGAAACTGACATGCGGCGCGTCATCCCTGCCTTTCATAATCATCAATGGGACAAGGCAGGGATGTCCTCTCTCTTATACATCCTAGGATGGAGCACCTGCTCTCATCAATTTGCGATAACCCCAATATTAGGTGGATTGAGGTGGGAGGCACCGAGTACAAGTGCTCTGCATTTGCTGATAATGTCCTAGTATATATCACTCAATCACATATATCCATCCCTGCTGTTATGGCTGAAATAGATCACTTTGTTACATGGTCAAATTTTAAAATTAATGCAGCGAAGTCTGAGGCCCTCGATGTCTCCCTCCCCAAATCCATACAGGATTCCATCCAGTCCAACTTTCCCTTTGCCTGGCCCTCACAGGGTATCAAATACTTAGGAATTCGTATTCATAGAGACCTCTCCCGTCTATTTTATCTTAATTTTGGGCCCTTTATTGAACAACTCCATAAAGATCTTACTTCTTGGACGGTGAAGGATTTTTCCTGGTTCGGCAGAATAAGTATACTAAAAATGAACGTCCTACCTAAACTCTTATACCTCTTCCAAACCATTCCTGTGGTAATTCCCTCAAATTTTTGTAAAAGACTACGCAGTAGCTTTTAGTCTCCCCAGGATGACACAGGTGGGGCAGATGGTGATTGTCCTGGCCCGCTAGGCCGCATTGTAGCACAGTGAGCTTCGCACTGCAACTTATGCTTCATATCCATGTAACGGTTCATGCATGAAGTACTCAAACTATGTATTTTTTGGCCTCTACTTAGCTTTTGGTGACAAATGTTACAGATAACACGAGTTGGGTCATCCTTAGCGATCTGAAAAAATGCACAGGCTATGCAAGGTTTAGAGCCCATGCGACTCTGCTACTAGCCATACTATCAAATGATTGTCTGGGTTAGATGCAGAGCGTCTGGGTTTGGTTGGGGGTCCCCACAGTCTGCCTAGGCTAGATGTAGTTAAAAATTTAAATAATTAGATACACAGGCGGTGCAGCTTGCTTCGCAGCTGGGCTAATACGCCCAAAGTATTGGTAGACTCTATACTAAATAAGGAAGGATTCACTGACTGTGGTGGCCCCTCCGTGGGCCATGGAGATTGGTGGAGATTTGGTGGATGATTATAGAAGAAAGCTCCTTAATAGAGAAAGTTGGTGGATTTATACTTTAAATACACGTGTACCAGCGGGTTTAAACATCAGACATGATTTGATGTACAGTACAGACCAAAAGTTTGGACACACCTTCTAATTTAAAGATTTTTCTGTATTTTCATGACTATGAAAATTGTACATTCACACTGAAGGCATCACAACTATGAATTAACACATGTGGAATTATATACTTAACAAAAAAGTATGAAACAACTGAAAATATGTCTTATATTCTAGGTTCTTCAAAGTAGCCACCTTTTGCTTTGATGACTGCTTTGCACATTCTTGGCATTCTCTTGATGAGCTTCAAGAGGTAGTCACCGGAAATGGTTTTCACTTCACAGGTGTGCCCTGTCAGGTTTAATAAGTGGGATTTCTTGCCTTATAAATGGGGTTGGGACCATCAGTTGTGTTGTGCAGAAGTCAGGTGGATACACAGCTGATAGTCCAACTGAATAGACTGTTAGAATTTGTATTATGGCAAGAAAAAAGCAGCTAAGTAAAGAAAAATGAGTGGCCATCATTACTTTAAGAAATGAAGGTCAATCAGTCCGAAAAATTGGGCAAACTTTGAAAGTGTCCCCAAGTGCAGTTGCAAAAACCATCAAGCGCTACAAAGAAACTGGCTCACATGAGGACCGCCCCAGCAAAGGAAGACCAAGAGTCACCTCTGCTTCTGAGGATAAGTTTATCCGAGTCACCAGCCTCAGAAATCGCAGGTTAACAGCAGCTCAGATTAGAGACCAGGTCAATGCCACACAGAGTTCTAGCAGCAGACACATCTCTTCAACAACTGTTAAGAAGAGACTTTGTGCAGCAGGCCTTCATAGTAAAATAGCTGCTTGGAAACCACTGCTAACGACAGGCAACAAGCAGAAGAGACTTGTTTGGGCTAAAGAACAAAAGGAATGGACATTAGACCAGTGGAAATCTGTGCTTTGATCTGATGAGTCCAAATTTGAGATCTTTGGTTCCAACCACCTTGTCTTTGTGCGACACAGAAAAGGTGAACGGATGGACTCTACATGCCTGGTTCCTACCGTGAAGCATGGAGGAGGAAGTGTGATGGTGTGGGGGTGCTTTGCTGGTGACACTGTTGGGGATTTATTCAAAATTGAAGGCATACTGAACCAGCATGGCTACCACAGCATCCTGCAGCGGCATGCTATTCCATCCGGTTTGCGTTTGGTTGGACCATCATTTATTTTTCAACAGGACAATGACCCCAAACACACCTCCAGGCTGTGTAAGGGCTATTTGACCAAGAGGGAGAGTGATGTGGTGCTACATCAGATAACCTGGCCTCCACAGTCACCAGACCCGAACCCAATTGAGATGGTTTGGGTGAGCTGGACCGCAGAGTGAAGGCAAAAGGGCCAACAAGTGCTAAGCATCTCTGGGAACTCCTTCAAGATTGTTGGAAGACCATTTCCGGTGACTACCTCTTGAAGCTCATCAAGAGAATGCCAAGAATGTGCAAAGCAGTCATCAAAGCAAAAGGTGGCTACTTTGAAGAACCTAGAATATAAGACATATTTTCAGTTGTTTCACACTTTTTTGCTAAGTATATAATTCCACATGTGTTAATTCATAGTTTTGATGCCTTCAGTGTGAATGTACAATTTTCATAGTCATGAAAATACAGAAAAATCTTTAAATGAGAAGGTGTGTCCAAACTTTTGGTCTGTACTGTATCAT
Organism: Phyllobates terribilis; assembly: GCF_046119375.1. Taxonomy (NCBI): domain Eukaryota; kingdom Metazoa; phylum Chordata; class Amphibia; order Anura; family Dendrobatidae; genus Phyllobates; species Phyllobates terribilis. Next base: position 909,243,787 of record NW_027362763.1, on the reverse strand, counting down.
TATGAGTGATCAATTATAGATTATTATTATATATATGTTCCTTTTTTCTTCTTTTCTTTTTCTTTTTGATTATTTACATTTATATACATTGTTTCTATGCTATATGATTTTAACATGGTATGTGTGTTTAAATTTCTGATTAACTCAGCCTTGAACAGGTGCATAGCAGGACATGACATATAAATACCACTTCCTTGCTGTTTTTTTTGCTATGGAATGATTAAGAACTCATATATATATTGTGCAGAAAGAAGGGTGAAAGTCCGCCCAGGCGGGAGGAAATTGGAGTTTCATAACACATATTTGAACTGGAGAGGTATTAGAGGCCTGCAATGGCCACAGGTACTAATGGAGGTAATCAAGGTAGGGAGAGAGGCAAGAGGTCCGGTCATCTTAGTTATACAGGCCGGGGGAAACGACATAGCTTATCACAAGAACGCATAACTAATGGCAATAATGAAACTAGACACTGAGCGCTTCAGAGAATTTTTCACAAAACTAACTATAGTATGGTCAGAGATTGTGGCGAGAACGGTATGGCAAGGTGCGTGAGACATCGAACGGACAAGGCAAGTAATAAATATTCGGATGGCAAAATTTATAAGAGACAGAGGCTGTGTAGTGATACGACACCGACAACTGGAAGGAGATAAAGCAGGCCTCATACGGCCCGACGGTGTTCACTTTAAGGATATTGGACTGGACATATTACTGTCAGGACTCCAGGACGGAGTGGAACAAGCGTTGAGAGTGAAGGATGGGGGTCGGAGTCCTGCATACGAGTAAGCAGGATCCTCCGTGGCCTGGAAATAGAAAGGACATGTTGGAGAGTTACACTTGTTGGCCAACTTGCCGTTGTGGAGACTGGAGACACAGGGCATGCTGCAACAAGCTGAATTATTTTAGAAATAAAATGCATTTTTAATGGAATGAGTATAAACAGTTAATAAAGCTGTGACCGATCCTCACCCATCCAGTTGTAAGAGTTACATGATTGTATTGTCAATGAAAGGGGGGGTTAGGGGGCTGAGCGTCTGGGTTTGGTTAGGGGTCCCCACAGTCTGCCTAGGCTAGATGCATTTAAAAATCATTATTAGATACACAGGCGGTGCAGCTTGCTTCGCAGCTGGGTTACTACGCTGACTAGCAGACACTGAAGCTTTGGAGCAGACCTCTGAGTAAACAGCTCTTCAGACTCAACCATCTGTGTTACCCCAAGCCATAGTGTATGTATTTCTTACGGTTAAAAGGGGGGGGGACCCAACCCACCTCTAATTGACGATGGCAACGTCACATAAAACAAAGCAAGGGGACTCCAAAAAGAGTCTCCATTTTTTCCAAAAATTTGTGGCACAGACACCACTTAAGTGGCATCAATTGCCCCAGAGTTGCTTAAAACGGTTGGTTAGAATGAGTACGACACACTGCTACTATGCCCAAAAGACAAGATGCAGCTAAAAATTATTTGTAATTTGCAAGCTGGTGGAGCTTAGTATAGATGGCCTAATAGAATGAGTACCACACACTGCTATTATGCCCAAAATTATTTTCCAGACAAGATGCAGCTAAAAATTATTTGTAATTTGCAAGCTGGTGGAGCTTAGTATAGATGGACTAATAGAATAAGTCCCACACACTGCTACAAGCCCAAAATTATTTTCCGAGCTAGATGCAGATAAAAATTATTTGTAATTTGCAAGCTGGTAGAGCTTAGTATAGATGGACTAATAGAATGAGTACCACACACTGCTACTATGCCCAAAATTATTTTCCAGACAAGATGCAGCTAAAAATTATTTGTAATTTGCAAGCTGGTGGAGCTTAGTGTAGATGGACTAATAGAATAAGTCTCACACACTGCTACAAGCCCAAAATTATTTTCCGAGCTAGATGCAGATAAAAATTACTTGTAATTTGCAAGCTGGTGGAGCTTAGTATAGATGGACTAATAGAATAAGTCCTACACACTGCTACAAGCCCAAAATTATTTTCCGAGCTAGATGCAGATAAAAATTATTAGTAATTTGCAAGCTGGTGGAGCTTAGTATAGATGGCCTAATAGAATGATGCTATGCCCAAAAGGTTTTACTTGGCTAGGTGCAGTAAAAAAAAATTGTATTCTATACACAGGTGGTGTAGCTTGCAACAGAGATACGCTACTCCACTGACTAACACACACTGCAAGAGGCCAAAAAGGATTTGCTTAGCTAGATTTAGCCAAATGCTGTGAAAAACACTTGCACAGCACTGGCACAGACCTGCCTGGCAAAAAGTCCTAGGAAATGCTGTAACCTAGTCCTCAAAAGGACTGCAATTACAACTAGTCCCTACCCCCAAGCTGTCTATTTAAGAGCACAGACCTGCCTGCTAAAAGTTGTAGGAAATGCTGTAACCTAGTCCTCAAAAGGACTGCAATTACAAGTAGACCCTACTCCCAACCTATCTATTTAAGTGCACAGACCTGCCTGCTAAAAGTCGTAGGAAATGATGTAACCTAGTCCTCAAAAGGACTGCAATCACAACTATTCCCTACTCCCAAGCTATCTGTATATTTCTGAGAAAATTGGCTTGAAATTAACACTGAAAGTATAGCGCACACAGCAACAGCGGTGCCGGCTAACACGCAGCTGCAGCAGTGAGAAAATGGTGGCGACGGGGAAAATGGCTGGGTCTTATAGGGCAAGGACATGTGACATACACAGCCAATGACACATGCCCTTGCTTGTGTGAAAAAAAGCAGTTCGCTCCGTGTGTGCGCTGCTGATAGGCTGACAGATTGCACCTCCCCACTGTAAATGCGGGAAAGAGAAAAAAAAATGGAGATCTTCATTATTTATGCAGAGATCCATCCCCTGCCGCTCCCCCTGCCCCGCTGTACACTCAAACTGCGTATTAACATTGATTATCAGCATTACTGTGAAAAAATCCAGTTATGATTTTGGTGCACGAACAGTTATCGAACATAACCTCGAACAGACGGATTTTTTTCAAATCGTTCGTGTTCGCCGAACGGCTCGAACACCACTCAAAACATCTCAAATTTGAGATTGGCGAACAGTTCGAGTCGAACACCGCTCATCTCTATTCTTGATCCTCTCATCTCTGTAGTATAGTGATATCCTTCTTCCTTTAGGATCCAGCAGTGACCTTCACCTTCTGCTGCTGATTAACACACCCTTGCTTGGTAGTTTAAAAACTCTCAGTTTCTCCACAGAGTCGCCAGTGATAGTTCTATGTACCTCTGTGCAGGATTGGAGTCCTAGCAGTCGGCTAACTTCTTATTTGGTGCCCTTGGAGTACAGTTGGCGTTATCTCTCTGGTGTTTGCTCAAGCTAAGTGTATCCCCTTTGTTTGTTTACCTTGTTGTCTTTAGTTTGTAGTGGGGCCTGACTAGTGCTCACCCTGTCCCCTCCCTATCTAGGGCCTAGCTCTAGGGACATTCAGGGATTAGGTTCCTGCTCGGTGATAGGTGCGGACTCTATATAGTGACGATAGGGTAGACAGGGTGATATTAGATCTGCCTAGGGGTCTCCACTCCCACTTTCTCTAGTTGTTGGGCTCCCTTTCCCCTCTTCCTGTCGTCGTACACTTGTGCCTTCCCTCACCTTGCGTGACAGCCACACGGTGAACCGCTCAAAAATAAAAATAAGAACTATTCTTGTACCGCTGTCTATTTGTTTACTCTGCCTCCTAAAAATCGGAACAAGGCATGGCTCACATTTATCCTGCGCTCTCTGCTGAGCATTTACGTCGAAGTTTCCATGTAAATTCTCCAAAACCGCTATTCGGACAAAATCCCCGACAGAGCCACTCACATATGAGGCTGATGGAGTAAATTTGAACTGTTCTGTGTTCCGGCGGTGTCCTATCATTTTAGGCGTCTTTATAGTGCACAAGTGTGGGTGACCACAGATCTGTGCAAAAACGGATACCACTGGAGAAGATGCCAAACGGACTCCAAAGTGTCTCTATCTGCCTCATTATGGTTGATGGTTCCATTGGGGGTTTCATCTGAATCACATTTTTGTGGGATTTACACGGGAACCCCAACGTAACTGCTAGGCATAGAACATAAGAATGATCCTGTCTTATTCTGGAAGCGATTGAAAAATATTATGTACCCCAAAATGTTACCAATAAAAGCCCTAAATTATCCCTCACAAAACTAGCCCCCACTCAGGTCCATCATCTGTCACTGAAACTATAGGGGGTTCCCATGTGACATGGCTCCTGTCCTCTCAAATAAAATCCAGTGAGTTCGGCGCTACCAAATCCAAATGCCCCATTACTTCAGGGTCCCATTGTGCCCAAATAATAGTAAGAGAACACATGTTTGGCATTATTGTAGTGGGGAGAGAGCACTTTACCATGTACGGGGTGCATGTCACCAGAAACTCAAGCTGGGCACAATGTATGGGGGCGCTACAATATATGGGGGCACAATATATGGGCTCTAAACTGGCATATTTGCAATTCTCCAGAAAAAAAACCTGGCATGGATGTTACAAAATAGTCACTGCAGCCGTAGATTGAGAGGTGTAATTTCTACAATGTGGTCACTTTTGGGGTTTCTCTGCTGTTCTGGCACCTTTAAGGCTCCGCAAATGTCGCCAGCAAACTATTCTAGCAAAATCTGTGCTCCAAAAGCCAAATAGTGCGCCTTCTTTCTCAGCCCTGACGTGTGGCCTAACAGTAATTTCTGACAACTTACTGTATGGGGCATCACTGCATTTGGGAGAAATTGTGCAATAAATTATGGGGTCCGGTTTAACCTATTAACCCCTGTGTCCCTGACAAGTTTGCTGCAAATAAAAAAATAACATTTTTACCACAAAAATGCCATAATTCCACTTCTAAGTGATATAAAATTCTGGTAGGCACTAGTGTTGAGCGAGTATGTTCTATTAACCCTTTCGCCGAGTATGCTCGGGCCAAGCTCCGAGTATTTATAGCTGCTCGGTGATATGGTTGAATCGCTCCCGTGTGCATGATTTGCAACTGTTTGACAGCTTTATTACATGTGAGGAATGTCTATTTCTTACACATTCCTCACATGTAATAAAACTGTCAGTCACAAATCATGCACACGGGAGCAATTTAACCTTATCACCGAGCAGCTATAAATACTCGGAGCTCGGCCCGAGCATACTCGGACAGAACATACTCGCTCAACCCTAGTAGGCACCTATGGGTTCAAAGGACTCACTACACCCACTACACCCCTAGATGAATTCCTTAGGCAGTGAAGTTTCCAATATGGGGTCTCCTGGGGGGCTCAGCTAAAGAAGCCCACAATCTATTAAAACGAAATCTGCGTTTTGATAGCCAAGTAGTGTTCTAGTGTTCCTTCTCATCCAACCTGTGTGCTCAAACCGTAGTGTACAACCACATATGGGGTATCACTGTATTCGGTAAAAATTGCATAACAAATTTTGGGGTCCATTTTCTCCTATTACCCCTTATGTAAATTATAAATTTGGTGCTAAAACAGTATTTTAGTGGAAAAAATAATTTTTTTGTTCCCACATCTAGAAGTTATAAAGTTTTGTGAATCACCTGTTGGTTAAATATTCTCATTGCACCCCTAGATGAATTCGTTGACGGGACTAGTTTCCAAAATGGGGTCAGCTGTGGAGGTTTTTTGCTGTTTTCGCATGTCAGGGGCTCTGCAAATGCAACATGGCATTCACTGTCTATACCAGACAAATGTCGCTTTTTCCTTTCCTAGCCTTGTCATGTGCCCAAACAGAAGTTTTTGACAACATATGGGGTATCACTGGAATCGGGAGAAATTGCATAACATAATTATGGGGTCCATTTTCTCCTATTATCCATTGTGAAAATTACAAATTTGGGGCTAAAACTACATTTTCGTGAAAAAAAAAGAAAATTTTCAATATGACAACCTAATGTTATCAAATTCTGTGTAGTACCTGTGCATTCAAAATGCTCACTATACCCCTGGATAAAATACTTGAGGGGGTTAGTTTCCAAAGTGGGGTAATTTCTAGGGGGTTTCCACTGTTTAGGCACATCAGGGGCTCTCCAAACGCGACATGATGCCCACAGACCATTCCATCAAAGTCTGCATTCCAAAACGTCACTCCTTCCATTCCGAGCCCTTCTGTGCGCCCAAACAATAGTTTTCCCCTACATATGAGGTATCAGCATACTCAGAAGCAATTTCAAAACTGATTTTGGGGTCAATTTTCTCCTGTTACCTTTGTGAAAATAACAAATGTTTGGCTAAAAGTACATTTTTGAGGAAAAAATTATATATTTTTTTATTTTCACGACTCTACGTTATAAACTTCTGTGAAGCTCCTGGGAGTTCAAGGTGTTCACCACACATCTAGATACTTTCCTTTGTGGATCTAGTTTCTAAAATGGGGTTACTTGGGGGTTTTCACTATTTAGGCACATCAGGGGCTCTCCAAATGGAACATGGAATCCGCTCTCGATTCCAGCCATTTCTGTTTTCAAAAAGTCAAATGGTGCTTCTTCCGTTCCAAGCCCTGCCATGCACCCAAACAGTAGTTTTACCCCAGATATGGGGTATTAGCATGCTCAGGAGAAATTGCACAACAAATTTTAGAGTCCATTTTCTCCTGTTACTCTTGTGAAAATGAAAAATTTGGGGGTAAATATAAATTTTTGTGGAAAAAGGTAAAATGTTCATTTTTTCATTCCACAAGCTATAGTTCCTGTGAAGCACCTGAAGGGTTAATAAACTTCCTGAATGTGGTTTTGAGGACTTTGAGGGTTGAAGTTTTTAGAATGGTTTCATTTTTGGGTATTTTCTGTCATTTAGGCCCCCCAAAGTCACTTCAAATTTGATATGGCCCCTAAAAAAATGGCTTTGTAAATTTTGTTGGAAAAATGAGAAATTGCTGATCAACTTTTAACCCTTTTAACTTCCCAACAAAAAACAATAATGTTTCAAAAATCATGCAGATGTAAAGTAGGTATATGGGAAATGTTATTTATTAACTATTTTGTGTGACATAACTCTCTGGTTTAAAGGCATAAGAATTAAAAGTTTGAAAATTGCGAAATTTTCCAAATTTTTGCCAAATTTCCAATATTTTTACAAATAAACGCAAGTCATATCGAACAAATTTTACCACTATTATGAATTACAATATGTCACAAAAAAACAATCTCAGAATCCGTGCGATCCGTTGAAGCATTCCAGAGTTATTACCACATAAAGTGACACTGGTAAAATTATAAATTTTGGCTTGGTCATTAAGGACAAAATTGGCTTGGTCACTAACGGGTTAATTCTTTGCAGCTGATGAGAGTGAAAAATGGACATCATGATTAGTGTTGAGCGAATTTATTCGGCATTTTAAATTTGGGTTTGTATGCAGGGTTCTGGCTTGTTCGCGCCAAAAAATCGGCTCCGCCCATGAACATCCCTGATTTGCCACGCTGTCACACAGATAACATCTGCGTGACAGCATGGCAAATTAGGGATGTTCATGGGCAGAGCCGATTTTGTGGCTCGAACAAGCCGGAGCCCCGAACACAAACCCGAATTTGAAATGCCGAACAAATTCGCTCAACACTAATCATGATTTTTAGGCCAGAATACTTGTACTGGTTATACTGCATACAAGCAACTCATGAAGAGGGATGACTGTTAAATAAGTCTAAGCACACTTAAAATAAATCTTACCCTCTGATTAGAAAATACTACATACACATTTAGTATTGTGAGTACACCAGGTTACACTATTCTGAATAGCGGTAGGTGTGGTCTATTTACACCTGAAAGTGTAACTTTCAATTAACTTTTCAGAATAACATGTCCTGTGTGTGTACATGAGTAATAGCACTACTTAAGGCCATAGTTTGACTTGTAGCTTGCTTTTTCACCAGTTTTTTCCTCTCCATGTTCTACCTCTAATTTACAATCCACTTTGAGCAGGGGGTGGGGGGGCGACTAACTGCTATGATCTCTCCCATACACAAGTTGCAGCAACATAAAGGAAATTACACAGCAACACTGAGCTGTCTGGATGTGATGTGCTTTGCTGTGATGTAAATAAATTGTTAGAAAGTTCTTTGTTTCCCTCTGCCTGTTTCCTCTCCCTGCTCTTCACTCCTCCCTCCTCTCCTCTTCACAACATATAATGGCCTGTATCACATGATACCACAGTGAGCTGGCCATCAGTCTTGCCTGAGTATGATGTATTTGAGCTGTTTTGAGTGAATGAGAAATTCAGGAGACTGATGGGACAGAAAGAAATGTCCTATAAGTGGGGAAGGAGGCTGATTTCCTTGATATGATATATCACAAAGTTTCTTGTATTCAACTGTACTATTGATTTATGCAAAGTTTTTTGAAAGTACAGTTTCCATACACTTATTGCCACTTGTTTCATGAATATGGCCATATGCAATACAACCAGCTTTTGCAAAGTTCCTGAAGATACGCAAGTCTGCCAATTGAAGTATATTCAGAAAATGGCTATTAAAACTGTTATCCAATGTTTTGTGAAAGTCATAGTTGAAGTTGGGGTGGGACTCTAATAATTACAATACTAGCAAATATGAATCAGGAAAGGAAAAGGAAACACAACTGAAAGTGTTTAATCTCTAGTAAACATATTGTGTAGATCTGCCAAGTACAGTAATAAAATTATAGAAATAATGTTAATTCACAATAATGATTTTAGCCAGAGGCACATTTCACATACTTACTTTATGAGTTTATATATTATTTTCTGAGATTAATGAAATCATCTATGGCAGGCTAATCTGGAAACTTTTCATATTAATTTAATTATACGATTCAGATAATTGTTTACAGGATGGACAAATTGAAACTGGAGCGTGTAACATCTGGTAATGACTTTTGTTGAGTGGAGCATTCCAATTTAAGAATTTTGAATGACTATTTAACATTGGCTTCATGTTCACCTTCGCTTACAATTGGAATAACATTTTTAGTAGAGTCGAATAGAAGAGCCGTTGAGAGGAGGGGGAACTGTGGGACAGGTACCGGGAAAGCCAAAGAGAGGTGAGTATAAGATTTTTCTTAACCCTTTCCCAGCTGAATCAATCTTATACTCACCTCTCATTGGCTCTCCTAATACATGTCCATCAGACACAAGTTCTTCCATTAGCTCTTCTATCTTCGTTATTGCCAGGTCTTTCATGCACTAGGCCCCACATAATCATGAAAAGGACTAGTGAAATGAAGCCAGCTCTAAGGGAGATAGATGATGGAAGATACAAGTACAGCCTCTAGTCCTTCCATTGACTCTACTATCTTCTGGCTTCTTCCATCATCCATCTTCTATTTTCCTTTCAGCCTGGTCTTTCATTCACTAGGCCCCACACCATAATGTGATGACTGGGGCCTAGTGAATGGGAGAACTGGCTATAGGAAAGCTAAAAGAAGACAAGATAAAAAAAAAACAAAAGATTCAAGAGGTGATAAGAGTACCAGAAGCTGTGGAACAGGTATGGGGAGGGGTGAGTATTATTTTTAACCCTTTCCTACCATCTTTATTCCAGAAATATAGCAGTCGACGTGCCCCCACTTTGCAAATCACAAATATACTGAATTCTCATGAATCCAAATTTGTGGAAAAAATGTTGATAAATTCAATTCACCTTGAAACGTTTTGCTCATTTCTATCCTTTAGTCATGGGAGTAAGACAATAAAATATACTTTTGATACTTAAAGAGTACCTATAACCAAACTTGGACTGCCTTTTCTATTTAATAAAAGAGTTGACAGTCACAGACTGGTCATTTTATTATGTATAAGTTAGTGTCAAAACAGCTCATAAGTGTTCCTAATGTCCCCCAAGAGGGCCTGAACTTCCATGTTGTAGCATTCCAGCATGCAGATTGAGATTCCACAGTGATTCACAGTGTTTGCACTAGTCCATCTCCGCTGAATACTTTAGTAAGCTGGCACGAAATGGTAACCGCTGTAATATTACTGTAAAAGCTTAGTAAAGTACCATATATGGCAGCAATGGTATAGTGCAAAGAGTGAGAACTCCCTTTTTCACTTTGGGAACAGCCATGGGGGTTGTGGTATCCCGCTATGCATACTCGGATCCCACAATCTGGAGGTTCGGGCCCGACTTAATAAAAAGCTTAGCCATTTTGGAGGACATGAGGAGTATTTATTGTCGGGATTTACACAAACTTACATTTAATAAAATCACTAGATAGTCTGTGGCTGCCAACTCTTTTATTAAATAAAAAGGGCAGGCCTATGTAGTCTTTAACAATGCCCTTATTAAGTTATAATATTGAAATATGATTATTAATTTATTCCTTTTAACCAACGGCAATTTGTGTGATACTTATACTATTGTATACTTTTTATAATAAATTTTATTTGCCTTACCCAATGCCTTTAAGAAAATTCTAAAAAAATAACATTTTCTAAAATACCATTATCAACATCCCCATGACAACGCATGCACTACAAATGAAGAGACCAATGAGATACCCTGTATCATTGAACACAATGGTGCTGTATATTCATTATCATTATGCAGAAAGAGCAAGATGTTCCTGCTTACTATTGGTAACTTTTAGTGCATTAATACATTTGTGGTATTGGTTACTGTGTAGAAGATGCATTGGCAGTACAGACACATTGCTGAAAAACTATGGAAACAGTAAAATGGGTAAAAATGTTTTTCTTTATAAAAGAAGTTACCAAATCTGGAAAAGCAAGGGCAATATTTATTTGATAGAATAGTGTCTTATTAATGCAATATGAAGGAGTTAAAGGGATTGTCCCACAAACAAAAGTACATTTTAACAAATAGACCTTGGAAAACTAAGCAGTTCCAAAATGTATTTGTAACCTATAAATGCACTCCTGATCTATCCTGTGTAACTAGCTGTGTCCAACTTTTCACTCCACTCCATGCATTGAAGAACATGGCAGTGCTATAGAATAAAAAAACATCACACAATGGTGAGGATTTAACAGGGCCTACTCCAAAAAGAGAAGGGCACCAATAAACTATCCCCTTCCCTCCAGACCAGAAGGCTACAGCAAGGGTTGGAGATCGATGATTACCCTTCTTCAAAGCATACAGAAAGTCTAGTCGTGCTCTTACCATCTACCTAGGCTGCCAGACTAGTAAAATAAAGAGATTGGCCTAGCCTAGAGAATGTTTTCAGTTCAAAACTGACTGGACCCTTGACTAGTATTTTAAAAATTCCCCATCTTAGTCAGAAGATTCAGAAAGGGGAGTGTGCTTAAAAAAAAAATTAAAGTCAGGTGCATGCCAAAGTGCAATGAAACTCAGCTGGGGTTCCAAAATCAGTGAGTTTAGGCACCCCAGTCAACTATTCTCTGGGGCACTTTGCACCTTGGGTCTACAAATCTACCTGATTTATCACGTGACATGTCACATGATCACCTGTGATAGATCATGTGATAGTTCACGTGAAATTAATTTGGCACAATATTAATTATAATATATTTTTTTTAGGCTGTGTGCCCACTATGCGCTTTTTAAGCGTTTCCGCAGCGGCAATTCCGCTGCAGAAACGCTTAAAAAACGCTTGGTAGAAGGTCTGCCATGTTCCCCAATGATAATCCGCATGTGCTGTGTACATGCTGCGGAAATTTCCGCTGCGGAAAAATCCGCAGCATTACCAATTATTTTGCGGAAGCGCAGCGTTTTCTCCGCCATTGACTTGCATTAGAACGCATGGAATCCGCATCCCTGCATCTGTAGTTGCGGAATCCATGCGTTTCAATGTGCGGATGGTACCCAGGTCTAGAGGAGAGGAGACTCTCCTCCGGACCCAGGTACCATAGAACCTGTAAAAAAAGAATAAAATAAAAAATATACATTATACTTACCTTCTGATGGCCCCCGGTGTCTTTATCCGATGCGTCCTGGCTTGCCGGCAGCTCGCAATGGTCTGAAAAGGACCTGCCGTGATGTCATTTAGTCATGTGACCGCTGACGTCGGCAAGCCATCAGAAGGTAAGTATATATATTTTTTTTACCATTCTTTTACGGTCACACTATATAAATCCATGCCAGTTGCATGGATTTATATAGTGTAACCAAGTTGTCAAGCACTTTCCAAGTGATGCTAAAATCGCTTGGAAAGCGCTTGTCAACCCGCATGCGGAAATGCAAGTGAAGAACGCTTCACATTCGCATGTCCCTGGCAGGAAAACGCATGTACAATCCACATGTCCAATCCGCATGTAAAATCCACATGCGTTTTTTCTGCCAGGGAGATGCAGAAACGCTCAAAAAAAATCCGGAACATTTCTGTATCGTGGGCACATAGCCTTACATTAATTGAATGACTCAATTAATTGTATTGTATTAATTGTATGACTCAATATTGAGCACACGTAGCCATCTATACACAGCGGGAGGCTGCACGGTGCCATCTATACACAGCGGGAGGCTGCACGTAGCCATCTATACACAGCGGGAGGCCGCACGTAGCCATCTATACACAGCGGGAGGCCGCACATAGCCATCTATACACAACGGGAGGCCGCACGTAGCCATCTATACACAGCGGGAGGCCGCATGGCGCCATCTATTCACAGCAGGAGGCCGCACAACGCCATCTATACACAGCGGGAGGCCGCAGGGCGCCCCCCCCAGAGTCAGCAGGAGGCCGCACGGTGCCATCTATACTCAGCAGGAGGCCGCACGTAGCCATCTATACACAGCAGGAGGCCGCACGGCGCCATCTATACACAGCAGTAGGCCGCACGGCGCCCCCCCCAGAGACAGCAGGAGGCCGCACGGCGCCATCTATACACAGCAGGAGGCCGCACGGCGCCATCTATACACAGCAGGAGGCCGCACGTAGCCATCTATACACAGCAGGAGGCCGCACGGCGCCATCTATACACAGCAGGAGGCCACACGGCGCCCCCCCCAGAGACAGCAGGAGGCCGCATGGCGCCATCTATACACAGCAGGAGGCCGCACGGCGCCATCTATACACAGCAGGAGGCCGCACGGCGCCATCTATACACAGCAGGAGGCCGCCCGGCGCCATCTATATACAGCAGGAGGCCGCACGGCGCCATCTATACACAGCAGAGGGCCGCACGGCGCCATCTATACACAGCAGAGGGCCGCACGGCGCCATCTATACACAGCAGGAGGCCGCACGGCGCCATCTATACACAGCAGGAGGCCGCACGGCGCCATCTATACACAGCAGGAGGCCGCACGGCGCCATCTATACACAGCAGGAGGCCGCACGGCGCCATCTATACACAGCAGAGGGCCGCACGGCACCATCTATGCACAGCAGAGGGCCGCACGGCGCCATCTATACACAGCAGAGGGCCGCACGGCGCCATCTATACACAGCAGGGGGCCGCACGGCACCATCTATATATAGTGGGAGGCCGCACGGCGCCATCTATACATAGTGGGAGGCCGCGCGGCGCCCCCCCCCCAGAGACAGCAGGAGGCCGCACGGCGCCAACTATACTCAGCAGGAGGCCGCTCGCAGTCACGCATGCAGTCACGCACACACACAAACATATACAGACATATACATACACGCATAAACACATTTGAAACACAAAAATACATATAAACAGACATCACACAATGATATCTGCCTGCACACACACACACATACATACATACATACATACATACATACACACACACACACACACACACAGACTCACCATTACTCGACTCCATTCTTCCTGCCTGCTCGCTCTTCTCCATTGCAGCAGTGCAGGCCGGGCGCGCACTGCGTGACGTCACAGCTAGGAGACATGGCCGCGCACAGGGCTGTGTCTCCTAGCAGTGACGCGGCCGGGCCAGCACAGGGAAGTTAACTGCTGCAGTGCTGGCCCGGCCGATGAAGAAGTAGTGGCGGCCGCTGCTGGGGGAGCGGTCCGAGGCCCACCCTCCCGCCACTGCTACCGGTATGTGCCGCGGCGGCCCGCACATATAATGAGGGCAATCCGGCATTAGACACCCTGCCTGGAGCCGCGGGCCCCCTGCAGGCCCGGGGCCCCGGGCGGTAGCCCAGATTGCCCTCATTATAATCCGCCTATGGTCCTGATGACTATATGAGCCATTCAGACTAGACCCCCATTCCTTCATTCCAGTGTGCATCGTATCATTGTACTAAAGTAGTCCCTGGACTTTTCCACCTTTTTCAAAGATATTACACCTAATCTTAGCCAAAAGTCCAAGAAACGGTAGCTGATAGTCACACGAATACCGCTTTTGGCTGTGGGATGTGGGGGGTACAGGGGGTACGTGTATGTTTACTCCTTTCCCTGATATATTTGCTAATTTGATCAAACAAATATCTACTGTATTACTGCTCATCAAAATCAAACCAGTGAAATACAACAACTGGACACCTAAACGGAGAATTTGGACAATATTTCACATCAGTATTGGCAAGCTAAAACCAGGAACAGTTCAAAAATACAGAAGTGGTGACGTGTTTCTATTATACTTTTTTTCTGATTGTTCCACTCCTGGTTTTGGCTTACAAATATTGATGTGAGAAATGAGAAACTGACCAAAATACTGCCATGTGAATGTAGTCTTTAATGAAGGCATTAAATGAATTCTGTGCAGCCCTCAGAGTGAAGAAGCTGATCAAAAGTCTGGTGAAATAGCATGGACACTTGCTGGTTAGATGAAGGAGCAAGCATATATTTTACATGGACTTTTTTCTGGCTCCTTCACACTGAGGGCTGCGTTGAATGACTTCTCAATGGGCGAGTCTAATCAAGGATTGACAGCTATCTCTGATATAGGTGTGTGACAGCCTACTACATTCCCACACAAAGAGGGTAATACAGATATGATGTTGAAAGCCCACAACTAAACGTAAAGATTTAGGCTGTGTTACATCTAGTTAGCTTCAGATGGTAGCATATACTGTGGATAGGTGCTTTACAATCTTTTAGTCATCATCTAAAGAAATGGTTGCATGTTAGTGTAATAATACACAATGGTGGAAAAACTGCACATCTGTAACTGAAACTAAATATGTTTTTATTTAATTTAATAAACATTTTTGATATCATTACATTGTTCTACAATTAAAGTGATTTGACCTTTATAAAAGCATCTTATTACAGGCATGACAAAAAGCCATAAGGTCCAATAGCATTTCTTAGAATGGGGCCACTTCAGCATTAAAATAGCATTAAAAATAATTTAGAATATAGATTAGTATCTTTATGGGTTTTTTTTATCCCATACAGTATATTTTTCTTTTCTCCTCCTCCTCCACACCCAATCACTTACCTTGGTGGATCCCTTTACAGGGTATTTTAGTTCTGCTTAGGCTTTTGGCTCTTGACCTGCTATAGCAGTAATCATGCTTACACACACATTATTTGCACTGCTCTTACCTTCACAATTTTTGCCATCACCAAGGAGTTTATAGCCTGCAGGGCAGGAGCACCGGTAAGATCCAGGAGTGTTAATGCAAGCATGTACACAAAGCCGGGTTATTCCTCTTGCTTTGTACACTTCACATTCATTAACATCTACAAGAAAATACACATTCAGATATGCTAAACTTCTTTATATATCTCTGCAGTCAGCACTGCAATTTATAGTATGCAGACCTATACTATAAGAAATAGCTGCAATGCAAGTGTTTTGCATACAATATGTCATGATAGGCAAACTTTATCTAACAGCTTAAACCTAAAGGTTATTTTCCAAGTTCAGAATATTGATAACCTAAGGATTTTTTTATTAGATTATTGATGACCTAATCCTTAGGATAAGCCATTATTTTTTCCCTCACTTCCCCAACACTCAAGTATTTAAGAGAGCCGCAATGTTCATGGAGTGTTGCAGCCTCTTCTGCTTCGATTATCGGCAAAGTGTGTACACAGGAGTGGCAATGCAGGGCATCGCAGCTTTGTTCCATTTACTTCAGTACCCTGCACCACCACTTCTCTTGATAATGCTTTATTAAGAAGAGGTATTAACATATTCCTCCCCATTACTGCTTATAATGTCCACACATCACTATTCAACAAAACCTATAGAACTGACTCTCTTTTTAAAGGGAATCTGTCAGTAAGATCAACCCTGCACCTCTGACCTCCAAACTGGGCAAAACTGTAACTGAAAAAGACCTGGGTGTATTGGTGGACGACAAGCTCACATTTAGTGGCCAGTGTCAGGCAGCTGCTGCAAAGGCAAATAAAATAATGGGATGCATTAAAAGAGGCATAGATGTTCATGAGGAGAACATAATTTTACCTCTATACAAGTCATTAGTGCGACCACACTTAGAATACTGTGTACAGTTCTGGTCTCTGGTGTATAAGAAAGACATAGCTGAACAAGAGCAGGTGCAGAGAAGAGCGACCAAGGTTATTAGAGGACTGGGGGGTCTGCAATACCAAGACAGGTTATTACACTTGGGGTTATTTAGTTTGGAAAAACAAAGGCTTAGGGGTGATCTTATTACTATGAACAAGTATATAAGGGGACAGTACAAAGACCTTTCTACTGATCCTTTTACTCTGAGGCCAGAGACGGGGACAAGGGGGCATCTTCTACGTCTGGAGGAAAGAAGGTTTAATCATAATCACAGACGCGGATTCTTTACAGTAAGAGCAGTGAGACTATGGGACTCTCTGCCGCATGATGTTGTAATGAGTGAGTCACTATTAAAATTTAAGAAGGGCATGGATGCCTTTCTTGAAAAGTATAATATTACAGGTTATATATACTAGATTCCTTGATAGAGCGTTGATCCAGGGAACTAGTCTGATTGTCGTATGGAGTTGGGAAGGAATTTTTTTCCCCAATGTGGAGCTTAGTGTTTGCCACATGGGGTTTTTTGCCTTCCTCTGGATCAACATGTTAGGCTATGGGTTGAACTAGATGGACTTAGTCTTCCTTCAACCTTAAAAACTATGACTATGACTATATATGGGCATGTGTAGCACCCTGAGGATTCGGCTGCTACAGGAGTATTGCACCTCAACCCAGAGGTGTGATATTCCACTCCCGGGTAAGGAAGGAGTGTGGAACTGAGCTCAGATAGACTGCATGCACTACATACATCCCA
Source organism: Phyllobates terribilis (assembly GCF_046119375.1). Classification (NCBI taxonomy): domain Eukaryota; kingdom Metazoa; phylum Chordata; class Amphibia; order Anura; family Dendrobatidae; genus Phyllobates; species Phyllobates terribilis. The sequence goes on along the minus strand of NW_027362763.1, from coordinate 909,226,716 downwards.
TTCCAGAGGAGCAGGCCGACGGCACTCCCACTTAGAAATGTGCAGGTGCGACCGAGCCTGTTCCTGGCTGGAGTGGGAGGGGGGAGGAACATCCCATGTAGTGTAGGGGCAGATAGGGGGAGCAGTCTGGGTAGTGGTAGGAGCTCATTGGGTGCTGGTCACCTGAGCTCACACATAGAGGGCTATATAAGGTGGGCACCATCAAAGATCAGGGTCAGACGCAGAGAGTAAGTCTGCTGCAGAGGAAGTCAGCCTGCAGCAAGGGAGCAGAACAGACCTGAGCCTGAAGAGTGAGAGAGTGGAGTACAGAAAGACCCAGAGGGGGACAAAGAAGGGACCCAAGAACCCAAATAAGAACACCGGGTGAGGAGTCAGCAGAAGGGTACCGGAACCCAAGCTGGTGGGGGTAAAGACATTCCCCAGCCAGAGACCGGAGACCGTGGGCAGAGTCTGTCACGGTCACCCACTACATTCACCCTGAAGGCACACCACATGGAGGGTCAGGGAACCTGAGGCCAAAGGTTGCCCAACAGAAGGCCCGAGGGAGCTGGATTTAGGTGAATCACTGGTGGGGACGGCTGAAGGAAGGACAGAGGGAGAGCTCAGGGCCACGCTCCGGACTTGTTTGGGGGTTGGCCGGATCCAGGACCTGGTGGACGCAGCACGGCTCGGGAGGTCACTTGGAGCTAGAGTGACCAGGAACATCTGCAGTAAGTAAAGACCCTTAACTGCACTACCCGAGTCTGTAATCATTACCGGCTGCACCGCACCACCACAACCCCCATCCTCTGCGCCTGTCCCCTCTGAGGCTATACCCCTCCCGTTGGGGGTTATCCCACCAAGCTGCGCATCCACCATCAGCCTCAGCGGACCCTGCAGCAGCGGCGGCCACAGTGACCGCATCACAACGGGTGGCGTAGTCGACACAACGAACTTTAATAACATCAGTAAAGACTGCCACATAACCCTGAGCTTGACGCCCTGGGCACGGGACCGGGTCACAGCCGCTCGGAGACTACAACCCCCCCCCCATCTGATCCGGTGCCGGGTATTCCCCTCAAAACGGAATATGTCCCAGGGGGCGCGTCAACTTTGGCGTAGTCGGCAGGATTACGTGCCCGCAACACCCGGGTACTGCGTGCCTGAAGAAAAGTGCAAGTTTACCTCAGAGAGAAGTCTCCCGCCGGTTCCGGAGGGTCCACGCCATCGGACTCCATCACCAGTCGTTTCCCGCCGATTGTCCGCCATTTCCAGCTTGTTCCCGCCATCTGCCGAGTTTCCCGCCACTGGGAAGCGATTCCCGCCAAAACCGCAGATTTCCCGCCTTGGAAGAGCAGCGGACGCCATTATGGGCGTGCCAAAGGAGGGCGAGAGGCCACCTCCCATCGTGGGCCAGGACAGAAAATGGCGCCAAAAGTGGAAACCGCCCCCACCAACAGAGACTGTGATGCTGGAGGTGTCTGTCAGCGTGAAAGAACTCCCCCTGGAGCTGACAGTCACCGAGTTGCCCCGGGACCGCCCTCGAAGTGGGAGGAGACGAAAGAAAAGAGCAAAGATGGGTGTCGCTTGGAGCAGTGTAGAACGAGCGCACCCGGAGGCAGGAAGCCTGGAAAGGAGCAGCAGAAAAGCTCACCCGGAGATGGAAAGAGAGCAGAACAGCACCGGCCCGCTGGCCAGGAGTCTGCTAGAGACCGAGGAAGGAGGGCAGAGCAGCACCGGCCCGCTGGCCAGGAGCCTGCCGGAAGCAGAGCAGAGCAGCACCGACCCGATGGTCAGGAGCCTGCTGGAGTCAACAACCCCGCTAGGCTTAGCGGAGATCCTGGCGCAGCTTCCCCGAGATCGGGAGTGCGCGCGGAGTGCCCTGGAGGGCCTCGCGGGAAGGATGGCCCGAGTGCAGAGGGAGATCCTGGCGGAGTGGGGCCGGGAGATGGCCCAGCAAGCTGGAACCCGTCCACTTAACCCGCTCCCTTGGAAGAAGACATCGACTGCCTCTGCGGATGACGCGGGAGGACCCAAGGCCGGAGACGGCGCAGAAGAGGGAGCGAGACGCATGGCCGCAGGTAAGGGGGATGCCTATACCCCATACCGGAAGACCGCTTACCTGCCCCAGCTCCCCGTCGCAGAGCCCGAAGGTCCCCCGGCCGTACCCGAGACCGCCATGACATCGCCACCGACTAGGCCCCGACCGGAAGCCGCCGTCGCGACCCCGATGACGTCACGCATCGTGACCCGGAGCGTGGCGCCGGAAGAGGAGCCTCCGGCCTGGTCACAGGGCCTAGCATTTCCGGGCGCCGCATCCAAAGCAGAGCCATCTACCTCCGCGGAGCCTCCGGCCTGGTCGCAAGGCCAGGTAACCCAGGGCGCCGCCGTATTAACGGTGCCCTGGGCAACCCGGGCGCCACCACCACCGCGCCCGCGCCCGTAATACCAAGAGTGCCGCATCTGGGAGGAGTCAGAGGACCCGGACGGGTCTGAAGAAACCACCAGCCGTAAGATAAGAGCAGGAGGCAGACGCCGTTGAGTGCGGCAGAGCAGGAGACTGTATATAGTTGCCTGTCGGGGCACAGTGAATCGGAACTGAAACTGAAACTGGAACTGTTGTTGCTGCTAAAATAGTCCCCGTTGGGACCAGCGAACTGTTACCTGTAACCCTTTCCATACCAGGCTGAGGACTGTGAGCAGCCATCCCTTTCCCTTTACCTGGCCGGGGACTGAGAACGGCCAAAATTTCCCTGTACATAGTTGCGCGTCCTAAAGCGCCCCTACCGGTTTTATAGGAAAAACCATTTTTCTAAAAGACTGTCGCACTCTACCTGGTCACGAGTTGCACGGTGACCAGAGGAACAGAAGAGAGAAAGAGACGACGAGAATGTTGTTTACCTGAAAAAGTTTATATATATATTTATATAGTATTTCGTATAATATTTAATATGTTTTACATGTTTATAAAATGTTGTATGTTTTGGTGTTTTTTGTCTTTGCAGCCCGAGGACGTGCTGTGATTTACCAGGGGGGAATGTAGCACCCTGAGGATTCGGCTGCTACAGGAGTATTGCACCTCAACCCAGAGGTGTGATATTCCACTCCCGGGTAAGGAAGGAGTGTGGAACTGAGCTCAGATAGACTGCATGCACTACATACATCCCATTCCAGAGGAGCAGGCCGACGGCACTCCCACTTAGAAATGTGCAGGTGCGACCGAGCCTGTTCCTGGCTGGAGTGGGAGGGGGGAGGAACATCCCATGTAGTGTAGGGGCAGATAGGGGGAGCAGTCTGGGTAGTGGTAGGAGCTCATTGGGTGCTGGTCACCTGAGCTCACACATAGAGGGCTATATAAGGTGGGCACCATCAAAGATCAGGGTCAGACGCAGAGAGTAAGTCTGCTGCAGAGGAAGTCAGCCTGCAGCAAGGGAGCAGAACAGACCTGAGCCTGAAGAGTGAGAGAGTGGAGTACAGAAAGACCCAGAGGGGGACAAAGAAGGGACCCAAGAACCCAAATAAGAACACCGGGTGAGGAGTCAGCAGAAGGGTACCGGAACCCAAGCTGGTGGGGGTAAAGACATTCCCCAGCCAGAGACCGGAGACCGTGGGCAGAGTCTGTCACGGTCACCCACTACATTCACCCTGAAGGCACACCACATGGAGGGTCAGGGAACCTGAGGCCAAAGGTTGCCCAACAGAAGGCCCGAGGGAGCTGGATTTAGGTGAATCACTGGTGGGGACGGCTGAAGGAAGGACAGAGGGAGAGCTCAGGGCCACGCTCCGGACTTGTTTGGGGGTTGGCCGGATCCAGGACCTGGTGGACGCAGCACGGCTCGGGAGGTCACTTGGAGCTAGAGTGACCAGGAACATCTGCAGTAAGTAAAGACCCTTAACTGCACTACCCGAGTCTGTAATCATTACCGGCTGCACCGCACCACCACAACCCCCATCCTCTGCGCCTGTCCCCTCTGAGGCTATACCCCTCCCGTTGGGGGTTATCCCACCAAGCTGCGCATCCACCATCAGCCTCAGCGGACCCTGCAGCAGCGGCGGCCACAGTGACCGCATCACAACGGGTGGCGTAGTCGACACAACGAACTTTAATAACATCAGTAAAGACTGCCACATAACCCTGAGCTTGACGCCCTGGGCACGGGACCGGGTCACAGCCGCTCGGAGACTACAACCCCCCCCCCATCTGATCCGGTGCCGGGTATTCCCCTCAAAACGAAATATGTCCCAGGGGGCGCGTCACATGCAGGTCTTTGAAATGCAAATTCATCAACGCCTGTATATCTTCTATCTGTTGCTGCATTCCAGAGTGATTAACATTTTAATTTATATTGAAATGAGGCATAAAGTGTTCTGAACATTACAGAGCACTTAAAGAGCCCCTGCCTCCTGAGCTTGTTCTCCTGCCTAGCACCATCCTGTTTAGCTTGATTGATAGAGCACTGTCTGTGTGGCTTCAGGAGCCAGGCAAGGAAATCCAACAGTGAGCTAACAATCAAGCTAAAGAGGCTTGTGTTGGGTAAGGAAAGAAGCTAACAATCTCTAGATGTAGTAGCTCCTTAAATATTCTTAAGTGCACTTATAGCCCAGTGCACTTAATGCCTCATTTGCATATGAATTAGAATGCTGATTACTCAGTAATGCAGAAACAGATAGAAGATATAAAGGTGTCAATGGATTTACCTGCATGCCCATAAATGCAGTTTAGGGTGGTGATCTTACTGACAGATTTTTTTTTTTTACAATGCATTGTATACATTTTTTCTTCTGACACTGTGTATACAGCTACACTTTTTGTCTGAATTCTCTCTTTATTACAAATATATTTTAAAATGTTTTACTTACCTTGACATAAGTTATTTTCTGCAGTACCACTCATCTGGAAGCCAGGATCACAGCTACAGTGCTGAGTGTGATCTACTCTGGTGCAGCTGGCTTTGCGACTTAATGCAGCATCATTGACTACTGGTGAGTCGGATGGTGCTAAACAGACAAGTTGAAAGAAAAAAAATATTTAAAAATGGATTCTGTGGGATTAGAAAACCATGGCTGCCTTAGTGCAAAAACTATTCTAGTCTACTAGTCTGTGTCTAGTACTACAGATCATTAATATTCAGCTTTAAAATGCTCTACATCTACAAAATGCATGTCCTATATTAGTATAATATAATACAGAAATGTTCTATACCTGTAGGTGTTTTAATATGGCAGTTGGTTCCTCTCCATTCTGGAGGACAGTTACATTTGTATTGATTTGTTCCTTCCACACATGTGCCTCCATTTAGACAGGGTTGGCTACTGCAAGGCCTGATGTCTACAACAAAAATACTATAAATCAGTTTCAAGTTAGTAAAGATGTCAGCAGGGTCAGGCTGAAATTATTCAGCCTCACCAATCAAAACAATATTAGAAGTAAACACGTTATTATTAGTTTGATGCGTCTGATACTCTCCATTGTAGAACATGTATAATCTTACATTGAATGCAGAGATATAGCTAAGGGTTTAGCTCATAAGGGTCTTAATAAAAGTAATAATACCCACTGAGGTTCCCACATATAGTAAAGCCCCCAAGTCCCACCCATATAATGCCTCCTGAGCCCCCAACATACTGTAATAAAGTTTTGCACATATAGTTATAATGTACCCTGAATTCCAGCTTGTATAATAATGCTCCCTCAGTTCCTGCACATATATTTGTAATGGCCCCTGAGTCATCCCATACCCAGTAATAATCACAGCATACAGAGGAGAAAAAAACTGACATCCTGTGCGTGTCCCTGCCATTCTGTAGTCCACAGGCCTAAAACGACCTGCGGCTTATAGAATGTAGAGTGATAGGGCAGGAAGACCATGGCTCCCTGTGCTACCACAGAATTTAACTGTATAAGAATGCTATGCATGCCGATACAATTAAGAGTGGCGGTTGCTCCAGGTAGGCCCATCTATGCAAGTTGGCCAGGGCCAACTGTCCCTTCTGCCCCACCGGTAAGTATGCTACTGGTTGAACTCTAAGAATTAGCATTAAAGGGATTCTGTCACCCCCTGTGACATAACTAACCTATTAATATGGGCATACAGGTGATAGAAATGTAAATCTTTTCATACCTGTATGCCTTATATTAATATTTTTGATGTTCTGAAATCTAATATTATACCTTTTTGGTAATGATTGCTCCAGGCACCAGGCCAATAAGGAATCCCCACCTCTTCTCTCTATTATCATAGAACCCCCCTCCCCTGCACATTACAGTGTCCTGTTGCGGAGCTGCAATCTCGCACCTGCGCGTTAAAATCCCGCCACGATCCTCCCTCTCTCCCTCCCACGAGTCTCGGTGACCCAACGGCGCATGTGCAGAAAATCATAGACTAGTGTATTCAGTGATCTTCTGCGCCTCTGCGCAGGCCCCAGCAGTGACGAAGTGGGCTGTGCGGCGAAGGAAGGACAATGATGATGAGGAGGGGCTGTGCAGAGAAGGGGGGATGATGGTGAGGAGGGGCTGTGTGGAGAAAGGGGGACTATGATGATGAGGAGGGGCTGTGTGGAGAAGGAGGTGACGATGAGGGGCTGTGTACAGAAGGGGGGATGATGAGGAGGGGCTGTGTGGAGAAGGGGGATGATGAGGAGGGCCTGTGTAGAGAAGGGGGGACAATGATGAGGAGGAGGGGCTGTGTGGAGAAGGAGATGACGATGAGTGGCTGTGTGGAGAAGGGGGCGATAATGATGGGCTGTGTGAAGAAGGAGGGATGATGATGATGATGGGCTGTGTGGAGAAAGGGAGATTATGAGGAGGGGCTGTGCGGAGAAGGAGGGACGATCATGAGGAGGGGCTCTGCAGAGAAGGGGGATGAAGAGGGGCTGCACGGAGAATGGGGGACGATAAAAATGGGCTGTGAAGAGAAGGGGGGACGATGATTTTGATGAGGGGCTGTGAGGAGAAGGGGATGATGATGATGAGGGGCTGTGCGGAGAAGGAGTGATGAGGGACTGTGAAGAGAAGGGATGATGATGATGGGTTGTGTGAAGAAGGGGGGATGATGATGATCGACTCTGTGTAGAAGGGGGAAATGATGATGGGCTGTGTAGAAAATGGGATTATGAGGAAGGGCTGTGCGGAGAAGGGGAGATTATAAGGGTGGCTGTGCGGAGAAGGACGATTATGAGGAAGGGCTCTGCAGAAAAGGAGGGATGATGATGAGGGGCTGTGCAGAGAAAGGGGGTGATGATGAGGGGCTGTGCGGAGAAGGGGGGATGATGATGATGAGGGGCTATGTGGAGAATGAATTATGTGGAGGGGCTGTGTGGAGAAGGGGGATGATGATGAGGGGCTGTGCGGAGAAGGGGGAATTATGAGGAAGGCTGTGCAAAGAGGGGGAAATTATGAGGAGGGGCTGTGTGGAGAAGGAGGGATTATGAGGAAAGGGCTGTGCGGAGAAGGGAGAATGATGATGAGGGGCTGTGTGGAGAAGGGGGGGACGATGATGATGAGGGGCTGTGAGGAGAAGGGAGGATGATTAAGAGGGGCTGTGCGGAGAAGGGGGCGATGATGATGGACTGTGTGAAAAAGGGGGGATGATGATGATTGGCTGTGTGGAGAAGGGGGTTTGAACAGTCATTCTGTGCTGACAGAGTCACTTTTAGACCCTTAAAAATATTAGTTAGCTGTAAGGCCGGACAGGAACTAAAATTCAGAAAGGAAGTAATCCCCGGCACTCACGTGTTCAATGAATAATTGCTCTTTTATTTCATTGCTCCAAAGGACTTTGTTGAAAAAAGCCTGGGACAGGCTGAAACGTCCTTTGGAGCATTGAAATGAAAGAGCAATTATTCATTGAACACGTGAGTGCCGGGAATTACTTCCTTTCTGCATATTTTACTCCACCTGCACCACGCTAGCGGAGTGCTGATCCATTATTCCTGTGTCCAGGGACTAAAATTCAGCCTTTCCATTTGAAGATACACAGGCCCACTTGTCACGTGGTGAATGTATAATATCTTTGTGCACTTGTAGCTTACAAGAAGTGAGGTGAGTGTGATGCGCCCAGGGGATGGGGACGACTCGGCGACCGGGCCTTGTTGGTAGTTGTGGGGGATGCCGCGGTGGCCGGCTCCCGGGGCTGTACTCTGAGGTCACTCTTAAAAGAAAGCAAGGAATTGGGGGAAAAGGTGTATGGGAAAGGGGATAGTTCGTGACGCCACCCGTGGTGTCTGGTGAGACTCACCAGCGTTGCTACCGTCCTCTGAGGCCGGTGGTCAGGCAGCTTAGTTGGTGCAGCTCCCCACAGGTGGAGCAGGGCCTCAGGGCAGCGTAGGAGAAGGGATGCAGGACAGAGGGGACCCAGCCGGGTCGGAGGAAGAATAGGCACACACACGACAGTTCACTTCAGTACCTTTACTGGTGGTGTTCCAGGCACGATCCAGGGCACTGTAGGGTGAAGGGTGCATTTCAGGACTCTCCTCAGTGAGCAGGTGTGGGGCCTCCTGCTTCTTGCCTTTTCCTGTTAAGTTTATGACCTGCCTGGAGCTAGGCCTAACTTGATCTCTGTCTTGCACCGGCTAACCTGGTGGTAGGACCTTCTGTTGGAGTTCACACTCCCTGGTCTCCTGGGCCTCAGTGACTCCTGACCCTGGTATAACGGTCAGCTTTTGGTGTTCCTGGGACATGTAGTTCGCCAGGGATTCCGGTAGTTTCTGCTGGTCGTAGAGATCCCTGCAGACGCGAACCCGGTGTCCGGTAAATGCTTGTGGGGTGAGCTGGTTAAGCTCCTCTGCCCCCTATGTAGCTCGCTTACTCCACTTGCCTTCGGCACTCAGGGCCCTAACTAGGCTTCACACTGGCAGTAGGCCTCTCTACTCTTCACCGCTCTTATGGCGTCGGCACGCCTTAGGCTCACTGACTGAGCTTCCTGAGTCTGGGCTGGACTGGCAACTTCTCTGACTGCAGCAGACTTTAGACTGAGCTGCCTAGCTCCACCTTCCTTATTTATATCCCTATCTGGCTCCCTCTGCTGGTCTAAGGTGGAAGGTGGAGGTGTGTGAATGCTATGAGGGCCTCTTGTGGAGGAATCCGTCTATGCACCCCTCTAGGATCTGTGGCACCAATGCACAGCAGGGCGCCACAAGTGTAACAGCTGTAACATAGTCACAGCTGCGTCCTGTATTACAGTTCAGTCCTATTTATTGCTCTTAGCTGCAGGACCAAGTAAAGTTGGTATTTACGTACAGAGCTGGGTCTCGTTGATAGTGAAGAGGATGCTGCGTTCTCCATAGTGTTGCAACCTCTTCATATAGCTGATGGGAAGCCTATTCTACAGATAAGCGATCAGTTTCAAGTACTTGATAATCACGTTAAGGCCTCACTCACATCTATGTATATAAAATTGCTCTGATGTTCATGCTGAAAAGTTGGACAAGTACGTTTTTTTTTCTTGTCTAGCACGCGTATGACATTCTTATGCAATACATATGTAATGTGTTTTTAACATGATCTTTTACATACTATAATACTCTATGTAACTTAAAGCTACTTTACAAAAGTAATAAAACAATCTCATATAAAGATATAGATATATGATAGAAAGATATTATATAGATAATAGATAGATAGAATAGCTACATGTCCTGTAGATATATAATTTCACAACCCCCTACATATTATAAACTTGCACCCTTTAGTGTCTTTCATGTGGCACAAAAGGGAATTTATCTTTGTTTAACTTAATAAATAAATAAAATAAAACGACATGTGGTACCCCTATTTTTGATAACCAGCACAGGTAAAGTAGACAGCTGGGGGCTGATATTACCAGGTTAGGAAGGTCTCTGGTTATTAGGCCCTTCCCAGCCTAAAAATAGCAGCCCGCCGCCACCCCAGAAGTGGCACATCACATTAGATGTGCCAATTCTGAGGCTTTGCCTTTGCTCTTCCAGAGTGCCCTGGAGCGGTGGCAATCAGAGTAATGGTAGTTGAGGTTGATGTCAGCTGTGATTTGTTCAAAAAGACACCTGATATCAACCACTGGTGTTAGTAATGGAGAGGCCTCTATCAGACGCCCCCATTACTAACCCAGTAATCAAAAATAAAAAAGTAATTTTTTATCACACTGCACGCAACGATTTTATATGTAAGTGGGAGAGAAATCTAAAAATGTTTTTTCCGGTTTTGAAAAGCTTTTCCCCCATGTTGTTTTTTAAGAAAAACAAACAAACAGAGCTTTACCCACACTCCCCAGGTCCAATGTCTGCAGCTTTGATGTCACGTCCTGTCAACAGTGCGTCAGTCAGTCACGGAGGTCAGCAGCTAACTGACTGTCTGCAGCGCTATTGGCGTGATGTCAGAGATGCAGACAATTATAATAGACACCAGGTGAAGCATGGGTTTTTCGAACATTATTTGATATATGAATGGGCCCCATATATTGCTCCATTCAGTATTGGGCCCCATATATTGCTCCATACAGATTGGGCCCGATAGAATACTTCATACAGCACGGGCCTCATATAATGCTGCATACAGAATGGGCCCCATATAATGCTTCATTCATAAAATATAATAATCAAATACTCACCTCTCCTCGCTGACCGCAGGTCCGGTCTCCTCAGCATCTTCTGGCTATCTACACTGCTCAGCACATAGGACGCGGTGTTGTGACGTCATCGTGCCCTCTTCCCTGAGATGTCACAGAGTCAGAAGACGCGGAAGAGACCGGAGCTGCAGAGGAACAGGGAGAGGTGAGTATTGCAAACAGTTTCAAGTACTAAGCAAGGGGGGTCCTGGTGCCAACTCACGGGCTCCATAGCATGAAGGTGTCCTCCGACGGTGGGCCCCCCTGCTTGTTCAGGGCCCCGGCACTTGCCCGGGTTGCACGGGTGCGCCAGGTGGTGACACCTACCCTGCTGACTGGTCTCTTCCTGTACACATGCAGGAAGAAAATTGTCACTCAGTGGGAACAGATGGGGAGAAGCCACCAGGGACCCGCCTGTCTGATTAATCACCCATGCAGCTTTTAAAGTATGCACAGCATTTCAGAGTCAAACATACCTGGCTGGAAATTGTGCAGCCAGTGCCTGATGCGTGGTTGACCATTATCCTTTTGCCTATGGAGCTCCTATGGCAAGCTGGGAGTTATAGTTCATCATAGGAGTGGTGATTTTCTTCTGACCTATTGGAATGGGAGCAGAGTGGACACAGTACTTTTATATCCTTTTTTTCTTAATTAGACTAATGCTTGCCTTTTTTTCCTAAGCACCACTCTGGTGCTTGCTTTCTGTGCACTTCTGCTCTGTGTGCTCATGCTGCTTGTAAATGGTTTCTTGCCCTGCCGTCCCGATAGACAGGAAGAAGTGGTCGGTCTGATGTCCGGATCACGAGCTGCAGTGAAAGACAGGGGCGGAGCAGCAAAGAACAGCACAGCGCAGCCCCCCTGCCCTGTCTCTATGTTATCACTGTGGCTCGTGATCAGGAGATCAGACAGCCCACTTCCTACTGTCTAGAGCGGCAGTAGTGATTTCTGCAGTGCGGCGTGATCGTGTGCGCAAGGCACGCTGGCAGTCGAAGCATGGCAGGGGCAATAGATCGAGTGGTCCACTACAGGGACCGGCCCTTCTGGCATTTGCCAGAAATGCCAGATGGCCAGTCTGGCCCAAGTGGCTTTAGGGCTCACAGCTATCTCTCCTGACTATCACATACACAAGAGCAGTTCGCCAAACGTTCTTGTGCTGTATATAAGAGAGCAGATATCTGGCTCCTCTAGAAGTGGCTTATCTTTAGAGAGAACAAGAGGATCAATCATTGGAATTCCAACACGCCAGTCCTTCCCTTTCCTCACATAAAGTATGGAAGTAAAGTCGTGAAGCCCCAATCTACATCAGATTTTTGGCTGAACCTGTCGACTTTAGCCTTGCATGCATGGAAGTCTTAGTGTGCCCTGTAGAATAGACGTTAGAGTGCACAGAAATGATGGAGCTCAGTGCAGCAACTCCGATCTAGTCATCTCTGTAGTGAGACAGCTATAATGGAGTTGCTGTACAGAGGACGTCCTTATAGACAGTACTGTGCACAGGAATCACGAGCCACCATGCAGCAACTCCGATCTAGTCATCTCTGTAATGAGACAGCTAGAATGGAATTGCTGCAGTGAGGATGTCCTTATAGACAGTACTGTGTGCCCATAAATCATGAACCTAGGTGAGGCAACTTCGATCTAGTCATCTCTGTAGTGAGACAGCTAGAATGGCGTTTCTGTACAGAGGACATCCTTATAGACAGTACTGTGTGCCCAGAAATCATGAACCTAGGTGAGGCAAGTCCGATCTAGTCATCTCTGTAGTGAGACAGCTAGAATGGAGTTTCTGTACAGAGGACATCCTTATAGACAGTACTGTGTGCCCAGAAATCATGAACCTAGGTGAGACAACTCCGATATAGTCATCTCTGTAGTGAGACAGCTAGAATGGAGTTGCTGTACAGAGGACGTCCTTATAGACAGTACTGTGCACAGAAATCATGAACCTCTGTGCAGCAACTCCGGTCTAGTCCTCTCTGTATCTAGACAGCTGGAATGGAGTTGCTGCAGGGAACTATTTCTTGGCAGACAGTTACAAAAGATTACAGCCCAATTCACGAAGAACAGAATTTTGCATGCCAGTCTTAAAGGGTTGTGACATGCAGAAGTAGTGCTGTTGCTTCAAAAGCATCCAGAAACTATAAGAGTTAACACAGTCACAAGAGACAGGAAGTGTTGTGCTTCAGAAGAATCCTGTTAATCCCTCTGTCTCCTGTGACTAGAGGGGTTAACATAGTCACAGGAGACAGGGAGTGTTTAGCAAAGCCCCAGGGGGATTGTGGGGAACTTTAGTCTGGCTGAAGCCGAATAGAAAGGTGGTGTGTTATCTGGATCTGACAGAAGGCAACTGAACAGGACTCAGATTAGGAGAGAAACTAAACACAAGTCAGATAAACTCCCTGAACCAACAGTGCAGAGTATCATCAGGCAGGAAGATAAGGACTGGAAGGAATTGTGTCACAGGGATCATCTCCCTCATCAACCCCCCCCTCTATCTCCATGCACCATAAAGAATGCTATGTAATATTGTGTCCTTGTGAAGGAAAAGCCTGTGGCTGTGTATGCATAGAAGTGTGCTGCTAAGAGATCTAATCTATGCTAAATTATGCTACTGAAGAGACTGTACTACTGTGCCTTGTGAAGAAACTAATGTATTGTTACTGGAGCCGGTTGCTCAAGAATCTCAGACTGTACTGTAATGAAGATTGTTGCTGTAATATCCCTGAATTGCACTGGCTGTGCTTCAGATTAAATTCCACTGCTAAACTGTTGAAAAAGACTCTTGTCAGATGTGTCTGATCAGCAATTGAATTTATCGTGTGCCTGAGAGAAGCTGCAGCCTATGGTTGCCCTGAATAACGGTTCCCCCAGGATTCCAAAGAATTCATGAAACCTGTCTCGCCCTATCTGAACCTAGCGGCATGTGTGTAACATTGGTGTCCCGTAGGGGAATCCTGAGCGGGAATTAGTGTGTAGAGGTAGAAGAGGAAAAGTGTCTGGAAAAACACAGCAGCACAGCACCTCAATTCAACTCTGTTACATCAGTTAAAGGGGACCAGCCCTAAAGAAAACTCACTAGCAGCAATGGATGTGGAAATACAAATGGACGGAATTAGTCAGCTGCTTCTTCAGTTAACCTGTGAAGAATTGAGAACAGTAGCAGAACATATAAAGATGTCAGAAGAACAAATTTCTAAAGCACACAACCGCAGGCAACTGTTAGTTGCCATTAATGCAAAAATGGATGAGCTGGGGGAGAAAGAAGATGAAGATGTCATGGGGACGTTCCTCCAGGAGCTAACACAGTTTCTAACCAAGTTGAAGTTGGAGGATGGAGGGGCGGCACCTATTACCAAAAGCGGGAATCTCTCTCCGCAGACAGAAGTACAGGAATTGAAAGAACGATTCAAAGCCCTAATAGACCTGGAGGAATCGACCAAAACCTCTGAATGGGTGACAGACTCAGACAGAACCTTTACCCTGCTCGGGTTAGATAAATCAGGAAGACAGTCCACTCTAACACCACAAATCACCATGAGGAAAGAATTCAAGATTCTGGGACAGATTGGAGAGTGTGAACAGAAAGAGAAACTGTCTTATATGAACTTGTTGCACCAGATCGATGCAGGCTTACAGGAATTCTACCAGCCAGATGAGATTGTTGAGGGGATGGTGAAAGCGATCAGCCCAAGACTGAACCTATGTAGTATGCTATAAATGAAGAGTCAATTGACCTTGAAACAGCTGAAGATTATTTGAAAAGGGCACTATAAAGAAGAGAGTACTTCAGAATTGTTCCACCGACTCATTAACCTCTCACAGAAAAATAATGAATCACCCCAAAGTTTCTTGTTCAGAGCAATTGAACTGAAGGACATACTGTTGTTTGCATGCAGAGATGTAGAAGCGGAGGAGAAGTTTGATGCTGGACTAGTCCAGAAGACGTTGTTGAGATCATTGGGAACGGGATTAATCAGCAAAGATATCAAGTTGCAGCTGAAACAGTACCTAGAAGATCCTGGCATTCAGGACGAAGTCCTAATTGAAAAAATGAATGAAGTAGCTGGTTTGGAGTCAGAGAGTGAACAGAAGTTAAAGAAAGGCTCTGCTCCTAAAATCACAAAAATGAGTCAGCTGAAGTTGGAGACCCCCGGTGGCCAGTCCGAAGATCATCATGGAGACCCTCCAGTGCCACCTCCGAGAGGGAACCTTAAAGCACCAACAAAAGAGAGGACCGCCAGCGCTGACTTGGAGGAAGTAATAGGAGAACTGCGAGCTGAGTTGATTGAGGTGAAAAAGTTGATTCGTTCCAGCCCAGAACCTGTATCCCTCAGACCCAGGAGTGGGTTCCAAAACAGAAGATAACCAGCTTGTGAAGCGTGCCAGTCATCAAATCAGAGTACGGTGTGTGTCCACTGTCTAAGATGTGGTGAGGAAGGACATTATGCCAAGGAATGACAATGGTCACGGTCGTTTGGGTTAAAAGACAGGTTACCAGGAGGCGACTGGTAACAGTGACTCGGAGGAGGCCCCAGAAGCAAATCCAAATCTCACCAAATCCCAGAACGGCGCATGAGGTAAAACGGATGCATCACTACTATCCCCAAGTGTGCTCCCGTGTACAACAGCTGCAAGAGAGACAGGGGCATCAGATACTTAATGCCCAGTGCAGGGGTCAAATGATGTATTCCTGGGAGGAGGATTCATCGGTCAGTAAAGATAGCCTCATCAGCCTAATCGGTGAAAGGTGCTTTATACAGTGCCAGCTAGATGGACTCCTGGTAAAAGCACTGTGGGACACAGGAGCCCAAGCGAACCTTTTAAGTGAAGAATGAAGAAGTCGCTACCTGCCACATACCTGCCTTCAGTCGCTAAAAGAACTCTTAGGACCAGTGGAACTAAACGGCAAAGCTGTCAACCAGACTGAAATCCCTTCAATAGGCTTTGTGGAAGTGACTTTCCAACTGAGGGCCAAGAAGAACAGCAACACCATTGAGCTTTATGTACCTTTTCTCATGACCGGTGATCAGAACGTGGCAGAGGATCGTATCCTGGGTTATAATGTAATCAGTGAGGTCATAACGAAACACAAGTCAGGGACGCTGGTGGTGGATGCAATTGCCCCATCACTTGCCATACCCAACGCCGTGGCAGAAAATGTGATTCATAGAGTAAAGAAAGCACAGAATACAATGGGCCCAAAAGAAGTCAAGGTAGGCTGCTGCCCAACTATCATCCCTGCAAACCAAATGGTGGGGGTGAGGTGTGGAGTCCAGGTATAACCGGGAAGAAAAGTACAGAAAAGACTGTTCATGCCAAAGACTCCTCAGAACTTCCAGAAGGCCTAGTTCAAGGTGAGACTGTGCTTATGATTCCTACTGGTGGGTTTGCTGGAGTGACAGTGCCGGTGATGAATACTACGAAACACAAAATTAGACTGGATCCACATTGAAACTGTTAAAACGGTATATCCAGCCAGTGTGAGACCAGCCCAAGGGTCTACCGTGAATTCAGTCTCCACACCAAGAAACAGGAGTTGCCCAGGGGAGGAAATTGCACGACCCACCTCAGGGTCCTGGAATCCAGCAGTATCCCTGGAACAATTGTGTGCTGAAGATATAGCGATAGCAAAACAGATGTTGAGAGAAAAGTGCCATGCATTCTCTAAAGATGACTCTGATATAGGCTGTAACCCGTCGTTGCAATTGAAAATCAATTTGAAAGACACGACCCCAGTAACCAGAAGTTACATGTCTGTGCCAAAATCATTACACCGTGAAGTGAAAGAGTATTTACAAGATCTAATCAACAGAGGTTGGGTCCAAAAGTCAAAGTCGTCTTATTCCTCTCCTATTGTTTGTGTTAGGAAAAACGATGGTACGTTGAGACTCTGCTGCGATTATTGGGAACTAAACCGAAAGTCAGTACCTGATCGGCACCCGATGCCAAAGATTCAAGATATGCTGGACAGCCTATCTGGAAGTACCTGGTTCTCTGTCCTCGATCAGGGTAAAGCATACCATCAAGGGTTTGTTGAAGAGAACAGTAGACCCTTGACAGCATTCATCACACCGTGGGGATTATATGAGTGGATCCGCATATCGTTTGGGCTCAGTTCAGCTCCAGCAGAATTTCAGAGGAGCATGGAGACATGTTTGGAAGGATTGAGGGACGATATCTGCCAGCCGTAGTTGGATGACAATGTGGTACACAGCAAGCATGTTGAACATGTGAGTACCGTATTACAGTAGTATCAACAACACAGAGTTAAGTTGATCCTAAAGAAGTTTAAACTGTTCAAAAGGCAAATCCGATTTCTAGGGAAAATTGTGTCCGGAGAAGGATATACCATGGACCCAGCAGAAATCGCTCCAGTACTGTTAGAACCCTCCTGTTTGTTTTCTTCCATCTTGTGTTTTGCGGTCACGCGACCATCTGGCTTTATATTCCAGCTCCGCCTTTTTGGCTCTGCTGGACTTCAGTGTTGTTTGACTGTTTTGCTAGCCAGGTGCTTCTGTGCCTATCTTCGCTTGGTCCTTTGGGACCTCTAGTACCTTTTGTCAGTTTATCTTTCGTGTTTGCAACAACTTTCTCTGTTCAGGAGGTGTCCCTTTTTTGTTCCAGTCCTTAGTTGTTTTAGGGACCCCTTCCCTTTACTCTATAGGTCTTCGTTCAGACTAGCCTAGGACTAAGGCGGGTCTATCCTTATGCAGCCTGTTGAGACCAAGCCTTTTTTGATCGAGGTAGATGCTTCATCAGTGGGGGTCGGAGCAGTTTTGTCTCAGGACAACAGGGATGGAGTACTTCCTTGTGCCTTCTTTTCGAAAAAAAATTCGGAAACAGAATTGAATTATGATGTTGGTAATCGGGAGTTGCTGGCTATTAAACTCACGTTTGAACATTGGCGTCATTTTTTGGAGGGCGCTAGATTTCCTATTCAGGTTTTCACAGATCATAACAATTTTATCTCTCTGGATGCTGCCAAACGCTTGAATGCCCGTCAAGCTAGGTGGGCACTTTTTTTTCCTCGGTTTCATTTTTCTGTTACCTATATCCCTGGTACTAAGAATGTTAAAGCCGATGCTTTATCTCGCAGCTTCTCTCCTGCAGTCGGTGCTGAGGAGGATAACATTTTACAAAAAGGAGTTGTGGTGGCGGCATTGGACTCCGTTGTAGAGAATGGGATTCTAAAAGCTCAAGATGATGCTCCATCTAACAATCCCCATGGGAGGTTGTTCGTGCCTAGAACCTTTAGGAGAGACTTGTTTGTGGAGTGTCATGAGTCTCGGTTGGCAGGTCATCCAGAATTTCTGAGACTAAGAGACTTATCAGTGGCAGTTTTTGGTGGCCTGGATGGCAGAAAGAAGTCATCAAGTGGGTGCGTCAATGTACGGTGTGTGCTAGGTCAAAGGCTTCACATACTCCTGCTGCAGGGTTGCTTTGCCCTCTGGAGGTTCCTAGTGCTCCTTGGACGCATCTCACAATGGGTTTTATTACTGATCTGCCCGTGTCCGAGGGTTATACTGTCATCTGGGTGGTCGTGGACCATTCTAGTAAGATGTGTCATTTGGTTCCATTCATTAAGTTGCCTTGCGCCAAGACACTTGCTAAGGCGTTTGTTAAGGAGATTGTCAAGCTTCATGGCGTTCCCACGGATATTGTTTCTGATAGAGGACCTCAGTTTGTGGCTCGCTTTTGGCGTGCTTTTTGTGACAGGTTGGGAGTCCATTTGTCATTTTCGTGTGGGTATCATCCTGAGTCTAATGGACAGACTGAAAGAAAGAACCAGGATGTAGAACAGTTTTTGCGATGTTTTGTGGCAGACAATCAAGAGGTGTGGTCTGAGTTTCTGCCTCTCGCAGAATTTGCTCTTAACAATCATACATCCTCCTCAGCTGGGTGTTCTCCTTTTTTTTTTGTACTGGGAGACATCTGTCTTTTGGTTCGTTCTCAAAATTGGGGTCGGCGGTGCCGAAGGAGGAGAATTTTTACGGTGATTTGGAGAGAGTTTGGACTAATGTACGTTGCAACCTTCAAGAGGCTAACAAGAAGTCCAATAAGTATTTTGACAGGAAACGAAAGGAGGTTTTGTTTCCTGTGGGTGACATGGTTTGGTTGTCCTCAAGGAACCTGCGGTTGAGGATTCCCTCTAAAAACTGGGTCCTAAGTTTGTGGGTCCATTTAAAGTGCTTCAGGTTGTTAACCCGTCTGCCGTTAGGTTGGATGTTCCTACTTCCTGGAAGATTAATCCTGTGTTTCATGTTTCCTTGTTGAAAAAGGCGGATGTATCTGATAGGGATGCCACTGTCTCAGTTCCTCCTGTGGTGGAAGACGGCGAATATGAAATTTCACGTATCTTGAATTCTAGATGGCATAGAGGAAGAGTACAGTATCTCGTCTCCTGGAAGGGTTTCTGTCCCGAAGATAACTCCTGGGTACGGGCGGATGATGTCTCTGCTCCTAAGCTTGTTAGAGCTTTCCACAATAGGTTTCCGGTTAGGCCTGGGCCTGGAGGATCCAGAGGATCCCCTTAAAAGAGGGGGTACTGTTAGAAGCCTCCTGTTTGTTTTTTTCCATCTTGTGTTTTGCGGTCACGTGACCATCTGCCTTTATATTCCAGCTCCGCCTTTTTGGCTCTGCTGGACAGTGTTGTTTGACTGTTTTGCTAGCCAGGCGCTTCTGTGCCTATCTCTCAGTTTGCTTGGTCCTTTGGGACCTCTAGTACCTTTTGTCAGTTTATCTTTCATGTCTGCAACAACTTTCTCTGTTCAGGAGGTGTCCCTTTTTTGTTCCAGTCCTTAGTTCTTTTAAGGACCCCTTCCCTTTACTCTATAGGTCTTCGTTCAGACTAGCCTAGGACTAAGGCGGGTCTGTTCGCTAGGAACAGGCAGCCCGCTACATCGTAGGGATTCAGCTTAGTCTTACTGTAGGGAAAGCTTTCCCCTTCTTTCCTTAGTTCTTGTTGCAGATCATAACAGGCACTGGCAGACCACCAAGAGGTATTGGAAGAACTGGTAGACTCCCTGGTAAAACCACCCATCTTGGGATATCCTGATTTCAACTTACCATTTGTTCTTCATTGTGACCCTTCTCAAGTTTGACTGGGAGCTGCCCTGTATCAGCATCAAGATGGAAAATTGAGAGTCATCGGTTACGGTTCCAGAACGTTGACAGACGCCGAGAAGAATTACCATCTACATTCCAGAAAATTGGAGTTCCTAGCATTGAAATGGGCTAACTGTGAACGATTTAGAGATTATCTCTACTACAGCAAAGAGTTTGAGGTATACACTGACAACAACCCCTTGACCTATGTCCTCATTACAGCCAAACTGAATGCAATGGGTCAGAGATGGGTCGCTGAACTAGTTGACTTCAATTTCAGCATCAAGTACAGGCTAGGAAAATGAAATGCGGATGCTGATGGATTGTCGAGAATGCCATTAGAGCCTGAGGAGTTCATGCAAGAATGCTAGGAGGAAGTCAGTTTGGAAGCAATTGAGAGCACTACCCAAGCAGTGCAAGACACACCATTGTGGTGTCCGTTGACTGTGGAAACCACCATAAAAGTGAAAGAACAAGATCACCCCATGTCTATTCAACAACTACCAAAAGGAAAAATCCATAGAGCACAACAGGAAGATCAGATAATTGGTAGAATACTACTTTATTTGGACCAAAATCGGTTTCCAAGTAAACAGGAGAGAGATAATGAGTCACCAGCAGTATCTGTTTTAGTTAAAGAATGGACGAAGCGCTACCTCAGTGAAGACGGCATCCTGTATCGTAAAGGAGGACAAAACCGGCAGTTGGTACTACCCAGAGTATTTCGTAGGTTGATCTTCAAAGAACTCCATGAAAACATGGGACACCTGGGAGTGGAAAGGACAACCAACTTTATTTGTGAACTTTTCTTCTGGCCGTACATGCAGAGAGATATTGAGAGGTACGTGACCAGGGAGTGTGGGTGTCTGAAAGATAAATGTCTTAACACACCATCCGGGCACCTATGAGCAACATCCAAACTACGTATCCATTTGAGATGGTCTAAATAGACTTTCTATATCTCGAGAAGTGCAAGGGTGGTTACGAATACATATTGGTGGTGATGGACCATTTTACTCCATTTGCCCAAGCATATGCCACCACCAATAAAGCTGGTCGAACAGCGGCAGAGAAGATTTTCAACGATTTTCCTTTGAGGTTTGGGTTCCCTACGAGGTTACACCACAACCAAGGAAAAGAATTTGAGAACCAGCTCTTTGCCAAGCTAGGAAAGTACTGTAGAATTCAGAGATCCCGCACAATGCCCTATCATATTATTGTTGAAGTTGCGCACTTTAACAGCTGACAAGAAGAAAGACTGGAAGAGTTCTCTGTCAAAAGTGGTACATGCCTATAACTGTAAAAAGAGCGATGCAACGGGTTACTCACCCTTCTTCCTATTGTATGGATGATCACCACGACTGACATCATGTTCGATACTCCGGTGTCAGAGACTTACAGAACGTATCCAAAGTATGTTCAGAAATGGAAGGAATGGATGGCAGAGGCATACAACATAGCATCCAAAGTGGTTATGCAAGTACAGAGCAAGAGTAAGGAGTACTATGATCGAAAATGCTATGGAGCAGAATTGGCACCGGGAAGCCGGGTGCTACTCAAGAACGTAAGTGAGAAAGGCGGTCCAGGAAAACTTCGTTCGTACTGGGAAGACAAGGAGTATGTGGTCGTAAAGAGGAAAGCCGATGACAGTCCAGTGTATGAAATCCGATTGGAAAGAGGGGACAAGAAAACCAGAATAGTCCATCGGAATGTATTACTACCCTGTGATTATCTCCCACCACAAGACTTCCCAGAAGCAGACCAACATCGACCGAGATCGACTAAGAGACCACCACAGATTGAAGCTCTGGTGGTGGATAGTGACCTTAAAAGTTCCGATGAAGAAGAGCACACCGTTGTATTTCTCGGACCGGCAAGGAGAGGGATGTACCATCCTCAGGAGAGTGAACCAAGTCCCGAGCCTCCAGAGTTTGTACCAAGGAGTACAGATGAAGTCCAATTCAGATCTGATGATCGAACACCAGTCACTGGAGAGACCGATCGACACTCAGGAGAAGCGAAATTACCAGACCATGTGGAACCAGGCAATTCCGAAGAAGTACAGGAACTTACAGAGGCTGTTCCAGGAGCATCTGAGGAAGCACGGGAAATGAGTGCAGTGGAAGAAACTCCTGTGACCGAAGAACCCATTGTATCCTAGAAATAACCCACCAGGAGGATGTCGACTCGAGGAGTGAGGAGGCCTGTGATGCTGACGTATGACACACTTGGTGAACCAGGTCAAGTGCCAAGGACTGTCGACTGGAAACAGGTATCTCTGCCTATGGACCAGGTAAGCCTACTGGAGTGGTATTCACCACCGAGAGGCAGTATGGAAGATGCTTCCTGGTGGAAAGACTTGCTGTCTTGCTTTGATTTTCCTTAAAAGACTTTGTAGAAACAAAGAACTGTTAAGGCCTACTGAGAGAGAGAGAGCTGGTTGAATACGTACGAAAAGCTCCAGCTGAAGAGACTGATTGTGTTAATTGTGTTAATTGTTTATTTCTTGCAGGAGTACTACAAGAAAAAGGTCTTAGAATAGGTTGTTATAAATGTTTATAACTGTTATGCCAATTTGAATATAAAGTTACTCAATTTTCACCACTGTCTCATAATTGGTCAGATTGACCAATTAAGACGAATGTCGTTGACGACATTCAAAAAGGAGGGAAGAGTGTGACATGCAGAAGTAGTGCTGTTGCTTCAAAAGCATCCAGCAACTATAAGAGTTAACACAGTCACAGGAGACAGGGAGTGTTTAGCAGAGCCCTAGGGGGATTGTGGGGAACTTGTTATTGTACTCTGGCGGAAGCCAGAGAAAAAGGTGGTGTGTTATCTGGATCTGACAGAAGGCAACTGAACAGGATTCAGATCAGGAGAGAAGCTAAACACAAGTCAGATAAACTCCCTGAACTAACAGCGCAGAGTATTATTGGGCAGGAAGATAAGGACTGGAAGGAATTGTGTCACAGGGATCATCTCCCTCATCAAACCATCGCCCCCTCCATCTCCATACAGGATAAATAATGCTGTGTACTACTGTGTCCTTGTGAAGGAAAAGCCTGTGGCTGTGTATGCATAGAAGTGTGCTGCTAAGAGATCTAATCTATGCTGAATTATGCTACTTAAGAAACTGTAATACTGTGCCTTGCGAAAAAACTACTGTATTGTTACTGGAGCCGGTTGCTCAAGAATCTCAGACTGTACTGTAATGAAGATTGTGCTGTAATATCCCTGAATTGCACTGGCCGTGCTTCATATTAAATTCCACTGTTAAACTTGAAAAAGACTCTTGTCAGATGTGTCTGGTCAGCAGCTGAATCTATTGTGTGCCTGAGAGAAGCTGCAGCCTATGGTCGCCCTGAGTAACAGTTCCCCCAGGATTCCAAAGAATTCATGAAACCCGTCTCGCCCTATCTGAACCTAGCGGCGTGTAACAGGGTATATCCAGAACTTTATGGAA